>NC_092396.1:32736157-35136157 GCF_030028105.1 Mobula birostris | reverse complement strand
CCTAATATTGCACAGGAGGAAGAGATCTTCTGGAATTGAGGCCACTTGAGTTGGACATTTGGAGATGACATAAACACTTGAGGAAGACATATAAATTGACTGAATTTGTAATTTACTTAAATTGCTAACTGTGTATACATGTTTAGCTGTTTAACCCATTGTATAACTTTATATGCAGATATAATTGGTTTATTTAAGTTTATTTCCTTTTTATAAAAAGAAGCCGAATAGTGTATTGTTGTAGGATATCTTTAAGAACTGAGTACACTGCTACTAGTTGAGAGTTATTGTTTTCAGTTAAAGATGTTCTAATGAGACATTTAGCTTGATCATTTGCTTATGCAAGTGTCAACACCAAAGAGTTCAAGGATACCAAAGATGAGAAAGAGTGAAGAAAAGGAGAGGAATGCAAATAAAATAGTTCATTTTCTCAACCGATATTGCTAATCTAAGTACGTGGCCAATAATGTACTGCATATGGATGACTTTGGTCTGTTTGAATTCATGTCACAATTCCTACATTGATAATGGTTCTTCAAAACATACTCCAATGGCTACAAAGAGCATTGCCTCATCATGACCTTGGTTCTTTGCAGAAATGGAACCCGGTCTCGGGGCCTCACAACCAGCTGCATTTCGATATGCCAAGGATACAGCCTAGAAGACTAATGTGCATTCAGGGTGCTGGATTTTGGTGGCTCTGGAGGTGGGCGGATTTGAGGTCAGTGCTGCCACCTGATATGCCATGGGAGTACACGGAATACTGAAAGAAGCGAGCTGGCTGCTGGCTGTGTGCCCAGAGACCCGAGTTCTTTGGGCACAGAGCTCGGGAAAAGCAACGCAACATACCTTTAACACCATAAATTGGCGAGTTATTTTGTTATGTCTCCCCTCTCGTTGTGAAATAGAGACACTTCTTTTTCCCTTATTAGAGAGACAGGGAGCCTGTGGTGTGTCGAATTACTGGGTGAATGAGTAGTATTTGGGGTACTGCGAGGCTGTGTCTTTAGTGATGCTTTGCTGCACACTCGAATGCTCAGTGGAGGGTGCAGATGTTTTTTTCTGCTGGTGGGGGAGGGGGTCATCGCTTTGCAGCTGCTTATGCGTGGGAGGGGTGTGGTAGGTGGGGTTTTGGGTTTCTAACATTAAACTGGCATTCATTCTTTGGGGCACTTCTCTGTTTTAGTGGATGTTTGCGAAGAAAAAGAATTTCAGTATGTATATTGTATACATTTCTCTGACATTAAATGTACCTATTGATTGTATTTAGTGAGGGAGGGTTTATTTATAATTATATTAAGCAATTGCCATCAACAAATACAATAGCAAGGTTGAACTCAACACAGATGAGTTCAACGAGAGGAATTCAAAACAAAAGCAAGATTCCAACACATGTGTGATCAGGTGTCCCCACGGGAACAAGCTGTGGGACAGATTGCAAGTTCTAAATGGTTTGTTGATTAAAAAAGGAATCAAAGAGAAAAGAGGATGGTGAAGAAAGCCAACCGCAGAGCCAATGGAATAATAAATAGGCACCCAAATAAATACTTTGCAGCAAATTCCAACTTAGAATGAGCCAGGAAAATGAACCACTGAAGTATGTAGATTGTTAACAAATATTGAAGATGTAAAGTTATCAAAGTCGGTGAACAGTTACATCTCCTGAGTATTGTGAAAGTGCCTCTCACTTGTTGCCTTAATTGCCTGAAGGAACTGTTTACTTTGAATGTAATAAGAGAGGCTCTTTTCTTCATCCCAACCTTTCAGTTACATGGGATGGCCATCAAAGGGATCAATTAGGTGCTTGCCCCCACCTCCACTTCTTTGCCCCTTCACTGAACACATGGAACACGGTCCGATCTGTAGAGGACTGAATAAACCTTCATCACTGTGTACTGTGTGAAGTTGATGTGAAGAAGATAGGGATCAGAGCTATCCAGTTGAACATTCTGTGGGGCGTGTCTGTAAATTTCTAAGATGACTATAAATATCCGAAACAGGAAAACTTCAAAAATGCTGTTGCCAGTCAGAAGAAAACTCGAGGAGCACCTGAAAATGTAAGAACAGCACAGCAGGATTACCTGAGAGTAGAGTAGAGGTTTTAGTGAAAACTCAGAGAAAATTATCCAGGGAAATGAACAACTAAAGTCTTCAGATCAACAACAAAGACTGAAGATGTAGCAGTAATCAAAGCTAATAAACAATTATATCTCCTGACTATTTCAGACATGTTTCTCTGTTTATTGTTTGATACACGGACATGGGGCTTCTCCAGGAATGTAATCAGCACACTGTGAGAAGGTTTATCACTTGAGTTCAATGCTAGGAGTACACGTGTACTCCTTCCTTGAGTTACCTGATCCAGCCTCATTGCTCTTTGGGTATCAGTAGTTGATTTATGATTATCACATATACAGTGAAAAGCTTTTGATTACATGCCTTCAGACAAATCATACCATACATAAGCACACACCATGCACTAAACTAAACATGGCTGGAATGACCCGTTGATCAATCTCAAGTGGTCACTGAAGTTCACATCCTCCTAGCGCAGAACTAGGGTTTAGTTTGCCATTGGGATAGAAGGCATGAATTCAAGTCCCACTGTGATGATTTAGGAACTCCAGGTCATTCTTCTTTAATCGGCAGATAAAAAGCAGTTTTCTGAGAATCACAGAGACGTACAGCAAGTAAACAGTCCCCTCAGCCCTACTCATCCATGCCATCAATTATGCCCACCAGGTTAGTCCTGTTCACCTGTGTTTGGCGGATATTCCTCTAATCCCTCCCTATCCATGCACCTGTCCAACTGCCTTAAAAATGCTGCTGTCATGCCTGCATCAGCTACTTCCTCCAGCACCTCAATCATTATACGCACCACCAACTGCACGAAGAAATTGCCCTTCGGGCTTTCTTCCCCCTCCCAGATACCCTCAAGTTTTTATTTCTCCTTTCCCGAGAACACAATGTGTGTTCATCCTATCTATGCACCTCATGATTTTGTATACCCCTGTAGGTTCACTTCTCAATCTCTCACATTCCAAGAAACAAAGTTCAACCTTTCAGTGTAACTCAAGCCCACTAGTCCTGGCAGCACCCTTATAAAACTTCTCTGCACTCTTTCCAGTTTAACCACCTCTTTCCCATAACAGGGGAAGCAAAACTGGTTCACCAACCTTGCAGCATTTGGATCGTTTACAATATGCAACTAATTTGATAAGATCCTAAATCTTTTCTCTTACAGTCTGTCCAGTCCATGGATCAGGTCCGGAGTAATGTGATTGGTAACATATCATCATCTGGTGACATTTTGGAAATAATGTGATGCGAAGTCAAGATGTTTATCCCAGGAGTCAGTATCACACATTCATTTGCTGCCATATTCTTAACATAATTATAGAGAAACAAAGTATTGCAGGATCTGGAAAAGTGTTCCAAAAAACATTTTATGTTCCAGCCAGGGCAATTTTAGATTCAGGAAATAACACACTGATTGTAAATTGTCAGAGACTATCGGAACCTACTGATGAATTGCTGTTTCTAGTACCTTATATTAGCAAATTTTGTGGAAAAGTTACTACAATCTCACCACTGGCATTGAATTTACGCCAAAAGCTAACTGTGCAGTTTTATTTTGAAGCCTTAAAATGATTATTAATCCCAGTGGACTCCCTGCTTCATGGGGAGATTTACATGGTATTTTCTGAAAGATCGCAGCAAAAATTAACTTTTTCTACAAAAGTAGTCACAGAGTCATACAGCATGAAGAAAGGCTCTTCAGCCTAGTGAGTCTGCATTGACCAAGCACCCATTTTATCCGATTCCTATCCTAATCCCCACATTCTTATCAGCTTCTGTGGCACTCCACCACTGAATAACTGCTAGCACAACTTTAATTTATTGACCCACATGTCCTTGAGCTCTTACAGGAAGCCAAAGCACCCAGGGGAACTTACATGTTCACAGGGACAACGTGCAAACGCCATACTGACGGCACCAGAGGTAGGGATTGAACCTGTGTTATGAGAGTTTTGAGGGAACAGTTCTGTTGGTTGCTGTTGTTGTGTGATATCTATAGCGGTGAAGAGCAGCAGTGCCATTGGTCAACAGCCCTCCTATTCTGCTGCTGGAAAGGGTGGTCATCTCTAAACAAAGATTAATGAAGCAACGAGGTTGAATGTACTAACCGGTGGTTTGGTCAGGTGCTCTCTTATTTGAATCTAAAATCTATCTGGACAGTGGATGAGTTGAGTTTTTTTTTAATGGAAACTGAAGCTTTGGCTGTTCTCTCAAGATTTGATGGTGTTACTTGAAAGAGTATCAGGAGAAGAAAATGTTACCCTCTGGTCAATAACTGTCACTCAACTAAGATCACTAAACAGCAGTAAAGCATTCATGCCTGATTCTCCATTAAATGAGATTATAACCAATCTTTTACCCCAGTGCCCCCTTTCTGCATCAATCCCACATTAATTATGTTAACATTGAAAAACCTATTACTGTAATCCCTTTCTTGAATATACTCAGTAACTGACCCTACACACTGAGCCAAGAATTTCAAAGATTCCCTACTGTTTGGCTCAAGAAATTTCTTCTTGCTTCAGTCTCGAAATGTCAACCCTTCTGCTGAGATCATAACACCCTAATTCTCCACACCTCAAACACAGGAGATACAACCCCCACATCTTCCTGTCTAGTTCTGTAAGGATTTTATACCTTTCATTGAAATAACTTCTTGTTCTACAGAGAACTGTTCTAGTCTGCTTAACCTCTCATCATAGAACTTCACTTCCAATCTCAGAATAAACGTGATTCCCTCAAAACCAAATTTATCCATCCTTAGATAATATGGCCGGTCATAATAATCCAGATGTGATCTCATTACTGCAATAAGATGTCTTTACCCTTAGACCATTTTGTAGTAAAGGACAATATGGCATTTGCCTCTTATTGCTTGGTGAAACTTTATGCTACATTCTCAGTGATCTGCATGCAAAAGAACCAAAACCTTTCAATCCCTCAACATTTAAAAGAAAACCAATTTTCTTTTCTTTCTAACCTCATATTTTAGTCCCTTTTGCACTCTGTTGCCAATTTACTGTACTTAGCTTGTCTGTATTAACTAGAGTCTCTCTGTATTTGTTTTATTGAACGAAAGTTTGATCAGTAATTGTGCATACTTTACATATCCTTGGATTGCGATTGTCTGGGGTGTTCACATTACATTTTAATGGAAATTGCTGTGTGCAAGTTAATAGTTGCTTTTCCTATAATGCACAAGTAGCCTCATTCAAAAGGATCTCAAGCAGTGGAAAACCCTTTGGGATGTCCATAGGCACTATATACTTGTAAAACTTCCTTTTTAACTCTTCCACTCACAGAATGATCCAGTGAGGCTTCGAGGTACTGTAATTGCAGGTACTGCTGCGGAGGAAGTCCAGAGCAACAAAGCCATGCTGGGATGATGTCAAATGCTATTTCACTCTGCAAAGGTTGACTAGCAAATGTGAAGGAAGGTGGAAGGAAAACAGAAAGAACTGATACTCCAATCATCCCTCACTTACCATAAGACCATAAGATATAGGAGCCGAAGTAGGCCATTCGGCCCATCGAGTCTGCTTCGCCATTCAATCATGGACTGATCCAATTCTTCTAGTCATGCCCACACCCCTGCTTTCACCCCATATCCTTTGATGTCCTGGATAATCAAGAACCTACCCATCTCTGCCTTAAATACACCGAATGACTTGGCCTCCACAGCTGCTCGTGGCAACAAATTCCACAGATTTACCACCCTCTGACTAAAGTAATTTCTCCGCATCTCAGTTCTAAAAGGACGTCCTTCAATCCCGAAGTCATGCCCTCTTGTCCTAGAATCCCCTACCATGAGAAATAACTTTGCCATATTTAATCCATTCAGGCCCTTTAACATTCGTAATGTTTCTATGAGATCCCCCCACATTCTCCTGAACTCCAGCGAATACAGCCCAAGAGCTGCCAGCTGTTCCTCATACGATAACCCTTTCATTCCTGAAATCATTCTTGTGAATCTTCTCTGAACCCTCTCCAATGTTAGTATATCCTTTCCAAAATAAGAAGCCCAAAACTGCACACAATACTCCAAGTATGGTCTCATGAGTGTCTTATAGAGCCTCAACAACACATCCCTGCTCCTATATTCTATTCCTCTAGAAATGAATTGCAAAATTACATTCGCCTTCTTCACAACCGACTCAACCTGGAGGTTAATCTTTGGAGTATCTTGCACAAGGACTCCCAAGTCCCTTTGCATCTCTGCACTTTGAATTCTCTCCTCAGCTAAGTAATAGTCTGTCCATTTATTTCTTCCACCAAAATGCATGACCATACACTTTCCATACAGTCTGACCCATATAATACTTTCCCAAGTGTAGGTCGGAAGGAGAAGATGGCGGCACAACGCAGCGCACGCGGTCTCTCCAGTGATGAATATCTGTTATCTGTCAAGTAAGATGCTGTGCATAATTCTGATTTGATGGAGGCAGACATGAGAGTATTGAGGAACATCTGATGAAACTTCTGAAATGCCTGTTTCGCTGCCACCGCTACTGTGTGATCCGAATCTCCGGAGGGGAAGGCCCTGAATCATCGGCTTTGCCTGTTGTTTGCTGGCCGGGGCCAGGGTCAAAACGCTCGGCAGAGATGGTGCTCGGTGCTCAGTGTTGGAGTGCTGGTCGGAGGCTCGAAGTTTTTGGACGAACTCAGAGTTGGATTGTGGTCGGGTGCTTCCAGGATGCTGCATCGCCAAGTTTGAGGCGCTGGAAGCTCATGGCAGGGAGAGTTTCTCCCTTCTACCATCTGCGTGAGATGTTGGGGCTATCGGGACTTTGAGACTTTTTTTTACCGTGCCCATGGTCTGCTCTTGTCAAATCACGGTATTGCTTTGCACTGTTGTAACTTTATGTTATAATTATGTGGTTTTTGCCAGTTTTAGTCTTGGTCTGTCTTGTGTTTCTGTGATATCATACTGGAGGAACATTGTATCATTTTTTAATGCATGCATTTCTAAATGACAATAAACGAGGATTGAGTGTCCTCGTAATCTAAAAAAAAGAGAACAGATGTAAGCACTCTGTCTACTCCTACAGACTACTCAGCTCACTATCAATGAAATTATCTTTATGTCATTCAGACATCATTAAGCAATCCTCCTCTGTCCTCCACCATTTTCGAAGCTGACATTAAATACCCTGCTATGAAAGAGTTAAGCTTTCTCCACGCCTTTCCATCATAGGGCTTCCTTCACTCAGCCAAGACAACTTTATTTTTTCCTTTCTCCTTTGCCTGTAGCTTTACATTGATATTACATTCTAATATATTCATGAAACATTAGAAGACATAGTTTGGCCAAAAAGAGATTCCTTAAACATGGCCTTTATTCTTACGAAGGGAGTATAGCACATTCTCCTTCCAAAGCAGTGCTATCTCACTGGTTCTGCATAAAATACATGATTGGAAGCAGATCAGCTGGAACAAGTGCCACCGTTTTCAGTGTTCTGCATGTGTAGATAAACCCTTAATTTAATGTCTCACTGGAAATGATCCCCTTAACAGTTTTGCCTCTTGTAGGATCTACCCAGTTATTAACCACTTGCATTTGGGTAGCAAAGCAGCTTGTGTAAGGGTACAGATCAAAGCCAACTAATCCATTTTTATAGTAAAAGAATCGCTCACACATACTTCGGTCATACTTAGTAAGAAGTACTTAGTGAATGATCTTTCACCAGAAGAGATAAGTTACTTTATTAACTGGTCTACCAGTCAAGATGGCACTGGCTATGGTCTCCGTCGAGATCATAACTCCGACTTAGTTGTTTCTTTTAATTTGTTGGTATACTTTTGGATGCAGCACAGGCAATTAGGGGTCAGGTTAGAGTTTAGGAACAGCAATGTGAGGGAATTCAAGGTCAGACCAGAAACAAAGGAATCAGTGAGACTCCAGTTTGAGACTTAGTGTTCAGGGTACTTATCACTGCAGTGACCAGCGTTTGAGACACAGTTTTTGGGATCCCGATCACTACGGAGTCTGAAATTTGTGGCTTAATATTTGGGGTCGCAGTCATCAGAGAGTCCGGAGTCGTCATCCAGGATCCTCGTTCATTGGTGAGTTCCGGGGTTGATACTGAAGATTGAAACCTGAAGGTCAGTGAGAAGCCTGGAAGTCAAGGCCTGCTGACTGGAGTCTACAGGGGAAGTCAAATCCCAGTGTCTGTGAATCTGCAAGTCCACTGGAGGCCAGCGGAGGACTGTCCTGAGCTTCCAGAACTGTGCACGTTGGCTGGTGGGGATGCATTTAGGGAGGAATAAAGTGTGTTCTTCTGTTGTTGTGTTGTTGATTTTTGTGTTCTGTTTTGTTGTGTTCTGTGTTGTTCTGCCAGGCATTGTGAATATGCTATGCTGGTGCTGTGCCAACACCTACGAGCGGCCCCCAGCATATCCTGAGGTTGTGTTGGTTGTCAACACAAACGACATATTGCACTGTGTTTTGATATACGTGATAAATAAAATGTATCTGAGTCTGAACCTGAATCAAAGTGAATTACGCACTCGTTCTGAATGTAGAGAGTTTCATGCACATTTTAGGGATAAGATACAGCAATGCATCAGTTATCATCTCATCAGCAAGTGAAGCAAGAAAACAAGCATCAGCCCCTTCAGATACTAACTTACTTTGAAGGTGCTGTCTCTGCCTTGTAACCAATTATTGATTTAATCAATAATTCACTGCTTATTTATTAACCTCTTCTCTCCATTTGTTACTGATAGTTTCAACATGTCTACTACACCTCCACCAACAATACTCCCACCTGCATTTCTGCAACATTTGATTGCTTTGAGACAAGCACATGGCTCCATTTATCTTTCCTCCACCTGTATCTATTCCATAACCTGCTCACCTGTCAACCGCTCAGTAACATCCTTCCTATTTACCTCCATCTGTAGAGTATCTCTTATGCTGAACCAGGCTGTAGTCACTATCAAGACTGTTTTGATCATGTCACTTCCCTGGAAGAGAGGATATCCACAAGAGAACATTTCAACTGGACGTTTCTTTGTTATTCGTATCATCAAGCCAGGAGACTTGGTTGCACTTTGGAAAGAATGTAATTGCACTGGAGGAAGCACAAACAAGACTTACCAGGATGTTGCCTTGGATGGAACATTTCACATTACTGTGACTGTCTAGAACTGAGCCACATAGAGGCCATAACTGGGAAGTAAAAGTCTTTACTCATGCCAAACCTTCAGGAGAGAAAAAGAAGCCAGGGTAATCCAAGAATTTCGCTCTCTTGACACAATGTTTTATGCTTCTTCAACACAGAGATAACAATAAACAATTAACACACAAAAAATGCTGGAGAAACTCAGCAAGTCAGACAGCATCTATAGAAATGAATATACCATCGATGTTTCAGGCTAAGACCCTTCTTCAGGACTGGAAAGGAAAGGGGAAAAAGCCAGGATAAGAAGGGAGAGGTGGGAAGGAGTATATGCGAGAAGGTGATAAGTGGATGAGGGAAAGGGGAAGGAGGATGAAGTAAGAAACTGGAGATGATAGGTGGAAAAAGATGATTGGTGGAGAAGGAGAAGAAGAATCGGATAGGAGAAAAGAGAAGACTATGAGAGAAAGGAAAGGAGGAGAGGTACTGGGGGTGGTAATAGGCAGATAGGAGGGTTGTCAGAGTGGGGAATTGAAGAAGAAAGAAGGGAGAAGGGGGAAAAATCGAAGAAATTGATGTTCATGCCATCAGTTTAGAGGCCAACCAGAGGGAATACCAGGTGTTGTTCCTCCAACCTGAGTATGGTTTCGGAAGTAGTGACCATAATATGATAAGTTTTAATCTACAATTTGAGAGGGAGAAGGGAAAATCGAAAGTGTCAGTATTACAGTTGAACAAAGGGGACTATGGACACATGAGGGAGGAGCTGGCCAGAGTTGACTGGAAAGATACCCTAGCAGGGATGACAGTGGAACAATGGCAGGTATTTCTGCGAATAATACAGAAGGTGCAGGATCAGTTCATTCCAAAGAGGAAGAAAGGTTCTAAGCGAAATAAGGGGTGACCGTGGCTGACAAGGGAAGTCAAGGACAGTATAAAAATAAAAGAGAAGAAGTATAACATAGCAAAGATGAGTGGGAAGCCGGAGGATTGGAAGACCTTTAAGGAGCAACAGAAGATAACTAAAAATGTAATACAAGGGGAGAAGATGAGGTACGAAGATAAGCTAGCCAAGAATATAAAGGAGAATAATAAAAGCTTCTTTAGGTACACAAAGAGGAAAAAATTTGTTAAGACCACAGTTGGGCCCTTGAAGACAGAAACGGGTGAAATTATTATGGGGAACAAGGAAATGGCAGATGAGTTGAATAGGTACTTTGGATCTGTCTTCACTAGGGAAGACGCAAACAATCTCCCAGATGTAATAGTGGCCAGAGTACCTAGGGTAACGGAGGAACTGAAGGAAATTCACATTAGGCAGAAAATGGTGTTGGGTAAACTGATGGGACTGAAGGCTGATAGATTCCCAGGACCCGATGGTCTGCATCCCAGGGAACTTAAGGAGGTGGCTCTAGAAGTTGTGGACGCATTGGTAATCGTTTTCCAATGTTCTATAGATTCAGGATCAGTTCCTGTGGATTGGAGGGTAGCTAACGTTATCCCACTTTTTTAAGAAAGGAGGGAGAGAGAAAACAGGGAATTATAGACCTGTTAGCCTGACATCAGTGGTGGGGAAGATGCTGCAGTCAATTATAAAAGATGAAATAGTGGCATATTTGGATAGCAGTAACAGGATCAGTCCAAGTCAGCGTGGATTTACGAAGGGAAAACCATGCTTGACTAATCTTCTGGAATTTTTTGAGGATGTAACTATGAAAATGGACATGGGAAAGCCAGTGGATGTAGTGTACCTGGACTTTCAGAAAGCCTTTGATAAGGTCCCACATAAAAGATTAGTGGGCAAAATTAGAGCACATGGTATTGGAGGTAGGGTACTGACATGGATAGAAAATTGGTTGGCTGACAGGAAACAAAGAGTAGGGATTAACGGGTCCCTTTCAGAATGGCAGGCAGTGACTAGTGGGGTACTGCAAGGCTCGGTACTGGGACCGCAGCTGTTTACAATATACATTAATAATTTAGATGAAGGGATTAAAAGTAACATTAGCAAATTTACAGATGACACAAAGCTGGGTGGCAGTGAAATATGAGGAGGATGTTATGAGAATGTAGGGTGACTTGGACAGGTTGGGTGAGTGGGCAGATGCAGTTTAATGTGGATAAATGTGAGGTTATCCGCATTGGTGGCAAGAACAGGAAGGCAGATTACTACCTGAATGGTGTCAAGGTAGGAAAAGGGGAAGTACAACGAGATCTAGGTGACCTTGTTCATCAGTCACTGAAAGTAAGCATGCAGGTACAGCAGACAGTGAAGAAAGCTAATGGCATGTTGGCCTTCATAACAAGGGGAGTTGAGTATAGGAGCGAAGAGGTCCTTCTGCAGTTGTACAGAGTCCTGGTGAGACCGCACCTGGAGTACCATGTGCAGCTTTGGTCTCCAAATTTGAGGAAGGACATTCTTGCTATTGAGGATGTGAAGGGTAGGTTCACGAGGTTAATTTCCAGGATGGTGGGACTGTCATATGTTGAAAGATTGGAGCGACTGGGCTCGTATACACTGGAATTTAGAAGGATGAGAGGGGATCTGATTGAAACATATAAGATTATTAAGGGATTGGACATGCTAGAGGCAGGAAACATGTTCCCGATGTTGGGGAAGTCCAGAACCAGTGGCCACAGTTTAAGAATAAGGGGTAGACCATTTAGAACGGAGTTGAGGAAAAACTTTTTCACACAGGTTCTGTGGAATGCTCTGCCTCAGAAAGTGGTGAGGGCCAATTCTCTGGATTCTTTCAAGAAAGAGTTAGATAGAGCTCTTGAAGATAGCGGAGTGTAGGGATATGGGGAGGAGGCAAGAAAAGGGTACTGATTGTGGATGATCAGCCATGATCACAGTGAACGGTGGTGCTGGCTCGAAGGGCTGAATGGCCTACTCCTGCACCTATTGTCTATTGTCTATTGTCTATAATAGGATTGAAATGGATTTTAAATCACCCATGTAACAGCAACACAGACTCGATGGGCTAAATGGACTAATTATGACCCAATATCTTATGGTCTTATTGCACTATGACTCTTACCATTCCCAATTCTGGCAATCTACCTAGAACTAAGGGCACAAGATGCAAGTTCTAAATTTGTAGATGGCACAAACTGCGGTGGTATGCTGAGCTTCAAAAAGGATAGAGAGAAACTGCAGCAGAATATGAAGAGACTGGCAGAACGGGCAGGTCCATGGAAAATTGGAGAGAAAGGAAATGTATATTGTTGAGAAAAGAGGGTAGAGGGGCCATATAATAAAGAACACTGTTTCGAAAGGATGCAGGAGCAGTATGATCTTTGCACAAATTATGAAAAATGGCACTTCTGACAAAGGCTATTTGACTTGAAATATTAACTCTGTTTCCCATTCCCCGGGAAGTGCCTGCCTTGTTGAGATTTTCCAGCATTATCTGCTTTTGTTTCAGACTTCCAGTATCTGCAGGCTTTTTATATCTTCTACTGAAGTGGCAGTAGGTAGGGAAAGCTCGGACACAGTTCTGAGCTCTGTCAATAGAAGCATAGAGTAAATAGCAGTTATGTAATCCTGAACCTCAATGATGCACTTGATTGGCCACGGCTGGAAAAATGATCACCACATTATAGGAAAGATGTGAAGGTGATTAGAAATGGTCGAGAACAGATTTACGAGAATGCTGCCTGGAGTAAGGGTAAATCAGGTAAGCTGGGGCTAATTTCATTCAGCAGGCTGAGAGATTTCTTCTTCTTCTTCGTGTGCCTTGTGCGTTACACGCTTGGGCGAACATGGCTTTCCACATCGAACGATCCTTCACAGCGTCAATGATACCTTGCACACTTAGATCTGTTAGTTCTTTCACAGTGTCCATATATTTTCTTCTTTGCCTTCCTCTACCACGTTTCTCAGTCATACAGCCTTGGAGCGTAAGGTATTCTATTTCTCCCTTTCTGATGACATGGCCCAGGAATTTAAGTTTCCTCTCATTTAATGTTCTCATTCAAGATCTTTTTGTATGGGCACGTTGGAGCACTGTCTCATTAGTTACCCTATCTCTATATGATATTTTCAGCATGCTTCTAAGAAACCACATTTCTGCTGCTTCTAAGTTTCTTTGGAGTTCTGGTGTTATACTCCATGTTTCGGAAGCATACAGCAAGATTGACCAGATGTAATATTTTAGTAGCCTGAGCCTTGTTGTCATAGAAATGTGTCTGTTGGTAAAAATGGGTTTCATTTTTTGGAAGTTGGTTTTGGCAATAGCAATTCTTTTTATTTCTACTTTACTTCTAGCATCTTGTGATATAAAACTACCAAGGTAATTAAAGCTGGTCTTTTGTTCAATCTCGAGGTTACCGATGTACAATTGGCAGTTGGGAGTACCCTGCTGTTTTGATATTACCATACATTTCGTTTTTTTACAGTTGATGGTTAGACCAAAATCTGCACTTGTTTGTACTACTTTGTCTAGGAAGATTTGTAGGTCTTCTGCAGCACTTGCTATTAAGGTGGTATCGTCTGCCTATCTTATATTGTTGATGTTAACACCTCCAATTTTTATCCCATCTAGGTCTTCTATTTCTCTGAGAATCATTTCACTATAGATATTAAATAATTCTGGTGAGGCATCTCATCCCTGTCTAACTCCTCTTTGAATTTTAGTCCAACTGCTTATATTATCATCAATTTTTACTGCCATTGTTTGGTTCTAATATACATTTGAAGCAGTTGTTGGTCCCTTCCATCTATGCTTAGTTTAGCAAGAACTTGAAATAATTTTTCATGTTGCACTTTGTCAAATGCTTTAGTGAAATCAATAAAACATAAAAAGACATCATTTTGATATTCAATTGCCCTTTCTGAAAGCATTCGTAGTATGAAAATTGCATTCCTAGTTCCTCTATCCTCAATAAACCTATATTTCAGTTTATAAGTTTCTGGTCTTAACTTGTTTTTAATTCGACTCAGAACAATTCTCAACAAAATCTTTATTATGTAGCTCCTAAGACTGATTGTTCTATAATTTTTGCAGTCAATAGCTCCAGGAATTTTTGGCAGAGTTATAAATGCTGATTTCAAGAGATTGTCAGGCAATACACCAGACTCATATATGCCATTAAACAGTTCAAAAAGAATATCTATGCCCAGATCTTCTAGTGCTTGTATCATTTCCATAGAAATTCCATCAGGTCCAGTGGCTTTACCATGTTTCGTACTTTTCATTGCTTTAGTTATTTCTTCTCTGGTAACAGGTAGGCCAGAATTAGAGTGCTTAATATCTGGGGGTTCCCCTCTATTATCTTCAACAAGCTGCTCTGAATCCACCTCTCACATACTTTATCTGGATCTGTTGGTATGGATCCATCTGCTGATCTTATGCACCCTGTAGAGGAGGTTTTCTTAGTTCCAGTAGTTTCCTTAATTTTCTTGTGCATTTCTTTGCTGTTGTTAATATGACCTTCTACTTCATTGCATTTTTGATTCAACCATTCTTCCTTTGCAATATTGCACCATTTTCTGGTCCGTCTGTCTAGCTGTCTGTATTGCACTTCATTATTCTTCACTAACCTTCTTTGTTCCATCAGATCTAAAATTTCGTGGGTTATCTACCCCTCGTTGGTGTGTTGGATTTCTTGTACTGGGATTATCTCCTCTGCTGATTGCTGTATAGCATATTTAAATCTGTCCCAAATAGGTGTTACGCAAATGTAGCCCCCCCGGCCACCCTCAGGTTGCTCGGCTCGCTGTCGTCTAGGGAAACAGCCTCGGCCCCGCCAAACTGGATAATTCGTTTGTGTGGATGCTGTGTGAGGTACCCCACCCCGCCCAAATAACAGACAATACACCAGATGCAATTAAATGATTTACAGTTTATAGATATTACTGGAACTATATAATTAAAAGAGAATAAAATATAAAAGGAAAATAAAAGGTGCCACACTTATCAAAGTTCAATCCCTTCGTGCACAAAAACCGTTGGAGCTCAAGGACCTTCTTCTTCACCCTGCGGCCCCCTCAGACCACCTCGACCGGCCGACTGGGACCAACAACGGTGGTCGACCAGACGCTCCACACGAGTCCGTCTCCGTCTCCTCGCCGAACGTCCCGCTCGGGGTCCGACCCCGTTAGCGGACTCACAGCACCTCGTCCATCCTCTGTCTCGCTCTCCCGCCTTCTGCCCCAAAACCCTGCGCATACAGTATCTTCAAATACACCAAAACCATAACAACTATCCCAATTGGTTAATAGCACCCTCTTATCAGACTGTAAAGCAAAAACAAACTGTTAGCGTAAACTTTCTCAGTGTTTAACACAACAAAGCCGCATTCCCCAGATTAACATAACAAAGATGCCATTTTAATTAGCCTCTGCAGTAACATAAAAATCGAAACCCTCTTACACTAACAACAGGAATTCTGCAGATGCTGGAAATTCAAGCAACACAAATCAAAGTTGCTGGTGAACGCAGCAGGCCAGGCAGCATCTCTAGGAAGAGGTGCTGCCTGGCCTGCTGCGTTCACCAGCAACCTTGATGTGTGTTGCCCAAATAGATGTTGTTTCGTTTTCGTTGAGGTGTTCTTCTACGGCTGTCTTGAATTGTTGCTTAAGTATGCTATCATTTTTAAGTTCTCCCAACATGTACTTCTTACTCTTTTTTCCACGTTTCAGTTTTTTAAATTTTGTTTTAATGGTATTTATTACTGGATGGTGCTCTGAACCACAGTCTGCTTCTGGGTGGGCTTTAGAATTTGTGATATTATTTCTAAAGCGTTCAGTGATGGTAATGTAATCTATCTCCAGGGCTAATCCAAATACACAATCTACGTGGATGGCTTTTATACCAAGTGGTTTGCTGTTGCCTTCTGTTGCCGCAGTTCTCATCTAACTAGAGTATTTGACCTCTACTGGTGTTCCCAATGGGAGTCAAATACTAGACGTTGCCCAACCTTTGCTGTTGTTGTACGAAGACAATCCTCCATCAAAGCTTGGAATCCATCTCCCTGCTGCCGAAGACTTCAGCGATTTTAGGTAACACTACCACCATTGGTCTGGTTATTTTTCTAGCACCAAACATTCGCCATTACAGAGCTCTTTCAGCGAGACAGGGTGCACCCGGACATAAGTACTATGTGAAGGCAAGGTTGTCTTGGGAGTAGAAGCTATATAATTGCTATTGGAATTTCCTGATCATTAGTCAAGACCCAACCACCCTATACACTCCCTGAGAGATTTAGTAGATGTAAATAAAGCAAAATGGTACTCGTGAATCACAGCGACGTTCTGCAGGCTGCAAACAATACTTTAGATACACCTCTTTTGAATTACTCTCACTGCAGTCAGCAGCATGTAATTTCCCTTTAAGCAATGTACTTTTAAATCAATCACCTACAGATTTCGTGATCTTCTGAAGGACTACTCTTCATCTCATGTTCTCAATACCTATTGTTTATTTATTTAGTATTATTATTTCTTTCATTTTGTACTTGCACAATTTGCTGTCTTTTGCACGCTGGTCGAACAGCCAGGTTGCTGCAGTCATTCATTGATTTTGTTATGGCTATTATTCTATGGATTTATTGAGTTTGCCCAAAACAAAATGAATCTCAGGGTTGTATATACTGATATATATGTACTTTGATAAAAATAAATTTACTTTGAACTTTAAAATGATGAGCAGTCTTGTCAGCATGGATAGTAGAAGACGTCAATGACCACACATATAAAGTGAGAAAGAATTAGGAGCAAGAAAAGGAATTGAACTTTATGCAGTGTTTGATTGGAATCTCTAATGCACAGCCTGTAGATATGGTGGAGACTGGTTCCATTTAGCAGGGAAACAGATAAATATAATGTTCCCTGGAGTGGAAGAGGTTGACAGGTGACCTTATCAAGGTACACTAAATCATGAGTAGTGGGAATAAGGTGGATAATCGCAGTCTTTTTCCCAAAGTTGGGGAGTTTAAAACCAGAAGATATGTATTTACAGTGAGAGGGGTAAGTTTTGAAAGGGACCCTGAGGGATGACTATTTCACACAGAAGGTGGTGGATGTATGGAACAAGCTACGCAGGAGGGCAAAATGACAGAGTTTAGACAGGTACATAGATATAAATGTTTTAGAGAGATATGGGCCAATCACAGACAAATGGCATAAACTCAATGATGGTTGCTTAAGGTTGTCATAGCTGAGGATGGTAGTGGCGGTAAGCTCCCACTATTTATCAAATGCTTCCAATGGCACGTGTCTCAAATAACCTGACAACCAAGTCCTCTGTTATGTTTTGTAACTCCAAAACATTAAACTAATTCAAAGGAAAACAAGAGAGCTGAGACATGTGAGTCTTAACTTTGTTCTTTACTTTAAGTCAGGTGTGCACATGAGGTAGCCTCATGATGTATGCAATTTAAGTATTTTTACATATAACCTGCAGTAAATTATTTAAATGAACAAGAATAATTAATCAACAATATATTCATAACATTATTAAAATATTAAATACACAACAATCCTCCCTGCTTAACAATAAACTCCAACTCAAAAAAGAATGCATGGAAAGTGTCATATACAATACAACTACTATATACAGACATCCACAGCAGTGTCAATTTTAAATTGACTCATTCAGGCCTAAAGATTTAATCGCTGTGGAGGATTTCTTACACTTGTGGAGTAAGGTCATTGCTGACAAGGGGGATCACTTGGCTTAGTAGCTGAAACTTTTGGCTGTGAAACAATCTCAGGTTCTGGGGCCTCCTCTGTGGTGATTGCAGTAATTAACTCTGAGATGCAGGAAGTGGTTCTGACAGTAGTCGCGACCTTTCTTCTCCAGCAATTGATTCTACTCTCTTCAACTGATCGATAAGTCTTCTCCAGATGTATCAGACTCAATCTCCACTGTGTAAGAGAGTGACTAGTTCTGCCCTTAATCTTTCTGAGGACCCACTTTTGAACATCTCTGTAGTCCCTCACCAGAACTCCTTGTCCAGGAGTGAAACATTGAACCTCCTTGTTTAAGGAGCCCTCAATTTGGCTCAGCTGTTTGTTCTGCATACTCCTTCTGAGACTGGGTTTGAGGAGATCCAAGCGTGAGCACAAAGGACGACCCAGGAACAGCATAGCAGGTGAGTTATTGGGCGTGGAGTGTGCTGTATTGCAATATGCAAGGAGGAAATTGGTGAGCTTCTGATTCAGTGTTAGTGTAGTGGGTTCTGGTGGTATTGCTCTCAGTGCGATCTTTAGACTTCGGGCAAACCTTTCTGCCAAGCTATTTGTAGTGCAGGTATAATATGTCTTATTCCGTTCATTTTGAGGAATGTCTGCAACCGGTCTGCTCAAACTGTGGTCCATTGTCACGGACTAAGTGTTCTGGAACACTAGTCCTTGAGAAGAGGCTTCTCAACAGATCAACTGTGTGCGAGGGTGTGGTGGAGCCTATTGGGATAACTTCCGGCCACTTTGTAGCTGAATCCAGTACTACCAAGAAATTTGTGGCCATGAATGGTCTGGCAAAATCCACATGCATTCTTTGCCAGAACAATGCCGGCCATTCCCAGGGATGGACAGGCGCTGCTCTGGGCATCTCCTGGACGTAACGGAAACCCACACAGTCCACCTGCTCCATCTGTTGATCTATCCCAGGCCACCAGCCAAAGCATTCATTTTAATCACATCTAGTTGGCTGGTATGTAGCTTCTCCAGCACTTCAGCTCTCAGCTTGGATGTGCAACAACTCTCAATCCCCAGATATGGCAACCCCCGTCAAGGGCAAGTTCATCTCGGCGCTGGTAATAATGGTGGAACTATAGTTTCTGTTGCACATTCCAGCCGTTTTGGGTGGCCATATAGACCTGAGAGTGTGTGGGGTCTTTTCGGGTTTCCCTTTGGATCATCTTCACTGTAATAGGGAGACTTTTTATTTGCATTAGGGAGAATATGTCAAGAAGAGTGTCCTTTTTTGTAAAAATTTCCAGTATTTCTTTTTCCAAGGGTAAACAGAAAATCCATCAGCCTTTCCATGATTAGCTATCCCTTTGAATTTAACCATTCAATTGTGTCCACCAAGAAACAGAGCCTATCTCTGCATTCGTGATGTGGCTGTTGAAGGAACACCCTTCTGTGGAATGAAAATGGAAAATGGTTGATGATCAGTAATGAGGGTGACCTCTCTCCAATGCAGGTATTGTTTAAAATAACCTCAACCAGACTCAAACAACAGGAATTCTGCAGATGCTGGAAATTCAAGCAACACACATCAAAGTTGCTGGTGAATGCAGCAGGCCAAGCAGCATCTGTAGGAAAAGGTGCAGTCGACGTTTCAGGCCGAGACCCTTTGTCAGAACTAACAAAGTCCTGACGAAGGGTCTCGGCCTGAAACGTCGACTGCACCTCTTCCTACAGATGCTGCTTGGCCTGCTGCGTTCACCAGCAACTTTGATGTGTGTTGCTCAAACCAGACTCAAAGCCTCTCTGTCAATCTGTGCGCAATTTTTCTCTGCAGCAGTAAGTGAGCATGACACAAAGGCTATGGGGCGTTCACATCCATCACTCATAACATGTGACATGACTACACCTATACAATAAGGCAAGGTGTCACAGGCAAGCTTCACTGAACGATGTGGATCAGTGTCTGTGAGTGTCTGACATCACCATTTCCTTTACCTTTTTGAAAGCCACCTCACTCTGCTTTGTCTACCGTCATTTCTTCCCAATCTGCACTAATGAGTTCAAGGAGTGGAGCACCTTATCTAGGTTTGGCAGGAAACGGTTATAGTAATTGACAAATCCTAAAAAAAAACACAACTGTGAAATGTCCTGTGTGACAACATTAAGTGATTCTTGGTTTAAAGAATTCAGACTTGCTGTGTTGTGCTCTGACTCCATGATCTTCTAATCTTTTTAGCACTGTCTTGAGAGTTTGGAGATGTCCCCTGTTATCATCAATGCCATCAATGATGTCATCCAGGTAACAATGAATTCCTGGGCAGCCTGGCAGCACCTGGTCCATAACTCTATGTCAAAGTGCAGGTGCAGATGCTACTCCAAAAATAAGCCTATTATAACAATAAAGCCCTTTGTGAATGTTTTTTGGTGAGAAGAACTTTGGACTCTTCTTCCACCTCCTTCTGTGTGTAGGTCTCTGCTGAGTCCACTTTACTGAAATGTTTCTTTACAAAAAGCTTTGCAAAGATATCCTCCATCTTGAGCGGCGGGTATTCATCTACTTTCAGTTCTAGGTTGATGGTGACATTAAAGTCACCACAGATCCCGACAGACCTATCCTTCTTGGCTACTGTGACCACTGAAGTTGCCTGTGGGCTCCACTCATCCATGAAAAGGATTTCTTTAGCCTCCACGCAATCTAGCTTACAGGCTACTTTTATCATAGATGGTAAAAGGAACTACATGCAGTTTGCAAAACTAGGGTGTGGCATTCTCACTTAGCACTATTTAAACCTTGATATGTTTGAGTTTTCCAATGCTATCCTTGAACACCGCTGCGACATCATCCAGTACCTTTCTTAATTTGCTTTTATTTGATTTCATTGCAGGGGTGTGGCATAGAAATGTTGGATCGATCTTCAATCAAGTTGTAGTTGTCTTGGCAAATTATGCCCCACACTAGTCTTTCTGTTTTTACCACATACAAGCTCAATTTGGTTTGTTGGTTGCTACATTTCACTGTTATGAATATCATTTTTACGGAAGTTTTCATTTCTCTAGTATAAAATCTTTGTTAGACACAGTATCATTTCAGTATCTTTCAAATTAGTTTTGTGGAATGACTGTAAGAGCTGAGGCAGTATCCAATTCCATTTTAATCAATTTGCCTTTCAATTCTATTGTAAGCCATATTGCTTGTCACTTGTTAGTTTTAAATCTCAAAGCTACATAGTCCTGTGTTACTTCCAACATTATCAGATTTTTCATCGACAGCATGCAGATTAGTGCTCTTTTTGAAAGTGCAACTTGACTTCCTATCTTTTTCTCGTTCTTTTGCAGTGCATTTATTTTTGTCTGCCCAACACGATCGTTGTATTGTATGTCTTCCACTGTGTTGCATTTTCTGCAAGTTTCACCTTTAACCCTGAATTGGTCTGTGTATGTAACCCCCTGCCACAACAGTAACACGATTTGTTCAGCCAGGCCTCTTTCTGTTTAAACATTGCCATTTGTCACGCAAACTCAACTGTGTTTTCCCTTCCGAAGAAAGCGTGCTGCGTTGCTTTTTTAAAAACTTGACCATTCCTTGATGTGCTCCTTTTTAACTTGAAAGCCTTGCTGCATTTCAACAGGCTGGTAGCAGTCTTAGATTCGATTTTAAAATACCTCTTCACCACTGTTATATTTTGTAACTCCAAAACTTTAAAACAATTCAAAGGAAAACAAAGAGCCTGGAGATGTGTTTTAAGTTTGCTCTTTACTTTTAGAGAGGTGCATAGGTATCACATGGTAGCGTTACGACATATGCAGTTCATGCAAATTATTTAAATGAACGAGAATGCTTAATCAAACAATATATTTACAGTATTACTGAAAAATTAATTACATAGCGTCCAGCTCCTGGTCCTTACATGCGGCTTGACTACTTCGCCCAACAGAATCATTTGTATTGACAGGAGAAAGGGCAAAGTTGGGCTACTGCCACCTTAAAACCAGGTAGATGGCTCATCAGCTGTGGTTGACAGGTCACCTAGGAGAAAGAGAATTCTAATTTCAAATCTCCGCTACCTTGTGGCTATATCCACTCATCGGGAGAGCTTCAGGAGTAAACCCTGAGGAAAATTTGGAGCTGGAGTCCCTAAGGCAGTCCGACATTGAGTTCATTGCTGAATGGCAACTCCTGCGGTTCCTCTGTATTCATCAGCTGCATGGAGAAGGAGAAGCTGCTACATGGGCAACAGCTTGCTCCCCATATCATACTGCCCTGGTTTGTATACTGGCTTGCGTATCATGGGACACAACATCTTCGGTCAAGCCCAACCCATGGAGGGCCTCAACTCAATGACTCTAATATATGATGGAAAAAAAAATTACAAGGTTATGGAGGGTAGAACTGGAGAGTTATTCTAGTAGGGAGCTAGTACAAAAATATTGGCTGAATGGTCTCCTGCTTAACTGCAATTATTCTATGATTCTATAATTCTATGTATAGCAAAGGTGATAAAATACCCATCCGAAGCAGACCAGCCTTTGTCCAAGAGGAATCAATGGCTGTTTCTTCAAATGATAGTCTAGGTGAGTTGGTATGTCTATTCAAAACAAAAGTTAGGTAACATACCAATAATTGCTGGTCAGTCTCCAGTCTTGACGGCAGAAACACCAGTGCCACCGAGAGGATCAGAAACTAGTGACAGTCAAATGTGTGAAATTATTCGATATGTTTTAGCACATTGTTTCTAAAAAGCACAGACAGTTTGGTATACCAACACGGCTGTGAATAATGGTTGCTATTCAAGGTTGTCACCCGTTTGAAAATTGTACCATGTGACCAGCTGCTCTCTGGGCTTCAACAATGTGAAAAGTTTAATGGTGTGAAAGAGCCCTGGAATAAATTGTGAACAATTTGACTGTTTTCTTTGTTTCCCCCTTGGAATCAGCCTATGGTACAGATGGAGATATTACTTCTCTTCATTCTTCCTGCATAAGTGGGCACTGTTAAGTGTTAGGAATGTACTGAGCTCACTGATTTTGCAAAGGATAGAAGGGAAACAGTGTTACAGCACAGAGAGACGAACTGGGAAGGGTTAGGAAAAGGAAACCAATATAATGTTGAATAGATTAAAGATACAGATCTGATAAAGAGTCATTGACATAAAGCTTTCACTGTTTTTCTCTCCACAGATGTCACCTGAATGCATCCATTATTTTCAGATCTGTAATATCAGGTTTATAGATGTTTTTGATTATAAATTACAGTGATGGAGAACTTAGAAGACCTGAACTGAGATTTTAGAATGTGTTGAGAGTAACAGAAACATGATTTGACAGAATTCAGTATATTATTCCGTGGTAGAGCATACTCGTAACAAGAAATGAGTTAGCTTGCTTCTAATGCTTGAGATTTCTAGTAGATGCAGATAAGAATATTCTAAAAGATCCAAATCTGTGTAGGGTAGAGCTACATCTGGATCAAGACAGTACACTTGCCTCACAGGGACAGTGTAAGCTAGAAATGTATAAGGGTGGAAGCCCAGAGATTTTGCTGCTTTTTTCCCCTCTCTATCACTGGATGGGTGACGGTCTTCTTTTGTTTTTAATGGGTTCTGTTGGGGTTCTTTGTTCCATGGCTGCCTGTAAGGAAACCGGCCTCAAGGTTGTATAAGATATACATACTTTGTAACAAAATGTTCTTTGAAATTTGAACTTCGAATGCATGGTAGAGGACTTAAAAAACTTAGATAAGAAGGGTAAATATTTCTATGTCAGACCTCAAACAAGATATATTGGAAGAAACAAATCAGATATGGTAAGGGTAGTCCATTTTTTGCCTAAAGTTGTGCTGGTGTTTGAAAATAGCAGTAACGTGTTCAGCTGTGTACGTACATCTACTGATGCTTCTGGACACAACTTCAGTGATGTTCCTGGAAACATCGGGTGTTTCGGGTCTTTCAACATCATACAACCTCCTCCAGGTGACCCAGCCGGGGCTGATCAGACCCCAGCTTGTGTCTATGGCTCCCCTCTTTTGAGCCACAGCCATCTTGAGGCCCTGTCTGCCGCATTGGTGGTACTGCGGATGGCTCTCCTCCTCCTCTCTCCCTCGATGCCCAAATTGCTGAAGGTTCTAGCTAAGGAGCGGGTTGCGAATTCCCTACAACCAACCTCCACTGGGAGACATCTCGCTCTCCATCCAGCCTGCTGAGCCCTCCTTCTCCTCTTCTCCGAACCGTTCAGCTGCGATGCTGACAATGATTGTTGTCATGGCTTGTAGCTTCCTATCAACCCCTCCCTTTGCCGTTGCCTCCAGAATTTGGTTGACATCTTCATCAAACTGCTTCCACGTGAAGTCATGTTAGCTGCAGGCCATTTGATCCGCCTCCTGATAGACTTGATGTTCAAGGGATTAGTTTGCAACACTTGGAGGTTCCAGGCACTATGGGGTGACTCCGGGCTTGGCCCTTCCTTTGTCTCACCAGGTTGGACACCTGCGTGTTGTGCTGCTCCTGCTCCCGCCAGACACTTCATCCTCGCTTGGTGGATCTTCAAGCCACGATCGTTCTTGCAGATTTTGCCACGTGCACACTGCTTCCTCATAGTCATTTGTTCATTGCCTGGGTCTGGGTCTGATGCCGTTGTGTCCGTCCGACTGGGGTGTTCTTCCTCCCCCCCTCTCGGGCACCCCCGAGGGGTATCTTTCCCTTAGATTCATCATAGCTTTGTGGGGGTCCTCATCTCAGAGGACACAGATTGGGTTGCCAGCCCGTTCTGCCCCGGTTGTTATCTCTCCGGGTTGTCACTGACTCTCCAGCCGTCACCACTCTTTTTGTGGTTGTCACTGGTGAAATCAGGGTGTAAGCTGTGTACATACATCAACTGATGCTTCTGGACACATTTTCAGTGATGTTCCTCGAATCATCGGGGAGAATCATAGTGAATGGAATAAATACAGGTGACTGTAATAAATATACTGTAGAAGTAATTTTGAACAGTACTAAAAGTCTTAAAAATAAGCCTTTTATGGTTTTTCAGCAAATCACTAAGGCTCTCCAGTGCTCTCAGATCCTCTTTAAAACCCCTTTCTCTGCCCAAGCTTTGTCAAACCACCTCAAATACAGTATTCTGCAAATCCTTCACAGAGTTGTTAAAAAAAACCTCTACATAAATGGAAACTGCCATCACAGATACTTCACACACGTCTTCAGCTCATCCACCAAACCCTTTCTCAAGTTGTTCCTCACCCTTCTCTTTCCAGAAGGAAGAATTAACTTTGGAAAGTGGGTTCACTGATGCACCATCAATGCCTTAATAATCTCTGGGTGGATATTACAGCTGGGCGCTTCTTGACACAGACTGGTAGTGGAGGATGCTGCAGTTAATCAGGAGATTTTCAAAGATACTGTCTCGTTTAGAGGGCCTGAGTTATAGGGAGTGTTAGGACATTCTGGTCTTTATTCCCTGAGGCACAGCAGAAAGAGGGTGACTGTGAAGATGTCAACGATCTCTTCGATAGGTGTATAGATATAGTGGAGAACCATAGTTTGTTTTCCTCCCAGGGCTAGGGAGTCCAAATCTAGAAGATACAGATACAAGATAAGAATAGAGAATTTTATATGAGACCTGAGCGATAACTCCTTTACGCAGAGGGTGATGATTACCTCGAATAAGAAGCAGAGGAAGTGATCGAGGCAGGTATAATTACAACATTTATTAGGCACTTGGGCAGATACATGGAGGGGAAAGGGATTGGGGGATTATAGTCTGACACAGGCAACTGAGACTAGCAGTGGTCAGCATGGACCATTTGGGCTGAAAGGCCTGTTTCTCTGCTGTATTATCCTGTGACTCTATAACTCTATTATGTTGCTGTTGTTAATGAAAACTGGGGACATTGTTCTAGACTTTTCTCTACCAAAATGACACTTGAAGGCAATGGTAGCAGCAAATTTATCAGAAAACTCACCAGTGTCTATCAGAATGTGAATAGTTGATTGAAAATGCTCCTGATACATTCTCAATATAAATTATCCATTTAAGAAACAAGAAAAATATTCTTCCAATTTGCCATTAAATTTAAAGTGTTCTATTTTCCAAAGAGTCAAACTGAATTATTCAATCATTTGAATTATTGCGATTCATCCAGAAAATTACACCTGATAACGGCGGAGTTGAGGTTAGTAGACTTTCACTGATATTCTCAGCTGCATATCAACATAAACTGTACAGTGCGACTAAACTGTAAGTCGGCCAAATCAAATCTCAGGCAGTGTGCTTTAGCAGTGTGAAGCATTAAAATTGTTTTACCATCAGCACTGAGACAACTGGTTCACTGTAGCGAGTGAAATATTTTCAGTTGTCGATCTCCTGAGTGTTCACATATCTCATTCACTCCACCTTGGGAAATCAGACTTTGACTCTCTTTAAATTTTGAGGCAATTAGAGATAAGATCAAAAAGGCCTTTCTACTTCCCAAATATTGAAGTGTATTAACAATAAATTACAATAATTACAGATGTAAACACACAAACCTCATGGATTTGATTGCACATAGACTGGCTCTGAAATTGCAGTGTCTGGAAAAAAGTTCAGAAAATTTGGAACTCTACCTCAAAGTTCCCTGTAGTTTTTGGGACAACTGAGGCTATAAAGACTGGAACAATCTGCATAAATATGTGGGTGGAGTAAAAATGAATGAAGGGAGGATAGTAAAGACCAAGTAGAAGAATGAATGAATATCCAATACTGCAGGTGTTAGAAATCAGAAATAAAACATAAAACAGTAGAACACGGGAACAGGCCCTTCAGCCTGCAATACTGTGCCAGACTAATTAAACTAGTACTAAATGCTGAACTAAACTAATCCCTTCTGCCTACATAATATCCATATCCCTCCACTTACTGAGTATTTGGGTACCAGTCCAACAGCCTCTTAAACATCACTATTACAGCTGCCCCCACCACCACCCCAAGCAACACATTCCATGTGCCCACTACTCTAAGTTAAAAAACTTGGCCCGCATATCTCCTTAGAATCTACAACCCCCAGCGTAACTGCACGCTCTCTAGTAGTTGACCTTTCAGGCCTGGGACAAAGATAACACCTGTCTTTTCTATCTATCCCTCCCACCTTTCACATGAAATATTAATTCAATTTCTCTTTCCAGAATTGCCATTGTACTTGTTGACGATTACCAACATTCTCTTTTTTTTGTTAGTTTATAATTGGGCAAAGGAACAGGCTAGGGGAGCTAATATATAATGGAGCTGATGCCTCACATGTCCAGTGAAGCAGCTTCAAACCCAACTTCTGGTGCTGACTGTGTGGAGTTTGCATGATCTCCTTGAGAACATGTGCGTTTCCTTCAGGTACTCGGGCTTCCTCACATATCCTAAAATATGTGGGGCAGTAAATTAATTTGCAGTGGTATAGTGCCACTTCCAAGTAGGTCAGTGGCAGGATTTAGAGGGATTAATGAGAAAGAGGGGACAATACAAGGGACTAAAGTAGGATTAGCATTAGTGAGTTCATGATAACTGGTGTAGTCTCAATGGATGAAAGAGCCTGTTTCTGTGTTGTGTAACTCTATGACACTGGATCCATTAACAATACTCCCTAATATGTTCTGACTTACATGGTTTGACTTCTAAGACTGCAACACTTCAGATGGAAAGTATTTGGATAGCAACAAAGACAGAAATTCAAACCAGGTTTAGTCAAAGGAGCCTTGAATATGTTGGAGCTGAAACAGTTTAAGCTAAAACATCGCCCACACTAACACAAGACTTTGTGTGGTCATCAAACTTGGATATATTACATTTGTTAAAAATTGCTGGTGAAGGCAGCAGGCCAGGCAGCATCTATAGGAAGGGGTACAGTTGACGTTTCGGGCCGAGATACTTCGTCAGGACTCTGCTCCTACCCCACCAAACAATCCGAATGCTCTGCTCTCCACTCCCTCCGCACTAATCCTAACCTTACTATAAAACCTTCCAATAAGGGAGGTGCTGTTGTAGTCTGGCGTTCTGACCTCTACCTTGCTGAGGCACAATGACAACTCATGGATACCTCCTCTTATTTACCCCTCGATCATGACCCCACTAAGGAGCACCAGGCCATCTCCCACACCATCACCAACCTTATCCGCTCAGGGGATCTCCCATCCACTGCTACCAACCTCATAGTTCTCACACCCCACATTTCCTGTTTCTACCTCCTACCCAAGATCCACAAACGTGCCTGTCCAGGTAGACCCATTGTCTCAGCTCACTCCTGCCCCACCAAACAGAGTCCTGTTGAAGGGTCTTGGCCCAATACGTCGACTGTACCTCCTTCTATAGATGCTGCCTGGCCTGCTGCGTTCACCAGCAATTTTTATGTGTGTTGCTTGAATTTCCAGCATCTGCAGATTTCCTCGTGTTTGTGATATTACATTTGTTCCCTTCTTTCAAATCACTGATCAGATTCAGCTCGCTGCTCCACAATGTTTACTGAACTCTGCTCTGAATTGAGGTTGTGGCCTTCTCCTGAATTGGCTGCAGTATGCCTGGTTTCATGCCTGTGGACTCACTTCCATAAACTTCAGTCCTGAAAGGTATTTGCCTAGTTTTATTGTTTGCATAATTTGCTTCTTTTTTTCCTCTCTCTCTGCACACTGGGTGTTTGAGGGTCTTATTATAATAAGTTCTTTTGTGGCTGCCTGCAAAGAGATGAATCTTAAAGTTGTATAAAGTATACATACTGTGATAATAACTGTATTTTTTAATTTGAACTTTGGCATGTTCACAGCTGATATCTAGCATTGATCCTTACAACAGTCCACCATTCACAACCTTACAACCCAGCAGTTATCTATTCCTAATCTCTGCTTTCTGTCCAATAACCAACCCAAACCAATACACAGAAGTACCTCCAATGCTCCACACTTCCATTTTATTGAATAGTCTCTTGTGTGATCCCTCATTAAGGGCCTTCTCACCGTCTGCTGACCATGGTTGTCTGAGGCAGATTGCAGAACACTGCAAATGTGGTATAGGTTTGGGGATATTCCAACATTGCCAAGTTTGTGGAATGCAAGGTGGGTGTAAACAAATACATAAGAGACTGGAGGAGTTTGTAGGGTCAGCCAGCATTAAGTGGAGGAAAGTAGGCAGTTGTCATCTTGGGTCAAGACTTTTTATCTACCCCAAGGAATAGAGGGGATGTAGGCATCATAAAGGAGTGAAAGGGATCGGTGTATCAAGTGCTGGCAAGCAATACAGGTGAGGAAGGGTGATGGGTATATGGCGGATGGGACAGCGGAAATAGCATTGGAAGGCAATAAATAGAGGCAACAACGGGCTGCAGATGATGGAATCTGATAGGAAGGAATAGTGAAGCATATAACCAAATGAATCAGAATCAGATTTAATATCACTGACATAAGTATATCATGAAATTTGTTGGGTTTTGGCAGCAGTATAGTGTAATACATAAAAATACTGTAAATTACAATAAGAACTATATATAATAAATAATTAAGTAGTGCAAAAAGAGCGCAAAAATAATGAAATAGTCTTCATGTTGTTCCTCTCCACACCTTGTGGCACAACAGCTGTCTGTTTTTTTTTACAAGGCCAAGTTGCTAGCTCGATACTCAACCCACTTTGGATTGAAAGTGTGCAAGAAGCCAGCTGAATTCAAACCCAGGGCAATTTGCCTTAAAATCCAGTGCCGATACCACTACACCACAGACCAGCAATCATCTTCATGTCTCGATTCATTATCTATTCAGAAATCCGGTGGTGGGGAGAAGGAAGCTGTTTCTAAAACATTGATTGTGTGTCTTCAAGATCCTGTGCTTCCTCTCTGAGGGTTGGAATAAGAAGAGCGTATATCCTGGGTGATGGCTCGAAATGATGGATGCTGCCTTTTTTCAGGTATTGCCCATTGAAGATGTCCTCAATGCAGGTGAAGCTAGTGACCATGATGCAACTGGCTGAGACTGTAACCCTCTGCAGCTTTCTCTGATCCTGTGCAGTGGCCCCTCCATACGAGACAGTGATGCAACTTTAGAATGTTCTCCATGGTACATGTGTGGAAATTTTCTAGAGTCTTTGGTGACATACCAAGTCTCCTTAAACTCCTCAAACTCCTTATGAAATATAGCCTATGACATGCCTTCTTTGTAATTGCTTCAATATGTTGGGCTCAGGATAGATCTTCAGAATTTGACACCCAAGAACTTAAAACTACTCTCCCTTTCCACTGCTGACCCCTCAATGAGGACTGATGTGTGTTCCCTCAACTTCCACTTCCTGAAGACCATAATCCATTTTTTTGTCTTACTGATGTTCAGTGCAAGGTTAAAGGAGGTGGGGTGGGCAGATAGGAAATGTAAGCGGAGGGGATCACTGGGAGGAGTGTAAGTATTAGCACAATATTCACATGGCATAATCGTTTTAATTATGTAGCATATTAATTAATTCATCACTATCTAAGGAATTTATTTTATCTACTAAAGTGATAGTTCTTTCAGAAGTGCCATATTTATTCCTTTGTTTTACACCCCTTAGCACTAATTCTCCTCTTAGTATCATTTCTCAGCTCCTTACTGAGATTGCTTAGTATTTGTATGTCTGTTTGTATCTAAAATAAACTGAAATCTTGGGATTAAGACTGGTCACCATTTTTGACTCCCGAAAGAACCCTGAGGAACAGAAATTAAACAGAGATCCAGCATTTGTATAAAAAAAAGCATGAAAGTATGAAGTTCTTGTTTTGACAAGACAGTGCTGTTATAAACTAAAATAAAGGCCAGGGCCAGGTGATTCTGACAAAGCCTACCCTGGACATTGGTGAGGTGAGTTTTGACCATGAAACTCTATTGACGATGAACTGCATCCCTTTACTGAGGAACGTGATCAGTACTTGGCCTGATTTGATTATCTAATGTTTTTAACAACTTGCTGTGTTTCTCAGAGTGATGCAAGCTGTGACATGATCTTGGTGAACATCTAATGTCAATTCACATAAGATTGCGAGTTCAAGTTCAGTTTCAAATTTAATTGTCATTCAATCATACATGAATACCAGTGAATACAGCTAAATGGAACAGTGTTACTTTGGGATCAAGGTGCCAACACAGTACCAACGTTCATATACAGCACAATGCACATACAGTACATATAAAACCGCAATAAAATCCAGTCATATAAAAAATAAATATCGTTCAAGTCCCTGAGTCCATGAAGGTTGCAGCACTTGGCCGTCAAATCCATCTTGTGTTCTACAGAGTGAACACTAGAGGTCAGCACCAATTCCAACATGTACACCACACCACACCGCCTCTTTCACTCCGGTGAAGCCCACCGACGCTGATGTCTCACTCTTGGGCAGTTGCAAACAGGCAGCACCAAGGCTTGAGGCCTAGTTCTTGCTACGACTGAGGCCATGCAGCTCCCTCGCTGTTCCCCAATATATAAGTGAATCAGACTTGTAGCATTCCACATTAACAAAGTCCAACAGGGTCTTGCAATCACAAGATCAAGGCAATGTCCAGATTTTGTAGCTCATATGGGACAATGAGTTACTCAGATAAAAGTATGGTACCCCTTTAATGTTCAAGTGGTTCTACTGGGCATGTGTTGCATTGTTCCAGAGTCTATACTAAGAGAGAACTGGAGAGGCTGAATGGCTGCTCTGGGAGAGCACTGTACTCAAAGGTGTGTCACACACTTATGGTGACATGCAGCACAGAAAAAAGTCCTTCAGACCAATTTTTCCATGCTGCATAAGGCGCACCTCGTATAGCTCTGAAGTTGTAAACCAAGATCCTCCTGCACATCAATACTGCTTAGAACCTTGCCAATAACAGTGTACTGTATCTTCGCATTTGATCTCCCAACGTGCAAAACTTTGCACTTGACGGACCTAAACTCCATCTACCATTTCTCTGCCCATATCTCCAACTGATCTACATCACACTGTATTCTTTGCCATCTTCTACATTATGCACAACACTACCAAACTTACCAGCTTACCAATATACATTTTCATTCATGTCATCACAAGCATCAGAGGTCTAACTATGAACCCCAATGGAACTCTGTTAGTCACAGACCTCTAGCCAGAATGTGTCCCATCAATTACCACTCTCTGCCTTCTATGGACAAGCCAATTCTGAATCCAAACAGCCAATTCACCATAGATCCCATGCATTTTAATCTTCTGGTTGAACCTCAAATGAGGGATCTTTTCAAGTGCCTTATTAAAATCCAAGTGTGCAACATCTACCTCTCCACTCTCATCAATCATTTTTATCACCTTCCTGAAAAATTCAATCAAGATATTAAGACATGAATTGTCCTGCACAGAACTACACTAATTGTCCATAATTAAACCATAGTTTTCCAAATGTTCATTGCTTCTATCTTCAAGAATCCTCTCCAGTAACTTCCCTCCTACTGACTGACAGTCTATAGTTTCCAGGATTAATGAAAAAAGCATTAGCTGTTCACCAAACACCTGTGACATCAAATATGGTTACAGAAGACATGAAGATATTGGTGAAGGGCAGATAAATCTCATCTCTTGACTTTCTCAAAAATCTGGGATATATCCCATCAGTCCTTAGACACTTGTCATCCTTACTGTTCTTTATCTCGAAATGACCTACCAAATTAGCAGGCTTCACACTGATCTTCCTATTCTCCTTATCCTTACCCTTGGTAAATACTAATAAAAGGAAGTCATTTAAGATCTCATTACATTCCTTGCCTCCAAACAGATGTTCCCTTCTTTATCCTTGAGTGGTCCTATCTGTTTCCTAGTTATTGCTTGCTCTTAATGTATGTATACAATGGTGTTGGATTCTTTTCCTGGCTTTCCCAATTTCCTTCCTTGAGTTCTTTTTCTGTCCTCAGGGTCTCTGTTTGATTTTAGCTTCCTAAACCTTACATACATTTCCTCTATCTTCTAACAGAACCAACAGAATGCAGCACTGTTGGAAGTGACACAGCTTGGAGTAGAGGGAAAATACTTATATTGTTTTTATTTCCTTTTTATTGCAGGACAGGCAGTTAATCTGCATACAGTTTCAAACATTAATGTGGTGATGATTTATTTCAGTGACCTTAAAGAGAAGTAATTCTTCCGATGAAAGAACATCAATCTGAATCATTAATTCTATCGCTCCTTCCACACTTGGAACATTGTGTTCAGTTCTCGTTGCTTTATTATAGGAAGAACATGGCGCAGAAGAGATTTACCAAAATGATGCCTGAATTTGAAAGCATATGAGGAAAGGTTGAGCGAGCTAGGGCTTTGGAGGGAAGGAGAATGAGAGTTGACATGACTGAGGAGAATTAAATGAAAAGAGGTATAGATAGAAAAGACATCCAGAGAATTTTTCTTAGGGCAGAAGTGGCTAGTACAAACGGGTGTGACTTTAAGGTGTTGGGAGAAAAGTATAGGGGGGATATCAGAGACAAATCTTTTACACAGAGATCGATAGATGCATGGGATATGTTACTAGGGGTGGTGGTGGTGGTGGAGGTGGAAGATACATTAGGGACTTCTACGAGACTCTTAGATCAGAATCAGGTTTATTAGCGCCGGTATATGTCATGAAATTTGTTAACAGTACAATGCAATACATGACAAGTACAGAAAAAAAATTACAGTAAATATATATATATATATATATATATATATACACACACACACACACACACACGCACGTGTGTGTGTGTGTGTGTGTGTGTATTAAATAGTTAACTTAAAATAAATAGTACAAAACCAGAATTTTTTTTTAAGTATTGAGGTAGTGTTCATGGGTTCAATGTCCATTTAGGAATTGGATGGCGCAGGGGAAGAAGTTGTTCCTGAATCACGGAGTGTGTGTCTTCAGGCTTCTGTACCACCTTCCTGATGATAACAATGAGAAGGGGGCAAGTCCTGGGTGGTGGGGGTCCTTTATGATGGATGCCAACTTTCAAAGTCACCATTCCTTGAAGATGTCTTGAATACTACGGAGGCTAGTACCCACATTGGAGCTGACTAAATGTACAACCTTCTGCAACTTACTTTGACCCTGTGTAGTATTCCCCCACCCCCATGCCAGACAGTGATGCAGCCAGTCAGAATGCTCTCCACAGTACATCTGTAGAGATTTTGAAGTGTTTTAGGTGACAAACCAAATCTCCTCAAACTCCCAATGAAATATAGCCACTGTCTTGCCCTTCTTTATAGCTACATCAAAATGTTGCGACTAGGTTAGATCTTCAAAGGTATTGGCATCCAGGACCTTGAAGTTGCTCAGTCCACATGGATGAAAGAAAAAGTGGAGTGCTGAATAGGCAAGAAGTATCAGATTAATCTTGGAGTAGGTTAAAGTGTAGGCACAGTGCAGGGCCTCTACTGTGCGATACTGTTCTCTTTTCTCTACATCAGTGATAATAAACTTGACTCTGAATCCTTGGTTAGCATTCCATCAGAAAGGTAGCTCAACTAACAATTCAACTAAGTTTCCATCCACATCCCTTACCTTCTGAGCAACATAAATCCACAGCCTTCTTTCTGAGTCAAGAGGTAAAAGTGTCTCACAATTGTCTTTTGCAAGTATCTTTTAGAAAGTGACCACTCTCTGTGTTTTCTGAGGGAATTTTTCAAGAGAAGAATCCAGCCCAACATCACGCATGAAGGAAAGACAAAGTTATTGGAGATGCGCCATGCTGGTGGGTAAGCCTTGTGAATATTGATAACACTACTTGGTATTCCACAAGCAACACACACAAAATACCGATGGAGCTCAGCAGGCTAGGCAGCGTCTATGGAAAAGGGTAAACAGTCAACGTTTTGGGCCAAGACCCTTCATCAGGACAGGAAATACTCCAGTTTCTCCAGCATTTTGTGTGTGTTGCTTTGGATTTCAAGCATCTGTAGATTTTCTCTTGTTAAGTATTCTGCAAGTCTCTGAGCAATGTTGATGCTTCTATCTATTTTAGTTATCCATTGCAATGCCAGAGGAATATGTACATGGGGGTGACAACAGATGAAGGAAGAACAATCATCATGAAAAGAATCTGCTGTGCCTGTTTATCCTTCCAGACAGATAAGGCAGCATCATAAATCAAGGGAAAATGCTCTGTCACATTGCCTGCAGATAGCAGTAGGGTCAATGGCAAAAATCAGACCTCAATTGAAATGCTAAAGAAAAGCTGCCCTCAGAAACTGGATTTTGTTTTGTGATGCACAGAGCCCAAATTAATTATCCCAAGCAATTGTACAGTGCATTCCTGCTGACAGGGTCAGATTGCTGTAGTGTAAATATGAAGAACCAGTCTCATACGTTCACAGAAGGACATGAAGTCCTTTAGAACAGAAGCAGATTATTTGGCCCTCTAAGTCCTCAAAGTCCCAAACATAACTCAATATAGGCCATCCAGAGGTTACAAACACCTGACGGATCAATATCTGTTCATACTAAATTCTACATATGAACTACATACATACAGTACCTACAAATGACAAAGCTAGATTCCACTCTCTCGCCACTTTTAAATATTATTCTCTCTTATGTGCTTACGATGCCATTAGTAAAATACAGAGGTATGGTTATCACAAGATCACAAGACAAAGGAGCAGAGGTAGGCCATTCGGCCCATCGAATCTGCTCCGCCACTCCAGCATGAGCTAAACTATTCTCCCATCTAGTTCCAATTTCCGGCTTTTTCCCTATATCCCTTGATACCCTGACTAATTAGATATCTATCAATCTCCTCCTTAAACACCCTCAATGATCGAGCCTCCACAGATGTATGTGGCAACGAATTCCATAAATCCATGACCCTCTGGCTAAAAAAATTTCTCCTCATCTCTGTTTTAAATGGATACCCTCTAATTCTAAGACTGTGGCCTCTTGTCCTGGACTCACCCACCAAGGGAAACAGCCTTTCCACATCTACTCTGTCCAACCCTTTCAACATTTGAAATATTTCTATGAGATTCCCTCTCATTCTTCTATACTCCAATGAAAACAGTCCAAGAGCCAACAAACGCTCCTCATATGTTAGCCCCTGCATTCCAGGAATCATCTTCGTAAATCTTCTCTGAACTCTCTCCAACATCAGTACATCCCTTCTAAGATAGGGGGCCCAAAACTGCACACAATTTTCCAAATGAGGTCTCACCAGTGCCCCACAGAGCCTCATCAACACCTCCTTACTCTTATACACTATTCCTCTTGAAATGAATGCCAACATAGCATTTACTTTCCTTACTGCCGATCCAACCTGGCGGTTAACCTTTAGGGTATGCTGCACGAGGACCCCCAAGTCCCTTTGCACTTCCGAGTTTTGAATTTTCTCCCCATCTAAATAATAATCTGCCAGATTATTTCTTCTTCCAAAATGTACAACAGTACATTTCTCAACATTGTATCTCATCTGCCATTTCTTTGCCCACTCTCCTAAACTGACCAAGTCTCTCTGCAACCTTTCCGTTTCTTCAACACTTCCTGCTCCTCCACCTATCTTGGTGTCATCCGCAAATTTAGCCACAGAACCATTTAATCCATAATCTAAATCACTGATATACATTGTAAAAAGAAGCAGCACCGACACTGACCCCTGCGGAACACCGCTAGTAACTGGCAACCAATCAGAATAGGATCCCTTTGTTTTCATACAGTCATTATGCATATTTTCCAACTTATGCACAAAATTGACATGGATGTTGATAATAACCGGACAAGTTTATTATCTAGGGACAACCTATATATTGTTTTTCAGCAGTTTCAATAATATAAGTCCAGTTTTCCTGCCAAGATGATTACATAGAGAAGCACAGAAATGGAAGGAACTTTCTATCTGACAACATGACAAATATTCTTCAAAGTTGATGTTCAAAGTTCAAGTAAGTTTGTTCTCAAAGTAGATTTATATCATGATATACTTCCCTGAGGTTCATTTTCTTGCGGGCATTCACATTAACTACAAAGAAACACAATAGAATCAATGAAGAACTGCATGCAACAAAGACAGGCAAACAATGTGCAAATACAAAAAAGAAAAAAAAGGCAAAATAATAAATAAACAAACAAACAGCTAAATAAATAAATATTGAGAAAATGAGTCTATAGTTTGTGGTATCAGTTCATTGATAGGGTAAGTGAAATTATCTACCGTGGTTCATGAACCTGATGGTTGAGGGGTAATGACTGTTCCTGAACCTGGTGGTGTGGGACTTGAGGCTCCTGTACCTCTTTTTTACAATGGTAGCAGTGATAAAAGCGCATGATCTGGATAGTGGGGATCCTTTCTGGAGACCGTATTCCTTGCAGATGTGCTCAATTGTGGGAGGAGGTTTTGCATTCAAGGATATTAATGTTTTCATACCAGGCCATGATGCAACCAGTCAGGGCACTCTCCACTACGCATCTATAGAAGTTTGTCAAAGTTTGAGATGACATGCTGAATCTTTGCAAATTCCTAAGGAAGTAGAGGTACTTTGTAATGGCACTTACAAAATGTATTCAGGACAGATCCTCTGAAATGATAATGCTGAGGAATTGAAGGTTGCTAACCCTCTCCACCTCTGTACCCCTGATGAGGTCTGGCTCATAGATCTCCAATTTCTTCCTCCTGTAGTCAATAATCAGCTCTTTGGTTTTGTGGACATTGACTGAGAGGATGCTGTGGCATTATTCAGCTAGATTTTCAGTCTCCTTCCTATGTGCTGATTCATTAAAGCTTTGATCCGGCCAGCATCAGCAGTGTCATCAGCAAACTTAAATATGCATCAGAGCTGTGCTTAGCCTCACCGTCATAAGTATGAAATAAGTAGAGCAGAGGGCTGAGCACACCGCCTTGAGGTGCACCAGTGCTGATGGTGATTGTGGAGGAGATGCTGTTGCCAATCTGAAGCAACTGAGGTCTGCAAGAGAGGAAATAGAGAATCCAATTGCACGTGGAGGTATTGCGGCCTAGGATTTGGAGCTTGTTGATTAGTTTTGAGGGGATGATAGTATTGAATGTCAAGCTATAGTCAATGAAGAACATACTGATGTATGCACCTTTACTGTCCAGATGTTCCAGTGTTGAGAGAAGAGACAATGAAATTGTATCTGCTGTTGACCTGTTGTGACAGTAGGCAAATTGGAGCTGATCTAAGTCGCTCCTCAGGCGGTAGTAAATATGTTTTATCACCGACCACTCGAAGCACTTCATCACAGTGGATGTAACTGCTACTGGACGAGAGACATTGAGGCAGGTTACCATGTTCTTCTTCGGTGTAATTGAAACCTGCTTGATGCAGGTGGGTATCTGAAACTGCCAAGGTGAGAGGTTAAAGCTATCAGTGAACGCTCCAGCCAGTTGATCAGCACAGGTCTTCAGCACTCGGCCAGTTACATCATCTGGGCTAGATGCTTTCCATGTGTTCACCCTCCTGAAGGATGCTCTCCTGTCAGCCTCAGAGACTGAAATCACAAGGTCACTGGGGGCTATGGAAGGTCATGACGTTGCCTCCATGTTTTATTGGTTAAAGCAAGCATAAAAAGGAGGAGAAGGAGATGGCGGTGCGACGCAGCTCGCAGTGACCACTCTGGTCGTGATGTCTGTTATCTGTCAAGTAGGGTGCCGTGCACAATCCTGATTTGATGGAGACGGACGTGAGAGCATGGAGGAACATCTGGTGAAACTTCTGAAAGGCGTGCTTCGCTGCTGCTGCTACTGTGTGGTCCAGAATATCCAGAGGAGAAGGCCCGAGTCCTCGGCCTTGCTTGTTGCTTGGTGGCCAGGGCGGGGTCGAAGCGCTCGGCAGAGGGTGGTGCTCGGTGTTTGGTGTCGAAGGACTGGTCGGAGGCTCAAAGTTTTCAGATGGACTCAGAGTCCGCTGCGGTCGGGTGCTTCCAATGGTGCTGCATCGGCGAGTTGGCAGCACTTGGAGGTTCATGGCAGGGAGAGTTCCTCCCTTCTGCCACCTGCGTGAGATGATGAGTCTATCGGGATTTTGAGACTTTTTTTTACCGTGCCCATGGTCTGCTCTTTATCAAATTACGGTATTGCTTTGCACTGTTGTAACTAAATGTTATAATTATGTGGTTTTGTCAGTTTTAGTCTTGGTTTGTCCTGTGTTTTCTTCTGATATCATTCTGGAGGAATGTTGTATCAATTTTTAATGCATTCATTTCTAAATGACAATAAACGAAAACTGAACTGAACTGAAAAAGCATTGAGCTCATCTGAGAGTGAATTCTTGTCACTTATGTCACTTGGTTTTACTTTGTAGGAGGTGATAGCTTTCAAGTCCATTCACAACTGTCGAGCATTCTTCTGTGATTCGAGTTTGGTCCAGAATTGCCAAATCACATGTAAGATAGATTTCTGTAGGTCAATATTTCCATAAGTCCGTATTTGTTCAGATCCTCTGATGAGTCTTTGAATGTAGCCCAGTCCACCCACTCAAAGCAATCCCATAGCTGCTGCTCTGCTACTTCTTTATTGTCCTTATAGAGTTTTGCAAAGAAGTTACCAGGAAAGTTGATGAAGGCAGAGGATGTTATGTACATGGACTATAGCGAGGGATTTGACAAGGTCCTGTATGGGAGGTTGGTTGAGAAGGTTACTCAGCATTCAAGATCAGGTAGTAAATTGGATTCCACATTGGCTTTGTGGGAGAAGCCAGAGAGGTGTAGTAGATGGTTCCCTCACTGACTGGGCGTCTGTGCCTAGTGGAATGCCATTGGGTTTAGTGATCATTATCAACAATCTGGATGGTAATGTGGTTAACTGGATCAGCAAATTTGTGGATGACACCAATACTCGGAGTATAGTCAACAATGACGAAGGCTATCATGGCTTGCAGCGGAATCTGGACCAGCTGGAGAAATGGGCTGAAAAATGGCAGATGGAATTTAATGCAGACAAGTGCAAGGTGTTGCACTTTAGTAGGACCAACCAGAATGTGAGGTGCTGCTCTTCGGGAAAACCAACGTGGATAGGGCTTACACAGTGAACCATGCGGCATTGAGGAGTATGACAGACAAAAGAATCTGGGAATACAGGTCTATAATTAATTGAAAGTAGTGCCACAGGTTGATAGTCGTAAATAAAGCTTTTGGCAGATTGACCTTCATACAGTGCCTATAAAAAGTATTGATTCCTTGGAAGTGTTCATGTTTTACTGTTTCACAACATTGAATCAAAATGGATTTAATTTGGCCTTTTTTGTCACTGATCAACAGAAAGAGGCTCTTTCATGTTAAAGTAAAACCGATCACTACAAAGTGATCTAAATTAATTACAAATATAAAACGGAAAATAGTTGATTGCATAAGTGTTCATCCCCCTTTAATATGACACACCAAATCATCACTGGTGCACCCAGTTGGTTTTAGAAGTCACATATTTAGTTAAATGCAAATCAACTGGTGTGCAGTCAAGGCGTTTCAATTGATAGTAGTAAAGGTCCGGAAGGTCCTATTCCTGGTGAGTCAGTATCCTGTCAAACACTACACCATGAAGAAAACAGAACATTTCAAGCAATTCCGCGAAAAGGTTATTGAAAAGCACAAGTCAAGAGATGGATACAAGAACATTTTCAAGTCAGTGAATATGCCTTGGAGTACAGTTAAATCAATCATCAAGAAATGAAAAGAATATGGCACAGCTGTACATCTGCCTAGAGCAGGCCGTCCTCAAAAACTGAGTAGCCATGCAAGAAGGGGACTAGTGAGGGAGGCCACCAAGAGACCTATGACAATTCTGGGGGAATTACAATTTTCAGTGGCTGAGATGGAAGAGATTGTGTATACAACAGTTGCCTAGGTGCTTCACCAGTTGAAGCTTTATGGGACAGTGGCAAAGAGAAAGCCACTGTTGAAAAAACTCACATGAAATCTCGACTAGAGTTGCCAGAAGCCATGCGGGAGACTCTGACGTCAGCTGAAAGAAGTTTCTATGGTCTGATGAAACCAAAATTGAGCTTTTTGGTAATTAGACTAAACGCTATGTTTGGTGTAAGCCAAACACCGCACATCATCAAAAACACACTATCCCTACCATGAAACATGGTGGTAGCTGCATCATGCTGTGGGGATGCTTCACTGCAGCAGGCCCTGTAAGGCTTGTGAAGGTAGAGGATAAAATGAATGCAGCAAAATACAGGGAAATCCTGGAGGGAAACCTGATGCAGTGTGCAAGAGAACTGTGACTTAGGAGAAGGTTTGTTTTCCAGCAAGACAATGACCCCAAGCATTAAACCAAAGCAGCACAGTTAACGTCCTGGAGTGGCCAAGTCAGAGTCCAGACCTCAATCCAATTGGGAATTTGTGGCTTGAAAAGGGCTGTTCACTCACAATCCCCATGCAATCTGATAGGGCTTCAGCAGTTCTGTAAAGAAGAATGGGGAAAATTTGCAGTGTCCATATGTGCAAAGCTGATGGAGGCCTATCCGCACAGACTCAAGGCTGTAATTGCTGCCAAAGGTGCATCTACTAAATACTGACTTGAAGGGTGAGTAATTATGCAACCAATTACTTTGTGCTTAATAATTGTGATAAGTTTGTTTTCACCTTGACATGAAAGAGTGTTTTCTGCTGATCAGTGTCAAAAAAAGCCAAATTAAATCCACTGTGATTCAATGTGGTAAAACAATAAAACATGAAAACATCCGGGGGGGGGGGGGTGAATGTTTTTATAGGCACTGCAAATCTAAGTATTGAGTACAGGAAATGGGATATTAAGTTGAAATTGTGTAAGGCATTGGTGAGGCCTAATTTCTAGTATTGTGTGCAATTTTGGTCACCGACCTACAGAAAAGATGTAAATAAGGTTGAAAGAGTACAGAGAAAATTTACAAGGATGTTACAGGGTCAGGAAGACCTGCATTATAAGGACAGATTGCAAAGGTTCAGGCTTCATTCCTAGGAACATAGACGATTGGAAAGTAGCAAATGCATTGCTTTACTGAAACAGAAAGGATTACGGAAAGTAGAAATATATACTCAACATCTGTCAATGGGAGAGGTTGCGAATTTCAAAGATGTTTGTCACGAGCCCTGTGGGACTCTGCAGAGTGCCATAGAGCATTGGGCTTCCAGGTTTCATGAGCTCCCGTTTTACTAATTGTTGTCTTAATGGGAGTCATTAAGCCCTTGTGCTTTCGGTTTAATCTTGTCAAGTTAATTGTGACTGGCACAGGTTCCCGCTTTCTATGATTATTTAATGTGGGCTCCCATTGAGAGCTGTTGGCGGAGCCCTTGTGCTGAGAATGATTTGTGCCTCTGTAGTATTCAGTCACGCAGCCGATGCTCTGTTGGTATTCCTCTGTATAACCTCTTGTTTCCATCTCTACATGGGAGTCCGACATTCCTCCACACCTGGGTTCAGTCATTGCCGGCGCTCAGCGTGACAACGTTACAGCAAGGTACCTGAAAAAGTTCAAAGTAATCAGAGAAAGTCAATCATTTTTATGAAAGGGAACATATACGTTTGAATCCTTTGAAGGAGAAACACATGCTGTTGAGAAAAGAGAACTGGAGATTATGCTACACTTAGATTTCCAGAAGGACTTTGATAGGTTATCATGTCCAAGGTTACGGTGGAAAATAAGAGTTCATAGTTCAGAAGGTATCATTTTGGTGCAGAATGAAAATTGGCTGACTAATAGAAAACTAAGCATTGATGGGTCTTTTTATAGTTGGCAAGGTCAAAACAGTAGCTTACCACAGGGATCAATGGTGAAGCCTCAGCTTTTTTATAATTTAAATAAATGAAGGTACCAGTTTACTAAATTTGCAAATGATACAAATACAGACAGGAAACAGGCGAGAGGAGAGAGAAGCAGCGGGCCGCGCATGCGCAGCCCTCCAGTGAAAAATGATATTGTATCCGTTAAATAGGGGCCGTGGACAATTCTGATTTGATGGAGGTGGATGTGAAAGCACAGAGGAACATCTGGAAAAATTTCTGAAATGCTCCTTCACTGCTGTCGTTACTGCACAGTCGGGAATCTTTCGGAGGGAAGGCCTCAAAATTCCTGGCTTTGCCTGCTGTTGGCAACCGAGAAGAAGGTCGAATCACTCAGATAGAGCTGGCGCTCAGTACTCGGTGTTGGAGATCTGATCAGAGCTCGAAGCTTTTGGATAACTCAGAGTCGGACCGTGGTCGGGTATGGCAGGGAGAGTTTTTCCTCCTTCTCCCGTCTGCGTGAGATGTGGGACATTTGAGAGACTTTGAACTTTTACTGTGCTCATGGACTTCTTCATCAAGTTATGGTATTGTTGCGCTGTTGTAACTATCTGTTATAATTATGTGGTTTTGTCAGTTTTTTCAGGCTTGGTCTGTCCTGTGTTTTGTGATATCACACCAGAGGAAATATTGTATCATTTCTTAACGCATGCATTACTAAATGACAATGAAAGAGGACTGAGTGTCTTCATAATCTAAAAACTAAATTGTAAAATACGCACATGGAAGATATTAAATGATAAAATTGATACAAAATTTAAAACAAAACTGCAGAAATAAAAACAAATATACTGGGAACACTCAGCAGGCCAGGTAACATCTGTGAAGGGAGAAACTAAGTTAACATTTCAGATCAAAGGGATTCTGTTACAAAGGGATATAAATTGGCTGAGTGAGTGAGTGAGTGAAGGTTGAGTAAATTGAACATAATTTGATAGAACTGTCAATTTGAGTGGAAGAATAAAAAGAAGCATTTCATCTAAGTGACAAAATAGTGCAAAGTTCTGACATACTGTGCGATCTTAGTGTCCTAGTATGTGATTTACAAAAGGTTAATACATTTGCAAATGATAAAAATCATTAGAAAACCAGTAAGATGTAATTGTTTATTGTTAGCGGGGTTTGATTACAAAGGCAGCGATGTATGTTTCAGGTACCTGGGATATTGGTGGGGTCACAACTGGAATACTGTCAACAGTATTAATCTCCCTTCTGAAGGAGGGTATTAATGCATTACAACCAAGTCAGGGAAGTTTTGTTCAAATAATAGCTGGAATAGGTGAGTTGTCTTGTAAGGAAATATTGGACAAACTTTGTTTTGTCTTTGCTGGAATTCAGAAGGAGGGGAGAAGATTTGATTGACATGTACATAATCCTGAGAAGTTTTGGCAGGATGGATGTGGAGATCAAGGTTTTCTTGTTTGAAAATCTAGAAGAGGCCACTGTTTTAACCTACTTAAAATTGAAATGAGCTGATTTTTTTTTTCTTTCATACAGGATTATAGTCTTCAGAATTCTCCTTCTCAAAGGAGAGTGGGAGCAGAAATTTTGTATATTTTTACACCTGATGTAAATAACGCTCGATAAGCAAGAGGTTAAAAGTTAGCAGAGCAATGAAAATGAAGAACATCGTGGAGGAGTCCAGAAGGGCTGAATAGCCGATACCCTCGCCCTTACGTCAAACTGTACACTGGTGAGGATATTGGCAGCAAAATACTTCTGAAATGTGGTCACTTTAGTAATGAAGCCGTCAATTCTCCGCAGCAAGATGACATGATTATAACCAAATAGTTGATTCTGTTAAGATAAGAGATACATATTGAGCATGACACCAGGAATATTTTCAATGCTTAGTTATATTGAGTCACAGAGTCATACAAGATTCAAGATTGATTAATTTCGCTTCCTATATGCAAGTGTACGGAGAATGAAATAATTGTTACTGTGGATCTAATGCAGCGCAGAAAAACACAATAGATAAAGATCTTGTAATATCAAAAAAACACACAATAAATATAAACACCTAACATAGCTCATATACATAGATTGATTTCATCTCCATAAAATGATGTTCAGCTGTACATAATGTGACGGATGAGAAATAATAAAGTAGTGGTGGTAGAGTTAGCAAGTGGATGTGTTGATAATCCATACTGCCTGTGGAAAGTAACCCTCTTTGAGTCTGATGGTCCTGGTGTGGATGCCATGTAGCCTCCTCCCTGATGGAAATGAGGCAACGTGCCCTTGAGCAGGGTGGGTGGGATCCTTCATGTTTCTACTGGCCCTTTTCTGGCACCTTTCTGTATATATGTCTTGGCTGATGCTGGTGATGCATTGGGCTGCTTTGACTACCCGTTGCAGTGCAGTTTCCATATGAAGCAATAATATAGCTTCTCAGGATGAATGTGAGCTCTCTTCAAGCCTACTCAGAAAGTAGAGATGGACTTTCTTGAGTGTGTAGAAAGTATCTTGGGTCCTTGAGAGGTTGTGTGTAATGTGCACTCCAAGGAGTTGAACCTCCTAGCAGTTTCCACCACTGTGCTGCCAACGTAAGGGGGGAGGGAGGCAGGTTTGAGTGGTACGAGTTCTCCCAACGTCGATAACCATCTCCTGTCTTGTTGACATTAAGGAAGAGCTTATTTGCCTGGCACCAGGCCTCAGGCTCTGAGACTCTCAAACCTTCTCCGTAGGCCACCTCATTGTTGATGGTGATGAAAATAGGCACCTGTTAGTCTCATGAGACCATGGATTTGTGCCTTGGAAGGTTTCCAGGGTGCAGGCTTGGGCAAGGTTTTATGGAAGACCGGCAGTTGCCCATGCTGCAAGTCTCCCCTCTCCAAGCTACCGATGTTGTCCAAGGGAAGGGCACAGGGCCGATACAGCTTGGCACAGGTGTCGTCGCAGAGCAATGTGTGGTCAAATGCCTTGCTCAAGGACTCAACATGCTGCCTCAGCTGAGGCTCGAACTAGCAACCTTCAGATCACTAGACCGATGCCTTAACCACTTCAACACGCCCCAACACAGATGGTGATGAGCCCCACCAGAAGATAGCCCTGGTGGAGGGAGGCAGCCGTGTTGAGAAAGAGGAGTGGTCGTGCAGTGACAAAGAAGGCATGACGGTGGCTATATTTCATTAGGAATTTGAGGAGATTTGGTATGTCATCAAAGATACTTGCAAATTTCTACAAATGTACCATGGAGAGCATTCTAACTGGCTGCATCACTGTCTGGTATGGAGGGAGGCGGTGCACTGCACGGGATCATATTAATCTGCAGAAGGTTGCGAACTCAGTCAGCTCCATTATGGGCACTAGCCTCCCCAGGATCCAGGGCATCTTCAAGGAGCGATGCCTCAAAAAGGCAGCATCCATCATTAAGGACCCCTATCACCTTGGACATGCTCTCTTCTCATTGCTACCATCAAGGAGGAGGTGCAGGAACCTGAAGGCACATACTCAATGATTGACATCAATGTGTCTGGGGTTGAGAGGGTAAACAGCTTTAATTTCCTTGGCACCCACATCACCGAGGATCTCATCTGGTCTGTACATACCGGCTGTGTGGTGAAAAGACACAACAGTGCCTCTTTCACCTCAGACAGTTGAGGAAGTTTGGTGTGGGCCCCAAATCCTAAGAACTTTCTATAAGAGCACAATTGAGAGCATCCTGACTGGCTGCCTCACTGCCTGGTATGGGAACTGTACTTCCCTCAATCGCAGGACTCTGCAGAGAATGGTGCGGACAGCCCAGCGCATCTGTAGATGTGAACTTCCCACTATTCAGGACACTTACAAAGATAGGTGTGTAAAAACAGCCCAACGGATCATTAGGGACCTGAGTAACCCCAACCACAAACTGTTCCAGCTGCTACCATCCAGGAAACTGTACCACAGCATAAAAGCCAGGACCAACAGGCTCCTGGACAGCTTCTTCCACCAGGCCGTCCAACTGCTTGACTCATGCTGACATAATTGTATTTCTATGTTATATTGTCTATGCTGTTGTACATACAATTTATTATAAATGACTATAAATTGTACATTGCACATTTAGATGGAGACGTAACGTAAAAATTTTTACTCCTCATATATATGAAGGATATAAGCAATAAAGTCAATACAATTCAATTTACCCCATCTAGGCCCCTCATGATTTTATACACTTCTATAAGGTCACCCTCATTCTCCAACAGCCAATGAAAATAGGCCTATCCTGTTCAACCTCACTCCATAACACAGTCCCTCTATTCCTACCAACATCCTCGTAAATCTCCTCAGCCCTCCTTCCAGATTAACAGTCTCTTTCCTATTGAGATACGGAAGGTGCCGGCGTGGAGGGCTATGAACGACATGAAGGAAATCTGGAAGTCGAACCCGACAAGAGGGCTTGAAAAGAGGATTTTCATAGCAGTCATAGAGTCCATTCTCACATACGGATGTGAGACGTGGACACTCACCAAGACTATGCGAAAGTCTCTGGATGGTTGCTATACACGAATGCGCCAGATGGCTCTTGACGTGAGTTGGCAACGGCACATGACAAACGTCGAGCTCTATAACAACCTACCGATGCTCACCACTAAAATCGAGGCAAGGAGACTGCAACTAGTGGGGCACTGTCTACACCACCCCGAGCGACCTGCCAGCCTAGTCATCATATGGGAGCCCAAGCACGGGAGGATGAACCCTGGGTGCCCTCCCGAGACTCTGGTCAACATGCTCTTAGAAGACAGTGGCATGGCTAATGTAGATGAACTGAACACACTGATGAGGGAGAGGGAGAAGTGGAGAGTCCGTCATTGTGCCCGACGCCGGCCCCCTAGGCCTGAGTCGACATAGTAGTAGTAGTTCCTATTGCTGGGTGATCAGTATGGAACACAATATTCAATTTCAGCCTCAGCAATATCTTGTGCACCTGATGAAACTTAATTTTAACACCTCATTGTTGAACGTGAATGCCTCTGGCAGCTCAGCAATGTCTCTGTTGCATTGGTGCCGGGGCTAAAGGGCGACTGAGGTTCAAGACTGCATTATTGACAAACAGAGCTATCCACTGAGCCGCAGTGGAAACATTACACTCAGAGAAATAATTCTCATACTTGTTTTTTTAATTATTTTAATGACTTCCTTTAATATATAGAGGCGTATGATTGATAGCATCAAGTCTGAGTATGTAGTCCTTAATTGGATTGTGCTGTTATTGGCTACTGAATCCCAGAAGAAGAATTTGCCTGGGATTCAGAATGAGTGTATGAACAGTATGAGGTGGGCAATCAAGCAGCAATTCAATATGTTTATTATTGTCAGTAACTAATTAATGATGTTGGATCCCTGCTAGTATTGATGCAAAACTTTAGTAGTTCAGTGGGAGGAAGAAACACTGTTTTAGGCAAATAGAAACATTTCTACTGTTTTCTCTAGGATATTTCACACATTTTTTTTGTCATCAGTTGTTGACTCATCAATTGACTAAATGGCAAGAAACAAATATGCAGATAGAGAAGCCGTCAGTTGGAATGGAGTTTGAGCCACCGCATAAATTAGGCTGATTTTCCAATTTGCTAAACCTTGGGGTGCTGAGAGCAATTGTAGCTCTCCCTACCAAATCTCCTCCCACCCCACTGTTTTGGTCACCGTGTCCTCTATGAGATGAGGCTGGAAATTTGTGATGGGGCCTTGACCCAGAGTGACGCTGGAGTCGTGTGATCCAAACAGCAGAATCGCCTGTTATTTTTCCACATGCAGAACACAGACTAACCACTTGACAAATACAGTGTTTATTGCCTATGGCTCTTTGGCTCTAAAGTGAAGAGCCCATTAACATTAAATCACCTCAATGGGTCTGGAATCTCACAGAAGACTAACTGCACAAGGATGGCAGTTTCCCTTCACTGAGGGATGTGAGGGATTATAAATGATTCAGAGACTCATTACTGAGACTAGACTATAAAATAAATTTGCGGATATTATGTAATCAAGAAATGAAGAAAAGTTCAAACAAGAGGAATTCTGCAGATGCTGGAAATTCAAGCAACACACATCAAAGTTCTGATGAACGCAGCAGACCAGGCAGCATCTCTAGGAAGAGGTACAGTCGACGTTTCAGGCCGAGACCCCTCGTCAGGATTTTAATGAAGAAAAGTTCCTCAGTTGCCATGATTAGACTAGGGCATTATTCTCTGTGATGAAGGAGATTGAGGGTCTACCTTACAGAGGAACATGAGATCATGAGGAGCATAAACATGGATAAAGCACCAGGGAGAAGGTGCTAAAAATAAAGAGGATTTTTTTCAGTCCAGAGGCGTGAGATGTAAAAAAGACATCAGGGCAGCTTACTCATGCAAAAAGTAATGTGTATTTGGAATGAGTGGCAAGAGATAACAGTTGAGATGTGCACATTAGCATTATATTAGTATGTAGATAGGAGAGATTTAGGGTGATATAGACCTAATGCAGCAGAGAGGACCAACTTTCAAGGCAACACAGTCGGCATGGACAAGTTGGATTCTCCATGTCATGTGACTCTGTGAATCTATGTGGAAATACATCTTTAACTCTGAAGTCTTTTGTAAAATGTATTGTGACAACATGGAACCTATGGTTTGGAAAGGTGGCTTACATGCTTATATGTGTTTTATAATAGGAAGCTGTATGTTTTTTTTTACGACAGGAGATATATTTTATGGCTGGGTGATGATGTTTTAACAACATGAGTTACAGGACAGAACTTCCAAAGAACAAATGTCAGAACCAGATAAGGATGAAGATAGCAGAGGAATGTTATGGAATGGTGCAACCTAATTACTGTTCTCCGTAGAAAGTATAAAAGTGCTTTGTTTGAGACATAAGATTGAAGCTATTTTCCAGATGATACTTGGCTGGAAATTAGCCCTTGCAAGTAAATAACGGATGTGTGATAATTTGGCCCACTCTGAATTTATTGTAGTTTGTTATGTTATACTAAAAGATCTAGCTGAACAGTACACAACAGAATTTGGAGGTCCAACAGGCATTTGCTTGTCTAAACATAACAGTGACATAAGAAATTCCAAGGACAGATATGCCTAGGGGAAACTCCTCAGGAGTAGCATTACTGAAGGAAAAGTAAGTTTCTATCACTTCTGTGGATTTTCTTTTAGTAGTTAGATTTCGGTTTGTCTCACTTTAACCGTGCAATCAATGCTATGCTCTTGAGTCAATCAGGGACACGTGAAAAAGATGTGCACAAATGTATTGGATCGATTTAGTGCCAGTGACACTTATATAGGTCAACCTAGCATCTGAGATAGGTTAAATTTTTCTGAGGTAATATGAGAAAGGAAATTAGCAAACCATCCAATAATGACAGGGTGTCAGGGACACTAGATACTGAACTAAGCACTGAAATCTATTAAATCCTACAGGATGCTGCAGTGAAAACTGGTAAGTTGATAGAATACAGGTACACATAAATAGAACAAAATAAAGGTAAAAGTAAAAGATAGGGCAAGGAAGGGTACTTCTTTCCCTGATCCAGAAAGAGAAAGCACACGAAAAGAAAAACTAACACTGGAAATCATGCAAAGTGTTTAAAGTAGATGCAAATGCTGTAGAGCCAACTTACTGCACAAAGAGTCAAAATTTGTGCTTTTGCATGCATCCCACCTCTCCTGGAAGGTCCAGGAGTCTCCGGCATATTAATAGTGGCTCCCTGATGCCCGCAAATTATATACAATATACCGGAAATCAATTTTTTTGAGAACGAGTGAGCGAGAGAGCATGAGAGCGAGAGAGAGAGAGAGAGAGAGAGAGAGCATGAGAGAGAGCGAGAGAGCGCACGAGAGCGACCACGAGAGAGAGAGAGAGAGCACGCCATGGCAGAGTGTTCCAAAATAAGAAAATATAAAACGTACGTCACCCCAGACTGCACTAAAGTGTACCCCTGCCTAATAGGGGTAAAAATAATGACAATGTTGCTCGCTGCACTGTTTGCAACAGTGACTTTTCTATTGCCCATGGTGGGTTAAGACTGTAAAAGACATGCTGAGGTGAGTTTAACAGGTGTCATTTGATCATTAGCACAGCTAACGTTATTTAAACTAACTGGCTAGCTGCTCAGGAGCTACTCTATTGCAGGCATCCCACCTCTCCCGGAAGTTCCGGGTGTCTCCCGCAAATTGATAGTGCTACCTCCCTGAAATGAGATTTTGCAGGGTGGGATGTCTGCTTTTGGACCTGAAAAAGGGAAAGAGGATGAATATGGAAATATGGATTGGAATGAGTTAGCAGATAAGGTGATCAGATATAGTTGTGACAAGGAGCCTCCTCCTGAGGACTCCCCTGCCCCTCCATCAATGTCCCAGGAGCCGGTGCTACAGGCTGCATAGTTGGCCCCCCAGTTACTATCAGAGAAAAAGGAGCCAGGTAAGGAAAACAGACCCAAAATGTAACATACACTACTCTGTTCAGAGTACAGCAGCTGAGGGATATTGCTCAGGATATCAAGGCATACAGTGGCATACAAAAGTTTGTGCACCCCTGGTCAAAATTTCTGTTACTATGAATAGCTAAGCGAGTAAAAGATGAACTGATTTCCAAAAGGCATAAAGTTAAAGATGACACATTTCTTTAATATTTTAAGCAAGATTATTTTTTATTTCCATCTTTTACGGTTTCAAAATAACAAAAAAGGAAAAGGGCCCAAAGCAAAAGCTTGCTCACCCTGCGTGGCAGTACTTAGTAACACCCCCTTTGGCAAGTATCACAGCTTGTAAACACTTTAGTTCTATTCAGAAGGCTCAAAGGAACATCTAAACAAGCCTGATGCATTTTGGAAACAAGTCCTGTGGACTGATGAAGTTAAGATAGAACTTTTTGACGGCAATGAGCCGTCATGTTTAGGGAAATATGTTTGGAGAAAAAAGGGTGCAGAATTTCATGAAAAGAACCCCTCTCCAACTGTTAGGCACTGGGGTGGATCAATTATGCTTTGGGCTTGTGTTGCACCCAGTGGCACAGGAAACATTTACTGGTAGAGGGAAGAATGAATTCAATTAAATACCAGCAAATTCTGGAAGCAAACATCACACCGTCTGTAAAAAAGTCGAAGATGAAAAGAGGATGGTTCTACATTCGGATAATGAACCTAAACACACCTCAAAATCCTCAATGGACTACCTCAAGGGGCACAAGCTGAAGGTTTTGCCATGGCCCTCACAGTCCCCTGACCTAAACCTCATTGAGAATCTGTGGATAGACCTCAAAAGAGCAGTGCATGCAAGACGGCCCAAGAATCTCATAGAACTAGAAGCCTTTTGCAAGAAAGAATGGGTGAAAATCCCCCAAACAAGAACTGGAAGACTCTTAGCTGGCTACAAAAAGCGTTTACAAGTTGTGATACCTGCCAAAGGGGTTGTTACCAAGTACTGCCATGCAAGGTGTCCAAACTTTTGCTTCAGGGCCTTTGCCTTTTTTGTTATTTTGAAACCGAAAAGATGGAAATAAAAAAGTAATCTTGCTTAAAATATTAAAGAAATGTGCCATCTTTAACTTTGTGCTTTTTGGAAATCTGTTCATCTTTTACTCTCCTAGCTATTCACAGTAACAGAAATTTTGACCAGGGATGCCCAAACTTTTGCATGCCACTGTATATGCCTGGGGATGAGTCTAGAGAGATGTTCCAAGTAATTGGTTCCCAGAGAGCAAAATGCAGTCTGGATGATAAAAGAGGAAAGGAAATTGATTATAATGTGCGTGTATCTGAGCATACACTCTGCTTTTCTAGAAGCATAGTGACATGCCAGAGGAATTAAGGACTGTTATGGGTAATAACAATGGGGACCCAATAGATGAGTTATATAAATGTTGCCAGAGGAAGGGAGAATACCCCATTGTATTTTCATCCCATTTGTGAATGGTGTTCCAAGGGATATATGGATGGAGGTCATTTAGAGTCACAGCCCACAAACAGATGGTTAAGGACATTAGTGTATCATAGTACCAATGAATCTTGAATAATTTTGGATCTGTTTCCCAGTGATCCTACACATACTGAGGCATGACACTTAGGAAAATGATTGGAACATAGAAGAAGGAAGTGCAGGATTTAGGCTCTAACTTTAGGAATATTCCTGAGGCAAATAAAGTGTTTCCCTTTGAGAAAATGCACAGGATATCGTGTGCAGAAAAGCAGGTCAGCGGAGAACCCAGCAGAGAGTTTGCAGAAGGATAGTAACATAGCACTGGATTGCCCCTTCACCCAATCAGGGAAGCTGTTGTCAGGGGCAGTACAGTGCTCAAATCTGCTGATTAGGCTCTGGTAATGTAGGCCATTATGCCTGGAACTGTACAATTAGAAGTTCATATAGTTTAAATCATAACAAAAATCAGAGATTAGAGCTCAGAAGTGTCAGAATGTAATGGAATTTTTATTATGGTGCAAATTTTATGTTTTAGACTTGTTGAATGTTGTTTACTCGTGCATGATTAATAACTTCTCACATTTCTTTGTTTAAAAGTAACATATTTCCTCAATGTTGTCAAATTATAACTGAATATTGTGGTAACAGTTTAACTCAGAAGAACAAGAGATTTTCTGAAATGGTGTAAAGTGTGAATGGTTTGCATGTTTCAAGTGTGTTAAGAATGGCCACACTATGAGTTCATTTGAGGGAGGGTGTATGACAGAGAGGGAGGGAGAGGAGATCAAGAGGGAGAGAGAGAGAGAGAGAAAGAGAGATGTTTTTAAGAGGCTATGCCTTTAAGAGGTAGCACTAATGTGTTGACTGTTTTATTTTGTCTGTGTTTTTTGGTTTGTATTTCTTTTTTCCGTGGAATTTATTTCAGAGAAACTCAGATTCCATACTGGCCAGGTGTATTCTGGGTTGAGATGGCAATTTGTACTTCTGTATTCCGGTTATGAGATGCCCACATTTCTGAGGGAAATAGGCATTTAGGGAAATTGCTCATTGGTAAATAATTGAATTCAGAATTTTAAATAAAGAATTTTGGAAAGATTTGAATATTTTAAAAAGCAATTCTAAAAGTTTCTTTATTAATAAGACTCCTTTCTTTTGTAGAACATAAACGATGTTGTCCAAGACATTGATGTATTGATTTTGAGTTTGTGATTCCTTGGAAAATAGTTTTGATGCAGTCAGTGTTTTCTCATGTAAATTGAAAATGGAAGGAGGAAAGGAGTTTCTCCAGTGGCTCTACTCTAATACAGTATGTGGATGACATCCTGTTGACTTTCCCAAGCAAAGAAACTTGTGAACAGGACTCCCTCTACCTCTTACATAAACTAGCTAAAAAAGGTCATAAAGTATCAAAGCAGAAACTATAGTTTTTACAACTACACATTACTAATCTGGGACATACCCTATTGCAAGATGCAAGCTCATTGATTAAAGCAATATTTAAAGCCACACAACCTACAAATCATAGGGAAATTAAGCATCTCCTGGGGATGACTGGGTATTGTAGACAGTGGATTGTAGACTATGCCACTATTGTTAGGCCCTTACAGGAAATATCTCTTCCCAGCAACCAGGTCTGTAATAATCCAGAAGTGAGGAAGTGTTTGAATGTAGAAGAGAGGTAATGATATCTGCCTCAGCTTTAGGCCTCCCAGTCTATACAGGAGATTAAACAGGCTGTGATTATTGAATGTATAGCATATACCAGATAAATTAATGAGGACATCGCAAGCGATCACTCTCACTGGAGGCTGGAACTACGCAGAGGTCTAAAAAAGAGGAGAAGAGAAGCTGAGGCTTGCTGCTGAAGAAAAGCGCACTCGTCGGAAAAACAGCACCAAGACAACACTGGAGGACAGCGCCTTCAAGTGCAGTCACTGCAGCCGAGACTGTCAGTCCCGTGTGGGGCTCTACAGCCACAACAGACGCTGCTCTAACACAGACTGAAGCGAGACTTTCCAGGCGCAGATCCATGGTCTCGCGAGACTAACGAATGCCACCACCACCATAATGAGGTCTGCAATGACAATAAAATGACAGACAGTACTACAAAAAAGGCAGCAATGAGGCCCATCTTTGTTGTGCCAGAAACAAGTACCCCACATAGTTGGCTTGATGGCACCTCCCACTCTGAGCATACCAGTCCACTGCTCCATAGGACAAGGGGCAAAAGTGGGAAGAGGCTGGGCGGTAAGCAGCATGACAGTACGTGGCTTCACCCCAGTGGACTCAATGTGACCCCAGGTAATCTGGCATTGTGGATTGCATGATGTGCACACAAGTTTACACATGTCGGCTGGAGGGGAATGATTGATCAAAAAACAAACATGGGATGCCCCTGGAGTATCTCAAGTTGCAGAACAAATCTGTAGATGGTGTATAATATGAGCCTTACATAATCTTGGAAAACTGGTATAAGTATAGGTGCTCATACACCACCATCCGATGGCTCTTCTGTACGCTTACAGATGGACCTCATTGAATTGCCTCAATGTGAAGGGTATAAGTATGAATTAGTCATCACTGAAGTGTTCTTATGATGGGTTGAAGCATTTCCTTCTAAGAAGAAGATGATGGGCAATTATCCTACATTATGGTATAATCATTGGTGTAATAATAATAGCTGTTATTCTTTGGTGATTTTTTAGTGCGGCATAGGAGGATTAAGAAGGAAAGGATATTGAAAATGGGTACCAGTTGATTTGGACCAAGCAAAGAGGATTTTGTGTAACTAAAGTTCTGAGACTGTATCATTATTTGAATAATAAAAAATCAGTTTGATTACTGTACTCATATTTCAACAATTGTGTTTTAATAATTATGGTGTTGTCATGAAAGGACAAACAGGAGGGAATGTGGAAATATATCTGTAACCCCGAAGTATTTATGAATGTGTGACTTCTGTACAATAGAACCCATGAAATGCCAAGGTGCTTTGCTGGCTTGGTTGGGAGGCTTAGAAGTCTGTGCATGTTTTATGACAGGAAGCTGTGTGTTCTTTTTATGACGGGAGATTTGTTTTATGGCTGGAGGATGTTTTGACAGCAGAGGTAAACAGGACAGAGCTTCTAAAGAACAAATGTCAGAACCAGACAAGGATAAAGATATCAGAAGAATGTTATGAAATGGAGCAATCTAACTGGGACTCGTAGGCAAAGGCAGAGTCATGCTGATGCCAAATTGCAACTCCTTTGCGTTCATCTGTGAAAACAACTTAATTTCTGCTTTGATGACTCTCCTTTTCCCTCTCAGGGTGGGCGGGGTTCTGTTGAAGACCCTGACCTGGAGTTACACGTAGATACCAATTCTTTGCGGTGGTGGAGCCCGCTCACAGGGGTTCTGACCGGCTGCCTTTTGACCCTGGGGATGGGCTGATTCTAAGCTGATTAAAACATCACGGGAGAAAATGGAACATTGGGAAGAGTGGATCGGCTGTTGGAGGCTCTGAATTTGGTGAGTTGCACTCTTTCTTTCTCTTTCTCTCTCTATCTTTCTGTCATTGGTGGAGGGAAGATTTCTAGGGAGAGAGAGAGAGCTTATAGCACGTCAAGTTGTTGGGTGGTCTATTAATTCTGTTGTACTGCAGATCATGGTCTTTACTGGGGGCCTCGCTATTGAATGCTTGGTGGGTGGAGGATGCTGATGCATTCTTGTGGAAGTGGATGGGGGTGGGAGGGTCATTTTTTCACCACTTGTGCATGGGAGGGGGGAGTAGAGGGGAGCTTTGGGGTTCTAACATTTTTACTGTCACTCATACATTGGGGCACTCTTCTGTTCTTGTGGATGTCTGGAAAGAAAAAGAATTTCAGGATGTATATTGCATGCATTTCTCTATTAAATGGAACTATTGAACTATTGTTACTGTTCTCTCTAAAAAGTATATAAGTGCTTTGTTTGAGATATAATATCAAAGCAATTTTTCAGATGACACTTGGCTGGAAAGTAGAACTTCCCTTGCCAATGAAATAATAAGTGCACTCTGAATTTGATCCACTCTGAATATGTTGCAGTTTGTTACTTTATATTAGAAGACTTAGCTAACTGGTACGTGACACAATAATGAGAACGTGATATAATGAGACAAAGAGTCCTTAAATTGAGACAATTGGTTGTAGGAACATTACAATGAAGGGGAAAGTGAGTACAGTTATCCACTTTTATTCAACAGTCTGATGTTTGAGGGATAGTAACTGTTCCTGAACCTGGTGGTGCAAGTACTGGGGCTCCTGTACTTTCTACCTGATGGCTGCAGTGAAAAGAGAGCATAAACTGGTTGGTGGGGATCTCAGATGATGGATGCTGCTTTCCTATGACAGTATTTCATGTAGATGTGCTCAATGTTTGGGAGGGTTTGACCCATGATGTACTGGGCTGAATCCACTACTTTTTGTAAGATTTTCTGTTCAAAGAGGTTGGTGTTTCCATACCAGACCATGAAGCAGCCAGTCAATATACTCTCCACTACACATCTATAGAAGTTTGTCGAAGTTTTAGATATCGTGCTGAATTTCCACAGTCTCCTAAGGAAGTTGTGCTTTCTTCGCAATTGCACTTATGTGCTAGGTCCAGGACAGGTCATCAGAAATAGTAACACCCAAGAATTTAACGCTGCTAATCCTCTCTTCCTCTGATCCTCCGATGAGGACAGCTAATGAACCTTTGGTTTCCCTCTCCTGAAGTCTATAATCAGTTCCTTGGTCTTGCTGACATTGAGTGAGAGGTTGTTGTTATGGAACCACTCAGCCAAATTTTCAATCCCCGCCCCCCGTATGCTGATTCATCACCACCTTTGATTCAGCCCACAACAGTGATGCCGTTAGTAAATATGAATATGGCATTAGAGCTGTGCTTTGTGCTTAGCCCCCTGTTCATGCAACCTTGACCATTGTAACTGTGAAGCCTCGAACTAAACTGTTCCAGATCAAATATTCACTCCTTACACCACTGACATGACCAACATTGCATATTTTGCTCTCTGCTCAAGTTGTGAACTCTTTGTTACCTTATTCTAAGATAAACTCCCTGACATATCTAATGGAGATGAACAGCTGCAAAAGTTTAAACAATACATGCTGGATTATGTTTAATAAAATATTTAATCTCTTGCAACTGTTTAGACATTTTATTGCTCTAGACATTTTATTTTTTTTAAAAAAATCAATTTTAATAGCTCTTTGAAAGTTTTGTTTTAATTTTCTGACTGATACTTTTGATGGGAATGATTGTTCGGATTGATTTGTCAGATGAGAAGCTGGTGATTTGGGATGAAAGGACTGTTAATGAAAGCCAACATGGGATGCAGGACTAGTAACTGAAATTTAAAGAGCTTGTCTGGATTAAGTTGAGGGAGCAGGGAGTGAGTCCCAAGGACATATTGAGCTCAGAAACCGGAATTCAGAAATCGAGATGGATTTAAGAAAAAGTGAAAGCTCAGTGCTGGAAAGGAGGGAGCATTGGTGGAAGTTTGACTTTGGTTGAAAAGTTGTTTTTTAAAGTTTTCCTCAATGCACCTGTAGAATAAGTTGATTAAAATGGCTGCTACCCGGATGTGTTTGCACAGACATAAAGGTAGCAGAACAGGTAATACAAAGTCATTCACAAACAATCAGGAGTTCTATAAATAGAGACTTTGAATATATAGCAAGAATTTATGCTAATTCTATACAAAGTAATAATTCCAGCCCAGTTGAATTATGTGCAGCTCAGTTTAGGAATGATACTAAAGCTTTGCAGAGTGTGCTGAAGAGGTTTATTTATATGTTTAAATAATAAGAGGGAATATATTTTTAGGAGTGAAGCAGAGAAACTGAAGTTAAAGTCATGAGTGATTTTGGGTCATTCATCTAGGAATGAATGACCCAGCAAAGATAATCACAAAACTATGATTTAATCTGAGCAGCTGGCAAAATTACAAGGACTTCATGAGGAAAATCTTCTTTTCTTGTAGCTATTAGTATCTAGAATGCAATGTCTGAAGGGATTGTAGTCCAAATGGCCTCCTTCAATTCCATAACGACTCTCTGCCTCCAAAGACTACAAAGCGAGAAAGGATTTGGTTTAGTATGCGCAGGATAAAAATTGCAGGTGTATGGGGAAAGTGAAGGGAAATGGAACCAGCTGCATCTTCTTCGGAAGATTTACTGCAGGCAAAATAGGTGATATAGTCTCCCTCAACATCTTACTGCTCAATGATAGTATTCCCTATTTGCAGATATTGCTTTCCTGTTCCTTCTGCACTCTGTAAGGTTTCATCTTACCAGGTTTAATCTTTCTCTTTCACACTTTTGAGCAAAAGCCATCTTTCAGTCAAACTGCCAACTATGTTAGGTCTCTGTCCAACTGCCAACTTTAAATCCAAAGCCTCCAAACCATCAATGTATTTTTTTTCCTCTTCTCAATTTTACTTCCGTAATTTTAGCTGCTTTACTGACTAGTCTTCTAATGTTGCATTCCCCAAGGTTGCTGGCAGTTAAACTGAAGCTGAATGCTCCTTTAATTATTTGGAATGTGCATCCTCATATTTCTGAAGGAGAGCTTGTAAGGAATCAGAAGATGCTGGTGCTGATTCACTCTGAAGCTTCTTGTGCTATCTGCTGCCACTACACCACACGCCCCCCCCACCCCCACCAGCATCTCCTACCCGTGCACCTCTGTTCCATAAGAGAGGCTGTTGCTGAGCTCTTCTTCAGGATGACATCTGGGTGATGGATGGTCAGTCAGAAGTAGAAATGACGGGACATGTCTTCCACTGCCAGCAGCATTTCCAGCTTCATCAGATTATTCTGGGAGGTTGTATCTACATACAGCAAACAAGTGAATGTCAGAGTCTTCATTTTTCCCCTCAGGGAAGAAAGGACCAATTCAGCAAAGGAATTGCCTTCAGTAGAAGGCAGCATAATAGCCAAGCCTCTACCTTACATCTTCAATGACGCAGATTCAATCCTGACCACTGGTGCTGTCTATGTGGAGCTTGCATGCTTCCCTTGTGACTGCATGAGAGAAGATGGATGCTCCAGTTTCTTCCCACATCCAAAGAAATGCAGTGGCTGGAAGGTTAATTTGGCCTTTTTAATTTGGCCCCAGTATGTAGAATCTGGGAGGAATTGATGAGAACGTTGGGGGCTGCTGGTGATAAATGGGTTTAGTGAAGGATCTGTGAAGTATTGTGTTTGATGCTGGGCACAGACTCAGTGAGTCAAAGGCTGTGTTCCCAGGCTCAGTGGCCCCCTGACACAGGCGCATGAGAAGCGACATGACAGAGGTGTATAAGGTTATAAAAGACACAGATATCCAGTAACTGTGACTTTTTACCAGGGCAGCATTGGATAATTCCAGACAACATCCTTTTAAAATGAGTGGAGGAAAGGTTAGAGGGGATATCGGAGGTAGTTCTTTTTTTACAGCGTGCGCTCAGTGCGCAGAATGCACTGCCAGTGGAGGTGGTTGAGGACTTTAAAGAGACTCTTACATAGGCACGTGGATGTAAAAAAAAATGGAGGGTTATGGGCTAAGTAGAAGGGAAGGGTTAAATTGACCATGAAGTGGGTTTATGTAGATCAACACAACATAGTGGGCCTAAAGGCCTGTGATATACCGCTCCAGAACACCCATAACAGAAGGCATCAGCACTCCTACATCAGCAATGCTTCTCACTTCCTTAATGTTAAAAGGCTTTGAATCAAAGTAAGAGGCCAATGTGAGCCATTAGTGCTTACAGGAAGATATAGAATAAAAACTTAAAATTTTATCCATTGATACATAGAGTATCTAAACCTTTCTTCTTTCTTAAAAGGAGTGCATTGGAAACATTTATCCTACTTTTATTCCAGCACAATTTCCCCTTTTCAGTGACCACCAGCAAAACTTTAAGAGCCACTATGTTGTCACTTTTCAGTGTGTGCCCTATAAGTCAGTCTTGTGATAAAAGATCCTGTGGAACTACCTGCAAAAAACGGAGCCTTCTCCAAATGCTCCGGTCATGGCTCAGTTTATCCCACTCGATCAACCACAGATGTGACAGCTATTAATCTTTTTGTGGGACTTTATTGTGTACAATTGTTCTGCCATTTTTTTCCCTACAAAATAGTAATGGCAATAGTCCAGAACTTATTCATTGACACTAAACTTTGGAAAGAAGAATAGATACAAGAGCTGTCATATAAAGTTGAGTTATTTTTTGATGTGAGCAAACTAAATATAAAATCCTGGAAGGTAACAACATTGGCTAAAGTAACAGTTATCAGTAATCTTGCAATTAACTACTGCAACCAATCTTTAATTAGTATCCTCTTTTTTTACTGACACAATTCACTCTAATCGTGTAAACAAAAATCTTCAATACTTTCACCATAAGATATATTCAGTGCAAAGTGAGCTTCCATGGCCACTTGTGAGGGTATGAAGATGTAGCATCAGGAACTGACCGTTCCTACAATACCAGCCCCTCAGCTGCCGCTCCACGACGTGTTCCTGCTAATACGGCTCATTCAGAGGCTATCAGGGTGGCTCCAATGGTTATAAAGTGTGAGATCACTGAGAGGTCATGTTTTAATGGATTTTGAAAATGGAATCTATTAACGAATTGATTATGGTACACGATATAGTGGTTTTCAAAACTACTGTCATTTTTAGCTGCAGAATGTGTTCGAATTGTCAAATGCACCTAAAGACATATTTCCAACATCCTCTGCATTAAACTGAACAGTCAACCATTTAGCACTATAATTATCTTTTTTTACATTCTTTCCACCTGTTGTTTGTGCTTTCCACTATCTGCAAAACCATTATTCACTGACAAAGGTATCCACAGTATACTTTCTAATAGATATATCTTGTCATATGAGCTCATAAAACAATGAATATTTTGCAAGAAAAAATATTTGTCCTGTCTTCAAAATCTACCTAATTCCAAATGATGAATAGCAGTGGAAAACTCACCAATTATGGGAGTACTAACATAGAGAAAGAAAACTCTGCATTGAAAAACCTTTTGAAGTGAAAATAATTTCCTCATAATATTGGTTTATTAGTTGGTTTATGTATGGTTACATGATTTGAGGTTCAATGAAAAACTTTGTTTTGCATACTGTCGATACAGTTCGTTTCATCACATCAGTACACTGAGTTAATACAAGGGGAAAGCAATAACAGAACGCAGAATAAAGTGTTATGGTTACTGAAAAAGTGCAGTGCCATCGGGCAATATTATGAATGTCAAGGATATGTGCTTAGAACACTGCTCTGCTCTCTTTACACCCATGGCTAGGCACAGCTCAAATGCCATCTATAAATTTGCTGATAATACAATTATTGTTGGCAGAATTTCAGATGATGACAAGAGGGTGTACAGGACTGAGATAAACCCCGTAGTTTTGTGGTGTCATAGCAACAACCTTGCACTCAACATCAATCAGACCAAAGAACTGATTGTGGACTTCAGGAAGGGTAAGACAAGGGAACATGAACCAGTCCTCATAGAGGGAGCAGAAGTGAACGGAGTGAGCAATTTCAAGTTCCTCGGTGTCAATATCTCTGAGGATCTATCCTGGGCTCAACATATCGATGGAGTTACAAATAAGGCACAACAGCAGCTATATTTAAAGGATTTTTGGAACAATTTCCTGCAGCCCATGGAACATCATCGATGATCACCAGTGCCATCTTGATGAAACGAATCTAGTGAATTCCCTTGAAATGTGGCTCTACCCGCCGGTAGACTTAAGAAGTATCTTCTGATCCTATGTCTTTTCTTGCTCGGGATTTGATTTCATTCTTACCAACCAATCTACCCCACCCCCTCTGCCGACTCATCTGTCCTTTTATATGATGTGTATACGTGAATGTTTACCTCTCAGCTGTGATCTTAAAGAGAGATTCCAAAGCACTGTTATTTAATTTTAAATTGCAAATATCTCACAATAACAAGGCATAATTCTAAGTTTTAAAATCATAGAACAGTTTTACTGACTCCATTTACGGAATAAATTTTCAGTGCTTATGATTTGAAGAGATTACAGTTTCAGTTCAGATGAGTTTTCCAGCTAGTAACCCTCCTCCACTAACCACCTTTATTTTACCTTGATAAGGCTCAGCCCATTCATTAGAAAATAGATTACTTTCACTCTTTCAAAATATTATTGCTACAACTATCAAAAACCCAATTACAATCCAAGTGATCCAATTTTAATATCTTGGGTTTCTTTAGCTAGAGGTGAAATAGAGCTCTGTATACTACAGAACTGGAGAAGAAGCATGCCATTATCTCATTACGTTGTTTTCAAGATTCCTATGAAAAATTATAGAAATTTCAAGGAGGAAATGGTATAGTACAAAATATGAGGAAACTGACTCCCAGCTATTGTTTCAAGCATCATGAAGCAAGCAGAAATTCAGATCATGCCAATAAGTACTTCTGGTAAGATGGTGGTGCACTCAGACACAGTGGCTTATACAGGACCAGCCAAAGTTCCTGTTGGTTCTTTAAATGTATTTTTTTGGATTGAAAGATATTAAGAACTAAAGATAACACAGGTTTACACTATCAGTGAGCTGCTTGTTGGCAGAGAAACTGAAGGAGCAGGACTTGGTGCAGATCGTGCTGTTGCCTGCGTCAGAGAGGCGTTGGAGTGAGCGCACGAAGAAAATGTGAAGTCAAACAGAGAATGTTGTCTCAGTCACTTTTCCTGAGATCACAAGACCCTGTTGGACATTGTTAATGTGGAATGCTGTAAATCCAATTCAGTTGTTTATTGGCGAATGGTGGGGGCAGATGTTGGGGGAACCGTTGGCCTCAAACCATAGTGTTGCTTGTTTGCAGCCACCAGGAGAGAAGCATCAGAGTTAGTGCACTCCACCGGAGTGCAAGAGGTGGTGTGGCATGGAGTACATGCTGGAGTAGGTGCTGTTCTTCAGAGTTCACTCGGCAGAAGACAAGATGTATTGTGTTTGTATGCAGACTGCTGCAACGTTAGTGGATTCGGGGACTTGGACTATATATTGTTCGTGTACTGCATTTTACTACTGTCTTATATGTGCTATATATACTTCACGCTGTAAATGACTGTTGGTACTGTGTTTTGCATCTTGGCCTTGGAGTAACACTGTTTCATTTGACTGTATTCATGGGTAACTAACCAAGCCATTTCTGACAAGCTTTATATGATGCTATGTGTCTGTGCTGCTGCTACAGATAAGCTTTTCTTTGTATTTGTGCATAAATGCACCTTATGTATAACAATAAACTCGACGTTGATTTGACTTTAGACTCCGAAGGACTGTAGTAACTCTGGTCCAGCTGAATGATAGTATTCCTTCAACCTTTCCAACTGGAGACCAGAGAAAGAAAATGTCTGATAAGACAAGACAAATTACAAGTTGTTAATTTGCTTTATTGCATGTGGTGTTGCATGATATTTAAACTTACTTAAGCCAATGATTATAATTACTTCATGTAAACAATAAATGTTATATGCTTCCCGGTATCAAATTTACATTGGCAAAGTAATTCTTAACTGTATTCTCCCTGCATCTGTCGTTGGTGAGTGCTTGCTTCCCAGCTTCCAGTCAGAGAGACAAGTTGCGGAATCTATCTTATCTTAGAGAGCTGAACCAGTTCGAAACATCTGTAATTCAAAATCATGAGCCTTTGACTTACTTACACCCCCCATTGGCATGAGTATCTCACTGATCACTGAGACTATTTTGTAACTTCTACTACATATAGCACTTTTGCCTTCAATCACTGAGTGTTCTAAACTTTTCTCCATAGCACAATCATTAAATCTGAATCAGAATCAGGTTTATTATCACCGGCATGTGACATGAGATTTGTTAACTAAGCAGCAACAGTTCAATGCAATACATAACTTAGCAGACAGAGAGAAAATAAAAAATAAAACATAATAATAAATAAATAAATAAACCAATTACGTATCTTGAATAGATTTAAAAGAGTGTGTAAAAATAGAAATGCCGTATATTAAAAAAAGTGAGATAGTGTCCAAGCTTCAATGTACGTTTAGGAATCCGATGGTAGAGGGGAGAAGCTGTTCCTGAGTCACTGAGTGTGTGTCTTCAGGCTTCTGTATCTCCTACCTGATGGTAACAGTGAGAAAAGGACATGCCCTGGGTGCTGGAGGTCCTTAATAATAGACACTGCCTTTCTGAGACACCGCTCCCTAAATATGTCCTGGGTATTTTGTAGGCTTGTGCCCCAGATGGAGCTGACTAGATTTAGAACCTTCTGCAGCCTCTTTCGGTCCTGTGCAGTAGCCCCTCCATACCAGACAGTGATGCAGCCTGTCAGAATGCTCTCCATGGTACAACTATAGAAGTTTTTGAGTGTATTTGTTGACATGCCAGATCTCTTCAAACTCCTAATAAAGTATAGCTGCTGCCTTGCCTTCTTTATAACTACTTCAGTTGTTGGGACCAGGCTAGATCTTCAGAGATCTTGACACCCAGGAACTTGAAGCTGCTCACTCTCTCCACTTCTGATCGCTCTATGAGGATTGGTATGTGTTCCTTCATCTTACCCTTCCTGAAGTCCACAATCAGCTCTTTCGTCTTACTGACTTTGAGTGCCAGGTTGTTGGTTCGGCACCATTCCACTAGTTGACATATCTCACTCCTGTATGCCCTCTCATCACCACCTGAGATTTTACCAACAATGGTTGTATGTGAACAAATTTATAGATGGTATTTGAGCTATGCCTAGCCACACAGTCATGGATATAGAGAGAGTAGAGCAGTGGGCTAAGCACACACCCCTGAGGTGCACCAGTGTTGATTGTCAGCGAGATGGATATGTTATCACCAATCCGCACAGACTGTGGTCTTCCAGTTAGGAAGTCAAAAATTCAATTGCAGAGGGAAGTACAGAGGCCCAGGTTCTGCAACTTCTCAATCAGGATTGCGGGAATGATGGTATTAAATGCTGAGCTATTGTCGATGAACAGCATCCTGATGTAGGTGTTTATGTTGTTCAGGTGGTCTGGACATGGCCCAGGAATTTAAGTTTCCTCTCATTTAATGTTTTCATTAAAAAGCCATTGAGATCGCATCTGTTATTGACCTATTGTAGCGATAGGCATATTGCAATGTGTCCAGGTCCTTGCTGAGGTAGGAGTTCATTCTAATCATGACCAACCTCTCAAAGCATTTCATCGCTGTAGATGTGAGTGCTACTGGGCGATAGTCATCAAGACAGCCCACATTATTCTTCTTAGGCACTGGTATGATTGTTGCCTTTTTGAAGCAAGTGGGAACTTCTGCCCATAGCAGTGAGAGGTTGAAAATGTCCTTGAATGCTCCCACTAGTGGGTTGGTACAGTTTATTAGAGCCTTACCAGGTACTTCTAGTAAAGTGATCAGAATCAGAATCAGGTTTAATATCTTCAGCATTCATCATGAAATTTGTGGTTTTTGCGGCAGCATTACGATGTAGTACATAATAATAGAGAAACATACAGTAATTAATATTTAATAGCTAAAGTAAATAATTAGTGGAAAAATAGAAATAAAAATATAGTGAGGTAGTGCTCATGGGTTCAATGTTCATTCAGAAATCAGACGGCAAAGGGGAAGAAGCTGTTCCTGAATCATGGAATATGTGCCTTCAAGCTTCTGTACCTCCTTCCCAATGGTCGTCTTCTTCATGTGCCTTGCGTGTTACACGCTTAGGCAATCATGGCTTTCCACATCGAACGATCCCATGCAGTGCCAATGATATCTCGCACCCTTAGATCTGTTAGTTCTTTCACAGTGCCCATATATTTTCTCCTTTGCCCTCCTCTTCTGCATTTCCCAGGCATACGGCCTTGTAATGTAAGGCATTCTATTTCTCCCTTTCTGATGACGTGGCCCAGGAATTTAAGTTTCCTCTCATTTAATGTTCTCATTAAAGATCTTTTTGTATAGGCACGTTGGAGTACTGTCTCATTAGTTACCCTATCTCTATATGATATTTTCAGCATGCTTCTAAGAAACCACATTTCTGCTGCTTCTAAGTTTCTTTGGAGTTCTGGTGTTATACTCCATGTTTCGGAAGCATACAGCAAGATTGACCAGATGTAACATTTTAGTAGCCTAAGCCTTGTTGTCATAGAAATGTTTCTGTTGGTAAAATTGGGTTTCATTTTTTAGAAGTTGGTTTTGGCAATGGCAATTCTTCTTTTTATTTCTACTTTACTTCTTGTGATATAAAGCTACCAAGGTAATTAAAGCTGGTCTTTTGTTCAGTCTCTTGGTTACCGATATACAATTGGCAGTTGGGAGTATCCTGTTCTGATATTACCAAACATTTGTTTTTTTTTACAGTTGATGGTTAGACCAAAATCTGCATTTGTTTGTATTACTTTGTCTAGGAGGATTTGTAGGTCTTCTGCAGCACTTGCTATTAGGGTGGTATCATCTGCATATCTTATACTGTTGATGTTAACACCTCCAATTTTTATTCCATCTAGGTCTTCTATTTCTCTGAGAATCATTTCACTATAGATATTAAATAATTCCGATGAGGCAATGCATCCCTGTCTAACTCCTCTTTGAATTTTAGTCCAACTGCTTATATTATCATCAATTTTTACCACTGCTGTTTGGTTCCAATATAAATTTTGAAGCAGTTGTTGGTCCCTTCCGTCAATGTTTAGTTTAGCGAGAATTTGAAATAATTTTTCATGTTGCACTTTGTCGAATGCTTTAGTGAAATCAATAAAACATAAAAAGATTTCCCAATGGTAGCAACGAGAATAAGGCATGTCCTGGGTGATGGGGGTCCGTAATAATGGATGCCGCTTTTTTGAAGCATCGCTTCTTGAAGATGTCCTGGATACTACAGAGGATATTACCCATGATGGAGCTGACTAAGTTTAAAACTTTCTGCAGCTTATTTCGATCCTATGCAGTGCCCACCACCCATAGCAGATGGTGATACAGCCTGTTAGAATGCTCCTCATGGCACAACTGTAAATATTTGTGAGTGTCTTTGGTGAGATAACAAATCTCCTAATGAAATATCGCTGCTACTGCGCCTTCTTTGTAGCTGCATCGATATGTTAGGTCCATGATAGGTCCTCAAAGATATTGACACTCAGGAACTTGAAATTGCTCAATCTTTCCACTTCCGATCCCTCTATGAGGACTGGTGTGTCTTCCATTATCTTACCATTTCTGAAGTTCACAATCAGTTCTTTGCTCTTACTGACACAGAGTGCATGTTGTTGCTGTGACACCACTCAACTAGCTGATATAGCTCGCTTCTGCACACCCTCTTGCCACTATCTGAATTCTGTCAACAATTGGATAGTCCACAAATTTATAGATGGTATTCGACCTATGCAGAGAGAGTCGAGCAGTGGGCTAGGCACATATCCCTGAAGTGCACCAGTGTCTTGAATACTTTCCATGGGAAACTGGTCAAAATAAGTCTTAACCTGACAGAAAATCATCCTCTGAAGAATCTTGTATCCCATTAATACCTATGTAGATCATAGGATCAAAGAAACAGGCCTTTCTACCCTGCCTCATCTATACATAATGTAATTCCTATCCTTGCTAATCTGTGTTATCCCAAAATCCTTTAATGTACAAAAACCTGTCCAAATACCTTTTAAGTATCATAATAGTGTCTGCCTCCAACACCTTCACTGGTAGCTAATTCCAAGTATTTATCGCCTTCTGTATGAAAAATTTTGCCTTCCAAGCTCTCCTTCCCTGGGAAAAATGTTTTGATCTCTTTTATCTATGCCCTTCAAAATGTTGCAATGTCTATAAAATTACCTGTCAGCCTTCCACATTCCAGTAGGGATGAACTTATCCTATTGAATTTCTTCTTATCACTGCATACCTCTGCCCCAGGCAACATCCTGGTGAATCACTCCTGCATCCTCTCTACTGTTGCCACATCGTTCCTGCAGTGTGGCAAACAGATGTACATAATACTCAAATCCGACCTAACCAATGTTTTGTAGAACTGCAATATGACTGACCAACTTAATGTCTTCTTTTATAAAGGCAAGTAAACCGCATGCCATTTTAACCATCCTATCCATTCATGTAGCCAGGCTCAGGCAGCCACGTACTTGCAGCCCAGCACCCACTATGCAATTGTGGGCAACACGATATCGTAGTGGTTACTGTGAGTTTTACGGTACCAGTGACTCTGCTTCCTTTCCCGCCACTGCCTGTGATGAGTTTGTACGTTCTCCCCACGACTGCGTGGATTTCCTCCGGACGCTCTCTAGTTTCCTTCCACAGTCCAGACACGTTGGTAGGTTAATTAGTCAATGTGAATAGTCCTGTGATTAAGCTAGGATTAAAATGGGGGATTGCTGGGCAGCATGGCTCAAAGGGCCAGAAGGACCTACCCCATGCTGTATCTCAATAAATAAAAATCTCTCTGTACCCCAAGGCAATTTACTCTGTATGTGCTAATAGAATTTGACCTCCTAAAGTAGATTGCCTCACGCACTGAGATTAAACTTCATCTGACACCACTCTACCCAATGCCCTAGTGCCCCAGTTGATCTGTTATTTATAAAACAACCTTCTTCATTAGTCTTTGTGTCATCTGCAATTCTACCAATCATCCAACCTACTTTCTTATCTAGGCCATTTATAAAGATTACGGAAAACAATAGCTTCAAAAGACTACCAATGAAGTTAGCTATTTTCCTCCCTAATTCCTGTGATGTTGTTTTGGTCACTCAAATTCTGGTTAGTCAAATGAAACTCTGCCTCATGTGGGAGTCACAAAATGCACCATTACTTAAATGGAAATAAAATAAAGTGCATAAAAAATGAAAGAGTCTTTAGGTCACAGCCTGACAGCCAAGCTCATTTACTGTGAGTAATGCAAATCAGATGTTGCAATAGATTAAACACTCAATACTAAAGAGATTTAGAGAAGTAAATCTTTATAAATCATTTGTGCCTTGGTGTTTTGCATGCAGTGTATGTTTCTGGTCACCGCAATGTAAAGAGGACATTATGGAAATTGAAAAGATGTAGCAGTGAGCAATATAAATAATGGAGGAGTTAAAGAGGTTGTGATGGAATGAACAATTATGTTAATTGGGCATCTCCCCCTCACTGGAAGACAGAAGACTGGAGGTGATATATTTGTTGCTTTTATGATTCTTTGGGGACTAGTCGATGACAAGCTGTTTAATCACTACCATGGCAGTGAAAGCAAAGCATTTTCAGTGCTCACAAGAGGGTAAATTCAAAACTCAATCCAATACGAAAACAATGCAGAAGTGATCACTTGATCAATTTATAGAAACAACCTCCCAGGGAGATAACGATGTAGCTGGCATTGATTCAGTCAAATTAAAAAAGATTGCTGTCAGAACATAATATTCCAAGATGTAGTTCATTTGCAATTGAGATGTGACATGACATTAGTGTAATGGGATTAGGAGGGAAAAGGCAATTTTGTTCTTATAATTCCCAAAGCTCTTCATCGCTTGGGATTATTATGTCTCACCTGGACTGTAGAAGACAAATTGATCAAGAGTGATTGCTAAAATCAGCCAAACATTGCATTTTCCCATTATTGTTTAAAAAGACAAGCATGTCAGAAAGATAGGATGGGTGACAATTTATTTCTTTTCTTGTCGATGCGACTGAGAAATATTAGCTATTAGAATTTCCAGTTAACAAGCCTTTGAAATGTCACGAGCAGTTGGGCACAAACCATTACTCCCAATCTCCTGCACCTTGAATCAATGCGCACTAAGTGACTACTCTAATCCTTGTCAATTCCTTGTTTTCACGTGGGTCTTTCAAACTACCTTGCTCACAATCTGCATTTCTGAATTGCATATAATAGTCACGCATACTCACACACACTCCCAATAAATATGAAGCAATTGTTGCATCGCCTACTGTTACTCAATAAGTGTTTTCACTGATGCCATTTGGCACATAAGAAATAAATGGTATAAATTAAATAACCTACAGCCTCTCAGAATTGTTTAGTTCCTCCAATGTGAGCACAATTAGAGAACTTCAAATTCCAACCACTGAGAGAAAGGGAAACAACAGACTGGGATCTGAAACAAAGTAACAGTGATTCCCTAGGTGTTAGTGTTTTTCTTCATTAAAACATCATTGATGTGAAGGAGTTTCTATATTACAAAATGGCATGGCAGTTGTTAGTCTTTCTACACAGCTCACAACTAACTTTGTGTTGGGCACATGGTCAAGTGGTTAAGGTGTTCGTCTAGTTATCTCAAGGTTGCTAGTTCGAGCCTCAGCTGTGGCAGCGTGTTTGTGCCCTTGAGCAAGGCACTTAATCACATTGCTCTAGTCTGTGCGAGGAGTGGCGCCCCACACAGACTTCCAATCTGCGCCTTGTAAGGCATGAAAATGCTCGACGCAGGCCTCTCATGGTCTGTGTCGACATTCCCTCCCCTCCCCTCCACGACTAACTTCCCAATGAGTATCAAGCAATTGTAGCATTAAGGCAAATTAGTAGCTCAGAAAAATGAAGTTGTTACTGAAAAAATGTATTCACTGATATCATCTGTATTGCTACAATACCACTCAGGAGTTTCTGACCTAGAGTGTAGTCAGTTGTGATAATGGATAAATTATTGTTCAAGAATTTTTAAATGTTGAAATGTTTGAATCACGGAAACATAGTTATTGACAGCATGGAAACAAACCCTTCAGGGCAAACTATGATCTGTTGTTTCTTAACATTGGGGGAAAAATAATTCTGTTGATGCCTCCGATAATTTTATAAACCTCTATTGGGTCACTGTTCAGTTTGCTTGCTGCAAGGAACACAAGTTCAGCCTATCCAATCTTTTCCCTTGACACAAATCCTCCAATCTAGGCAATATGCTGGTGAATCACCTCTGCACTCTTTCTAAAACAAATATATGCTTCCTACAGTACAGCGACCGGAACAACATAAATACTCCAGCTGTGTTCTAACCAGTCTTCTGTGAAGCTGAAACATAATATTCTAGATTTTTTTTATTCTATGACTTGATTTATGACAAAGACAAGTGTAGTACCCCCGGCAAAGGCATGTGGCAAATGAAACATAGATATGCTATGTTCATTTATCAGTCACTTTATGGAACAAGTACGGCATGTACTGCCCCTCCCCAGGCATTCGGGCAGGCAGGAGCAACAATTGTGTGCTCAAGATTGAAGGAAAGCCTTTACAAGTGGATGGCAGATTTAGTGCTCAATACTATAAAAGAATACCCTGCATGCAGCTGCTTGGGATGTTCAACTAAACACATCTGCATGTTTTTCAAGTAATAACCCTTCTCTTTTCTCAACATGAAATGATATTCACATGAAATAATTCACTTTAACTCTTTTAAAAATTATTTAAGCAAATACCTATAACTAAATTGAACAGATTTCAACCTTGTCACACACCTCCCCTCAAAAATAGAAGTCGCCCTGACATCTCCTCCTAGTGTTAGACTTGCAATCACTACTTTTCTTATTCGAACCAATCCTGGGCAAATAGAAGTCGATGTAGGAACTGAGGCATAAGTAGCCATGAAGTCATTGACTGTAGGCTTGATACTGATATGGCCTACAGTCTACAGTCTGTATGTTGTGATATGCGGCAGTCCCAACCCTATCGTAAGTAAAGCCTTTTGGTGGTCGTCCTTCTGTCCGAGGAAACATTGAGCTCCCTTGTCTTTGCTCCATCTGGTTGTTGGACTCATCATTTGCAGGAAATACAGGAACTGGTATTGGTTCACATGCAGGTAGGCTCAACAATTGTTCAATCTCAGACATTTGTCGCTGGGAGTATTTTGAATCCTCAGCCCTCATTTGCTGCTGAGCAGGTTGTGTCGGCTCTACTTCAAAACTATTGCAGTCCTTGCTACTGTGAGTTTGGGACATTTATCCTCACTGTCGTTGGCTGGTTCAGTCTCTTCCCTTCCTTTAGGAGGATGAGCCCTGGCGCAGTGTTTTGGCAGACACTCTTGCTTTGTTGCGGTATCCATTTGTGATTGGGCATCCAAAGGCAGATGTCCACATGGCTTGAGAAGATTGCGATGTGGTATTCTGGATCTTACTTTTCCTTGTTCAGGTTTTTCATCATAGGTTGGGACATTCTCTCCAACCTTTCATACAACAATAAGGATGCAGTCCTCCCAATAGTTTTGAAGCTTTCCTGGGCCTCTGCAGGGTGTCAGATTCTTCACTAGGACATTTACTAGGTACATCAACATTTTCTTTTCCCGGACAATAACAGATAGTGAAGTAGAAATTGGCGAGTTCAGCAACCACCATTCAACCTTGTTGAAGACAGAACATATGTGTGGGGGTTGTTGTCAGTGTAAACTGTGAATGTCGGGGCGTAGTACAGGTAATCCCTAAATTTTTCAGTAATTGCCCACTTCAAGGCAAGGAATTCCAATTTTCCATTGTGTAGGTGGTAGTTCTTTTCTGCATCATCAATGTTCGTGAACCACAGACCATGACTCTCAATTTGCCGTCTTGCTTTTGATACAGGACTGCTCTCAGCCCCTGATTGAAGGCATCAATGTGGAGAATGAATGGTTGTGCACAGTCTGGGAATCTCAGCACAGGTGGCTGTACTAGGTAGTCAATCGGCTTCTCCAAAGTTTCTTGAAGTGTCTCCGTCCAGGTGATCGATTTGCAAGAAGGCACAGAGTTCCTCCTTTTATTTGTCTTTCTAATTCTACCCCTACCGAGCTGATTTTGGTCACTGTCATCTCTGCTTTTTAACAGGTCATTGGGGGGGGGGGGGTCACGATTCTACAGAAACCTTTAATATACTGCTGATAGTAGCATAATGGACCCAGAATCTTTCTCAGTTTTCTCACTGTGTCTGACCTCTTCTCTTTTAGCACTGTTACTGCCACGGAGTCTGCAGAACCTATCCGATTTCCCTCTGCCGACACAATTCTCCCCAGTTAGTGAACCTTAGCCTTAGAGAACTCACACTTGCGGGTTTAAGTTTCACTTCATGCACTTGCATTTGCTGTAGGGCACTTCTCACCGCATCAATATGCTCATCGAAGGTCTTGGTGAATGTATCATCCAGGTTTGGTACTTAGACTTGAACTGTTAATCCTTCAAGGCACTCCTCCATGAAACGTTGGTAGGCTGCTCATGTATTCATGAGTCCAAAGGGGATTCGATCCCACTCATACAAGCCCCAGGGGGTTATGAAGGCTGTTAGTGGCCTGCTTTCCTTCACCATGAATCCTTGGTGGTATGCTTTCCCTCAGTCAATTAACGAGACCCAAACACTACCCCTTAAGCTGTTCATGACGTCTTGCATTTGTGGAATGGGCTGGCGGTCAGGAATGGTTTTCTTATTCAGGTCCCTATACTGTAATCGATACAAAGATGAGGCCTTCCATCTTTCTTTCTGACACACGATTGTCGAGGAGTAAGACGAGTTATATTTTTCGATTCACCAGTGAACGATTAAGTCATGCAAGTAATCTTTCATTTCATTGTAGAGGGGCTTTGGAACTGAAATATAAGAGCAGGCAAACGGTTCATCATCTTTGAGAGAGATGCTCAGCTGCAAACCTTTGAAACATCCAATATCATTATCTGGTTTTGAAAAGGAGTGACATTCTTGTCATAACATCTCTTTCACGATCTGCTGCTATTGTATATTTAGGTGGCTCACATCGACAGGGGATCCCATAAATCAGAGTTGAGTTCACCCTTACCATCCTCCATTTGGTGTTGAGAAGCTGGGTCGAATATGGCTCCTTCCTGCACAGCGACAGGGAACATGGACCTAACTGGTTAAAACGTCCTGAGCACTGTCTTCTTACCAAGCACGATGTCATGGTCTGTTCTGTTGTGCACATCAATAACAATATATGGATATGCACCCCTCTGCAGTGTTATGACTGTTTCATACAGTTCAAGGCCCACTGTGGGTTTACTTCTGGCTCAAGGCACATTAACTCACAAATGATGACTGTACATAGCATTGAACTTGCATTGTTGTATGTTCTGGTATGTTAGCTCTCTTCTTTGTTGCCTGTACTTGATACTCACAGGGATTCTCAATGCTAATCAGATTGATAACTGCCTTGATTTTGATTCTCTTAAGGCTAGGGAATACAGCTAGCCTTACTGTTTCGTATAAAAGTCCTCCCTTCCTGTTGTTAAATCTTCTTTCATCACTCTCCTTTAAAATCTGTTCAATCACGTTGAATCCAACGATGGGATGGGGTAGAGGTCTGCCTTTTGGAACCAGAACCTGTATGATCAATTCCTTTGCACCAGGCAAAGCTAATTTGAAAGTGACCTCAACCCATGCTACATATGGCATGCTTGCACCATTGGCTGCCATCAGCTGTAATACCTCGAGTGGGGTCTCTACTGCCTCCGAAACATCCTTCAGTTTAACTTCAGCTAAGTGCCTAGTTTTCCACTGCTCATCTATGATGTACTCCTGTGAACCTACATTTCATATCGCTTCACTTCGACGTCCCTGAAGTGGTATCCTATGAGCCACTGTCTGCCCTCCAGTAAATTTACAGATGAATGTTGATTGACTTGGCACTGCACCACTGTCCCTCATTATTTGTCTTGATCCTACACTGATTCTAATGGTCTGTCTGACATTTTTTGAGCAGGTATATGAGTCTATGCATCTGGAGAACCTTGTATTTACACCTTCTCTACCACAGCTGGCACTCTGGCGGGACACTCCTGTAATACTGATTACTTCCTGTTCTGCGAAAACAACCCATCTTAGCTTAAAAGATCCTCTCTGGGTAGCCTTATTCCTTGTGCTTTACATCCTGCAAGGGAGTGCTCACTGCTACCAGGGTTGTAACAGTGGGTGCAAAGTTCCTCACACCCTCTCTGCTGACAGTGAAAACTCTTTCTAGCTTGTGGTGAACGAAGCCGCTGAGGCAGGCCAGGATACGGACATATTGGGACTTGATACAGTGGCGTAATTCCACGCTGCTGTGGTAAAAATGAATAATTCTGTGGAGCCTCTTGACATGGCTGTTGGACTTCAGACCACAACACGCATGATACTGCTGCACACTGCTAAGATGGGGGAAGAATTTGTTGTTGTGGGGCTGAGCGAGACTAAGGAAGAGCTGAATCATTTAACTGGTTTCGATGTCTCCAGCACTGTTTTTGTTCAATGCTTGGTCCTCTCTAGAGTTCAGACCCGACAATGTTTTGACCCATGTACTGCTCAGGCCTCTTTGAACCTCATCCTGGTGGTTGCTGGTAACTCTATGCTCGGTCCTGCAGCTGAGAAGAAATTGCTCTCACCTCCTCAAACAAGGGAGTCCTGCCAAAGGGAATCGACCCGAAACCTCAACTGGACTTCTTTTCCATTGGCGCTGCCTGGCCTGCAGAGTTCCTCCAGCATTTTGAGTGTGTTACTCTCACCTCCTGATTTTTATTTGAAACTGAAAAGCATTGTTGACACACAGGTAAGGGCTGTTGAAGTTGCTCCTTGACCTGCGCAACGTCTTCACTAAGTGTTTTTAACTGTGACACTTGGTCTGTATGAGTCCTTTCCATCTGACATTTACACTCACAGGGTGTTCCTCTGGCTGTGCAGAGTTAGCATTTGCAGATACAATGTTTAACTTCTCTAACTACCTCATCTGAGGTTTGGGGATCTAAAAGGAATGGCTGAAGGTCTTTTTGAATACAATCACTTTTTAAACCAGGTATCATATGTAAAAACATATTCTTCACTAAGGTTGGACCATACTTCAGACCAGACTCTGCTTCCTGTGAGGCAAACAGTACGTTTTGCTTCAGGTCAATAGTCATAATCATACTTTATTGATCCCGAGGGAAATTGGGTTTCGTTACAGTTGCACCAACCAGGAATAGGGTATAAATATAGCAATATAAAACCATAAATAATTAAATAATAATCTGTAAATTATGCCAGATGGAAATAAGTCCAGGACCAGCCTATTGGCTCAGGGTGTCTGACCCTCCAAGGGAGGAGTTGTAAAGTTTGATGGCCACAGGCAGGAATGATCTCCTATGACACTCAGTGTTGCATCTCAGTGGAATGAGTCTCAGGCTGAATGTACTCCTGTGCCCAGCCAGTCCATTATGTAGTGGATGGGAGACAGTGTCCAAGATGGCATGCAACTTGGACAGCATCTTCTTTTCAGCCACCACTGTCATAGAGTCCAGTTCCATCCCCACAACATCACTGGCCTTACGAATGAGTTTGTTGATTCTGTTGGTGTCTGTTACCCAGCACACAACAGCAAACATGATAGCACTGGCCACCACAGACTCGTAGAACATCCTCAGCATCGTCCGACAGATGTTAAAGGACTTCAGTCTCCTCAAGAAATGGAGACAGCTCTGACCCTTCTTGTAGAACACGTATTAAGAAACTTTGTGATGTCTCTGTACTGTGTTGGGCTTCTGCTGTCAGCTGCCTATACAGTTCAGCTGCCCATTTTTCCGGATAATGTGAGCGAAGGATCTGTCTAAGGGTGGGTAATTTCAAGTCTGATAACTGCTGAACTGCTGAACATAATCGCTCTTATCACTGCACCAATTTTCTTCTCCTCTGTATTGCTCTATTTAGGGTGCTTTCCATCTGGGGAACAAGGCTAGAAATGGCAATATCATTCTGACCGAGCTCACCAACTTGACCAGATACTGTAAAGTCTTTGCACCATGGTGCTGGGACAATTTCCATTTGAACTAACTGACACAGATCACTCGAGTTCACCCTGTTAGGAGCTGATGGTTGTATTGAACTGTGGGTTTCTGTAATTTCCCTGTTTTCTTCCTCTGTTTCATTAGCCATTGCAGTTGTAACAGCCACTAAATTACGTAACTTGTCTCTAACCAGCAGAAGTTCAGGCAAGCCACTGTGCTCCTGATTTTCCAGCTCCTCTCTTTCCAGATGCTGACTTACTAGGGATATGAGAGACAAATGTGTTTTCTTAGCTTTCTCCTCTCCTGGGAGCTGAAGGAAGCTACTGAATTCTACTAGCTTGTTTTTTTGGTAATTTGCCCATTTTCTCACTAATTTCCTACTGGAGATTCCTAAGTATATCCATTTTCTTTACCCCTTGGCAGAGGTGCAGGTTAATGTGATGACTGTAGGATTACCTGCTGCTGACTGGATTCTGCAGCCTCTAGCATTCACTGAGCCTCAAGTGCATGCACTGCTCCATCAGCTCAGCCCCACCCCACCTCAGTCAACAGCCCCACCCCACCTCAGTCAACTGCCCCACCCCACCTCAGTCAACTGCCTCATTCTGCTGCTGCTCTGGGCGATGAAGAAAAGGCCGGATGAGGCTTGGGTGAACTCAGTCTGGCCTGGAGATGGTCCACCTGCAGACCCAATCTCAGCAGTGCCTCCAAAATTTTCTAGTACGAAAAGGGATGTGGCAGATGAAACATAGGTATGCCATGTTCATGCATCAGTCACTTTATAGAACAAGTACAGCGTGTACTGCCCCTCCCCAGGCATTCAGGCAGGCATGAGCTGAAGATTGAATGAAATCCCTCACAAGCCGATGGCAGATTCAGTGCTCAATACCATAAAAGAATACCTTGCATATAGATTCTCAGATTTTTTAACTGAACACATATGTGTGTTTTTTCCAAGTAATATCCCTTTTCCTTTCTCAACATGAAATTATATTCCCATGAAATAAATTATTTTGACTTTTTTGAAAAATTATTTGAGCAATTTCAGTATTTATAACTAAAATTAACAGATTTTGGCCTTTTCACACAAGCATGCCATAGGTTTTATTCATCACTCTGTTTATCTGTGTTGCCAATTCAAAAGAACTATGGAACTGTTCTAGCCCCCCAGCCAACCTCAGGGTCGTTTGGCTCACTGTTGTCTAGGGAAACAGCCTCGGCCCCGCCAAACTGGGTAATAGTTTGTGTGGATGCTGTGTGATGTACCCCACCCCGCCCAAATAACAGACAATGCACCAGATACGATTAAATGATTTACAGTTTATAGATATTACTGGTACTATATAATTAATAGAGAATAAAATATAAAAGGAAAATAAAAGGCACCACACTTATCAAAGTTCAATCTCTTTGTGCGCAAACAGTTGGAGCTCAGGACTCTTCTTCTTCACCTGGCCACCTGGGAGCAACAACGGTGGTCGACTAAACGCTCCACACGAGTCCGTCTCCGTCTCCTCTCCTCGCCGAACACCCTGCTCGGGGTCCGACCCCATCACAGCACCTGGTCCATCCTCTGTCTCGCTCTCCCGCCTTCTGCCCCAAAACCCCACGCATACAATATCTTCAGACACACTGAAAGCATAATGACTATCCCAATTGGTTCATTCATCTTCTTATCAATAGATAATCCAAAACAAACTGCTAGTGGGAGGACTTTCTCAGCAGTTAACATAACAAAGAAGCCCTTTCAATTATAACATAACAAAGAAGCTATTTTAATTAGACTACGCAGTGACATATTAAAAAAAAACCCTTACACTGTTTATCAGGATTCCTTAGCAGCTTAACATCTACTGTATGTGTCCTACCTTCCAATTGACTTCTCGAACTGTATCATCTTGCACTCATCACATTTGGTCCAAATGGATCTTTGACTTCCTTATTGGGAGACCATGGTCAATGAGAACTGGAAATAACATCTCCCTCTCACTGACTACTAACAATGGTGCATCTCAAGGATGTGTGCTTATCCCACTGCTCTACTCTCTTTACAACCGTGACTTAGTGGCTAGGCAGAGCTCAAATGCTATCTATAAATTTGCTGACTACGCAACTATCGTTGGCAGAATTTCTGATGGTGATGAGGAGGCGTACACGAGTCAGGTAGATCAGCCGATTGACTGGTGTCTCAACAACAGTCTTGTACTCACTGTCAGTAATACCAAGGAATTGATTGTGGTTTTCAGGAAGAGGAAGTTGAGGGAACACACATCGAGGGATCAGCAGTGTAATGGGTGAGCAGCTTCAATTTCCTGGGTGTCAACATCCCTGAAGATCTATCTTGAGCCCAACATATTGATGTAATTACAAAGAAGGCACAACAGTAGCTATATTTCATTAGGAATTTGAGGAGATTGGCTATTTCACCAAAGACTAGCAAATTTCTACAGATATACTGTAGAGAGCATTGTAACTGATCACATCACCATCTGGTATGGAAGGTTCACTGCTCAAGAATGTAAAAAGTTAAAGGAAGTTGCAGACTGAGCAAACTCTATTTTGGGCACTTGCCTCCACAGCATTGAGGATATCTTCAAAAGACGATGCCTCAGAAAGGCAGCATCCATCATTAAGACCATAAGATATACACACAGAATTAGGTGATTTGGCCTATCGAGTCTGGTCCGACAATCCATCATGGCTCATTTATTATTTCTCTCAACCTCATTCCCCTGCCATCTCCCCATAACCCTTGACACCCCGATTAATCAAGAACTTATCATTCTTGGCCTTAAATATACCCAATGATTTAGCCTCCACAGCTGTCCACAGGAATGAATTCCACATATTCTCCACCCTCAGCCTAAAGAAATTACTCCTTATCTAAAGAGACATTCTTCTATTCTGAGACTGTGTCCTCTGGTCCAAGACTCTACCGCTTTAGGAAACATCCTCTCCACATCCACTCTATCTCTCTCTCCCGCAGAGTCACATCTGCCAGAAGTGCATACAGCTGGGTAATCCGGAAGACTGTGTAAGGAATCTAGAGCAGCAGCTGGATGACCTTCGACTCATAAGGGAGAATGAGGCAGTCATAGATGAGAGCTACAGGGAGGTAGTCACACCTAGGCTGTCGGAAGCAGGTTGTTGGGTAACAGTCAGAGGGGGGAGAGCGAAGGTGAGCAGACAGGTAGCGCAGAGCACCCCTGTAGCCATTCCCCTGAATAATAAATTTACCATCCTGGACACTGTTGGCGCGACGAACGACCAGGTGTGAGCCACAGTGGCAGGGCCTCCGGCACTGAGTCTGACCTGGTGGTGCAGAAGGGTGGGACGGAGAAGAGAAGAGTTGTCGTCATTGGAGACTCTATATTCAGGGGGGCAGACAGGAGATTTTGTGGACGTGAGAAGGACACCCGCATGGTTTGTTGCATCCCGGGTGCCAAGGTCCAGGATGTCTCTGACCGGGTGCACGACATCCTGGTACGAGAGGGAAAGCAACCAGAAGTCGTGATACATGTTGGGACCAATGACATAGGCAAGAAGAGGGATGAAGTCCTGAAGTGTGAGTTTTGGGAACTAGGCAGAAGGCTGAAGAACAGGATGTCAAGGGTGGCGTTCTCAGGATTGCTGCCAGTGGTACGTGACAGTGATGGTAAGAATTGGAGGAGATGGCAGTTGAATGCGTGGCTGAGGAGTTGGTGCAGGGAGCAGGGTTTTAGATTTTTGGAACATTGGGATCTCTTCTGGGGAAGGTGGGACCTGTACAGATTGGATGGGTTGCACCTGAACTCGAGAGGGAGCAATATCCTTGCAGGTAGGTTTGCTAGCATGGTTCAGGAGGGTTTAAACTAATTTGCAAGGGGGATGGGACCCAGAGCAATAGAGCAGTGAAAGAAGTGCATGGAGTAAAGCCAGATTTAACATACAGAGAGGCTTTGAGGAAAGAGAAGCAGAATAAACAGTGTAAAGACAGTAAGGTAGAAGGGCTGACATATGTGTACTTCAATGCAAGAAGCATCAGGAACAAAGGTGATGAACTGAGAGCTTGGATACATACATGGAATTATGATGTAGTGGCCATTACAGAGACTTGGCTGGCACCAGGGTAGGAATGGATTCTCAATATTCCTGGATTTCAATGCTTTAAAAGAGACAGAGAGGGCAGAAAAAGGGGAGGAGGGGTGGCATTACTGGTCAGGGATACTATTACAGCTACAGAAAGGGTGGGTAATGTAGCAGGATCCTCTTTTGAGTCAGTATGGGTGGAAGTCAGGAACAAGAAGGGAGCAGTTACTCTATTGGGGGTATTCTATAGGCCCTCTAGTAGCAGCAGAGATACAGAGGAGCAGATTGGGAGGCAAATTTTGGAAAGGTGCAAAAATAACAGGGTTGTTATCATTGGTGACTTTAACTTCCCTAATACTGATTGGCACCTAATTAGTTCCAAGGGTTTAGATGGGGCAGGGTTTGTTAAGTGTGTCCAGGATGGATTCCTGTCACAATATGTGGACAGGCGGACTAGGGGGAATGCCATACTAGATCTAGTACTAGGTAATGAACCGGGTCGGGTCACAGATCTGTCAGTGGGTGAGCATCTGGGGGACAGTGACCACCACTCCCTGGCCTTTATCATTATCATGGAAAAGGATAGAATCAGAGAGGACAGGAAAATTTTTAATTGGGGAAGGGCAAATTATGAGGCTATAAGGCTAGAACTTGCGGGTGTGAATTGGGATGATGTTTTTGCAGGGTAATGTACTAAGGACATGTCGTCAATGTTTAGAGATCTCTTGCAGGATGTTAGGGATAAATTTGTCCCAGTGAGGAAGATAAAGAATGGTCGGGTGAAGGAACCATGGGTGACAAGTGAGCTGGAAAATCTAGTCAGGTGGAAGAAGGCAGCATACATGAGGTTTAGGAAGCAGGGATCAGATGGGTCTATTGAGGAATATAGGGAAGCAAGAAAGGAGCTTAAGAAGGGGCGGAGAAGAGCAAGAAGGGGGCATGAGAAGGCCTTGGTGAGTAGGGTAAAGGAAAACCCTAAGGCATTCTTCAATTATGTGAAGAAAAAAAGGATGACATGAGTGAAGGTAGGACCGAGTAGAGATAAAGGTGGGAAGATGTGCCTGGAGGCTGTGGAAGTGAGTGAGGTCCTCAATGAATACTTCTCTTCGGTATTCACCAATAAGAAGGAACTTGATGATGGTGAGGACAATATGAGTGAGGTTGATGTTCTGGAGCATGTTGATATTAAGGGAGAGGAGGTGTTGGAGTTGTTAAAATACATTAGGATGGATAAGTCCCCGGGGCTGGATGGAATATTCCCCAGGCTGCTCCACAAGGCGAGAGAAGAGATTGCTGAGCCTCTGGCTAGGATCTTTATGTCCTCGTTGTCCATGGGAATGGTGCCGGAAGATTGGAGGGAGGCGAATGTTGCCCCCTTGTTCAAAAAAGGTAGTAGGGATAGTTTGGGTAATTATAGACCAGTGAGCCTTACGTCTGTGGTGACAAAGCTGTTGGAAAAGATTCTTAGAGATAGGATAGAGATAGGCATTTAGAGAATCATGGTTTGATCAGGGACAGTCAGCATGGCATTGTGAAGGGCAGATCGTGTCTAACAAGCCTAACAGAGCTCTTTGAGGAGGTGACCAGGCATATAGATGAGGGTAGTGCAGTGGATGTGATCTGTATGGATTTTAGTAAGGCATTTGACAAGGTTCCACACGGAAGGCTTATTCAGAAAGTCAGAAGGCATGGGATCAAGGGAAGATTGGCCAAGTGGATTCAGAACTGGCTTGTCTGCAGAAGGCAGAGGGTCATGGTGGAGGGAGTACATTCAGATTGGAGGATTGTGACTAGTGGTGTCCCACAAGGATCTGTTCTGGGATCTCTGCTTTTCGTGATTTTTATTAACGACCTGGATGTGGGGGTAGAAGGGTGGGTTGGCAAGTTTGCAGATGACAGAAAGGTTGGTGGTGTTGTAGATAGTGTAGAGGATTGTCAAAGATTGCAGAGAGACATTGATAGGATGCAGAAGTGGGCCGAGAAGTGGCAGATGGAGTTCAACCCAGAGAAGTGTGAGGTGGTACGCTTTGGAAGGACAAAATCCAAGGCAGAGTACAAAGTAAATGGCAGGATACTTGGTAGTGTGGAGGAGCAGAGGGATCTGGGGGTACATGTCCACAAATCCCTGAAAGTTGCCTCACACGTGGATAGGGTAGTTAAGAAAGCTTATGGGGTGTTAGCTTTCATAAGTTGAGGGATAGAGTTTAAGAGTCGCGATGTAATGATGCAGCTCTATAAAACTCTGGTTAGGCCACACTTGGAGTATTGTGTCCAGTTCTGGTCACCTCACTATAGGAAGGATGTGGAAGCATTGGAAAGGGTACAAAGGAGATTTACCAGGATGCTGCCTGGTTTAGAGAGTATGCATTATGATCAGAGATTAAGGGAGCTAGGGCTTTACTTTTTGGAGAGAAGGAGGATGAGAGGAGACATGATAGAGGTGTACAAGATAATAAGAGGAATAGATAGAGTGGATAACCAGCGCCTCTTCCCCAGGGCACCACTGCTCAATACAAGAGAGCATGGCTTTAAGGTAAGGAGTGGGAAGTTCAAGGGGGATATTAGAGGAAGGTTTTTTACTCAGAGAGTGGTTGGTGCGTGGAATGCACTGCCCGAGTCGGTGGTGGAGGCAGATACACTAGTGAAGTTTAGGAGACTACTAGACAGGTATATGGAGGAATTTAAGGTGGGGGCTTATATGGGAGGCAGGGTTTGAGGGTCGGCACAACATTGTGGGCCGAAGGGCCTGTACTGTGCTGTACTATTCTGTTTTCTATGTTAAAACCACGTTCACTTTGGCCTATATTGTGATGTGCCTCCAAGTAACCTGGAAACCTCATCCTTTATCATAGACTTGCAACATCTTTCCAACAATTGAGATCAGGCTAACTGGTCTATAATTTCTTTTCTTCTACCTTTCTTGGTTCTTAAAGGGTGGCGTGACATTTGCGATTTTCATTTCCTTCGGAACCAATCAGAATCTAGTGATTCTTGAAAGATCATTACCAATGTTTCCACAATCCCTTCAGTACATCCTTCAGCCTACAGCCTGGGGGTAGTCCAGCTGGGTCAGGTGACCCTTCAAACTCCAGACCTTTTGGCTTCTCAAGCACCTTTGCCTTAGTCATAGCAACGACACTCTCTTTTGCCCTCTGACACTTTCACATTTCTGGCATTCTGCTAGTGATTTCCACAGTGAAGACTGACACAAAATACTTATTTAGTCCATCTGCCATTTCTTCGTTCCTCATTACTACCTCTCTGGAAATGTACAGTACCTAGCAGCATTTTTCTACATACAAAGTGTGCCAAGTGTGCCTTGTATGGCACTGTTCACTGATCCACTGTATATGTCTCTTTTGCCTTCTCCAGGTCCATGAAAATACTCAGTGGCATGCCCAAAATGGGTCACATTTATCTAAATGGACCTAATCAGAGTTTTATGAAGGTTTAGCACAATTTCCTGTCTGCATTCTAAGTTAAAGAGCCAATAACCTTGTTTTAGTAGGATTGCTAAGTGGTTGCTAAACAAGATTGACCTCATTTTCTAAGAAACATGGTAAACTGCAGCTGGGATAGGCCATGCAGTCCTTTAATCTTCTCTGCCAGGAAATATAGTCATAATTGCTTTCATCTCAATGCCTAGTTCATCTTCATTCCCCTTACCCCTTGATGCCTTATGAGTCTGAAAAATTATGTTTTTCCTTAAATTATGTTTTCCCTCCTCAACCCTCTGAGGTAATAAATTCTGAGAGGTTGTCACAATCTGAGTGAAGACATTACTCCACATTTTTCCTCCTTGCTCTGCAACTTGATGCCGGCCACCACACCCTAGTGATGCTCCTATTTCACAATAGTCTTATCCTTCAGATGGGTCACTGTGAAAATCCTGTTACCCCAAAACACAGTGAGGGCAATAATGTAGTCATGGCATTCTTAAAACGACTGTGTTCAATTACCGTGGGATGTCGAGCATTGTTCCTTACATAAAATGGAATACACTATCTCTGAAACATGCTCTGCACTACATCCAATAACATGTTACACTGAGCCAAAACAATCAGTCAGCTGAAACCAATCCCAGGCTGACTTTCACTGATTAGTAATGGTCTCAATTGTTCTGGGGTAACAATTTAAATAATCGTACTGGGGAGTGTGAGTTTGAGTTGAGGTTTGAGACGGGTGTAGTTTTACTGAACTGAAGGGTTATTTTGAATTCCAGTTTGTCTGGCTTTTGGTCTCATCAGTATTTATGGATGAGTGAACACAACAAATTGGTGATGAGGTACTCCATTATATCGACATGCCAATTTCACAAGAAAGCTTAATTTGAGGCAGCCCTGCTGAAATTGATTGAAACATTAACCAGCAGGTTATCAGTGTGTCCAATGACTTTGGTGCCAAACAATGAAGAGAACTCATTTGAGTGAAATGCTGCATCCATTTCCAACTTCCAGTCTGACGTTGCTTCAGGATTTAGATTTGAATCATGATTCAAGAGCTATGAAGATAGATATATTTTGAGTTGAGTTCGACAGCAAAGTTGATTCCTGTAAAACATACACTTTCTTTTGAAAATTGGGGGTGACTGAATATGAGCACTATTTCAACTTCCTTTTGTCCAAGAACCCATGGGACCTGTCATTTGATGAAACTGTCTGATGGCTAACAAGCATTTTTGGAGAGCAGTCATCGCTCTTCAGTGTTCAATACCATTGCCTAGTACTTGTTAAATAAGACAATGATGACTTTATAACATATGCTGGTATCGTCAATCACGAATGTGAAAAGTTCAGTCTGGGTAACGTGCATCACAGTTCAAATGTCTAATTTTTTATTTGTGGATTTCAGCAACCTGTCAATGCAGAAGTTTGCAAACTTCTGGCCAGACTGGAGCAAGACCCTGATATGACTCAACAAGCTGTCACTCAAGAATGTCAGCACTTAATCAACCTGAAACACAATTCCAACCTGTTTGGAAAGACCAAGATCAATGCAGTGTCCAATGGCCCAGCATCATCACTCAGCAGCCAAGCACAGCTTGTTGGAATAGCATCAGGAGGAGGAGAAGATGGCGGCGCGACGCAGCGCGCGCAGCCTCTCTGGTGATGAATATCTGTCATCCGTCAAGTAGGAGGCCGTGCACAATCTGATTTGATGGAGGCAGATGTGAGAGCACGGAGGAACTTCTGGTGAAACTTCTGAAATGCCTGTTTCGCCGCCGCTGCTACTGTGTGATCCAAAATCTCTGGAGGGGAAGGCCCCAAATCCTTGGCTTTGCTTGTTGTTTGGCGGCCGGGGCTGGGGTTGAAGCGCTCGGCAGAGATGGTGCTCGGTGTCGGAGGGTTGTTCGGAGTCTCGAAGTTTTCAGAAGGACTCAGAGTTGGACTGTGGTCGGGTGCTTCCAGGGTGCTGCATCAGTAAGTTTGCGGCACTGGAGGTTCATGGCAGGGAGACTTTTTCTTCCTTCTACCGTCTGCGTGAGATGTTGGGGCTATCGGGACTTAGGGACTTTTTTTTACTGTGCCCATGGTCTGCTCTTATCAAATTACGGTATTGCTTTCCACTGTTGTAACTATGTTATAATTATGCGGTTTTTTTCAGTTTTAGTCTTGGTCTGTCGTGTTTCTGTGATATCATACTGGAGGAACATCGTATCATTTTTTAATGCATGCATTTCTAAATGACAATAAACGAGGACTGAGTGTCCTCATAATCTAATCTAATCTGTGCAAGAATTTGCCAATAGAAGAAACACATGTGCAGTAAATGCCTTCATCGTGGTCACAAGGAAGGCTTTTGCTGTATTTCACTGTGTTCGAGGCCATCAAGCTCTGTAAGGAATTCAAAGTTGTTCAAAGTAGACTTTCCCCCAGGAGAAGGTATGTCAACAATCAGCTGGTCAAGCTACAACTCAACACTGTGTCAGACATCAGCATTATTTCCAAATGCACGTGCCTGGTACATGGATCCCCGCCAGTCAAATCACCTCATCACTCCATTTGCAGTGCATCGTGTGGAGCTCTCTAGCTGATTGACAAACTTCACTGTATGGTGATGCTGTACAGTAACCACGTCAATGGTGTGCTACCTAACAGACCAGCCAGATCTGAATGTCCTTGGAATTGACTGGATGGAAAAGCTTGATCTCTGTAACATCCTCCGGATGAAGTTTGTATGAAGTCATTGGCCGTTCAAATGATGTCAGTCGACACCATAGCACCATCAGTATGTGAGATCATGTAACAATAACTGCAACAATGCTATGCAGCAGTGTTTCAAGAATGTTCAGGTTGCTGCACTAAACTGCAAGCAGAACAGTCTCCATTCAAACATAAAGCCAGTTTTCTGTTCCGAAATACCAGTACCATATGCTGCCTTACCAACTGTGAAGCAAGAGCTAGATTGCCTGCAACAAGCTGGTGTGATCAAAGCTGTCAACTACTCACATTGGCCAGCTTCTATAGTCATTATCAAGAAAGCCAACAGTACAGTGAGGTTGTGTGCAGACTTCTCAACTTGTCTCATTGTGGCTCTGGAGACAGACTGGTATTCATTACAAGTATCTGCAGATCTTTTTGCAAAATTGAATAGTGGTCACTAATTGGCAAAGTTGGATTTACCTCCAGGTAGAAGTGACAGAAAATTCATAAGAGCTTCTCATCATTACAACATATAATGGATTGTTTTCCTTCCTTTGTCTGCCTTTTGGGTGAAGACAGCTTCTTCAATTTTTCCAGCAGCTTATGGACAGCATGCTGAGTAGTATTGATGGTGTTGTCAATTATTTCAACAGCATCATTGTAATAGACACATATCAGACAGAACTATGCCAATGCCTGGGCCAAGTTTTGAACAAACTAAAAGACTTTGGATTATGACTTGGGACAGGAAAATGCAGCTTCATAATGTCTTCAATCAAGTAACTGGGATTCATCACAGATGAGTAAGGCTGTTGCCCACATCCCAAAAAGATCACTGCTACTTTGAAGATGCCTCCACTATCAGATGTCAGCATGTTACGATCAGTTTTGGGCACGATCAGTCGTTTTTCAGCATTTCTCCCAGCAATGTACAGGCTGTGGGAAACACTAAATGCCCTGCTCAACAAGGGTACCACTTGCAAATGGTCCAAACAATACCAAGAGGCTGGTGGTCAGGTTAAGAATATGCAGTCATCGGATCTTCTCTTGGCCAATTTCAACCCAGAATTGGCAATCGTTATCACGATAGATGTGCCCAACTTCAGGATGGGAGCTATCATTTCCCATATCTTCCCTGATGGTTCTGAAATAGCTGTCATGTATGCAGCCAGATCACAGACCGGAGCAGAAAGAAACCATAGAGAAGTTGAAAAGGAAGACTTGGGAATCATCTTCACGTGAAGAGGTTCTACAGGATGCTTTATGGCAGATGTTTCAATATCCTTATTGATTACAAACCACTGTTGTCCATCTTCGGGTCAAAGAAAGGCATCCCGGAGAACAAACAAAGGTGGGCAACAATGTTATTAGCCTATCCATTTGAAATCAAATAGACAACCATGAAAATTGGTCAAGCAGATCTCCAGACTTATGAATCAGTAGGTCTGTGAAAATGAAGACACAGTTGTGACTGTGATTTCAGTTGATTGTGAAGTCCATGGATATTGTTGGAGGTCTTCCAGTCATGGTCGACAAGATTAGAGCAGAAACAGCTGGAGATCTGCTTCTTCAGTGTATCTCCAGATACTTCATTGATGGATGGCCAGTCAAGTTTGAGGAAGATGTTGTGTTTTTCTGTGATGTCGTTCATTGCTCTCAACTGTGGCTTTCTGCCTAATGTTTGAGGAGAGAATAGGAATTCCATGAAAACTTTGACCAAAGGTACTCAAACTATTCCACCATGGTCACCTAGGCATCAATCAAATGAAAACCCTGGCATGAACCTCTGTGTACTGGCTGGGCATAGACAAAGATATTACATCAGTATGCAAGCACTGTACTCTGTCTTCCTAGGCAGCAAAGAATCCACATAAAGCCAATCCACAACAGAGGTCTCAGTCTACCAGACCTTGGAATCAAGTACATATTGACTTCACTGGCCCAATCAATGGGTGTATCTACCTTGTCCTGGTTGATGCCTATTCCAAAAGGCCCGAAGTATTACCAATGATGTCAATGATGACAGAGTCTATCATTCAACAGCTGCTGCAGATCTTCAGCCATTTTGAAATTCCAGAAATGCTTGTTTTTGACAATGGCACTCAATCCAGTTCACAGCCATTTGCTGCATTCGGCCAGAACAGCGGAATTATCTACATCCACTCACACCATTTCATCCACAGTCCAATAACCAAGCAGTCAGATTTGTGGATACCTTCAAATGGAAACTTTTGAAATCAAGAGGGGTAGGAACTTCATCCAAAGCTCTCAACACATTCCTGCTGACATATCGAATTACACCACACCCAGGCCTTGAGGGGAAGTCTCCACCTGAAGCGCGTTTGGGAAGAAAACTGCGCAGTGTTGGATGCAATGTCGCTGCAGACAGTAGATGGCCAGGTGCACAAAGACAGCCACATCAACCTTGGTCAACTGGTGAAATCATTCAAGCCCAGGGCTGCAGTGTGGCTAGACAGTATCATACTGGGCAAGACCTTGGGTACCAGGTAAGGTTGTCAAACAAATGGATAAAGTACTCATGGTTATCAAAGACGGACATCGCTGGTGTCACCACATCAACCAGTTGTGACCATGTGCTCCTGAAGGCTCAACAAGTGTATTAGACAGATCTTCAAACACAGAGCGGGACTTTTACCTCCTCCTGGTTACTCCAACCGAACCAACCTCCGTCGCCAGCAATATGACAAGCAACATCACTTTAGGAGAGTAACATCCTGCAACCACTAAGAAGGACTAATCATCAGCATAAACCGGTTGTTCCATTCCAAGTCAACTCTCAGCTCAAATCCTACAAGTAATTGTCTTCAAGAGGGAAGTGTTATGGTCAGCCAAAACAATCAGCATCTAGTAGTCAGTTGAAATAGTTATTTTTAAAATTTCTTATAAAGAGCTTTACTGAACCAAGAGTAGTATTGAATTCCAGCTTGTTCTATTGTTTGGCTTCAGATCTCATCAATAGTGAGAGACTAGTGAACTCAACATAATGAGAATTGTGGAATCAATGGGAACGTAATTGCTAATTGGTTATTCTCATGTGTCCTGACATATGGTGAAAAGTTTTGTTTCAATGTACACTTGACAAATAAAGCTCATCTTTCAAATAAAATGAGAGGGCAGAGATGATGTAGATTGAGAGTTCTAGAGATTTTTGTAGAAATTTACGATGAACCTAACTGGAAAATGCATTCACTGTCGAGATTAGGCTTTAACTTGGATTAATTGTTTCCACAGCATTTTTAAGCTAACGCAGAACAATATCCACTAAATTACCCAATCCAGATTAATATTTAATAAATCACAAACACAGGAAAGTTTGTAGATGTTAGAAATCCAAAGCAACAGACACAAAATGCTGGAGAAACTCAGCAGATCATACAGCATCCATGGAAAAGAGTAAACAATCAATGTTTTTGGGCCTTGACCAATTCTTGAGCCCTGAAGGGTCTCAGCCCAAAATGTTGATTTTTAGTCTTTTCCATAGATACTGCATAATGCTGAGGTCTTCCAGTATTATGTGTGTGCTGCTTAATACTGAGTAAATTGTTTTTGATACTTGGATAAGAGTAAATGATTGGGATCGGAATGATTCAACTTTCCTTGAGAATAATAATCATGACAAAGTAAGACTCTTGACTACAGATGGGTTGAGATGATGGAGCTGATAACCGCAGAGTTGGCACAGTTTATATTTACTTAAACTCTTGACCTTGATTCACTTTATTTACAATCCGAGAGAACAGATGGGTTTCTTGGACATAAAGGTTTCATCCCAGTGCTCGGCTTCCTCCCATGTCCTAAAGTCATGCAAATTGGTTGCTTAATTGGTCATTTTAAATTCTCCCTAGTGGATGGGCGGCTGGTAGCGCAGTGACATCAGCACCGGACCCCGGAATGGAGGTTCCTGGGTTGGGCCGTTCCCGAGTACGCTTTCCATCCGTGCCGGGTTGAGTGTTGAGCTCTCAACTCGACCTCTTAAAATAAAGAAAAATACTGTATTGCGAAACGTCTATGTGAGGAGTGGCACGCCACACAGTCTCTTGTTCCGCGCCTTATAAGGCATGAAAATGCCTGACGCTGGCCTCTCAGGCCTGAGTCGACATCATCATCATCATCATCAGTGGATGGGCAAGTGGTGAATTTGAAGGTTGTAGAGAGTAAAATGGAACGAGTGTGGGATTAAAGAAGGTACTTCATGATTGGCATAGCCTCAGTGGGCCAAAAGGCCTTGTTTCTATGGTTCTATGAAATGGAGGGAGCCCAGGACTAATCTGGTGCTTGTGGTTGTTTAGAGCAAATAAGCTTCTCAAAGATCAGAAGAAAGCAATTGAATCCAACAGCCAAAAAGATCCATGAAAAGTTTTGTTACTGTTTTTGGTTGAAACTACAACCAAATTCAGGAACAGTTAATCACCCCATTAGGGGAGGAAAAAATAGGTTACCTGGCTTTTCTCTCCCAGGACAAGATTTGATCATTCCAATTTCCATCCACACTGCATATTACTTATTGGAAAACTCACTGGAGGATATTCAATTAAAAAAAAATCTTTGTAAGGTAAGTTCCTATTTTCCTGACTCTTCAAGGGCAAGTACCCAACAAGTTAAATTGCTTTCAAATTGTTCTGTATACTTGGGGAGGGCGGGGGGGGGGGGGGGGGAGTAAAACCATAGTCAATCCGGGAAGTAAACGGAGAAATTTGAGACAGGAGGAAAAATTGTGTTTGCAGCACAAACTGAATGAACTGTTGGATATTTGCAGCAGGGATCTGATGTAGAATAAGCTTGGGCTCCCAATTTTACACTCTCCTGCAATCACTTAGATCAATTTTTATGTAGAGGAGACTAATTATCTCTTCCCTGCCATCCCTATGATAGTTTCAATTAAAAAGCTCATCAGCGTGATTACAATTAGTTTCCTTAATTGCAACAAAACTGGACTTCCTTGCACTCCTTTTCAACCACTCTTTTTGAAGGCAGTGGTGCATTATGATGGTTTATGGGATGAAATCTGCTTCTGGGCCATTTCTAGAATATAGAACATAGACATCTAAAGCACATTACAGGCCTTAAACTGCCAAGAATTTCCCTATCACGTAGCCCTCTATTTTTCTAAGCTCCATGTACCTATCTAAGAGTCTCTTAAAAGACCCTATTGTGTCCGCCTCCACCACCGTCACTGTCAGTGCATTCCACTCTCTGTGTGGAAAAACTTACCTCTGACATACCCTTGTACCTACTTCCAAGCACCTTAAAACTATGCCCCTTGTGTTAGCTATTTCAGCCCTGGGGAAAAGCCTCTGGCCATCCACAGGATCAATGCCTCTCATCTTTTACACCTCTATCAGCTCACCTTTCGTCCTCCATTGCCTCAAGGAGAAAAAGTCAAGTTCACTCAACCTATTCTCATAAGGCTTGCTCTCCAATCTAGGCAACATCCTTGTAAATCTCTTCTGCACTCTCTTTAGTATCCACATCCTTCCTGTAGTGTAGTAACCAGAACTGAGCAAAGTACTCTGTGGAGGTCTAACTAAGGTCTTATGTAGCTTTAACATTACCTCCTGGCTCCTAAACTTAGCCCCATGGTTGATGAAGGCCATCACACCATACACCTTCTTAGCAACACTGTGCAGCATCTTTGAGTGTCCTGTGGACACAGACCCTAATATCTCGCTGATCCTCTACACTGCCAAGAGTCTTACCATTAATATTATATTCTGTCTTCAAATTTGACCTATTGAAATGAACCACTTCACACTTAATCTGGGTTGAACTCTATCTGCCACTTCTCAGCCCAGTTCTGCAACCTATTGATGTTCTGCTGAAACCTCTGACAACTCTCCAGACTATCCACAACACTCCCAATTTTTGTGTCATCAGCAAACTTACTAACCTACCTTCTACTTCCTGATCTAGGTCATTTATAAATCTCAAAGTGGAGGATTCCTAGAACAGATCCTTACAGAACACCACAGGTCACCGTCTTCCATGCAGAATACAAACTATCTACAACCACCCTTTGCCTTCCATGGTCAAGCCGATTCTGGATCCATAAAGCAAGATCTCTTTGGATCCCATGCCTCTTTATTTACAAATGAGGCTTGCATGGAGAACCTTATCAAATGCCTTGCTGAAATCCATATACACTACACCCACTGCTCTACATTCATCAATGTGATTAGTCACATACTCAAGGAATTCAATCAGGCTCATAAGGCATGACCTACCTCTAATCAGATTATGTTTCTCCAAATGCTGATAAATTCTGACTCTCAGGATCTTCTCCAACAACTTGCCCACCACTAAAGTAAGACTCACTAGTCTATAATTTCCTAGGTTACCTCTACTCCCTTTCTTGAACAAAGGAACAACATTTGCAATCTTCCAATCCTTGGGTACTTCTCCCATCCCTATTGATGATACAAAGATCATTGCCAGAGGCTCAGCAACCTCCTCCCTCACTTCCCACAGTAGTCTGGGGTATATCCCTTCCGGTCTCTGTGACTTAACTAACTTAGTGCTTTTCAAAAGCTCCAGCCATTCTTTTTCTTAATGTCTATATGCTCAAGTATTTCAGTCCACTGTAAGTCACCCCCACAATTGCCAAGGTCCTTTTCACTGGTGTATACTGAAACAAAGTACTTGTGTGAGAGTAAGAGTTCGGCACGGACTAGAAGGGCTGAGATGGCCTGTTTCTGTGCTGTAATTGTTGTATGGTTATATGGCTATTGAGTACCCCCGCTACATCCTCTGACTCCATGCAAATGTTTTAACTATTGCTCCTGATTGGTCCTATTTTCACACAGCTCATTCTCTTGTTCTTCACGTACTTATAGAATGCCTTGGGGTTTTCCTTAATCCTGCTCAACAAGGCCTTCTCACGGTCCCTTCTAGCTCCACTAATTTCATTCTTGGGCTCCTTCTTGGCACCCTTGTAATTTTCTACGGCTCTAACGGTGCCTAGATTCTTGAGCCTTTCATAACCTTTTCTTTCCATCTAAACTAGATTTTCTACATCCTTTGCACACCTTGGTTCTTTTACCCTACCACCCTTTCCCTGCCTCAATGGAACATAAGTCTGCAGAACGCCATGCAATTGTTCCCTGAACATTTGCCACATTTCTGCTGTGCATTTCCCTGAGAACATCTGCTCCCAATTTATGTTCCCAAGTTCCTGCCTAATAGCATCATATTTTCCCCCTACCCCAATTAATTGTTTTCCCAAATTGTCTGCTCCTATCCCCCTCCAGCGCTATGGTACAGGGGATAGAGTTGTGGTCACTACCTCCAAAATGCTCTCCCACCAAGAGATCTGACATCTGACCAGGTCTATTTCCCAATACCAGATTAGGTGCTACCTCTCTACATGTTGCATCAGGAAACCTTCCCAAACACACCTAATAAACTCCACCCTATTTAAACCCCTTTATCTAAGGAGATGTCAATCAATATTAGAAAAGTTAAAATCACCCATCACAACAACCCTATTATTATTGTACCAGAAATCTGCCTCCCTATCTGCTCCTTGTTGTCTCTGTTAACAATGCGGGGGGGTTCTACAAAAACACCCAGTAGTTATTACCCCCTTCCTGTTTCTGACTTCCACCCACAATGACTCAATAGACAATCCCTCCATGACTTCCTCCTTTTCTGCCGCCATGACACTATCTGTGATTAGCAGTGCCGCTCCCCCAACTCTTTTGCCTCCCTCTCTGTACTTTTTGAAACATCTAAAGCCCAGCACACTCAGCAGCCATTCCTGCCCCTGAACCATTGAAGCCTCTGTAATGGCCACAATGTCACAGCTGCACGCTCTAAGTTCATCCGCCTTGTTTATGATGCTCCTTGCATTAAAATAGACACTTCTCAAACCATCTGGCTGAGTGCATCTTTGCTCTGTCATTTACTTATCCTTCCTGACAAACTTCCTACAAGCTGACTCTTCTTGTGCACCAACCACCCCATCCTCTGCCTCTTTACTTCGGTTCCCACCCCACTGCAAATCTAGTTTAAACCCTCCCCAGGAGCATCAGCAAGCCTTCCTCCTTGGATATTGATTCCCCTCCCATTCAGGTCCAACCTACCCTACTAGTAGAGGTCACCCTTTCCCCAGGAAAAGTTCCAATGATCCAACAACTTGAATCCCTGTCCCCTGTACCATCACCTCAGCCACTCATTCATCTGCACTATCTTCCTATTCTGCCCTTCCCTAGCTTGTGGTACCGGGAGCAATTCGGAGATTACCACCTTGAAGGTCCTGCTCTTCAGCCTCCTTCCTGACTCTCTAAACTTACTGCACAAGACCCATACCCCTACCCTGCCTATGTCATTAGTACCAACGTGTATCACGACCTCCGGCTGCTCATCCTCCCCTTCAAGAATATTCTGGAACTGTTCAGAGATGCCCTAGAACTTGGGAGGCAGCACACTATCCTGGCATCTCTCTTGCTGCCACAGAATCTCCTATCTATCGCCCTGACTATTGCTCCACCTGACTTCACCCTACCCTTCTGAGGCTTAGAGCTGACCACAGTGCTATTGGTCTGGCTGCTGCTACCTTGCCCAGATAGGTCACCCGCCTCATCAGTACTTGTTGCTGAGGGGAATGAGCACAGGGGGACCCCACACTGGCATCTTTCTCCTTTTACCTCTCTCGGTGTTCACCCATCTACCTTCCGAATTCTGCACTCTGGGTGTAACCACCTGCTCAAGAGTCTTATCTATCAATTGCTCTGCCTCCCAGACAATCCTTAGTTCATCCAGTTCTAGCTCCAGCTCCTTAATGCAGTATTTCAGGAGCTGGAATACAAAAACTGAAATTTAATAAAAAAGTAGTGAGGTAGTGTTCACGGGTTCAATGACAGCAATAGGTAGTGAATCACACACACATGAGGAAGGACACACTTACAGCCTTGAAGAGTATTAAGGAGAGCAAACCCAAGACATGACCAAATGCATCACCTGGACTTTATGGGAGGCCAGGGGAATACTCACAAAGATTGTTGTCAAGTTATTTGCTATTGGCAGTGGAGTTCCAGAGTGGAAGAGGGTAGCTAATATTGCTCCATTGTTCAAAACAGCTGGAAGGACAAAACAGAGAAGCCCATGCAGTGAGCCTGACTTCAGGGATGTTACTGTAGGGAATTGTGAGGGGCAAGATCTATTACAGCCTGATCAGGAGCAGTTAGCATGGCTTTGTGCCTGGGAGGTCATGCCTGATGACTCTTTTGGAGTTTTCCAGAAATGACCGAGGGGATAGGTGAAGGTAAGTCAGTGGATGTTTTCTATATGGATTTAACTAAGGCTTTTTCCAAAGTTGACCTGGAAGGTAAGGGTGCATGGGAATCGGGGGAAGCTAGCAGGGTGCATTCAGAATTGGCTCAATGGTAGGAAGCCAATGATGGTGGAGGATTGATTTTCCATCTGCTGGTCTGCGATTAGTGGAGTGCTTCAGGGCTCAATGCTGGGACCTTTGTTATTCATTCTTTATGTAAATAACTTGGATATGAATATATGTGGCATAGTGAGCAAGTTTGCTGATAACAAATTAGGGGAGCTTGTTATAGTGAAGCAGCTTACAATGAATTGCAAAAAGATCTGGATCAGTTTGGGTGATGGGCTGAGGAATGACAAGTGGATTTCAGCTTAAATAAGTATGAGGTGATACATTTTGGATATTCAAATCAGAATAGGATTTATGCATTGAATGGCAAGGCGCTGACAAGAGTTGTGAAACTGAAGGAGCAGAGAGTACAAGTGCACAGTTAACTGAAGGCAGCCATGCACATAAACAGGGTGGTGAAGAAAACATTTAACATGTTACCCTTCCAGACATCCCACCCTGCAAAAACTAATTTCAGGGAGGTAGCACCATCAATTTGCAAGAGACTCCCGGAACTTCTGGGAGAGGTGGGATGTATGTGATAGAGTAGCTCCTTAGCAGCTAGCCAGCTAGTTTAAATAATGTTAGCTATGCTAATGAACGAATGACACCTGATAAACTCACCTCAACATGTCTTTTACAGTCTTAACCCACCATATTACCCACCATAGGCAATAGAAAAATCACTTTTGCAAATAGTGCAGCGAGCAGCACTGCCATTATTTTTGACCCCTATTAGGCAGGGGTACACTTTAGTGTAGTCTGGGGTGACGTATATTTTTTTTAACACTGTCCCATGGCGCTCTCTCTCTCAGTCTCTCGCTCTCACGCTCTCTCTTGCTCTCTCTCGCTCGCTCTCAAAAAATTGATTTCCTTGATATTGTATATAATTTGCGGGCATCAGGGAGCCGCTATTAATTTGCGGGAGACTCCCGGAACTTCCAAGAGAGGTGGGATGTCTGCCCTTCATCAGTCAGGGAATCACGAATAGGAGTGGGGACATTATATTATATTTAACCTCCAGGTTGAGTCGGTGGTGAAGAAGGCAAATGCAATGTTGGCATTCATTTCTAGAGGAATAGAGTATAGGAGCAGGGATGTGATGTTGAGGCTCTATAAGGCGCTGGTAAGACCTCACTTGGAGTACTGTGGGCAGTTTTGGTCTCCTTATTTAAGAAAGGATGTGCTGACGTTGGAGAGGGTACAAAGAAGCTTCACTAGAAAGATTCTGAGAATGAGAGGTTTAACATGTGAGGAACGTTTGTCTGCTTTTGTACTGTATTCCTTGGAGTTTAGAAGAATGAGGGGAGACCTCATAGAAATATTTCGAATGTTAAAAGGCATGGACAGAGTGGATGCGGCAAATTTGTTTCCCATGATGGGGGAGTCTAGTACGAGAGGGCATGACTTACGGATTGAAGGGCGCCCATTCATAACAGAAATGCGAAGAAATTTTTTTAGCCAGAGGGTAGTGAATCTATGGAATTTGTTGCCACGGGCAGCAGTGGAGGCCAAGTCATTGGGTGTATTTAAGGCAGAGATTGATAGGTATCTGAGTAACCAGGGCATCAAAGGTTATGGTGAGAAGGCGGGGGAGTGGGACTAAATGGGAAAATGGATCAGCTCATGACAAAATGGCGGAGCAGATGCGATGGGCCAAATGGCCAACTTCTGCTCCTTTGTCTTATAGTCTTATGGTCTTATTATGTTGCAGTAATATAAGGCATTGGTGAGGCCACACTTGAAGTATAGCATACAGTTTTGTCACCCAATTTTAAGAAAGACGTCCAGCTGGAGAAGGTGCAGGTGAGTTTTACAAGGTGGGACCGTGGACTAGAGAGCCCGTGTTATAAGGAGAGGTTGGCCATGCTTGAACATCACTCCCTGAAGTGAAGGAGAATGAGATGTGAACTCCTAAAAGTTTATAAATTCATGAGGAATATTGATTAGGAGGATATTCAGAGTCTTGTCCCTAGGGTTAGTGTATCCAAAGCTAGAGGGCACAGGTACAAGATAAGAGGGGAAACAGTTTAAAAGGTAACTTCTTAACATAGAGGCAAGTGAGTTCTTGGACTGAGCTGCCGGTGGAAGTGCTTGAGCTGGACACAATTGCAACATCTCAAAGGCATCTGGATGGATACATTGAGAGCTTAGTGTTATGGGAGAAATATAGGCAAATGGGGCTAGCGGAGAGAATGCTGTGGTCAGCGTAGACTAGTTGGGCTGAAGCTCAAGTTCAAGGCTAATTGTCATTTAGCCATGCACAGCCATACAGATAAATGAAGCATCATTCCTTTGGGCCCAAGTTGTACATACAGTCAACACAGTACATATACAGTACTTATGATAGCGCAAACAATCACAAAATAATATTGGCATAAATCTTTGAGTGGCATAGCCTAAAGATTGGTGGTGCATGGGATGTCATCCCGGAGCCACGTTTCTACAAGAACAAGCACACACCAGTTCCTCATCTCGTGCTGGGTCAGCAGCAGATGAAGGCAATCCAGTTTATCTTTCAGGGCACACAGACTGCAGAGCAGCACTGACCGGGAGAGGAGGCCTGCAGGGGCCAGCCCCCAACCCAGCATGGATTGCAGTGCGTCCACTGTGCCTCCTCCCCTGGGTGGCTGTAGCAGGGTTCTCTGTGGCACGGTAACCTGATCTGTGCGACACCCTAAGGCCACGCAGACCCCCTGCTGTCGGTCTCACCAATGAACCAGATGCGCAGTATTTTCTAACGCGAATGTCTAACAGGGTCTTGTGATCACAAGAAAGGCAAACATTTGCATCAACTGTTGGACCTAGAAAGGCCGCTATGACCAAGCACACCGCCATCGCACCAGAAAGGCATGTTTCCGTGTTGTATTACTCCAAGAGCCTCTGACCCCAAATGAAGCTTTCTGTGCAGTGATGGTCTTTTTTTTCAATCTGGGGTCAATGTTCTAGCCATGAAGAGTGCAATAAAGGTTCACCAGAATAACTTCTAGAATGAGAGTGAGGAACAATGAGGAGGGAATGGGTTGGGTCGGTCTATGTCTATTCACTAGAATTCAGAAAATAAAAACCTGTAAAATGTTAACAGAATTGGACAGACTAGATCCAGTGAGAATGGCCAGTGAGTTCAGAACCAAAGGTTACGGTCTTAGGAACCACAATCAAGAGAATTTTGTTTTCTGTTAGTGGATTGTGAGCCAGTGTAATTTTCTACAACAGAAAGTAATAGAGGCCAGTTAATAAATATATTTAAAAAGAAGGTAGATATACTTTTTAACTCCCCCTCAAAAAAAATCAAGTGATACAGGGAGAAGACAAACAAGTTACTCAAGTCTAGCATGTTGAATAGCCAAGCAGGCCTGTAGGGCTGAATAGATTTTCACTTCTATTTTCTCCTTTTATGATTCTTCTAATGCCATGTGTAGACTTGGCTTCACCTTATCGGCATCCTGCTTACTCAGTCCAGTTACTCGATGTTCCACATTCTCACCATGCTCTAGATGGAGCTTTTCTCTCTGGATTGTGGCCCATATTTCTACCCTTGCCCAATACACAGACACACAACGGCAATCAATTTAATATAGTCACATGTACCAAAATCCAGTGAAAAGCATACCATCCAAATAGTATATCAGACTAATTTCATAAATTAGTTCAAGATAGTACAAAAGAAAAAAAACAAGATGCAGAAAATAGTGCTGGAGTTAGAGCGAAAGTTCAGTGCAGGTTGACAACTAAAAGGCAAGGACTGTGGTGAGGTAGATTAGAAGATGAGGAGACAATCCCAATTGGGAAGAAGTCTGTTCAAAAGCCTCATAACATCAGGATAGAAAGTTGCCCTTGAACCTGGTGTTGTATTTCAAGCTTTTACATGTTCTTCCTAATGGAAGTGGAGGGGAGTGAGAATGGCCATGGTGGAAGTGGTCCATGATTACGCTGGGTGCTTTCCTGAGGAAGCAGGAATGGTAAAGTTAATGGAGGGGAAGCTGGTTTGAATGATGGTCTAGTTTGTGTTCACAACTCCCATGCAATTTCTCACAGTCTTCGGCAGAGCAGTTGCCACAACAAGCTGTAATTCATCCAGACAGGAAACACTGGCTCTCTCTTCTCCCCCAAAAATGAGTGTTTCCAGCATCTGATTATGCCCTGTTAACAGCTTCATCCTCAAATTAATAGGATCATCCCAGAATCATTTCTTCAACTTTTCACTAACTTTTCCCTTAACATATTGGGAATGTTTTTTTTCCCTGCTAAGTGCTGAGCTCAAAAATGTTAAATGAACAAAGATTTCCATTTGTTTGAGATGACAGGAAAGATTGAATTAAAGCTGGAAACTTCTCTGACTGCAGTAAAGAAAGAGACGAGTATTTCTGAGGCACTGTTTGAATGTAGACAGGAAGGTTCAGAGGGATAATAGCTCTGACAGTGATAATAGAGGAGGATTACAATGTGAAGTTTGTACTGTATCTGGATGAAGCTGTGAAGATCTTGTTTGTGATATTGTCCAGATATTTTGTTTTATATTCTCAACTTACAAAGAACTTCTTTTGCACCTAGAAGAAAGCCTCTTACTAAAAGCTTAATACACATTAACTGAGCATTCACTGAACTGATCACAGGAGGAATAGGACAGTGACAAACAAATATAACAGAATTGAGTAATAAACTGAGGAAAGGTGAAACAAGATCTGAACATGGATATTTGAGTAAAACCTACTCTTGAGAGAAGTACATTTTGTTTAAAAGTGAAAGAAGGATATGTGCTAACTTCCTCTGCAAAGCAATGACTGTGACAGCCAAATGTGTACCCAGCAGACAGAGGTATTAGCCAATGTTCAACCTGGTAACTCCAAGGACAGGGGCTAGTAATTAAAACAAAAGCTATAAATGCCTTGGGCAGACCATGAAATCATGATGTTCTGCAGAATGACATAAAATAAATGCTAAAATGTCAGATCAATGACATAATTATTCAAGTAAAATATTAAAGTTTAATAAGTTTGAATCTCAGGAGTTTGTGAAACATGACTGGATACTTGCTTAATGTTAATTCTCAGTGTGATAAGTTATTTCAAATCTTAATCTGCATTGCCATGAGATAAATGTTAAACGGACACTTTAAAACTCAAAGACAGGAAGTTCAAGAACAAGGCAGTAAGTTTGTACTGAATGGCCCAAAACATCAACTGTTTATACTTTTCTGTGGATGCTGCCTTGCCTGCTGAGTCCCTCCAGGATTTTGTGTGCTGCTTTGGAATTCCAGCATCTGCATTTGAATGTTTTGAGTTGTGAAAGACCTGATGTAAAAAGAATTTCTGTCATATATTTTCCCTTTTATTCCTGGTTTGAGTCCACATCTTTCTGGTTACAAGAAGTGGGAGGATAGCCAATCCAGTCCAAGCTGTTCTTGACAGCTTGCACTCTGAATGCAGTTGCAAATTTACATAAAGTGTTACCTGTACACACTTACTTGTTAATCATTGCCAGTGAGTTGAATAATGACTTGCAGACTTGTAATGTCACAAAATCATTGTTGAATGCATTAGCAACTTCATCAACCATGAAAACTTCATCAAAGTGCAGATCCACATGCGTAGAATCTTCCCACCTGATGAGCACTTATTCACAGTGAACGGTGATGGAGAAGGAACCTTCCTTTCACAATCCACACTTTGATGTCAAACACTAAGAAATACACGATGCATTCAGTAATATTCATCTTTTCCATTCAGATAGAGGTTGCCAGAAAGAGTAGAGAGGTATCACACACTGATGGTGGCTCCACTGTTTTTCACCAGTCAGAAAATCACCATACTACCATAGATGGTCAGAGTTGCCCACAGTCCTGGGAAGGCTGGAAGGTGCAAACTCTGCCAGGTTTGTTCTTAGGGAAATGTTCCCAATGAGTTTCAATGCTCCTTTTTGAAGGTATCTATGAAATAGCAATCATTCCCTTGCCAACACAGTTGCTGCTCATTCCTTTGAGTTCCTCCAGCAGTTTATATTTTGATAATGAAAAAGACATTGGGGTAACATATTGGTATAGTGGCAGAGCTCCTCTTTCACAAATCCAGCCATTTGGGTTCAGTCCTGATCTCTGCTGTTTTCTGTATGGGTATGAATGGGTTTCTCTAGGTGCAAAGAAGAGAAAATCTGCAGATGCTGGAAATCTGAGCAGCAACAGAAATGCTGAAGGAATTCAGCAGGCCAGGCAGCATCTATAGAAAAAAAAGTACAGATGACATTTTCGGACCAGTCCTGCCGAAGGATTTCGACCCAAAACGCCTACTGTACTCTTTTCTGAAGAGGTTGCCTGGCCTGCTAAGTTGTTCCATCATTTTGTGTGAGTTCCTCAGGGTGTTTTAGCTTCCTCCAGCATCTCAAAGGTGTGCTAATTATTAAGTTAATTATCCGTTGTAAGTTGTCACTAGTGCGTACGGGAGTGAAAGAACTCAGGGGGATTTGATGGGAATGTGGGGAGAAGTAAGAAGATTACTGTAAATGGGGTGCCTAATAGTTGGCCTGTCTTCAATGGGCCAAGCTGCTTTTTCCATGCTGTATAACTCTAAGACCTTGATATCACATTCTACGAGTCCAACTGTCTCTTGCTTAGTCTTTGCTGGTTATTGACAATGTCATGGTGCATCCTAATCGGAGATGAAAAAGATCAATTGGAGAAGGAGTGACTGGAAGGGTCGCTCAAGGTGTGAAGGAAGCTGAGAAGAGACAGAGGAAAATCAAGAAAGTACTGAAGGTTTGCACATGACTTTTCTGTAAGTGCCTATCCTATGGCATCAGAGTTACAGACGTAACACACAAAAACCCTGGAGGACCTCAGCAGATCAGGCAGCATCTCTGGAAGGAAACGGACCCTTTAAATCCAGATGAATTCCTCCAATGAAATTCCATATTCAAGTATCTGCAGCCTCTCATGTCTCTATAGTTTCCATACTTGCAGAGGAGTTGTACCTCATCTAGAAAAGTTATAAACGGATGCATGCCCTGTGAGTTTTCTCCAGACTATTCCCCACTGGAATGCTGCCTTCCACTGTGTGCTAGCACTGAATAATAGCTGCCTCTTCACCATGAGAATGTTCTGCCTGTGCCGTCAGCATCCAGCTGCTCTGCTCTGTATCCACCTGGACCCAAGCAATGATGTCTTATCATTCCTCTTCCATCGATATGTCTTCCTGTCCTGCTCTGTATTCATTCCAGTTACCACAGCTATCCCTGAGGCAAGGCCCAGGTCAAAGGTAGTGACATGTGAGAGAGCTTTGTTGCAGAAGTGTAAAATATCCTGCAACATGCTATTTCTGTTGTGGGAAAACACCTGGGTTAGGGTATTGAATGGGCCAGCTGCAGTGAAAGAGCCTCAGTTTTAGTTGACGGACTGTGTGCAGCACATTGCTTGGACAATTTTATAGAGAGACGTCAGGAACAAGGTGCTGCCAGTGATTACAATCAGCAGTGGGTCCCTCTCCATTTACAGATCATTTGGAACAACAGATTGACCTGGATTTCGGGGAGAAAAGGTTCAAAGGCTCATTTATTATCAAAGCATGTATCAACATACAACTCTGAAATTTGTCTTCTCCAGATAGCCATGAAACAAAGGAAGGACATGAGAGTTGTTCGGAAAGAAACATCAGATCCACCCCCCACATAAAAAAAAACGGCATCCCGATTATCAACTCCCAAACCCTCCCCTCCCCAGTGCACAAAACAGAACAGGAACATTGACCCCCAAACCTTTTCCCCTCACACAACAAAATGGAAAAGGAACAGGTGATAGAAAATGCAGAATCTGAAAATCATAAGTCTGAAAAACTTCCACACTCTATAAATGCAACAGTCCAATCCGTAAACACAGAATCATGATAGCATCCAATGATATCACTGGCATTCACTGAAAGAGAGGGGCACCACACGAGATAGAGGCCTACCCGCCTGCCATCTAAGCATTGACGAATAAGTTAAAACTTGAGTGCCTGGACATATTCATCTCTCAATCTCTCAGCTCTTCATAACCACTGAAGAGATTACTTGTTATTGCATTCATTACTCTTAGCCGCTGTGGCTCTATCAGTCTGTAATAGAACGTGCATTGACCAGCAATAGAAAAGGGCCCGATGTTAAAGGAATGATTGCTGCTATCTCTTCTTAATCTCTTTTGGGTATGAAAAAGAAGATTTATATTTTAATATTTCATCCAGTCCTTTGCCCTCAGAAGGTTGTTTTTTTTTTCTGCCTTGACTTTCTCCCACTTTTCCCATTGTACTGGTTATAAAGAAACTTCAGAGTTTTTTTTAAAGTTATCTACAAATCTATCCTCAACCAGGTTCTTTGCTCTTCTTATTTTATTGCTGATTTGTCCTCTTGTTAACATCCATCAATAATATATAAACTACCCTGTGTTAATCATAGATTGGAAAAGTGGCCAAAATAAATTATATCAGTTTGCCTCATGCAAAGGAGGTGTGTGTCCTTGGGTGCAGGTGGGATTAATGTTAGGACATAATTTCAGCATAAAAACAGTAAAGCTTTGTTAATCTTCTAACTGATTGTCTTGAACTTCTAATAATTTAGAATCTGGTTTACCTAGTACTATTCACTGAGCTCCCTATCAGACTAAGTCACCTGGACAGGATTCTGAGCAAACTGATACCAGCTGCTAAGCTGGAAAGGGTGGAGAACAGTTTCATGAGAATGATACCAGGACAGAGGGCCCTTGAGTTATGAGGGGAGACTGAATAGGTGGGATTCTTTTCTCCCCTGGAGTGGAGGCTGAGGTGTGATCATATAGACAAAATCATGAGGGGCATAGAAGGCCACAGATCTTTCCCCAAATTAGAGACATCAAAGATTCCTAGATTTAAGGTGGGAGGGCAAAGATTTAAGAGGGACTTGTAGGGAAGCTTCTTCATATAGAGGGTGCTGAATGCATGGAACAAGCTGCTGGAGGAAGCTTTAAAGGAGGGGTTTCTAACCTCTTTATTGCCATGGACCCCTACCATTAGCCGAGGGGTCTATGGACACATGGCTGGGGACCTTGCTTTAGAGGTGGGTATGGTACAATTATAAAGTTTGAACGATATTTAAAGAAACATATAGACAGAGAGAGTTCAGAGGACTATGAACCAAACACAGGCAAATGGGCAAACACGAGGAATTCCGCAGATGCTAGAAATTCAAGCAACACAAATCAAAGTTGCTGGTGAACGCAGCAGGCCAGGCAGCATCTCTAACTATCGTTAGTCCTGACGAAGGGTCTTGGCCTGAAACGTCCACTGTACCTCCTCCTAGAGATGCTGCCTGGCCTGCTGTGTTCACCAGCAACTTTGATGTGTGTTACAGGCAAATGGGAGTTGCTCTTATAAACATCTTGGTCAGTGTTGAGAGCGATTTTTAGGTTTAGCACATTTACATTTTGCAAATGACTTCTCAGCCACCAATCTTCAAACTTGAATGTAAGTTGTAGATTTTAATTTAAAGGAATAGGTTCCTAAAAGCAGTGAATCACAGACCGAACAATGCTGATTAACATTTAGATTTCTGTCGTGTTGGTGCGAATCAGGAGGTGTGAAGATTATGTGTTGTTTCAAGGAAAGCATTGTGAAGAATGGAGACGGGCTAACCTGTATTGATATCAATGGATCTGGGGTTGAGAGGGTAAACAGATTTAAGTTCCCCGGCATCCACATCACCAAGAACCTCACGTGGTCTGTGCACACCAGCTGTGTAGTGAAAAAGGCACAACAGCGCCTCTTTCACCTCAGACGGTTGAGGAAGTTTGATATGGGCCCCCAGATCCTAAGAACTTTCTGTAGGGGCTCTGTTGAAAGCATCCTGACTGGCTGCATCACTGCCTCAGATCCTTAATTGCAGGGAGTGGTGCGCATCTGCAGTTGTGAACTTCCCATGATTCAAGGCAGTGTCCAAAAATAGGAAAGAAAAACAGATGAAAGTCACAGCAGGCTCGCAATCTCTCACCCCATCAGCATCCAGTTGATCAGATCATAGAACTGGAGAGATGGCTACTAAGTTAGGAAAAGATATGGCTGTGACCCCTAGTGTCAGTGCTGGTGACCCATGGATGTACAGAATAGCATGTTAGCGGGTCGGCAATGTGATATATTAGTTGACACAGGGGAATTTTGGGGGCTCCCCTTAGCACCAAGACCAATTTGCCTTCACCCTAAGTGGGCAGCAGTATATGTAGACCAGACACCCCCAGGGATTCCACAATAGCCTGCCTATTTTTCACAGGTCATGGCGCGGACTCTGGAAAAGCTCAATCTACTGTCCTATCAGTCGACCATCTTACAATATGCAGATGACCTACTAATTGCTTTGAAGGTGAAGAAGATCATTTAGGGGTGGTAGCCGAGGTTTTAGAGATACTGTGAAACAAGGGATTTAAAACCAATCCACACAAGTCTCAGATAGGTAAACAAACCATACACTACCCAGACTACCATTTCCCAGGAGAAGAAGGACATGTCTGATGACAGACGTTCAACAATCAACTTCACGCCCCGAACAGTAAGCATTCTGTAAGGGGAGTGAGGAAGGTAGTAGGTCTATTCAATTACTGCCTTAATTTCATACCAGGGTTCTTGGTACTAGTGGCCTTGAGTAAAGGAGGCTATTACAACACCGTGATGATGCAGCAGTGTGGGAACACCAAGGCGGCCAGTGCAATATTATTCAATGAAACACGCCCGTTGCAGCAGTATTTCTCTGCTGCATAGCACCTTTAGACTGCACCGCATGGGCAGTGCGAGTAAGGAAACCAGTGTTAATGGTAGGACAACTCATACTACACACACCACATACCATTGCAGAGCTCCTGAATACGGGGAAGCAAAGAGCAGTCACTGACAGCAGAAGGGCGGCTCAACTCAGGTGGTGGAACTAGTGATCCTGATAGAAGCACTGCGCGACAGTGAAGACAATCGAGTAAATATATATACAAACAGCCAGTAAGGCCTTTGGGGTGGTGCATGATTATCGATGAGGACTGGTAATTTCAACAGGGGCAGGTATTCAGCATGGGCACCTAATACAACAACTGCTGGAAGCAGAGAGTCTGCCAGCAGAGGTGCCAGTAATTAAAGTAAAAGCTCACCATAAAGGGGAGACCAAGAGCAGAAAGGAAATGAGTGGGCAGGCACCATTGCGAAGAAGGCAGCAGAGGAACTAGAGGCAACTGAAATTGCAAGTGTGGAGGAAGAAAAGATGGAAGCCATTTTAATAAAATTAGATGAAGCGGTGGAGGCAGAAGAGAAGGGGAAATGGAAGAGAAAGGGAGGAAAGGAGGGACCGGATAGGAGCTGGACCCATGGGGAGGCAGGAGTTTTGATGGCCCCACTATGTATTAGGCAGATACTGAGGAAGTTATATCATGCGGTGATGCATCAGGGAAGGCAGACCATGATTACGATCCTCCAGCAGGATTGGTGGTGGCCAGGGATGGGAGGAGATGTTGAGAAATTCTGCTGCCATTGTATAATTTGTGTCTGGCGTAACCCTGATAAGGGCATAAAGCTACAGCTGGCAAACCAGCCGTGGCCAAGAGGACCCTGAGAAAACATGCAGACGGACTTCACAGGGTCCCCGCAAAAAAGCAGATGGAAAAGCTACTGTCTAGTAATGGTGGATCACTTCACCCATTGGGTAGACACTTTCCCAACAAGGTACTGCACCACCAGCACCGCAGCACAGATTCTAGTTCAGGAAGTCCTCCCTAGGTGGGGAACCCCAGTTCAGGTGGATTTGGATCAGGGAGCAGATTTCACGGGGAATGTGATGAAGGAAATGTACCGACCCTTAGCACGGGGAATGTGATGAAGGAAATGTACCGACCCTTAGGGATTCAACAATGGTTCCACATACCCTACCACCCTCAGAGTTCAAGGATGGTAGGAAGAATGAGTCGAACAATCAAGAACGCCTTCGCCAAAGCTGTAGCTGAGAAAGGGAAGACATGGGTTGATGTATTACCAGGAATCCTGATGAGATTGCGAGCAATCCCAGACTGCACACTGGGTCTCAGCCCCTACGAGTTATTGATGAGGTAAACAAAGTGACTCCGTTATGGGGTAATCACAGGTTGTTGTGAGCCTAGGGTTTACAGGGATAGAATGACACAGTGTGTGAAAGACCTTTGTAACCATCATAAAGTGTTGAAGGACTGAGCAAAACAACAGCTGCACATTGCTGATCAGAGAGAGCTGGCGGGAAAGGAGATAGTCCTCCCACAGCAGGGTGACCAAGTCATGGTGAGGGTGTTGCCTGAAAAGGCAGGATTTGCTCCCAGGTGTATAGAACCACAGACGGTACTTTTAGTTATTGACACCTGTGTCTGTGTGTGGACTCAGCGAGGCAGACAGTGGAAACACTGGACTCAGGTTAAACCGTATGACTCACTTTGTTATTACTCCCACCCAGACAGAGCAGGAGATCAGTGTACCCAGTAACCATGTAATTACAGAGAACTTAAGAGATGAAGACCAGCCAGCCACATTAGATTTGACCACAGTTGATGGAAACAGACCCATAGTAAAACAAAAGCTGAGAGCATGACAGAAAGCAATGAATAGCATGCTGAAGTGTACTTTGTAACGAAGGCTGTTTGCTGAAGGCAGATGATTAGTTGAATAGCATAGAATAGAAAAGATATTGGGGGAAATAGATGCGGAGGGAATTAAGTTAAAGCAGAAACATCAGGTTCCACAACTTGGATGGCATGGCAGACTGAGAAAGATTGCACATGGTATCTGAAGGCAGTTACCCCCAGCCTGAATGGGGAGTGAATACAAACGAGCTGCACCCTTTCAGCAGTTGGACCAGTGATCAACTAGACAGTTCCGAACGGGGTGCCACCGGGGGGAGGTCCTTGCACTCATTCCAATAGAGACCACCCAACCACTTTCTGTAGATCGATGAGAGGGCCTGTGAGCCTGATGCGCTTACCTTGCTCTTGCCCCTGGAAAGAGAGTTTTAGCTATCAGTATGAAGGGGTGAAGAGGAGGAATGTGATTCAGCTGCAGTCGGCCAACAGGGGAACAGCCAACAGGCATACGAACAAAGCCGCATTTCTATTGACTGTTGTTCAAATTTCCGGACCAACCTCTCTGATAGCATTTTGTAGGTAGCGATTAAGGATAATAGGGTAGATATAGATAAATATAAAGTAATGGTGGGGGGGGTGGTGAATTCCCAGGTAGGGCATTTGTGTCGCCCTATTTGAGTAGATTAGGATCCTAAAGGTTGTGAATCACAGACCAAACAATTCTGACTAAAATTCACTTCGATGTCTGTGGTGTGAGTCAGAATCAGGTGTGAAGTTTGTGTGTAGCTTCAAAGAAAGCATTGTAAGTATGGAATTGTCCTTTGATATATATCAGATAACATATCGAGCCCCACGTTGGGCCAGCACCAGTGAAAGCATCTCCATAAGATGCCTGCTATATCTTGTTTTGTCTAATAAAGAGGCTGCTTCATAACTACCAGTACTTTCCTCTGGTGACCATTCACGCAACAATAGACAACAGACAACAGACGATAGGTGCAGGAGTAGGCCATTCAGCCCTTCAAGCCAGCACCGCCATTCACTGTGATCATGGCTGATCATCCATAATCAGTATCCCGTTCCTGCCTTATCCCCATGTTCCTTCACTCCGCTATCTTTAAGAGTGCTATGTAACGCTTTCTTGAAAGAATCCAGAGAATTGGCCTCCACTGCCTTCTGAGGCAGAGCATTCCACAGATCCACAACCCTCTGTGTGAAAAAGTTTTTCCTCAACTCCGTTCTAAATGGTCTACCCCTTATTCTTAAACTGTGGCCTCTGGTTCTGGACTCCCCCAATTTAGGGAACATGTTTCCTGCCTCTAGCGTGCCCAACCCCTTAATAATCTTATATGTTTCAATCAGATCCCTTCTCATCCTTCTACATTCCGGTGTATACAACCCCAGTCGCTCCAATCTTTCAACATATGACATTCCCGCCATCCTGGGAATTAACCTCGTGAACCTGCGCTGCACTCCCTCCAAAGCAAGAATGTCCTTCCTCAAATTTGGAGACCAAAACTGTACACAATACTCCAGGTATGGTCTCACCAGGGCCTTGTACAACCGCAGAAGGACCTCTTTGCTCCTATACTCAACTCCCCTTGTTATGAGGGCCAACATGCCATTAGCTTTCTTCACTGCCTGCTGTACCTGTATGCTTACTTTCAGTGACTGATGAACAAGGACACCCAGATCTCATTGTACTTCCCCTTTTCCTACCTTGACGCCATTCAGATAGTAATCTGCCTTCCTGTTCTTGCCATCAAAGTGAATAACCTCACATTTAACCACATTAAACTGCATCTGCCATGCATCTGCCCATTTACCCAACCTGTCCAAGTCACCCTGCATTCTCATAACATCCTCCTCACATTTCACACTGTCACCCAGCTTTGTGCCATCTGCAAATTTGCTAATGTTACTTTTAATCCCTTCATCTAAATCATTAATGTATATTGTAAATCGCTGTGGTCCCAGCACTGAGCCTTGCAGTACCCCACTAGTCACTGCCTGCCATTCTGAAAAGGACCCGTTAATCCCTGCTCTTTGTTTCCTGTCTGTCAACCAATTTTCTATCCATGTCAGTACCCTACCCCCAATACCACGTGTTCTAATTTTGCCCACTAACCTCCTATGTCGGACCTTATCAAAGGCTTTCTGAAAGTCCAGGTACGCTACATCCACTGGCTTTCCCATGTCCATTTTCATAGTTACATCCTCAAAAAATTCCAGAAGATTACTCAAACATGATTTCCCCTTCGTAAATCCATGCTGACTCGGACCAATCCTGTTATTGCTGTCCAAATATGTCGCTATTTCATCTTTTATAATTGACTCCAGCATCTTCCCCAACACTGATATCAGACTAACTTGTCTATAATTGCCTATTTTCTCTCTCCCTCCTTTCTTAAAAAGTGGGATAACATTATCTACCCTCCAATCCACAGGAACTGATCCTGAATCTATAGAACATTGGATAATGATTACCAATGCGTCCACAACTTCTAGAGCCACCTCCTTAAGTACCCTGGGAAACAGACCATTGGGCCCTGGGGATTTATCAGCCTTCAGTCCCATCAGTTTACCCAACAACATTTTCTGGCTAATGTTAATTTCCTTCTGTTCGTCCATTACCCTAGGTTCTCTAGCCACTATTACATTTGGGGGATTGTTTGTGTCTTTCCCTAGTGAAGACAGAACCAAAGTACCTGTTCAGCTCGTCTGCCATTTCCTTGTTCCCCATAATAATTTCACTTGTTTCTGTCTTTAAGGGCCCAACTTTGGTCTTAACTAATTTTTTCCTCTTCACATACCTAAAGAAGCTTTTACTATCCTCCTTTGTATTTTTTGGCAAGCTTACCTTCATACCTCATCTTTTCCCCCTGTATTGCCTTTTTAGTTATCTTCTGTTGCTCCTTATAAGTCTCCCAATCCTCTGGCTTCCCACTCATCCTTGCTATGTTATACTTCCTCTCTTTTATTTTCATACTGTCCTTGACTTCCCTTGTCATCCACGGTCGCCCCTTACTCCCCTTAGGATCTTTCTTCCTCTTTGGAATGAACTGATCCTGCACCTTCTGTATTATTCCCAGAAATACCTGCCATTGTTGTTCCACTGACATCCCTGCTAGGGTATCTTTCCAGTCTACTTTGGCCAGCTCCTCCCTCAATGACAGGCAGGATGGATAAGTTGAGCCAAAGGGCCTGTTTTCAAGCTGTATTACTCTGTCACTCCATAACATCATTTTCAATTTACAGGTACTGTAAGTGCCCAGGTCATGATGTAATGGGAAGTACATATTAATTAATAAACATAATGAACACTGTCTTTTTATAAGTTTCTGGTTTGGCATAAATGGATGATGGAGCAGTGGATTAGAGGAAAGTTTAAAGTTGATATATAGCTTGAAGTGACATAAGAGTCTTCAGCTGCTGTAAATCTGTTCCAACACACACAAAATGCTGAAGCAACGCTGTAGGTCAGGCAGCATTTGTGGAGGGGAATGGATAGCCAATGTAGTGTGCTGAGTCCCTTTAATGCACTCCTAAAGATCTGCACTTATGATAAATCTGAAGTGTTTGGACCTTTTTTTGCTCCAGGAAAGAAAAGACTAAAAGGAGACATTCCTGTCAATTTTAAAGCACTGAATTGATAGGATTCTCCTTAGGCTTTAAAATTTAGATGCATGAAAGAAGATCAAGGACATGCATATTAGCTGTGTAAGCAGATAACTAGGTTAGGTGTCAGGAGCTGTTGCTTAATATAGAATTTCATCATTCTTAAGAAGTAAGTCATCTGCCTGTTCCTGCAGTAGAAACTGAGCTCTATGCAAACAGTCAAAAGCTCCTGTTTATAGCGGATGCCCACCACACTTAAAGTCAATGGAATATCAAAGAATTAATTGCAGCACGTTCTCTGGCCTTCTTTGTCCTTCTTGGAAGCTAGTTGATTGGTTACGTGTGAGCAAATGATCACACGTTATTGGACAAACCTGATGAACATCTCAGAATGTCTTTTAAATGTCTTTAACAAGAGACAGTTGGCTAAACATTAAGATGCACAATTACAGTGGTATGCAGTTGAAAAGGGGTTAATCCAAAGTGGAGCAATTTGTGCGCACTTTTAGGTACCTGAATGGCCTTTTAGAATTGTTCCCTGGTTTTCCAAGCAAGGTTTCTTTTCTCCTGAGCTTGCTTTTCCAGTATACTACTTCCCTGTCATTACATTGTGTGATGTGCTAACTGTGTTTGCAGTGAGACTTGTAACCTCATCAGTGTGAAAAACAAGATTTACTTATGCCCATGAGGAGACACTGCCATTCACCCGACCAGCTGCATGCTCTGTCCTCATTGAGGCTGCCACTTCTACAAAGCCAAATGCAACCTCGGTAGCATGTTCTGCCTGGGGAAATGATGGTCAGACTCATGATGAGGGAGAAGGTCCATGTCAGCCTTAGGTATAGGGTTAAGCACAGTGTTTGGTCATAGTCAGGGTCAGAGTCAGTATCAGAAACACAGAGTAAGGGAGAAAGTCAGGGTGAGGGCCTGTATCAGAGACAGAGTTAGGATCAGGGTCATGGTGAGGGCCAGCATCAGGGTCAGGAAAGGATCTGAATCAGAGTCAAGACCAGGATCAGGTTCAAAGTCAGGGGAACTCTCAGCTCCCATGCCCCAGCACCATTCTACTGCTGATCTCCACCACATCTCAAAGTCTGCTACTGGCTCACGTGTGGTTTATCTCCCAGTGCAAGAGATTAGGATTGCCCAATTGAGTCAAGTTCATTGTCATGTGCACAAGTACAGTAAGATTCACGGAACATGAAAAACTTGCTTACCTCAACACCACAGGCACATTTGGAAAGATAAGATATATAATATAAATGATACCTAAAATCACACCATACATGAAAGATCATGCCTCGAATCATGGTAGTATTTTGGCTTGTTCTCAACGAGCATCTCATCAATAAAAGAACTCATTTTTCAAAGCTTTAGAAACAACTTCTTCCCCTCTGCTATTGGATGGTCCATGAACTCATGAACACTACCTTGCTTGTTCCTCTTTTGCGCTATTTATTTATTTATTTTTAACCTGGCAGCTGTAAGCAGGCGACACTGTGGATTGAGGCCCTGAGTCAGTGAATACCACAGTAATCTGCAGTCGACCATGAGACAGCTTGTCTTCCGCCCAGGGAATACTGGGCGGGCAGCACTGACACTGCACCACACTACCCCTGGTGGAGCGCACCAGCATTGACACCTCTGTCTGGAGTCAATGCTGACCCCCCTACCAACCCCCAATAGTTGCTTGGTAGAAGGCAAGCTGTACTGTGGTTGACAGCAGACTTCTGTGGCATTCATGGACTCAGGGTCTGGACTATTTTTTTTGCATGGCTGTATTCTATCTTACGTGCATCTTACATGTGCTTGCTACCTTTTTTGTGCAATGTGTGCTTTGTGCTCTGTGTGACTGTTGGTATTGTGTCTTACACCTTGGCCCCAGAGTAATGCTGTCACGTTTGGCTGTATTCCTATATGATTGAATGACAATTAAACTTGTATTGAATCATAGTAGTTTATTATGCCTGCAATGTACTGCTGACACAAAACAACAAATTTCATGACTTATGTCAGTGAAAATAAGTTTTATTCTGATCACAGATCTCTTCTTTTATTGATCCATGCCTTTATTGGAGGGACTGGTGGTTTGGCCAAGGTGGACTATAAGCAGCCATTTTCAATCAATTGTGTCATTTATGCCTAAGTCACTTCAGAGGGCTGAGCATAACTTTCTAAAGTAACATGTTTGTGAAACAGTAAGGAAGGCTAATGAATTATTACAGCCCTGTGCTCTCTCTTGGCTGGATGCAAAATATCCCAAGGTGGTATTTGAAAGGAGGGCTTGAGATATATTTAGTACTGAGCTATCACAGAAAATGTGGGACATTTTCAGACTCTCCCTGTGACTATGTGGGTTTCTCCTGTAAGCTCCACTTTCCCCTCAAGTGCCAAACACATGTGGGTCAGTAGGTCAATTAGCTGTTACCCCTACAGTAGGCAGGTCAAAGAATCTGGATGGTGTTGACAGGATTGTGAGCAAGAATGTGTGGGTGTACAGGATTGCTCATGTTATTTGGATACAGCAAGGGGATGAATGGCTTTCTTCTCTGTCATAACATACTTGCAGATGTCATGAATGGTAGACCATCTGGTAACATCTTTTAGCAGGAGCTTGATCTGTACAGAATGACCACTCATGCTTGTGTAGTCTAAGAGTGATCTTCAAAATACCTACAAAGGATCACTTGTATCCATTGTTTCATGGAATCCTGGTCAAACAGGCTCTCGATGATCTGAGCAATGTGATCAACATGCATGAAACAGCACACCCTGATGCCTTCGCCATCATTTTGGGGGATTTTAAGCACACCAGCTTGAAAAAGTCACTAAGTAATTATCATTAACAAATCACTTGCAGTACCAGAGGAAGCACACTGGACCATTGTTACACCACCATCAAGAATGCTTACAGTGTTATTCCACGCCCTCACTTCGGAAAGTCTGACCACCTGGCTGTACTTATACTCCCTGAGTATAGGCAGAGACTGAAGACTGCAGCACCAGTAGTGAGGACCATGAAGGTATGGACAAGGGAAGCACAGGAGCCCTTCAGGACTGCTTTGAATTGGTGGACTGGAATGTATTCAGGGATTCATCTTTGAATCTGGATGAGTATGCTGCAGCTATTACCCACTTCATTAAAACATGTATGGATAAATCTGTGCCTATGAAAACTTGTGATACGTTCCAGGAGGTTCATCATCTGCTGAGCGTTAGATCCGTGGCATTTAAGTCTGGTGACCTAGGTCTGCACAAGAGAACCAGGTATGGCTTGTGAAGGGCTATTTCAAAAGTGAAGAAACAATTCAGAGAGAGGTTGGAGGTGATACTGGATGTATGTCAACTCTAGCAGGGCTCACAGGACATTGCTCCCTACAAAGCGAAACCCAATAGCATGAATAACAGCGATGCTTCACTACCAGATGAGCTCAACGCCTTCTATGCCAAATTTGAAAGGGAGAATATAATTACAGCTGTGAAGATCCCTGCTGCACCCCGTGACCCTGTGATCTCTGTCTCAGAGGCTGCTGCCGCTGTCTTTCAGGAGAGTGAACCCTCGCAAGGCGGCAGGCCCTGATGGTGTACCTGGTGAGGCTCTGAAAATTTGTGCCAAGCAATTGGTGGGAATATTCAAGGACATTTTCAACCTCTCACTGCTACAAAAGTTCCCATCAGCTTCAAAAGGGCAACAATTATACCAGTGACTAAGAAGAGTAGTGTGAGCTGCCTTAATGACTATTGTCCAGTAGCACTCACTTCTACGGTGATGAAATTCTTTGAGAGGTTGGTCATGGCTGGAATCAACTCCTGCCTCAGCAAGGACCTGGACCCATTGCAATTTGCCTATCACCACAATAGGTCTATGGCAGATACACTCTCAATGGCTCTTCACATGGCCTTAGATCACCTGGACAATACAAACACCTATGTCAGGATGCTGTTCATCGACTATAGCTCAGCATTTAGCACCATCATTCCCACTGTCTTGATAGATAAGCTACAAAACCTGGGCCTCTGTACCTCCCCCTGCAACTGGATCCTCGACTTCCTAACAAGAAGACCACAATCTGTGTGGATTAATAGCAATATCTCCTCCTCATAGGAGACTGGCACACCTTAGTGGTGTGTACTTAGCCCACTGCTCTACTCCTTCTATATCCATGACTGTGCTGCTGAGCATAGCTCAAATACCATTGATAAGTTTGATGATATAACCATTGTTGGTAGAATCTCAGATGGAGATGAGAGGGCGAACAGGAACAAGATATGCCAGTTAGTTGAGTGGTGTCGCAACAACAATTTTGCATTCTATATCAGTAAGACGAAAGAGCTGAGTGTCAACTTCAGGAAGGGTAAAATGATGGAATACGAACCAATCCTCATAGAAGGATCAGAAGTGGACAGAATGAGCAATCTTAAGTTCCTGGGTGTCTCTCTCTGAGGACCTAACCTGATCCCAACATATCGATGCAGCTATAAAGCAGGCAAGACAGTGGCTGCATTTCATTAGGAGGTTGAAGAGGTTTGATTTGAAGCAAAAACACTCAAAAACATCTATAGATGTGCCATAGAGAGCATTCTGACAGGTGGCATCACTGTCTGGTATGAGGGTGGGTGGGGGGCGGCTACTGAACAGGACCGAAAGAAGCTACAGAAAGTTGTAAAATTAGTCAGCTCCATCATGGGTACCAGCCTCCTTGGTATCCAAAACATCTTCAAAGAGAGGTGCCTTAGGAAGGTGGCATCTATTATTAAGGACCCCCATCACCCAGGATATGCCCTCTTCTCATTGTTACAGTCAGGAAGGAGGTGCAGGAACCTAAAGGCACACACTCAGCAATTCAGGAACAGCTTCTTCCTCTCTGCCACCCAATTCTAAATGGACACTGAACCCATGAACACGACCTCACATTTTCATATTATTTTTGTTTTGCACCATTTTAATCTAACTATTTGATAGACCTATATATACACTGTAATTGATTTTCTTATTTATTTTTTTCCTTCTATATTATCATGAATTAAATTGTACTGCTGCTGCTAAGTTAACAAACTTCACGACATATGCCGGTGATAATAAACCTGATTCTGACTCTGACCTCATTATCCGTAAACTGGGACATCCTCCTGCCTGTATCAATAAAATAAATGTTAAGATAAACAGTCCTTTAATGCTTCCAGCTAGGTTTATAACAGTTAATTAAGTGCCAAATGCCAAAGGCTTTAATATTTGTTCAAAATGACCAACCTGCAACTGAGCAAAGCTGCCCCTTTTACAGTACATACCAGGCAGTTTATGACCATAAGACATAGGAACAGAATTAGGCTATTTGTCCCATCAGTTCTGCTACGCCATTCAATCATGGCTGATCCTTCCTTCATCTTCTCAGCCCCACTCCCTGGCCTTCTCCCCATTACCTTTGATGTGTCCAATCAAGAACGTATTAAGTTGTGCCTTAAATACACCCAACGACCTGGCTTCCACAGCTGCCTGTGGCAATAAATTCCACAAATTCATCACTCTCTGGCAAAGGAAATTTTTCCACATCTCTGTTTTAAATGGACACCCCTCTATCCTGAGGCTGTGCCCTCTTGTCCTAGATTCCTCTACCATGGGAAACATCCCTTCCACATCTACTCTGTCTAGGCCTTTTAATATTTGAAAGGTTTCAATAAAGTCTCCCATCATCCTTCAAAATTCCAGCAAGTACAGACCCAGAGCCATCAAACGTTTCTCGTATGATAACCTTTTCCAATGCCGGCACATATTTTCTTAGATGAGGAGCCCAAAACTGTACACAATACTCAAGGTGAGGCCTCACCAGTGCCTTATAAAGACTCAGCATCACATTCTTGCTCTCGTATTCTAGACCTCTTGAAATGAATGCAAACATTGTATTTGCCTTCCTCACCACCGACTCTAACTATAAGTTAACCTTTAGGGTGTTCTGCACAAGGACTCCCAAGTCCCTTTGCCTCTATCTATCCCCCTCATAATTTTAAATACCTCTATCTAGTCCCCCCTAAATCTTCTCTGTACTCTGTCAATTTTGTTGACACCTTTCATATAATTCAGTGACCAGAACTGTACCCAATACTCCAAATTTGGCCTTACCAATGCCTTGTACAATTTCAACATTACATCCCAACTCCTGTACTCAATGCTCTGATTTATAAAGGCCAGCAAACCAAAAGCTTTCTTCACCACCCTATCCACATGAGATTCCACCTTCAGGGAACTATGCACCATTATTCCTAGATCCCTCTGTTCCACTGCATTCTTCAATGCCCTACCATTTGCCATGTATGTCCTATTTTGATTAGTCCTATCAAAATGTAGCATCTCACATTTATCAGCATTTAACTCCATCTGCCATCTTTCACCCCACTCTTCTAACTGGCCTAAATCTCTCTGCAAGCTTTGAAAACCTACTCCATAATCCACAACACCACCTATCTTAGTATCATCTGCATACTTATTAATCCAATTTACCACCCCATCCTCCAGATCATTAATGTATATGACAAACAACATTGGACCCAGTACAGATCCCTGAGGCACACCACTAGTCACCGGCCTCCAATCTGACAAACAGTTATCCACCACTACTCTCTGGCGTCTCCCATCCAGCCACTGCTGAATCCATTTCATCAGAATGGATTTGCTGGATGACATGCTGTTTTGGTCAGCAAACAGAGAAATGGTGGATGTCATAGAGTAACACAGCACAGAAGGAGACCCTTCAACCCATCAAATCTATGTCAATCATCCGCTCTTCCCATGAACCCATCAATTCTCCCCAGATTCTCGCATTCATCTGCACGGTTTGTAGTGGGCACATAACCTATCAACCCTTATGTAATAGGGGTGTAGGATGAAACTGCAGCACGCGGAGGAAACCACATGGTCACATGGGGAGTGTGCAAACGCCACATCGAAAGCAGTGGAGGTCAGGATTGAACCTGAGTTACTGGAGCTGTGAGCCAGGAAGGCTACTGATTGTGTCACCATGCTGCCCTCTATTGGACCTAATTTAATTTCAGATATGGATGACACAGTTTAGAACACAGTCATGTAGGGTAGAAGCCAGGAATATACTGAAATGTTGAGAAAGCCTGAATAAGGGACTTGGCAGCAAACAGATAATGCTGTCAAATTGATCCTGATGATGTGAATAGGGTAAAGATTCTGCTTAGAATCCAACAGGAGGATGAGTTTGAAAACAAATTGACTCAATGTCTAGTGCCAAGAAAGAAGGGTGAAGTTAAGGGGAGACAGATATTGAACTAACAGAGTCTGCAAAGGCAGTGAAGTATAATAATATTTATGTTTCCAATGTTTACAGGATGGAGCAGTGCTCTTCAATTTTTCAGAAGCTTTTCTGAGCATAAATAACTGCTGCAGTAAACTGGACACTTCTTGAGGGGATGTGGAGCAGTAAGGGTCTGCAAACATAAGAAGGGGGAGTATATGGACAGAATGTTTGATCATGGCTAATAAGCAGTTTCTGTACATTGAGCATCTATATTTAGACGGCAAGACATGTCCTTCTGAACATTCAACAAACGTTTTAAATTTGTCTGCACACCGAAACGGCTAGGTTCCCAAACAGGCTGGTCCTCACCTGTGGCTGGATCTCATCCATGCCTGGGTTTCACTTAAGTCTGGTTCTCACTCATGTCTGGATTTCACCCATGGCTGGGTCTCATGTATGGCTGGGTTGCACCCATGGCTGCATCTCACTCATGTCTAGATTTCACCCATGGTTGGGTCTCACCTATTTCTCCTAAGCCAGAAGCTGGAGCAATCATTTACAGTTAGGTTCCACTACAGTTGCCCAAGGTGCATGCCAGATGGTATCAAGAAGTTTACTTTTATATTAATTTACTTATATTGATTAGTTCCAGAACCTAATGGCCCTAGTAAATTGTATCAACATCTCATGGTGCTAGCAGGATAAAAAAAAAAGCAACTTATATAGCTTGTATAGTGCGCACAGGAAGTTTCTGTCCTGGTCAATATTTAGTACTCAATAAACATTGCTGGAAAAAATAGATTGTATTTTGTGATTATCATGGTGTTGACTGTGGGACTGTGCTGTGCATAAGTTGGGCTACCATGCTCCTTGTGTTATGACAGTAGCCACAGATCAAAAATACTTCACAGGGTGTTTGAGTGTTTTGGGTTGGACTGAAATCGTGAAGAATCTTGTACAAATGGAGACAAATATACTGATTAAGAGCAAGAGTAGCCCACTCCACCCTTTAAGCCTACCCTGCTCTTTAATATAATATCTAATTCAATTGCAACTCCAGCTCTGCATCCCTATCAATCCTCAGTAGTGTCTCAATCTATTGCTTATCAAGGATTCAGCTATTTCTGATCCTGCCGCTGTTGCCCTTTGAGGAAGAGATTTTAAAGTACTCACCTGAGAATTGCAAAGGTTCATGGTGTTAAAATAAGATCTTGCTCATTGAAGTCAGAGATCAAATGGTAAAATGATTCTCTTTAAATAATGACCAATAGTTAGATTCTTCCTCAAGACCATTCAAGATGTTTCTTTCTTTATCTTGTATTAAGGAAGAATGAGGGCTGAAGACCAAACAGAGAAACAGAATGTCCCTTTAGGTTGTCTTCAGTGAGGCATCGTATCTCAGTCCTACTCCCTGTTGCACCTGAACTTCTTCTAAACAATCAGCAAAACATACTGCTACTTTGTGAGGCTGTAGCTTGTTGGTGGGTTGTGAAACCCACTCTGCTGGACAACAAGATCAAATAGGCTCAAGACTTCCCTTCATCCAAGATCAGCTGGCAGCACAATTAAATCTACACCTGTAGGAGCAAATACTGCCTGTCTACCAAGCAATGGTTCAGCAAAAAAGTAGCCATTGGGCTTACCTTGCCTGTGCTAGTTCTTTGAGAAAACCAATCCAATCGTTCTGCTGTCTTGCTCTTTCTCCTCAATCCTGCGAGTCTTCCCTTTCTAAGTATATGTCATTGATAGCCCCTTGTTCTTTTGGTCAGAACTGCCTGAGGAAGTTACACAACATTAACATGTTTAGGGTGGTTGAACAACCTCCTAATAGTTTGGTTAGCCAATGTTATAAGCGCCTACAGTTTATTTCTTTTCTTTGTTGATGATTCCAATTTGTCACAATGAGCCTGCAGGTACAAAAGGTTTTTTGACTCTACCAATTATCTCCCTGGTTACCAGAAGGCACATAAAAGATCTTGCAGAGTTTTATTTTGTTGTATAAAGCTACATTGTGAAAACAGATCATTTCATTGTGTTTCAAGCTATGAAGAACTGTAGTTGATGAATGACTGTAATTTTGGGTTGCAAAATCAATATCCCTTAATCAAACGAATGCATTAATGGGTGGAGTCCAAAAGGATGAATCTGCTGTAGCTTCAAGTGTCAAGCCAACATTTCCAGAACTTACTGTGTGCATTCCAAGCAGAAGACGTCTAGTACTCAAGACAAGTTTAAAGCATTGTTATCATATTGCTCTTGACTTAGGAAGATGCTTCCCTCTGGTAATCAGGAAGTAAATGGAATAACACTTAAGTGACAATTCATTATCTCTCTTGTATCCTGTGTCCAATAAAAAGGCTTGCAACTTGCCTTTCCTTTGGCAATTTACTAATATGTGAGCTGCATACAAATGATTGAAGTCAGTTTCTGTGTTTATAAAGGAAAGATTCCTGTCATGTTTGTGATGAGGTTGAAAGTAGCTCTGCCATGGGGAAGCAAGCGGTAAGCAGCAGAAAATGGAGGAAATTGGCGAGGGGGAGATAGCAGCGCGCTGCGCGTGCGCAGCCCTCCAGTGAAAAATTACATCGTATCTGTTAAATAGGGGCCGTGGACAATTCTGATTTGATGGAGACGGACGTGAAAGCACAGAGGAACATTTGGAGAAATTTCTGAAACGCTCATTCAGGGCTGTCGTTACTGCGCGGTCAGGAATCTTCTGGAGGGAAGGCGTCAAAATCCCCGGCTTTGTCTGCTGTTGGCGACCGAGGTTGAGGTCGAATCGTTCGGACAAAGATGGCACTCAGTACTCGGTGTCAGAGATCTGATCGGAGGCTCGAAGTTTTCGGATGACTCAGGGACGGATTGTGGTCAGGAATGGCAGGGAGAGTTTTTCTTCCTTCTCCCGTCTGCGTGAGATGTGGGACATTTGAGAGACTTTGAACTTTTTACTGTGCTCATGGACTTCTTCATCAAGTTATGGTATTGTTGCACTGTTGTAACTATATGTTATAATTATGTGGTTTTGTTAGTTTTTTCAGTCTTGGTCTGTCCTGTGTTTTGTGATATCACACCGGAGGAAATATTGTATCATTTCTTAATGCATGCGTTACTAAATGACAATAAAAGAGGACTGTGTGTCTTCATAATCTAAAAAAAAAATGGAACCTATATGATTGGAAGAGAGAGTATAGTTGTAGATGATACCATTTGGAGGAACATACTCAGCTGAGGTAAATTGCAAGCACATTTATTCCTGCTGTCATTTAATAATGTGTTGTATTTCAGGTTAGTGTGAATATAATTCAGCCACTAAAGACAGTGGCCTTTATAACCTGCCAGTGAGATCCTGAGGCTAGTAGAAAGCACGGGGGGATAAAAAGCAAATGCTCGTCTGTTGTTTCTCCAAGACTAGAACTTGCATAACTTCACAATGAATCTGAAGAGCCTTGGCACGCACTGCTGCTGTCAAATAGACTTCATTACAATTTGGTGACATTTTTTAAAGCAAATGTATTCTGTTGATGTGTGTTTGTGTATAATTCAATAAGATTCAGAGCCAGCCAAAATCAAAGCAATTTATGAACAATTATTAATATGCTTTTGTAAATGAGGGCTTAATTTATATGGCAAAGCAACTAATCATTCGAATGCAAGTGAATGGCACAAACAGTGATTTGAGAGAGAAACCTTGTAGTAATTCAGCTTCTGATGCTGAGTAATTGAATTTTAGAAACACCCAGCAGAATCAAATGTAATTAGTGAGTAAACACTGTATCTCACCCAAAATAATAGGAACTTGAAACTTCGAAACAGATGGTTACACAAGTGGCTATGTTAATCTGCTTCTTCGGCAATGGTAATTGCCCAGTTATTTTAAACTTGAAAGTTTTCACTAGCAGTAGCTGTGTTATCTCCCCACTCCACTATTCTCATAACTCTGGTCCTGTTCTTCATAACCGGCTCAATTGTAACATTCTTCAGTTTGGACAAAATGACAAGGCCAGAAATATTGAGCGACACTCACAAAATGCTGGAGGAACTAAGATCAGGCAGCATCTATAGAAATGAAAAAATAACCAACGCTTCGGGCCAAGAGACTTTTCCAGGACTGAGAAGGAAGGGGGAAGATCCCAGAATAAAAAGGTGGTGGAAGGTGATAGGTGAAGCCAGGTGGGTGGGAAAGGTCCAGGGCTGGAGAAGCAAGAATGTGATAGGGAGGAGAGTGGATCATAGGAGAAAGGGAAGGAGGTGGGGACCCAGGTGGAAGTAATAGGCAGGTGAGAAGAAGTAAAATGTCAGAGTGGGGAATAGAGAAAGGGGGAGGGGAGACTTGTTTACTGGAAGGAAAATCCGATATTCATGCCATCAGGTTGGAGGGTACACAGGCGGAATATAAGGTGATGCTCTTTCACCCTGAGAGTGGTCTCATCTTGGCACGAGAGTAGGACATGGACCAACATGATAGAACGGAAATGGGAATCAGTATTCTTGTTTCTACACAGACACTATTTGACCAGCTATATGTTTCTTCTATTTTGCTTCATTTTCATTCTTTGGTTATTATTGTTGTGCTTTCCTTCCCTTCAAATCTTTGTCCTTGTCAGGATGACATTTCTCCAGACAGTGTGATTGCTGTTGGTGACAGCTTTACCTGTGGGTTCAGACTCCAGGGGGAAGTTGTTAGAGATAGTTCTCCTGATATACGTTGAGTTCACTTTCTCTGCAAAGTTACAAGTGTCATTTGTTTTGCCTGCTGATAGAATACGCTGGTATATTCAGCAAAGATATTTGCAGCTCATGGACTTCTACAGAAATTCTCTGCCAGGGAGCAGGGTAATGAACCACAGACAGGAATACAGCTTAAAAACAGGCCATTTTGCCCACAGGGTCTCTGAAGACCATCTAGTCTTTTTGTAATTCCTCCCACATTGTCATCACCTCCCACACATTCCTGCACTCATCTACACAGTAGGGGCAATTTTCAACAGCCGATTAACCTGTCAACCCACTTGCCTTTGGGATGTAGGATGAAACCAAAGCAGCCAGGGGAAATCCAGTCAGTCATAAGGAGAACATACAAACTCTACCTAGGAAGACCATAAGACATAGGAACAGAATTAGTCCATTCAGACTGTCGAATCCACTCCGCCATTTCTTCATGGCTGATCCTGGATCCCATTCAACCTCATACACCTGCCCTCTCACCATATGCCCTGACTAATCAAGAATCTATCAACTTCCGCTTTGAATATACCCACAGACTTGGCCTCCAGCACAATCTGTGGCAGGGCATTCCACAGATTCACCACTCTTTGGCTAAAAAAATTCCTCCTTACGTCTGTTCTAAATGGTTACCCCTCAATTTTGAGACTGTGCCCTCGAGCTCTGGATACCCCCACTAAAGAAAACAACCTCTCCACGTCCACCTCATCTATTCCTCTCAGCATTCAGTAGGTTTCAATGAGATCCCCCTGTATTCTTCTAAATTCCAGTAAGTACAGGCCCAAAGCTCCCAAATGTTCCAGATATGTTAACCCCTTCGGTTCCGGAATCATCCTTGTGAACCTTCTCTGGACTCTCTCCAATGATAATACATCCTTTCTGAGATAAGGGGCCCAGAACTGTTGACAATGCTACAAGTGTGGCCTGACTAGTGTCTTACAAAGCTTCAGCATTATCACCTTGTTTTTATATTCTAGTTTCCTTGAAATAAATGCCAACATTGCATTTGCCTTCTTTGCCATAGACTCAACCTGTGAATTAACCTTCTGGGAGTCTTGTACGAGGACCCCTAAGACCCTTGGCAGTACTGATGTTTGAATTTTCTCCTCATTTAGATAATAGTCTGCACTATTGGTCCTTTCACCAAAATGAATTATCATACATTTCCCAACACTATATTCAACCTGCCACTTTTTTGTCCATTATTCCAATCTGTCTAAATCCTGCTGCAATTGCATTGCTTCCTCAACTCTACCTACCCCTCCACCTATCTTCGTATCATGCGTAAACTTTGCCACAGTCACAATTCCGCTATCTAAATCATTGTCAAACAATGTGAAAAATAGGGTCCTAATACTGACCCCTGAGGAACACCACTAGTTACTGCCAGCCAACCAGAAAAGGCCCCCTTTATTCCCACTTACTGCCTCATGCCTGTCAGCCGTTCCTCTATCCATGCCAGTATATCTCCTGTAACACCATAGGGTTTTACCTTGTTTAACAGCCTCAGGTGAGGCACTTTATCAAATGCCTTCTGAAAATTTAAGTAAATAACATCTACAGCCTCTTCTTTGTCTACCCTGCTTGTTACTTCTTGAAGAACTCTAACAGATTTGTCAGGCACGATTTCCCTTTACCGAAACATTCTGACTTTAACTTATTTTATCATTAGTCTCCAAGTACCCCAAAGCCTCATACATAATAATAATCTCCAACACTTTCCCAACCACTGAGGTTAAGCTAACTGGCCTATAATTTCCTCTATTTTATCTTCCTCTCTTCTTAAAGAGTGGAATGAAATTTGCAATTTCTCAGTCCTCCGAGACCATAGGAGGATCAAGTGATTCTTGATAGATCATGGCCAATGTATCCGTTAGCTCTTCAGTGACCTCTTTCAGGACTCTTGGAGGTAGTCCATCTGGTCCAGGCAACTTATCCACCTTAAGACCTTTCAATTTGCCTAGCACTTTTTCCTTTGTAATAGCAATGGCACTCACAGACCTCTGGCATACAGCTAGTGTCTTCCACAGTAAAGACTGAAGCAAAGTACTGTTTAAGTTCCTCTGCCATTTCTTTGTCCCCCATTACTAACTCACCAGCATCATTCAACTCTCACCTTCCTTTTCTTTTTTATATCGCTGAAAAATTTCTAGTATCCTCCTTTATATTATAAGCTAGCTTGCCCTCATATTTAATCTTTTCCCTTCTTGAAGCTTCTTTAGTTGCCATTTATATCTTTTTGAGTTGGATTTTAAAAGCTTCCCGATCATCAAACTTCCCACTCACTTTTGCTACCTTATATGCCCTTTCCTTGGCTGTTATGTAGTGCTTAACGTCCCTTATCTGTCACAGTTGCCTATCCCTGCTGTTTGAGAACTTCTTCTGTGAGACGTATCTATCCTGTTCCTTGTGAACTATTTCCAGAAATTTCAGCCACCTTTGTTCAGCCATCATCCCTGCCAGTATCCCCCTCCATTCCAACTGGGCAAGCTCCTCTCTCGTGCCTTTGTAGTTCCCTTTATTCCATTGTGATACTGATACATATGAGTTATGCTTCTCCCTCTCAAATTGGAGTATGAATTCAATGATATTATGATCACTACCTCCTAAGGGTCCCTTTATGTTAAGCTGACTAATAAAATCAGCGTTATTACACAGCACCCAATCAAAGACAGCCTTTCCCTGAGTAGTGTTGTGGTTCGGTCCGTAAAGTCCGCATTCCGGTTCACAGTCCGGTCCATGGATTCAAGACTCCGGGTCTTCCAGCTGTCCCTTGTTTGATGAAATCAAAGGCACCTGATTCCCATCTTTGGGCTTGCAATATAAGTAGCCTTGGGATTGAGTGGGGGTGGCTGGTTTGTCTTGTTAGTCTCCCTTGATTGGAGTAACCTGCTGATGGAAGGCTAGTGAAACCATTTGTGATCTCTAGGTGTGGTTGGAGGACCACTGCTTCATGGAGTCTTGTTGCCATTCATTGGAGTGGTCTTTGTGGTATGGATTTGGCTTGTTTCCTGGGCCAGTTGAGTGGCTGCTAGCCACTCTGAGCTAGGTAGGGATCTGGCTGTTTCTGTAGCCAGCTGAGGTTGCTGGCTGAACTGAGACTCTGAGCTACCCTGGAGCAGAGATGGAACTGTCTGTTGTTCTTTGGTGTTTGTCTCTTCTTGTCTTTGCCTCTGTGGGGTAAGTCAGGCTGTTGCCCTGTGGGGGGACATGTCTTGTCTTTGCCTCTGTTGGGTAAGTCTGGTTGCCCTGCTGTTACCCAACAGGTGGACCTGTCCCATGTTGGTGTGGAGAAGTTGAGTCCAGGCTTGTTGTAAGATAAGTCCTGTCTCATGTTAGTGTTGTGTTAAAGATGGCTTGTCAAAGGATAAGTCCTGGCTCTATGTTGATGTTCAGATCCCAGTCAGTCTCTCAGCTCCAGCCTCTGAGTTATTAGCCTCTGCATTTCAAGATGAAGATCTGGCAGCCAAGACCCCAAGCCTTGAGGATCCTGCAGCCAAGCTCAAGACCCAAGACCCCAAACCTTAAACCATGTCATGTCCTTGCCTGGTTCTGGGATCCGAGCCTGAGGCAAGACCCAGGTTCTGGGTCCTTGTCCAGTCTTGGGCTCGGAGTCTGAGCCTTGTCTTGTCTCCAAGCTCAGGCCTTGACCCCAGCCACGTCCTGTCCTGAAGTCATGTCCTTGCCTGGTTCTGGGGTCTGAGCCCCAGGCAAGACCTAGGTTCTGGGTCCTTGTCCAGACTTGGAGTCCAAACCTTGTCTCCTAGTCCATGGTTCCTAGTCCTGGTCCTGCTTTCTTTAGCCCAACTTTGTGTTCTTTTCCCTGCTCCTTGCCTGAATCCTGTCATGTCCCTACTCTAGTCAAGTCTTGTTCCTTGTACTTCAGTGTCTGTGTCTTGCATTTGGGTCTGTTCCCAGCACCCCCAATGTGACAAGTAGGCTTGAGCATAAGCTGGTCTAGAAAGCCATCCCCTAGGCATTCAACAAATTCCCTCCCTTGCCATCCAACACCAACCTGATTTTCCTAATCCCCTTGTATATTGAAGTCGCCCATTACAATTGTGTCATTACCCTTATTGCATGCCCTTTCCAGCTCCCTCTGCAACCTCAGCCCCACATCTTGGCTACACTTATGTATATAGGTCTATATATATGAATCTCATAATGGTTTTTATCACCCTTGCAGTCTCAACTCCACCCACAAAGATTTGACATTCTCTGACCCTATGTCACCTCTTTCTAAACATGTAATTCCATCTCTTACCAATAGAGCCACACCACTGACTTTGTTTTCCTGCCTGTCCTTTCGATACAAAGTATATCTTTTGATGTTAAGCTCCCAACTATGACCTTCTTTCAGCCACAATTCAGCGATGGTCGGTATGATGTTGTGGCCAATCTCTAATTACACCGAGTTTGTCCATCTTAAACTGAATGCTACGCGCATTTAAATACAGCACCTTCAGTCCTCGATTCTTTGCCGATATGAATTTTCCCTCTGTGGTACAACTTAACTCTTTGCTCTGTCTGCAATTGTACCCAATCACTGGCTTGTCCTTCGTTACATTCATATTACATATTACACCATCTAATTGTAAACCTGCTGGTTCATCCTCAGCTCTATCATACTGGTTCCCATCCCACTGCCATATTAGTTTAGACCACTCCCAACAGCTCTAGGAAACCTGCCCACAAAGATATTGGCCTCAAAATCAAGTATAATCTGTCCCTTTTGTACAGGTTCCAACTGCCTCAGAAGAAGTCCCAATGATACAGAAATCTGAATTCTTGCCCCCTGCACCAATTCCTCAGCCACACATTTATCCAGCACCTCATTCTATTTCTATCCTCACTGTTGCATGGCACAGACAACAATGCTGAGATTACTACCCTTGAGGTCCTGCTTCTCAGCTTCTTTCCTAACTCCCTGTATTCTGCTTTCAGGACCTCCCCTTTTTCTACCTATGTCGATGGTACCAATATGTACCACGATTTCTGGCTACTCACTCTCCCTCTTCAGGATATTGTGGATGTGTTCAGAAACATCACGGACTCTAGCACCTGGGAGGCAAACTCCCATCCATCTTTTCTTTTCACACCTGCAGAATTGCCAGCCTGTCCCCCTGATTAGAGTTCCCTATTATTACTGTTATCCTCCTGTTCCTTATCTTTCTAAGCCTCAGGGCCAGACTCCATGCCAGAGCATGGCCACTGTTGTTTACCCCAGGAAGTTCATCCCCCCCCCCCCCCAACAGTACTCAAAATGGAGTACTTATTGTTGAGGGGGACAGCCTCAGGGGTGCTCCCCACTATGATGTTCTCCCTTCCCTCTACAGTCAGTCACTATTTATCTGTCTCCTGTAGCCTTGGGGAGACTACCTCCCTGTAGCTCCTGTCTATCACTGCTTCACTTTCCCAAACAAGCTGAAGGTCATCGAACTGCAGCTCCAGTTCCCTAACATGGTTTCTAAGGAGCTGCGTCTCAATGCACCTGATGCAGATGTGGCCATCAGGGAGGTTGGTAGGCTCCCAGAAATCCCACATCTGATAGGACCAGAAGCTGAGATTGAACTCTGGTCTCTGGGGCTGTGAGAACTTTTCACTGGTGGGTGGAATGAGTGCAAGAAGCTTAACCAGTCACAGATAACCTTATGTGTGCTGTCCAGCACTCCCAAGGCCATAGATAACACTTAAGAACCAAAGCCCCAGCCATCAAAGAGAACCAAGAACAGTGTTCAAATTATCAAGAACAGAAATGCAGTGTGGATGGGGGAAACAGTTTGAGGACCTGCTCAGTCATGAATCTGTCCTTTACATGTGCGCTGTTTACTCCATTGCCCTGTCAATCTCGTCTCACTACCACTCCTGACTGACTAAAGGTGGTATAGGCCACATCCCAACTAAGTAACAAGACTGTGGCAGCAGACTGTACCCAGCTGAACATTTCAAACTTGGTGGTGACAAGCTTCAATTATGAATCCACAAACTCATCATCCATGTGAGAAGAGGAGTAAATCCAGAGCAGCTGAGAGATGCCGTAATTTTTTTTAGATTGAGGACAGGCAGTCCTCTTTTATTGTCATTTAGTAATGCATGCATTAAGAAATGATACAATGTTCCTCCAGAATGATATCACAGAAACACAAGACTGACCAAGACTGAAAAACTGACAAAAACCACATAATTATAACATATAGTTACAACAGTGCAAAGCAATACTGTAATTTGATAAAGAACAGACCATGGGGATGGTTTAAAAAAAGTCTCAGTCTCTTAAAAGTCCCATCATTCACACAGATAGTAGAAGGAAGAAAACTCTCCCTGCCGTGAACCTCCAGCACCGCAAACTTGCCAATGCAGCACCCTGGAAGCACCCAACCACAGCTGACTCGAGTCTGTCCGAAAACTGTGAGACACTGAGCACCGAGCGCCATCTCTGCCAAGCGCTTCGACCCTGACTCTGGATGCCAGCAGCAGGCAAAGCCAAGGATTTGGGGCCTTCCCCCTCTGTGCTTCTCACGTCTGTCTCCATCAAATCAGAATTGTGCACGGTACCCTACTTAACAAATACGATATCATTTCAGAGCAGCTGCGCGTGCCGCGTCGCATTGCCATCTTCTCCTCCCTCCACATTGTGACCACCTTCAAGAAAAGAGACTAATCCACCTGTGATAAGTTCTCTGATGTCTGCATAGGGAAAGTCAATGCCAGGATCCTCAGCCATTGCGTCACAATGGCTGAAGAATTGCCCTCCAAATCACTGAAGGGAAATGTCAATCAACTCTCCATTATTATTTTGATTATTTTCAACTTTTTCTTACAACTTTGTTGCACCTTCAACAAATCTTGTGCAGGAGTGTAGCTAGTTGACAAAATTAATGCTGAACTGTCTGACACATCATCTCCATTCCAGAACATGGTCACCCCAACTTTGGACATGTGATATGACACAGATCACTGTCACCCCTTTCTGAATATCAGATGAATGGGCCTTATCCTCAATGCTTTCTAGACAACCTTCCTCTACTGCACAGCATTACCTTTTAACAAGAAAGGTTTTTGATGAGAACCTGGAAAACATGGACCACCTTTCATTCCTTGGGAAGCTGGACTCAGATTTTGATGAAAAGCAGCTTCAGTACAGCAACACAGACTTTGGCTGGTTGATGAAAAAAAAATGTTTGAGTATCAAAGCCTTAAACCTGATCTAGCCTACCCAGTAGCAATAATCACTGAATCCTGTATCCTTAAGAGATGTGGACTACCTATAACAAACAGCTCAAAAATACTTACTGGAAAAATGCCAATTCACTGAAAAGATAAACAAATCAACACCAATGTCCCCTCTGGATGATATTTGCAGCACTGAAGTTTGTTCAGTCAGTTCTGAGAGCTCAGAAGGAAGGTATATTTTTGGTCATTACCTTTCAGGAGATTGTAACTGTATTGGCTTAGCCTCAGCCCAACAAAGCAAACCTTAAGTACAGCAATGTTATCCTTCAGTCAGTGTCACTCCAGATCATTCTCATGTTGCTGCGGTGGCACAGTGCCATGATGCCATGTTTCACCAGCAACATAACATCATTACATTATTGATGGTGGCATCAATTGTCGAATCTTCTCCCGAATTTGTTCTCATCATTAGTACGAACTTGCTTACACAATAGCAGGCTGTTTGGTCCACACATCAAGGCTGTCAATCAAGAAGCAATCTTTATTAATCCTGTTTGCTTAACACTTGGCCCACATCTAATGCCAGTAATCTTGTATCACCAATTTATCAATCTGAGACTCCTGAGTTCAGTGCATGAGTTTGACTCCCCTGTGGATGAAGAAATCATTCCTGAGATCACCTTTAAACCTCTCACTTCTTACCTGGAGCTTATGGGTGTATGTTTTAGGTGTCTAGTTCTGGCCAAACTGTCAGCACAACATAACAGTTTCACTGGTTGTTTATTTATTTCTTTTTTGAGATATAATGCAGAATAGGCCCTTCCAGCCCAGCCAACTAGCAATCCCCTGAATTAACCCTAACTTAATCACAAGGAATTTACAATGACCAATTAACCTACTAACTGGTAGGTCTTTGGATTGTGGGAGGAAATCGGAGCACCCTGAGGAAACCCACACAATCACAGTGCAAATTCCTTACAGGCAACAGCTGGAATTGAAGCCTGGTCTCCTGTACTGCAAAGTGTTTTGCTAACCTCTATGCTACCGTGCCACTACTGTGGCTTCAGCCTTGTCTGATTCACAAGTGGATGTTCCACAGCTCCTGACCAAAGGGTAATAGACTAAGATGCAGATTGAAACAATTTACTCATTAAAAATTAAAATAGTCATTTTATCTGCAAAGAATTTTGAACTAATTAATTTGGAAGAACTGGATTCCATGTAAATAGTGTTTTTTTCATAATCAGAGAGGTGATTGACTGAAATTATAGTTTAGCATACTATTAACATTTCATACACTTCATTTAACGAGGAGAAACATAACTTTTACAACAATCATAGCTTGTAAATACAAAAACAAATTATTATAGATGCTAGAAGATGAAAACAAGATGAGAGAGAGAGAACACGCATCACATGCAGACACCTTCCCCTGTCTGGTAGATGGCGCTGAACATTCGCTCTCCTTCCATACTTGCCTCAAAATTTTCAGTCTTCCTTGGCACTTTAATCGGCGTGACCAGCAAGAAATGCAATCAACAGTGGACTCATGCTCCATCTGTAAGCTCCTTGGACTTGAGGCCACTTGTCACCCGAAGCCACCTCAGAGACAGCAAAGCACCAGGTCACTCAATTGGCCTGAAATCACATCAAACTGTAGATCACAGGCTCTAGCAGTACCAGAACCACATTTAAAAGTAAAAGACATAAGACAAGTGAAAGAAAGAGTTTCCTGGACCATCTGGAGAATATTGCCTATGGTAGCATTGTTCACTGGCGTCATCTTTTCTGGAGGAAGAAGAAGAAATAAGTGGCTCTCACAAGAGCTGTAGAGTTAAACTGTATGAAAGAGGCCCTAGGGCCCACAATTTCATGCTGTCAATCAAGGAGTAATATATATTAATACTTGGTTCACATTCAAGTATTGAAACGCTTGAATCTTTTCACATTTCTGCACAAGCAGTATATGTTTACCCTTAGAACTCTGATTTTTATGCTAATTATACTGGTGAAGGCAGTAGGATACGTCTGTAGAGGAGGAGCTTCAGACGTGTAGAAATTTCTTCTCGTACTGAGTGGTGAAATTCTGGAATTCTCTGCCCTAGAATGTTGTCAAGGACAATTTCATCAGAAGAATTTCAAGTGGAACTTGATATATTTTGAAAAGATCAGGGGTTTGAGATCGATGGGGATCTGCAAAGAGTTTGAGGCCTGGGCCACACTCCTATCAATGGTTGAGGCCTGGAATCAGCCTTATTGAATAAAGAGACTGGGATCTGGGGTCAGGTGACATATTTCTGCTCCCGTTTTCAGTTCTTGTAAAATTACCATCTGATCTGTGGAGCGATCAGGCCATCCTCCTGTTGATGGTCATCTCAGGGACATTCCTGATAATGTAGCCATAAATTCTGGGTCATTATAGCCTTAAAGCAAGGGTTCACAACCTGGGGTCCACAGACCCTTTGCTTAATGGTATTGGTCCATGACATTAAAAAGTTGGGAACCCCTATCTTAAAGTAATAGCTTTATATCAGAGAAAATCCAGATTTTTTTCAATAGACGTTGGCAAAGCAGGAGAGATAATGAGATGTTTCAACATATTTGGTATTTCCATGCTAATCTCTTTATCACTAGAATAGGGGAGAAGGGATCTAATTGAGGGCTTCCTTAGGCTCAAGATAAATCATAAAACAGCAAATTATATCACTGCAGTAATGAAGACCTATCAAAATACTAGCATGCTGGAAGCAGTTGTTACAGTCTGTTCATTTGCTTGTCTTCAGGACTGGACTCCTCATGACACTTGAGCATCAGAATCCTGCCACTCACTATGTTTGGTTTCAAAGTGCCTTGAGTATATTTTAAACAGAAGCAGACTTAAAAAGAGCAGCTCATGTTTTAGCACTGATTGTGAGTAAGCACATTAACTAATTATCTACAAGACAAGCAGTGAAACGCTCAATCAAACATCTAAGTCAAACAATTACTCATTTAAGCCCCTAAGTTACAAGACTACAACACGAAACATTCAATTAACCTTTCAAGTTAAACTCAGTTACAGGTACTTATTCAAACTGAGTGCCCGAAGTGGCAAGAGAAACAGATACTAAATATACACAGCGTACAGCTCATGTTCTTAGTATATATGTATACAACATAGATATAATTGAGAACTTAAGTTGTAGAGTACTTGAAAATATGTCTGCAGATTTCAGAGGTTTCAAAAGTACATTTAGTGTCAGAGAAATGTATACAATATACATCCTGAAATGCTTTTTCTTCACAACCATCCATGAAAACAGAGGACAGCCCCCAAAGAATGAAAGACAGTTAACTGTTAGAACCTCAAAGCCCCCCCGCCCCCCCACGCATAAGCAGCAGCAAAGCAATGATTCCCCCCTCCCCTACCAGCAAAAAAAAATCAGCACCCACCACCAAGCGCTCAAGCATGCAGCAAAGCAACAGCAAAGACACAGACTTGCAGTACTCCAAAGACTACTCATTCACCCAGTATTTGACACACCACAGGCTCTCTCTCCCTAATAAGGGAGAAAGAGATGTCTCCATTTCACAGTGAGAGGTGAGACATAACAAACAACTCATTTGTTTATGAAAGAAGTCCGTTGTATTGCTTTTTCTGAGCTCTGTGCCCAAAGATCTCAGGTCTCTGGGCACACAGCCAGCGATCTTCCGACTCCCATGACACACCGATCTCCTGCTGGAACACTGACCTTCGATCCACCCATCTCTAGAGCCACGAGATCTCGGACCCCTGAAGGCGAGCTAAACTCTTAGACCGCACCTCCGCATGTCGAATAACGGCCAATCATGAAATCCCGAGAGCGGGTCCCATTCTCGCAAAGAACTGAAGTCAGCATGTAACTCCAGGTCAGACTCTTCAAAAGAACCCTGAAAGGGAAAAATAGAGATATTAAAGATGTAAATAGAGCTGTTTCTGAAGATGTAAGCAAAGGAGTCGCCGTTCAGCACCATCATAACTAAGCTCCGCCCTCTCAACTCCAGGTTGTGGAGTTACTTCAGAGTTGAGGTGAGTGAAGCTATCCACATCAGTTTAGCAGTATGATGATGGTAGGGTGATAACTGTTTACTAATCTGGTAATATGTGATCTGATGCTCCTGTACCTCCTACCTGATGGTAGGAGTGAAAAGAGAGCATAGGTTTGATGGTGGGTGTCCTTGATGACAGATGCCGCTTTATTTTAGCAGTGCTCCACAGCACTAAGCATTATTGCACCCATATTGTACTGTCTCAGTACTTTTATATTTGTGTGCTGTAGCACTTTTTATTTGCAGTTATTTTGTAAATAACACTATTCTTTGCATTTCTGGTCAGATGCTAACTGCATTTCATTGGATTTCTATTTGTACTCAGCACAATGACAATAAAGTTGAATCTAATCTAATCTACTCAGTGTTGGGGAGGGTTTTGCTGTCCTTACCACATTGTAGACGTTTATGTTCCTAAGCACTGGTGTTTCTTTGTCAGGCCATGGTGCAACGAGTTAGAATACTGTGAATCTAAAGAAGTTCGGGCAAGTTTTAGGTAACATGCTGAACCTACTCAAACTTATAAGAATGTAAAGGCACTGTCATAACTTCTTTGTGATGGCACTTATGTCCTGGTCCCAGAACAGCTTCTCTGATTTGATAATGCCAAGGAATTTAAAGTTACTGACCCACTCCACATCTGAACCCCTAATTAGAATTGGCTCATGAACCTTCAGCTCTTCTTTCTGTACTCAGTAATCAGTTGTTTGGTTTTGCTGACGTTGAAGTTGTTGTTCAGGTCCCCTTCAACCAGATTTTCAGTCTCCCTCCTATCTGCCGATTCATCACCATCTTTAATTCAGACAACGTGATTAAATATGACCTTGGAATTGTGTAATGCCATAAAGCGAGAAGAGCAGGGGTCTAAGCACATAACCTTGTTGTGCACCTGTGCTCATTGTGGTGTGCAGAGAGGATGTTGTTGCCTCTCTATATTAACTGGGGTCTGCCAGTGAGGACTTTGAGGATCCAGATGCATAAGGAGGTGTCGAGGCCCTGGTACTGGAACTTAATGATTAGTTTTAAGGGAATGATAGCATTGAATGCCGAGCTGTAGACATTGAAGAGCATCCAATGTATGCAACTTCATTGTCCAGCTGTCTAGGGCTGAGCAAAGAGCCAATAAAGTTGCATCTACTGTGGACTTATTGCAATAGGAGACATATTGGAGCAGATCCAAGTCGCTCCTCAGGAAGAAGTTGATATGCATCATGACCAACCTCTCAAAGGACTTCATTACATTGAATGTAAGTTCTACTGGATGATAGTCATTGAGGCAGACTGCCAGGTTCTTCTTGAACACTGGTACGATTATAGCCTGCTTGAATCAGGTGGGGACCTCTGACTGTCGAGGTGAGAGGTTGAAGATGTCCATAAACCCACTAGCCAGTTGATTAGTCCAGGTTTTCAGTATTTGGCAAAGGTATGTTGTCTTGGCCAGATGCTTTCTGTGGATTCACCCTCCCGAAGGATGCCCTCAGAGACTGAAATCATAGGGTCATTGGTGATTGTGGGGATTCATGAAGGTGCCTCCATGTTTTCAGAGTTAAAGTGAGCATACAAGGCATTAAGCTCATCTGGGAGCAAACCTCTGTTATCATTTATGTTGCTTGCTTTTATTTGGGATGTGCTTACCAAATTCCTATTTGAAGACTGTTACTGAACTTGTAATCTCCTCTTGTAACCAATCAATTCTAAATCCTAATAGTTTGTTACATAAAGAAGTTTACATTCGTGCCATTTCAGTTATTTCTACAATTGCTTGTAATCTGTGCTAATTCCCAATGAAGTTATTAGAAAAGGGTTTTATTTATTTAAGCTATCTAAATTGTTCTTGACTTGTCAAGTCTCCTTTAGTACTCGATGCTCAAAGAGGAACAATGTCAATATTTTTGGACTACTTCCTAATCTGTGATTCTTAGCCCTACTCTCTATCCTGAAAAGCACTTGCATGGGCTCTCTAAAATGTTCTTGGTTTACCTAACGTCAGGATCGAGAAATGGGCGTAACTTTAAGGCATGAGGAAAGGTTCTTAGGAGTATCAGTTAGGTACGTATTTTTCCACAAAGAGAATGGGTAACATTTAAAGTGGGCTGTCAGAGGAGGTGGTGAAGTCAGATATATAATGAACGTGTTTAAGATACATTTAGTCAGACACTCTAGTGGACAAAACAGAAAGATCTGCTCATAATGTGAGCGTGGGATTAGTGGAGAAGTGCATAAAAGTCAACATGAACATTCTGGACCAAAATTTCTGTGATGCATAAACTCTATAACTCTATAATTCTAATGTTGAACTCTTATTACTTGTAGTTTCACCATAACTTCTATGGTTTTGTTCTCTCTACCTCTATTTATAATGCCTAGGATGCAATTTACTTTTAGCTGGTTTCTTAACCTTTCCTCCCACGTTCAATAATTTATGCACAGGCAATCCAAGCTCCAGTTTCCACATAAATGATCAATATGTTGTTACTTTTACAAAATGAAATTAATTGCAACTGCTGTAGACTTGTCACCCACATGTGATTTTAACAGCTTGTTTGGCATTTTCACAATGCATATCTCTAGTTGGGTTCTTGCAACATTTTTTAAATTAGCCCGGAATTTACAGCCAGAAGTGATGTGCATTCATTTCCCACAAGCCCTATCCATTGGTCAGAACTTAACCCACAATGGGGCAGCACAGAGGGGTAGTGTTCAGCACAACACTTTACAGTAAAAGGTGACCTGGGTTCAATTCCCACCACAGTCTGTAAGGAGTTTGTAGTTCTCACCATGACCGGGTGGGTTTCCTCCTACAGTTCACAGATTGGTAGGCTAATTGGTCATGGTACATTGTCCCGTGATTAGGCTAGGATTAGTTCAGGGGATTGCCGGATGGTGTGGCTCGAAGGGCCAGAAGGCCTATTCCATGCTGCAGCTCAATAAATAAATCAAAAATAAATTTGTGTAGCAGATGTCCTACGGCACGTTTCTCAGAGGCGAGGACTGTTTTGCAGTTAGGGCTTTGCATTCATAAATGCTGTTCCAGCGCGCGGTGAACCGTGAAACAAAATTAACCACACCCACACAAAATGAGAAGCCTTAAGAGCTGAAAGAGCTGCTACTTAACCATCTGATCCCAGAACTGCCTAAAAATATACAAACCAAAACTTGTAATTGCTATTAAACATTTCTAAAATATAAATAAAACCATAGTCTTTAAATACTTAAATAAATTAAAACAATTCAGCAAAGGTGAACTATTTTCGGCGTACTTTGTCCCCAATACGGACTCCTCCATTTCAATGAGAACAGTCCTTGTTGCTATAGGAAGTACTTTATGCAGATTCCCCAGTGAAAGTGCTGAGGAATTATCAAGGCTTTTTCATTCCAATGAGTGCAGTTCTTGCTGCTGTGGGAAGTGTAAGTGAAGGAAGAGCTTTATGCAGATTCCCCAGTGAAAGTGATGGGGAATTATCAAGGCTCCTACAACCTTGGTGCACTCCAAGATGAGAGCTCCTTTTTGAAAAATCATGCAATCAGCTGAAAATAACATGAGGACTTCTTCATATTTGTGTAAATCCCAAAGCTGTCATCAGTCACACAGGGACATGAGAAGAGTAACATGGCAAACTGTTGATATTCTCCTGCTAAACCTAGTCTTTTGTCAAATGCATAGTTTCCTCCATAAAGATTTCCTGAGCTGTAATCATCAGAATAGACGTGATAAAGATAAAATATCCCATCTTTACGGGAAGCAGGTATTTAGGAAGTATTAACAAGTTGGCTGTGAAGATCTTTAGGCTTATGGTGGACAGTAGTAGATGTGTCAGGAGGTGGGACGGAAGGGAAGAGTAGGAAGGAATATCTGAAAATATCGGTTAAATGCATGGCAAATCTGATGCAGCAGGAACGAAAAAAGATCAATTCACAACTGAAAGGCAGTTACCCAGATGTAGGATCACTTAACCTGCAAATCCAATTTAAATTGAAAAAAAAAGTTTGCAAATTAGAGACTATATGTGAGGTATGCACATGTCCATGGTTTCAGCTGGATTTGATATCTGCTCTTGTTGAGTGGACGCAAGACAAGGACAGGGATATGAAATAACGTGTAATGTACATTGGTGATTTTCAATGGTGCATGAAGGACCCAAAATATTCATATACTGGTAGATCATAAAACAAATGCTCACACACACACACACACACACACACACACACACACACACTATAATTTATAAAGCATTTAATTGACCAGTGGTGCATCCATGAAGAGTTTCTCATTACCCTAACATAAACTGGTAAATTAATATGCTAATTTATTGATACATTGATACCACTCCGTTCATCCTGAGGAGATTTCTTGTTTATCACTACTCACTTAAATTTGTCTAAAGTATAGGACAATTTTGTATTTTGTTTATGTTGATTTCAGCATCTGGTTTTAGTACCAGGCATCATTTTTCTAGAGTATTGCCTGAGTTTGTGCGCGTGTGTGCCTGTGTCTGTCTGTCTGTCTGTATATGTGGATGCGTGTGTGTACTATGTACACACAATATATCCGTATACCCTTATGTGTGTATGTTTCAGTGTGTGCTTGTCTGTCTGCATATGTGAACATGTGTGTGGATATGTGTGAAAAGATCAAAGGATCAACGGAGCCTTCAATTACTTGGTCATAGCTGTTTATAGAAATGATAAACCATGTCTTGTACAATGAACTACCCTGAATGAAGTTTCTTGTCAGAACATTGCTGCACATGCCAATGCCCTTTGGTGATAGTCACTAATGGATGCCCTATCACATTTCTCTGTCAACATTCAACAGACGATCATTCCTCTTTTTCCTTAAGGCAAGGCAGCCTTGTTTAATGTTGTTTCTGTCCTGACAGGGAATATAGTTATACTCCCTGCTGTGGAATTGCCTGTTAGCAAAGAAATTGTCCTAGAACTGACAATTGATAGACAGAGGGAGACATTGGTTATGTAGTCAATGTTGATACTAAGCACAATATGACATGTCTAGGATATTATTTACACTGACAAGTGGATAACCAGAAGATACATTTTACTAATGACTGGCTGATGAAAAGCTTCAATAGCCTGAGTTTGTTGGAACAACACTATCATGCTATCAAAAATGCAATATGTATTGTTGACATATTAGGTCACAAAATAGCCAAACAGAAATGAGAAAAAAGAGCCTTGGGAGCTCGCTGTACAACAGCTCCAGTTGGACGATAGCAATGCTTCCTATTCAATCTTCAGCCAGCTCTTGGATTCAGGAGTTAAAGGCATTGCTTAAAAATTATAAAGAAGGCTGAAGTTTTGATTTTGGGGACTGACTGCTCTGCAAGTGGTAGGCATAGAGACCAGCCTAGTCACGGGTTCAGTCACTGGGCACTCCAACGTGACAACAGCAGAGTTCCCAAGGCCAAAGTTGTGACTAACAAAAGATGTTAATGTCTTGTCCTGACATAAATCTTTGATAGGATGAATAATTTGTTCCATTATTCCCAACTTCCCAACCTGTGGTCCACGGATCCTTCAGTTAATGTTAAGGGTTCAAGGTATAAAATAGCTTGGGAATCCCTGGCCTAGACTACGATCAAGACTTGCACCTCTAGATCAACATCTTATGAAGCATCATTGGCTTTTATATTATTGTATCATTCTGCAACTTAATGGCAAATGATAACCATGCCGGTTATATAAATCTTCACACTTAAAGGAAATTTTGCTCAGCAATTTCCTCTCTTCTTCTGAAGGGGTTAACCACTAGCTGCTCATTATTCACACTGTGCTTTAACCAACTTGATTTCCACATGTTAACTCAGGAGATCCAGAGTGCAACCAAGGGTTGGATGAGGAATCAGCACTTACTGCAACGACTTAGTTAGCTTAAATGCAAAGTCCAAATCAAAGAGACATAAGAGATTGCAGATGCTAGAATTTAATTAAATTTTATTTTATTTAGAGGTACACATGGAACAGCCCTTTCAGCCCCTTCAAGCCGCATCACAAGATTCAACAGACAAGTTACTGGAAGAACTCAGTGAGCCAGGCAGCTTCTGTGGGGGGGAAATGGGCAGTCGCCATTTGGGATTCAGATCCTTCATCTGGATTGAACCACAACTAGTTATGACAGAGTCAACTCGATTGGAATCAAGGTTCATGCGGATTGCCTGATCTCATGTCAGGCCAGTGGTCGTAGATTGAAGGCTGCGGCCTCTGTGCAATGCAAAGCAGGTGCACTTGGTAGTTTTGAAAATGGGGACTTTATTAGTATTCAAAAGGAGCATTCTGGTTCAAGCTCTAATCCACGGGTGATGTGGTCAAAGGACTACTACTACTACATCGACTCAGGCCTAGGGGACCGGCGTCGGGCAAAAGGAAATACACATGAAAATGTGACTAGAAGCAGTAGCAAACTATTCATTCTCTTGAATCTTGGTAATGGTATTGGTTTATTATTGTCACATGTACCAAGATACAGCAAAAAGTTTGTCTTGCATTATGTTCATACAGATCAGATCATTACACAGTGCACTGATGTAGGACAAGTACAACAAAAATAATGCAGAATAAAGGGTAAAAACTACAGGGAAAGTGCAATGCAGATAAATGATAAAGTGCAAGATCATAAAGAGTTAAATTGTGAGGTTAAGAATCCATCTTTTTGTCCAAGAGGTCCATTCAGGAGTCCGATAGCAGCAGGACAGAAGTTATCTGTGAGCCTGGTGGTACGTGCTTTCCGGTTTATGTATCGACTGCCTGATGGAGAGCACAGAAGAGAGAATGTCTGGGGTGGTGGGCATTATAACCTGGTCCATCATGTAAAAAGATCATGGCTGATTTGAATTTTAGTCAAGATAAGTTTAGAAATTTTTAAGGACTAGATAAACAGGATTCCTCCTCGGACGCAGAGTTGAGATTAATTTGGTGCAGAGGCATACAGTGTGGAAGTAGGACCTGTGGCCCATTGAGTCCACATTGACATTTACACTGCTCCTACATGGAACACCAGGGGCTCATAAAGCTCCCAGCAGTGAATATCGGCTGTGTGGTTCTGCGTGTCCATTTCTTAGTAGATAGTACAAGTCTGGGACATGGTCTCCTATAGTCAAAGTGCTCTTCTGCCAGCAGAGAGTGGTTCTTTGGTCATGAGGGAAGCTGGTCTCCATTCTGTCGCAGTGGGTGTTGAGGGGTTATCGGAGTATCGAATGGTCCCGGTGATGTTAACTCCAGCTCGACCGGAATTACTTATTGGATCTAAGGTCTGAAATCTCTCAAGAGAGCCGGCCGCACACAACATGATCTGCCTTACCAATGAGCTGTTTTGTGATTCATGAGGGTGGTTCTTACACGGGCTGCTTCCCCTTACAGTGCACTTCCTTGCTGTCACCTGCCACCTGGACATCCCGTAGAGATTTCGTTTACCATCTGGCATTCAGTGAAGTCTTCAGTGAGGCCTTTTTATGTGGGAGTCCTTCCTGTATACTGTACATTGGAGAACTGAGGTGGTGCACAGAGCAGCTATGTGTAAAAGGTACTGCAATGTCTTTCCCTACTACAGTTACCAATCCTCTCCCTGCCCTTCCCTATTGCTAGATGCTAGTGAGTTTCAATCCAACAAGCTGCTTCAGGAAGGCTATGTTGGCATTTTCAGCACACTGATGAGAGGTGAGGGTGACAGCTGCCTTACCATGGGTACGTTTGATCTCCAACTCTTCCTTCATTCATCACAAGAATTCTATACCTATCTCATTGGTCACCTCTGATGGAAAACCACCAGCTTCTACTTCATTAGATTTCATTGTTAATAAAACTAGAAGACCTCAGTATTAAATACAAAACCCACAGGGGTCATTATCTGATGCCTGAATCTCCCTCTCAGAATGATTTCATTTCCCTCTCGAGCACACACAAAATGGTGGAGGGATTCAGCAAGTCAGACAGCATTAACGGAGGGAAATAAGCAGTTGACATTTTAGGCTGAGACTCTTCTTCAGGACTAGAAAGGAAAGGGGCAGAAATCTGAGTTCCTCCAATATTTTGTGTGTTTTGCCCAAGATTCCCAGTGTCTGCAAAATTACTTGTTTTGTTTCTCCTCACAGTGAACAAATCCCTGCCCAGGTGTTCTCTTTGCAGGCAGGTTTACCTAAATACTCCATACATGGCATGGAGTCCACGCCTACCCTCTTCCTATTGTTCATTCCCTCACCACCGGGAATTCCCGTGATGCATTCTTTTCAGTAAAAATCTCTACAAATCACTATGGATTGGATCTGTAATTATGTAAACTGTGAAGTACTAAGGTGTGACCCATGATAACGCATTGCATGACATATAAACAATTCTTTTGTTCTTCCCTGAGCTCATTGACCCATTCTGTAAAATACAAAACATGATTCTCCCATCCTTAACCATGGTGAATCACAGCTGGTGTACAACTTCAGTCTCATCCATTCTAATCAATGGAGCCAAAAGCGCTACCACACATCTTTCTCTGTATACACGGAACAGTATACGCCCCTGTGAGCGACAGAAGAGGCTGCAGATGCCCTCACCTGGAACATAAAACAAACTGCTGGAAGAACACAACAGGTGAGGTTGCATATTTGAACAGAAAGTGATAGTTACCATTGTTGGGTTTAGACCCTGCATCAGGATTGAGAGTGTAAATGGGCAATAACCAGTATAATCAGCATACAGGAGGGAGACTGAAAACTTGGCTGAGTGATGTAATAAAAATAACCTCTCACTCAATGACTTCTGGTCAGGATGGCGTCTGTGTGCAACCCTCCTTCAGTCAACATCTTCTGCATAGATCATGAAACCATACATTTCATTTATTTTATGTCTAACATTTGTTTTTTGTCTTGAACGTGATTCTGGAGCTTCTGGAGCCTATGAGTCGCTGTCTGGAGATCGTTTGGGTGTTTCAGTGCTCTGCAGTCTCAGAGGATCAGGAGTCAGAGGCAGCATGTGTGAACCTCATGACGAGAAGGCTATGAGACGGGGGCGTTAGCCAATGTTCGACTCCATTTTGCCAATTAAAGCTTCCATTGTTCACCACATAAAGCGATGAGGGGGATTGAAACATTGAAGTGACTGCGGAAGGTGAGCATCAGCTGCCTGCCTTTTTATCACTGCCGGAGAGGGGGAGATTGCCTTTTTATCACTGCCGGAGAGGGGGAGATTGCCTTTTTATGGCTGCCGGAGAGGGGGAGATTGTGTATTTTATCGCTGGAGGATTGCTCTACTACTGGAGAAGGGGAGACTGCCCTTTGATCGTTGCTGGGATCACTTGTTCCCAGAGAGGGAAAGGCCTGTTTGCCAGGCCCAGAGAACGTTACTCAGATTTTCTGCGTTTTGGATATGAACTTGGACTGTAGATACTTTCAATCTTATAGTGTTTTATATTGTACGTTTTTCACCCAATCTTTCCATTTTTGGTGTGTGGGGAGGAAGTATCTGTGGGTTGATTAATGTGCTGCTATCCTTTTTTTTTCTTGGTTGCGTGGCTATCTGGAGGAGAAGAATTTCAGAATTGTATACTATGATAATAAATGAACCTTTGAACCTTTGAATGTCATTAGGACCAAGGAACTAATTGTAGACCAGAAGAGGGAAACCAGTGGTCCATGAGCCAGTAATCCTCCTCCTGGGAGGGGGGAAGAAGATGGCGGCGCGACGACAGCACGCGCGGCCACTTCGGTGATGAATATCTGTTATTTGTCAAGTAAGGGACCGTGCACAATCCTGATTTGATAGAGACAGACGTGAGAGCACAGCGGAACTTCTGGAAAACTTCTGAAATGTCTGCTTTGCTACCGCTGCTACTATGTGGTAATCTCTGGAGCTGAAGGCCTCGAAATCCTCGGCTTTGCGTGTTTCAGCAGCCGGGGAGAGGTCGAAGGCGCTTGGCAGAGGATGGCACTCGGGAGGCTGTATCGGAGAGGCTGCTCGAAAACTCGGAGTTTTCGGACGGATGGACTCAGAGTCGGCTGGGGTCGGCTGCTTCCAAGGTATCGGCAAGTTGACGGTGCCTGGAGGTTTATGGAAGGGAGTTTCTCCCTTTTGCCTCCTGCTGCTGGGGATTCGGGAGTCGATTGACTCGGGACTTTGAGACTATTTTTTTTACTGTGCCTGTGGTCTGTTCTTTATCAAGTTATGGTATTGCTTTGCACAGCTGTAACTATATGTTACAATTATGTGGTTCTGTCAGTGTTAGTCTTTGGTCTGTCTTGTTTTCTGTGATATCACTCCTGAGAAACATCGTATCATTTCTTAATGCATGTATGCATTTCTAAATGACAATAAAAGAGGACTAAGTGTTCTCATAATCTAATCATCAGAAGATCAGAACTGGAGAAGGACAGTTACTTTAAATTCCTGAGAGTCACTATCGCACAGGACCTGTCCTGGACCAAAAATATGAGTATAATGCAAAGAAAGCACAACAACGCCTCTGCTTCCTCAGGAGACTGTAGAAATCTGGCTTGCTATCAAAAACCTTGGTGTTTTTGAAACACCAATAACTTTGAATGGAAAATCCTACAAAAGGTAATGGATTCAGCCCAGTATATCATGGGTAGAATGATCCCAACCATTGAGAACATCTACTTGAAACATTTATGTAAAAAAGCAGCATCCATTATCAAAGATCCCCACCACCCAGGCCATGCTCTTTTCTCGCTGCTGCCATCAGGTAGAAGGTACAAGACCTGCAAGACTTGCATGACCATGTTCAAGAACAGTTACTACCCCTCAACCATCAGGCTCTTGGGGAAAAAAAGGGAATAATTACATTCACTTAAGGTTTCTTTTATCTTGTTACCTGATGCTCATTATTTATCGCTATTTATTTATATCTGCATTTCTACAGTTTGTCGTCCATTGATCCCGTTTACAATTACTGTTCTACAGATTTGTTAAGTATGCCTGCAGGAAAAGAATCTCAGGGTTTTATTATGGTGACATGTATGTATTCTGAAAATAAATTTTACTTTGAACTTTGAAAGAGGTGAGAGGGGAGTAAGTGAAGTGACGCAGGTGCTGGTGAGAAACTGGTCCAGGTATGGTGAGTTTGGAGCCAGGTGGGCAGTAGGTGCGGGGGGGGGGCAGCAGAGATAGCAATATTAGCAATAAGAGGCTGGGAGTTGGAGACAACAAATTGATGCAGTTTGTGCAATGTGATAAGAAAGGAAAGTTGTGAGAGGAATTAGATAAGGAAAGGATGGTGTGCAGATGGGAACAGTGGGGGGAGTGCAGGGATTTGTGTGGGTAAAGCATGTAGGTGATGGGCAGATGGTACAAAGTGGGAGATGGGAAAAACTGGTTTGAAAACTATTTTGTGTTTTGCTCCATATGCACAAAAATATACTTCTGTATATTTCTGAAGTTGTGAAACTGATGGAGAGAGGAAAGCTGTACGTACATTGGTATACCCAAAACAGTTCGAAGGTTGCTTATATGATGACTGATTAATAAGGTCTGTATTTTCATTTGCCTTCACAGTTTTCTGAAACTGCCTTTAAGCAATGAAATTATAATACATAATTTTTTGTAGGATTAATGGAAAACTTGAACTAATTGTTTCAGAATCATAGAAAAGTACTGCTGAGAAACTGGCCTTTTTTGATCCATCTCATCCATACCAACTCTGAGGTCTCTCTGTGGCAATTCTATTAGCCTGCATGAGGCCTGCATCCCTCCATGCCTGTCCATTCGAAGTACCTGTCTAAAGGCCTCTAAAACATTGTTGTTGTCATTGTATGTGCCTCCACCACCTCCTCTGGGATTATTTCAATATAAACTTACCCACATTTTAGACCCAAGAAAAGCATTTTCTAGAAAATGGGAGGTGGGCGTAGCTATACACGCATACACGAATTTCGATGGTCACCATTTCTTCTTTCTTCTCTGATTGAGCTGAGGATATGTTGAGAGGTTGTGCATACGTGCACATACACACATTAAGAAATGAACTAAATTTTCCTTCAGAAAGAAAATATGAAGTGAGATTAACTTATTTGATTTTGTTTATATCTGATCAAAGTTCCACTTTATGAAATATATGATGCATTTTAATACAGATGAGTGGTCAATGATGATGCTACAGTACCTAAATTAGTTGTATCTCAGTAATCACCTCTTTTGAAGGTGACTTTAACTTGTGAATGAAGGTTAACAAACCTACATAATCAATGAAATTCCTCATAGTATATGGTCTGATGTCACATGACTGAGAGGGCATTGAAGATGTAAACGTTCAATTCAGACTGAATTGCACTGAAGACAGTTGGTCAATTGCTTATACTTATTCCTTCCTCAACAAATTTTCATTGGTTGTTATGTAATGTGGGATGATTAGCAAAGCCATGGAAAGCTAAACTCTTCTCTTTTTGACTAAATATGACCATACTGACAAGTCAATGTTAAACAGTTCTAAACCAAACAAACGCACAAATCAGTGAGCAGGTTCACTTGAGGTTTTTACAGTTTGATGTTGGGATGCTGATTAATCACTCTACTTGCTCCGTCTTTTTTAAAAATTTACTACCAGAATGATTCCAGAAGATTTTTAGAGAGTTGACTGTTCCTCAACATTCCACTCAATGGATGAGTTTTCTTCTCAGTGCTACCTTGGGCCCAACATATTGAAGCTGTCATGAAGAAGGCATGCCAGCAACTTTGTTTCGTTAGGAGTTTGGGAAGAATTGATACATCACTAAAGAGTCTTGCAGATTTCTACAGATGAAAGATGGAGAACATTCTGACACCTGGAGTAAAGGCCCTGCTGCACAGGATCACAAGAGGCTGCAGAGATCTGTAGAGTTAGCCAGTTCACTCATGGGCAGAGTCCTCCATACCATCAAGGACAACTTCATGAGGCGGTGATTTAAGAAGAAGAAATCCATCATTATCTAGCCTCACTGTCTGGGACAGGCCCTTTTCTCATTCCTACCATCAGGGAGGAGTGAAAGAACCTGAAGACCCACACTCAATAATTCAGAGGCAGCTTCCTAGCCTCACCATATTTTTGAAGAAGTCCACGAACCTGCATCATGAACATTATTGTGTTATTCCTTTTTCTGGACTGTTTGTTTATTTCAGCAATTTAAAATAATTTTATATTTTTATGCTGTTCTGCTGCTGTAAAACAACAAATTTCATATCATTTAAGTCAATGTTAATAAACCTAATTCTGATTCTGTCATATTATTCGCTAAAAAGCTGCCTTCAAGTTCACCTCCTACCACAGCCCCTCTGACGTGGTAATCCTTATTACCTAGCAAGTGAACAAAAATTGCAGAGGCATTCCACATAGAGTAGGATTCTCCAGAGTTTGTGCATTGTCAGCATTTACACCATGTGTAAAATACCCTGAAGCCAAATAGTCTTCCCATTCTCTTTAAAAATACTCCCCATTCTCTTTAAAAATGCTCTGATTCATTTCTTTGTAAAGCCATATAAGACACATGCGATTAATTGAAGAGGAGCAAGCAATGTCTTCCAGTTTCCCTGAAAATAATTATCCATTGACTATTGTCACCAACACAATGGCTGACTATCATCACATGTTGCAATTCATGCTGAGATACATCCTAGGACGTATTAAACTTCCTGTACACAACTTCGATGAAATCTCTGCCCAGTTACATTCAGCATATAACCTGCAGCACCAGGGGTCCTGACACTCACGGCCACTGCTGTAAGACAATTAGGAATGCCTACTGTTCCATGTCTAAAGTGCATATTGAGAACCATGTCACTTGTTGAAGTTTAGATACCAAGATTGATGGAGTTGTGGTTAGCGCAGAAGACTGGCAAAGAATAATGCACAACATAGTTCAGTTGTAGATATGGGCAGATAGAGTTTAGCCCAGATAAATATGAGGTGTTGTACCCCAGCAGGGCAAATCCAAGGACGCAGTACATTGTTAAGGACAGGGTCCTTAACAGTGTTGCTGAGCAGAGAGACTTGGGATCCAAGTTCATAGCTCCTTGAAGTGGCTAGACAAGTTGATAGGGTGGTTAAGAATGCATATGAAAAACTTGCTTTTATTAGTCAAGGCATTGGGTTCGAATGTCAAGATGTTGCAATTTTATAAATCTCTGGTTAGACCATATCTCGAGTATTGTGTACAGTCCTGGTCATGCCACTATAGGAAGGATGTTGAGGCTTTGGAGGATGTTGCCTGGTTTAGAGAGCATATGCTATCATGACAGGCTGAATAAACATGGGTTGTTTTCTTTGGAGTGTTGGAGGCTGAGGAGAGATCTGGTAGAGGTTTACAAGATTATGAGAGACTTAGATAGAATGGACAGAAAGCATCTGTTTCCCAGGATTGAAATGTCTAATACCAGATGTCATGCATTAAAGGTGGAAGGGGGTGGGTTCAAAAGGGATAGGAGGGGTTAAGCTCTTTACTCAGAGAGTCGTGGATGCTTGGAATGTGCTGCCTGGTATGGTGATAGAGGCAAATATATTAGAGGCTTTTAAGAGACGTTTTGATAGGCACCTGGAGGGAGATGGACATGGTGTATGGTTAGTGTCTGAGTGTTTTTGATTTGCCTTTTAGATAGTTTGGCACAGCATTGTGAGCCGAATAGCTTGATCCTCTGCTGTATTCTTCTATGATCGATGTTCTATGTACAGGAGTGAAAGAGTTGGATGTCGGGCAAGTAACACTGTTCGGGAAGAAAAGCTTTTGATCTTGGGCTTTTCTCTGTTCTGTGTATGAATGCTGTCATATTCTTCAAGAAGGCAGACAGCCAGAAAATAAAATGAAGTGCATGAAATTTTGATTCTGATTATTTAATACAGCAGCCTATGAATCATGACCACCCTGCAAATGCTGACACTGGAGTTGAAACCTTGGGTAGCTGAATTTGCAGATTATCAAAGAAAGAGATAGAAACCATAAATACAAAAATATTTAAACTGTGCAGGCTTGCAATAAAATCTGAATTATCCCAGGGGATTAGAGGAGAATACTGTGGAGATCTGCTTGTTGGTACTCTGGCAGTTGTGCATCATGCACAGACTGATAATCTATAGTGAGAGATAAGTGATTCCAGAACGTCAGCTTCTAATCATGATACAGATTTTAATTGTAAACACTGAGAGAAAATTTAGTATTGAGCAACAATGCTTTAAAATCCTCCAAAGTATGCTGTAGGGTAGAATATTATTCTATTTACAAAATGAACAAGAGTCAATTTAAAACTGTGAGAAAGATCTGGCTCTAATTCAGAGTTGCAGAGACACAGGCCCACAAACATTATCTCCGCAGTAATTGCTATTTACCTCATGGTCCTCTTCATTGGTGAGTACCCTTCAGTTTCAGTTCCCTTCCTTGGGAAGAAGACTATGTGTGTTCACTCTAAGCTCTTCATGAATTATACAAATCTATAAGTTCAATCCTTAGTCTCCTAACCTCTCACTGAAACTTAGACCCTTGAGTATTGGTAATTTAATGTGTACAAGATAGCTATTATACATATCATGTTCTTTAGAGCTACTCAAAGCATGCCAATGGATTGAGCTACACAATTCAGCCACTTTGGAGTTGTTATGTTTTGTAACTTCAAAACGTAAAACTAATTGAAAGAAAACACAGAGCTAGGAGGCGCGTATGATAAGATTCATTTTACATTTAGTGTGGCGTGCATATGTGATTCAGTGGTGTAATGATGTGTGCCATTCATGTACTTTTACTTATAACCTGTAATGAATTATATAAATGACAAAGAATACTTAATCAAACAATATATTTACAATATTACTCAGAAAGTTGTAAAATTAGTCAGCTCCATCATGGGTACTAGCCTTCATAGTATCCAAAACATCTTCAAGGAGTGGTGCCTCAGAAAGGTGGCCCCCATAATTAAAGACCCCCATCAGTCAAGACATGCCCTCTTCTCATTGTTACTATTAGGAAGCTGGTACTGAAGCCTGAAGTCACAAACTCAGTGATTCAGGACCAGCTTCTTCCTCTCTGCCATCTGATTTCTAAATGGTCATTGAACCCAAGAACACTATCGCACTTTTTTCTATTATTTCTGTTTTTGCACTACTATTTTAATTTATCTATTTAATATACAAATATACACTTACTGTAATTCATTTTATTTATTCAAGGGTTCACTCTTCTTGGCAGGTGAGACTTGTGTCTGTGAAACAATCTCAGGTTTTGCAGCCTCCTCCGTTGTGGTTGTAGGAGTTGACACTGGGACTGCAGGAAGTCGTTCTGACAGCTCTGGACCTCTTTCTTCAATTGACTCTGATCTCCTCAACTGATCAATGTGTCATCTCCAGATGAAAGCAGATGCAGTCTGCGTAAGGGAGTGGTCCTGTACTGCTCTTAGTCGTTTCAACTGCCCACTTTTGATCACCTCTATAGTCCCTCACCAGGACCACTTGTACAGGAGTGAAACATCAAACTTCCTTGTTCAATGAGCCCTCAATTTGACTTATCTCTTTGTCCTGCATATCCCTTCAGAGATTGGGATTGAGAAGATCCAAGAATGAGCTCAAGGAACGACCCAGGAACAGCACAGCTGGTGAGTTGTCAGTTGTGGAGTGTGTTGCATTGCAATATGCAAGGATGAAACTGTTGAGCTTCCCTTCAGAAAGGTGTGCAAAGATATCTTCCTTCCTGGGCAGAAGGTATTGATCTACTTTCAGTACTGGGTTGATGATGACTTTAAAATCACCACAGATCCTGACAGACCCAATTTTCTTGTCTACCGGAACCAATGGCATTTCCCATGGTGTCCACTCAACCTTGGATAGAATTCCTTCAACCTCCATGCGATCAAGCTCGCTGGCCACTTCATCGTGGATTTGCAAAACTTGGCTGTTGCATTTAAATTTAATTCCATTCTATCCTTGATATGTTTGTGTTTTTTTTAATGTCATTCTTGAACACTGTTGTGACCTCATCCAGTATCTTTCTTCATTAACTTTCATATAACTTCATTGCAGGAGATGTGGCATGCAAATAGTGGATGGATCTCCAATCAAGTTGTAGTTGTCTCAGCCAACCTCATCCCCAGAATCCTGGCCCTCCTGCTTTTACCACATACAAGCCCAACGTGGCTTGTTGGTTGCTGTATTTCACTGTTACTAATGTCATTCCCACAGGAATTATCATTTCTCCAACATGAGATTTTAGCTGGATATCTGCAAACTTCAGTTCAGTATCTTTGAAATAACATTCAAACTCATTTTATGGAACAACAGAAATATCTGAACCAGTGTCCAGTTCCATTTAATTAATTTACTATTCATTTCTGGTGTAAGCCATACTGCTTGTCTATTGTTAGTTTTTACATTGTAAATCTCTAGGCTACAGAGCACTGTGTCACTCTCAACATTATCAGATTTTTCTATCACCTGCATGTAGATTACTGCTCATTTTGAAACTGCAACTTCATTTTTTACCTTTTTGTCTTCCTTCCACAGTCCATTCATTTTTGTTTGCCCAACATGCTCTTTGTATGTGTCCTTCTTTGTTGCATTTTCTGCAGGTTTCAACTTTAAACCTGCATTGATCTGGTGTATGTGAGCCCCTGCTACAACAATAACATAATTTGTTCAGCCAGACTGGTTTCTGTTTACATGTTACAATTTTGTTCATGTTCATTTCCGTTCGTGCCTGCAACTCAATTGGATCTCTGCCTGATGTTTCCATTGGTACAGTGACTTAAACTGCTCTTTTAAATGTGAGTTGTGCTTCAGTTAGGTGCCATTTTTGAATGTTTTCTTGTTAGGCTCCACAAACTAAATGATTTCTCAGTGCATCATTAAGCCCATTATTGAACTGACAATGCTTTGACAATTCTTCAATTCAGCACCATGAGCTGAAATGGACTCCCTTTCCTTTTGATTCCACTTAAGAAATCTAAACTGTTCTGCAATCAACAATGGTTCCTATATTACTTTTGCAATATCACTAAAACTCACTTTGGCTGGTCTGATTGGAGAAGTCAAACTTCAAACTTCAAAGTATGCTCTTCCATCAACTACACTGAAAATCTGGCACTTACTTTTCATTTGCTTTTTTTATTTTCTTCAAAATACTGCTCAATTTGCTCAGTATTCAAAATCCAGTTATCTCTAGTGCTATCGATTGCATCTATCTTGCCAATGTACCCACTCATTTCTGCTTTTTCTTAAATTTATGATTATTATCACCTGGGACTCACTGTTTATGAACCCATGAATTTCATCTATTTTCTGCTTTTTTAACTCGACTGTCTTTCTCTTCCTCTTGTGATGACACAAATCTGTTTTGCTTTTTTTAAAAACTAGAATGTCTTGTTGGGCTTCAACAGGTACTTATTCATCTTGGGTTTGTTTTAAAACTTACTCCAAGACATAAAATTAATTGGAAGAAAACACGGAGCTGAGAGATGAGTGTGCTTTGTTTCGTTTTTACTTTAGCAAGACACATACATATGACATGAGCCATAATGACATATTCCGTTTACGTAATTCTACATATAACCTATAACAAATTACTGTCTATAAACAACAAAAAATGCTTAATCAAACAACATATTTAAAACATTACTCAAATATTACTGAAATATTAAATACACCATAGGCGTGAACCATGCTTTGTTCGGTCGTGTACCCTGGATGTCATGGAGCGATTTCTTTCAGAGCTGACTCACTTATTTGTAACAGAAGAGATTCTGCCGATGCTGGAAATCTTGAGAAAAATGCTTCAAGGACTCAGCACGTCTGAAAGCGCCAATGGCATGTTGAAGGGACTCAGCCTGAAACGTTGATAGTTTATTTCCCTCTATAGATGCTGCCCTTAAGACAAGTAAGTTACTCACTTGCTTGTGGTCAGGGCAACAATGAAACAACAGCTCTACAGCTAGTTTCTGTTCATATCTGCAGAGGTAAAATTTTACTGAGTGATCTCTCCAATATGTTCTTTACTATTTCCTAATTCTCCTCTGGTGCACTATACTCTGTGATCTAATTAGTGTCCCCCAAAAAAGATGATCTTTGATTCTGAGGTGAAAGTGTTATAGATAGAAACACAGAAAAGCTACAGCACAATATAGGCCAATCGGCCTACAAAGCGATGCCAAACATGTCCTTCGCTTTAGAAATTACCTCGGGTTACCCATAGCCCTCTATTTTTCTGAGCTCCATGTACCTCTCCAGGAGTTTCTTAGAAGACTCTATCATATTCACCTCCACCACTGTCGCCAGCAGCTCATTCCATGCACTCACCACTCTCTGTGTAAAAAACTTACCCCTGACATCTCTGTACCTACTTCCAAGCACTTTAAAACTGTGCCCTCTCATGCTAGTCATTTCATCCCTGGGAAAAGCCTCTGACAATCCACACAATCAATGACTCTCATCATCTTATATACCTCCATCAAGTCATCTCTCATCCTCTGTCACTCCAAGGAAAAATGGCCGAGTTCACACAGCTTATTCTCATAAGGGATGCTTCCCAATCTATGGAACATCCTTGTAAATGTGCTCTACACCCTGTCTATGGCTTCCACATCCTTCCTGTGGTGAGGTAACCAGAACGGAGCACAGTACTCCAAGTGGGGTCTGATCAGGGTCCCAAGTAGCTGCAACATTACCTCTCGGCTCCTAAACTCAATCCCACAATTGATGAAGGCCAATGCACCGTATGCTTTTTTAACCACAGAGTCAACCTGCACAGCTGCTTTGAGTATCCTATGGACTCGGATCCCAAGATCCCTCTGATCCTCCACACTGCCAACAGTCTTGCCATTAATATTATATTCTGCCATCCCATTTGACCTACTAAAATGAACCACCTCACACTTATCTGGGTTGAATTCCATCTGCTACTTCTCAGCCCAGTTTTGCATCTTATCAATGTCCTGCTGTAAACTGACAGCCCTCTACTCTATCCACAACATCCCCAACCTTTGTGTCATCAGCAAATTTACTAACCCATCCCTCCAGTTCCTCGTCCAAGTCATTTATAAAAATCACGAAGAGTAGGGGTCACAGAACAGATCCCTGAGGCACACCACTGCTCAGCAACCTCTACAACCACTCTTTGCCTTCTGTGGGCAAGCCAGTTCTGGATCCACAAAGGAATGTCCCCTTGGATCCCATGCCTCCTTACTTTCTCAATAAGCTTGCATGGGGTAACTTGTCAAATGCCTTGCTGAAATCCATATACACTGCATCTACTGCTCTACCTTCATCAATGTGTTTAGTCATAGCCTCAGAAAATTCAATCAGGCTCATCAGGCACAAATTGCCTTTGACAAAACCATGCTGACTATTCCTAATCATATTATGCCTTTCCAAATGTTCATAAATCCTGCTTCTCAGGATCTTCTCCATCAACTTACCAACCACTGACGTAACACTATAATTTCCTGCACTGTCTGTACTCCCTTTCTTGAATAATGGAACAGCATCCACAACCCTCCAATCCTCCAGAACCACGCCCGTCCCCAAAGATGATGCAAAGATCATCGCCAGAGGCTCAGTAATCTCCTCCCTCACCTCTCACAGTAGCGTGGGGTACATCTTGTCCAGTCCAAGTGACTTATCCAACTTGATGCTTTCCAAAAGTTCCAGCACATCCTCTTTCTTAATATCTACATGCTTAAGCTCTTTAGTCTGCTGGAAGTCATCCCTATAATTCCCAAGATCCTATTCCGTAGTGAATACTGAAGCAAAGCACTCATTAAATACCCCTGATATCTCCTCATGTTCTATACACACTTTCCAGTGTTACACTTGATTGGTCCTATTTTCTCACGCCTTATCCTCTTGCTCTTCACATACCTGTAGAATGCCTTGGGGTTTTCCTTAATCCTGTCTGAGAAGGTCTTCTCATGGCCCCTTCTGGTTCTCCTAATTTCACTCTTAAGCTCCTTCCTACTGGCCTTATAATCTTCTAGATCTCTACCATTACCTAGTTTTTTGAACCTTTTGTAAGCTTTTCTTTTCTTCTTGACTAGATTTACAACAGCCTTTGTACACCATGGTTCCTGTACTCTACAATCTTTTCCTGTCTCATTGGAACGTACCTATGCAGAACTCCATGCAAATATCCCCATAACATTTGCTACATTTCTTCCGTAACTTTCCCTGAGAGAGTCTGTTCCCAATTTATCCTTCCACATTTCTGCCTAGTAGCCTCATATTTCCCCTTACTTCAATTAAATGCTTTTCTAACTTGTCTGGTCCTAATCCTCTCTATGCTATGGTAAAGGAGATAGAATTGTGATCACTATCTCCAAAATGCTCTCCCACTGAGAGATCTGATGCCTGACCAGTTTTATTTCCTAATACTTGATCAAGGACAGCCACTCCTCTTGTAGGCTTATCTACATATTGTGTCAAGAAACCTTCCTGAACTCACCTAATAAACTCTACCCTATCTAAACCACTTGCTCTAGGGACATGCCAATCAATATTTAGGAAATTAAAATCTCCCACCACGACAACCCTGTTATTATTACACCTTTTCAGAATCCGTCTCCCTATCTGCTCCTCAATGTCCCTGTTACTATTGGGTGGTCTATAAGAAACACCCAGTAGAGTTATTGACCCCTTCCTATTCCTAACTTCCACCCACAGAGACTCCGCAGACAATCCCTCCATGTCTTCCTCCTTTTCTGCAGCCGTGACACCATCTCTGATCAACAGTGCTATGCCCCACCTCTTTTGCCTCTCTCCCTGTCCTTTCTGAACCATCTAAAGCCTGGCACTCGAAGTAACCATTCCTGCCCCTGAGCCATCCAAGTCTCTGTAAGGCCACAACATCGTAGCTCCAAGTACTGATCCACGCTCTAAGCTCATCCGCTTTGTTCATAATACTTCTTTCATTAAAATAGATACATCTCAAACCATCGGTCTGAGTGCACCCCTTCTCTATCACCTGCCTATCCTCCCTCTCATACTGTCTCCAATCATCCTCTATTTGCGAGCCAACCACCTCTTCCTCCGTCTCTTCAGTTTGGTTCCCTCCCACTAGTTTAAACGCTCCCCAATATCCTTAGCAAACCTCCCCCCCAAGATATTGGTCGCCATGTGATTCAAGTGCAGCCCATCTTTTTTGTACAGGTCACACCTGCCCCAGAAGAGGTCCCAATGATCCAGAAATCTGAATCCCTGTCACAGGTGATCAGAAACATCCCGGACCCTGGCACCCGGGAAGCAAGCTACCGTTCATGCTTCTTTCCTGCATCCACAGAATCGCCTGTCTGACCCCCAAACTATCTCTGCTGCTGTCCTCTTCCTTTCTTTACCCTTCTGAGCCCAATGGTCAGACACTGTGCCAGAGGCGCGGCCACTGCTGCTTCCCCCAGGTAGGTCGTCTCCCCCCCAACAGTACTCAAACAGGAGTACTTATTCTTAAGGGGGACAGCCACTAGTGTACTCTCTAGTATCTGACTCTTGCCGTTCTCTCTTCTGACTGTTACCCACTTATCTGTCTCCTGAGGCCCCGGTGTGACTACCTGCCTATAGCTCCTCTCTATCATCTCCTCACTCGCCCTGACCAGGTGAAGGTCATCGAGCTGCATCTCCAGTTCCCTAATGCGGTCCCTAAGGAGCTGCAGCTCAACGCACCTGGAGCAGGTGTGGCAGTCTGGAGGCTGGGAATCTCCCGGACTTTCCACTTCTGACAACCAGCATATAACACCGGCCTCACACACATATTTCCTGTCTGTATTCTACACAGATAGCCTACCTGGCCTCGACCCATTGAACAAAAGCCTCCTACTCTGTCTCCCTTTACTCCATCGCCCGCTCCTGAACTGCCTGCTCTATAAAGCTCTTCTCACTGTTCTCACTGGCTGACGTCCACGCGTCTCCGCAGTCGTGCCCTGATCAAACCGCTGAAGAAATAACCGTCTCCTTTTAAACTCTTCTCACTTTTCAACTCTTCTCGCTGTTCTCACTGGCTGATAGCCAAGTGCTTGCGCAGTTGTGCCCCGATCAAACCGCTGAAAAAATAACAGTCTCCTTTTCAACTCTTCTCGCTGTTCTCACTGGCTGACATCCACACGCTTGCGCAGTCATGTCCCGATCAAACGCTGAAGAAATAACTTGTTATGTGCATTCTCCTCGTATATTTTAAAAATTAAGTTTGCTTTTCTTCAATGTACCTCTGACCATTACTGCAGCATCCATTAGTGACTCCGAGCAATGCTTGAATCAATTTTGCTTTGTGATAATGATCAATCTCACTGCCTTATTGAGAAGCAATGGTTATTATCAACATAAAGAGCTGGAATAAACCAGAAGAAATGCAACACCACTGAGATTGAGGGTTTGCTCTGCAGCCACTCGAGTGCTTGAGTGCTTTTTGGCATTCGTGTTTAGGTGTTCTGATGATTTAATGGGCCTCATGAAGCCCTGGTATTGCCACATCCTTTGTCCTTCATTTGGAAATGAAATTCAGTAACTACATAGTGATGCTGTAAGCCTGCCGGAACTCTACAATAACACTGCCACAACGTTCTTACAATAGCCTCAGGGAAATTCCTGAGCAATGACTTTATGGCCAACATTTCTACACAAAGTATCGATAGCGTGGTGTGATGCAGAAGAATCCCTCTGAGTTTCCTCTGTAGAATAACATTATCACTTCATGACATGAAGTTCTTTCCATATTTAACTCTAACCACACCTTTCAATAAACATATCAATAAATATTTCAATAAACATTGGATTCATATAAATCCAAGCAGCAGGTCCATCTTCATGACAGATTTCCTCCTATCTCAGTGGTATCCAAGTCCTAAGAAGTATTCTTCATTAGCATTCTGGCAACATCAATCTCCACTTTGTGTCTGGAGCCATGTTTTTCGGCAGTACTGATTTGCATTGCTGATCTCTGTAATGATTAAAATGTGTTTGTGATTACAGATGATGAAGTCTGCAGTGCTTAACTAGCAGACATTAAACATTCCATACTGAGAAGTAACGCTCACATGAAAATTGCAAAAATATTGATTTCTGAAATGGTCAATCTTCAAAATGTCTCCTTTGGAACAATAATTTGATTTTAAAAATTGGCATAAAAATTCAATCAAATAGTTCTGTTTTCTTTCTAAGAAACATGTCAATGAAAATCAACGTTATCTGGAATTAATTTCTGTGTTTTATATTATTCCAGAAATCAGCCTTGTGCACTCCTTGTTGTGAATTACCAAGACAAATGGAAACATTCTCAACAAAGATATCATTCCACAGGATGTGTTTCCAGTTAAAATTTTGTTATGTTATTCTGAGCTGCAACAATCATTGTCCATTCTTAACCCCATATGTAGTCAACAGCATTGCTACGCATCGGGCCACCCTGACTTCCAGCTACAGTTTCAGCAATCGGTGGTGGAACACACTTGAGACAGGCTCTTCTGTCTGAGTCCCACTCCTGGTGACCACAGAGATTTCAACGTCATTCAGAAAACTTTAATTATCTTTGCAGGAGTGGAAGGTGGGTGTTCTAGTGCCACAAGAAAGTTCAAGAAGTTTGGGGGAGGCATAAAGTGCTTGTGTACATAGGACTGCTCGGCATAGGATCTACATGGATCCATGCTATTCTCAAAAGCTCTTTAAAGGATGATAGTTATAGAGCTTAAGGTTCAGAGTTGTCACATTACACAGCATGGAAACAGATCCATTAACTTTTTGAGTTCATGATGAAGGTTATTGGCCTGAAATGTCGGCTGTTCGGTCCTTCGCATAGGTGCTTCCTGACCTTCTCAGTTCCTCCAGCACCTTGTGTGTGTTACTCTAGATTTTCAGCATCTGCAGAACACCTTGTGTTTCCCTTTGAAGTCTCATTTATTCCAATTTTTTTGCCCTAATTCAAATGTGCAGGAATGTAAGGAGTTGCTGAGAAGAGAGGACTCATCCAATGCATTATGGGTCAGGAAGGCAACATCTCTCATCAGGAATCCCCATCAACCAGGCTACACCACTATGCCATCTTCTCACAACTACCATCAGGCAGGATGTACAGCAGTACCTCCCAACCTTTCATATGTCATCGACCCCTACCATTAAGCAACGTGTCCATGGACCATAGGTTGGGAACTCCTGCAGTACAGAAATCTAAAGTCACACAATGCCGGGTTCAAGTACAATTACTTTCCTTTAACTATTCAGTAAGAAAACCAACCTGAACAACCGTAATCACTTTCACAGTGTAGCAACACCATGACCACTTTGCACAACAGTAGACTTTCTTGTGTTTTATTCTGATTGTCTCCTTTCTTGCATAATTTTGAGGAATTTTTCACAATTTATGTTATTTTACATTTTTCTATGTCTTTTTAAAACTTGTTTCTATGTGCCCATTTTGCTAATGCAGGTAAGTTTTCATTGCACCTATGCATGCACGTACTTGTGCATTTGCAGTAAACTCAGCTGTGATTTGGACTTTGATTCCCATCAACTCAACCAAGATTCTCCTACTCACCAACACACTGACCTATTTTTCCAGTGACCAATTCATCTACAGGTCCACATGCCTTAGGAATGTGGAGCACCTGAAGGATTCCATGTGGCCACAGTGTGAGTTTAGTCCCGGAACTCAGGATCTGAGCCAGGTCACTGGAGCTGTAAGGGAGCAGCTCTGCTGACTATGCCACTGTACAGCCCACGTCATCACTGAGTTCTGCAAACTTTGGCAGTTCAATCTGTAACTTCTTCCCCTCTCTTCCCATCTACCATGGACCACTAACTGAATTTCCACCAACTGTCCTGACTTAGAATTTTTAGCAAATGCCAGAAAAGAATCCTTATCTCCTCCTCTCTCCTCCTCCTATGATCTCCTCCTCTCTATCGACTCAGGTGACTCTGCCATCCTAATTCTTCTTGACCTCAGCGCAGCATTCAATACTGTTGATCATTCCATTGTAAAAGACCGTCTCCAGTACGGGGTTGGAGTTGATGGCACTGTCTTGAACTGGTTCACATCCTACCTCAAAAATAGAAGCTTCTCCATCAACATAGGCAAATTTTCCTCTTCTCCAGCTAGTTTCTCCTGCGAGGTCCCACAAGGTTCCATCCTAGATCCCATTCTTTTCTCTATACACATGCTTCTCCTCGGTCAAATTATTCAAAAACATGACATATCCTTCCATTGTTGTGCTGACAACACACAGCTTTGTCTCTCCTTGAAACCAAACGACCAGTCAAATCTAGTCAGCCTCATGAACTGTCTTGAGGACATAAAGTGTTGGATGGCACAAAACTTCCTACAGCTGAATGAAGGCAAGTCTGAAGTTGTCCTATTTGGCCCCCCTGACTCCATCAAAGTGATTACCAACAGCCCTGGTAACCTGTCCACCCTTGTCAAACCCCATGTCAAAAACCTTGGTGTGATATTTGATTCTGCCTTTAAGTTTGACAAGCAAGTTAATGCAGTAGTAAAAGCCAGTTTTTTTCCAGCTTCATACTATTGCCAAAATCAAGTCGTTTCTCTTTCAAAGACCTCGAGAAAGTCATCCACACCCGTATATCCTCCCGCTTGGACTACTCCAACTCCCTGTACACTGGGATTAGTCAGTTGTCCCTGTCCCGCCTGCAACTGGTCCAGAACGCCGCAGCCAGGCTCCTGACATAGTTCCTGTTCCAGGCACCTATTACTTCTATCCTGGCCTCTCTCCATCCCCTACCATTATGGTTTAGAATTGATTTTAAGGCTCTCCTGTTTGTTTATAAAGCCCTAAATGGGCTGGCCCCCTCCTATATCACAGACCTTCTAACCCCTTATTCTACTTCCAGGTCCCTCAGGTTGGCTGACCTGGGGCTCCTGGCTGTCCCGTGACCTAAATTTAAGTTCAGGGGTGACCGTGTCTTTGCTGTTGTATCCCCTAGACTGTGGAACAGCATTCCCCTCCCCATCAGATCTGCCCCCTCCCTTGACTCTTAAGTCCAGGCTCAAAACTTACCTTTATTCACTAGCATTTGAACCTTCCTGATGTTTCTGATTTTTGGCTTATGCCTAGGCTCATGTGTTGTTTATTTTGTCCCTAAAAGCTGTGTGCCTTGTTGTTTATATCTGTGTTTCTTGTATTTGTGATTTTAGTTACCTGTTATGGTTTGTATAGCACCTTGGTCAACATGGGTTGATTTTACATGTGCTTTATAAATAAATTTGACTAGACTTACCCTGCAGTGAAATAAATTTATTAGAAGTTGATAGTTTACAACAACGATAAACAACAGAAACTAAGACACCATTCTCTTTCACTCTGAATTCTGTGTTATAAACGAGACCTCACATATACTCACACAGCTATCCAGGGAATCAATTTGCATAAGATCCGTTGGAGCATATCCTCCAGTGACTGTCCAAGCCACCCTCTCTGACAGCAGCACCATTGTAGCTGAAGATTCTTTCAATTAAGATAAAACCTAATTTGTTACAAACAATTGTAATTGTAGCTTTATTGTTGATTGAGAATTGAGTTTCATAATCCTTTTCAGTCCTTCTGTTGGCCTGAGTAAACAACTCTGAGTTTTATCCTCCTCTGTTGTCTCATAGTAGAATGAATGGGATTACTGGTGTACACGCAATGGACCAAATAGCCTTCTCTGTCATAACAAATATGAGAAATGCAGTATGCGTTGTTACTGCTTCGTTAAGCTTCATTGTTCACCAGCATATACTGGATATTCAAAGCTGTGATACAGATATTCATTTGATCTTTCTCTTGCCCAACAAGCCTTTGTAAGTTATGAAATAATACAGAATCTGTCAAATGTCACAAAGTTATTCATTTGCTGTTCAGGTGTGCTCTTCATATAAAAAAAAAGACATTTGGAAGCACTGGAGAAGAAGCAATAATTACCCATGGGTTTGACAGCAACATTGTGAGAAGGTTGGTGCTCTTACATCTGGACATATTGCTGTGTGGTGATGTAACAGAAGCTTTTAAATTAGTAAAATATTTTGATAAGATAGACACAATGCTGTCTGGGAGTGAGACCTAAAGCTCATGAGTAAGAGGTTATTGCTAATAAATCCAGTGACATCTTCAGCCAAAATAACTACTCGGTGATTGCTGAGAACGGGGAGCTTGCTAACTTATGGAAGTTGAGCAGTACAGATAATCTTAAGGAAATTAGATGAAAGCAAGAGGGAGGAAAGATTAGAAAGAAATCTTGAAAGGATAGAGCAAGAGAGGTCCTGAGTGGAGACTAACTATTCACCATGAACCGAGAACAGATACTCGTCATTTCTAGAAACTTCATCATTAATTGAAAGCTATAACTCAGCCTTAGATGCATAACCACTGATGGCAACCAATGTGAGGTTCTCCACTAATGAGGTACTGAGGCTAGTTACAAGAGTCAATGCATTACCTTGCTGAGGACATCTAATCTCATCCTTATGCAAGGCAGAAATCAAGCACCACATCTGCTGATCAAATATCTTTTGAGCTGAAATGAGCAGCATATTAAATTATCCACTGGCCCATAATGAAAACTCAGGCATTAGTGCTGTTAAAGTATTCATGTGACATCAAAAATGCCAAAAGCACACCAACTTTCATATAAGTGGTGACTTTAACAAGCAACTTTGCCTATATTCGGCCGAATTTGAGAATGGTCCAAATGACCAAAAAATTAGGTAACCTAAAATTTAGCCAAAGAGATGGGTTTTAAAGTGGAATTAAACGTAGACAAAGGTACTTATGCAGAGAGGTTTAGGAAGCGAAGTTCTAGTCTTAGTGTTTAGGCACCATTGACTAACTTGAAGCAGGGATGTGCTGGAGAGACGTTCTTTGGAGAAGCCCAAAACTCTGGGAGACCTTTGGTTTGTTGGCAAAGATGAAATGGAACTAAAAATTGCAAAAATAAAGCCATGACTGGATTGGCTGACAAGGTTTGCAAATTAGGGACAAGGTTAATTGGCTGGAGGGACTTGGTGAGGAGTACAAGACAGGAAACATGTTTTTTAAGAAGTTTATGTCACAGACAGCTCAGAGACCAGAGGAATAGTCAAGTCGGATTCAGCTACTTAATGCTAAAGGCTTTCATGAGTCAAATATTTAATGCAAAATAAATGACAGAGTGCTTAGTAGTTGATAAACCAACATTCAAGAGATGGATTAAGATGAGCTTGCTAACAAAAGCGACACTCAAAGGATCAACTCAAGATCAGTGAGTCTGACAGCTCTGGAGTAGACAAAAAATAGCAGCAGGATCAAACTTCATTCACAGTTTCTCCTTTTCTCACCACCAGGTGCTTAACTTGAATATGGATTTTGCTATAAATCATCAGAACTTGACTTCAGGCTTTCTTGTATTAGATTAGTGGTTCCCAACCTAGAGTCCACAGACGCCCTGCTTAATGGTATAATCCATGCATATAAAAGGTTGGGAACGCCTGTATTACATCTTGTCATAATGAAAGGACCTTTGTTGTAATGTACAAAGATGAAGCTCAAAGCATATTTGATCATGATGAACTGAATTATAATCATAAATTGCCGTTGTACTCTGCTGAAAATTAAAACAGACCATCCAAAATGTTACATCCTTCCGAATGTATCATTCCGATGCTGATGAAGAACACTGAGGTGGAGATTAGTAAAAACTATGAGCAGAAGAAAACAATCACAAAAGAAAAACAGTAATGCTTTTAATTTTTTCCAGAAGGCTAAGAGGAGACTTAGTGGATATGTAGGAATATTTTAACAGTCTCCAAGAGCTGAGAAAGTCAAAATATATAGCATTAGATTTAAAGTGTTTAGCAAACAATCTAAGGCTGTGGTAGGAAAAAAAATTCTTTACACAGAGCTTAGACATCTGGAATGTATTGTGTGAATTCTGACTTCCAAAAGGGAACTAGATACATACTTGAAGATAAAACATTTTGCAGAACTTGAAGAAAAGCCAGAAAACGGAATGAAATGAACTGCCCTACAAAAGGCTGATCCTGACCCGATGGGCCGAGTGGCTTCCTTCTGCACTGCAGCGATTCTACGATTCTATCGTCAGTGCGGAATATGCAAGGACACTTTGCAGTTAATCAACATGTACCAATATGTGACAAATCATAAAGAAATAACTGTTCAATTAATCAGTTTTAGAATTGTTAGTTTAGTGAAAAGTTTACATGCACCTTAAATAAGATGTCAGAAGATTAAACTGTATTGTTAGTTTGACTCCTTAAACTCCTCTGACATATTTCTCTGTAGAAATATACCTATGTGTGTCCAGAATCCATTCCTGTGCGAGCTGGTTTCCTTCAGTGAAACTTGGAGAAAGCTATTGTTTTCAATATATAACATCCCATCAGCACCCCTACTCCACTAGCTATGACATCACCGAAGCAGGCCTCATACCAGTAGCACTCAAACATCTGAACCCTATCTTCTCTATCACCAAAGTTACCTCTTTCCAATTCCTGACACTGTCCCTTGAAACCAACTTGATGCTCCATGTTGATTTTATCCCACTAATTGACTGTTCTTATATTCAAAGGGTGAAAAAAGACAATGATATTGATCAACAGAGCTTTATATTGATAGCTTTAAGAACTGAATCCTTCTTGGCGATGTTATAATCTTACATAAATACATCCCATCATCCTTTCTCCACCTTCTCTGTACAATCTTGTACGTGAAGAAATGAACAGACTTAAGAGCTGAGCATGTCATGACTTTTTATTCCAATGTCTTTGCATACTTTCACAATGTGTCAGTAAACAATTGCCGCCATTTGAAGAGCAGATAATGACATAATTCTGTGCATAACAAAGTATCAACTTTATAGCCATTTCCTCACTTTGATCTTATGGCTTCATCTTTGAGAAAAGGATAAAGAGAAGAACATCATTTTGTGAAGCTCAATGACATAATACATGTAAGGGTTTCTTCTTTTATGTTACTGCTAAGGCTTCTTTGTAATGTTATAATAAAATGGCTTCTCGGTAATGTTAACTGCTGAGTTAACGGTAGCAGCTTGTTTGGGTTATAATTACTGATAACAGGAATTGTATTAATTTGCTAACCAATTGGGATAGATGTTATTCTTCCTTGTGTGTCTGTGAGCTATTGTTTTCGTGGGCTTTGGGCAGAAAGCGTGATGGGGACAGAGAGAGGAGACGTGATGAGAGAGATGCTGTAAGCTGGGCGGGGATCGGACCCAGGAGGGAGTCTGAGGCCCAGGGCTTTTCTGGAGGAGAACCGAAGAGGAAGGACGTGCTGGATGCGCTCTGGTCGGCCACCATGGTTGGTCCCAGGTGGCACGTTGAGGAGATCGGAGGAGATTGAATGGTGGAAAGAAAACCCAATTAATTGAGCACCAACGGCTGTGCACGAAGTGGTTGAATTTTGATAAGTTTGGTGCTTTTTACTTTCCTTTTATATTGTATCTCTATTAATTACATAGTTCCAGTAAGATCTATAAAGTGTAATCTGTAATTCGTACATTGTGTGCTGTCTGCTAATTGGCGGTGTGGGGTACATTACACGGCATCCACACAAACTTGATTATCCATTTTCGGGGGACCGAAGGCTGCTCTCCCAGATGAAAGCGAACTAAGCGAGCCTGAGGCTTGCCAGGAGGTTGCATACATATATAGAACACAATATTAGGTTCAATTGTATCAGCCGTCTCCTCACTGTCAGACCTAATTGTGTTAGTGGGACATATGTCTCACTTGCATTTCTTTCAGATATCAGAATGTCCTTCCCTTTGCTTCCTCATGTAGTCCTGCTTCAACCTCGGCAAACCTATTCCCCACCAGGAAGCTCAGTCTCTCATCCACCCGTCTCTCTGAATTGCATGCAGCCAGTGGGTGGCTGACCGAAACCTTCCGGAATCTTCTGTTTCTATTGACCAAACACCTATTGGTTTTCTATACTTGACTTTTCCCCAGATCTTATCTAGGTGTCTACGTTCTACCATGAGGTCTAAGTGCCTGCAGTTGAAACCGTCCTGCTGCCCAGTTGTCCAGCTCCTCTGTAGCTCCTTCTTCTCTCCTTCATCATCCAGAACTTCTACCTCATTAGACAATCATCAGAAAAGAATCATTCTTTGTGACAGAAGAAAATGTCAGTACAACGCTTCAAGGATAAACTGTCCTTTTATTGAGTTCTTACTTTTTAAGCATGATGTAGATGGAGTGTTTCATTTCTCCATTTGAGGCAGGAAAGTGCAGTGAGGTAAGTTTGTATTTCACAGTTACTGATGCACGTAAGATGTTCAAATTGAATGGATCAAACATGCAGCCTGGTGTCTGGCAGGAGTTTCTCTGGCAAGCCATGCCAGCTGAAAATTGACCCTGCTGTTTCAACAGCCTACTGGTCTTATTGCCAGAAATATAGAAACATAGAAAATAGGTGCAGGAGTAGGCCATTCGGCCCTTCGAGCCTGCACCGCCATTTATTATGATCATGGCTGATCATCCAACTCAGAACACCGCCCCAGCCTTCCCTCCATACCCCCTGATCCCTGTAGCCACAAGGGCCATATCTAACTCCCTCTTAAATATAGCCAATGAACTGGCCTCAACTGTATCCTGTGGCAGAGAATTCCACAGATTCACCACTCTCTGTGTGAAGAAGTTTTTCCTAATCTCGGTCCTGAAAGGCTTCCCCTTTATCCTCAAACTGTGATCCCTTGTTCTGGACTTCCCCAATATCGGGAACAATCTTCTTGCATCTAGCCTGTCCAATCCCTTTAGGATTTTATATGTTTCAATCAGATCTCCCCTCAATCTTCTAAATTCCAACGAGTACAAGCCCAGTTCATCCAGTCTTTCTTCATATGAAAGTCCTGCCATCCCAGGAATCAATCTGGTGAACATTCTTTGTACTCCCTCTATGGCAAGGATGTCTTTCCTCAGATTAGGGGACCAAAACTGCACACAATACTCCAGGTGTGGTCTCACCAAGGCCTTGTACAACTGCAGTAGTACCTCCCTGCTCCTGTACTCGAATCCTGTCGCTATAAAGGCCAGCATACCATTCGCCTTTTTCACCGCCTGCTGTACCTACATGCCCACTTTCAATGACTGGTGTATAATGACACCCAGGTCTCGTTGCACCTCCCCTTTTCCTAATCGGCCACCATTCGGATAATAATCTGTTTTCCTATTTTTGCCACCAAAGTGGATAACTTCACATTTATCCACATTAAATTGCATCTGCCATGAATTTGCCCACTCACCCAACCTATCCAAGTCACTCTGCATCCTCTTAGCATCCTCCTCACAGCTAACACTGCCACCCAACTTCGTGTCATCCGCAAACTTGGAGATGCTGCATTTAATTCCCTCATCCAAGTCATTAATATATATTGTAAACAACTGGGGTCCCAGCACTGAGCCTTGCGGTACCCCACTAGTCACCGCCTGCCATTCTGAAAAGGTCCCGTTTATTCCCACTCTTTGCTTCCTGTCTGCTAACCAATTCTCCATCCACATCAATACCTTACCCCCCAATACCATGTGCTTTAAGTTTGCACACTAATCTCCTGTGTGGGACCTTGTTAAAAGCCTTTTGAAAATCCAAATATACCACATCCACTGGTTCTCCCCTATCCACTCTACTAGTTACATCCTCAAAAAATTCTATGAGATTCGTCAGACATGATTTTCCTTTCACAAATCCATACTGACTTTGTCCGATGATTTCACCGCTTTCCAAATGTGCTGTTATCACATCTTTGATAACTGACTCCAGCAGTTTCCCCACCACCGACGTTAGGCTAACCGGTCTATAATTCCCCGGTTTCTCTCTCCCTCCTTTTTTAAAAAGTGGGGTTACATTAGCCACCCTCCAATCCTCAGGAACTAGTCCAGAATCTAACGAGTTTTGAAAAATTATCACTAATGCATCCACTATTTCTTGGGCTACTTCCTTAAGCACTCTAGGATGCAGACCATCTGGCCCTGGGGATTTATCTGCCTTCAACCCCTTCAATTTGCCTAACACCACTTCCCTACTAACATGTATTTCGCTCAGTTCCTCCATCTCACTGGACCCTCTGTCCCCTACTATTTCTGGAAGATTATTTATGTCCTCCTTAGTGAAGACAGAACCAAAGTAATTATTCAATTGGTCTGCCATGTCCTTGCTCCCCATAATCAATTCACCTGTTTCTGTCTGTAGGGGACCTACATTTGTCTTTACCAGTCTTTTCCTTTTTACATATCTATAAAAGCTTTTACAGTTAGTTATTATGTTCCCTGCCAGTTTTCTCTCATAATCTTTTTTCCCCTTCCTAATTAAACCCTTTGTCCTCCTCTGCTGAACTCTGAATTTCTCCCAGTCCTCAGGTGAGCCACTTTCTCTGGCTAATTTGTATGCTTCTTCTTTGGAATTGATACTATCCCTAATTTCTCTTGTCAGCCACGGGTGCACTACCTTCCTTTATTTATTCTTTTGCCAAACTGGGATGAACAATTGTTGTAGTTCATCCATGCGACCTTTAAATGCTTGCCATTGCATATCCACCGTCAATCCCTTAAGTGTCATTTGCCAGTCTATCTTAGCTAATTCACGTCTCATACCTTCAAAGTTACCCCTCTTTAAGTTCAGAACCTTTGTTTCTGAATTAACTATGTCACTCTCCATCTTAATGAAGAATTCCACCATATTATGGTCACTCTTACCCAAAGGGCCTCTCACGACAAGATTGTTAATTAACCCTTCCTCATTGCTCAAAGCCCAGTCCAGAATAGCCTGCTGTCTAGTTGGTTCCTCGACATGTTGGTTCAAAGAACCATCCCGCATACATTCCAAGAAATCCTCTTCCTCAGCACCTTTACCAATTTGGTTCACCCAATCTACATGTAGATTGAAGTCACCCATTATAACTGCTGTTCCTTTATTGCACACATTTCTAATTTCCTGTTTAATACCATCTCCGACCTCACTACTACTGTTAGGTGGCCTGTACACAACTCCCACTAGCGTCTTCTGCCCCTTAGTGTTACGCAGCTCTACCCATATCGATTCCACATCTTCCCAGCTTATGTCCTTCCTTTCTATTGCGTTAATCCCTTCTTTAACCAGCAACGCCACCCCACCTCCCCTTCCTTCATGTCTATCCCTCCTGAATATTGAATATCCCTGAACATTGAGCTCCCATCCTTGGTCACCCTGGAGCCATGTCTCTGTGATCCCAACTATATCATAATCATTAATAACAATCTACACTTTCAATTCATCCACCTTATTACGAATGTTCCTTGCATTGACACACAAAGCCTTCAGGCACTCTTTTACAACTCTCTTAGCCCTTATACAATTATGTTGAAAAGTGGCCCTTTTTAATGCTTGCCCTGGATTTGTCGGCCTGCCACTTTTACTTTTCTCCTTAGTACTTTTTGCTTCTACCCTCACTTTACACCCCTCTGTCTCTCTGCGCTCGTTCCCATCCCCTGTTGTGAACTAACCTCCTCACGACTAGCCTCTTTAATTTGATTCCCACCCCCCAACCATTCTAGTTTAAAGTCACCTCAGTAGCCCTTGCTAATCTCCCTGCCAGGATATTGGTCCCCCTAGGATTCAAGTGTAACCCGTCCATTGGGATCACAGGTTTTCTAGTCCTTCTGCTGTAGTTAATGTGGCTCTTCCAGAATGCTTTCACAGGCAACTTGTATAGGTATTAGTGGGAACTGAGCCCTACATTCCTGCTAAGCTATGCAGGTTATCTCTCTTCCTGAGGCACTTTGTATCTCAAAGTAGGAGGCTAACTGATGGACCATTATCTTCATAAGGACATTTTCATGAAGGGCATGAAATTCCATCAAGGTACTCTTCTGAAGTGCTCGGGGAGATAACTTCTCAGAATCACCATTTGACACAAACCTGCTTGCTGTTTCTTAAAGTGAAAGCATTTTATCTCTAGCACTGGGAACAGGCTCATCTTATCCATCTAGAGTGTATTCCCATTCCTGTCCTCAGCTGCTGATGGGAAGTCATTTTTGATACTTATAGCAGGACAGTTGGTTCTCTCAGTTGGCCTTTGTTTCTTCATAGAGGAACCTGACTGAAGACTGCTTGGTCCTGGAGTGTTAGTGGGAACATAAGAATCAGCCACCGGTGAGAAAATAATTGACAGTTCTGAGCACTCAATATGTTCATTAAGGGAGTTTTTCTGTATATATTTAGGGGCATCACAGCCCAGATTCAGAGGCTGTTCCTGTCATAACTTATCAGAAGGCTTCACTGCTGAGGCTCACTTTGTATTTGTGCTGTATTTGCTTCTGATGTTTCCTGCCCTGCAGGGCTTTCTACTTTTCCAACAGTCAGTGGAAGGGTTTCAGTCTCCTAACAGGACAGGGAGGGAACCTAACATAATACTACAGGCAATATCACTGTAACCAGTCTCAATCTCTCCTTATCTACCCTGAGGCTAAGATGCACAACTTCATTTTGTAGAAAGGCATCCTTCTTCATGTTCTACAACGGTTTGCGAAACTACTTTTCTGACTTTTTCTACATCTTTTTCTTTCAAATGTGGTTCTGCTACTATTGGAGGCTGTGAATCGGTAAGGTTTCAGGCAAACTATGCAGCCTTGAAGCCAAGAACCAAGAAGCCTGAAGACAGGAAGGAGTCTGCATGTAATAGATCTGTCTCTGTCTCTGTCTCTCTCTCTGTATCTCTCCCCCTCTCCCCCTCTCTCTCTCCCCCACTCACTCGCAGCTCCCAGAAGAAGATCCCTCAGTTCAAATGGCCTCTCTCTCCTTCGATGCTGTCAGAGGATGGTGCCAGAGTCCTGGGTCTTGGGCAAGGCTTAACTGACGTGGTTTGTGGATTGAACCCTATAGTTCACGTTATGATGTGTTTCTGGTTTCTGGTTGCACATTTTTTTGTTGCTATTTTGTGAGATTTTGACTGGGGCGGCCTGCAAATAGCAAACAACACACTGCTAGATTGAACAGAACTGAGCTAACCTGAATATGCCTTGAATCTTTTGATGATGACTCTGTGAGTTGGTGTTTTGTTTTCTGTGTTTTTTGCTGGTTTTTGCATGATTTATTTTTTTTGCATGTCGGGGGAGAGGTGTTTGTTGTCTTTTCTTTGAAACGGTTCCACGGTTTTCTTTGCTTCATGGCTGTCTGTGGGAAGATGAGTCTTAGGGTTGTATACTGCATAAATGCAGTACTTTGATAATAAATGTACTCTCAATCTTTGAATCTTTGAGATAATGAGTAGACAATTTGAAATAATTCGTCGTTGTGTTTTTAAATACTTAAATATTTACTCAAGTAGATACAATAGTGACATTGAAGAGGTTTTAGGTACAATCCTTAATAGGCAGGGAATGAAAGGGTATGGATCATGTGAAGATAGAAGGGATTTATTTTATGGCATCACACTCACAAGACATTGTGGGTCAAAGGACCTGTTCTTGTTCTTCTGTTCTAGGTTCTAAGTCTGCACAAGTATTTGCCCTCATTCACTGTCGGTTCAGTATGGCATCTTGGCTGCACAGACACAGTGCATAAAGTGTGCAGCATCTGTTCCATGATCACTAGAAAGATTTTACAGACTGATTTTACCCCATATGGTAACTTGGTCTGTGAGCCTTGAGAGGTATGGGTCATTAAGTAGCATTATCATGTCTGGCCTATGCTGAGCTGTAAAAAGGCATATGTTAAATCAGCTTGTTAATGCTCCCTTGGTGCCTGCCTGCCTGCTCCACATACAGCTCCTGGGACGCAGTAAGTGGGTGTGTCCATCACCCAGTGTTTAGCTCTGATTCATTGCAAAGGCAAACAGTCTGATCAGACTGAAGAACCATGACAACCAACGTGGCCAATCAACGGTTGCTCTTTCACCAGCATCTTGCATTGTTCCAACATTTGTAGCTCATTTTCTGTGTCGACTTGAGAACATCAGGAAATGGTCTCGGTCTGCCCTATATAGTTTTACGTCCTACCAAATATGAATGTAGGTCTGGACCCCTCAAAGCCACTGTCACTTTCTTAGATTGTACTGAGTATTGAGAACAATGTGGTTTTGTGAAAGACAAAGGGACAAGAAACGCAATATTGATGTTAAGGATCACTCACAACACGCTGGAGGAACTCAGCAGGTCGGGCAGCATCCGTGGAAACGATGAGCTGACGTTTTGGGCCGGAACCCTTCATCAGGACTGTAGAGGGAAGGGGCAGAGACCCTATAAAGAAGGTGGGGGGAGGGTGGGAAGAAGAAGGCTGGTAGGTTCCAGGTGAAAAACCAGTAAGGGGAAAGACAAAGGGGTGGGGGAGGGGAGGCAGGGAGGTGATAGGCAGGAAAGATGAAGAAGGAATAGGGGAAAACACAATGGATAGTAGAAAGAGGCGGAAACATGAGGGAGGTGATAGGCAGCTGGGGGAGGGGGCAGAGTGAGATAGGGATAGAGGAAGGGAAGGGGAGGGAATTACCGGAAGTTGGAGAATTCTATGTTCATACCAAGGGGCTGGAGACTACCTAGACGGTATATGAGGTGTTGCTCCTCCAACCTGAGTTTAGCCTCATCGTGGCAGTAGAGGAGGCCATGTATGGACATATCTGAATGGGAATGGGAAGCAGAGTTGAAGTGGTTGGCTACTCGGAGATCCTGTCTGTTGTTGTCGCCACAGAGGGGAGGTGCTCGACGAAGCAGTCCCCCAATCACCGATGTAGAGGAGGCCGCACCGGGAGCACCGGATGCAATAGATGACCCCAACAGACTCAGAAGTGAAGTGTTGCCTCACCTGGAAGGACTGTTTGGGGCCCTGAATGGTGGCAAGAGAGGAGGTGTAGGGACAGGTGTAGCACTTACGCTTACAGAGGTAAGTGCCGGGTGGGAGATCCGTGGGGAGGGACGTGTGGATAAGGGAGTTGCAGAGGGACTGATCCCTGCGGAAAGCGGAGAGGGTTGGAGAGGGAAAGATGTGCTTAGTGGTGGGGTCCTGTTGAAGGTGGCGGAAGTTGCAGAGGATAATGTGCTGGATCCGGAGGCTGGTGGGGTGGTAGGTGAGGACAAGGGGAACTCTGTCCCTGTTATGGTGGTGGCAGGATGGGGTGAGGGCCGAAGTGCGGGAAATGGAGGAGATGCGAGTGAGGGCATCATTGATGACGGTGGAAGGGAAACCATGATCCTTAAGGAAAGAGGACATTTGAGATGTCCTGGAATGGAAAGCTTCATCCTAGGAGCAGATGAGGCGGAGACGGAGGAACTGGGAATAGGGACTGGTGTTTTTGCATGTGGCAGGGTGGGAAATGGTATAGTCAAGGTAGTTATGAGAGTCAGTGGGCTTGTAGAAGATGTCAATGGACATGTTAAGATGTTAACAGCGGACAGAAGATGTTAAGGATACTATCTGAATGAGCTATTCAAGTGCAAAAAGATTTGTTTGTTTTATTGACTACACAAAAGCATTTGATAAAGTGAAGCACAATAAGTTTTTTGAAATACTACAGAAAACTCTAGATCTAGATTCGAAAGACCTCCGCCTAATCAGAAATCTGTACTGGGAACAAACTGCCACTGTAAGAATAGATGGAGAAGTGAGTCAGTTTACGAAAGTCAAGAGCGGCGTTAGACAAAGGTGTGTTTTCTCCCCTGATTTATTTAACGTGTACAGTGAAACAATATTACAAAAAATAAGAGGCATCTTGGGAATCAAAGTTGGCAGTGAAAACATCAATAATTTCAGATATGCAAATGTCACTGTGTTAATTGCAAGTAATGAAGAAAAACTACAAAACTTAATTGATATAATTGTTGAAGAAAGTGCAAAAATGGGTCTATCTATCAATTGCAAAAAGACAGAAAGTATGGTGATATCCAAAAAGAAGGAGAATCCTATCTGCAGGCTGAGAATAAACAGGGAAGACATAAAACAAGTACAGAACTTTTGCAACTTAGGAAGCTGGGTGACGTCAGATGGCAGGTGCGACAGGGACATCAAAAGAAGAATAGAGATGGCAAAAGGCACCTTTACGAGAATGAACAGTATACTGACCAATGCTAAACTAAGCACGACAACCTGCCTCAGAGTACTGAAATGTTACATTTATCCAGTTATGTTATATGGCTGAGAATGTTGGACAATATCTAGTAACATGAGGAAACGAATTGAAGCAGCAGAGATGTGGTTTTTGAGGAGGATGCAAAGACTATCATGGACAAAACGAATATCTAATGAGGATGTCATGAACAGAGCAAACACAAAAAGAGAAATAATGTATGAGATCATGAAAAGGCAACGTAACTTCATTGGACATGTGATTAGGAAAGAGGAGTTAGAATGCATGGTAATTATGGGAAAGATTGAAGGGATGAAAGCAAGAGGAAGACAAAGACAAATGATGATGGAGACAGCAGCCAGAGAACTGGAAATGAACACCAATGAATTGATCCACTTGACCCAAAACAGGAGTGTGTGGGCCATGGCAGTCAAAGCTCAAACTGGGCACGGCACCTGATGATGATGATGATGATTGAGTATTCAAATCTCTTTAGTCCTGATGTTGCAGTAAAAGTGCAGATCTGTAGCTCATGCAGTTCGAATCCCCAGAGCTAACCTCTGATCATAGCACAGACAGTATGCGCAGCAATCGCAATCACCAACATTTTAATTTTTTGATCCTTGGGACAAGCAGTGTAACTACTCTTGTCTACTGACTCCAACAAATATGCACGTGGGTAACACTGTGCTGCTGTTTGTTAGAGTATGGTTTTCAATCATTGTTGCCCAGATATTTGCAAACAAAAATAAGCAACCTACCCTCCCCGAAATATTTCTTAACTTTATGAGACTGAACTTTACTATTCAGGTAATGAAGTTTTTGACATGTAATCTGGATACTTTTTTTTGCATAACATAGTTTCCTTAATAAGCATTCAAAGTTCAAAGTAAATTTGGTATCAAAGTATGTATATGTTAACATATACTATCTTGAAATTAATTTTCTTGTTGGTATTTACAGGAAGAGAGAAAAATAATAGAATATTATGAAATACTGTCCATAAACAGGCTGAGACTGACAAGCAGAGAAGGTGCAAAAGAAGATGAAATGTGCAAGGTCAAATATTACTAAGATCATGAGTTATAAGGAGTCCTTGAAAGTGAGTGTACAGACCATAGAATCAGTTCAGAGTTGTGGTGAATTAATTTATCCATAGCTGTTCTGAAGCCTGAAGTCTATAGGGTATTGACAGTTTCTGAACCTGATGGTGTGAGTCCTAAGGTTTCTGTATATTCTGCCCAAGAAGAAGCAATGGTGTGGATGATGAGGGTCTATGATTGATGGATGCTGCTTTCTTATGGCAGTGCTCTATGTAAATGTACTCAATGATGGGGAGGACTTTGCCTGATGGACTGGGTTGTATCCACCGCTGTCTGTAGCATTTTTCACTCCAGGGCATGTGTTTTCACATCAGACCAATAAGCGAGCAGTTAGGATACTCTCCACTGTGTATCTGCAGAAGCTTCTTGTGACATGCTGAATCTATGTAAATTTCTAAGAAGGTAGGGATGACACCTTTGTGTTCTAAGAAGGTAGGGATGACATTTTTGTGATGACACCTATGTGCTGGTCCTACGGTCCTATGAACAGATTCTCTGATTTGTTAATACCAAAGAATTTAAAGCTTTAGACTCTCTCCAACTCTGATCCCCTAATGAGGACTGGCTTGTAGACCTCCAGCTTCTTCCTTCTGTATTTGATAATCAGTCCTTTGAATTTGCTGATGCCAAGGGAGAGGTTGTGGTTGCCAGAATTAAAATCAGAATCAGGTTTATTCTCATTGACATACGTATATCGTGAAATTTATTGTTTTTCAGCAGCAGTGCAGTGCAATGCATAAATTATAAATAAATTACAGTAAGAAATGTATAAAATAAATAAGTACTGCAAATAGAGAGTAAGGTAGTAAGTTAGTGTTCACAGGGTCATTGTCTGTTTAGAAATCTAATAGTGACCCACTCCTGAAATGATGGGCCCCCAAGTTCCTCCAACCTCTCTGTATAACTTGTCTGGATCCAATTTTGAGAGCGTTTATCCCCAAGTAACCCAAGTGTGTCTCCCAAGACAAAAAGTCTAGGGCAGAAAGGGAGCTGAATACCTGAAACTTCACCAATATACTTATGTATCATAGTCCAAAATTCTTGAATTCTGGGACAGGACCAGAGCGCATGTACTAAGTCCCCTTTATCCGCCTGACAGCGCCAGTATTTAGGGGTGTTTTTCAACCCTAATCTATGTAGCCTTGCTGGAGTCCAATAGAAATGGTGTAGGATCTTAAACTGAATAAGGTGCGCCCTCAGGTTTCCTCAGAAATAGCCAAAGTGGCAGCTTTTGAACACATGTCTTACAAACAGTTTGATAGATTGGACATCTATACACAAAAATGGGGCAAATATTTAGGTTTCCTGTGGGGGAAATAGTGGTGAAGCATATTACTGAATGGCAGCCTTTTCTGTTATTAAATGTCTAAATAGACACACATGGTTATTATATTATATTGATATTTATTTCTGTCATGTTTGTTTTTATTTTACGGATAATTTTATGCTTTGTAAACTGTGACTTACATAATTCCAACACTGACTCAAGGGTTCGGGGTCAAAAAATTTTCTAGAAATAAAATTTTTTTTAAAAAGAAATCTAATAGTGGTGGGGAAGAAATTTTTCCAAATGCATTGAGTGTGTGCCATCTGGTTCCCATACCTCAGCTCTGATGGTAGTAGTGAGAAAAGAGCTTGTTCTGTGTGGTGGGGGTCCCCAGTGATGGATGGCACCTTTTTGAGGCTTCGTCTTTTGATGGTGGGAAGGCTTGTGCCCATGATGGAGTTGGCTAAGTCTACAATGCCCTACAGCCCCTTTCAGTTTGTGTGCATTACAGCCTCCATACCAAAGAGTGATACAGCCAGTTAAAATGCTTTCCACAATACACCTGTAGAAATTTGCTGGAGTCTTTGGCAACATACAAAATCTGCTTAAGCAGCTAATGAAATGTGGCTGCTGGCATATCTTGTTTGTCATTGCATCGGTATGTTGGGCCCGGCATAGCTCTTCAGAGATGTTGACACACAGGAACTTGAACCTGTTCACTCTTTCCACTGCAATCCCCTGGAAGAGGACCCATGTGTGTTCCGATGACTTCCTCTTCTTGAAGTCCACAATCAATTGCTTGGTCTGACTGGCACTGACGGCATGATCTACTCATTGAGGTCGGGGCATGTTTTCAGGAGAAGTGGTTGGTGTGAGGTCGAGACGGAATCAGACTGTGCGAAGTGGAGGAGTTCCAGAGCTTTTACACCTAAACTGAGAGAGAAGTTTGATCGATTGAAGCGCCAGGCCAATTTGCAAAGGTCGGGTACGGGCTGGGCATTTGCTCTGCTCTCCGCTGCATTGAGGCTAAGGCTGTGGGCCTACTCCAGCAGCTTCAGGCTTCATGTCTATGGACTCATTTTCATTCTGAATGCTATTGCGTGCTAGTATTTTTTGCACAATTTGTGTATTTTTTCTTGTTCATCACATTAGATGTTGGTTGGTCTTTTTTAAAATGAGTTCTTTCGGATTCCTTATTTTGTGGTTGCCTGTAAGTAGATGAATCTCAAAGTTGTATGATTCATACATGCCTTGATAATATATGTACCTTGAACTTTGAACTTTGTTGTTGTGACACCACTCAACCAGCTGATCCTTCTCACTCCAATACGCTCCTCATCACCATCTAAGGCTCTGGCAACAAAAATTGTTCCATCAGCAAATTCATAGATAGTATTTGCACTCTGACCATGCTCACAGTCGTGGCTGTAGAGCAGTAAGCTAAGCACACGTCCTTGAGGTGTGCCAGAGTTGATGGTCAGCAAGGAGAAGGTGTTACTTCTGATCTGCACTGACTGTGATCTCCTGATGAGGAAGTCAAGGATCCATTTGCAGAGGGAGGTACAGAGGCCCAAGATTTGTGCCACCATTCAACAAGATTTTTAATCTCCCTTTTATATGCCGAATCATTGCCACCATTGATTTGGACAACAACAATGGTATTGCAGGCAAACTTCAAAGCTAAGATTATTAATGCTAGGGAGGTGAAACTTGCGGGGAAAGGAAACAAATCTGGGTACTTTCTGCCATGATCACAGTATCTCATTGATTGTTGAACAGTGCTTTACTAAGGAAGATCACTATAATCCTCGATAATGGTCTATGATACTGTACCATGAGCCAGAAAATAGGGAAGAGAGGCTAGAGATGTAAGTGGGGTGTTCATGTCATATATATTTATTGTAACAAGGTTAAAGACTGTCCCAGGTAGTCTGTTGAGAATGCTAACTGTAAATTATAATCTGCACCTGATTGAATGAGGAATCAACCAAATTATTTACCAGTAGTAAAACAAAGAACAGCAGACATGTAATTATAAGTACTTCACTAGCTGTCATTACAGCTCTGCTGCTGAACCATTCAGCAGGTCCATTCCATCCCTGGGCTGAACTGCCTGTACAGTATCCACTTCAACTCAAACTGGTTTCCTTTTAACCTTCATGATCGTGAACTTTTGCTGTCATCTATAGGCCACTGCCCATGGAATAAATATTGTTTCTCTCACTAGCTCTTCTTTCAGTTAGTCCTGACGAAGGGTCTCAGCCCGAAATGTCAACTGTACCTCTTCCTAGAGATGCTGCCTGGTCTGCTGCGTTCACCAGCAACTTTTATGTGTGTAGCTATTACCTTATTTATCTCAGTTGCATGTGGAACACTCCTCCATCCTTGATTTCTAAGCATCTTTCCCTCCTGTCTGAATTCCTGCATAATACAATTATCTATGTCTGGCTTCTCAGTTTTTGGGGGCAACTTCTGGTGTCATGTTTTCTGACAGAGAAAGCACCAGCTATTTACAATGAATACAATGGAGGCGAATTGTTGCCTTGATTTTGGTGATAACTTACCCATCTTTACAAGTTGATGTAGGTTTCCCATTGCTTTACTCACAGCACGTAGAGTTTGCCTTTGACAGTCAGTGTGCTCTTCAAGTGTCTTCTGATGTTATTTTCATGGCTGGTGAAATGCAATGTACCTTTTTGATTGTGAGCTCTAGCTAATGAAAGAGCTTAGCTGATGTACAAAACAATCCTTTAATGCACGGTCTGGAAAAGTCACAAAAATACACTGCAGGGATGAATTCGCAACTCAACGATACAATCACCAATCACTTCTGCTGGCTTTTGGCTACTTGTTCCAAAATTATAGCTTTCAACATTTTTGATGGTGCCAACTTGAAGTGGTTCCACAATATTGTAAGGACTTTGTTGAATGAGACATTGATTTTTCACTCAGTAACCAACAAATTCAGCAGCATCTCCAAACCGCTATCTACCAGCAGGTTAGTACTCATGCTCAGAAATGGATATATTCTATTCACCAACACTTTCTCCCACTTCTCCTAAAATTTGTTTTCTATTATAGGGAATATCTCTATGATCATATTAATAGCTTACGGCATTTTATTACCTGTGCATTCATGCTGAGACTGATTCATATATATTTTTTTCTGGAGTCTATTTGTAATCATTATTTCCTATTTGCTTGATTGGAAGTAATTGGACTTGTAATATCTTCCTCTCTCTCTCATTTTCTGAAATCTGTCCTCTTTGCTACTGTGTTTTCTGCTTAACTGTGTGAATGAAGAATAGACTCAACTAAAAGCCTCAAGAATCCACCATTGGGTGTTATTATTCCCAGGACATCTCCAGGCCTTTGCAGGAGGACTCTACAGGTATTCTATAAAAACTCTGACAACTATCATATTCCTTAAAGGTGGTAGCAGACATGAAACCGCAGACACCTTTAACAAATGTTACTACACACAATTTACCATGCAGTTATTGAAATGATTCACAGAGGCACAATTTTATCAAAGATCTTTCTTAAATGGCTATAAACGGAATCCTGTTCTGAAGTTTTGTATATGTCTCCAAGGAGAGATAATGCAAACTTCATTCAAATCTCCATTGATATGGTTTTCTCTCAGACCAGGCTTTCAAAACTCATTGTGTTTGTCCAGATGTTTATGAAAGAAAATGATATCACCCACCAAAAGACTGAACCTAATGCTGTTATTTACAAAATAAACTATTTGACATGGGATTTGGATACAACAGTTTGTTGCAAAATATAGGTTCCTTAAGAATTTATGTAAGGTTATTAATATTAGGGACATTGAATATGATGTGAAAAGGAACTAAAGTCCCAGCTGGGTAGTTTCTGCCCTGATTTACCTCAGCTGAGGAACATATTATCTCATTTATAGTTAAAGTGGGCTTTACTAACAAAGTACTCTGTTTCTCATAAATGCCCTGTGTGTCACAACCATGGATTCTGCATGAAGTTTGGGTGCCTCACAGGTGGGCTGTTGAACAGGGTCGGTAATCATGCCTTTGAATATGCACATTTCAGCCAATTAGTGTTTCATTGTAGTTGAATTCAACTCCCTTCGTCTCAGTTTAGTCTTGACCAAAAACACGGCAATGATATTACTCCCTACTTAACTTTGTCCTTATTCCAGGGAAGAAGACACCATTTAGATTGATACTGTAAAGGGACAGTATTTATTTAATATTTAGCTACTGCCTCCGAGCCACAGTGTCAGCATTAGCTTTCAGTTTGAGAGTTTCAGTTAAAGAACATGTGGGCCTTGTGTTTATTGTTTTCCCTTTTGTTCGGTATGGTTCTGATTAAAATTCATCTGCTTCACTGTCTCTCCCTCTGCATTTGGGTCATAACCGCACATTTCTATAGGCAAGACTTGACCAACCAAAATGGACCCAGCAGAGAGAAAACAGCTGATCTCGGCTCTGAATTTTGCTAGGCAGGTAGGAAAAAGCTGAAGTCATTAGAAGCTTAGTTGTTTGAAGTGGCTCATGCAGTGTGGTAAGTACTCGCAGTGTGCCTTGCCCAGTCCCAACTAAGATTGGTTGGTCAGATGTAGGACAAGTTGAATGGCGTCTGGGTTGGCAGAAATGGCTCACGCAGTGCAAAACTGTCTTCAGAGCGGCGAGCCCAGAATGAACATGTGGAAAAGGTGTCAGCACACGCAGTGACGGTTCAGCAACTCGTCACAGTTAGCCAGACTCAGCTGGCAGCCTCTTCTGCTCTCACTGTGAGATTCAGTAGCTCACCACTGACAGCCAGACTCAGGTAACGGCCGTTACTGCTGTCTCCTATTACCCAGTGTGAACTGACTTTCCAAGCTCAGCCAGGCCCATTCAATGATCTTGCACGTAAACTGGCTTATATGGCAAATCCCTTGAACGGATTCCCAATCAGCCGTTCAATGCTCTGCCAAAACTAAGATCCTCTGCAGCACAGTCCTTCCAACAATTTGTGGTTGAGCTCAAGATTCCAGTACGGGATCAGGAAGCAGCCTACTAACTCCTGGACCTGCACTTAGGGAAAGGGACAGTGAGGGACCACACAATAAAGCTCCACATGCTTGAGGTTGAGACAGGTTGAAACAAAACCTCTCACCACTGCTTTCCAATGTGGGCTGAGAGCAGGGGTTCAGCATGAGATCGCAGTGCATGACTTGGATGGCTTGATAAAGATGGCTATTCGAATTTACAACTGGGCAACTGAGTGGTGCAGAGAAACAATGCCCTGAGCTTTCTACTCATTAGATCATCGTCTGTCTTCACACTGGCTTTCAACATCTTGTGTACAGTCTGCAGAAGAGCCTATGCAGGTGGAATGCATGCAGCTATTGTAGGAGGAATGACATCAGTGCAAAAAAACCAGGTTTCTGCCTCTACTATGGTAATCCAAGAGACTTCCGGTCATCATGTCAGAAGTGCCCAGTAAAAGAGGATACCCACCAGCAGGAAGGGGGATTCTGATAGGTCGATTTTCCTCTGCAATCATCTTCCCCTAATTGCATAATGTTCCCAACTTCCCTGATGTGGGGAGTCCAGACTCGAGCTTCAGGCATTTATTGACTCCTGAGTAGACGGGAACCACATATCGATATCTCATTATCTCAAAATGGAGAGTTATGACTCAGTAATTGAGAGACAACATCAAAACTCTGGATGGTTGGCCTTTGGGCACCAGCAAGATCCGCCTTTCCACAGAACCCTTCCAACTTATGTTAGTCAGTAGACGTAGGGAAGAGCTGTCCTTTTACCTGGTTGATTCGCTTGAACTGCAGCTGGTGCTTGGCCTACCCTGGCTATCTCAGCACAACCCATAGATGGATTGATTCATAAAGGTCCATCAAGTCTGGGGACCAGCCTGCCAGTCTACCTGCCTGGGTTCAGCTCAAGCACTTGTCAACATGTCCCCTCCCGTGCCAACTGCTAGTGTGGACCCATCTGGTGTTCCAGCTAAATGTGCTGACCTTCTTGGGGTCTTCAGTAATAAAAAAGCCATCTTCCTGCTTCTACACTGACCACTGACCTGGCACTAGACCTCTCCAGGGCCAGCTCTTTTTCCTCTCTCATCCTGAAATGGTAACCATGGAAAGATACGTCAAGGAGGCATTAGCCTTGGGGTTTATCTATCCATCAATCTCCCCAGCAGAAGCCAACTTCCTTTTTTTGTGAGCAAGAAGATGGCAATCCCTGACCTTGAGTTGATTATCAGCCCTCACCAACATCATAGTGAGGAACCACTCCCCTCTTCCCCTGCTTGCATCTGCATTTGAACCTCTCCAAGTATCAACCATATTCTCAAAGACAGATCTGAGCAACACTTACAACCTGGTGCATTGAAGGGGACTAGTGGAAGACAGCACTCAACACCTTCACAGGTTACTATGACTACCTCATGATGCTTTTTGGTCTGGCCAATGCCCTTGTTGTTTTTCAGACCTTTGTCAACAATCTGCTCCAGGACATGTTGAATCAGTTTATTTTTGTGTACTTGGATGACATTCTTTTCCATTCCCATTTTTGAAAGGAACAGATGCAGCACATTTAGTGGGTTTTCAGATGGCTCCTCAGGAACAAACTTATGCCAAGCCAGAGAAGTGTGAGTTCTACAAAGAGCTGGTATCCTTTTTGGGCTATATCCTCACCCCTTTTAGTGCTGAAATGGGCCCATGTAAGGTTCAGGCAGTGACAGAATGGCCCAAGCTATCAATAATCAAACAGCGCTTCATTGGGTTGGAAAACATTTATCACCACTTTGATATAAATGACGGTTCCATTGCCGCCCTCACAAATGCACTCACTAGGAAGACCACTGCTGGACTTTTATGAACAAGTGAAGCAGACAAAGCATTCTCATAATTAAGGAAAGACTTCACCACTGCCCCGATGCTACAACATCTAGACCCAACCCATCCAATCATCGTCAAGATTGATGCATCAGATCTTGGCAATGGAGCTGCACTCTCCCAGAGGTCTTCTTCAGATAATCAGCTGCCCCTCTATGCTTTTCTTTCCTGATACTTGACTCCAGCTAAGTGAAACTACAGTGTCAGGGACAGTGAACATCTGGCTGTCAAGGAGGCCCTGAAAGCTTGGCGACACTGGCTGAAAGGGGCAGAGGATCACAAGAATCTCTCTTCTTCACAGTTTAATTTCACCCACACCTACCATTCTGCCAGCAAGAATACCAAGGCCAATGCTCTCTCCTCTCTCTCCTGCCAATTTGCTATTTGAGACTAACACCAACCCAGAGACCATCCTTCCTCATTTGTACAATGCTGCTCTGATGATTTGGGGAATAGAAGCAGAGATGAAGACTACCCAACTATCAGATCAGAGCCCTGGTGGGTGACCTCACTACTGAAATTCCCTGCTACTATATGCCCCAGAGTGTTAGAGTGGGGTCACTCTTCCTGCCTGGTTGGCCATCTAGGTTTTTAACAATTTATAAAGAGACAGTTTTGGTGTCCTTCTATGTCCCAGGATGTCTACAACTTCATAACTGCCTGTCCCACTTGTGTCCAGAACAAGGCATCACATCTGCTCTGCCCTCTGCCCTCTGCCTGTGCCTCACAGTCCTTGATCCCACATCTCAGTGGATCTTATCTCCTTTCTTCCCCCACCAGATGGAAACACTATTATTCTGATGGTTGTGGACTGTTCTTCAAAGCTGCCTACTTTATTGCTCTCCCCAAGCTCCTGTTGGCTCATGAGACTGCCACTCCCATTGTTCAGTACGTTTTCAGGCTGCATGGCTTCCCTCAGGACAAAGTGTCTGATAAAGCTCACGTCCCATTTTTGAAAGGCTTTCTATTCTCTTTTGGCAACCACAGCCAGCTTCTCATCATGTTTCCACCACCAATCTAATGGCCAGACTGAGGGAGTGAATCAGGAGCTAGAGACAACCCTACACTGCTTTGTCTCTTCCATCCCCACAATCTAGAGCTCCTAATTGGTTTGGGCAGAGATTGCCCACAATAAACTCCAGCTGTCCTCCACAGGTATATCCCTCCTTGAACGTCAGAATGGATTCCAGTCACTGCTCTTCCCTGAACAAGCGATTTACATGAGAGTTTCTGCTGCTGAACAGTTGGTCGAATACTACAAGCACACGTGGAAGCAGGCCAGGGCTTCTCTGCTGTGCACCCGGAAACAACATGCCTGGCCGGCTGATTGGTTCCACCAATAGGTGAGGCTTCTGAAGCCAGATCAGAAAGTCTGCCGGAACCTAGAGATCTGCTTCAAAAGGGCAACAGTTATACCAGTGCTCAAGAAGAGCATCATGAGCTGCCTTCATGACTATCATCCAGTAGCACTCATATCTACAAAAATGTTTTGAGAGGCTGGCTGCGGCTGGAATCAGCACCTTTCACAGAAAGAACCTGGACACACTGCAATTTGCCTGTTGCTGCAATAGATGTACAGCAATGTGAAATCAATGGCTCTCCACATGGTCCTGGATCAGCTGGACGATGCTGTTTACCACCATTATTCCTACAGTCCTGATTGAAAAGCAACAGAACCAAGCCTCTGTACCTCCCTCTGCAACTGGATCTTCAACTTCCTAACCAGAAATCTGTGTGGATTGGAAGTAACATCTCCACCTGGCTGACAATCAACATTGGCGCACCACAGGGATGTGTGCATACTCCATTGCTCTGCTCCCTCTACACCCAAGACTCTGCAGCTGGGAGCCACCCAAATGCCTTTTATAAATTTGTTGATGGTACAACCATTGTTGGCCAGATTTCAAATGGTGATGAGAGGGTGTACAGGAGTGAGATATACCAGCTAGTTGAGTGGTGTCACAGCAGCAATCTCGCACTCAGTGTAAGCAAGACAAAAGAGCTGATTGTGGTCTTCAAAAAGGGAAAGATGAAGGAACACACACCAATTCTCAAAGAAGGATCAGAATTGGAAAGAGTGAGCATTTTCAAGTTTCTGAGTGTCAATATCTCTGAGGATCTAACCTGGATGCAACATATTCATGCAGCTATAAAGAATGCATGACAGCGGCTATATTTCATTAGGAGTTTGAGGAGATTTGGTTTGTCAACTAACACACTCGAAAACTTCAACAAATGTACTGTGAAGAGCATTCTGACAGGCTGCATCACCATCTGTTATGGGGGGTGGGGGCTACTGCACAAGTAAGTTGCAGAAACTTGTAACATTAGTCAGCTCCACTACACTAATGTTTCGCAATCTTTCTGATTGCCTTTCTAAACTGATATGATGTTTTTTTTAAGGTCTCAGCCATTGTTATTTATACTTACATTAAAATTTATGCATATAAACTTCAAATTAACTGAAGTTACACATACTGGGGTGTTAATTAGTCCAATAATTGAAATCTCACCCACTGAGTACAGACAAAAATAAAAATAAGATGTTTGTTCTTTTTATTGGAGTCTTCCCATTTAAAAGAAACATTTGGCATGAAGTAAGTGCTGATATTTTTTAGATGTTGCCCTGTCTCCTGTGGGACAGTAGAAAGTGTTTTAGCTTATTGCATACCTCCCATTTCTGAAATACAGATTCCGTTGCATCAGCATTACAAAAACATAATAACAAATTCAAGCTCTCTTGCTATTATTTTACATTTACAAATAATTCAGTCAATGCATGTAATGTGGTTTGTCTGCTAATCATTTCAATGCAATCTGTACACATTGGAGACGAACTTGTACAAACGCTGAAGGAACTCAACAGGTCAGACAGCACCTATGGGTGGAAAGAAACAGTTGATGTTTCAGGCCAAGGCCCTTCATCAGGACTGGAAAGAAAGAGAGAAGAGGCTGGACTAAAAAGGGAAGGGGAGGAGGAAGGGAAGGGGGGCAAGTACAAGCTGGCGGGTGATAGGTGAGACCAGATGAGAGGGAAGGGGATGAATTAAGAAAGTCGGGGATAAGTGAAAGAGATAAATGGCTGGAAAAAGAATCTAATAGGAGAGACGAGTGGACCATGGAAGAAAGGGGAGGGAGGGGAACCAAAGGGAGGTGACAGGAAGGTCATGAAGGTGGGCAGCTGAAACTGGAGGAGAATGCTGGACGAGGCTGCATTTGCACAACTAACCAATAATCTATTTTCAGTATTTGATTTTATTTGCTGTCTTTTCTGAAAATCTGTTCTTGCATCTGTTGATAGGATGGAAAGGTAGTGAAGGTACTGAAGTCTGAATAAGCAAGTTCGGAAATTGCAACATCAAGCCCTCATTGCTTGAAGCTTCAGCACCTTGTTCTCTACAATGACAGTGATGTCCCAGAGTATCCAAGTGAGAAAGGGGCTTGAATCCATTATTTTCTATGGATCAAGGTAAGAAGAGATATACTCTTTGAATTTTGGGGGGATGATGTTAAAGATGTCGATATTCATTTTGTTTTGCAGCGTACGATTGAAATCTTTGCAGTCATCAATGTATATTAATACAAGAGATGGAACCATGTCAAAACATTTGTCCAGACTTTAAACTTCATTAAAACAAAAGTGTGAACCTGTCTTCCATTTCACTGAATGTACTTCTCTACACAGACATATTTAGGTCATTGAAGTGATAAAATTTATCTGCCAGAAATACCAACTTGATAAACAACCGTAAGCCCGGAAAGGATTCAAACAAATAGGACTTTTTTTAAACAGAAAGGCTACAAGCCTACATTACAATTCATACACTGGCTTCAGTGCTTTGCCAGAGGAAGAGCCAAGGAAGTTCAGCCTGTTGCTGGCAGTCAGCTTGCAAGAATTAAGGGCAGTTGCCTTCACAAAATCACAGTTTTAATTACCAGAATGAGGGCATCACTAGGCACTGGAGACATTTCCTCAGTTTCTCTCTTCGGATGAAGCAATATGTGGCTTGAAGCCCTGGTGTACCATCAATCTACCTGACTGTCAGTGTAGTTTCTCTATTTGTGCAAATCCCAATGCAGCAGTCCCACTGGAGTCACACACACACTCAGAGAGCCCTTGGAAATTTTCAGCATCAGCTGTGTTTTCAGACATTGTTTAACAATCAAAGTGAACCTTCTTAAAAGAACATAGACTCAGAGTGAGGTTTAATTGCATTAGTATATGTCATGAAATCATTTGTGGCAGCAATACATTGCAATATATAAAGTAAAAACTGTAAATTACAAGTTTATATTTAAAGATTAAATTAAAGAAGTAGCGCAAAAACAGAGGAAAATTACTGAGGTAGTATTCATGGATTCATTGTCCATTCAGAAATCTGATGGTGGGGTCCTGAATTACCCCTATGAACTGCACTGAATTACCCCTGTGAACTGTGCTTTTGAAAAGAGAGAGAGAGAGAGATGAAGACTAGCTTTTGGACTATCACTTTAAGGCACAAGGAAGAACTGAGAATAACTTCTGGATTTCTGCTGAGTTGGAGAGAGAGAGGGCACCGAGCAGCTTGTAAGTCACTATGGTGACCGAAGGCGGCCTTATTTGATGGACAATCGAGGTTATGGTTTCTCTGGAGTTATGTTTATACTTCCCAAGGACATTTGCCTGCTTGTACATTTCTTACACAGAGAAGGGAAAGAGGAGTAATTTGAGAGACATCTGGTACTCAGTACAGTGAGATAAATAGGAGGTCAAATGATAGACCTCAGGCGCATGTTTTTTGGACACTGAATGAGCTTTGTTGTGCTCACCGAAAAAATAGGTATTTGGAGTGGCTCTTGCAGTGAGAAAAGGGATTGACTGGTGGGGAGTTATCCATGTGTCCACCCTTGCCTGGGTTGATAGTTCCACCACAGGAAAATGGTCCCCTTTGTTGTGGTCACAGTGGGTGACAACGAGAAGATCGATAGCGTCAGCTCACCTGAAGACTCAAATCTCTCCCTCTCTCTCTCCATCACTACTCAACTCAACACCATGAATTGAACTGAACTTTACTCATTCTCATAAGACTATCTATTTACCCCTAGACTTGAAGAAGCTTGATTTTCATATACTTTTTCATACCTACTTATATATAATTGTTGCTAACCTGTTTGATTTATCTACATTTGTATTACTGTATTGTGTAGTTACTAATAAATATTATTAGTTAATAGCAATACTGGACTCCAAAGTGTTTTCCATCTTGCTGGTTCTTTAACCCGTCACGGGGTATGTGACAAAGTATATATTAAAAAATTAAATTAAAGGCGTAGCGCAAAAAGAGAGGAAAAATTACTGAGGTAGTATTCATGGATTCATTGTCCATTCAGAAATCTGATGGTGGAGGGAGAGAAGCTGTTCCTAAATCTCTGAGTGTGTGTCTTCAGGCTCCTGTACCTCCTCCTTGATGGTAGTAATGAGCAGAGGGCATGTCCGGGATGATGGGGTGGGGGGGAGGGGTCATTGATGGTATATGCTGTCTTTTTGAGGCATTGGCTTTCAAAGGTGCTGTTGATGCTGGGGAGACTGGTGCTCGTGATGGAGCTGCCTGAGTTTTAAACAACTGCTGCTTTTTCCGAGCCTGTGCAGTGTCCCCTTCATACCACATGGTGAAGCAACCAGTTAAAATGCTCTCCATGGTAAATTTGCAAGTGTCGTCGGTGATATATCAATTTTCCTCAAACCCCTAATGAAATACAGACACTTTATTGTCTCTGTATAAACAAGAACATAACTATGTTAACCCTGAGCCAACAATTGAGAGCATGAATTCTGCTGTTCCCTCTGTACCAATACTCACTCAGACAACTTGTCCAATTTATAACACCGAAATAGGTGATCTCCATTAGCCAGATGATCAATCCTTTCTTCCCCCAGCCCCTAGCATGAGGGCTCTTCCTTGCGATGGTAGGTCTTTTGAGAGAGTTATCACTGACAGCACACTTGAAGTGTCCACTTTTATGCTCATTCCTTACCAATTCAAATATTGCTTTCCAGTGTCATTGGCTGTAGGTCATCTGATTGACCTTTAACACCTTTTTATTGGCTGTGCTCCAGACCAGCATCCATTTATTGCCCTCTTTCCACCAAGTGACAATCAGAAATTAATACTCATTGTTCTCAACAGTAACCAACTCGAATCACTCCAGGCAGGCGCCAAACCCAATATTCACAAACCTGTATGTTATATTATATCAAAGAATCCCTCACAAATAACTTCTTTGGAAATAATCTCTAGTTCAGCAGATTACCGGAAGTATAATTGTGTTTACTTTAAAACACTAAAACCAAAGCGACTCATCTCGCAAAATGGAGGACATAAAACACTTCCACAAAATGGCAGCCTCCAGCTCCAAGCACATGGCAGGAACAAAGACAATTGATCTATCTGCTTCCACTGTCCTTGACCCATTCAAGTTTGACATTTTCTTCTATACTGTGTTTAAAATCCACCGTGGCCAACACTGTTGTATCTTATTCGTAATTTCATCAATATGTTGAGTCCAGGATAGATCCTTAGATATGTTGACACTCAGATACTTGAAACTTCTCACCCTTTCTGTTAGGTTTTGTAACTCCAGAAACTAATCAAAAGAAAAACACAGGAATTTGGATAGTTACTTACTCCAGATTTTCTTTATTCTTTCTTTTACATAAGAACATAAGAAATAGGAGCAGGAGTAGACCATTTGGCCCATCAAACCTGCTCCATCATTCAATAAGATCATGGCTGATCTGGCCATGGAATCACCTTCACCTACCTGCCTTTTCCCCATAATCCTTAATTCCCCGACTATGTAAAAATCTACCCAACCTTATCTTAAATATATTTACTGAGATAACCTCCACTGCTTCACTGTGCAGAGAATTCCACAGATTCACCACCCTCTGGGAAAAGCAGTTCCTCCTCATCTCCGTCCTAAATCTACTTCCCTGAATCTTGAGGCTATGTCCCCTAGTTCTAGTCTCACCTATCAGTGGAAACAACTTTCCTACCCCTATCTTATCTATCCCTTTCCTAATTTTATGATTCTATAAGATCTTTTCTCATTCTTCTAAATTTCAGTAAGTGCAGTCCCAGGCAATTAAATCTCTCCTCATAGTCTAACTCCCTCATCTCTGGAATCAACCTGGTGAACCTCCTCTTCACCTCATTCAAAGCCAGTATATCCTTCCTCAAGTAAGGAGACCAGAACTGCACACAGTACTCCAGGTGCAGCCTCACCAGTACCCTGTTCAGTTCCAGCATAACCTCCCTGCTGTTAAATTCAATCCTTCTAGCAATGAATGCAAACATCCCGTTTGCCTTCATGGCAGCCTGTCGCTCCTGCAAGCCAACCCTTTGTAATTCATGCACAAGTATTCCTGAGTCCCTCTGCACAGCACCATGCTGAAATTTTTTTGCCATTTAAGTAATAATCTGCTCTTACATTTTCCCTTCCAAAGTGGATGACCTCACATTTACCAACATTCTTGCCATCTGCCAGACCCTTGCTCACTCACCTAACCAATCTATGTCTCTCTACAGACTCTCCGTATCTTCTACACAATTTACTTGTCCACTCAATTTAGTATCATCAGCAAACTTAGATACACTAAACTAGGTCCCCTCTTCCAGATCATTAATGTATATCATGCACAGTTGCTGGCCCAGCGCAGACTCCTACAGCACACCACTCACCACTGATTGCCAACCAGAGTAACACCCATATACAGTATCCCAACTCTCTGCTTTCTATTGGTTAACCAATCCTCTATCCATGCTGATACATTACCCCCAACTCTATGCATCCTTATCTTATGGATAAGTCTCTTATGCAGCACCTTATCAAATGCCTTCTGGAAATCCAAGTAAATAATGTCCATCTGTTCCCTTCTATCCATGTGCTCATTATATCCTCAAAGAACTCCAGTAAGTTTATCGAACAGGATCTGCCTTTGCTAAATCCATGTTGCAACTGATGGATCCATTTCTTTCCAGATACCTCGGTATTTCTTCTTTAATGATAGCTACAAGCATTTTCCCAACTACAGATGTTAAAATAACTGGCTTATAGTTACCTGCCTTCTCCCTACATCCTTTTTTAAACAGTGGTACGACATTCACCATCTTCTAATCCACCGGGACCTGCCCAGAGTAAATTATCACCAAAGCCTCTACTATAACTTCTGCCATTTCTTTCAGTAACCTGGGATGCATTCCATCAGGACCAAGGGACTTATCTATTTTCAGGCCCACAAGTTTGCTCAGCACTACTAGTGATAACTATTGTATTATGGTCCTCACCTCCCATCGCATCCATAACATCTCTCTTTGGCATATTAGATTAGATTAGATTATGAGGACACGCAGTCCTCTTTTATTGTCATTTAGTAATGCATGCATTAAGAAATGATACAATGTTCCTCCAGTGTGATATCACAGAAACACAAGATGGACCAAGACTGAAAAACTGACAAAAACCACATAATTATAATATATAGTTACAACAGTGCAAAGCAATACTGTAACTTGATGAAGAACAGGCCATGGGCACGGTAAAAAAAGTCTCAAAGTCTCTCGAAAGTCCCATCATCTCACGCAGACGGTAGAAGGAAGAAAACTCTCCTCCTGCCATGAACCTCCAGTGCCGCAAACTTGCCGATGCAGCATCCTGGAAGCACCCGACCACAGTCCGACTCTGAGTCGTCCGAAAACTTCGAGCCTCTGACCAGCCCTCCGACATCAAGCACCGAGCACCATCTCTGCCGAGTGCTTCGACCCCATTCCCGGTCGCCAGCAACAGGAAAAGCCGAGGATTTGGGGCCTTCCCTCCGGAGATTCTCGATCGCACAGTAGCAGCGGCAGTGAACCGGGCATTTCAGAAATTTCTCCAGATGTTCTTCCGTGCTTCTCACATCTGTCTCCATCAAATCAGAATTGTGCACGGCCCTCTATTTAACAAATACGATATCATTTCACCGGAGAGGCCGCGCGCGCTGCATCTCGCCGACATCTTCTCCTCCCTTCACAGTGTATCCTCACCGTGAAGATCAACACAAAATAGTAAGTCAAAGCCTCAGCCATTTCCTCATTAGCCAATATCAATTCCCCCTCCTCGTCCTCCAAGGGACCTACATTCACTTTAGCCCCCCTTTTCTGCTTTATATTATTATAAAAACTTTTACTATCTATTTTTATATTTTGTGCTAGTTTATTTTTGTAATCTAGCTTCCCTTTCTTTATTGTTTGCTTTGTGGTTCTTTGTTGCTTTTTAACGTCTTCCCAATCTTCCAGTTTCCCACTACTCTTGGCGACTTTGTATGCATGAGTTTGATGCCTTCTTTTATGTTCTTAGTTATCCAAGACGGGCTCTACCCACCCTTACTGTCCTTGCTTTTAACTGGAATATACTTTTGTGGAGCAACGTGAAAAATCTCTTTAAAAGTCTTCCATTGTTCCTCAAACATCCCAATATTTAGCCTGTGTCCCCAGTCTACACTAGTTAAATCCTCCCTCATCCCATTGTAGTCTCCATTGTTTAAGCATAATACACTGGCTTTCAATCGAACTATTGCTCCCTCCATTTATATGAAAAACTCAGACCTACTGTGATCACTCTTTCCAAGAGGATCCCTAACTACAAGTATCTCATTGCCAGGCCCAGATCTAAGATAACACATTCCCTTGTAGGTTCAGTAACATTCTGTTCAAGAAAGCTATCACGGATGCATTCTATAAAGTCTTCATTAAGACTGCCTCAACCAACTTGATTCACCCAATCTATGTGCAAGTTAAAGTCCTCCACGATAGCTGCAGTTCTATTCTTACATGCCTCAGATATTTCTCTGTTTATTGCCTGTGCCACTGCAATATTATTATTCTGTGACCAATAGACAACTCCCCTCCCACCACTGATTTTATCCCCTTTACGATTCCTAATTTCTACCCCAATGGATTCAATATTCTGCTACTTAGATCTTATATCATCTCTCACTATCGCCCTGATTTCATCCTTAATTAAGAGCACTACCCCACCTCTCTCACCTTCCTGCCTATCCTCCCCAATTACCTGATGTCATTTAAAACGCAAACACGAGGAAATCTGCGGATGCTGGAAATTCAAGCAACACACACAAAATGCTGGTGAACGCAGCAGGCCAGGCAGCACCTATAGGAAGAGGTATAGCCGATGTTTCGGGCTGAGACCCTTTGTCAGAAATGTCGACTGTACCTCTTCCTATAGATGCTGCCTGGCCTGCTGCGTCACCAGCATTCGGTGTGTGTTATCTGATATCATTGATGATATTCCCAATCCTCCCCACCCTGCAGCACGGTTCTGTAATGGCCACAAAATCATACCCTTTCATACTGATTTGTGCCAAAAGTTCACTGACCTCATTTGAAATATTACAGGCTTTCAGATAAAGTGCCCTTACACTCAATGTGCTTTTAAAATCTTGTAATCTTTTTCTCTTTGCACTTGATTTTTCTTTACTCCATTCTTACTTTTCTCTTCTTCACCTTTTGCTTTTTCTTTATCCTTATCCACACTTTTTTACTTTATCATACTTCTCCAATCTGTTGAACGCACTTCTCTACTGTTTAGTTTAAAGCCCTATCCCCAGCCCTAGTTATGCAATTCACTAGAATCCTGGTCCCATCACAGTTCAGGTGGAGCCCGTCCCATTGGTACAACTCCCTCGTTCCCCAATACTAGTGCCAATTTCCCATGAGTTCAAACCCACTTCTCCCTCACCAATCCTTGAGCCATGCATTTAACTCTCTAATCTTCTTGACCCTTTGCCACTTTGCACGTGGCTCAGGTTACCAGAGGTTACCACCTTTTTGGTTCTGCTTTTTAATTTAGTCCCTAGCTGCTCAAATTCCCTCTGAAGAACCTCTTTCCTCATTCTACCTATGTCGTTGGTACCCACATAGACTACAATAACTGGATCTTTCCCCTCCCACTGCAAATTCCTCTGCAGGTCAGATAAGATGTCCCGAACCCAGGCACCAGGCAGGTAACACAGCCTTCAGAATGCTCTATCCTCACAACAGAGAACTCTGTCTATTCCCCTGGCTATACTATCCCCAATTACCAATACATTTCTCTTCTCTCTGCCCCTCTCTCACCTTAATAGCTCCCTGAACTACTGTGCCAGCTAGGTTGCTCATCCTGCCTACAGCCCCGACTCTCATCCACACAGGGGGCAACAATCTCAGACCTGTTGATAAGCTGAGGGGCTGAGGCTCTTCCAGCACTGTCTCTTGGATCCCAATACCTGCCTCACTCACAGTCATACCCTCTTGTCCCTGACCGCAGACAGAATTTGAGGCAGCTAATTTAATGGGTGTGACTACTTCCTGAAACAGAGAATCCAGGTAACTCTCCTCCTCCCTGATGTGCTGCAGTGTTTGAAGCTCAGATTCCAGGTCATCAACTTTGAGTCTGAGTTCCTCGAGCAGCCAACGCTTGCTCAAGATGTGGTCACCAGGAACCACAATGGGTGCACCAACTCCCACATCATGCAGCTACAGCACGTCACCTGATCCTGCATCATCCCTACTTTATTTCATGAGCTGTATTTAGTGACTTTTTATTCAGCCACTACAACGGTCTTACCTGCTACTTACCTGTGCCTCCCTGCCGAAGCCTCGTGAGCCAAAGCCTCAAGTTCCCACTCCTACACTGGCCCCCTCACACAATGGCCGTTCCACTTTGACCCTGCTTTGCTTTTATTTGCTCCTGCTAAGGAATTACGAATTGATTAGTCCGCTGCTAATGCGCCAAGCCCTGCGAAATGCTCCTTTTTTAAACTCTTCTCCCCGACCTGTGCAAAGCTTGCTCTCTCTTTCTTCTCTGCGGATCGATTGGTCCACCACAGATGTGAATTTTTTTTCGTGAGGCGTTCACATAAGATGTATGCCACTCTTTTGTTTCATACAGATAACCCATAATGAATTATGTAAACAAACAAAGAATAGTCTATCAAACAAGACATTTTAAATATTACACAAATATTACTGAAATATTTAATACACTACACTTTTCTCTTCTTATCCCTCAATGAGTTCTGGTGTATATTACCTCAATTTCCCCTTCCTGAAGTCTACAATCAATTCCTTGGACTTACTGACATTGAGGGCAGGGTTGTTGCTGTAACACTACTCAATCAACCTGTCTATCTCACACCTGTGTGTCTACTCATCACCATCTGAAATCCTACCAATGATAACTGTGTCAACAGCAAATTTGTAGATGATGCGATAGATTTAAGCTGTGTCTCACGGCACAATCATAGGTGTAGAGAGAGTAGAGCAGTGGGCTGAGCACACATCCATGAGGTGCACCAGTGTTGATTGTTGGCAAGGAGGAGATGTTATTTCTGACCTGCACTGTCTGTGGTCTCCCAGTGAGAAAGTCAAGCATCCAGCTGCAGAGGGAGGTACAAAGACCCAGGTTTTGGAGCTTGTTGATTAGAGCTGAGGATGTGATTGTGTTGAATGCTGAGCTGTAGTCAATAAACAGCAGTATGATGCAAATACTACAACTGTCCTGATACACAAGTAAACCATTAATACCACAGCATTTCCGATATTAATTCATAGAACTCTTTTGCAAGTCAGCCGGGCTTTTTTTCGCTCTTTCAATTAATCGGAAATCAATGTGTTCAATAATGATTTGCTCTCTGTAACTCTATATGACACAGCATCTGGATGAAGGAAAACTACCAATTTTCTTTGCAGCTTTCTCATCTAAGACCAAACGACATGTGTGTATCATTGAAGGGATTGTTCAGTGTTCACCCATTGAAACCTTGATTTGTATTTGAGAGTATGGTGCTTTTAACATGATTGTCATATTCCCTGTATGTAGTAGTTTCATGTTGATACATCTATACAATTTACTTCTAATGATATACTTCCACTGGCTTTTCTTTGAAGTTTGGTGTTCGAACAAGGTGATGAATCATTTTGGAATGTTCAATAGCACAATTGATTAGAGTTGAGTCACATCACACAGAGGTTTGAGCTATTGGAGCAGTCTATATTTTATTATATCACCAGAAGACAAAATTTTTCTTCACTTTTAATTAAAATCATAGATCCAAACAACAGGGGAACAGGTCTTTCAATACCCATCTACTCCAAACTTATTTCTTCAATTTTAGTACATCGTGTTTACAAGTAACAAATAACAGTATAATTTTACAAGCATTGACAATCAGTGTGAGCAAAATAAAATTGCTTACATACTAGTCTGTACTCCTATGTTGTTGGAAGTTAATTGTGTGTGATAACCTGGGATAACTGGTATACCAATACTTGCTAGACTTGGAGAGATCCACTAGCAGGGCAGTCTCTCATCTGCTGCATTGAAGTTAATGCTCACACATTGAGTGACACATTTTAAGCTGCCACATGCTGGGTTCCAGCTGAAATTGCCCACATCCCCTACCTGCACTTTGCTTCTGTGTGTGAAGAAATGCATCTCTCAGTCAACTTGGATTCATTGTTTTCAATATGGACTCATTCCATGTAACCTGACATGAGACAATATATACTTAAAAAGGGATACCACTAATTTTCTTGGCAACTTTCTCACTCAGGACTGAACTACAGGCATGAATTATCAAGGAATTGCTTGGCATTCACCCATTGAAATTGTGATTGCTGGTTTCTACTGCTCTCCGGCAGCTTGGCAACAATTTTACTATGACTCACCACTCCAGACAAACATCCGTCCCTTCACTGTAAGGGGAGCTGGTTGGCTGTAGAAGCTGCAGAATGGCAATGATTAAGATATTGTGCAGTAAGCTGCAGCTGTACAGGACAGAGTTTTTGGGAGGATAAGTCCCATATGAACTGCAATGAAGTACCAAAGACATAGAGCATCTCAGTAGACCAAGACAATACTTGTATAAAATTGGCAGTTCTGAGCTAAAGTTTCAGAGCAGTTTAGAGTTAGGTGCTGAACAAGTACACAAGTAACTAAAGCGTGATTGAAAAAGGAGTAAATGTTGTCAGAGCCCATCCAGTTGATCAGCGAAGATACACATTCAGGCCATAACCCTTGTGATTAATCAATTACCTCAGTTTCCAGTTCTGCACCAGTGGTATGACATTCTCAGTGACAGTAATGGGAGAAAAATTGTCAGTGTATGGACTAGAGTGTGTGGTTCAAGAATCACAAGAGGTTTTCTTACCACGATGATATTCTATCTGAGGAAGGGGAATGGCAGGAAGTGGGTGGATTATAGCAGAGATGGATGCAAGATTGAGGGTGGGAGAGGGATGCGAGTTAGGGTGGGTGTTGAGATTGAGGTTAGGAAAGATGTGATTGAGGTGGGAGGTAATTACAATTAAAGATAGGTTTGAGCATGAGAGGGAGGTGGTACTGAGTGTGGAAAGAAAATGGGATTGAAGGTGAGAGAGAGATGGTACTGAGTCTGAAAAGGAGGTACAATTGAGGGTGGGTAAGAGGTGAGATTGAGGATTGTTGGGAGATTGTATTGAGGGTGGGAAGGAGGTGGGTATGAGTATATATAGTGGGATTGAGGGCAGCAGGACAAAGCTGTTCTATCTGTGATGGTGGAAGCTTGACCTCCCCAGAGAGCAGCCAGGGATCTGGGTGGATTTGGCTAAAACAGCAATGTTTCTCGTCTTCTGTGAGGTGACTTGCTGGCCTCAGCTTCAGTCTGGTAAACTGTGATTGGCTGAACTTTCTGTGAGTAATGTGTACAGGCTCCTACGGGGTCTTAAGAATCATAAGGCAAGTGAGAGCTTGAGAGGTCACTCGGTGGAGAAATGGTATCTACAACATTTGTGCTCCTCAGTCAAAGTCTTTACTAGATACCAGTAACGAGGCTGGTCATACATTTGGATCATTGGTAAGATTTCTGTCCAATTAGTGCCAAATGGGAATCTATGATTCAGATGGAATAAGAATCAGCATTCAATAGTCAATTTAAAAGACCCACGAGTGAAAATTCCAATTATATAAGGTTGATTTAAATCTAGGGAAATTCGCCTTTCTCCAGTGCTGTTACAAGTCCAATTAAATGACATTTTATAACCATGACTGACTAAAGCCAATTTATTTAATTCTAGGAAATTAAGTGACCAAATTTTCCAGAAAAAAATGAGTCTTTAAAGTATACTGTGCAACACATCGTATCAGGAAGCACTACTAATGGTTTTCACCACTCTGCTGCTGAATCTGGGACATTTTGTGACCAGTCAGGATTAGTGTAATGTTCATAAGATGACATGTTTCTGAGGGCAGTCACCTATTCCACAGATCAGAGGCAACTACACTTCTGTCTCTTTGTCCTGACTTAATTGACTTACTTATAACTTGTACAGGTATGAGCAGATATTCCATTACATCAGTGTGATAATGATATTGTAGTCCTTTGTCCGATTGTTGTAATACCACTACTCATTCCATGGAAGAGGAATCAATATTACAGCAATAAGATATAGGACTACAATATCATTAATCACAAAAACATCAAAAAGAAGCCTGCATTAATGGAGTGCCTTTGTGCACTTCCATTCATGGCTGTCAATGAAGTGCAATTATTTAAACTGTTCCCATTCATAATATAGGAATCCTTTCAGCCAACGTAGCTTTGTAATCTCCATCAAGTACCAAGTACTAATGTTGTTCAAGAAGTAAATATTTAGACAGAATAACTAGCGTTGCCTCACAGATCCAGGAACCGAGGTTCAATCTGGTGCAATATATGCAGAGTTTGCACGTTCTTCGTGTAACGGCTTGGGTTTCTTGTACAAAGTGCATTTGCCCCTTTATTTTCCTTGTCTTCTTCCACCTATCACCCACCTGTCTCTGTCTTCCAGGTCTATCCTTCCTCTTCCCCATCCCCCACCTGGGTCTTTCTACTCATTCGCCCTCAGTCCACCAGTCACTTCCTGAGCCCTCCCCCTCTCCTCCTTATCCCAAGGATATTTCCATTCTACTCTCATCCTGATGCGGGGTCTTGACCTGAAAAGTCAACATTTTCTTCTGCCTCACGGATGCGGTTCAACTTGTTAAGTTCCTCCGACAGATTCTTTTATACTCCCTACAATCTCAGCATTTAACAAATCCTCTGCTTTGTTGCTCTGCTGAAGCATGGTAATTTCATGCTGGAATGCATGCCAACAACACTTGCGGGCTGCTCCTCGCGCATCCTCAGATTGTGTTGCTTGTTAAATCAAGCAAGGCATTTCACTGTACAGTATGTTTCAAGGTATGTAGATTAATAAATAAATAAATCTAACCTGACGTTTATCAAAATGAACATTTTTCCACATTAAATTCCATCATCCATGTATTCATCCAAGTTCAAGTTCAAGATTATTGTTATTTCATCCGTATTTACTGTATATATACTGCCAAACAAAATAACAGACTTCCCGACTAAATACATATAACTCACAGTACATATAATTCACACACAACACAGAAGGTAATACTACCACAAATACATTAACAAATAATAAGGTTCACTTACACCATAACTCAAAAAGTTAGTAGAATACTCTAATGGCGATTCATACTGTATGTTTAATAAACTCTTCTCGGACTTCCAGCTGGGTACAGGTATCGATTTAACTGATGGTTTTTTTTATGACAAGCTCAGCCATCTTCATCAGGGATGATGTCTGGCCATGTCCATTCCAGTAGTATTTATACCTCCATCATCTGTCCCTTCTCTTGATTGGTCAGTCCTCATCCAATCAGGATTCTGACGTCCCATCTTGTTTACAATCAAACTCCAGTTCTTAGAGCAAGACCTTCATCTTCGTTAAAATTCTCTTCCTCTAGTTTTGTTTCAATGGATTCCTTTACCAGGCAGTCCCAAATGGCATTAGCATGGCACGGTAGTTTTGTGCTGTCAAAGTCAATCCGATGGCCAGTAAAAATGCAATGTTCTCTTACTGCCAATTTCTCTGGGTAACCCAAATGGATACACCTCCTGTGCTCCTTGATGCAGGTCTCCACTATGCATCCCATCTAGCTGATATCTACTGCTCTGTACTCACAGGGAATCCTGTAAATGCCAGCCGTCCTATGTCCCAGGTCTCTCTTTGACCTGCATAAGCTGTGATTTGAGCTGCCTTATGGGTTTGTGGGTGGTATTAATCTAATATTTCTTCAGCTCCTGGCGATCCTTCCAGAAACTATGGAAATTTAGGGAATCTCAGAGAGCCTCCACGAGGATATAAGATGATTATACATGACATTCCTACAGAATGGCTACAAGGAGAAGGAAATCATTTGGGCCCTTAAAAAGACTAACGTAAAAACCAAGAAACTTAACAATGAGGAGGAACCCATCGCTATCGCCCATCTTCCCTATATTTCCATGGGTTCAGGGTTTGTGCATGGTATTAATCTGGTATTTCTCCAGGATCCTGGCAATCCATCCAGAAACCATGGAAACATAAGGAAGACAGGCGGTAGTAATGGGTTCCTCCTTGTCGTTAGGTTTCCTGGTTTTTGCATCAGTGTTGATGAGGCTAACCACTGTTCTGTCATCAGCGAACTTGCTAATTTGGTTTGAATTGGCTCTAGCAGTACAGTCATGCATCAGCAGCATGAACAGCAGTGGGCTGAGCATGCAGCACTAGGGATCAACGGTGCTCAGCCTGATGGAACTCGTGATGTTGCGCCAACACGGACTGACCTTTCTATGAAGAAGTCTCAGTTACAGAGAGAGGTGTTTGGATTTAATGAGGACAGTTTACCCTTCTGAGAGACTTACCAGCTTCTGAGGGATAGTTGTACTAAATGCCAAGCTGAAATTGAAAACAGCATCCTGGTGTTTTAGGCACCATTCTCCAGGTAAGATAGGATGGAGTGGAGGGCAGGAGTTATAACAACTTCATTGGATTTATTTGAGCAAGAAGTGACCTGGAAAGGATCCAATGTAGCAGGAAGATGGGATTTAATATGTTCCATAACCAGCCACTCAAAGTATCTCATTATTGCTGAGATCAGTGCCACAGGACTATAGCCATTAAGGCAGATTACTGTTGCCCCCTTGAGCTCTGGGATGATGCTGGCTGCTTTGAAGCATGCAGGGACAGCTACAGGGAGAGAATTTGTCTATAACCCTCTCAAACCTCCTCCCATTCACAATTCTACATTGTTTAGCTTTATCAGCAAACGTTGGAACCTGACTTTTCAAATTATTGAAAATAGATCATCGAAGAGCTGGGGTTCAGACACTGACACCCGTGGGATTTCCCTAACCACACCCAGCCACCCCTAGGGGATCCATTTACGTCCTCTCTTTCATTTCTGACTAATAACCAATTCTCATTTCATGTCAGTACACTATCCCTGATTCCATGTTGACTAACTTCCTGTTTAGGACTTTACTTGGAGCATTCCAAAAATCCAAAGGAAAGACCACCTCTACCACTTCTCTGATTGCCCCTTATCTATGATGGCGCTAAACTGCGACTCCTTCGTTTGCATCTTCAGAAACAGCTCGATTTCTATCTTTGATATCTCTTTTTTTTCCTTTTCAAAGTTGTTTTGGACACCCAGACCTGGCTTTTTACTCTGACTTCAGTTCCCAGGGGCCGCTTTTTGATATCCGAAGGATGCGGCCTGGAAGGCTAGTGAGCCTTTAGGGTGCCCCTGACTGAAGTGTTGTGGGAGAACACGGAACATCGGGAGCAGCGAGCTAGCTGCCGTGGGCTGTGTGTCCAGAGAGCTGTGCCTTTCTGGGGCCGACTCTCTGGGTGCAGAGCTCAGAAAAAGCGACGCAACAGACTTGTTGTTTGTTATATCTCCCCTCTCGCTGTGAAATGGGGACACCTCTTTTTTCCTTATTAGGGAGAGAGAGAGCCTGTGGAGTGTTGAATTACCGGGTGAACGAGTAGTCTTTGGGGTACTGCAAGTCTGTGTCTTTATTGATGCTTGCTGCATGCTTGAGTGCTCGGTGGAGGGCACTGATGCTTTTTTACTGGTGGGGGTGGGGAAGTGTTGCCTTGTTGTTGCCTGTGCGTGGAAGGGGGAGTTGGGGGGGGCTTTGGGGTTCTAAAATTTAACTGTCTTTCATTCTTTGGGGCAATCCTCTGTTTTAATGGCTTTTGGGAAGAAAAAGAATTTCAGGATGTATATTGTATACATTTCTCTAATGTTAAATGTACCTATATCACGTATATATATATTCTCTATTCACATCCTCAGAGAATTGAAATTCAATTCTTTTTTCATAAATTGTGTTGATTGTCCTCATTCCTAGCATCCTGTTATTACATCTTTTGTTGTAGATTCAAGCAAACACCACACTACTGATATTAGATTAATAAATCAGCAGTTCCCTTTTTATTTCCCACCTTCCATTCTTACGTAGTGAAGTCATCCTTCCTGGTCATTATTGATCCTAAAAGTTGTTGTCCATTGAGTTAAATTGACAGTCTTTGAACAACCACCATCGCTTGAAGCTCTGTACCCAACATTTGGTGTCTTGCCAGCAAGCCAAGAGAGAACCATTCAGCGTAAACTCATGTTACTGGGTTGAATTAGCCTCCAGCACCGAAGACCAGAATGCTGTCGAATGCAATTTGAGAAGTTCGGTTTGTTTGTAAAACAAAGTATTTTTATGGTGGAAGTAGTTTTCAGGATGTCCAGGAAACTATGTTTCAAAATGCTGTATGGGTAAATAAGCTGAATGGCCTCTTCTTGCACTGAATTATTCCACCATCCAAAATGCTAGGTGTCGAATTAGATCCAATCCTGAGTAGGTTGTGAGTTGAGGAATAGATATGCAACTGTTGTTTACAAGGAGCTTTATCCATGCTGAAGACATTATACAACAGGTAGGAAGGCAAACCCACACAAAACAAGAGGAAATCTGCAGTTGCTAGAATCTAAACAACACACATAAAATGCTGCAGGAAATGCACACCTCCATTCTAAAACTTTCATTTCCAATTAATACATTAAATACTTAATTAAGACAATTGAGTTATTATTGCCTTAAGGAAATACTATTATGTGTGATCATTGATTTTTATCAACAACAAATGATGCTTAATGTACATGATTTGCAGTTCATCAGCATTTTAATCAATTGTTGAAAGAATTTTATTGTAGTTACTACTTTGTTGCTGTTCCCAGTGGCTGGGGGGTATATCCAGACTTGGTGGGACCATAGCCATTACTTGTCATGTTAAAAAGCAAATCTTGTTAATAGATTAACCACAGGAGTTCCATGAACAGGAGACGCAGTTGTGTTTAAACAGACTCACACCATTATGTGGCTGATTATTTCGGATACATTTTTAGTCGCTATATCCATTAAGTGAATGGTGTCTGTGTGAATAACTCCTCTCCCATTGCTTTCATTTCCCAACTTGTTTAAAAATACATTCAAACATCACATTGGTTCCATAAGACATGCTAGGATATGAATCTTGATGATTCCTTTACGAGTGGAAGTTTCCAAACTTCTCTTGCACTCCAGTTGTCAGACTCCCAACGTTGGCTTATTTTGAGTAAAATGCATAATTGCTTAAGTTTTAGCTATACACTGATGAAAAAAATAGTATGGAACAGTGTGGACTTCTGGAACACTACAAGGAAGGCAGAAATCCTGACAGTGGCTCAAGTACTAATTACACATCATGTCCCTTCCCTATCACAAACAGGAGATATTGTACACTGGAAATCCAAGCAACACACACCAAATGCTGGAGGAACTCAGCAGGCCAGGCAACATCTATGGAAAAGAGCACAGTCGACGATTCAGGCCGAGACCCTTTGGCAGGACCCTCCCTAAGTAGACCACAGGCACAATCTGAAACGCCATGAAGGATCAAATTGGAGAGTTGAAGTACTGGAGCAGCTCGTGAGAACAAAGGCCAGAGAGAAGCGTAGTTAATTTTTAAATCAAGATGTTGCCAGTCTGCAAATGCAAGCCAGAAGAACTCAGCATGCACTAGGATGGTAAGGGCTACAGCACAGGAATAGAAGACCCTTGCAGGAAGATTGTTCCCGATGTTGGGGAAGTCCAGAACGAGGGGTCACAGTTTGAGGATAAAGGGGAAGCCTTTTAGGACCGAGATTAGGAAAGACTTCTCTGCCACAGGAAGCAGTTGAGGCCAGTACATTGGCTATATTTAAGAGGGAGTTAGATATGGCCCTTGTGGCTATGGGGATCAGGGGGTATGGACGGAAGGCTGGGGCGGGGTTCTGAGTTGGATGATCAGCCATGATCATAATAAATGGCGGTGCAGGCTCGAAGGGCCGAATGACCTACTCCTGCACCTATTTTCTATGTTTCTATGTTTCTATCTGACTAGACCCACCTATCCCCACCCAGATCATATTCTTCTCAACACCTCCCATGCATGTACCAATCTAAACTTCCCTTAAATGTTACAATCGATTGGGATTTGATGGTGTTGCAATAGGAATGTGAATTTTGGATGAACTTAAGTTTGACGATGGTAGAAGTTGGAAGATGAGTTGAGAGAGCAGTGGAGCAGGGGAATGTGAAAGCAGTAAAGGCAGACAAGTGGTTTTCAGCAGTAATGGAAAACAAATAACATGGCAAAGTCCGGAATCTGAAAATGCTGCAAGAACTCAGCCAGTCAAGCAGCATGTGCGGGAGGGAAGAAGCAGTTAACATTTCCTGACCCAACACACTAATCAGCTTCTCTTTCCACAGATGTGGCTTGACTAGCTGAGTTTCTTGGTGTTTGTATTTTTGAATGAGTTCTTCAATAGATGATCAGCTGAGCAAGGGACTGAGAAAGTTATATCATTGTTATACCTTCATGAATGTATTATACAGATATTCAAGGGTAGTGGTTTATTTGCAAGGCAGACCACTTAAACTATCAACATACTGAGAATTTCTTGGTGTAATCTTGTTACTAGGTGGTACACCACTTGACTCTTCTGTCCAATCAGGATCACAGTATAAACACACTTGTAGGTACAGCGAGAATGGCATGTCCATAATTCAAGGTACATTCCATATTGTATGCTGATGAGGAAATATAGCAGATGCAATGTAGTGGTACTCCAGTATATGATTAAAATTTTACACATTAGTCCTTGCATCTCAGAGTGTACCATCAGGCCAGAATTAAACTTCAATTGTTGGTGCGTGAGCAACTATATCGTGTCTGTATCGTAGAATGAGCCAAAGCTCATAAGTATTCATAGTTCTACAGGGGGATTTATTGAAATGCTGGACTAACTCATTCTTGATGGCAAAACCACCCTATGAAAAAGGTAGGTCCAGCACCTTCATCTTTAAACTGACCATCTTGTGCCAAAAGTGTCTCATTCAGGGCACCAATATCAAAGCATCAGAGCTCCTGAAAGTAGCAGTTCCAATTCAGTTGTGTTTGTACTGAAACTATCCATGCATCTCCTGAAATGCCAGACCCTGAGCTCCTGATGTGGAGTGAGAGTTGCTGTACGTGTTTTATTTTTTGCATGAGCTTGTTGATGCAACTAGTTAAGTAGGGATTTCACAGAACATGATGGAGCTAAAGCTGGCACCAAAGGGCCACTTCTCTCAGTTCATCTGCAAAGCAGTTGAAAATTATTCTCTCTAAGTCTCCTCTTTCCTTTTCAAGGTGGCTGAGATCCTGTCGGAGTCCATGATCTACAGCTGCACTCAAACTGCAGTTCTTCATGGCGGTGGTTTCCTGCTCTCTGAGCTTGCTGAGCAGCCTAGCATTTTCAATATCTCCAGAAGCGGCCTGGAAGAAGGCCGACTTTGGAGTGCGACCCTGAGAACAAACTGATTCCATGCCAGTGTTGCCGACTGAAGAATTGCGGGAGATCGAAACATCGAGGCAGCTGTGTTCGCTGCTGTCGAAATAAGCAGTGCTGCAGATTGTAACATCGAAACACTGAGCTGCTGGTCTCCCCTCTCAAGCAGCCAGCAGTGATACCTCTCTCTGTCTCTCTTGAGACAGAGAGAGATAGAGAGGGAGAGAGAGGCAGAGAGGTAGAGATAGAGAGAGAGATATAGTGAGGGAGAGAGAGAAATAGAGAGATACAGATAGAGAGATAGAGACAGAGAGATAGAGAGAGAGAGATAGAGAGATAGATAGAGAGATATATAGAGATATACAGATAGAGAGTTGAGAGAGAGATAGCGATAGTGATAGAGAGAAAGAGAGAGATAGTGATAGAGGGAGATAGAGAGAGCAGGAGAGAGGGGTAGAGAGAGATAATAAGATAGAGAGATAGAGATAGACAGATACAGAGATAGAGGGAGAAAGCAAGATGGATAGAGAGAGAGAGAGATAGAAAAATAGATAGAGAGATATAGAGAGATAGAGAGGGTGGGAGCGAGAGAAAGAGAGAGAAATGAAGAGATAGAAAGAGATAGAGAGAGAGCAAGATGGAGAGAGAGAGAGATAGAGAGAGAGATAGTTAGAGAGAGATAGAGAGATAGATAGAGAGAGGGATAGAGATAAAGAGATAGAGATAGATATATTTAGAGAGAGATATATAGTAGGAGGATTGGTCTCCTTCCAGTTCAATAAAATAGATCTTCTGGCCATTAAAGTAAACAAATGCATCATCCAACAGGCTGAAGAAGACAAAGATCTATGTTCTACCATTGGCAATCCAAAAATTGCTGTAATAGGATGGGGTTGTAAATCAAAACAGAGACCTGTTAAGATAATTTCAAAAATAGCTTTCCAATATTTTTCCAAGAGAGGACAGGACAAAAACATATGAGTTAAAGAAGCAACCTCAGAGTGACATCTATCACAAATAGGGTTTATATGGGAATAAAAACAGGCTGATTTATCTTTGGACATATGGGCTCTATGCACTACTTCAAATTGTATTAATATATGCTCAGCACATATAGAGGAAGTACTGACTAATTGAAAAATTTTATCCCATTTCTCTATAGGTAGGCAAGGTTGAAGTTCCTTTTCCCATTCATTTTTAATTTTATCAGATATACCTGGCTGTAATTTCATAATTATATCATAGATAGATGCTATTAGTCCCTTCTGTAGAGGATTTAAACCTAAAACTTTATCAGTGGTATCAGTAGGGTATGAAGTTGGAAAGGTAGGCAATGTAATATTTTAAAAAATTCTTATTTGTAAATATCTAAAAAGTGGGATCTAGGCAACTCAAATTTCTTAGATAACTGTTCAAAAGACATGAAATAAGTTATCCAGAAACAGGACACGAAAACTTGTTATACCTTTTGTTTTCCATATCAAAAAGTCTTGGTCCATAACTGAGAGTTGAAAAAAGAAATTAGATATAATAAGACTTGATAACATAAATTTGTTCAAACCAAAATATTTAGGATTTAGGAGACCAATCCTCCTACTACATTCCAGTGGTTTTCCCAAACTATATTGTGTTTAAATTTAGAAACAATTAGAAATGATATTTTTGATCCTTCGTTTAAATTTGAAGAAACTTGGATACCTTTTATTCAACATTTTCATATGATGTAAATTGACCTTTCCGAATCATCCTTATTAACTTAAAATATATGAATAGAGGAGCGGAGTTGACGACATTACTGAACGTGTTCGATTTAAAATATTGTTCTAGCACTGTTTTGTTCCGTTTGCTTTTTTTGGGTTTAGTATTTAGTTCTTTTTTTTCTTTTTTTCTGGGGTGGATTTCTTTGTTTATATATATTTTTTTCTTTATGATTAATTACATCATGAGTTTGGAAGTCTATTATACCTGTGTTATTTGAAATCTTTTTTGTGTATGTTTATTAATAATAAGATTATTCCAATCTCTTTGTATCAACATTGTTATTTTTTTTATAATTTTGAAAATTAATAAAAAGATTTAAAAAGAAAAGAGAGAGAGATATATATAGCGAGAGAGAACTAAAGAGATAGAGAGAGATAGAGAGATAGAGGGAGAGGGATATATATCTATATATATAGAGAGAGAGAAAGAGAGATAGTATATAGAGAGAGTGATAGGGAGAGCTAGAGACAGAGATGAGAGAGAGAGAGAGAGAGTGTGGCCTGTCGAACTGTTGAGTGAAGAGTGGTTTTTGGTCGGCTTTAGATCATGATCTCTTTGGGGGCTTTGCTAGTCCTTTCATGGTGGGTGGTGGGGGCTGATGCTTTTTGCTGAGACAAGTGGAGAAGGGGGGGAGGGGTGATCCTGTTGCAGCTGCTTGTGTGTAGGCAGGGGGTTGCTTTGGGGTTCGAACATTTTTCCTTTCATTCAATATTTGGGGCTTTTCTTCTATTTTGTGGATGTCTGTGAAGAGTAAGAATTTCAGGTTGTATACTGTATACATTCTCTGATATTAAATGGAGCCATTGAACCACTGAACGTTCTAATCCTGAGGTATAAAGGGCCAAGTCAACTGGAGAACAGACTTTGACATGTGGGAATTATTGTTGATGCATTAGTGGCAACACATGTTAGTATGTGCGGACAGTTTGAGTAACAACAGCATCTGGACATCAGGCTACCCAGAAAAGAATCGATTTATCACTCACAAACTGTTCTTCCACAGAGCCTGCATCAGAATTTGTTTCATCTACTGAACAGTGTGTGTCTCCTGGAATTTTGACAGTTCAGAAGAGATCTGCAATTAGATCATCAAATTCAGTGCCTTCTTGTTTGATCTCTTCCTGATTCCTCAATAATTTATAATCCATTGTGTCATCTCAGTAACAAGCAATTTGTTCACCTTGCATGTGAATAATGACCTTTGATAGCTTTCCTGTTATTAGTGATCAAATCAGCTATTACAAGTGTATGATGTCGACATGCGCTGAAGAACAATTATCAGAAGCAGGTTGTAACTAAAATAATTATCACTAATGAGTGAAATAAGTAATTATAATGAAAAAAATAATCATCTGTGCAGTTCATTATCTGTATCATGCCACTGACATAACTAATACCTTCCGACTGCAATGCATCATTGATCTTGTCTGAACAGTAGAACATGGCAATGTTAATCCGTACAGAGCACTGCGTGTAATGATTAACACAGGGAAGTTCATTACTTCCCTGGGGATACTTTTGATATGAATTTGTTTCACCTTTATTATGACAGAATCCTTTATACATGTGTCCCATTTCTTCACTCCTCTCTGCAAGCGTTATCTTCTGTTCACTACATTTGAAAGGAATATTGAGCAGAACTTGTATCTCTCCATGGCTTCCTGACCAGAACATTACCCACTGGCCTATAATTAGCACTTAGTACGGTAATCTGTCCAAGTGATTTGCCAGGCACCAGCAGATCATAGTGTTGATGTTTCTGCCTAGAATAGTCAAGGAAATTTATTTCTTGGCCATTAAGAGAGAAAAAAAGTCACAGAGTGCCAACCAGTCTCTCTCACTTCACCTCCTATTAACTGATCTCTATCTCCAGTCCCCTTCTAACAGAGCCATACCATGTCTTGATTCCAATGTCCATTCTCAAAATGTAACTGAAGCCTTCCCCATCCCAATGTTAGCTCTCTCACACCTCCGTTCTTGAAATTGATTCCCAGTTTCCTTCAGACTTTGCTCAATCCTCAATCAACCCACAATATCCAACTCCCATTGTATACTGATCTACATCTCCTGTATTCCTTTTCACCCCATTCCAAAGGCTCCATGCCCATTCCAAATCCTTTGCTTCTGAGTTTCCATACTACCAACAAATCCCCTCCCCATCAGAACCCCAACCACTGTCAGTTCAAGGTGCACTATATGGCTCATCATCCATCAATAACACACAAGAGATCTAATCTCAAAAGTACCTCAGCAGCATTACCCAACATTTCTTTGCTTGTTTCGTTAAATTCATCTAACAAAGTGACCCATTGGTCTTGGACTTAAATAAGTTTCAATGGTCGCAGAACCTAACAATCTGGGGAGTAGACAATAGATCACACAATCCTTTATGTGAGAAAATCTTCCTTGACTTTTCCCCAAAGTGCTAAGCCCTGGCTTTACAATAACATTCTCTCATCCAGGCTTCCTAGCAGTGGAAATAGTTACTCTTATCTATGTTACTGAATCGCTTTGTCATTGTACTGTAAACTGTTGTGTTTTGCACTGGAGGAGTGCACTGAAGTGTGGAGGAATGGCAGATTCTCTCTGTCTCGGTGGTCCCTGGCACCAGCTCAACCCAGGAGCAGCAGACGGCAGGCTCATGACTCGACCCAGGAGCGGAGGACTCCACTAAAACGCTAACTGGAGACCCCTTTAACTAATCTCAGAATGCGCAAAATACATGCCAGTCACAATTAACTGGACAAGATTAAACCAAAAGCACAAGGGCCTAGTTAAGATAATGGTTACTAAATACAGGTACTTGAGAAACCGAGAGGATTAATGTTCTGTGGTAAACTAGAGGTCTACAGAGCTCATGATAGAGTACATTTGCTCAATCAATCCTCAGCCTTCTATTTGCAACAGAATATATGCTGTCATGGTTTAGTCCTTTAATTGAATTGTTCTGATGAAGATGAGCTATACCTATTCTGTTGCCAATATATCCTCCTCCATTCATGTGGCTGAAGTCTAACTGATGCTATGTATCTAAAATGCTTTCCCCTTGGAGATAAATGCCAACTTTCCACTTCCCTTTTTGATTAGAGTGAATATTGAACAGCTTCTTCTGAACTATACATTCTTAGCCAAATTATACAGACAAGCACATTTCCTCATTAAATCACTGTAGTGTCGATTCACATTGATTTTGTGCTCGGAGTTAGTCCAACTGTGTTGTGCCTTGGACAATGCAGCTGGGCAGACAGTGCTCAGCAAAAACCTCAGGTCATGTGAGATAGTGACCCTGCTGAAAATAGGTGGACATTGGGCAAGTTCTCAATGGAATTTCTCTCTGAAGTCAACTTTCAATGAATGCACCACTTGCAACAATTAGCCGGGCAATGGATAGCTATAAACCATTAAGAAAGTCTTTGAATACAAGTACCTCGGGTCAAGAAAGATGAGTTCGGAGAAGGACATAAGGATACGGAAAACGCTGGCGTGGAGGGCTATGAACGACATGAAGGAAATCTGGAAGTGGAACCTGACCAGAGGGCTTAAAAAGAGGATTTTCATAGCAGCCATAGAGTCCATTCTCATGTACGGATGTGAGATGTGGACACTCACCAAGACGATGTGAAAATCTCTAGATGGTTGCTATACACGAATGCTCCGGATGGCTCTTGATGTGAGTTGGCAGCAACACATGACGAACGTCGAGCTCTATAACAACCTACCAATGCTCACTGCTAAATTCGAGGCGAGAAGACTGCAACTAGCGGGGCACTGTCTATGCCACCCCGAGCTACCTGCCAGCCTAGTCATCATATGGGAGCCCAAGCACGGGAGAATGAACCCTGGGCGCCCTCCCAAGACTATGGTCAACACGCTCCTAGAAGACAGCGGCGCGGTTAATGTAGATGAACTGAGCACACTGATGAGGGAGAGGGAGGAGTGGAGAGTCCATCATCGTGCCCGATGCCGGCCCCCTAGGCCTGAGTCGACGTAGTAGTAGTAGTAGTAGTAGTAGCGAATAGCTATAGGAATAGAACTGCAGAGAAGGGGTGAAAATTAGAGATAATCAAAGGGACCTATTGAATTGATTTTGTGTTTGGCCTTACGTAGGAGGTAGTCCTTGTGCAGATTTGCCCTCCTGTCATATCATGGACCAGAAGCTCAAACTCCTCATCTAACAGTGGCTACCATCACTCCCACTCATCTCTCACTGCGAATATCTGCAGTCTGAGCTGATGGCATCTCTGCCATGAATATTTTTGAACAGCAAAACAATGCTGACTGAGAAAGCTGAGGATTTAAACTTGGTAACACTCAAACAAGATTGGTAAAGTGCCTAAGGGAAAAAAAAAATACATTTTTCAAAGTAACTTGCTGGAGGCTACTGATGTTGACCGTGTACGCTTTTGACTGGGAAACAGACTGCTTCTACAGAAATAGGCTACCTACTGGGAATGACCTGAACTTATGGACTCAGCTGAACCTATATCCACCCTTTCCAGCACAACCAGATGCTAAACAGGAGGGATGTGAATTTTCAATGCACGTCGTACCAAGAGGTGAACATTCCTACACTTACTTAGGGATTTTCACGGAGCCATGGGATTGTTCTGTATGGGAGCATTAAGGGTGAGAATTGAAACACAGTGGCCACTAAACTTCAGTTTCCCTCAATACCGAGGTAACAGAACTGCCCTCCTTGAATCTGTGATGAGGGGTTCTGGTGATGTAATGGATGTTCTAGTGGATGTTTCTCCAATGCTTTATTGCAACACCTGCAGTCATGGGCAGCAGTCAAGCAAATAAAGCACAATCTCATGTATTGCCAATCTGTTCCTTTGTCCTGTCACTTATTATGCAGCCAATTGTTCAGCATATCTTCTGCAGATTATCATTAGGTTCCAGACACAACATCCTGAAGAACCTTCAGCGGTGTGTTCCCGGGGGGTCTTTTTACAAAAATAGTTCAGTAACTTCATTCCCAGATCATTGAAGCAAACATTGCTGTCAATTTGATAACAGTGACCAAGGTCTCTGAAGTATATCTGCCATGGCGTGTACCTGCTGCCTTTCATCACCACAGATGACGAAGTTTCAGGGATAGCTTTCAAGTGCTTGGCTATTTTCAAGTAATATAATTGCTTTTGGTAGCAGCTAACTGCTTTCCCTAATCACACGACTTCCAAACTGGATTGCACAGAGCTCTATTTTACTGATAATTCGGGAGCTATTTGAAATGCGTTCTGGTGATAAATTCTCACTAACGCCGATTTTCCAGATTACCTAGCCACATAAGTGAAAAAAACACATGTTTTATCTGTATTCTCTCTCTAAAAACCACCATAAACCAAGTTCCACTACTAGCTCTTGTTTTTATAAGTTTCCCTGGTATTTTTAACGGGTGGCCAATTTTGAGTTTGAGGCTGGTTTGGAGTCATTTTGCAACAAGAGGCTTAATTTGGGAATGAAGGAAAACTCTTTGGACCAGACTACTACAATGACCCAGGGCTAAAGTTTGAACAAAGCAAGAAAAATTGAATTATAATCCAATGTCATTGGGACACCAGTGCTGTCTGATTTAGACTCAAAGCACCATTTGGCCTTACCTTTCTGGGACAGTGTGTGGGGCTGACCGTTGCCATGTTATGGTTCAGTAATTGTATTCAAATTCCGGAATGAATTATGTAAACATTCTGAGTCCTGGATTACTGCAAATTAGTTTCTGTGTGAGGGAGAGTGTAGGGAGCTTGAGGCTTGATGTTCCAGCTGCCATTTTCCGTGTGGGCAGTCTGTGTTAGCTTTCATGTGAAGGAGAGGGTGGGTAGTTGGGGGCTTGATATTCTCACTGTCGTTTCTGTAGTAACTTCTACTTTGAAAAAGACACACTCGACAACTTCATGCCAAAGAAACAACTTCATCTCGAACTTCAAAACCGTTATGTATATACAGAGGCTTTCACAACCCGTACGGCATGGCAGGCACACTATATACAAAGCCCACCAGAAGTAAAAGAACAGCAGTAAAACCCGTCATTATCCTAACTAGTATTAACTTACTTTAAATAATACTCACACTACAACACTTCTCTCCCTTTAAAATCCAACATCCCCAAATGTAAAAAACTAGGAAATAAAAACTGTGGTGTTATTAACTTGCATACCCCTGAAAACTTATACTCGTATCTCAGCAACAGTTTATCAATACAAAACATCTGGAAAATGTGACAGATACAACATTCAATTTAACAGCAACAAAAAAAAGAATTGTCCTGTCAAAGATTCAGTCTGTCAGGAGGTTTACGAGTGCGCTGTGATCTGCACACTACCCCCAGTGACCCAGCAGGCTCTGCTGGTGAGGGTGTTTTGGGTGGATCTGGTTTTGGGGGCATGAGAGGGGTCTGTGTGTCTGCGTGAGAATGTCCATCCTCCTCAGGGGACCCCGACCCCTCTGCCAGCATCTCGTCCTCTGGCAAAGTCACTGGTGGACATGCTTCCACCGTAGTCTGACTCACAAATGGAAACTCCATGGAACTGTCTGCCTCTGAGCTGGTATCATGAGGCAGGCGCACATGGTCCTGATGTCTGCGGAAAACACGCCCATCAGTCAGCATAACAACATAGGAGACGGACCACTCTGCTTAAGAATAACCCCAGGCAGCCATTGCTGATTGTTTCTCACATAGACATTGTCATCTAGTATTAACTGCCTCTCTCACGCACGTTGATCATGTCCCTCCTTCTGCTTTTCCTGCTTTCTCTCCACTTTCGCCTTCATGTCCGGGCGCAGCAGGTCCAATCTTGACTTAGGTCTACGCCCCATCAGCATCTCTACTGGAGTGCGGGCAGTCATAGTCTGTGGCGTGAGACGGTATTTAAACAGGAAACATGAAAGATGAATGCTAAGACAGTCCCCTGTCATCTGCTTCAGGCCTTCCTTCACTGTCTGAACAGCCCGCTCAGCCAAACTATTGGAGGCTGGGTGGAAAGGGGCCATCCAAATGTGACAAATGCCATTCTGCTGCATGAGCTCACTGAACAGCTCACTGGTGGATGCTGGGCCATTATCAGTGACCTGGGTGTCAGGCAACCCATGGACTGCAAACCCTGAGTTTGCCTATGGTTGAGGGGGCTGTGATGCTTCTCATAATGTGTGCTTCGATCTATTTAGAATACGCATCTACCATTACCAGAAACATCTGCCGCATAAAAGGGCCAGCAAAGTCCAAATGTAGCCTAGACCAGGGGTGGTCTGGCCACTCCCATGGATGCAAAGGAGCTGGTGGTGGCATATTCTGATTAGTCTGACATTGCGTGCATGATTTCACCATGTTCTCCAGATCCTGATCCATTCTTGGCCACAAAACGTGGGATCTTGCAAGGCTTTTCATTTGAGGCACTCCTGGATGAGTCTCATGAATTTCCTCCACAATCTGTGAACAGCCAGGGGGAGGCACGATGACCCTCTCCCCCCCAGAAAATGCAGCCATCCTGCAGAATGAGTTCTGTCTTGTGTTTGGCATAAGGCCTCAGTTCCTCTCCTTCCACAACTCTGGGCCAGCCTTGTAAAAGAAAAGTCTTGACTTGGGACAGGACTGGGTCCCTCACTGTCCACTGCCTGATTTGGGTTGCCTTTGCAGGTGTTTCTGACAGCCTCTCCAATGAAAACACAGTCTCTAGAGGCACATATGTAGTAACAGGTGCCTTAGGTAAAGGTAGTCGACTCAGTGCATCAGCATTTGCATTATTCCCACCTGCTCTGTACACTATAGTGTACTGGTAGGCTGACAATGTAAGGGCCCAACGCTGTATCCTAGCTGAGGCTAGCGTTGGGATGCATCTAGACTCATTGAACAGGCTCATCAGTGGTTTATGGTCCCTATAAATTGTAAGTAGGCATCTATAAGGGTACTGACGAAAGCATTTGACCGCAAAACAATGGCCAGACCTTCTTTGTCTAGCTGTGAATATCCCTTTTCTGCAGGTGTCAGGGTACGTGAAGCAAAACCAATAGGCTTCTCTGAATGGTCCTCCATTACATGTAAGAGAACTGTCCCGACTCCATAGAGCGAGGCATCACATGCAAGGGTGATCTCCTTGTCTGGGTCATAGTGAACAAGCAGCTTCGTCGAGTGGAGGAGTTCTTTCACTTCTTTGAAAGCTTTCTCCTGCTCTTCACACCATTGCCACTTAGTGTCATTGTGAAGCAGCTTATACAGTGGGGTCAAAACCCTTGAGAGATCAGGAAGAAACTTGCCATAATAATTCACCATGCCCAAAAATGGTCTGAGTTCCGTGATGGTCTTAGGGCTTGGGGCCTCCTTAATAGCTCTCACTTTGTCCTCCACAGGAAAAAGCCCCTCAGCTGTGATCTTGTGTCCCAGGTAAGTCACACTCGATGCCAGGAACACACATTTTCCACGTTTCAACCGCAGCCCTGCATCTGAGAGCCTCTTCAGCACCCATTCTAAGTTAGCCAGATGCTCCACCTCCGCAGCCCCCGTGATCAAAATATCATCAAGGTACTCTAGGTGCGGAATCCCCTGAAGCAAAGTGTCCATTGTCCTTTGGAAAATGGCAGGGCTGGATGCCACTCCAAACACCAGGTGATTGTACTTGACTAATCCCTTGTGCGTATTAATTGTGATGTACTTTGAATCCTCGTCGAGCAGCAGCTGTTGATAGGCATGGCTCATGTCCAGCTTTCTAAACAGCTTACCCCCTGAAAGGGTTGCAAATAGGTCATCCACTCGTGGCAGTGGGTACTCCTCCAGCCTAGAGATCTGATTCACTGTAACCTTATAATCCCCACATATCCTCACCATTTTGTCTGCCTTCAAAACTGGAACAACGGGAGTCACTCACCTTTAAAACTGGACTGGCTCAATAATACCCAGCCTCTGTAAATGTTCCAGCTCCTACTCAGCTTTGCCCTTCATGGCATAGGGTACCAACCTGGGCTTAAAAGAAATGTTGTGTAGCCTCAGGGTCAACATGGAGTTCCACTGTCACGTCCTTCAGTGTTCCTAGCTCGTCCCTGAAAACGTCACTGTACCACTGCAGAAAGTCCTCCGTCGTGTGTGCATACTTAATTTCATGCCAGTTTAGCTAGGTTTTGCGAAGCCAATTGCGACCCAAAAGACTGGACCCCCTGCCCTTAGCTATCACTCAGCCTTCTGAGCCAGGGCTGAAATGTCCACACATAACACCCCTAAAAGAGGTATGGGCTGCCCCGTATAGGTCCTAAGTTTGAGCTTTGACGGTTTAATGGGAGGCAGGTTGGACCCCCATGTCCTCCTGTAGGTCTCCTCACTAATGACCGATGCAGTAGCTGCTAAATCAATCTCAAACTTAATGTCCTTTCCCCTGACAGTGACTGTGGCATAATATGGTTCAGATGGTTCCTCATCTGTTTCCACTGCAAACATGGTGTAGGCACACGCTGCCTCTTCATCTGCTTTTTCTAGATGATGTGTGGCTGCCTGAGCCTGTTGAGCTTTCCCCTACCCAGGCTTAATCTTACCCTTTGAACTTCTGCACTTTTTAGCTAAATGCCCCATTTTGCTACAAGCATGGCAGAAAGTGTCTTTGAATTTGCACTTATTTGCATAGTGCGTCCCTCCACACCGGAAACATTCCACCCGCTTTCCCTGTTTACCAGTCTCCCTCCTGACTTGGTGCACTGCCACCGACTGCGACTCCCCCATGTCCTGTCTGGATATCCTTGACATTACTAACAGCTTCTCTTCCAATAGAAAAACTTATGAAACAAAGTCCTTACATAAGAGAGTTAACACTCTTTTTGAGGATGTTGGTCTATTTGATATATTGAGGGACCTTTTCCCCAACAGAAGGGATTACACTCATTATTCTGACCCCCATTCCGTATATACAAGAATAGACTATTTCATAACATTTGGAAAAGATCAAGACAAAATAATCACCTGTGGAATTGGGACAATAGATGTAAGTAACCATGCACCTCTATATTTATCTGTTGATTTTGACGTACAACCAAAGAATACTATTTGGAAACGAAATTCAAGTCTACTCAATTATCTCGATTTTAAGGAACAAATTAAAAAAGAAATTGGCCTTTACTTAGAATTCAATGGTTTCACCTCCCATTCTATGGGATACTCTGAAGGCTGTCTTAAGAGGGAAAATTACAGCGATATCTTCATGTAAGAAAAAAATAAGGAACAAAACATTAGAGGAATTACAAAATAAGTTGAAGGAACTAGAAAAAAAACACAAATTGAGTTTGGCACAGGATACACTAGAGGAAATTTTAAAAAATAGGAATGAAATTAATAGTTTGGCTACACAAGAAATTAGAAAAAATTTAATGTTTCTGAAACAGAGACACTATGAAAGTGGATCTAAATCAATGAAAATACTGGCGTGGAAACTGAAAAAATATGTTAGCAGAAAATACAATTCATAGAATTAGGGAACAAAGAACAAAGGTGATAAAATATAAGTGAAATTCAAGAAACTTTTGAAATGTTTTACAAAACTCTATATTCCAAAGGTCCAGGGGGAAACATAACCCAAAATGACACCTTCCTGAATTCTTTAGAGTTACCCACTTTAAGCAAAGAACAAAATAGAACAATGAGTGCTGACATAACTGAAGCTGAACTACAAACGTTTGTAGAAACAGCAATTGGTAGGGTTTAAACTAAGCAAGTCACCAGGATCAGATGGATATACGGCAGAGTGGTATAAAGAATTTAGAAGTGAGTTAATTCCTGTTTTACTCCCCACACCGAACTGGGTCCTAAGAAAGGTGCAAATGCCACCCAGCTGGAAGGGGGTGATAATCTCAGCTATACGGAAAGAAGGCAAGGATAAAATAGAATGTGGGTCATTTAGCCAATATTGGTTCTTAATGTGGATTATAGAATATTTACCTTCATCATAGCCAAATGATTAGAAAAGTTTCTACCCATACTGATACATAATGATCAGACAGATTTTATACAACACCAAACACAAGACAATATATGAAGGACACTTCACATTATGGATCATATAAAAAAATGAAATTGAAGCAATAGTGATAAGTGTGGACGCTGAAACAGCATTTGATTCAGTTAATTGGAATTTTCTTTACAGAGTTTTACATAGATTTGGTCTACATGACACAATTATTTAAACTATACAGGCACTATACGACAATCCTACTGCCAGGATTAAAATCAATGGATATTTATCTAATAGTTTTACCCTAGAAAGTGGCATGAGACAGAGTTGTGCATGGTCACCGCTACTCTTCGCATTATATCTGGAACCATTAGCTGAACACATCAGACAAAATGAAGATATCAAGGGAATTACTATTAAAGGGACAGAGCATAAATTGGGCTGTTACGCGGATGACATTTTGATCTATCTAGGGCAACCAACATACTCTTTACCTTAATTGATGCAATCCTTTGAACAATATGCCCAATTATCAGGATACAAGATCAACATAGATAAAACCCAACTACTTTCATATAACTATAGCTCACCAAGAGAAATTGAAAGTAGATATCCTTGGGCATGGCAAACAGAGTCCGTCAAATATTTGGGCATCACTATGCCCAAAGATTTGGCAAAATTATCAGAATGCAATTATCAGCCTATATATAAAAAAATTCAGGAAGATATAACAAGATGGAACCTAATTCCTTTTCTTGGTCTCAGTTCAAGGATTGAATCTATTAAAATGAATATACTGCCTAGACTACTACTAACGCTGTCTCATTCTGCCCTGCAGAGCTGATGTACGGTTAGAATGACAATAAAGTTTTTTGAATCTTTTGAATCTTATAATCTCTTTCAGACCCCACCAATAGAGATTAACCAAAATCAAGTTAATGAATGGAACAAGATGCTATCAAGATATATATGGCAAGGTAAAAGGCCTAGGGTTTGTCTCAAAACTTTGCAGTTAGCCAAGGAAAAGGGAGGGATGGGGCTTACCTTCTCTTAGAGATTATTATTTTGCAGCATGGTTGAGAGCTGTGATATGCTGGTGCAACCCATCATAGGAAGCTCAATGGAAAAACATTGAGGAGAGGATACTTTCCATCCCCATTCAGGCAATTTTGCTGATAACAACCTACAAAGCTACATAAATAATATTGACAACCCGTGGGTAAAATGGACTCTTAAAATATGGAAAACTATTATAAAAGAATATAAACTAGAGAGAGACATTGCAATTCTTAAATGGTGTGCATATGACTCAGATTTTACGCCGAATAAACTGGATGCTAGATTTAAGGACTGGACAGCTAAAAGAATGACAGCTATTTGCAATATAATGAAAGAAGGTACACTGTTCAGTTTTGAAATGCTCAAAGAGAAACACTTATTAGAAAAACAAGACTTTTACCAGTATTTACAAGTGTGACAGTATGTTAATCGGATGGTTAAAAATGTAACCAAGGCAAGTACATGTCTGAAAGAGCTATTTAGAAAAGCATTTAATTCAGACAACGGTAGTAGAATAATTTCAAGCGTGTATAAGGGTTTGTCAAATCTTAAAACACATTTGACTTCATACATTAAAATGAAATGAGAGAAGGAAGGAGGGATAATAATATCTAAGGAAGACTGGACAATAATATGGAGGTATCAATGGAAGTGTACCAGTTCACAGAAATGGAGGGAGTTTGGGTGGAAAAACTTGATAAGATATTTTGTTACACCCTCTAAGAAATCTCATTATGATAGTAACCCCCCTGTTTGTTGGAGAAATTGTGGAAATCAAAATGCAAATCATTGTCATATTTTCTGAGAATGCCCCATTATCAAAGATTGTTGGAGTGGGATACATAATGCCCTACAAGACATCTTTAAATGTGAAATATCCTCAGAGAGTAAGACCATATATTTTGGGTAGATACCTCAAGAATGGTTGAAAAGAGATAAGTATTTAAAGAATGTACTGCTGGTGGCTGGTAAAAAAGAACCTTACCAGGAAATGGTTATCACAGGACAGCCCAACTTCAAATATATGGATGGAAATTACAATGGACGTTTACAAAATGGAGAAGATAACTGCATCTGTTGATCATAAGTTGGAACAATTTTATTCATACTGGAAAAAATGGTTTAACTACATAACACCTCATAGGCCTGATTTTATTCTCACAAGTCAATGGATATGTTGTAAAAAAAAAATCACTCCCTACTCTGTACATAGTTTTCTTCTTTCGATTGTTCTTTCTTTCCTCTCCTTTCTATAAGTGTATATCTCAGATAAATATTATGTGGAGATTTGTGACAAATATGATTATATGATATATATGTACAGTATCTGAAATACATCTTATGGAAATGTTTGTTTGATGATGACATTCAATAAAAAATAAATTGCAAAAAAAAAATTAAAATACACAACAAATGTAAGCTAGTTTATATACAGTACTTAGATTGATTGTCTGTCTATAAAGTAACGCTGGGCACAGGATTCACGCAACACACACAAAATACTGGAGGACCTCAGCAGGCCAAGCAGCATCTATGGAATAAATTACAGTCGACATTTTGGGCTGAGACCCTTTGGCAGGACTTTGACCTGAAACTTCGACTGTAATTATTTCCATTGACAATCTGAATTCTGTTGGTTAGGAAGTCCAACACCCAGCTGCACAGTGATATACTTAAACCAAGGAGTTCACCAAGGTCTGTGGGGCAATGGTGTTGAATGCCAAACTGAAATCCAGAAATAGCATTCTGACATGTGTCCTTGTATTTGAGGTGTTTTCTACTTTCCCCTGGAGCTGGTTGGAAGATACAGTGCTAATGAAAGGCACACCAAGACATCTTCGGAGCTCCTCTTGTTTCCTGGCCTCCACCATATTGAACAATAGAGGACAATCGTGTCTGATGCTATTTCATCCAGCATTTAATTTCTCCATCATCTCTGGGTGAAAATCAACATGAATAAACCTTTCAAGGAAAAGATGTCCCACCATCAAAAATGCTGGTTCTGGTCCTGTTCACATCTCCAGAATAAGTTTTTTCGAAAACAAGCATCAGTGTAAAACTCAAATTTCTGGATATCAAGAGTAAACTTGCAGCGTACAGTCTGCAAAGGGATGTTGTCAATTTTCCTAATTGATCCATCAAGTTCAGTTGTCATTACTACAGAATTGTGAGTTTATGACCATTAATTACTTGGTTGGAAATGCATAGAAGGAAGGAGAATTTGGCATCTCATTAGTTTGTTTTGCACTGAAAGCAATAGACAAAGGGCAGACAGTTAAACCATTTTATCATCTAGTCCCTCACTTATCTCTCATTAAGAGAGAAAAACTAAATACAATAATTATGGTTGACTCTGGTAAGGATAAATATCCTGCAATTATTTTTAATCTTCCAATACAGGAACTGAAATTCTAATGACAAGTCAGGAGTAGAATATTTATTGAGAGGTTGAAAATACAGCAAAGGATTATTACTTTATCAGCATAATCGCACAATGCCATTATAGTAACTATTGATTTGTGATTTTATTCAAATTGTAGTGTGCTATGAATTATGTTATTTTCCAATAAATATTACGCACTTTTCTCTACTTTAAGAAGCACTGGGAGTGCAAATCAAATTGGCGAAGAAAATTACTTAAGCTCCTTACCATGCAGAATACTAAATGATAGTTGTATCTTTGCTGAACAGCATGGAGAGAAAATTTGTTTCAGAGTGAAAGAAAATCAATACATTGACAGGGTTAAAGTTGAATCAAAATTTTAAAAAATTGCAGTACAGTTGGGCCTATTATGTCTGAGCTGACACTGTGGAAAGAGTCATTCACGATCCAACATTTCAGCTTTTCATCCATAAATCAGCAAGTTTCTCCTCTTACAAGAACTGTGCATCTCCATTTTAAAGGATTTATTACCAGCTCCTCTGATAGATTTTCTCATGCTACCCCCATCCCTATCACTCCAGCCCACATTTTCCATTTTTGACCCCACTGATTCTGCTTCCTGGTTCCATCTACCTACTACCCACACATTTTACCTTCCAGGTCCTGCACCTCCCTCCCCCACACGCACACAGCACCTTCCCCTATCTGATTCCATCAGCTCTTCATCTCCCACTTAACGGTTTCCATTATCAACTTCCTTGCTTTCAGCTCTGATTGTCTCAATTCCCACTGATCACTCTCCTAGTTGTCTGCACCTTCCCACAGGTGACTCCATTTGATTTGTTTTTTGTCTATGTGCACATATCATCAACCTATCTCCACTTCTTGACTTCAACCCTTCCCCTCCGCTACAAGGTTCTATCCTTCACTGCTCCTCTATTCACTAATCACCTACTAATCCCTGTCTCATCTCTCCTCCCTCCTTTATATATTGTCCATTTTTCCTCTCTACTTTCAATCCCAGTGCAAAGATTGAATGTAAAATAGCAATCATTTCCTCCACTGATGCTCTTGACTCACTGAGTTTCTCTTACAGTTTGTTTGTTGCTCCAGATTCCAGCCCGCACTCTCTAGTGACTCTCAGATAGATTGTCTCTGAATTCAGCATCTATGAAGCTGAAAAGAATGATCCCTTCCTCTCCTTTAGACCTTCAGCCAAAGATTTAGCATCTATGATGTTACCAGAGGATTTTTTTTTTATTCCATCCACTCTCTCAATGCTTCACAATAAATCTTAGTCTCTTCTAAGAACTGATATAGGTTTTCCATCTTCCCTCACTCTCTGCACTGGGACCTATGAGCATGGCCCTTCTTGAACAGTGGTTGTATGCTTGTGAGGGAGAGAAAAGAATAAAGTGAGCTGGTAAAAAAAGACACAGATGGACAGATGAATATTTAGATAGATGCTGTCTAAATATCTGTGAACACGTAATGCACAGATATACAAGTATTTGAAGAGAAGTAAGAACAAATAAAAAATATTTACCTCAAACATTCTAACAGGAGGGGATCATCAGTTCCCCAGCTATAGGTTGACTCATTATAGAGCTGAATGGCCAAGGGTAAGAATAAACTCATATAAGCACTCTTTGGAGAATCACTGTTGTCTTAGTCTATTACTAAAAGTGCTCCTTTGTTCAGCCAAGGTGGCATGCAGAGGGTGGGAAACATTGTCCAGAATTGTCAGGATTTCCTGTAGGGTTCTCTATTCTACCACAGCCTCCAGTGAGTCCGGTTTGACTTTTCTAACAGAGCCAGCATTTCTAATCAGTTTATTCATCCTGTTGGCATCACCCATGTTGATGCCATTGCCCCAGCACAGCACCGCATAAAAAATTGTACTGGTGATAACAGACTGCTAGAACATGTGAAGGAGAGGCCTGCATACTCCAAAGGACCTCAGTCTCCTCAGGAAGTAGTGGCGATTTTGGGCCTTATTGTACACAGCCTCTGTGTTGGTGCTCTACTCAAGTCAATGGAATGTGATGTCAAAATCCCAAATTAAAAAAAAACACTGGAAAATACTCAACAGTTCAGTCAGCATTTATGGAAAGATATATAGAATTTATGTCTAAATTATCAAAAAGATTGTCACCCACAAACAACATTTTTCTCTCCATATATGTTGCTTGATCTATTGAATACTTCCAGCAATTTTTGTTTTTATTTAATGAAAGGAGCTATATCATTTTACATTAATTGCATAATTTTCACTTAGTTATATTAAATTCACTAATATTTTCACTGTTTATGTTATTTTTGTTGGTATTTAAATATACGTGATTATCATGAACATTGAAGCAAAATCAAAGAAGCCAACCGACAACAAAGCAAAGGGCCATCTTCATTCCCCACCTTTGATCCCTAAGATAATGAACCTCTATACCTCTGATTCTCCAATCCCCCAAAGGATCAATTTCCACATTGACTCTGACTCTCCAAACCTCTGGGAGACTCACTGGCCACTAAGCATTTCATAGAGGGATTTTTTCATATTATGTTTTATATTTCTTTATGACAATATGGTCTATTGAATCTAGGCGAGCTTTCAGTGAAATCCTATTGATCCCTTTCCTCAGTTCATTTCCCTGTAAAATATTCTTCTTCAGCTGCCTAACAACTCCCCTCCTTCCACCTCTCACCCATAAAGAGCAGCTACTTAATTTACTTCCAAACAAGAGAAAACCTGCAGATGCTGGAAATCCGAGCAACACATACAAAATGCTGGAGCAACTCTGCAAGCCAGGCAGCATCTGTGGAAAAAAGTGCAGTCGACATTTCAGACTGAGACACTTTGGCAGGACTGAAGAAAAAAAAAGATGCGGGGTAGATTTAAAAGGTGAGGGAGGGGGAGAGAGACGCACTAGGTAATATGTGAAATCGGGAGGGGGAGGGATGAAGTAAAGAGCTGGGAAGTTAACTGGTGAAAGAGATGCAGGGCTGGAGAAGGGGAAGTCCAAAAGGAGAGAACAGAAGGCCACGGAAGAAAGAAAAGGGGGGGGGGGGAGGAACACCAGAGGGAGTTGATGGGCAGGCAATGAGATAAGGTGAGAGAAGGAAAGCTGGGTCATTCCAAAATATCTGCAAAGCATGTCACAGAGTTTGATTTTCTGATGCTTGGTTCTGTTGAATAATACATCACTCAGTAAGAATGTAGAAGGTTACATTTAAACTTGACAGAGATTGAGATGCAGAGACAATGAGAGATAGATTGTCCACAATCAATAACTAACGATAGAACAGACAGAATGTTGTAGCTGGTTGGAGAATGCATGTTCCCAGAGCAAGTGTACATTCTATAAGCAAAGGACATAGAGCCTCAGGCAGAAGTTTGAAAGCAGTTCTTCATGGCATTGGGAATAAAATCAGCAGTTGCGTACTTTTTACATCAAGAAGTTGGGGATGACAATCAATCCTGTCCAATTATGATTGCTTCATTGCTTAAATGAATTTGGTATTCACAAATTGATTCACTTTTTCTCCTTTATCGAATTAAAACAGCATCATTGGCTTTTTTTTTAACTTTAGCCTTACATGTTTTAAGGTGATTACTCTTCAAATAATCTTCATGGTAAGATGCTTTGAAACATGCTGATGTTACAGGATGTGAGGGATGTATCAACACAAGTGTACATATATTGCAAACCAGTTGACATTATACAGGATTTCAACCTGAAATGTTGAAAGTTTCTCCACGTCTCCCCAAGACTCATCCCTCACCCCACACGGATGCTGCTTAACTCACTGTGTTCCTGCAGCAGATGGTTGCTGCCTACATTTAGCCTTCGTGAGGTGTGGACCCTTCAGGCAATGCCAGCATTTACTGTTCGTCCATAATTATCTCTGTACTGAGAAGACAACTATGAGGCAAACGGTGGGTCAATATGGAATGGCATACACCCCTGAGAACTAGGTAAGCGCAAAAGATTTCTCTCACTGAAGGACATTTGTGAACCAAAAATAATTTTGAAAAAGGAAGCTGCTGAAAGTATTTGTCAGGTCAGGCCATTTCTGTGAGAAGACAACCAGAGCCAACACTTCAGGTCAAGGACATTTCATCTAAATCAAGCGTTCCCAATCCAGGATCCATGGACTCCATGCTTAAAGGTAAGGGTCCATGGCATAAAAATGCCTGGGAACTCCTGATCTAGACTGACCTGATATTTTCTGCTTTTATTTTGAATTTCCAGCATCTAACATTTTTTGATTGGTGTTCGTGAACCAGGCGGGTTTTTATGATATTTCAGCAGTTTCACAGCTATCATTTATTTTATTTAATTTTCTTTAGTTAGAGATACGGTGTAAGACAGACCCTTCCAGCCCACTGAGCTGTGCCACTCAATAAGTCACTGCCTTAACCCTAGTCTAACCACAGGACGGTTTACAATGACCAATTAACCTTCTAACTGGTAGATCTTTGACCTGTGGGAGGAAACCAGAACGTGGAGAGGAAACCCACAAGCACACGGGTAGAACATACAACACTGGAATGTAACTCCAAATTGTAATAGTGTCACAGAAAATGCTATGCTCCTATGATGTCCCATAGACATGTTATTTTAATTTTGCACATGCATCTGATTCGGAGAAATAAACTCCCCAATTGCCACAGCAGGTTGCAGCTCACGTCTTTGGACCAATGGTCAGAATCTGGCTGCTTGCTTGCTGCCTGGAAATTTATCTCCATTGAGCACAGTCTGCTGCAAATTTTAGCACTGTGATTTTCTTCTGAAGTTAATTCCAATGGGTTCAATGGACTGGATTTCAGAGTGGGTGTACAACACAGCGAGGTGGCACAGAAAATTCATTCAGTCTATATTGGTGTTTATGCTTTGTCTGAGCTGCTTTCTCAATGTGATACCATTCTCCCTCATATCATCTTCAGTTTTCCCTAATGTGCGTCCGCACTATTCACATCAACTATTTCTTGTGTGAGTGAGTTCCACATTCTCACCACTATTGAAGTAAAGAAGTTTCACCTGAATTCCTTATTGGATAGGTTGATGAATAAAAAACAGGTATAATATCCCTGGCAATTGTCATGAAATTTGTTGTTTTGTGGGAGCAAGTAAATTGCAATACATAATACCAAACATAAACTATAAATTACAATAAGCAGATAGAAAAATTAAGTAAGTAGAGCAAAAAAGAGAGGAAAAAATAGTGAGGTAGTGTTCATGGATTCATTGTCCATTCAGAAATCTGTTGGCAGAGGGGAAGAAGCTGTTCCTGAAAGTTGAAGGTGTGTTTTCAGGCTCCTGTACCTCCTCCTTGATAGTAGCAATGAAAAGAGGATATATCCTGGGTGTTGGCAGTCCTCAAAGATGGATGGTGTCTTTTGAAGGTGTTCTGGATACTGGGGAGGCGAGTGGCCATGATGGCGCTGGCTGATTTTACAACTTTCCACAGCCTGTTCAGATCCTGTGCAGTGCCTTGTCATACCAGACGGTGATGCAGCCAGTTAGATTGCTTTCCAAGGTACATCTGTAGAAATCTGTGAGAGTCATAGGTGACAAACTTCTAGTAAAATATAATTACTGTCATGCCTTCTTTGTAAATGCATGAATATTAGCCCAGGACGAATCTTCAGTGATGTGAACACCCAGGAATTTGAAACAGCTCAGCCATTCCAATTCTGATACCTTGATGAGGACTGATTGTGTTCCCTTGGCTTCCTCTTCCCGAAATCCATTATAAATTCCTCAGTCTTACTGACATTGAGTACAAGGTCATTGTGGTGACACCACTAAACCAGCTGATCTACCTTGCTCCTGTATGTCTCCTCATCCCTATTCTCAACAATAGCCGTGTCGTAGGCAAAGTTATAGATGATGTTTGATTCGTGCCTAGCCACACAGATGTAGGAGTTGAGAGAGCAGAGCAGTGGGCTAGCAGTAATCTTTGAGGTGTGCCAGTGTTGATTGTCTCTTGGTAACATCCTCTGGTTATGCCCTTGCTCAAATATGGATCATTCTTTTTTGCATCAATTCCATCAAAATTTTCCATATTTGTGAAGATCTCTGTTAAGTCACCCCTTCATCCTTCTTTTCTCGTTAAACCAGACCCAGTCTTTCTATGCTCACTTTTCACATGCTCCCTCACTGATGTGGTATGATCCCTGTAAATCTTCTCTGCTCCCTCTCCACTCTCTCCATATCCTTTGCAGAATATGGCACCAGATCCACACAAAAGATGGTCTTACCAAGTTTCAAAGCAGGTTTAATAGAACTTGGCCAGATTTCATTTCTATCCCTCAGGTAATAAACTTCAGTTTCTGATTTGCTTCCTTTATGGCCTCACTAAACCATGTCAAGCCTTTAGTAATGACCACATCTGAGCTTCAAGATCCCTTAGGTCTTCTACCCCTTACACTCCAGTCTTGAAATGAATCAGTGCCTCCCTATCTTCTCACCATTTACCTGCATTTTGCTTCTTTTTTCAATGATTTGAACATCCAACATTTGCATTGTTTTCCCAGTACTACATCAAACTGTCATGCCAGAATGGACAACTCAAATTCTGTGATGGACTTCAGCATCCAGACCTCCAACCCACGTATATCAATACAGTATTCAGAAATCTTACGTTTTGGCATCTGCATCACCAGGTAGTGTTTGTCACACCTTCATTTTCACACACCCAGACCCAAGTTCTCACGTTCTCTCAAATGCATAATGAAGGAATACAGCTGGATGAAGGCCCCTTTATTTTGTATTTCCCCAACTGAAATACAACTTCATTGTAAATATGTAGTCCCATTGAGATGGTCATCTCACTTGAAATGAAGCTGTACTGTAATGAAGCCCTTTATAATTATTGAAATTGTGTTTGACCACATGGAACGTAGTTTGAATTGTGATTTCATAATGCTTTATATCAAAGAGCTGACAGGGATAACAGAAGATGAGGAGAACCAAAGTCCCATTTGCTTGGATCAGGGGGTGAACAGGAAGTGCTGAAGTTAGGATTAGATCAAAGGGGATACTGAACAGACAGTCATTAATGGTACAAATTTCAAAATACTTCAAAGTTCAAAGTAAAATAGGTCATCAAACATATCCATATCAGTCAGCATGTACTACCTTGAGATTCATTTCCTGTAGGCATTTACAGGAAAATAAAGAAATAAAGAATGATAACGTTTTATGTTTCATGAAAATTATCATCTCTCAGCTCGGAGGGTAGTCTGTGACCTGCTCAATTGTCCTAATGACAACAGGTGGATCTCTGAGACAGAGTCTGCAATCATGAAAATGTGTCTTGATCAGTCCCAAAGTCATGTCTCATCATTGACATCAGCAGAATGACCCTCAAGGATGTTGTGTATAAATTGGGCTCACTGGCAGAATGGTAGCGAGACAAGGGGTTTCACATTAAGTTTATTATAATTACTCAACTCAAGTTTTATCAGGACAGGAATTCTGGCTTTTTTCATGTGTTGAACCGCTAATGAGAACTATAAAACCCAACCAATTACCTATCCCACAAAATTACTGTGGAGAACAATGCTCTGGAGTTGAAGTATAGGGCATATCAAAACTGCTGTTCAATATGCACAAGAGAAAAGAGGTAAATGATTCACTAACTCCAGTCACCATCCCTCATCTGACAAGATCACTAAACCAATGGTGGCATTTAGATTCGAACTGGAGGCCTAGGGACAAATTCCCGTTTGGCCCGAAAGCCCAGCAAATAAATTTGGTGTGGTGACTCCATTAAAAGCATGACTGAGAGCTGTGGATGTATTGCCACTGACACACCCTCTTCCCTGTCACACTTACACACTGGGAGGTTAAAATCCTGGCTATTAACTATTTGGAGCATCCTATCCCTCACATCCCGAATGTGTTAGATCCAAAGTGTTTCCTAATGTTGAAAATTAAAGCCAATATTTTATACCATTTAATAAACATTAAATAATTCATTTAGAACCATTTGAGTGGATAAACAAGACACTTGGGGCCAATTACATTCAATACCTTTTCATCCTGAGACCTTCAGGGCTGACCTACATGAGGAGTTCAGTGTTATTCAGTGGAACTACAAAGGAAACTCTCATTCTGAGCTCCCTGTCCTGTAGTCAGCTTTTTGCTTGTTCAGAGGCTCATTTAAAATATAATCAAATGCAAGTAAAGTTTCCCATTAAAATGGAAATATCTGTTGTCTTTTCAAACTGCATAGGTTAGAATACTATAGCTATGATCCTCTGATTCCATGGCCAAAATAAATTCAAAGCACATATTGAAACAAAATACAAGAGCACTGAAATTATTGCTGACATCAGCAGAGAAATACATTTTTGTATGTCACCTGTAATTTTAACTGGGCTTTTCTTCTCTGACAGACTGAGTATGAGGATGTCATGAAAAATTGGTTTGGCATCCCTGCATTGATATTGTAATTTTAGGGAATTATGTTCCTAAATCACACTGAAGGAACAATGTTTGGCAAGGTGCCCAATCTTAGCAGCCGAGCAACCTAAACTGCTTGACGGCAGGGGAGTAACTCACCCGAAAATGGGATCAAAAGAGAGGACGGTACTTGTTCAGTTGGGACCCCATACTCACATTTGCATGATGGTGGCTGTCCATCGTATCTGATGGTGACAGGAAACCTGTACGGGATAGTTTTTAAAGTGGAAAAGCCATTGCGCTGGGCCAGTTCTGCTCTCTCGACCTTAGAAGCTCGGGTCCAGTGGTATGAACAAGCATGACAAACTGGGGTCTTCCTTGACCATGACATCTTTTGTGCCTTGTCATGCCCTTTGCTTGCCACAAAGTGTTGCAGTACTGCCTTCCTAGCTGTTGGATCTCACTGTAGATCTTATCCGCCCAGCCCACCGAAGCTGTCTTCGCGTGCTCGGGCAGGCATGTCCCTATCTCGCCGACGTTTGAAATCCACCGGATACCGTTACCTGGTTTAGCTCACCTGTCAAGGTGGTGTACCAGGATATGTCCACTGTCAGGTGCAAACGGCTACTGGGAGCCCCAGGTGAGGGCTAAGTGTCTGGTACGGACCAAAAATGAGCAAACTGCCCCGGATTGGGTTCGTTAAGCTCCTTTACCAAAGGTGCTACACCTCCCCATCTACCCCAATATCTACGTGATAGAACAGACAAATTGTGTCTGGAACCACGTCCAACATGTAATCCTCCCTTAAAACAAGTTGTATACGTACAAGTTCAATTTCAAGTTGCACAGCCATTTCAAGCATACACATGTATACCGCCGAATGAAACAACATTCCTCCAGACCAAGATGCACAACATAGAACATAGAACTCACACACATAACACATAAAGTAATATTACCACAAATAAATTAATAGATAACAAGGTACATTTACAATACAAATTAAAAAGTAAACAGTATAATGCTACTGGTGCTTCATACATGCTGAGACATGGGTGGTGCCAGGGAATTCAGGAGTCTTACATTCCAGGGTAAGAAGCTGCTTCCCATACTAGCAGTCCTTGCCTTACTGCTATGGAACCTCCTACCTGATGCTAGGGGATCAAGGAAATTATTGGTAGGAAGAAAGTGATCCTTGACAATGCTAACGGCCCTGGTATGGTAGCACAGTGGATTGTACAACTCTATACAGTACCAGTGACCTGGGTTCAATTCCCGCCATTGTTTGTAAGGAGTTCATACATTCTTCCCATGGCAAAATGGGCTTCCTCCAGGTATTCCGGTTTACTTCCACAGTCCAAAGGTACACCAGTTGGTAGTTTAATTGGTCATTGTAGATTGTCCCGTGATTAGGATTAAATAAATGGCAGCTGGGCAGCATGGCTCGAAGGGCCTCTTCCATGCTATATCCCAGTAAATAAATATAAATAATTAAGTATCTCAGATGGGTTGAAGAGAAACTCCTCAGCAGTCCTCGCAATGTTTTGTAGGGTCTTGTGGTTAGATGTCTTTTAATTCCCATACCAGACAATAATGAGCTGGTGCTCCTGTAAAAATTGGATGGAATTGCAGTGGGGGGAGGGGGAGCCTGTCTCACATCAGTCTCCTCAGTAAGTAGAAACGCTGCTGAACTTTCTTGACTAAAATGGTGGTGTTGATGGACCAGGTGAGATCTTCTGCCACGTACTTGGTGCTCCTAAATCTCATTGCAGAGGATCCATTTATGTGCAGTGGTGGAGTGGTCAGCCCAAGCCTTCCTAAAGGACACATTCATCTCTTTGGTGTTGTCCACATTGAGAATCAAGTTGTTGAGCTTGCACCATTATTCCAGTTGCTCTACCTCCTCTCTGTATGCTGTCTCATATTCATTGTTGATTTGGCCAACCACTGCTACGTCATCAGTGAACTTAATGATTTGGTTTGAACTGCATTGTGCAGTATGGTCATGCATTAGCAATAGGAACAGCGGGAGGATGAGCATGCATACCTTGTTGCTCTCCTCCTCCCATGTCCAGGAGATTAGAGGCAAAACATATCACAGCACTGAACTCAATCAGTCAGCACAACCTGACAATCAAACTTTGTGACTGAACATACAAAAATCAAAGATTGCTGAAGATCTGAAAAAAAAGAGAACTTTAAAAAAATGCTGGAAACACTCAGTATATGTGAGAAAAGTAGAATTAATATTTCAAGTTGAAGAACCTTTGTCAGAACTAGGGCAGTGAGAAATCAAATTGGTTTCTAAGTTGCGGAGAGGGTGGTTGAGGGATAGGAAGAAGGGAATATCTCTGTTGTCACGTACCCTGTGACGGGTTAAAGAACTAGTACAGATGGAAAGCACTTTGGAGTCCAGTAATGTCACTAACTAATAATATTTATTAATAACTACGCAATACAGTAATACAAATGTAGATAAATCAAACAGGTTAGCAATGATTATGTATAAGTAAGTATATCAGTAAGTGTGGAAATATATGAAAACCAAGCTTCCTCAAGTCTAGGGGTAAAAAGATACAGTCTTACGATGATGAGTAAAGTTCAGTTCAGTTCAATTCGTGGTATTGAGTTGAGTAGTGATGGAGAGAGAGAAAGGGAGAGATTTGAGTCTTCAGATGAGCTGACCCCGTTGATCTTTTCGTTGTCCTCCAGAATCCTTTAAAAGTCACTGACTGTGACCACAACAAAAGGGACCGGTTTTCTGTGGTGGAGCTATCAACCCAGGCAAGGGTGGACATATGGACAACTCCCCACCAGTCAATCCCTTTTCTCACTGCAAGAGCGACTGATCGATCTGCCTGATCGATCCTCCAAAAACCCACTTTTTCTGCGGGCACAACAAAGCTCATTCAGTGTCCAAAACATTTGCCTGAGGTCTATATCATCTGACCTCCTATTTATCTCACGGTACTGAGTACCACCTGTCATTCAAATAACTCCTCCTTCCTTTGTCTGTGTAAGAAAGGCACTAGCAGGCAATTATCCTTGGGAAGTATAAACATGCTGCTGAAAAACCATTACAATCAATTGTCCATCAAACAACACTGCCTTCGGTCACCATAGCAACTTACAAGCTGCTTGGTCTCTCCAACTCAGCAGAAATCCAAAAGTTACTCCTAGTGCCTTAAGGTGACAGTCCAAAAGTTAGTCTTCGTCTCTCTCTCTTTCTTTCTCTCTCTTTTCAAAACAACATGTCAGTGTTACATAACACTGTCTCTCTCTTTTCAAAAGCACAGATCATAAGGGGGAATCCAGCACAGATCATAGGGGTAACTCAGGACCCCGTCACACTGTTCGAGTGATTTTTGTCTGCAAACATTGCAACTTATTGATCAACTAAATCGAAATAGATTTCTATGAGAGTCCAAAACAAGAACAAGTTGATGTAAAAAATAAAGGCAAGGTCATTAAAAAGACTTGCACTGCTCCTGCTTCCCCAGACCATCCCAAAATGCACCTCTAGTCCAAACATACCTATATAGGTGGGCTTTGCTGGACGTCAGTTGTGATGTCTAATGGGGTACCTGAATGAACCAATATTTTACAACCAGTAATGAATCAGGACAATCAGAAAGTCAATATAGCAACAGTTACACAATGTCAGGGATGTGGATTTAGGAGAGAACCTCAGGTGGATGACTGTCGGAAGAGTGAAAGAGTGTCCATAGTGGTTCTAATCCTCACCCATAATCGCCTTTCCAAGAATACCTCATGATCAGGGATTTCTTTCTTTGCACTTTGTTTCTGAGTAGTGATGAAGCAGTTGTCCAACGTCTTGCCCAAGTGACCATCCTTCACTCCAGGACCCATCCACTGAGTACTAATGTACACTTTGATACCTGATGCCCCAAACTGTACAACTTCCAGGCAAGGGATTGTAGCTGTAGCGATTCCCAATCTCAATAATTACCCTATCATGACCGTTGCTAGAAAATCACCCTGCCTTCTTCCACATTACTGACGGTGGTGTCTGAAAAGAGGATGCTGTCCAAGTTGCATGCCATCTTGGTCAATGTCTCCCATCCACTACATAATGTACTGGGTGGGCACAGGAGTACATTCAGCCAGAGACTCATTCCACCGAGATGCAACACAGAGCATCATAGGAAGTCATTCCTGCCTGTGGCCATCAAACTTTACAACTCCTCCCTTGGAGAGTCAGACACCCTGAGCCAATAGGCTGGTCCTGGACTTATTTCCTGGCATAATTTACATATTACTATTTAACTATTTATGGTTTTATTACTATTTAATTACTTATGGTGCAACTGTAACGAAAACCAATTTCCCTCGGGATCAAAAAAAGAATGACTATGACTATGACTATAACTATAAGGTATATGGTTACAACTTCCTTAACTATATGTGATAGGATAAGTGTCCCATTCCAGGAATTAGCTTAGATAACTAACAGCAATGCTAGCATGTTCTTTCTTAACAAAAAGGAACCGAAGTGCATTGTACCCTCGGGAGTTCTCTCATCAGCACTTAGCACAACTGTAACATTACTTCCTTACTTCTAATCTCCAACCACCTTCCCATAAAAGTCAACACGCTCTTTGTTTTCCCAACCACTAGCTGTATCTGCCTTCTAACTTCTTGGAATCTGTGCACAAGAACTTTTCAGAACCTCTACACTTTGTTCATCTGCAGTCTGTCTCCATTTAGATTAAAGACTGTGTTTGAACTATGTTTACTGAAATTCTGAATCTTACAGTCACATATTAAAATCCTTTTGCAAAGATTTTACCTCTTCAACCCATTTATATCCACTTGCAGAGTCCAAATATTCTCATTGCAAGATCCCCCTCCCACTTACACTCCATAGTCACTTTATTAAGTAGACCTGTTTGTTAATGTAAATATCTAATTAATCAACCATGTGGCAACAACTCATTACACAAAAGTATGCAGACATGGTCAAGAGGTTTGGTTGTTGTTCAAATCAACTGTCAGAATGGGGACTAAGTGACTTTGATGATGGAATGATGGTGCCAAATGAAGTGTTATGAGTATCTCAAAAACTGCTGATCTCCTGGGATTATTAGTCTCTAGAATTTACAGGGAATGGAGCAAAAAGCAAAGAAACATCCAGTGAGCGGCAGTTCTGTGGACGAAAACACCCTGCTAATGCGAGAGGTCAGAGGAGAATGACCAGTCTGGTTCAGGATGACATGAAGGTGACAGTAACTCAAGTATCCAAGGCTTAAGCGGTGGTGTGAGAGAGCATTTCTGAATGCATAACACGCTAGAAACGTTGACACGTTCCAGTCCAGATGGCACCAGCGAACGACGATTCCTCGGGCGATATCTTTCAGATAGTCAGCCATTTCAGTTTTTATTTGCCTTCTACTTATTCTTTTATCTCTTAATTTTGATTTTGAAACTGTTGGAGCCTGTGATGTACTGTCTGTAGTTTGACCAAGTGAGCTAGCGTTCTGCTGTACCCGAGGAGAGAAATGCGAGCACAAGCTGCCATGAGGAGCTCAGAGACAAAACAAGGGCCTACAATCGATGACATTTCTCTTCAATTAGAGCATTGAGGAAGATTGAAATATCATGACAAATGTGAAGGAAAGCAAGCGGTTCTCGAAGAGGCCGCTGGGTTCGAGTTGCTGACCTCGCTGGTTCAAGTTGCTTCTCTCATAGAGGCTGCTGTTTCATGTTCTTGCTTCAGAGGGGCTGCTGGTTTGAGTCACCTTACTCTGAGGGGCACTGGTTTGGGTCTCGATGCTCTCAGAAATATTATTAAGATTCTCAGATTTATGGATTGGACTGTAGTTCCGACTAGCTGTAGTTCGTATTTGCCTCTTCCAGTTCAAATATGTTTTTTCTTGTTCTTGCCCATTCTTTCTTGTTGCTGATTGGCGGGCTTGGGGCTCGCGGTTTGATGTTCTTGCTGCTGTTTCTCCATGTGGGTGATCCGTTAAATTTTTGTGTGAAGAAGGGGTTGGGGTTTGCAAGTTTTTGTTCGTTTTTCTTTTGATGTGGGGAGATTACAACTAGAGGGCGAGGGGCGGGGGGTGGGATTAATATCCTACCTTCAACTACTTCTAAGGTTTTCTGTATTTTATTGCTATCTGGAGAAGACAAATCTCAGAGTTGTATTCTGCATAAAATAATTTAATAATAATATGAACCTTTGAACCTTGAAGGAGATGAGCTACAGTATCAGAAAACCATGAATATACATTCAGAGCCACTTTATGAAGTATAAGAGGTACCTCATAAAGAAGCCACTGAGTATATTTCAGTTGCCAAAAAAATGGATACCTCATACTTTACTTCCTACACCATGTCATTAGCATAAATATTAAATGATTGTCAAGAACTGAAGATTAGGCACTCAGCTTATTACATTCTTCCAGTCTGAAGAGTCCATTTATTCTAATTTTACAAAAGAGCCAGTCTTCAGTCCATGTCAACACATTTTCCCCTATGCCATGAAGCAGCTCTATTGAAATCTAAATTTAATTTTCCAAACAAGCCTTGTGTCAGTAATGATGATTCTGAAACTGCTAGATTACCATATCACCACATCTGGCTCACGAACACTAACAACCAGAAATATGGTTGACTCTTTCACACACTGTGAAATATCCCAGCAATTAAGTTGTTTAAAATAGAGTAAGTGTCACCAACCTGTAGCTTTGTGAATACATTTCCACCATAAAAATGCAATGATTTCAGAAATGCAATGCTCTCACAAAGACAGTTTGAGAAGGGCAATAAATGTTGCTGTTTCCAGCAATGTCCATTACACACAAATGAGTAAGTATCCTTACCCAGCAATGCCCATTCCACACAAATAAATACCCATGCCCAGCAATGCCTATTACACACAACTGAGTAAATAAATTCACCCAGCAATGCCTATTGCACACAAATAAATTAAATACCCTTACCCAGCAATGCCCATTGAAAAGGCTCAAAGGTTCAAAGGTCCAATTTAATATCAGGGAAATGTATACAATATACATCCTGAAATGCTTTTTCTTCGCAACCATCCATGAAAACAGAGGAATGCCCCAAAGAATAAACAACAGTTAAATGTTAAAACCTCAAAGTCCCCCCAAGCTCCCCTCCCTCACGCACGTAAGCGGCAGCAAACAACAGTGCTCCCTCCACCCACCAGCAAAAAAAAAGCATCAGCACCCACCACCAAGCACCCAAGCATGAGCAAAGCAACAGCAAAGACACAGACTTGCAGTTACCCCATAGACATCAGGTTTCACCCAGCATTCAACATACCACAGGTTCTCTCTCTCCCCAGTAAGGGAGAAGGAGGTGTCTCCATTTTTCCCCAGCAAGCAGGGAGACATAACAAACAACTCACTGGTTTACAATGTTAAAAGTCTGTTACATTGTTTTTTACTGAGCTCTGTTCCCAAAGAGTTCAAAGATCCCAGGTCTTTGAGTACACAACAGTAGATTTTCCAACTCCCCCAGCGACACACGGGTCTCCTGCCATGACACTAACCCTCGATCTGCCTGGCCCCAGAGCTCTGAGATCTTAGGCTTCCAAATCCGATCCGGACTCTCAGGCCAAACCCTTGGCAACCACCAGTCCTGAAACCCCGAGAACGGGTCCCATTCCCGCAAAGAACCAACGTCAGCATGTAACTCCAGGTTAGGGTCTTCAAAAGACCCCTGAAGAGGAAAAATAAAAACATTAAAGATGCAAATAGAGCTGTTTCCAAAGATTCAAGCAAAGGAGTTGCCGTTTAGCACCATCTTGACTTGGCTCCGCCTCTCACTACACACAAATAAATAAATGCCCTAACACAGAAATGGCCTTTACATACAAATGAATAAATACCCTTACCCACCAATGACCATTCCACACAAATAAGTAAATACTCTTTTCCAGCAATGCCCATTACACATAAATGGATAAATATCCTTACCCAGCAATGGCCATTACACACAAATGAATCAGTACCCTTTCCCAGAAATGCCTATTACACACAAATGAATAAATACCCTTACCCACCAATGTTCATTACACACAAAGCAAAGGAATCACTGTTTAGCGCCATCTTGACTTTGCTCCGCCTCTCATGACACACAAATGAAATAAATACCCTTACACAGCAATGGCCATTCTACAGAAATGAATCAATACCCTTGGGCCCAGCAATGCCCATGACACACAAATGAATAAATACCCTTGCCCAGCAATGTCCATTACACACAAATGAAATAAATAGCCTTACCCAGCAATGGCCATTTCACACAAATGAATAAATACCTTTTCCCAGCATTGTCCATTACACACAAATGAATAAATAACCTGACCCAGCAATGTCTATTGCACACAAATTAATAAATACTCTTACCCAGCAATGCTCATTACACACAAATGAATAAATACCCATGCCCAGTAATGGCCATTACACACAACTGAATAATTACCCTTACACTACAATGCCCATTACACCCAACTGAATAAATAGCTTTACCCAGCAATGCCCATTACACACAAATGAATAAATTCCCTTGCCCAGCAATACCAATCACACAAACCAACAAATTTCCTTGTTCAGCAATATCCATTCCACACAAATGAGTAAATTTCCTTACCCACCAATGCCCACCACACACAAATGAACAGCAATAAGTACTCCTGCCCTGAAGTGTGCTAACTCATCTCAATTCTGGTGCTACACCTCAGCCTTCTTCAGTGAGTGCCATTCTGGGATATACTTTTGGATTGATTCATCAAGACCTTTGGAAAGTGACTTATTCCTTTAATATCTCTTTGGAAATATTATGTTGTGTGAAACTCAGTGTTGGACAGATGCTTGACCTCTGTGCAAAGCTGCAAATAAAAAGCGGCTCTTCATTTTGTAGGTCTATTCATTGCGTTAAATAAAGTTCACATCCTTGGACTTCTGCAGTAACATTTTATATTAAACCATCCGTCACTCTTGTGATTAAACGCATCTTTGGAAAGACTAGGACACTGGGAGCACCAAGGGAAAAATGACATAATGCCTCTCTCTTTTTCACTTATTGATGAGTTAGCTATTAAATTTATTTCCTTTAAAACCTTTCCATTTAGTCATTCAGTTGGAAATAAAGTACAATAATATATAAAGATAAAAGGAAGAATAAAATGTGTGTGAGAGAGAAAGGAATACAAGGGTATGAAAGAAGAAATAAAAAGAAAATAATTTGAATTTATATAGCACCTTTCACTTTTCCACACAGCTATTATTCACTTGAGGAACTTTTATCTGACAGAAGATTAGATTTTTGATTTGCCGAAGTCTGAGTAACATTGGCCTGCCTTTATGTTGTCAGCAGCTGAACAAAAAAATTAATATCATCGAAAGCAAGATCAAACTGTTCCTGATGAATTACCCACACTGATGCAGGGCTCAGACACTAGAATTGTTCATTAAAAGTGGAATCTGTCCACAGTATGAAATAAATTACAGAGAAAAACAATAGATTAAAGAAACACAGGAAACAAAGAAATGAGTTTCTAGAATAAGAGGGGCAGGGTTTACTCCTGTACTCAGGGTAGGGAAACATGTTCTCAAAAGAAACACAATTAGTACCACAGTATGGTATTCTGGTGTCTTGTTTATAAAAGTATAGATTTTGCTTCAAAATAAGAAGATGAAAGCTTTTGTTGAGCATAAATGCAAAAAAGTCTACAAACGCTAGAAATCTAAAGCAACACACACAAAATGCAGGAGGAACTCTGCAGGTCAGGCAGCATTCATTGAAATGAATAGTCGACATTTTGGGCTGAGACCTTTCTTCAGGACTGAGAAGGAAGGCGGAAGATGCCAGAATTAAAAAGATGAAGGGAGTGGGAGGAGGCTAGATGGAAGCTGATAGGTGAAGCCAGGTGGGTGGGAAAGGTCAAGGCCTGGAGAAGAAGGAATCTGATAGTAGAAGAGAGTGGACCATAGGAGAAAGGGAAGGAGGAGTGGCCCCAGGGGGAAGTGATAGGTGGGTGAGAAGAGGTAAAAGGTCAGAGTGCAAAAGGAATACAGGAGGAGGGAAGGGGGAGATTTTTTTTACTAGTAAGAGAAATTGATATTCATGCATCAGGTACCCAGACAGAATATAAGGTGTTGCTCCTCCACCTTGACAGTGGCCTCATCTTGTTACAAGAGAAGACTGTGGACTGACATGATTGAATGGAATTGGGAATTGGAATTAAAATATTTGGCCACCAGGAAATTCCGCTTGTGGCGGATAGAGCAGAGGTGCTCAACGAAACTGTCCCCCAACTTACAATGAGTAAATTGTGCTGAGATAGTCAAGAGGTCGAAGGTACTTTATAATAGAAATGCCATCTTATCACATAATGTAGACTGGATCAGTGAGATGTTATATCAATGTACATCACATTTAAGTAAAGGTCAAGTATTTCAGAAATAAGGCTTTTAATTTCTAATTCCTATCAGGATGTTTCAGAATACTTTAAAGCCAATGAAGTGCATCAAAGTGTTGTTACTGTTGCAGGATATGCAGATTCCAACTCGAACTGAACAAGCTCCCCCAAACAGCACAATGATCATAACAGTTTAGTGTTGTTTCATTAGGTCATTCGACCCATTGAGTCTACTCCAATGTTCAATTATGGCTGACTTTTCTTTTCAACCTCATTCTTCTGCCTTCTCCCTGTAACCCTTACCTCATTTACCACTCGAGGATCTATCAATTTTCTCCTTAAAATCTACCCAATGACTTGGCCGCCACAGCCCTCTGTGGCTGTGGTTTCGACAGAAACATCACCCTCTGGTAGAAGAAGTTTCTCTTCATCAATATTTTATAGGACCACTCCTTTATCTGAGGAGATGTCCTTGGATCCTAGACTCTCCTTCCAGCATTTTCAATATCTGGGAGGTGAAAAATAAGAAGAAATATTTTCAGGTTGCAGCCATATTGATTGTCAAAGTACATAATTATAAGTCACTTGGTAAATGGTTCAGTGGAACTGAAGGAATCTTTACTGATTGAGTTATGTCATGGATAGCATATCTGAAAGGGCACTGGAAATAGTTTCAACAGTAAATGAAAGAATATTGTATAAATACTTGGAGTGGAGAAAGTTGGTGGATTATAAGAAGTGCAGGGGTTCAGCACTTTTATATATATGAATAGCTGTTCCTCAGTCTAACACAGGTGTTAGGCACCAGATAGGATTCCACATGTGCTATGCTTAGAGCAGTGGTTACAGGAGAAACTAACTCAGCTATTAGACTTCATTTTATTCAAAACTAAACTTTACTCATAAAAAGATATATAGTGGAAAGACAATATAATAAGTACATTTTGTTTCCTGCATTCACATTGTTACCAAGTCACAACAATCTGGCGTCATTAAATTAATATGTTCTATCTAGTAATGCATCACTGCCATTCATGTGGTGACTTAGAAAAAAAAGCTTAATTGTTTGGACATTTGTGATGCCTGATCCTGCCCCTCCGGATCAGAACCAGCCTTAGAATTAAGCTTAACATCATTGGCATATGTCATGAACTTTGTAGTTATGCAGCAGCAATAGATTGCAATGTACAATAATAAAAATAAACTATAAATTACAAAAAGGAGTATATATAAAAAATAAAAATGATTTAAATAGGTAGTGCCAAAAGAGTGGAAGAAAATACCGAGGCTGATTCATGAGTTCGTTGTACATTCAGAAATCTGATAGCAGAGGGGAAGAAGCTATTCTGAAATGTTAAATGTGTGTCTTCTACCTCGTCCTTGATGGTAGCAATGAGAAAAGTCCTGGATGATGGAGGTCCTTAATGATGGATGCCACATTTTTGAGGCATCGCCTTCTGAAGGTGTCCTGGATGCTGGGGTGGGCCGGGGGGGGGGGGGGGTGGTGTTGGTGGTGCAGGGGCTAGTGCCCATGATGGAGCTGGCAGAGCTTACAACTTTCTGCAGCTTTTTCCAATCCTGTGCGATGGCCCCTCCATACCTGACGGGGATGCAACCAGTTAGAATGCTCTCCATGGTAGATCTGTAGAAGTTTGCGAGTGTCTTTGGTGTGCAAGTCTCCTCAAATTCCTCATCAAAATATAGCCACTGTTGTGTTTTCCTCATAATTACATCAATATACAGGGCCCAGACTATAGATGTTGACACCCAGGAACTTGAAACTATTCACCCTTTCCACTTCTGCTTCTTCAATAAGGACTGGTGTATGTGTTCTCTTGAATTCCCCATCTTGAAGTGGAGTATCAGTTCCTTTGACTTATTGACATTGCTTGCAATTTTATTGCAGCAACACCCCTCAACCAGCTGATCTATCTCAGTTCTCCACGCCTCCTCATCGCCATGTGAAGTTCTGCCAACAACATCGGCAAATTTATAGATGGCATTTGCGATGTGCCTAGCCACACAGTCATGGTTGTAGAGAGAGTGGAGCAGCAGGCCAAGCAGTGGTCTCAGTGTCCAGGGGTGGCAAAATCTTAGACTGCTGTGGTTTCCTGCTGTGAGATAGCTTTCTGTCTGACCCAATTATCAGGCAGGAGTGGAATCTGTGTAGTTTGGAATGGCAGATAACAACAGGCCAGTCACACTGGAACATGTCTGTGTCAGGTTTCAAAGGTTTCAAGGGTACATTTAATGTCAGAGAAATGTATACAATATACATCCTGAAATGCTTTTTCTTCACAACTATCCATGAAAACAGAGGACTGCCCCCAAGGAATGAATGACAGTTAAATGTTAGAACCCCAAAGTTCCCCCCCCACCAGCTCCCTTCCCTCTTGTGTGTAAGCAGCAGCAAGCAATGATTGCCCCCTCCCCACCAGCCAAAAAAAAGCTTCGGAATCCACCACAGAGCACTCAAGTGTGCAGCAAAGCAACAGCAAAGACAGACTTGCAGTATCCCAAAGACTACTCGCTCACCCGGTATTCGACATACCACAGGCTCTCTCTCTCCCTAATAAGAGAGAAATAGGTGTCTCCACTTCACTGCAAGAGGGGAGACATAACAAACAACTCACTGGTTTACGATGTTAAAAGTCCATTGCATCGCTTTTTTCAAGCTCTGTGCCCAAAAATCTCTGGATACACAGCCAGATTCCTTCTGACGCCCACAACACCTCGATTTCCTGCTGGAACACCGACCTTCGATCCACCTGGCTTACAAGGCACAGATTGGAAGTCTGTGTGGGGCGCCACTCCTCGCACAGACACTAGAACAATGTGTGGTTAAGTGCCTTGCTCAAGGACACAAACACTCTGCCATAGCTGAAGCTTGAACAAGCAACCTTCAGATCACTAGACGAACGCCTTAACCACTTGGCCACATGCCCAACACTGTACTGTACTCTGTAACTCTATGAATTTGGGATGCTCCGGAAGTTTACTGGAAATTTGAAGGAAAGGCCAGTTACACTAAAGCACGTGGTCAACAAACCAACTGATAGTTGAAATGTGATGGAGAAAAAAATAAACATATAAATTGGAAACCGGTGAAAATGAAGAGACAAATATCCCTGGGGAATTCCAGGTATGGGAAAAGAGACAATGGTGTATCTTCCACATATTTTGGGCTCCTTTCTAACCTAATACCAGCATGGGATGATATACAGCTAGCAATAGGAGAGGCAACAAGATGCACTAGATATAATGCTATTTTGTCAACTTGTGTTCAGGGACATGGATGATTGCAGATTCCAATTCTTAATCTATCATTACAAACACAGAAACAGAAAACTTAGAGCACAATACAGGCACTTTGGCCCACAAAGTTGCGCCAAACATGTCCCTAACTTAGAAATTACTAGGGGGGTTACCCATAGCCCACTATTTTTCTAAGCTTCAAGTACCTATCCAAAAGTCTCTTAAAAGACCCTATCGTATCCGCCTCCACCACCGTTGCCGGCAGCCCATTCCATGCACTCACCACTCCCTGCATAAAAAACTTAGTCCTGACATCTTCTCTGTACCTACTCCCAAGCACCTTAAACCTGTGCCCTCTTGTAGTAGCCATTTCAAACCTGGGAAAAAGTCTCTGACTATCCACATGATCAATGCCTCTCATTATCTTCTACACCTCTATCAGGTCAGCTCTCATCCTCCGTCACTCCAAGGAGAAAAGGCCAAGTTCACTCAACCTGTTCTCATAAGGCATGCTCCCCAATCCAGGCAACATCCTTGTAAATGTCCTCTGCATCCTTTCTATGCTTTCTATATCCTTCCTGTAGTGACGCGACCAGAACCGAAAACAATACTCCAAGTAGGGTCTCACCATGGTCCTATATAGCTGCAACATTACCTCTCAGCTCCCAAATTCAGTTCCACAATTGATGAAGGCCAAAATACCGTATGCCTTCTTAACCACAGAGTCAACCTGAGCAGCTGCTTTGAGCATCCTATGGACTCAGACCCCAAGATCCCTCTGATCCTCCACTCTGCCAAGAGTCTTACCATTAATATTATATTCTGCCATCATATTTGACCTACCAAAATGAACCACTTCACACTTATCCGGGTTGAACTCCATCTGCCACTTCTCAGCCCAGTTTTGTATCCTATCAATGTCCCGCTGCAACCTCTGACAACCCTCTACACTATTCACAACACCTCCAACCTTTGTGTCATCAGCAAATTTACTAGCCCATTCCTCCACTTCCTTATCCAGGTCATTTACAAAAATCACAAAGAGTGAGGGTCCCGGAACATGTCCCTGAGGCACACCACTGGTCACCAACCTCCATGCAGAATATGACCTGTCTACAACCACTCTTTGCCTTCTGTGGACAAGCCAGTTCTGGATCCACAAAGCAATGTCCTCTTAGATCCCATGCCTCCTTACTTTCTCATTAAGCCTTACATAGGGTACCTTATCAAATGCCTTGCTGAAATCCATATACACTACATCTACTGTTCTTCCTTCATCAAAGTGTTTAGTCGCATCCTCAAAAAATTCAATCAAGCTCGTAAGGCACGACGGGCCCTTGACAAAGCCATGCTGACTTTTCCTAATCATATTATACCTCTCCAAATGTTCATAAATCCTGCCTCTCAGGATCTCCTCCATCAACTTACAAACCACTGAAGTAAGTTTCACTGGTCTATAATTTCCTGGGCTATCTCGACTCCCTTTCTTGAATAAGGGGCCTACATCTGCAACCCTCCAATCCTCCAGAACCTCTCCCATCCCAATTGATGATGCAAAGATCATTGCCAGAGGCTCAGTAATCTCCTCCCTTTCCTCCCACAGTAGCCAGGGGTACATCTTATCCGGTCCCGGCGACTTATCCAACTTGATGCTTTCCAAAAGCTCCAGCTCATCCTCTTTCTTAATATCTACATGCTCAAGCTTTTCAGTCTGCTGCAAGTCATCACTACAATCACCAAGGTCCTTTTCCATAGTGAATATTGAAGTGAAGTATTCATTAAGTGCCTTTGTTATTTCCTCCAGTTCCATACACATTTTCCCTCTGCCACACTTGATAGGTCCTATTCTTTCACGTCTTATTCTCTTGCTCCTCACATACTTGTAGAATGCCTTGGGGTTTTCCTTAATCCTGCCCGCCAAGGCCTTCTCATGCCCCTTTTGGCTCTCCTAATTTCCTTCTAAAGCTCCTTCCTGCTAGCGTTATAATCTTCTAGATCTCTAACATCACCTAGCTCACTGAACCTTTCATAAGCTTTTCTTTTCTTGTTAACTAAATTTACTACGGCCTTTGTACACCATGGTTCCTGTACCCTACCTTAGAGGTGTATGGGGTGTCAGGGAGGAGTAGCACCTCTGGTGGGGGAACATGTTGCGTCCTTTTCGAGGCGGTTAGTCCACCTTTGGTCTCCACCTGGCACTCAGCTCTCACCTGTGGCTCCCCGTAGCTGTTTGCATATGACAGCGGCCACACCCCAGGCAACAGCTTCAAAAAGTCAGCTAAACCAGGTGAGGGTAGCCAATGGGTCTCAAACCCTCGGTGAGATAGGGAGTTGTCTATCCCAGCATGTGAAGACAGACTCGGGCGGTTTGAGCGGACGAGACTAATGGAAGGTCCAACGGTCAAGAAGGCGGTCTCTGCAAGTGTCGTGGAACGTGTAGAGCAGGACAAGACACAGAAGACATCCTGGTCATCCACTGCGCCTAGTCCCATTTCCAGCCGTCTCAACTCTGTCTTGCCACTGGATCCAGATGGGAATTGGGAAGAGATAGTGAGGCTGACGTTGCGCAACTCTCCCTCACTTAAATCCAGATCACACGCTAGTCTCGACATCATCATAATGGTGTCGAGGTCTTCATCGATGTCAACGATGGACGAATACCCTACCAAAACCTCCCTGTCTCATTGGAACGTACCTATGCAGAACTCCACACATCCCCTGAACATTTGCCACATTTCTTCTGTACCTTTCCCTGAGAACATCTGTTCCCAATTTAAGCTTCCAAGTTCCTGCCTGATTGCCTCATAATTCCCCTTACTCCAATTGAATGCTTTCCTAACTTGTCTGTTCCTATCTCTCTCCAATGCTATAGTAAAGGAGATAGAAATATGATCACTATCTCCAAAATGCTCTCCCACTGAGAGATCTTACACCTGACCAGGTTCATTTCCCATTACCAAATCAAGTACAGCCTCTCCTCCTGTAGGCTGGTCTACATATTGTGTCAATCTACATATTTATGTGGCATGGTGGTGCAGCAATTAGTGCTGCTTATCTCTCAGCTCCAAGCTTGCAGTTTCAGTTCTAACCGCTCGTTCTGCATGTGTGAGCATTGTAGGTCCACACGTTGCATAGATTTTACCTGGATGCTCTTGTTTCCTCCATGTCTCAAAAACATGGTGCGATTGATTGACGACTGTAAATGACACCTTAGTGTAGGCTAGTAACATAAAACGTCAAAGTGGATGGATGGGTACTTGAGGAAGAGAATAAGCTTCATGGCTACAGGGGAACAAGACGAAAGGTGGGATTGCTCTGCACCAAGTTTCCATGAAACCAATGGGCCAATGTTCCTATTCGCTGTGAAAGTATAATAGTTAAGCTCAAACACCAGTGGCCATGAAACTGCAGAGTGCTGTAAATAATGTACCTGCTTCTCTTGTTCCTTTTAAGGAAGGAAATTTCGCATCTGCACCTCATCTGGGCTGTTTCTGACTGGCAGCTGAGCCAGCAAATCACGTCAGCAGTCTGTCACGGATAGAGAAGAAAGGCATGGCCACAGCCAGTGAATGAGGGAATGAAAACAGAGGTTTCCAAAAATGAGAAACACATTGACAAACAACACTGAGGTTTTTGTACATAGGATATTTGGCATATTGTAGGGAAACATATTCCACTAAACAGTAATCAAACACAATTATTGTATAAAGTGTTGAGAGCAATATCAAGGCTAAAGTCAGAGGCATACATTGAGGGTGAAGACAGGAGAGGAAAGAAGGACAAGGGTGAGAGAAGTGATTGGGAAAGGAATCATTACAAACAATTTTGAAGGCAAGGAGAAACCCATAAAATCTAGAAGGAGAGCAATTTTAGGAACCAGAAGTGTTCCCTCTTTGATTCACCAAAGTATTACAACATCCAGCAGAATACAATATTACCCTGTGTACTATGCTTTATTATTGTGACTGAGGCTGAGATGGAATGGAAATTAATATCGCTGGAGCCACACTAACATCTCTGCTTTTAAAAAATACCAGTTCCTGAGTCTGAATTTTCCTCAGCCCATTATTCAAAAATGGTAACTGATCAGTGCATAGTTCATTCTTTCCTTCAATGGTATTAATTGTTCTTGGACTATGATTAATATATGTTCCTCATTTCCAATCATTGGGCCAGGTCTTTCATGTTCCAGCCTGGATTCAATGGGTTGAAGGGCCTGTTCCAGTACATACACGTGATTTGAGATTGTTCTGAACTAGAGGATAAACTGCATTCATCTGGGCAGATTATTGAAATGAACACAACTGGTAATTAGTGACAACTTTAGCGATTATAAAACTTTGCATGACAATCAAACAGATGCTGGTCGCAGAAAAGGAAAAAAAAATAACAAAATACAGAATACAATTACAGAGGAAGTGCAGTGCAGGTAGACAAACAGGATGCAAGGGTCATGATGAGGTATTTTGAGAGATTAAGAGTTCATCTTTAATGTACAAAAGATCCATTCAAGGTCTTACAAGCCTTGAATGGACCTCTTGTCCAATAAAAAGGGTAGAAGCTGTCCTTGAGCCTGGTGGTGTGTGGACATGTCACACTGTACTTTTCATAGTCATCCTTTACCATATATAAGTTTTTAAAGTACACAGCTCCAGTGTACCTTGAGGTTCCTTTAGTGCTGAGTTTTGATAATTTCCAGGTAACACTTAAGCTCCTGATGATGCTCTTGTCTTTGATGATTCTGTTCTAGATGTCCTAACATCTGGGAGGGAGGAGAAGATGGGGGCAAGACGCAGTTTGCAGTGGCCACTCTGGTGAATGATATCTGTTATCTGTCAAGTAGGGTGCCGTGCACAATCCTGATTTAATAGAGACAGACGTGAGAGCACGGAGGAATATCTGTGAAACTTCTGAAATGCCTGCTTTGCTGCCACTGCTACTGTGTGATTATGAGGTTTATGTCAATCTGCTAGTGCCTCTCTGAGCAGTGGATAAAGACCTGGTTATGAATCTACCCCATTTATAAAGCTGGTGTTATCAACAAGTCTTGAACGTAATCTCATACAATGCCTTTTCTACCACAGAGAAAAAGTTACCAGCACACTAACCATTAAGGCCACTGAGTGTTCTGTTCTTTGTCATTTTAACTGCAATTCCAATGGTCCATCTCCCTGATTCATTTTCCTTTGATAATAGTAATAAGTACTTCATTGATCCTGAGTGGGAAATACTTTCCCAACCGAATGGGAAGATGCTGCAAAAGAATTTAAAGAATTCCACACTCACGTTGTGGTAGCTTTTATTTTTAAGACTTTTGTGGCATGGACACTTCGTATGTTCAAATCTCAAATCTCTTACTAGCTCTTCTTTCAGTTAGTCCTGACGAAGGGTTTCGGCCTGGTACGTCGACTGTACCTCTTCCTATAGATGCTGCCTGGCCTGCTGCGTTCACCAGCAAATTTGATGTGTGTTGCTTGAATTTCCAGCATCTGCAGAATTCCTCGTGTTTGATTACTTTGTATGTTGGTGTGTCTGTGTGGGTGTCAAGATTTCCTTCTGCCTTCTGAATGGGCTTCCTCGTTAACTTGCTCTCTGTTCAGCAATTCTTTGATCTGCTCTGCCAGGGCATTTCATGTTCCCTTACAGTTGTCAGTGGGTGGTCTAGTTTGTCTCTGATGAGCGTATTTGTTGATGGTTGCTGTTTGTCACTGATAAGCTGCATCAGTTTCTACATACATAGTGTCTTGTTCACCATGGGCAGCTGTATCCACTGCTTGCTTTGGCAAGTTATCAATATGGTGTCAATCATCAGCTCCTGTGAGGTGCTTGAACTTTTGAGATTTTGCTGTCGAAAACCTATGCAGAGCTCCTGTGGTTTTATGGTATTTCCAGTACTGAGGGTAGCCTGTCCCCTTCTTCTTCCATGAAGGCTTCACTGCTTCATGTAGGTCTCATTACCATTCTGTCCCATTTCTTGTTGATCTCCTCCCCTGCATTCCCTTCACCCCACTGCGGTATTCCCTGTTCCGAGAAGTGTGGATGAGAAGAGGAACAGCACCGGTTGAAACGTGAATAGTTAAATCTGTAAATGATTTGCAATTAGCAAATGATTTTCAACAAAGACAGCAATGTAGTTCAAAGCCCCACGTTATTGAATAATGAGAATCTGTATAAATGTCCAGATTATGTAGAGTCAATGCAAGTTAATGTCTACCAATCACGAGGGAATATTTGAAGGCGATATGATTGAAAAGAACAGAAGGACTGTCAGACTTGTACTGGGCTATGGTTCAACCACATATGAAAGGCTGGGTACATTTATGGTCACAATTATTAAGGGTTAAAGTGGCATTGGAAAGAGTACAATAATTTTTTTTTAAAAACAGTACACAAAGAACAATGATGTAATATCAAGATAGAATGAGCAGGCATGACCAGCAAGACACACAGAACGCTGGAGGAACTCAGCAGGCCAGGCAGCATCCATGGAAAAGAGTACAATTGACAATTCAGGCTGAGACCCTCTTCTATACTCTTGAACTGAGATGTCTGAGGGCTGAACAAGTGATTTGTAAAGATTACACTTTACAATATGAGCAAAACTACAGTGGGTAGACAAGGTGAAATAATATGACTGGGTTAAGGGAGACAAGATAATATAGGGAAGGAAGAAATAGAGACCTCTGCAAAAAGTGTTTGGTATAACAGCAGCTGGGTAGCCTCCAACCTGCCGGCAGGAGCATTGAATTCCCTAACTTCCGGTAAATATTCCTCTATGTCCCCTTTTTTAAATTTTCCTATTCTTCTTGATCCAACTGGACCTCTCCATCCTGCATCTTCTGCCTCTTCCATCCCCTCCATCTCCTCATCACCGAAACACCCAACCCACTAGAGCCCCTCCCCACTTCCCTCCCTTTATTCCACACTTAACTATCCTCTCCTAACTTCAGCTCTTTGACATTCTGCCTATCACCTCTCAGTTTCTGACATCAATCACACTCTTCTGCCTCCATCACACCCCTCAGATAGATCCACCTAACACAGTCAGCTCTTACTCCATCCTTTCTCTCTCCCACCCCCCACCCAAACGTTTTTATACTGGGTATCTCCCCTCTTTCTTTCCCATCCAGATGAAGGATCTCGACTTGAAATGTCAACTGTCCATTTCCTTACAGACTATTATGATTATGATTATGATTATGAGGACACGCAGTCCTCTTTTATTGTCATTTAGTAATGCATGCATTAAGAAATGATACAATGTTTTTCCGAATGATATCATGAAAACACATGATGAACCGACTTAAAAACTAACAAAAACCACATAATTATAACATATGGTTACAACAGTGCAAAGCAATACAGTAATTTGATAAGAACAGACCATGGGCACAGTAAAAGTCTCAAAGTCTCTTGGAAGTCCCATCATCTCACGCAGATGGTAAACCTCCAGCGCTGCCAACTTGCCCATGCAGCATCCTGGAAGCATCCGACCACAGTCCGACTCTGAGTCCGTCCAAAAACTCCGAGCCTCCAACCACCTCTTCGACACCAAGCACCGAGCACCATCTTTGCTGAGCGCTTCGACCCCGGCCCCGGCAACAGGCGATAGGCAAAGCTGAGGATTTGGGGCCTTCCCCTCCGGAGAGTCTCGATCGCACAGTAGCAGCGGCAGTGAAGCAGGCATTTCAGAAGTTTCTCCAGATGTTCCTCCGTGCTTCTCACGGCTATCTCCATCAAATCAAGATTGTGCACGGCCCCCTAGTTAACACATAGGAGGTCATTCCGAACGGCCGCACGCGCTGCGTCGCGCCACTATCTTCTCCTCCCTCCCTTAGATGCTGCCTAACCTGCTGAGTTCCTCTAGCATTTTTTGTGTGTTGGTACAGAGGCTAAGTAAGGAGTATAACATCGATGTTACCCTCTAATCTGTATCGTCTAATTCTATTTTGTGTATTCCATGTAATACTATGCATTAGGCTTACTTCAGACTTTGACAAGAATAGGCTGCACACTTGAGCAAACAAACATGATTCAGTGTCTTGTCTTTCATTAAACTTGTCAGTATTTCCCAAAAGAAAGCAAGAAAGGAAATTCATGTCTGCTGTCTGTCACACAAAAAAATCAGAAAGAAATACATATTTCAACTTAAAAACTGTTCACACACTTTGTAAGATTAAGGGGCCCATTTTAGATTGTCTGCGACCTATTTATTTAGTGCTCTATTGTTGCCAGCTTTCTAATGCTCAGAAAAACAAGCAAGATGCACGTGCACACTCTAGTGGGATAAAAGTGTCTGTGAGATGGAGAGGAGGTACAGCATGACATGGAAGGCACTGATGTGATGCTAATATTGCTGCTGCGAAACACAGTGAGACACTTATATTGCTGGTGATTCTTTACAACAGTGGTTAAAAAAAAAGTAATTTAATGTATTTGCAGCTCCAACATGTTTTCAAGATAAACTGGAACAGGTCTATAAAGGCTTCATTTAAATTTGGGGTGGGCAAAAACTGATTAGCTGTTCAAAGGTGCAGGAACTAAAAGTAGGCACACAACTTTATTTACAGTAGACATGGATGGTATGGTCTGTGTTTGACTATAGGACAGTATAGTACGGGAGAAGACTATTCCGCTCATAGTGTCTGTGCTGACCATCATGCCAAACTAAACTAATCTGCCTGCTCATGATCCATATCCTTCTGTTCCCTGTGTGCTGATGTACCCGTCTGTGCCTCTTAAACATGACTACTGCGTAGGCTTCCACAATCGCCCCTGGCACAGTGTTCCATGCACCTCTCATGCTTTGTGCAAAAACAAAATCCTGCATATCTCCTTTAAACTTCCCTCCTTTCATCCTTAGAGCAATGGCCTCTGGTATCTGGCATTTCAAATCTGGGAAAAAATACTCTATCTACCCTATTTATGCCTCACATATTTTTAGAGACCTCTATCAAATTTCCCCCCTGACACTCCAGAGAAAACAATCCATGTGCATCCAACCTTATAGCTAACCCTCTTTAATCCCAACAATATTCTCGTGAACTTCCTCTGCACCTCCACATCCTTCCTATAGTGGAGCAAGCAGAACAACACACAATACTCCAAGATTGGCTGACCAAAGTTTCATGTATCTGCAACATGGCTCTCTGATTCCAATAACTAATGACCCACCAATGAAGGCAATCATGCCATATGTCCACTTTTCCTAGAAAATGGCATTATTGCATTTGTTGGCCCCTTTCAGGGAGCAATGGACTTGGATCCTAAGATCTCTTACGTTTCAATGCTCCTAAGCATCTTGCCATTCATTGGATATGATCTACTGCTGTTTGCTGCTCACTGAAGCCGCCTGACCTGCTGAGCATTTCTAGAAATTTCTGGATTAGGTTATCTGAATTTGATTGAGTTTGACCATGGCCTCCTCTTGTGCCAAGATGAGGCCACCCTCAGAGTGGAGGAGCAACACCTTATATTCCATCTATACAGACTCCATCTTGATGGCATGAATATCAATTTCTCCGTCTGGTAAAAAAAATCCCTCCCCCTTCCCTCTTCTTCTATTCCCCACTCTGGCCTCTTACTTCTTTTCACCGGACTATCATTTCCCCTGGGTCCCTTCTCCTTCTTTTTCTCCTATGGTCCACTGTCCTCTCCTGTCAGATTCCTCCTCTCCAGCCCTTTATCTTTCCCACCTACTTGTCTTCACTCATCACCTTTTAGCTATCTTCCTTCCCCTCCACCCATCTTTTTATCCTGGCATCTTCTCCCTTCCTTACCAGGCCTAAGGAAGTGGCTTGGCCCAAAATATTGACTGTTTATTCATTTGCATAGATGTTGCTTGACCTGCTGAATTCCTCCAATATTTTCTGTCTGCTGTTTTGTTTTAGTTTGTTTGTGTAGTTGTATTTTTAGCATTACATGTTTCTCAACCAAAACTATGTGTAATTCCTCAGGATATTTTATTATGTTAAAGAAAATGCAAGACAATACAGAGAACATGGAACAGTAAAACCCAGGAACAGGCCCTTTGTCCCACAATGTCCTGTGTAAGTAAGCTCATGACCCCTAATCTCTTCTGACTGCACATGGTCCTTATCTCTCCTCTCTTCATATTCACATGCCTATCTTTCTTTTCTTTTTAAATCTTTTTATTAATTTTCAGAGTTATAAACCCAATAACAATGTTGATACAAAGAGATTGGAATAATCTTAATAAAAATATACAAAAAAGATTTTAAGTAACATAGGTATAATAGACTTCCAAACTCATAATGAAATTAGTCATATAGAAAAAAAAGAAATAAAAAGAAAAAAATATATATAAACAAAGAAAATCCCCAAAAGAAAAAGAAAAATAACTAAATACTAACCCCCCCAAAAAAGCAAACAGAACAAAACAGGGCTAGACCAATATCTTGAATCAGACACATTCAGTAATGTCGTCAACTTCGCTCCTCTATTCATATATTTTAAGTTAATAAAGAAGATTTGGAAAGATAAAATTACATCATATGAAAATGTTGCATGAAAGGTTTCCAAGTTTCTTCAAATTTAACCAAAGGATCAAAAATATCACTTCTAATTTTTTCTAAATTTAAACTTAATGTAGTTTGAGAAAACCATTGGAATGTAGTAAGAGGATTTGTTTCCTTCCAGTTCAATAAAATAGATCTTCTGGCCATTAAAGTAACAAATGCTATCATTCGACAGGCTGAAGAAGACAAAGATCTATGTTCTACCGTTGGCAATCCAAAAATTGCCATCATAGGATGGGGTTGTAAATCAAAACATAGAACTATTGAAATAATATCAAAAATATTTTTCCAATATTTTTCCAAAAGAGGACAGGACCAAAACATATGAGTCAAAGAAGCCACCTCAGAGTGACATCTATCACAAATAGGATTTATATATCTATCACAAATAGGATTTATATATCTATCACAAATAGGCTAATTTATCTTTAGACATATGGGCTCTATGCACTAATTTAAATTGTATTAATGTATGTTTAACACATATAGAAGAAGTACTAACTAATTAATTTCTCTATAGGTAGACAAAGTTGAAGTTCCCTTTCCCATTCATTTTTAATTTTATCAGATATACCTGGCTGTAATTTCATAATTACATCATAGATAACTGCTATTAATCCCTTCCGAAAAGGATCACGTGCCTATCCAAGAGGCTCTTTCATAGCCAGTCATAGCTGCCTCTACTGCCACACTTGACAATGTATTGCAGGCACCTACCATCGTATGTGAAGATAATTTGTTCTGTACATCTCCTTTAAACTTTACATCCTCAAATTAAATGCCTGCTCTTTAGTATTAGACATTTTGATCCGAGGAAAATTATACCTGCTACTTATCAATGCCTCTCATATTTTTATAAACTTCTGTCAGGTCTCTACTCAGTCTCAACCACTCCAGGGTAAACAACCCAAGTTCTTCCAACCTCTCCCTACAGCAGAACAATATGGGTTTTTTGTCAGATATCTCCCAGTTTCTATAATCCTTCCATTATCCACATTCTTCTGCCCCATTTTTTGTGGTTTGAGCCTCTAATACAGGGGTTCGCAACCTGGGGTCCATGGATCCTTTGCTTAACAGCATTGGTCCATAGCATGAAAAAAGGTTGGGTCTAATATATAACTTCTGATCAGTAGTAAGATATATGGGTCAGGAAACTTTGCAAATTGCCACTAGAAAAGATCACGTAATATGCTAAATTCCAATCTACAAAGAACTAAATGTTGAAATTCTCAACATCAGCTGAGTTTCTCTCCCCTTCCACCCTGCCCACCCTGCCATGTAGCAGCTGCTGGTCTCCGAAGAGGGAATTATTATTTCTCTCCAATTAAGTATGGCAAGTCTGCCTTCAGTGTGGAAAAAGACAGAATCAAAAGAAACACATTATGTCTGAAGGGAACTCAATGGAAGCTTTTGTACACACAATGTCCTTGAGTCTCGATTGCTCCTGAAAGCTGAACCTGTAACCTTAGCAGTATGAAATAATTAAAACAACAGGAATTCTGCAAATGCTGGAAATTCAAGCAACGCACATCAAAGTTGCTAGTGAACGCAGCATCTCTAGGAAGAGGTACAGTCAACGTTTCAGGCCGAGACCCTTCGTCAGGACTATAGGACTTCGTCAGACCCTAGTCCTGACGAAGGGTCTCAGCCTGAAACTTTGACTGTACCTCTTCCTAGAGATGCTGCCTGGCCTGCTGCGTTCACCAGCAACTTTGATGAGTGTGAAATAATTGCCTTCATGGAGCTTTACAGTAAATTTCACGCTTAAATAATTAGCTACTGGTGATTCTGGAAAAAAAAGGAAAATCAAACATTTCTTTTTAACCTGAGATCCTCAAAAGTCAACAAATCTGCAGTGATTAACAAACAGTTGCAACTTTCCAAATGTTCTCCTTTCTCATCTTTACCCTGCTGTGAGAATGAAGTTTGGTCACCTTAGAGCCTCCCCGGTGCCTTGTACAAGTGCCAGTTTATGTACGAGAGAATTCTGACCCACAACTCTGTTCTACAACAGGTGATGCCTGTCCATCAGAGTGAAAATCGAACTAGTCCCATTCAGAGACTTCACTACAAATTCCAGTCTAATCCTCCAGCATTGAGGCAAGAGTGGACTGTTATCATGCTACCATTTGGATGAGACATCAAACAACAGTCAGCCTGCCTTATCAGGTGAATGAAAAGGATCCCAGAGTACTCCACTGAAATAAAGTTATGGGGTTGACAATGTATTATTCAACACTCATTTACCTGATCAGCATAACATTGTGGACATCCTCTACTCACATTGTAGTGTACTAGAAAGTGGTCTGTGAGTCTTGTAAGGAGATGAGGTCTAATGAAATTCTTCACCATAGAGGTTCAGGATAACTTGCTTCCACCCGAGTTCAATGGCTTCAGAGATGACTGCTAAGCCCAATATGAACGATGGGGTCTTTGACCTTAAATTTTCAACTCCACTTTTCTTTCCCACATTTTCTGGTTTACTTTGATATGGAACACATTGCTTTTTGCACAGGTGGGACAGGGTGACAGCTTATGCTGGATTTCTGTGTGTTCCTTAAGCAAAATCCCGAGTGCCTCAATACCATTCCAAATATACCTTCAGTAATTTAAGCAGGTATGCCGGGAATTGCAGAAATCAGTGGGAAATTTCCTTGCTTAAAGGACATTTTGGGAATATCTTTGTACCTTCTCCTTTATTCCATCAAGTAATCACACCATAGTTCTCCTTTGGGAGTCTGATGTTGGACATGTGAATGTCACATCCTGCTTAATGGAACCATCTGAATTTTACAAAGGTCTCAATGTTAGGACTCTTGGTCTAGAAGACAGCATCAATGCTTACCATACTTGAAGGCCACATTGGTGGTTCTTTCCACAGACTCGATGTAAGTAGTCCAGATTTCAGAAGTGCATTAGAGGGCAAGGATCACTGTTGTCTGGTAGATCGTGAATGTTGTACAGATTTTGTGATCTTGAACGTCAGAGATCCTTTTACTCAATCTACCAAAGACCATGCTGGTGTGTTGAAGGTGATGGTATAGGTAATGATCAATGTTAGACTTTGTTGAGAAGCAGCTCCTGGGATAAGAAGTGATCCAAGTCTCTCGGCATTTTATCATTTCTTGTTGAAAGGCAGAGAGTACAGAGGGAGCAGATGAACGAAGGATATTGAGTGTAAGACCTATATATTCCATTGTATTCTTCAATAAACCTGTTAACAATGGAATATATAAGAATACACAAGAGCACACTTCAGCCCATCTAAGGTTTGGGTGACCTTGGTTTAGGAATGTATTCACTACTAATTGGAGAGATTTTCATTAGTTTTGAGGATTATCTCCAGTCTGTTAGGAGTGTCTTGGAGCTGAGAGGCAATTTTGCAGCAAGAATGACTGAGAAAAGCACTGTACCAACGAAGCAGTCTTGTCTGACACTGGTGCACATTGAGATTGTCTCTACGGTAGTAGACCCACTGGTCTGAATCATAGTTTGCCTGCCATCAGGTAGGAAACATAAGGAGCTAAATTTCTGTGAATATGAAAAGCTTGGTGAAAGAGCCCACCATTCCTCCCAAGTGGTTGACGGAATCCAAAGCTTTAGAGAAGTTAAAAAAAGGACATGCATAATAGTTGGCACTGCTTCCTGCATTTCTCCTGGAGTTGTCACAGAGTATGTGCCAGTGGATGGATGGAATCTAACTGCGATTCAGGGATCAGTGGGGGTAAGCTGTTGAAGAGCACCCTGGGCATGCTAGAGAAACCGCTCTACAGGTACCACAACTGTAGAGATGGAGGCAATTAGGGCCACATTATTGTTCATTTTCTTATCCTTTGCTTCCCAGATGTGAACAATGAGGTTGTGGATTTGTGACTGTGATGCCCCAAAACTTCTATCCCCCTGCTCCCATAGACCTCCCCATTACTTTTTGAAAAATCACATTTCCAACTGTTTTTGATGAGGTAGTGACAAAACTGAACTGGCTAAGTTACTGGGAAATGAAGACAATGGGTTTCACATTAAGAACAGACTGAAAAGATCTTTGAAAAATGAAGATTACAATAACGTCTTGGAGCTAGTGTTTCAGAATAAGGATGTGCATTGTGTTGTAAACTAAGAACAATGAAAACCTGCTAACTGATAATCAGTTTATTATTGTCACATGTACCAAGATATTGTGAAAAACTCTGTTTTAGATACCATACTGACAATTTCATCACATCAGTCCAAACAAATAGTATAAGGAGCAAAGCAATTACAGAATGCAGAATATAAAGTTAAAGTTTACAGAAACGTGGGCCACCACAAGTTAAAGTGGAAGGTTAAGAGTTTTATTTTTATCATATAAGGGATCTGTTCAGGAGTCTTATTGTTAGTGGGATAGAAGCAAGCCTTAGAAACATAGAACATAGAAACATAGAAAACCTACAGGACAATACACTTCCTTTGGCCCGCAAAGCTGTGTCGAACATGTACTTACCTTAGCAATTACCTAGGGTTACCCATAGCCCTCTATTTTTCTGAGTTACATATACCTGTCCAGGAGTCTCTTAAAAGACCCTATCATATCCGCCTCCACCACCGTTGCCGGCAGCCCATTTCACACACTCACCACTCTCTGTTTAAAAAACTTACCCTGATATCTCCTCTGTACCTGCTTCCAAGCACCTTAAAACTGTGGCCTCTCATGCTAGCCATTTCAGCCCTGGAAAAAGTCTGATTATCCACACAATCAATATCTCTCTTCATCTTATACACCTCTATCAGGTCACTTCTCATCCTCTGGCATTCCAAGGAAAAAAAGCTGAGTTCACTCAACCTATTCTCATAAGGCATGCTCCCCAATCTAGGCAACATCCTTGTAAATCTCCTCTGCACCCTTCCTATGGTTTCCACATCCTTCCTATAGTGATGCGACCAGAACTGAGCACAGTACTCCAAGTGTGGTCTGACCAGGGTCCTATATAGCTGCAACATTAACACCTTACTTACATATTTATGGCAATGAATTTATTCCAGAACTAATTTTAGTCCTGGAATAGATATAAATACACAACTTGCATGGATTGAGTCTTAAGTTACTTCAGATCATCATATTTCTTGATATCAAGGCTATGTAATCTCTTCAGGAGAGCACTCTAAAATTAATCCTGCAGTAAACTTATTGCCACAAATTCCTTTGCCATCTTTGGCTGTGCATCTTACAACAATCAGCTGGTCAACATAAATACAAGTACAAAGGAAGTAGATCAGAAACATATAGCCTCCCATTTTAAAGCCCAATCAGCCTGTCCATTTGGTCAAATGAAGAAAAAGATACAAAAGAATTTGAATTTGGAGCAACAAATAAGATCCTGGAGGAACTCAGTAGGTTAGTCAGCATCTGTGGAGGGAAATTCACATTGATGTTTTGGTAATGACCCTTCAGTTTCACTGGAAGGTCTTGACCAGAAATCTTGATGGTCTATTTCCCTCAACAGATGCTGCCTGATCCATTGAGTTCCTTCATCATCTTACTGGTCAAGCCTAACTTTGGTTTGATGCTTTTGGACGTTACAGTTCTACACTGGCCACTTACCAATATGCTTACTGACCGAACCATTCTACCACAATTACCATAGCATCTTAGAATCAGAATCAGGTTTATTATCACCAGCATGTGTCATGAAATTTGTTAACGTAGCAGCAGCAGCTCAATGCAATACATAATATAGAAGAAAAATAAATAAATACTGTAACTCAATTATAGTATATGTATAATGAAGAGATTAAAATCGTGCCAAAACCAGAAATAATATATATTAAAAAAGTGACATAGTCTTCACAAGTTCAATGTTCATTTAGGAATCGGATGGCAGAGGGGAAGGAGCTGTTCTTGAATTGCTGAGTTTGTGCCTTCAGGCTTCTGTACGTCCTACCTGATGGTAACAGTGAGAAAAGGTCATGCCCTGGGTGCTGGAGGTCCTTAATAATAGACGCTGCTTTTCTGAGAAGATGTCCTGGGTACTTTGTAGGCTAGTACCCAAGGTGGAGCTGACTAAATTTATAACCCTATGCAGCTTCTTTCAGTCCTGTGCAGTAGCTCCCCACCACGCACCCCCCCATACCAGACAGTGAAGCAGCCTGTCAGAATGCTCTCCATGGTACATCTATAGAAGTTTTTGAGTGTATTTGTTGACATACCAAATCTCTTCAAACTCCTAATGAAGTATAGTCATGGTCTTGCCTTCCTTATAACTGCATCGTCATTTTGGCACCAGGTTAATTCCTCAGAGATCTTGTCACCCAGGAACCTGAAACTGCTCACTCTCTCCACTTCCGATCCCTCTATGAGGATTGATATATATTCCTTCATCTTACCCTTCCTGAAGTTCACAATCAGCTCTTTCATCTTGCTGAAATTGAGTGCCAGGTTGTTGCTGCGACACCACTCCACTGGTTGGCAGAACTCGCTCCTGTACACCCCCTCCTCACCATCTGAGATTCTATCAACAATGGTTGCATCATCAGCAGATTTATAGATGGTAATTGAGCTATGCCTAGCCACACAGTCATGGGTATATAAAGAGTAGAGCAGTGGGCTAAGCACACACCTCTGAGGTGCACCAGTGTTGATTGTCAGCGAGGAGGAGATGTTATCTCCAATCTGCACAGATTGTGATCTTCCAGTTAGGAAGTCTAGGATCCAATTGCAGAGGGAGGTACAGAGGCCCAGGTTCTGTAACTTCTCAATCAGGATTGTGGGAATGATGGTATTAAATGCTGAGCTATAGTCAATGAACAACATCCTGACATAAGCGTTTGTGTTGTCCAAGTGGTATAAAGCTATGTAAAGAGCCATTAAGATTGCATATGCCGTTGACCTATTGTGGCAAAAGGCAAATTGCAATGGGTCCAGGTCCTTGCTGAGGCAGGAGTTCAGTCTAGTCATGACCAACCTCTCAAAGCATTTTATTACTGTAGGTGTGAGTGCTACCGGGCTATAGTCATTAAGGCAGTTCACATTAATCTTCTTACGCATTGGTATAATTGTTGCCTTTTTGAATCAAGTGGGTACTTTTGCCTGTAACAGTGAGAGGTTAAGCATCTGGTCCTGACACACCTAGAAAACAAGGATACTTATGTCAGAATTCTGATCTGAATTTCTATTTGGAATTCAATTCTATTATCCCACAGACCCTGGTGAACAAACTCCTATTCCTGGGTATAAATACATCACTATACAAATGGGTGTTGGACTTCATAACCAAAAGACCTCAGATAGTCAGGCTGTAGAACTGCTCCACCCTCCCCAGCTTCCTCAACTTGAGTGCTTCCCAGAACTGTGTGCTGATCCCATTGCTGTACACTCTTTTCACTTAAGACTGCCCAGCAAACTCCTGAGTAATCACATTGTCAAGTTCGCTGATGACCTAACTGTCACGAGACTCATCATCAACAATGGTGAGATGGTCTAAAGGCAGGAGGTCGAGGAGCTCAATGCTTGCTGTCAGGCAAATAGCCTGTTCCTCAATGTCAATAAGACAAAGGAGATGGTTATCGACCTTAGGAGAACTTGCACCACTCACATCCGTCTTTACCTCGGTGGCACAGGAGTGGACACTCCAAGCTGTTTCAAATTGCTGGGAAGGTAGACCTCATACAATCACTCATGGACCCCATCAGCTTCTGCATTCGACACATCATCTCCGCATCTCCAAAGGGAATCCACCACTAGATAAGCTTCTATAATATCGCTCCCTTTCCATTTTCCACAGGGATATTTCCCTCAGTGATTCCCTTGACCATTCATCCCTCCCAGCACTTATCCCTAAAAGTGGCGTAAGTGCTACACCTGCTCGTACATCTCTTTCCTCCCCTCTATTTAGGGCCCAGACAGTCCTTCAAGGTGAGACAACACTTCACCTGTGAACCTGCTGGAGTCATCTATTGTGTTTGATGCAGCTTTCTCTACATTGGTGAGGACCATCGTAAATGGGGGGGCTGTTTCATAATGTATTTCCACTGCATTTGCCACAAATGGAACCTTCTGGTGGCCAAACATCTTACTTCCAATTCCAATTCCCGTTCCAACATCTTAATACATGGCCTCCTCTTGTACCAAGATGAGGCCACCCTCAGTGGGGAGGGGCAACAGTTTATACTCTGTCTGGCTAGCCTACAACCTGATGGCATGAATATCAATTTCTCCTCACGGTAAAAAAAAAAGTTTCAAGCTCAGTTATGATGAGCAGTGTCGGCCCGAAACATCAACTTTTTATTTCCTTCCATAAATGCTGAGTTCCTCCAGCATTTTCTGTGTAGTGAATGCACAGTTTTTTGGTGGGAGATGGGATTTCATTATTCTTAGGGGTGTCCTGTTTCATTATTCCCCATTGTTCATGCAGAAATTATAGTCCATCCTTCTACTCTTCAATTTAAGCATCTTCTCAATGACTTGCAGGAGCAGTCATCCATTATAACTTATCTCAGTCTCTTGCAGGAAATATAATTAAAAGACCGTTAACTGAACAGTAAGATCTTGTGACCTTTCCCTCTTATTAAGCGCAAACCAGTTAAAATCTGCATTGCATAGTTATTAGCTGTCATGCTAGATTTTATTAAACGAAGCTAATTATTATAAATTGACAAAGTTTTGATCCTTTTTACAGTCATCTCATTGAGATACACCCCACTCCCACCATTCTCCTGTTCCTATTATCTTGATCCATCATAGTCAACTTTTTAATTATCATTTTGACCCAAATTATACAAATGATTGCCTGGACATGAGAACAATCAAATTAGCAGTCAACTCAGACATAAGAATTTAGATTTAACCTCCCCAATTATACTTCCTAATTTGGATTTAATTAACAGTTACCAAACTATGTTCTGTTAATCAGGTCTTCCTTGCTGGATGCCAATATTACTGAAAGAGATGTCATAGTTCTGATTGGCCATACTTTATATCATATTAGGTTTTATCTGCCTAACACTCTGTTCAAACGGATTAGAAATTGCCATGAAAAACATTTTTATAAAGTGACAAGCACGTGTGTATGTAGTGATATGACAAACTATTAGCCAACTGAAGGATTCACTTGCACCATTGACCTGTTTACCTATAGTTAGTTATGGAATACAGGTGAGGACACCAGTGCATGTGAACATAGGAAACAGTAGACAACCTGTTGTGGCAGATAAGAGAATGAGCAGTTGCTCAAGCCTGCTCCACCATTCAATCAGATAATGGCTGATCCAATATTTGCATCAACATCACTTTACCACTTCCTCCTTTTAACCTTCTTGCCGCACAAGTGTCTGTTAATCCCTCTCAGAGCGGTTTGCTTCAATAAGCTCATCTATAATTCTTCTAAACTCCAATGGTGTGAGTTTCAACCTACCCAACTTCACTTCATACATCAACCACTTATTCTCAGGAATCACAAGGGCAAGACGACACAAGAAAATAAGAGCAGGAGAAGGTCACTCAACCCTTCAAGGGGCAGGTAGTTTTGAGGAAGTAGAGAAGCTACAAAAGGACTGAGACAGATTAGGAGAATGGAGAAAGAAATGGCAGATGGAATACAGTGTTGGGCAGTGTTTGTCATGGACTTCAGTAGATTAAATTGAAGGGATGACTATTTTCTAAATGGAGAGAAAGTATAAAAAATAAAGTTCAAAGGGACTTGGGGGTCCTTGTGCAGGATTTCCTAAAGGTTCATTTCCAGTTTGAATCTGTGGTGAGGAAAGCAAATGTGATGTTAACATTCACTTGAAGAAGAATAGAATATAGAAGCAAGGATGTAATGTTGAGGCTTTATAAAGCATTGGTGAGACCTCACTTGGAATATTATGAGCAGTTTTGTGCCCCTTATCTTAGAAAAACGATGCTGAAACTGGAGAGTGTTCAAAGAAGGCTTACGAAAATGCTTCCACAATTGAATGGTTTGTCATGTGAAGAGTATTTGATGGATCAGGGCCTGTATTCACTAGAATTCAGAAGAATGAGTGATGACATTGAAATCTATTGAATGGTGAAAGGCCTTGATTGAGTGGATGTGGAGAGGATGTTTCCTATGATGGGAGGTTCTAAGGCCAGAGAACACTGTCTCAGAATAGAGGGGCATCCTTTTAGAATGGAAATAAGGAGGAACTTCTTTATCCAGAGAGTGGTGAATCTGTGGAATTCTTTGCCACAGGGAGCTGAGGAGGCCAAGTCTTTATGTACTGTATATTTAAGGCAGAAGTCTCATCTCTTACTCTGTGCCTGCCACCCACTGTCATTAATTCCTCAATTTTTCAAAAACCTACCAACCCGAATGATCTAAGGTCAACAACCCTCCATCACCCCCTACTTTTTCTTCAATCCTATCTCTCTCTTTTCCTTACTCATTCATCCTGATCCCTCCCCCACTAATCGAATCCCCTACCCCCAAAATTATTCATCTCCAGTCCTTCTCGGTTTATATAACTCCAATCCTCTTTGCTCATTTCTAAATACTCCATAGATTATTTCTTGCTAAATTTGGTTTGAAGAGTGTTACCCTAATTTACTATGTTATATTTCAAATATAACATAGCTTACAGTGAAAACCTCTCTTGCATACTGTAGTACAGGTTAAGTTATTACACAGTGCATTGAGCTGGAATAAGGTAAATTGCCTGTTTATAGCTGTAGGAGAGAGGCATCCAAACCAGTGCGCTCCCGCAGGGGTGGTGTAGATTGGCATCCCGGCTGGAGAAAGTGCTGACCCCTAGTGTTCGTTTGGCAGAAGACAAACTCTATTGTGGTTGAAAGCAGATTTCAGCAGTACTAGTGGACTTTTTTATTGTGTGGCTGCATCTTACTGATACGTTTATGTGCCATGTGTGCTTTGTGCTGTGTGACTGTTAGTATTGTGGTTTGCACCTTGGCCCCGGTGTAACACCGCCTTGTTTGGCTGTATTCATGTCTGGTCGAATGACGATTAAACTTGGATTAAATTGAAATGAAATGAATTGAACATTGCAGAGTAAAGTGTAAAAGCAACCAAAAAAGTGCATTTTAGGTATAAGATAAAGTACAAGATCAAAATGACATGGATAGTGAGGCTAAGTGTCCTTTTATCGCAAATAAGCCCATACAAGAGTCTGATAACAGTGGGATAGAAGCTATCCTTGAGCCTGTTGGCACGTATTTTCAGGCTTTTGTATCTTCTGCTCCATGGAAGAGGAGAGAAAAGAGAATGGCAAAGAGTGGTGGACTCCCTGATTATGCTGGCAGCTTTACAGAGACAGTGAGAAGGATAGACAGACTCCATAGAAGGGAGAGACCCTGTGATGTGCTGAGCTGTGCACACTTCTCTCTGCAGTTTCTTGTGGTCATGTGCAAAGCAGCTGCCATATTAAGCCATTGTGCACCCAGACAAATGCTATATATAAATAGTGTGCAATCTGTAACCCACTGTGTATTCAGTGAATGAATTACTATAAAAAATAGGATTTGTAATATCACATTATGAGACAAAAATTTTCTAAATTTACTTTTCAGGCATCTGTGTATAAACCTGAGAAAATATTGGCACACATCATCACAAAAGGATATCTCCAACTAGCTAAACAGGTAACACAAGTGGTTTCACTCATAGAGCCACTGTCTCACAAAGAGACCTAGGGAACTAGAGACCCCAGTTCAATCCAGACATGAGAGCTGTCTGTGTACAGTTTGTAAACGCCTCCTGTGACTTCATGGGTTTCCTCCAGGTGCCCTGGTTTTGTCTCACATCCCAAAAACATGAGGAGTACCAGGTTAATTACAAATAGTCTCAAATGAATAGGTAAGAGTTCAAATCTGCGAGGGGGATGTTGAAGAGATTTTGGGGAGAATTAGAAAGAAATGAATGTAGAATTAGCGTCAGGGTACATAAAACATTGGGGGGCTCAGCAGTTCAGGGAGTATCTATGGTAGGAAATAAACAGTTGACATTTTGGGGACAACACTCTTCTTCAGGGCTGATGGTATTACCAGAGGGACATCAGTGTCTGCTGTGTACTCTGATTCACAGCGACATGGCTCTCTCTCAGCAGTCTGGACACAGAGTTGCAGCCTTCACCTTCCACTGCATGAATCGGACAGTGGCATCAGGTAAAGGCAGAGGCCGCAGTGTTTGCTTCATGATTATCTTAATGTGGTCAGCAGACATGGTGGTTTTGTCTCAGTTCTGCTCCACTGACCTGAGCATTTGGAGGTCAAGTGTTGTCTGCTTTATCTACTGAGGAAGTTTTCTTCGACCCTCTTTTTTGCCGTATATATTTCACCCCTGCCAAACATTAAGATGGTACTGGAGGAGCTGAGAATCATGATCAACTGTCACAATGCAGTGCACCATGATGCCCTCCTGATCATTCAGAGGACTTCAACCAGGCCAGCTTGAAGAAGTTTCTGAAACAACTGCCAGCCTGTCACCTATGGAACCAAAGGATTCATCATACTTGACCACTGTTACATCACCATCATGAACATTTACCATGCAAGTCCAATCAGTTAGCTGTACTTCTACTCCAAGTGAAAAGGCAGAGATTGTAGACAGCAGCATCTGTGGTGAGGACTGCAAAGGGAGAGGAGGTGGGCTTACAGGACTGCTTTGCATTAGTGTGCTGGACCATATTCAGGGATTCATCTCTGGATCTGCATTAATTTGTCATAGACATCACCGATTTCATCATGACCAGTGTGAATGAGTATTATCATAGAGAACTTACTGGACATACCCAAACTATAAGCCCTGGATGAACCAGGAGACTTCATCTGTGGCATTCAATACAAGTGTCCAGAAACTCTTTCAAAAATATAGTTATGACTTACAAAAGAATGAAAAAGCAATTCTGATTGAAGACAGAGATGCAATCGAATACTCATCAACTGTGGCGGGCTTTGCATGCCATTACTTCCCACAAGACGAAAACAAGATGGTGCTGGTGACATACAGTGATGTTTTGAGGGCTGCTTACAAAACTACTAGATACTCTACTAGATATGCTGCAATCTGTAGCTTGTAATTTTTCTTTAAAAAATGTACTTTTGAACTATCTAAACAAACTAACGATTTTACAATCTCCTGAAAGATTAGGTATATCTTTTTGGTGTATGTTTAATACATATATACAATCTTCAATGCATTCAACACATGATACTTAATGCATCAGATGCTGCTAGATATGGGAAGTATATTATAAAATAAGAACCCCTCTTCCTGCAATTCCAGTTCAGATATTTGCTGGATAAATTTATCAAAATATTAATGATTAAAATTTAATTAGTGTTTCTACAAAAGGAGCTACCAAAAAAGGGAGAATTTATTTTACCTTTAATAAAGTAAATTTTCTCAAGGGAAGTACTACAATTGGTTGATCACTCATTTAATACTGAACTCCAAATAGGTCTTAGCATCCTGTGGTACCCAGATGACATTTTATAATCTCTGATCAAACTGAAAGTCAAAATATTCCACCAGAAATTTTGATCAATGTTTCCAATATAATCTGACTGCTTGCTCCCCGGAAATTGGAACAACGTCACAGTGTACAGGCAAGGACCAATCCCTTATCCTTAATGTAACTGAATATCTCATAGCGAGTAAAAGACCAAATCAGTATAACATTATATGTGTATCAATAGTAATTGTGCTTCTGTTACTTACTGCTGGATTGTAAAAGCATATCAAACTACAGTGGAAATTTTATATATTTAAACAGCCACTCTCTAACAGCTGCGTTGGAAAGAATCAGGCAGAATTTTGAACAATTACCATCTAGTTGAAATGTGAATTATTTCCCTATGTTTATGGCCTTCATCACATTCCTGAAAGTAATATTTTCCCCCTTTTGTTAAGACCAATAGTCTATACTAACTCTTTCACTCCTACACTGGAAGTCTATTACAGAATTTTCTAATGACCTTATTTAATTGAAGTCATGAGTCTTGATCTAATTATTTAAGCAAGTCTGTATTGAAGGATGTAATTAGTCTGTTCCGTGTGGTGAATCAGGGCACAGAATACATTGTATTTCCATTATGCATCTCTTTGGAAGACTTCCCACGCATGTCAATACATTGTTGGCTTCCGTTATGTTGAAGCTTTGAGTGTAGTTGCTTAGACAAGTGGTTCCTATCCAGTTGTTGTGCCCTTGATCGGGCTGTGTTGGTATCTGACAAATATCATAAATGGAGCCCTCAACTCCTGAACAGAAGAATCCATTTTTGATTTGCTGTTTGTGTGGGGTCCAACTTTAATCAATTAATTTTTAAGAAGTTGGATTTCAAGCAGGACTCAAACCTGGAGGATCCATGGGACTATCACATTCCTGTTTACTGGTGTCCATATATTGGACAGGAGTCTTGGAATAGTGTCATTGTTCCGTGGAGTCTAGCTCAAATCACCTTTTGGATGGCCTTTGAAATTCATCACCCGCTCACCTTGGTTTTTACTGGGGAATTCCATGCTTGGAGTTCATAGTGGTTCCTAAAGATAAAATTCAAGCCAACTAATAGTTGGGAAGGATCTTAAAAATAAGTAAGCACCAATGTGAAGAAAGGTAAAAGATGTCACTGATGGTTTACTATTAGATACTAGCCAACAACAGAAATAAATTCTGTATTTCTGCATATTCAGGTTCCTTGTCCATTAAGGATTGTAACTTATGCCACAAAAGAAAGAAGGAAATATTGCATTGATGTCATGTCATGCTTGACCTCTTTTCACATACAGGTATACAGCTTTCATCTTGCCAAACCCGTGACGTTGATATGTCTCACCTACCCAAACCTTGGTTTGCGTGAATGCTGTGTGACTTACTGCCCCCAGCAAAAATTAACAGATAGTGCACTGCATAGAATATATGAAGAAGAATATTTAAGAATGTTAATTTAAGCAAACAGTTATTAAATGAAAGCAAAAAAAACCAAAAAGGCCCATTACTCTTAAACATTCAAATGGACACTTACGTTGGAGGTCATCTTGAACTTGTCTGTCACTCACGCACTGGACCCTTGGTCTACGTGAAAGCACACACTACCTTCCGAATGTTGCTCGAAATCTATCTCAAACAAATGGGTCTCCCTTGGGAGTATTGGTTCTTCCTTCTTAAAGCCATTCAGCTGCACAAAGCACCTTGTGCAACAGGGACAACATCCTCAGACATCGTTTCCTCCCGTCTTCTTCAGCTCCCACTAACATAGACCCTCAACCCAGCATTCTCCAGAACCTTCTCCCCATTGCACTATTCTGATTGGCTTACAGCACATTCCCAAATTGCATAACAAGCCTCTTAGCTCAAACCCAAACCAGTTGAAAGCAGAACAGACTACTCTTGCAGAACTGCTAAAATGAAATACCTACAGCATAGCAGTAAAAATCTTAATCAGGGCATTGCACCTGAATTTGGTCTGTATCCCTCCAGAACTTTTCTGTCTATAAGTCTCTTAAATACTCTCTTGGGCTTGCCTCAATCATTTCTTCTAGAAGCTCGTTCCCCCTACCCAACATCGACTGTGTGATGAATCTGCTTGTAGTGTCCACTTTAAATCTTTGCCATCTCACCTTAAACTTACGTCCTCTAGATTTAAACTCCCCTACCCTGAGAAAAAGCTCATGGATTTAGACAATGGAGAAACCTTCCAGATAGTAATTTGAATTGAGGGTCATTTAATACCTTACTTCATTAATGCAACCTCAAATAATATCTAGGGTGTGTTCGCAACTAGTTGTAGCTATGCTCAGTGCCACTCATTCCACTAAACTGGGCCAGGACTGTTCTTCAAAACTACAGAATATGGTAGAGGTGCCAGTAAGCCTACACCCAACTCATCAACAAAGCAACTCTATCCTGACTGGCTTTGGACTGTATGATATGGTTTTGTAATCAAACATAATCTTTGTGTTGCTGAAAAAATACTTTATTTATTATTACATTCATTAATTTACTCAATGCACAACACACTTAGCCTTATTTTTTTTTACACTGATTGATTTTTTAAAACTGATCTTGAATTCTTCTGGTGTTGAACTCTTGCTTTCTGTCTTTGATGTTGCAGATCCCATTGTGGCATAAAATAAGTATCCACTCAGCTCCAAAATATGTGACAATTTGCAAGTGTTTGTTCTTATATGTGATCAGATTATAATCAGAAATGGCCTTTGTATAAATTGTGACACTCACAGTCAGATTTATGAGAATTTATTCACGTTAGCACTTAGAAATGAACTGTTTGGATTCAAAACACTCAGAACACATTCTCTTCCTGTGAATGGAGGCAGCTAAATTGAATTTCAGATATTCCATTAAAGTGGAGTCACAGCACAAGTAGATTTAAGTATCTGTTCACAAAGGCCCCAGTTCCCTGACCTCTGCCCTCCCTCCTGCTGGGACCATGATTCTGAGTGTAAACTCCCAGAAACTTTGAGTGGATTCACTTTACTAGAAAGAAGCCCCTCGTTATGAAATATGGTTCATTCTTCCTTTACTTGTATCTTAAAGGAGAAATGTCTTTCAAAACTGAAAAACAAAACTTTGCAATTTATTTTCCTCATTTGAAATATTGAGGATTTTTTTCAAGTTCTGTATCATGTATAAATAATGTGATTATGATTTATCATGCTTGCTCCTGGGCTGCACTGTCAATCATATGAGGAGAGATTGAGAGGATAAGCCCACTATTTTCTATCGTGGAGAAGAATCAGGTGACCTCATTGAAACTTACAGAAATAATTCATACATCATTGAAACAGACCTTTCAGTCCAGAGTGTCAAGATCTCATTTACACTAATTCCACACAAATCTAATTTTACTCTCCCCACATTACGATTGACTTTCTCCAATATCTTACTATTCACCCATACACTATAGACAATTTGCAAAGGACAATTAGCTACCAATGCCCTTGTCTTTGGGATACGAGAGGAAAGCCAGGACACTGGGATGGAGTCACCAAAGAAGACAGTGCAAGTTCTGTGCAGACAGTGTCAAAGCTCAGGAGCTGACCCAGGTCACTGGTGACCATTGTGTCCCTCTGTGAAGGACATCCTTAAAGAGTTCAACAAAGTAGATACAGAGAAGATACCTTCCCTGGCTAAGAAGTTTAGAATAAAGAGCCATAATCTCAAATGAGAGGCATGCTATTTGGTACAGAATTAATGAGAAATTCCTCCACCAGAAATTTGTGAATCTTTGAAGTTCTTAAGCAACAAGTAATCAGCTGAAAGAGCTTAGCGAGCAGAGCATCACCTATAGTGGAAAATGAGTTGTCATTTCACCAGTCACCAACCCCTTACCTTTTCTAAACTAAATTTCATAATGAAATTCGTGAATTACTTAACATTTAAGATGCACAAAGGTCCAATACTATGTCTAACCAGGTCAGACCACAGCAGCAACTGTCTGGTGAGGAGCAGTCAGCAAACCCAAGCAGGAACTCTGAACTTCATGGCTCTTTTGCTGTGACGTCTGGGCAATAAGACTTGCAACTGCTTGCAGTTCCTCAGTCTGTAAAGGCCTTTCAGAGAAGTCACATATTTCAAGGGAGAAGGGAAGAAGAAATAAATAAGGGTCTCGACCTGAATCATCAACTGTTAATTCATTTCCATAGATGCTAACTGTCCTGCTAAGATCCTTCAATATTTTGTGTGTATTGCTAAGAAAAAAAAGGTCTCGGATAGGATGGATGACAGGAGATATTAGTAGCAGAAAAGGGATAATGATGCAAGGTTAAAGATGGTGGCAATGGAACAAGGAATGATGGGGGTGGAAGTTAAGGACATTCTCCTGAATGTGGAATCGCTTGCTGGAGTTCACCTTAAAGGTAATTGTGAGTAAATTAATGGAACATCAACTGCTTGTGGATTGATTTCAGGAAACAGTTGTTACAATGAAGTTAGTGCTCAATTGACTTATGATCATTCCTGTGAAACAACTTTACCTAACAACATATTTAAGAACACTTGTTTACCTCAGAGAAAGTGTCTTAGCCAGCAAAAGTGTCAACACCAAAAATAACATTTTTATGAGACGTAATTAAATATCTTGTAATGGCAAGTTGCAGGAATATACTATAAACTATATTATTATTCACAAAATTGTGTTTTAAATATAAATTAAAAGCAGCTGCATCTAAACAAGCTTCAAACCCACAAATGTTTCTGCTTGCTGACTTCTGTTCATGTTCCAGGATTCATGATTTATCCTTGTGAACAGAGTAAAGAATGAATTTACCAGATGACACCTGTTCACTTACCTTCAGCCCATAAACTGAACTTTATTGGTTCTGTCCGCAGTTCTTGTCTTCTGATGCCGAGAATTGGTACCCTATATGAAACAAGAACATCAAGTGAAAGTTTTGTTTCCAAGTAATTAGTGGTAAACATTGATGTAATACTCAAAAACTCAGTTTTTTTATGAAGTAATACTCAAAAATTCAGTTTTTTATGATAGTAATAATGAAAATCTATTGTACAGGGAAAATGATAAAAGAAGCTTAAGCAACCTTGCACAAAAGTAAGAAGAAAGAAATGAAAGAAGGGAGGGAGGGAAGGATGAAAAGAAAAACTGAGGGAGCAAGGGAGTGAGTGAAGGTGAGATAGAAGGAAGGATATAGAAAGAAAGGCAGGAAGGAAGCTAACTTCTGAAGTATAAAGAAATAATGTAATATGTTCAAACATTTCGAGATCTCGTTCAGAATAAAACATGAAGTTCTAACACTCTGAGCCTTGAAAGCTTACTTCAAAATTAAGAAGGAAAAGAGGGAAGGGTTGCGAGTGCAATTCTTTGAAATATTATTCAGGACTTTCATGATGTACTCAGTTTAATGTTCATTCATCAAATCTACAAAGATATTTGGAAACGATGGTCACAAAGGTCTTGTATTTAATTCAATCAGATAGTATGACATTCTTCGTGTTCAAGCTAAGGCAAAGGTTCTCAGGAGCTTTTAAACTAAAAGTCAATGTTGCTTGATTTTCCTTTTGAGTCAAGTAGATGCAAGTACTATTGAGGGATCTAGACCTTACTGGCTGTGGTTGGCTTGTATTGGTTCACAGGTCAAAGCTGAAAGGCAGGAGAAGATATTCATCCTGACCTAACCTAATTTATATTCTGCAACTCTCTCAAGTAGCTGGTGTGTTTCTTTTAAAAACTGTTGAGCTGGGTTGCCCTTCACACAGAAAATTCTGAGAGCAGGGTTGAAGAATGTTCCTATTTCTGCTGAGTGGCCAGTGAAGACACTACTCAGGAAGAATTCTTTTTTTAAATGTGATGTCTGTGCTCATGGAAGCAAGCAACACTATTGCTAAATAATGGTAAACTTCCACAGGAATAGCCCAGCTTGTGCATCAAGCAAAGCAAACGAAACAGGGTTAACTGCAGAATAAAGCTGCTACTGTTCTGCCCCCACGATGATTTGTCCGTGGGCATTCCCTCGATATCAAGGATGGCTTACCTCCAATCTGCGGGCTTTGAAATAGCCAATGTGGAACTCACAAGCCCTTCTACAGATGATGTATGAGGCACTTGATGAGACAGCAGATGGGTAGTTTGTGAAATGGGGACACACTGTCACGGTTCTCTTTGCCAGCATGAGTGCTCCTGCTTTGTGAGATCCATGGGCTAAGATTCCCCAGAAATATCTAGTGTTTTTTTTCCAAGATTGCTTTGATATCTTCCTTAAACCTTTTTGTCTCTTCACTTGGTGATCTCTTCCCACCATAGAACAGTAAACTCTTCTCCTTTCCCCTCTTCCACTGGGCAGAAGAAACAAAAGCCCAACAGCATGTACCACCAGGCTCAAGAACATCTGTTATGAGACAACTGAATGGTAGACTAGTATGATAAAATGGACTGTTCACCTCATCATCTCTATTGTTACGTCATTGCACCTTATTGTCTACTGCAGGGGTCGCCAACCTTTATTGCACTGCGGACCGGTTTAATATTGACAATATTCTTGCCGTCCGGCCGACCGGGGAGGGGTTGTAGAGTTGCCAACGGACAAGAGTAGCAGTCAAATACTTTGTGTTTACCCTGAGAAAGACTACAATGACTATGAAGCCTTGCGCGGGCACCAGTGCGCATGCATGTAAGTGCCAATTTTCTCCTACAAATCGTTTTTGGCAATTCTGTTCAGTGGGGGGGGGGGGGGGGGTTGTGTTAATCACAACCGGAATACAGGTGATAAGTGGCTAATACACTCGATTTCATTTCTAAAAGGGTTTATCTAATGAATTTAATATTAAAAACACAGTGCATATTTTCCTTGCATGAATATAGCGATAAGTCAATTATCAGGGTAGGTCAAGAGAGCTTGAAGTAAGTGTTGAACGAACTTCCAGTAGAAGTGGTAGAGGCAGGTTTGATATTATCATTTAAAGGAAAATTGGCTAGGTATATGGACAGGAAAGGAATGAAGGGTTGTGGGCTAAGTGCAGGTCCGTGGGACTAGGTGAGAGCAAGAGTTCGGCACGGACTAAAAGGGCCGAGATGGCCTGTTTCTGTGCTGTAATTGTTATATGGTTATATAAGTCACTTATAAGTCAATAGCATCATAATATTTTAAGTAACATTTGGATAGTAAACACACAGCACATATTTTCCCCGTATGAACATATAAAATCATTGCAACACACCAATATCGCTGAATCAGTGGGAGCCCTGGGTTTGTTTCCGGGCAACATCGCAGGGTGATGGGAGACAGCGATACTCGAAGGGGGTTCCTTATGTCCAGTCTATTCCGCAATTTAGTTTTCATTGCATTCATTGCAGAAAACTCTGCTTCCCAGAAAAACGTTGGAAATGGAAGCAACATTTTCAGTGCTTCCGTGGCTATCTCAGGACATTTAGCTTTGACCTTGATCCAGAATGCCGGCAGAGATGTTATGTCAAACATACTTTTCAGCCCGCCGTCATTTGCAAGCTCGAGGAGTTGATCTCCTTCCCGAGCTGACATGGATGACGCATGGGTAATGACCTCGCGTGCGTTCAAGCTCAACAGTGGGCGTGACAGGGAATGAGGAAAGGTGCAGCTGACTCATACCCCCAAATCATATTGTTTCCTCGTGGCCCAGTAACACATGCTTTGCGGCCCGGTACTGGTCCGCGGCCCGGTGGTTGGGGACCGCTGGTCTACTGTACTGCACTTTCTCTTGGCTGTTACACTTCCGTCTACACTCTGTTATTGTTTTCCCATGTACTACCTCAATGCATGGTGTCACGATTTGATCTTAGAACATAGAACAATACAGCACAGTATAGGCCCTTCAGCCCACTATGTTGTGTTGATATTTTAAGTAGCTCCAAGATCAATCTAACGCAGTTCTTCCTAACCTTTTTTAGCCCAACGCCTTCCTAAAGCGCTTTCATACCTGCCGACACCACTTTTAGGCACAATGTACTTTCTGGCACCCCCATAGTGTAAAAACACGTCTACCATATGCTAATATGAGAAAAAATGATTCTGCTTTAAATTTTTATTTGCCTTTAAACCTAGCTTACACAGTACAGCAGCTTCAATATCAGTGTGATCCTTGAGCTTGATGGTTTTAAGCAAGAGTTCAAATGTCTGGTTCAAGTTGTGGCAGCCTCAAGTCCACACGCATAACAATGTCCAAGTGGTTTCTGATTTTCTTGTGAGTACATGGTTCACTGCACTGAAGCCTCTTTCAAAGAGGTTGGAGGATGGAAATTCAATGATGAGCAGTTTGGAGCTTCTCCAAAGACCACGTATGACTGTGCAGCCTCATGCCACAAAAAACAACATTTTTGAAAAGCATTTTTGCTTCTTCATCATTCTGAATTTCAATAATTTCTTCTTGCAAGCTCTCTTCCTATTCTTTCATGTTGCATAGAAATGGGTTAATTACCCAATCCAGAATTTCCAGATTGTTCAAATCCTTGAATTGATTCCGAAAATCCTTCTTCAGTGACTGTAGGTGCAAGCAGTACTCTTGCAAATCACCATCTGTGAAAGAGAGTGCCATATTCTCCAGCAGAAAAAACTAAGAGCATATTCTTCTCCCAATTTTTTGCTTATATGTTTCTAATTTTCCAATAAAAGAAAACACTTCACTTTATGCCTGGATTAAACTGAATTTCACACCCTGCGGTTTCAGATTTAGAATGTTCATTTTGTTACACAGATCAGCTAGGTATGGCACATCTCCACATAGAAGTTCAATCTTGTTTCTCAAGCTCTTGTCGACTTTGAGCAAAAATTCAACCACAGTATCAAAAAGATCAAAGAAACATCTTAAGCAGCAGCTTTTTAACAGCCAATGCGCTTCGGTGTGAAGAAGCAAGCATTCAAAATCTTTATTGTTATCTTGGCATAACTGACAAAATATTCTGCTATTTAATAGATGAGCTTTAATTTTGTTGATAGCAGGTATTACAAGAGTCATGCTTGAGAAAAGTCACTGGCTGAGCATTTTGGCTGCAAGAAGCTGACAATGAATTACACAATGGATTACAAAAAGACTTAGAATTTCTTTTCTCATAAATGCCATTAAACCAGCATGGTGACCTGTCATATATTGTGCTCTGTCTGTTGCACAAGAAATCATGTTCCTAATCAGAATACTTTTATCCTCAATAGACATTTTGAGCTCGTTGTAGATTGATTCTCTGTTGATATTTGTTTTTAACCTTTTATGAAAGAGAATCTCTACATAAACATTTCCATTTTTGTTAAACTGTACATATGCTATTAGCAATGCCTCATTGTCTTATACAGTTGACTCATCTAGTTGTATCCCAGGTTCTGTTTTTTGTAGCTGTGTGCATAGTTGATATTCAGTGTTTTCACTTATTTCATCAATACAATAAGCTATAGAATTATTACTCAGAGGAATTGATTTTAAAATACGGGTATCCAGTTTGAGAACAGTGGTAAGCACTTCTGAAACAGCAGGCATTATTAATCTTTCACCAATTGTGTGAGATTTTGCACATTTTGCTATCATTTTGGAAATGTTATAAGAAGCAATGAGGCCACTATCAAGGTCATTTTTAGCTTCCTTGGCAAATGACTCGTGTGCAACACTTTTCAAATGCTTCTTTCATCATCTGGAACTGAGTAATACCATAAGTAACCTTTTCAGGGAGTCTTTCACAGAAGTGTTCCTGCAGCCTTGATAGCTTAATGGTTTCATTAGGCAGTACAGTATTACAAATATGACAAATGGGGTGTCGCTGATCTGATGGGGGTGGAATAAAATCATACTACAGGTATGTAACACTGATTGACATGCTTTTTTGTAGTTTCTGTTTCCTAGAAGGATTAGAATTCAAGGCTTCACCACCTTCAGACTCATAGAGGTTGCACCATACATATTTATCCATCATTAACGGGGCTAAATTAAAATAGAAAATTAACACAAACTGGGAAGGCCTGTTGGATGTTGACGATGGCAGCGAGTTGACATGGATGGAACAATGGTTGTGACATGCAGAGAAACAGAGAGGCAAAGACAAAGATGATCACAGCAGCAACAATTACATTGACAAAGATTCAGACTGGAATCGGAATGTTTGTTGGGTGGAAATGGTGTTCGGCAATTTACCTTCATACTATTCCAGTTAGTGCGATTGACTAATCATGTGAGGTCTCATAATTATAGTGCCATATTTAGGGTGCTGCTTACTGCCCACCCAAGAATCTTGAATGCCCCCAAAAACTTTTATTTCCCTTTATGCCCCCTTAGGACATGTGACCACCCCTTTGGGTGGCAGTACCAACCCCATTGGGAATAACTGATCTAACACTTCCCTCCCACATAGTCACCACTTTTCTTTTATCCACGTGCCTACAAAAGTTGTTTAAATATTCATAACACATCTGCCTCTACCTCAACCACTGGCAGTGTGTTCCACGCATGTACCCCTCACTGAGCGCAAAAGCTATCTCTAACATTGTCCCCCTCACCTTCATACAATCCTCCACTCACCTTAAAATTCCTATATTAGCCATTGTTGCCTGAGGATAATGATGCTGGCTGTTGATTCTATCTATGCCTCTTATCATCTTATACAACTCCATCAAGTCACCTCTCATCCTCTGGAGAAAATATGTAAAGTCCCAGCTTTCTCAACCTTTCCTCATAAGACATGCTCTCTAATCCAGACAGCATCATAATAAATCTCCTCTGCACCACCTCTAAAGTTTCCACATTCTTCCTATAACGTGGTACCAGAACTGAACACAATACTCCAAGTGTGACCTGTATGAACAGTATGCAAAACAAGGTTCACACTGTACCTCGGTACATGGGACAATAACAAACCAATTCCAACTCCAATTCTATTTAGGGAATCTGGTACTGGGCGTGTGAATGAGATAGTCTGGCCATTGGAGCAGGTTGAGGTAAATAGTGTCTCAATGTTATTTCATTTTGGCTAGAACAGTAGGCTAACAATAATTGACTTATCCTACCAATGGATATAGAAGAATTTATTGTTGGTAGTACCTTCCCAGTGTCTGTTGTTTGGAATGCAGGCCTCAGAAACAAATGGTCTTGGGGGGGGGGGGAATAGTTGCAGATATTATTGCTGCCTGTAGACCATGAGATTTCTGCTAGATATGATCTCTTGCTTTTCAAACACTGTTTATTTTCTGTTGTTCAAAGGCTGTGGTGGCCCACTGAAAGTGATAGTGAATTTCACTATCAGCTTCTGCTTATTGCTGAGAGGTGGCTTCTAAGATATGAGAAGTGGTCTATCTTTATTATTGCCCGGATATTACAGCTGTATTATCCAGCAGGGGCAGGTTGTTATAACGAGGATAGTGAGGAAGAGGGTAGGACCACTCAAGGATAAAAAAGAGAATGCGAGCTTGGAGGCAGAGCAATGTAGGTGAGGTTCTAAATGAGTACAGTGCATCGCTATTTACTAAGGAAAAGGAGGTGAGAGATAGTGAGATCAGTGTGCACTGTGCCAATCTGATAGGGAGTTTTGAGATAAAGAAAGAGGTATTGTTGGCCCTCTTAAAGAATGTTAAAGTAGATAAGTCCCCAGAACCTGAGGTGATATAGCCCAGGTTATTGAGTAAAGCAATAGATGAATTTTCTGGGGCCTTGACAAATATCTTTTTGTCTACCCCAGCCTCAGGTAAGGTCCTGGATGACTGGCGAGTAGCCAATCTTGTTCCATTGTTCAAAGGATTCAAAAGGTTCAAAGTTTCAAAGGTTCATTTTTATTATCAAGGTATGTGCACAGAATACAATTCTGAGATTCATCTTCACCAGATAGCCATAGAATACAGAAGCACCTTGGAATTTATTGGGGCTGCCCTCCTACATGAAAAAGAAAAAGAAACAAAACTTGCAAAGTCCAAATCTATCCAACCTCTCCCATGCTCAAAAACTAATAGATCTCCCAGCCTGTGTCTCAGAATTTCGAAAACGTCCTCCATCAGCATCAAGGAGGGCAACAGCTTAAACTCAGTCCTTCCATGCAGACCTCATCTGCTGAGAGGCAGCCGCCCGTGAGGAACCACTCCGGCCCTACATGGCCTTCTGTGGGAAATATGGATAATCCTGGAAACTATTGAAGAGGATTATTAGGGATAGGGAGTATGAAATTTTGGAAATCTGTGGCCTAATTTGGGATAGTCAGCATGGCTTTGTGCAGGACAAGTAATATCTTGTAAACTTAAAAGAGTTTTTCAAAGCGGTGAGTAGGGTAATTGATGATCGTAGAGCCATCGATATTTATTACATGGATTTTAAGGCAGTTGATAAGATTTCTCATGGTAGGCTCATCAAGAAGATTAAAGTGTTTGAAATCCATAGTGAATTGACCATTTGTTTCCCCCCCACCCATTACACATAGTTAGTCATAAGTCAGGTAAAGCAATCTCCTAATGCATCATTAAGTCATCTGTGGTACCCAGGTGGGACCTGCTCTTCAAAAGTTCAACCAGGATAATCTCTGGCCCTGGATTATCCAGCACTGCCTGTGAACTATCTCACATTCCTTTAACTCTAAGCAGTTTCAAGTTAACTAAGTATTTTCCTAGCAGTGTTGAATAAATGGAATTGATACAGCCTACTAACTATAAAAATGTAAAAATATTGATTCACATTTGCACGCCTGTGTTGCATGCACCAGGTGCACTATACTAAATATTGGGAAGCAATACGGTTCCAACTTCCATCAATAGTGGATCTGTTACTATAGTCCAGTGATGGCAAACCTTTTTGAGAGCATTTGTCCAAGTTGGTGATAATCTTCTAAAATTTTTCTCTGATGTGTTGTGGTCATTTTCAGCAGAGATTATCGCTGATTAAGGGATTAGTCACAACAATTAAGGAATTCTTCAAGGAAAAAGCATAACTCCTGTTGCTTGTTTACATTGTTTTTCTATTAAAGTATAAAAGAGAGATTGAAATAAATTAACCATTTTAGAAAACTTGTAAAATATTAATATCTTAAAAAGCCAATCAAAAAATAACAATCTTTAAATTTTTATGTTATTTGGTGGATACACATTAAAGATTAAGGAATGGAAAATAAGCACACTTTAACTTTGTGAGACATTTGTTGCTGCACTAACGATAATAAATATTTTATAACTGCATGTATTTGCTTGCTTTGAGAGCTCTGCACGTAGCACTAGATTCAATAGTAAATCTACTTCTATAATTAGCTTGGAGTAAGTTCATCACTGAAAACAGAGTCACACAAATATGTCAATGAACATACTGTTAATATTGCTGTTGCAATATTTTTTCAGACAGTTAAAAGTTTCAGGAATGGCATTGCAGTTTCAGAACATTATTGTTTGGATTCCTGTGCATTGATCCAGTCACTACCTGATCTCTTCCAATGTTTTCTAGTTCAGTTCTTAAGATGACAAAATTTTGCCTGTATGTCACCTGCTAACAAAACTTTTTGTGAGTATAATCTTGGGCACGCATGCCGTAGGCTCGCCATCCATGCTAGGCAGTCTTTGCCTGAAGATTGTAACAAGCAATAGAAATAAAATGATATTTGCTGCATCATTGGTTACAACGTTGGTTGAAGGGCCTTATATAACTGACAGAGTTTAATACAATTTAACTGGTGACTAAGTAGTTGATGCCTATGGCAATGGCAGTTGAATAGAACAACTTATCTAATGAAGTCAGTTGCTGAGGATAAGCATGTAAGTGGTTCGGACTATTTTAAAAGGCATTTGTTTTGGTCTTCCAATATGAAACTTTATTTCATCCCAAATAAGTTATGGGATATGAAGTTTGGATCCAAGAGTTCAAATCCTGCCAGTAGCAATTTTATAGAGTCTTAGAGTCATAGAAAGTAAAGCACAAATGAAGGCCCTTCAGCCCATCTAGACTATGCTGAAATCGTTTAAACTGCCTACTCCCATTGACCACTGACCTGCACTGGGACCAAAGCCCTCCATGTCCCTACAATCCATGTACCTATCCACAATTTTCTTAGACATTGAAATTGAGCATGCATGCACCTCTTGTGCAGGCAGCTCATTCAACATGCTCACCACGATCTGAAGGAAGAAATTTCTCTTCATGCTCCCCTTAAACTTCTCATCTTTCACCCTTAACCCATGACCTCTGGTTGTAGTACCACCCAACCTTAGTGGAAAAAGCCTGCTTGCATTTAACCTATCTATACCCCTCATAATTTTTATACCCCTATCAAATCTCCTCTCAATCTTCTAGGTCCTAAAGAATACAGCTCTAACTTATTCAACTTTTCCTTTTAATTCAAGTCCTCCAGACCTGGCAACATCCTTGTAAATTTTCTGTGTATTAATTCAAACATGTTTACATCTTTCCTGTAGGTAGGTTACCAAACCTGCAAACAATACTCCAAATTAAGCGTCACGAACGTCTTATACAACTTCCACATAACATCCCATCTCCTGCACTTAATACAATGACGTATGAAGGCCAATGTGCCAAACATTTTCTATACAACATTATCTACTTGTGACACCAATTTCAATGAAATATGTAAACAACAGGAATTCTGCAGATGCTGGAAATTCAAGCAACACACATAAAAGTTGCTGGTGAACGCAGCAGGCCAGGCAGCATCTCTAGGAAGAGGTACAGTCGACGTTTCAGGCCAAGACCCTTCGTCAGGACGAACTGAAGGAAGAGTTAGTAAGGGATTTGAAAGTTGGAGGGGGAGGGGGAGATCCAAAGTGATAGGAGAAGACAGGAGGGGGAGGGATGGAGCCAAGAGCTGGACAGGTGATAGACAAAAGGGATACGAGAGGATCATGGGACAGGAGGTCCGGGAAGAAAGACAAGTGGGGGGATGGACCCAGAGGATGGGCAAGGGGTATATTCAGAGGGACAGAGGGAGAAAAAGGAGAGTGAGAGAAAGAATGTGTGTATAAAAATAAGTAACAGATGGGGTACGAGGGGGAGGTGGGGCATTAGCGGAAGTTAGAAAAGTCGATGTTCATGCCATCAGGTTGGAGGCTACCCAGACGGAATATAAGGTGTTGTTCCTCCAACTTGAGTGTGGCTTCATCTTTACAGTAGAGGAGGCTATGGATAGACATGTCAGAATGGGAATGGGATGTGGAATTAAAATGTCTAACTTCCGCTAATGCCCCACCTCTATGCTGGCCATTGATCTTACAAATTAACTTGCGGTGTGAACGGGACTACAGTGGGCACTAACGTGACACAGAGCCAATAATCTAGACTGACATCTCAGTCTGGCCCAACACTGCCAGAAGAGCTGTTTTTTTGATGCATTACTAAACTTAGTCTTACTACTGTAGGCACCCCCTTCCTCACAGAGCTGAGTCTCAGATTAATCATTATGTCAATAAAACTTTAAAATATCCTTGAAAAATGGAGAAAGAAAATTCAAAGGTCCAATTTAATGCCAGAGAAATGTCTATAATACACATCCTGAAATGCTTTTTCTTCGCAACCACCCACAAAAACAGAGGAATGCCCCAAAGAATGAATGACAGCTAAATGTTAGAACACAAAAGTACACCCCCCCTAGCTCCCCTCCATCCCAGCAAGCGGCAGCTAGCAACAATCCCCTCTCCTCCCTCCGGCCAAATAAAAGCATCGGCACCTGACACTGAGCACTCAAGCGTGAGTAAAGCAATAGCAAAGACACAGACTTTCAGTTACACCAAAGAATTCGCGTTTCACCCGGTATACAACATACCACATTCTCTCTCTCTCTCTCTCTCCCTCTCTCTCTCTCTCTCTCTCTAATAAGAGAGAAGAAGGTGCCTCCATTTGTATCAATTGTCCAATTACATCAAAGTGAACTGCAGCAAGTTTCCCAAAGGCAGTGACTTATAATCAAGGCAAATTCAATGTTCATGTCTTAAGTAACTTATCACTTTTTACTAGAATAGATAGAAAAAAATCACTGGATGGTATCTTCAATAAAGATTATCAAGGAAATGCACTGCCAGCTTTTAAATTCCCATATTATACTGAAGGATATGAACAACAACAACTAAGCTAAACTTCCACACACTGTAACTTGCAATAAAAAGAAATAATTGTCCCTGAAGAGCCTTTATGTTCATCCTTATTGGCTGGCTAAAGAACAACACAGGCTTGGGATTGTTTGAAATATTTCTCCTCTTTTCCTGAAGGCAATAATGACACACCAAGAGGTGAAAATCATGTGTGATATGAATGGTGTTTTACCGTAATGAGTCAGGCTGATCCATTCATCTGATTTCTATAAAGGCCATTTGGACAAAAACCAATAGAAAGTGATCGCCAACCTGAGGGATGCCTTCTCTGGGCAGTCCATGGATACTGATTCCAATTAAAGTATCCCCTTGCAATCAGCTCTTTCAGCAATTTAGACGTGATGGAAAGTGCTGGTGACTGATGATATTAGTTGACCAATCTATGAAGATTTTATGCATCTGAATGGCTGAATGATTGGTGATCATAGACATGGATCTGGAGTCTCAACAGGCATGGTGGCAATTATCATCTTCGCAAAAGCAACTATGAAGCCAACAACCCAAAAACATCATGGACACAAGAACGTAAGTCACACAGGGAAGATTAAGTCATGAAGGCCCTCACACTGGGTCTACTAGTCAATTAATTTATGCATTAATAATACTGAACAAGATCATTTGGCCTATCATTCCATGCTAGATCTCAGAGGAACAATCCCTTTCTCTTCTCTATATATTTCTCTGCACCCTAGCAACTTACTTTCTTGTACAAATGTCCTTCAATCCCTCCTGTGATTCCTTTTGCCATTAACTTAGACTCAGTGGACAATTATTCTTGCGCCAGGGGGGAAAAATGGAGTTTTCAGTGGAATTCCACACAGTCACAAGCAAAATGTCTAAACTCGTCACAGCCAACACACAAGATCAGTATTGAACATGGGTCCCTAAAATTTGATTAATCTATTACTACTGTTTGTTCTTCATCTGTTAACCAGTCCTCAATCCACACTGTAAATTAGCCACAACAACATGTGTTCAAACTCATTTCACTGTCTCTTGTGTACCAGCATATGGAAAGATAGCCAAAGCTCCCAATACATCATGTCAATTAATTAACTCTTTGGTATCCTGCTGCCTACAACCTCAAAAATATGAAAGTAATTTCTCACAGTTAAATTTCATTTCAAAACACCATGATGAGCCTAAGCATATATTTTTTAACCAAGTGTCTTCTTTCTATTTTCTTTATAATAGATTTCAGCCTATAGCTCCTATTTTCATTTTATTCCTTCTTTAAAAAATAGGACTCCATTTGCAGACTTCATTCTCTAAAAACTATTCTTGAATATATAAGGTTTTTTAGAAGATGATATCCCGTGCATCAGTTATCTCCATAAACACTCATTTTGAACCTTAGGATTCAGATAATTAGGTTCTGGGTGTTTATTCCCCTTCAGCCTCATTAATTCACCTACACAATTTATTTACCAATGCTTAATTTCTTTAACTTGTGGTTCTGCTTTATCTCTGGGAGAATATACAACATGAAGACAGGCATAAAAATCTCAGTTAATTTCTCTTTCATTTTCTTATTCCTCAATGTAATATCTCTTTTCACAATTTGCAATGAACTTACCTTGACTAACCTTTCCCTTTTAACAAATCTACAGAAATTGATGGTCTGATGTTATGTTTTTCCATGTATGCACTCTCTCTCTCTCTCTCTCTCTCTCTCTCTCTCTCTCTGCTTTTGCTTTGTTTATCAATGCCTCGGTCCACTTCTGGTGAATTCTGAAATTGGCCAGGTTATCACGACTGCTCTTATTGATTCTGACTTCTTCCTTCTAGATTTCATTCTGAATTTAATTTCTCTGTCTTACATGCTAAGTTAACTTTCTTTGAATTTATGATACTGAATCATTTCATGCAGACAGTGACCCTTGTTTGCTTCTGAATTTTATAGTTCAGTTCTTTAAGAAGGGGATGTGGCATCAGTGAAACACTCCTATAAGTAAGTGGCTGAATGTCTGTGCCTGAGGAAACACAGGAACTAATATAGATAGCAATAGTTTCAGCAGAGAAATTATACTCCTTCATAGATCAATGATGTATTAAAAGAGTTACCTACTTCTGAGAAGATTGTTATACGAATGATTGAGAGAAATTAATTCAACTTAGAGTCAGAGAGAAATACAGAAACAAAAACTTTGGCCCACCTGGTCAAGCCAGCCTGATGTTCTGCGTACACTCATTGATCTGTACCTATCCAAACTTCAACGTTACCATTAAACCTATGACTACCACTTCAGCTGGCAGCTCATTCCATGCTTGCATCACCATCTAAATGAATTAAACTGAATTGAATTGACTTTAGTTTTTACATCCTTCACATACACGAGGAGTAAAAATCTTTATGTTATGTCTCTATCTAAATGTGCCATGTGCAATCATAGTAATTTATAATAATTTATAATAAATAGAAGTCAATGTAACATAGAAATACACTCAAATCAGCGTGAGTTCATCAGTCTGGTGGCCTGATGGAAGAAGCTGTCCCCAAGCCTGTTGGTCCTGGCTTTTATGCTGTGGTACCGTTTTCTGGATGGTAGCAGCTGGAATAGATTGTGGTTGGGATGACCTGGGTCCCCAATGATCCTTTGGCCCCTTTTTACATACCTGTCCTTGTAAATGTCCTGAATCATGGGAAGTTCACAACTACGGATATGCTGGGCTGTCCGCACCACTCTCTGCAGAGTCCTGCAATTAAGGAAGGTACAGTTCCCATACCAGGCAGTGATGCAGCCAGTCAGGATGCTCTCAATTGTGCCCCTGTAGAAAGTTCTTAGGATTTGGGGGCCATACCAAACTTCTTCAACTGTTTGAGGTGAAAGAAGTGCTGTTGTGCCTTTCTCACCACACAGCTGGTGCGTACAGACCACATGAGGTCCTCAGTGATGTGGATGCCGAGGAACTTGAACCTGCTTACCCTCTCAACCCCAGATCCATTGTTGTCAATAGGGGTTAGCCCATCTCCATTCCTCCTGTAATCCACAACCAGCTCCTTTGTTTTTGCAACATTGAGGGAGAGGTTATTTTCTTGACACCACTATGTCAGAGAGATGACTTCTTCCCTGTAGGCCACCTCATTATTGTTTGAGATAAGGCCAATCAATCTAGCGTCATCAGCAAATGAATAGATTTCCCCTTAGAATCCCATAAATTATTTCATCTTTTAACTTAAACTTATGACTTCTTGATCTCAAAGGTTTAGAGGAAGGGAATCAAGCATAGGGCATAGGCATTGAGATCCCCTTCCTTGACGCTGGCAAAAGGATATCATGTTGTTTCTATCCTTAAGTGAAAGTTTATTGTTATAGTTCATGGCATACCCAAAGGAAAGCCTTGGATGAATGAGGAGATTAGAAGTTTGCTGAGGGTTAGATCTGCGGGATTCAGGACCAGTGATCTAGAACTACACAAGAAGTCCTGGTACAACCTATGGAAGGCTATTTTAAACCAATCTGATTGAAGTTAGAGATGGAATTGGATGCATGTCAGATCTGGCGGGGTTATAGGCCATTACTTCCTACAAGGTGAAACCTAACACCATGAATGGCTGTGACACTTCACTCCCTCTCCCAGAGCTCAATGCCTTTTATACACACTTTGAAAGAGAGAATAAAACTACACTTTCATGAATCCCTGCAGAAACCAGTGAACCTGAGATCTCCATCTCGGAAGCTGACGTCAGAACATCCTTCGAGAGAGTGAATCCTCACAAGCATCAAGCGGGGCCGGTGTGCCTGGTGGGGCACTGAAAACCTGTGACAACCAACTGGCAGGAGTGGACAAGGACATCTCTAATCTCTCACTGCTGCAGTCAGAGGTTGCTACCTGCTTCAAAAGGGTGACATTCATACCATTGCCCAAGAAGAGCAGGGTGAGCTGTCTCAACAACCATCACACATTTACACTCACAACTACTGTGATGAAGTGCTTTGAGAGATTAGTCATGGCCAGAATCAACTCCTGCCTAAGCAAGGACCTAGACTCGTTACAATTTGCCTATCACTACAATAGATCTACAATGGATGCAATCTTAATGACTGTCCTGCAGCCTAGGTTCACCCGCACAATTGCAATGCCTAAATGAGGCCACTGTTTATTGACCACAGCACAGTATTCAACACAATCATGTGTTCAGTTTTACTCAAAAAGCTCCAAAACCTGAGCTGCTGTACCTGTCTCTGCAACTGGATGCTAGACCTCCTCACCAGGAGACCACCGTGAATGTGGATCAGACATAACATCTTCTCCTTTACTCTCTCTGAACCCATGAATGTGTAGCTAGGCACAGCTCAAATGTCATTTGTAAATGCCGTCAACACAACTATTATTGGCAGAATTTCAGATGGTGACGTGAAAGCATACAGAAGTGTGGTTGATCAGCTGGTTAAGTGGTGTCATAACTAAAACCTTGCACTCAACATCAGTATGAGCAAGAAATTGATTGTGGACTTCAGGAAGGGGAAGCAGAGGGAAAACACTTCAGTCCTCACCACAGGATTAGTAGTGTAAAGAGTAAGCAGTTTCAAGTTCCTGGGTGTCAACATCTCTGAAGATCTATCCAGAGCCCAACATACCATTACAAAGAAAGCATGACAACAACTACAATTCATTAGGAGTTTGAGGAGATGTGGTATAAAGCCATAAGACTATAAGAGATAGGAGCAGAAGTAGGCCATTTGGCCCATCGAGTCTGCTCCACCATTCAATCATGGGCTAACCCAATTCTTCCAATCATCCCCACTCCCCTGCCTCCACTCTATTCCCTTTGATGTCCTGGCTAATCAAGAACCTATCTACCTCAGCCTTAAATGCGTGGCCTAATAAACTTGGCCTCCACAGCCGCTCATGACAATATATATTCCACAGATTTACCACCCTCTGACTAAAGTAATTTCTCTGCATCTCTGTTCTAAATGGACATTCTTCAATCCTGAAGTTGTGCCTCTTCTCCTAGACTCCTCTGCCATGGGAAATAGTTTTGCCATATCTAATCTGTTCAAGCCTTTTAACGTTTGGAATGTTTCTATGAGATTTCCCCCTCATTCTCCTGAACTCCAGGGAATATAGCCCAAGAGCTGCCAGACGTTCCTCATATGGTAACCCTTTCATTCCTGGAATCATTCTCATGAACCTTCTCTGAATCCTCTCCAATATCAGTATGTCCTTTCTAAAATAAGGAGCCCAAAACTGCACACAATACCTTAGGGTATCCTGCACAACGACTCCCAAGTCCCTTTACATCTCTGCATTTTGAATTCTCTCTCCATCTAAATAATAGTCCGCCCGTTTATTTCTTTCACTGAAGTGCATGACCACACACTTTCCAAATACTTTTGCAGATATCACCAAATACTTTCACAGATTCACTGTCTGATATTGAGGGCAATGCACAGGATCAGAAAAAGCTGCAGAAAATGTAAACTCCCCACCATTGAGGACATATTCATAAGGCAATGCCAAAAACATGCCTAACATACACACACACTTATTGCAAAAGGCTGGAGAAGAAGGACTCTAATAGGAGAGGGGAGTGGACCATTGGAAAAAAGAAACGAGGAGGGGACCCAAGGGGAAGTGATAGGCAGGTGAGAAGAGGTAAAAGCCGCTGTGGGGAATAGAAGAAGAGGGGTGGGAGAGGGAATCTTTTTAACTGGAAAGAAAAATCAATGTTCAAGCCATCAGGTTGGGGGCTACCCAGACAGAAGATAAGGTGTTGCTCCTCCACCCCGAAGGTGGCCTCACCCTAGCACAAGAGGAGGCCATGGACAGACATGTCAGAAAGGGAATGGGAATCAGAATTCAAAACGCTTGGCCACCGGCAAATTCTGCTTTGGCAGATGCAGTAGAGATGCTCAGCAAAGCCATCCGCCAATTAATCAATTATGTTTTCCATTTGATTTTGCCTGTGTAAGTACTCAGATTGAGTTAAACTTCTACAGGATCCTGCAATGTCTGAGTTGTTTCTGGTTTCTCTTGGCAGTTTCTGCCTTTATCAACTTGAATTTGTCGGTCTTTAATTATGTATTATTGATCTTCTTCTGCGTTAGCCATCTGGAGGTATCCAACTCTGAGCCAGGCGTCTGAACCCTCCTTGTTGACACCTAGTCTGCACAGATCGTTGGGATGTCTTCCATGAAGGGTCATGCTCTTCCATTGGTTAATCTTTTCTTCCGAACTGAGAATTTCAGCATTTTTTGAGGTTGGTGACATTTTAGTGCATCAAAATTCGTTTCACTTTCCTGTATAAACCATTTTCATTGTTCCTGAACTGTTAATTCTGTTTTCTTCACACTTCATGTATCTATTTAGTCTAGCTTTGTATACACAAGCTTTTGTTTTAGTATATCCATAAATTCTAAAATGCTTTTGTTAGGTTGATCATATCTTGTATGGCCTTTATGGTGGTGGTTAGCATCCGTCTGTCTCAAAGGACAGCGGGTGATGATCATCATCATCACATGCCTGGGTGGAAGTTATGGAGATGCTGAGATGTCCAGTCATCAAGATCCCTCTCTCAGCCTCGCCAGTGTAGTCCAAAGGAAAGTTTATGAAGCAATATATTTGGCACCAGCTTGCCTGCAGGAGCTGCTGGAAGGATGTTCAATGACACCCAGCGGCCTTAGTGCCTCCACTCCGGATTTACAGTCTGGGTTTACTCTCATAGCCTTCGTCTTTCCCAAGGCTGCCGACAAGGCAGTGGGGCTATATACCCACAGCTGAGGATCTGATTCACGAACACCGGGACTTTATATTTCTTTAGATTTCTCTTAACTTTCTTGCTCAGTTTATCCATTTTCTACACCATTAGGCAGGCTATTTCTGCTCTTAAGGTTTCAATTTTGTTTCCTAATCTCTTCTGCCATTTCGGTGTTCTCATTTCATTACTCAATTTAGGGTTTCTATTAATGAGCGGCTCTATTTTGGAGCCATTGCACTTTACAGTTGTTAATGCTGTGCAGTATGTTATTGTGTGTTGTTCTTCAAATATTTCAAGTTTTCCTAAATACTGTGGAGATATATAATTATTACTATTATTATTATTATTATGTATTGCAATGTACTGCTGCCACAAAACAATGACTTTCATGATATATGAAAGTGATATTGAACTATATTCTGGTTTATTCTATCTATTGTACAGCCAACTAACAAATGAAGTAAGAAAGAAATGTCAAGACCAAGACAGACATTCTCAGGCTCTGGACATTATGTCTGCTTCTAAGCCTTGCCATGTAAATTGTGAGATTAGTAAACTCCGATGGGCTGGTACCTGAGGGAAATGCTGAAATGTTGCAAAAGCCCAGATGTTCATCAACATAAGGAAAGGGGTCAGCTGTACAAGTGATTAGAGTAATAGAGTCACCACATTATACAGCAGGGAAATAAAAGGTATTTGATAGTAAGGAGAATGGTGAAGTGGGATAGAGAGACCTAGTAAAAATGCTGGTAATTATACTCCAGAATAATTTCTTCTCTCAACGTGCATCATCTAACTTTACCTTTAATGCATCCTTGCCTTTTACATCAACTGCTCCTGTGAGAAAGCTTTATATTCTAACTCTTCCTCTGAGAGTAAGGTATCCAACTTGCATGTTCACACATACAACAACTGTTGGGTAATGACTGCCTTTATAGGAACAAGTTGAGAAAGAAGTTTCATCTTGCAGAGAGGATGCACCTTCCACTGTCTAAATTATGCCATGGGTCCCTTACTGAAAATTATTAGCACAGAATGAACTCTGAAATCTCCAACGGCAGGATGATTCTCCATTATGTCTTTGCATAGCAGAAATTGCTAATATTATTGCTAAGTGCAGTGTAACAATGAAAAGATACAAAAGGTTCTTTGACTATTCATCTGGGTGGGAAGGTTGTTAGTCAAAATGCGGTCTAGCATTGTCCCAGTACTGGACAACCCCCCCAGTGTCACCTTCTCAGGTCAACCTGGTTTAAGTTCTGCGCCAGAGAAATCCATCAGTCGATTATTACCACCACAAGGGATCTGTGAGAGATTGCAACTAGCTAAAACCTCCAAGTCTTTGATGTTGATCAGAATAAAACTTTGATATGTTTCTCAGTAAAAATTTGATGCCTTGGTGTGGGTGAGGCTCGAAACAACCTATACATTCCCATGCACACTAATGGAGACCTGATGGGCATTACAGCAAGAGAACTCCTATTTTAGATATAAACAATGCTGACTTTCAGTAGTATCAAGAAGTTAGGCCACCAGTGAAAGGGCATCAGAGACACAGCAATGACAGCACATAACCTAGTGTTTCAGAAAGAAAAGGTCACAGCCAGAGAATCTGAATTACGATCATGTCTATTATCACTCACATGTGTAGTGAAATTTGTTTTGTGGCAGTAATACAGTGCAATACATAAAACATAATTATCAAGAAATAGAAAAGAATGAATAAGTAGTGCAAAAAAAACAAGAAGTGAATTAGCGTTCATGGGTTCATAGTTTGTTCCGAAATCTGATGGTGGAGGGAAAGAAGCTGTTCCTAAAATGTTGAGTGTGTGTCTTCAGGCTCCAGTACCTCTTCCCTAATGGTAGTAATGAGAAGAGGGCATGTCCTCAATAATGAGGGTCCTTAATGGTCGATTTCACCTCTTGAGGGGTGCGGTAGCTGAGGAAGGTAAGGGACCAGAGTGAGGGTTTGTGGGTTATTCATCAAGAATCGTGGCCGAAGATGTGGCAGAGGAGAATAGGCCAAAACGGAACTCAGAATTCATGTCAAGACCTCTCAGGGATCACCTGGTCGGAAACTGAGCATTCGGGCTGCTTTGTAGATTGGTGGAGCTTCAGGTCGCTGAGGAAGATCTGAGAGTTCAGGATTGGTTTGTGGGGGAAATGGAATGGATGGCTGGGGAAGAAGGGGATATCAGAAGGTCCAAATGTCATTACAGAACTAGTTAGACAAAGAACGCTAATGCAGTAGTGTATTAGTAAAGCATGGTTGTCCCTGGGAGGGACAATGATACTGCTCTCCCAGAACAACTTTGCCTAAATTTTCTATAAAGCTTTAAGTTACTAAATCAACTATAACCCACCAGAATGGTGGCAGGAGATATTGCAACTGCCTGAAACCTTCAAGGGTATTTTATTTTCATAGAATAACACAGTGATTTTCTTAAAAACCTCTCAAATCTATCACAACCTCCTAATTTAGTCTGGACATGATGGCTGAACATTGAGTTCTCCTGAAAAGCAATGATTTGTTTCTCTTAATTGTTAGAGTACAGTCAGATTCCCCAAAGACATTCTGCCTAAAAATTTATCATGTTCAAGATTAGTGTACAAACAATGGGGATCATTTGTCAAACTGAAAAGGTTAAGTAAGTTAAATTTGTATTACTGCTTCTTTCTTGACTGATGCTGTTTGACCTGCTAAGCATTTGTTGCATTTTCTAATTTTAGATTTATATCATTTGTAATTTTTTTATTCTTTGGGCTAAATTTGCCATTGTTTAAGGTGTAAAAAGGGTGGGAAGAAGCCAACAGACTGTTTATATCTCTACCCATGTTTCCATCAAACCAATAGAAGAAAAGGTGGGGAGAGAGATTTTTAAACAAACTATCACCAGTTGGACACTATCGTATAACTCTAGAATGATGAGTGCATTTTGTGTGTATAATTTAATGCTAGGCGTATCATGAATGAACATAGAGCATGGATCAGTACATGGAACTATAATGTGGTGGCCATCACAGAGATGGTTGAGAGAGGAACAGGAATGGTGCTTAATGTCCCAGCATTTTAATGTTTTAGAAAAGGTAAGAGAGAGAGGAAAAATGTGGGAGTTTTCATTACTAATCAGCAACTGTATCACAGCTACACTTAGAGGGGATGTAATGAAGTTTCATCCACTGAGTCTATATGCGTAGAACGCAAAAATAAGAAGGATGCAATCACTCTAATGGAATTGCACTACAAATCGCCACCCCGCCACCCCACCACCCACCCCCCCCAACTGCCCGTAGCAACCGGGATATTGAGGAACAGATATACAGACATAATAAGGAAAGTTGTAAAAACAATAGTACTATTGTCATAGGAACTTGTGTGAAAGAGTGTGCACCTACAACGACTTACTGTACATTCCCAAACCAAAAGCCATGAGTGAACCCAGGAGGTACGTTGTCTGCTAAAGGCTAGATCTGTGGCATTCAAACCTGGTGACCCAGGCCTATACCAGAAAAACAGGTATGATTTGCGGAGGGCTACTTAAAGGGCGAAGAGACAATTTTGGATGAGGTTGGAAGCGATATTGGATGTACAACTCTGGCAGGGTTTGAAAGGCATTAGTTCCTATGAAGTGAAACCCAACAGCATGAATGGCAATGATATTTCACTACCAGATGAACTCAACACCTTCTATACCTGCTTTGAAAGGGTGAATATAACTACAGCTGTGAAGATCCCTGCTGCACCTGATGACTCTGTGATCTCTGTCTCAGAGGCCGGTGTTAGGCTGTCTTTAAAGAGAGTGAATTCTCGCAAGGCAGAAGGTCCTGATGGAGTACCTGGTAAGTCACTGAAAACCTGTGCCAACCAACTGGCGGGGGAATTCAAGGACATTTTCAACCTCTCACTGCTATGGGCAGAAGTTCCCACTTGCTTCAAAAAGGCAACAATTATACCAAAGCCTAAGAAGATTAATGTGAGCTGCTTTAAGGACTATCACTTGGTAACAGTCTCATCTACAGTGATGAAACGCTTTGAGAGGTTGGTCATGACTAGAATAAACTCCTGCCTCAGCAAGGACCTGGACCCATTGCAATTTGCCTATCGCCACAATAGGTCAACAGCAGATGCAATCTCAATAGCGCTTCACATGGCTTTAGACCACGTGGGCAACACAAACACCTATGTCAGGATGCTGTTCATCGACTTTAGCTCAGCATTTAATACCATCATTCCCACAATCCTGATTGAGAAGTTACAGAACCTGGGTCTCTGTACCTCCCTCTGGAATTGGATCCTTGATTTCTTAACTGGAAGACCACAATCTGTGCAGATTGGTGATAATATCTCCTCCTCGTTGACAATCAACACTGGTGTACCTCAGGGGTGTGTGCTTAGCACACTGCTCTACTCTCTCTATACTCATGACTGTGCGGCTAGACATTGCTCAAATACCATCAATAAGTTTACTGATGATACAACTATTGTTGGTAGAACCTCAAATGGTGACAGGAGGACGTACAGGAGTGAGATGTGCCAACTAGTAAAGTGGTGTCGCAACAACGACCTAGCACTCAACGTCAGTAAGACGAAGGAGCTGATTGTGGATTTCAGGAAGGGTAAGATGAAGGAACACATACCAATCCTCATAGAGGGACCAGAAGTGGCGAGAGTGAGCAGTTCCAAGTTCCTGGGTGTCAAGATCTCTGAGGATCTAAACTGGTCCCAACATATTGATGCAGCTACAAAGAAGGCAAGACAGCGTTTATACTTCATTAGGAGTTTGAAGACATTTGGTATGTCAACAAAAACTGGACCTGTCAGGCCCTGTAGCGTGAGCCTGCCATGGCCGACACACTTGACAGCTACATGTACATGCTAGGAGCCGTGCTCTCTGAGGCATTCCAGAGGACCTACTCCTCAGCCCTCTCCAGCCATCCAGGTGCATGATGGACTCTGGATTTTCTACGACACCAGTTCTGATGGCCTGTCATGATCATAGATGTGCTTCAGTTCATCGTTACCTCAATGTGCCCATGCCAATTCCTCAATCAGGAGCTCTCTGGGCTCCAGCAGGCCCTACTGGTGCCCTGAAACCCATAGTCCCATATTGCCATGGATATCATCACAGGTGTACCACCTTCTGATGGGGCCACGGTGATCATGACAGTGGTAGACCAGATTTCCATGATGGCCCACTTCATTGCTTTCTCCAAACTTTTGCCAGCTGTTGAGATGGTGGACCTAGTTCTCTAACATGTAGTTCACCATCATGGTTTTCCTCAGGACATAGTATCTGGTCGGGGCCCACAATTCATCTCCCATTTCTGGGAAGCCTTCTGCTCCCTCCTCCGCACCTCAGTGAGTTTGTCCTCTGGTTATCATCTGCAGACCAACCAACAGCCAATCTGAAAAAGCCAATCAGCAAGTGGAGAAGTTTCTGCAATATTTCACTACCTCTAACCCCTACTAATGGAACAAGTATCTACTCTGAGCCGAACCATTCCACAATCTACAGATCTCCTTGGCCACAGGTTGTCTCCTTTGAAGTGTTGCATAGTTACCAAGCCCCTTTCCCCCCACATAGGAGACAACAGTGGAGATTCCGTCTGCCAGGGCTCTAGTTTGCCGATGCAGGAATGCTTGGAAAAAGGCACAGAAGGCCATCTTAGCTGTGAACCAAGTCCACTGCCACCAGTCCATTGTCATCCTTCCAGACTATTCTGACCTAAATACTTTTGGTTGTCCACTCTAGATCTACCCTGGTGCACTATCTCCAACATGCTCTCACCCCTGTTCATTGGTACTTCTAAGATTATCCATTGCACCAATCCCCTCAACTACTATCTCCAGCTGCCACGATCTGTCAGTGTCATGTGACCTACCACAAACCCATTGTCCATGATCTACTTAACACACCTGAATCTGCACCTCCAGAACCAAGGCTGGGGGAAAGTGGTCCAGTGCACACGGTTCACTGGGTGATGGATTTACATCGTTGTGGATGGGATGTGCGGTACTTGTCAATTGGAAAGGGTACAGTATGGAGGAAAGGTCTTAGGTGCCATCCAGGTTCATGGTGGATCCACCGTTCACCGAGAAGTTCCACTGGACTCAGTCGGACCATCTTTGGCCATTGCATATTAGCCATAGGAGGGGTAGACCTGTCAAGTCTGCAAAAGTAGGCACCTCCCCATCTCCACCCAGCTAATAGAGTCACCTGCCCCTCATTTCCAACTCATCACCTGCAGCCTATTTAAACCCAGCTGTCATCTACAATTTTTGTTCGCTGGATCAAACCAGCCAGCCTCAGCCAGATCTTCCTAGCCTTCTGTTACCTTGTTGCTCTGTCATGTTAAGTATCTGTCCTTTTTCGTTTTCTGGCCTCTCGTGACTTATTATTTTTCAGTTTATTAATAAAATATTGTTTACTCCTAAATTGTCTCTGCTGCTCTCCTCTTGGGTCAAGCCTCTTCTGTGTTTCCTGACACAGAAATAATCATAAATAATTCTGAAATCATAGACCAGTGAGTCTCACGTCAGTGGTAGGGAAGTCACTGGAGAGAATGCTTAGGGATAAGATGTATGGGCATTTGGAAAACCATGACCTAATTTGGGAGAGCCAGCCTGACTTTGTGCAGGGCAAGATGTGTCTTACTAAATTGATAGAATTTTTTTGATGAGGTGATGACAGTGATTGATGAAGGTAGAGCTGTGGATGTTGTTTATATGGAGCTTAGTAAGGCGTTTGACAGGTTCTTCATGAAAGGATTAACCAGTTCATTAAGATGCATGGGGTCCACAGTAGATTAACCATTTGGATTCAGAATGGGCTGGCCCATAGAAGACAGAGGGTAATGTTCAAAGAACTTTTTCTAGCTGGAAAGTCTGTAATTAGTGGTGTTCAGCAAGGATCGGTACTGTGACCTCTGTTGTTTGTGATGTATATAAATGACCTGGATGAAGGTTTAGGTGGGTGGATTAGTAAATCTGCTGGCTGGTATTGCTGGTTTTGTGAATAATGTGGAAGAATGACAAAAAATTCAGCAGGATATAGATCAGTTGCAAATATAGGTGGCAAAAGGGAAGATAAATTTTAACCCGACCAAATATGAAGTGTTGCACCTTAGTAGGTCAAATGTAGAAACAGTACTCAGTTAGGTGCAAGGACCTTAACAGTGTTGATGAGTAGAGGGATCATGTGATCCAAGTTCATAGCTCCCTGAAAGTGGGTACACAGGTTGATAGGGTGGTTAAAAAGGCATATGACATGCTTGCCTTTGTTCGTCAAGGCATTAAGTTCAAAAGTCAGGAAGTTATGTTGCAGCTTTACAAAACTCTGGTTAGGCCACATCTGGAGTATTGCACACAGTCTCGTCACTCCATTACAGAAAGGATGACAAGGCTTTGAAGAAGGTGCTGAAGAAGTTTTGGCAAGTGATTCTATTTGTCCATGGTGAGTTGCTTTAACAGTTGCTGCAAGGACTGATAACTGTACTTAATGCTTGGGCTAGGCTTGCTGATCTGAAAGTAGCTGTCACTTCGCATGAGACACTGTGGCCAACCCAGTCTCTGGTGATTTGAGCTTCTCCTCCACCAACTTGGGTCCAGACTGGCTTGAAATTCTGCAAGTTGCTGCCACACAGCATGAATCACCTCAGCCAATACAGCCTTTCTCTGACTGTAACTACTCTCCTTCTTTTCTTTCTTCACCGGGTCCATTTTATTTGTGTTCAAATCTTGCTGACAGAGATGTGCAGTTATGACCCAAGTGCAGAGGGACAGACATTGAAGCAGCAGAACAGTTCACTGACTTTTAATGAAGACTGCGTAGAATTAAAGAATAAACAATAAATGCTTGGCCAGCAGAGCTGTAGCCTATAAACCTCAGACTGAAAGCTAATGCTGACACTACGACTCAGAAGCAGTAACGTAACACAAAATAAATGACACTCCTTTACCGTGTCAATCTAGCTGATAGTCTTCTTTCCCAGAATATGGATAAAGTTAAACAGGAAGTGTAAAAGTTGCTCTGCTTTTGGTCAAGATTCAATAAGAGTGAAATGAGAGGAAGGGAGTTAAATAAAATCTCAAAGAAACATTAATTGCCAAATGTGCTCACTGGCAAGAGTAGTTACTGACCCCATTCTGGTAGGGCGCCCAGACCCCATGGCAGAGTCCAGGGTTGTGAAAGGTTTACCAAGATGTTGCCTGGATTAGAGGGTATGTATCAAAGGGGGAGGTGAGTCAGCATGCGGGAGGGAGGCTGAAAATATGGCTGAGTGGTATAAAAACACCAATCTCTCACTCAATGTCAATAAGACCAAGGAATTGATTGTAAATTTTCATATTAATAAAATTGTGAAGAAAGCACGACAGTGCCTCTACTTCCTCAGGAGTCTGCGGAGGTTCGGCACGTCATCGAAACCATTGGCAAACTGCTATAGGTGTGTGGTAGAAAGTGTGTTGACTGGCTGTATTACGGCCTGGTATGTGAACACCAATGCCTTTGAGTAGAAGATCCTACAAAAGGTAATGGATTCGGCCCAATACCTCACAGATAAAACCCTCCCAAATATTGAACACATCTACATGAAATGCCGCTGTAGAAATGCAACATCGAGCATGGAAGATACTCACCACCCAGGCTCTTTTCTCATTGCTACCATCAGGTGGAAAGTACAAGTACCTCAGAATTCACACCATCAAGTTCAAGAACAGATACTACCCCTCAACCATCAGACTGTTGAACAAAAGGGGATAGCCACACTCATTTAAGGACCCTTTTATATTGTTATTTCATGCTTGTTATTTATTGCTATTTATTTCTATCTGCATTTGCGCAGTTTGTTTACAGTCGCTGTCCTACAGATTTGCTAAGAGTGCCCACAGATAAAGAACCTCAGGGTTATATGTGGTGACATGTAGGTACTCTGATAATAAATTTTACTTTGAACTTTGATGTGATTGGACAAACTTGGGTTGGGTTCTCTGAAGCAGATGATGCTGAGGGGAGATCAACATATCGATGTAGAAGGCAAGACAGCAGCTGTACTTCATTAGGAGTTTGAGGAGATTTGGGATGTCAACAAATATACTCAAAAACTTCTGTAGATGTACTGTGGAGAGCATTCTGACAGGCTGCATCACTGTCTGGTATAGAGGGGGGCTATTGCACATGACCGAAAGAAGCTGCAAAAGGTTGTAAATCTAGTCAGTTCCATCTTGAGTACTAGTCTACAAATTACCCAAGATATCTTCAGAAAGCAGTGTCTCAGAAAAGCAGTGTCCATTATTAAGGACGTCCAACACCCAGGGCATGCCCTTTTCTCACTGTCACCATCAGATAGGAGGTACAGAAGCCCGAAGACACACACTCAATGATTCAGGAACAGCTTCCTCCCCTCTGCTATCTGATTCCTCTACCTCACTTTTTATAATATACAGTATTTCTGTTTTTAGCATGTTTTTAATCTATTCAATGTATGTATATTGTAATTGACTTACTTGTTTATTTATTATTTTTTTATTTTATTTATTATTGTTTTTCTCTTCTATATTATGTATTGCATTGAACTGCTGCTGCTAAGATAACAAAACTGAGGTCACATGCCAGTGATAATAAACCTGATTCTGATAGAGGTTCATGAGATTATGAGAGGCATAGATCGCGTACACAAACAGTGTATTTTTCCCAGAGTTAAAATGTGTAAATCCAAAGGGTATGCACTTAAGGTGAAAGAGAGAGTAATTGCAATAGCGATGTGGGGGGCAAGATTTTGATACAGAAGGTGGAGGCTGCCTGGATTGGTGGTAGTTGCAGATTCATTCGGGACTTTTAAGAGACAATTATATAGACACATGAATGTGAGGAAATTGAAAGGATATTGACAGAAGAGATCAGTTTAGCTGGCCACCTGATTGGTTCAGCACAACATTGTGGGCTGAAGTGCCTGTTCCTGTGTTCTGTGTTCTAATGATCACAATTAACTGAACTCAAATTAGTTTATTGCAAAAACTAGCCTCCCCTCCGTTGAATCTGCCTACACTTCCTGTTCCCTTGGGAAAGCAAACAACATAATCAATTACCCTTCCATTCCCGGACCTTCTCTCAGCTCCCCATTCCAATCAGGTAGATGATGCAAAGATTTAAGAACATGTACCACCATCATCCAATCCAGTTTCTGCTGTCCCACAGGTATTGATTATAACTGACGTTTCGATGACAAACACTGTCACCTTCATCAGGGATGTTGCCGAGGCATGTCTTGTCTGGTGGTATTTATACCCCTGTAATCTGTCATTCCTGATTGGTTAATCCTCATCCAATCAGGTTTCTGCTCTCCCACCTTGCATACAATCAAGTTCTTACTTAGAGTGAGATCTTTATCTGTGCTAAAATTCTTTTCCTTTAGTTTTATTTCAATGGCTTCCTTCACCAGGCAGTCCCAAAAGCCATTGGCACAGCACAGTAGTTCTGTGCTGTCGATGTCAATCTTATGGCCATTGGATTGTAAAGAAGGTGAGACAGTAGAAATCTGATTGAAATACCACTGAACTAGACTTGCCTCAGCATCACCTGATGAAGATGGCAGTGCTTGTCATCGAAACAACGGTTAAAATTAATACTTGTACCCAAATGGAAGACTAAGAAGAGTTTATTCATCATATGCACCAGGAAAGCACTAGGTCCTTTTTCTTTTATATTAATCAGTTAATCAGCACCCATTTATATTTTAATATTTTAGGTAATATGAATAGCAGTGTATACAGATGGGGTTAAACATACAAACACCAATAAACATTCCACCAACTAAGTTTGGAACGGATAAGTTGACCACTGTCTCTGATGTGTTAAAATCATTTCATTCACACAGCCATATTTGGACACATTACCCCTATGGGTTACGCTGTTGTCTCCAGGAAATGTTGAAGGTTTATGCCTTGCTTTGTGGCTTGCAGACAAAATGCAGCATTGAGTGAATACTGTATTATTACACTTACAATCTTTCACAGGAGAGATTAAGCCAAGAGCTTGTCTGCTGTCTCAGCTAACTAATACAGATTACATTTGTCTTGACCAACATTCATCCTTCATCTAACCCTACTAAGAAAACTAATTTAACTGATAATTTATCTCATTGTTGGGTATAGGACTTTGATTCATAAAGGTTGGCTACCACATTTTTCTGCACGATAATGACTATATTTCAAAAGTAATTCATAGCTGTGAAGAACCCTGGAATGCTGTTGAGAACATAAAATGTTGGTCCCTTCCTTTTTCAAATAAAAGCAAAATATGCCCATAACATGTAGCAAGTCGGACAGCTCTTAAAACATTAAATATATTCCTCTCTCTGTTGTTCTGTGCATTTCAGGTTTCCTGCATCTGCAGATTTGTTTTGATTTTCAAGTGTCCTTTCATTTTCTGCTTTAGTTGGAACAGTCTCCAACCAGCAGAAATGCAAATTGATCATTATACAGAAGAAATGACATTCATTCAACACATTACCTAATGGTCATGAAGACTGATCAAATCTACAAAGTTTGATGGAAGTAAGTTAAAAAGAAGAGAAAGAAGACTTTGACTAACTGCTGTGACAAAATGCTGAGGTTAAGCAACAGGGCAACATATACCATACACTGCTTCCATGCATTTGTGCCAGTTTATTACAGTGACTCACCCAAGTCTACCCATCACCTCTACTCTCACAACAAAGGGTCATGATTTGACCGAAAGCCAGCTTATATTTCTCATCAACAGATCTGATTAAATCCCTTGATCAGCTTATGTTCCACAATACCAAAACTAGCATTCGGAAATGTAAAGATGCCCCTTTCTCATCATATGTCATCTTTGTAAACCTTCTTCCTTCTGCTTCCTCCACCCTGACTTCCAACAATGAGTGTGAAGCTCATTCACTCCATCTGCTGCTTTCCTCCCTCCCAACCCTTGGCTCTGAGGACCAAAACATCCCTTCGTGTTCCCCGCTTCCCTGTAAAATTAACCTTGAAATGGTTGTGCATACAAAAAGGCCCAACGCTTCAGGTATGCTGGTGGTTGGCTCCCATTAGTGGTAGTGAATTGGAAGGTGAGTGGATATGGTGAGATTGTGGCCTGGAGTGGAATGAGGGTGGGGAGGGTACGTCTTTGGGATAATGAGGTGTTCAAGATTTTTGTGAATTATTCTCAAAAATGGCTTTAGAGACGTACGTGTACGTGTGTGTGTGTGTGTGTGTGTGTGTGTGTGTGTGTGCGTGTGTAGAGAGAGGTAGACCAAGAGAGACCATGAGTTTCATGAGTGACCATGTAAAAACAGATACTTGCAATGGGTCTGAGCCTATCTGCATTGTGAAGTAATGATACCATGGAGTTAGGCCCATTGATCCAACCACAGGCAGATCTCCTGCAGGTTATCCACTAAGCCCTGAGTCACAACCACCGCTGTACTCGCTACAGCTACCCCACCTCCACGGAGGAGAGATAATAGCTACCACCCTACTTAACATCCCTCTCTCTCCCCGTTTATTTGCACAAGGACCGACTCAGTATACACCTACACGATAAGAAAAATGGCCCAAACCAAGATTATAACAGATGCTGGCAATATGAAATAGAAGTAAAAAGTGCAGAGATTCTTTAAAAAATTCCTGGGAGAAATAAAAATATTGCTTTCTTAGAGCTTAGTCATTTAAAATAAAAACATATTAATAAACATTGCATAGATTGCAGTTTGCAAAGTCTCCCATTCTAATATTTTCTTTATATTAGAAAAGTTTTACAGAGCATCTTTGGAGAGAGAAATAGAGTCAATATTTAAGATTGAAGACTCAGATGAATGATCTTTAACAATTTTTTTCAAAATCCCACCGTGTCCCTCCACTATTATGGCAAAACTAATCCTGGACCTACTCCGAGGTAATCATAAACATGAGATTCTGCAGATGCTGGAAATACAGAGTGAAATCCCGCTGGTTTCCTTGGCTGCATAAATCTAGGGAATACACACCCTGGTCCCACCAAACCCATGGGAATGCGACGTCTCTCCTACCCCAAATCCCGGTTTGTGTGGATGATATGTAATGTGCTACCCTGTTACAACTCAGTGCCAATGAAGCAACAGACAGCACACTGCATACAATTAAAGGAATTATATTTATGAATCTTAACTTAACTAAAGAGTTAGTGAAGAAAAGAAAGAAAAAAACAAAAAGGGCCCATTATGTTTAAACAATCAAATGTGCACAAGTTGGAGCTGAACTCTTCCCAAAATTTATATTCACCGATCCTCAGTCAATCTCGACGCCTGGCTCCATCGAATCACAGTCCGCCTCACCAGGTCGAATCCTATAACCGGTTCTCTCCAGAGTCTTCTCTCTTCATCTCCCGCCGAACAACAAAAAAACCCAAGACCAACCTTACTGTTCCTCACAAAACCTCTCCCCCCAGTGTTCTCTCAAACCTTCTCCCAGTTCCACCATCTTAATTGGATGACGGACATTCCTCAGCATCCCTTATCTTCAACAATAACCCAAACAGGCTGAAAGCAGAACAGATCGCTCTTACAGAACTGCTGAAATAAAATACCGAGAGAAAAGCAGTAAAAATGTGAACCAGGCTGTTACAAGAGCAACACACACAAAATGGTGGAGGAAGTCAGCAGGACAGACAACATCTATGGAATGGGATAAACAGTCGATGTTTCAGGCTGAAACCTTTCATCAGGACTGGATTTCCAGCATCTGCAGAACCTCGTGTTTAGCCCAAGCTAAATATTATGTCATTTCAGTGTGTTAGCCTCTTCTATCCAATTCTTCGACTTCCCACATATCATCCTTGTGTCACATTCTATTGCCTCCATCCACTTCCTCTTCCCTCCCAACCAAAGATGTCTGCTGACAAACTTCCTAGATACGTAGAGAATCCTGACTGGTTGCATCATGGTCTGGTATGGAAGTACCAGTGCCCAAGAATGGAAAAGCCTACAAAAAGTGTTTGACACAGCCCAGTTCATCAAAGGAAAAGCCCCCACCACCACCATTGAGCACATCCACAAAGAGTCCTGCCACAAGAAAGCAGCATCTGTCAGTAAGGACCCCCACCATCCAGGACACCAGGACATGCTGTCTTCTCAGTGCTGCCATCAGGAAGGAGGTACAGGAGCCTTAGGTCTCACACTACCAGCTTCAGGAACAGTTATTTCCTTTCAACCATCAGGCTCCTGAATCTGCATGGACATCTTCACTCAACACAATACAATACTGAAATTATCACTGAACACAACCTTTGGACTTACTTTCAAGAACTCTGCAACTCACATTCTCAGTGTTATTTATTTATTTATCTATCCTTTTGTTTGTTTATTTGTTCATTTATTTATTATTATTACTTGTTTCCTTTATCATTTGCACAATTTGTCAATCTTAGTTTGTATGCAGTTTCTATTATACTATTTTCTTCCACTGTGAATACCTGTAAGTAAAAATGAATCTCAGGGTGTTATTTGGTGACATATATGTACTTAGATAATACAACTAAATTGAACTTTGAACTTTGAACTTTGTTGGTGTTGGAAAGCATTCATTAGTGAAGAGACACAGTGAGGGTGAGGGAGATGGGATGCAATAAGATTAGGCCAGTTAATTTTAAATAATCCTTATATATCTATTCAGAATGATGTCTGAGGGCACAGGCATCAGCTTGTGATCCATTATAAATCTGTCTATAATGAATATCAATTAGGGAAATGAAGATTATAAAATTGGCATAGCATGGATAAGTGTTCCAGAGAATTCTGTGCATTAAAATACCCGTTGCAACATTCCCACCTTTGGAGAGTGAATAAGAAAATTGGAAGGTGCAAACGTGAAATGTTTTCCAGGCAAACATAGGGGACTGATTTCAAAAACTGGTCAAGGACAAAAGATCTTTAAACTTTGTCATGAATAAATCTCGTCACACTCTTCACCTATCTCCTCTCTTTTTTCTCTCCTGCTTTTCTGTTCCAACACATTTTCCCCTCCCTTTCTCTTTCTTCCACTTTTCAACTCTGTTGCTTTGGGATTGAGAGAGCTGGGAAATTATTTTGGACCAGTGAATAGTGAAGGTTCAGGACCACGGTAATCCATTGTCTATGATAATGACTTGGACCTGAAAGGAAAGTTTCAGTTTGTCATTTGGCATCAAATTAGTGAGCAGAGTTCATAATGAAGAATACTGCAGAAAGCGACAAGATGTCACAGAATTAACATGCAATTCCAAATTATCTCCAGCATGAATAAGTTCACAGTGATGGCACAACGGCACAGCAGAGAGTGCTTCTGCACTGCAGCTCTGTCGATCTGTGCTCAGTCCAGGCCTCCAGTGTTGTCTGCGTGGAAAATCACTGCAGTTCCGTCGATCTGTGCTCAGTCCTGGCCTCCAGTGCTGTCTGTGTGGAAAATGGCAAATGTCTCTTCTGTCTTTAAGAAGGAAGGAAGGCAAATGCCTGGAAAAATTCAGCTAGTTAGCCTGACTTCAGTGGTAGGTATTGAGGTTGAAGTTTCAGGATAACTGGAGGCACGTAATATAATAGGTCAAAGGCAGCATGGTTTCTTTAAGGGGATATCTTGCTTGACAAATCTTTTGGAATTCTTTGAGGAAATAACAGATAGGATAGACAAAGCAAAATCAGTGGATGCTGATTACTTGGATTTTCAGAGGGCCTTTGACAAGGTGCTGCACATGAGGCTGCTTAATGAGGTAAGGAAAGATATTAACGGAATTACATCCAGTAATAGCTGGTATTACAGCAAAGATACCAGCATGGATTGAAGATAGCTGACTGGTAGGAGGTAAAGAGTGGGACGAAAGAATATCTTTTTTGGTTGGCTGCTGGAGACTAGTGGTGTTCTGCAGTGGTCTGCTTCTTTTTACGTTACATGTCAATGGTTTGTTGCTGCACATGAGGCTGCTACACAAGGTATAAGTTTATGGTATTACAGGAAACATACTATCATGGGAAGATTAGCTGGCAGGAGGCGAAGAGTGGCTGCTGATGGTGTGGTGTTCCGCAGGGGTCAGTGTCGGGACCACCTGTTTTCTTTTGATGTGGGTATCTCAGTTATTTGGATGATGGAATTGATGTCTTTGTGGCCAATTTTGTGGATGATGCAAAGGAAAGCGGAGGGGCAGGAGTGTTGAGGAAGCAGGGAGTCTGCAGAAGACTTAAGCAGATTAGGAGAACTGGTAAAGAAGCGACAGGTACAATATTTTATGGGGAAGTGCATGGTCTACCAAAAAATAAGAAGGAATAGAAGCATATGCTATTTTTTAAATGGAGAGAAAATTCAGTAATCAGATGTTGGGAGTTCTTGTGCAGGTTTCCCTAAAGGGTAATTTGCAGGTTTAGTCGGTGTTGAGGAAGGCAAATGCAATGTTAGCATTCATTTTGAGAGGACTAGAACATAACAGCAAGGATGTATTGCTGAGGCTTTATAAATAACTGGAGTATTGTGAACAATTTTGTGCCCTTTATCTAAGAAAGGATGTGCTGGTGTTAGAAAGAGTTCAGAGGAGTTCCATGAGAATGATCCCGGAATGAAAAGGTTAACTTATGAGGAATGGTTGATGGCTCCGTGCTTGTACTTCCTGGAGTGCAGAAAACTAATAGTGGGTCTCATTGAAATTTATTATATATTGAAAGGCCTCGGTAGCACGAATGTGGAAACACTATTTTCTCTTCTGGGAGAGTCTAGTCCAGAGGGCACAGCATCATATTAGAAGGATGTCCCCTTAAAACAGAGGTGCAGAAGAGGGTGGTGAATCTGTGGAAATCATTGGCAAAAGCTAAATCATTGGGTATATAATACTTAAAGCAAAGGTTGATAGTTACTTGTCTAATAAGGGTATCAATAGTTACGGGGGAAAGGCAGGAGAATGTGGTTGAGAGGGAAAATAAATCAGCCATGTTGAAATGTTGGAACAGACTCAATATAGCTTAATTCTGCTACAATGTTATACAGATTATGGTTTTACCATTTGTTGATTTGACCAGCAATTGTTCCTACAAGTTGCGAAAGCAGCCACAACTCTTGCAGTAAAAGTAAACAGAGTCTGGTCTTGATAAAACAGTCACTGAACTGCATGGACACCTGGTTTCTCAGTTGCTCCACGGGCACAGCTCAGTGAAGAGGATTTTCATTAAAGATGTCCACCAACCTAAAGATATCTGTCAGAATGAAGTATCACTAAGCTGCAATAACAGGTAAACGTCTGTCTGTGTATTCTGGGATATAGCAGCATACTTTCTCTGATTAGTAACAGAAACAATCTGTATATCCTATCAACTATGCAAAATCCAATATTACTAGGAGCAGGCAATCTGCAGGGCTGTCTGAAGCTTGTCTCTGCTTCTTCATATTCAGACTGTGTGAGGCATGAGTATGCACCATGGACAACTCTCTGCTAATCAGGTTCACCAAGGATTTCCGCACACCAGGGAGTAAGCACAAGATTAAATTATAGAAATTCAAGTCAACATCTATATCTCAGAGGTCACTGTAGTGGAAGAATTTACTGAGAGTGTTGTAAACATTTCCCCTTTTGTGTATTTTATCATTCAACCTTTCCAAATGACTGAAATGATTAAAATATCAAGTGCTGTATCTGTACGACTTTCATTAGCTTTCCACTGTCTCCCTATTCCTGCACAGTGCCTCCTGATGTGAAGGCTTTATTAAAAAGTCCAAATATTTAATTAGTTTGCTCGTCACTATCAAATTTAATGTCTCCACTTGAAAGCTTTGCCTTACAACACAGCAGTAATTATGTGGCTAATAAGAGCCACAAATTCAGACTCCAATAAACTTTGCCCACATTCAATTTGTAACTCGATGCTAATAATCTCCATCCATCATTTTTCCAGATCTGCAAAAAAAATTACTATTAAATATTAGAGTATGTAAGTGGAGCTGTGTAAGTCAAAGATTATTTCAGCAGTAAATATTGAATCAGAGCATGTATAACTGATTAATCACCTTTACATCAATCTCAAGAGAACATTTAAATATATACCTCAGTTTGGAGCTGAACTAAATTGCATTTCTGAGGACACTGTCACCAAGATAAGCAATCCTGTGCTGACTGTTTGTCATTGCTCCATTTCACTCTCCTGAGTGCTTCATTTATTTTTCAATGTTACCCCTGTTATTGTGCTTTTGAAAATCCCTCCCCTGCTCTTCTAAGCTGTGAATGCATTCTCTCACACATTCTTTCTTCTTGCACTGACATACAAAATCTCATCTCAGACCTATCTTGTCCATTCCTGCATCCACAAGGTAATTGAACATCACTTCTTTCAGTTATGATGAACGGTCTTCAACCTGTAAAATTAACTCTGTTTCTCTCTCCTCGGATACTGCTTAAGCTGCAGAGTTTTTCCAACACTACTTTCTGCTTTTATTTTAGATCTTCAGAATCTGCAAATTTTGTGATTTCCACCATACTTCCCACATTCAGTCCTTTGACCTTAGTAGGTTGAAGCCAGCTGCCACTTAACCATTAGTTCCTGATGAATCAAGATCGGAATCAGAATCTGAATCTCTGGTAAGTGACAAGAAATTTGTTGACTTAGCAGCAACAGTTCAATGCAATACATAATATAGAAGAGAAAAAATAATAAATAAAATAAAATAATAATAATAGTAATAAATTTAAGTAAATCAATGATAGTATTAAAAATGGGCAAAAAACAGAAATAATATTTATTTAAAAAGTGAGGTAGTGTCCAAGCGTTCAATGTCCATTTAGGAATCGGATAGCAGAGGGGAAGAAGCTGTTCCTGAATTGCTGAGTGTGTACCTTCAGGCTTCTGTACCTCCTACCTGATGGTAACAGTGAGAAAATTGCATGCCCTGGGTGCTGGAGGTCCTTAATTATGGATGCAGACTTTCTGGGACACCGCTCCCTGAAGATGTGCAGGGTACTTTGCAGACTAGTACCCAAGATGGAGCTGATTAGGTTTACAACTCTCTGCAGCTTCTTTCGGTCCAGTGCAGTAGCACCGCCCCCCGCCATACCAGACAGTGTCGCAGCTTGTCATAAAGCTCTCCACGGTACATCTATAGAAATTTTTGAATGTATTTGTTGACATGCCAAATCTCTTCAAACTCCTAATGAACTTTAGCTACTGTCTTGCCTTTATAATGACAAGATAGGCAGAACTCAGCATGGATTCCTTAAAGGAAAATCCTGCCTGACAAACCTATTACAATTTTTTGAGGAAATTACAAGTATGCTAGACAAGGGAGATGCAGTGGATTTTGTATATTTGGATTTTCAGAAGGCCTTTGACAAGGTGCCACACATGAGGCTACTTAACAAGATAAGAGCCCATGGAATTACAGGAAAGTTACATACGTGGATAGAGCGTTGGCTGATTGGCAGGAAACAGAGAGTGGGAATAAAGGGATCCTATTCTGGTTGGCTGCCGGTTACCAGTGGTGTTCCACAGGGGTCCGTGTTGGGGCCGCTTCTTTTTACGTTGTACACCAACAATTTGGATTATGGAACAGATGGCTTTGTGGCTAAGTTTGCTGATGATACGAAGATAGGTGGAGGGGCCGGTAGTGCTGAGGAAACAGAGAGTCTGCAGAGAGACTTGGATAGATTGGAAGAATGGGCAAAGAAGTGGCAAATGAAATACAATGTTGGAAAGTGCATGGTTATGCACTTTGGCAGAAGAAATAAATGGGCAGACTATTATTTAAATGGGGAGAGAATTCAAAGTTATGAGATGCAATGGGACTTGGGAGTCCTCGTACAGGATAATCTTAAAGTTAACCTCCAGGTTGTGTCAGTGATGAAGAAGGCGAATGCAATGTTGGCATTCATTTCTAGAGGAATAGAGTATAGGAGCAGGGATGTGATGTTGAGGCTCTATAAGGCGCTGGTGAGACCTCACTTGGAGTACTGTGGGCAGTTTTGGTCTCCTTATTTAAGAAAGGATGTGTTGACGTTGGAGAGGGTACAGAGAAGATTCACTAAAATGATTCCAGGAATGAGAGGGTTAACATATGAGGAACTGTTGGACTGTATTCCTTGGAGTTTAGAAGACTGAGGGGAGAACTCATAGAAACTTTTTGAATGTTGAAAGGCATGGACAGATTGGATGTGACAAAGTTGTTTCCCATGATGGGGGAGTCTAGTACGAGAGGCCATGACTTAAGGATTGAAGGGCGCCCATTCAGAACAGAGATGCGAAGAAATTTTTTTAGCCAGAGGGTGGTGAATCTATGGAATTTGTTGCCATGGATGGCAGTGGAGGCCAAGTCATTGGGTGCATTTAAGGCAGAGATTGATAGGTATCTGAGTAGCCAGGGCATCAAAGATTATGGTGAGAAGGCGGGGGAGTGGGACTAAATGGGAGAATGGATCAGCTCATGATAAAATGGCGGAGCAGACTTGACGGGCCGAATGGCCGGCTTCTGCTCCTTTGTCTTATGGTCTTATGGTCTTATAACTGCATCGATATGTTAGGAACAGGTTAGAGCCTCAGAGACCTTGACACTAAACACACAAGAACTTGAAACTGCTCACTCTCTCCACTTCTGATCCCTCTATGAGGATTGGTATGTGTTCCTTTGTCTTACCCTTCCTGAAGTCCACAATCAGCTCTTTCGTCTTACTGACGTTGAGTGCCAGGTTGTTGCTGTGGCACCACTCCACTGGTTGGCATATCTCACTCCTGTACGCCCTCTCATCATCACCATCATCACCTGAGATTCTACCAGCAATGGTTGTATCGTCAGAAAATTTACAGATGGTGTATCATGGGTAGATGTCAGGTTGGTTCTACTTCACTAACTGGAGCCTGATGTTAAAAGAATATTAAAACTACTATTTATTTCTCTTACTAGGGGGACACAGCACGACAGCCAGTAGAGCTGCCCCAGCTGCATCCCATGTGGAGTTTGCACACTCTGTCTGTGACCATGTGATTGCACTGGTATCCTTCCACATCAAAGTGACGTGCACGTTAGTAGATTAATTGTCCACTGTAAGTTGTTTCTAGTGTGGGTAGGAGGTGAAATCTGGAGGAAGTTAATAAGGATGTGGGAAGAACAGTGAAAAATGGGATAAATGGAAGTTTAATGCAAGTAAGTGTCGATGATAGGGCTGTACTCAGTGGGTCACAGTGTCTATTCCTATGCTTAATGACTATATGTACTGAACTCAAGTGTTTCCATGCTCAAAGCTGAATATTTGATCTAGATATGGTTCTAAGTTGCATTTGAGGAAGTTGCAATTTATTGCTGCTTTGGGATTAATGTGACCGCTGCTCAAGCTGCCGTCCTTTGTGTCTTGCATCAGCACATTTTGAGGAAATAATCAAACCTACCCTCTGCTGGTTGAGATCAAAAAGCTTGAATTCTTTGACTGGACCTCTGCCTGTTCACCTATTTACAAGCTGGTCCAGGTAAAATAGCAGAGGAACCTTGCAGAAAAAGCTGCTAATATAAGTAATTATAACTTGTTCTTAGGAGGGAATTGGAGTCATAGAGCACTACAGCACAGAAACAAGCCCTTCGTCCAGTGTTGCCTGTGTCAAACCATTAATCCGCCTAGTCCCATCGACCTGCACCTATATCATAGCCCTGGATACCCCTCCCATCCATGTACCTATCAAATTTTCCCTTAAGTGTTCATGATCTCTTCTCACTGTTGTCATCAGGAAGAACATACAGGAGCTTCAGGACTCACACCACCAGGTTCAGGAACAGTTATTACCCCTCAAACATAAGGCTCCTGAACCAGAGGGGATAACTTCACTCAACTTCACTTGCCCCACCACTGAATTGTTTCCACAACCACCGGACTTCCTTTCAATGACTTTTCATCTCATGTCCTTGATATTTATTGCTTATTTATTATTATTATTTCCTTTATCTCTTTTGTATTTGCAGTTTGTTGACTTTTGGTTGTCCACCCTGTTGGGTACGGTCTTTCATTGATTCTATTATTGTTATTGGACTTACTGAGTATGCCTGCAAGATAACAGATCTCAGGGTTGTATATGGTAACATTAATGTATACTGGTAATAAATTTACTTTGATATTCGAAATTGACCCCGCAACCACCACTTGCACTGGCAGATCATTCCACACTCTCAACACCCTCTGAATGAAGTTCGTATTCCTGCTCCCCTTAAACATTTCACCTTTCACCCTTAACCCATGACTTCTAGTTGTAATCCTCAGTGGAAAAAGCCTGCTTGCATTTACCCCTCATCATTTTGAAAAACTCTAACAAAACTGCCCTCAGTCTTCCATGTTCCAGAGAATAAAGTCCTAACCTATTCGACCTTTCCCTATAACTTGGGTGCTCAAGTTCTGGAAATAGCCTTGTAGATCTTCTCTGTACTCTTTCAATCTTATTTACATCTTTCTTGTAGGTAGGCGAACAAAACTGGACAGAATACTAAAAGTTAGACCTGACCAAAGTCTTACACAATTTCAACATAACATCTCAACTCCAGTACTCAATATATTGATTTATGAAAGCCAATATGCTTTCTTTATGACCCTATCTACCTGTGAGGCCACTGTCCGTATTCCCAGATCCCTTTGTTCTACTGCACTCCTCACTGCCCGACCAAATTCACTCTGGTTGGTTCTCCCAAAGTGCAATACCTCACACTTATCTCCATTAAATTCCATTTGCCATTTTTCAGTCCATTTTTCCAGCTGGTGCAGACCCTTATGCAAGCTTTGTAGTCTTTCACGCTGTCCACTACACCCACAGTCTTGATGTCATCCGCAAATCTGCTGATCTTTTTTGCTATATTATCATCCAGATCCTGGATATAGGTGACAAACAATAATGGACGCAGCACTGATCTCTGCGGCACACCACAAGTTACAGGACTCCAGTCAGTGAGGCAAGCATCTACAACCACTCTATGGCTTCTTCCACGAAGCCAATGTTTAATACAGTTTAAAACTACATCTTGAATCCCAAGTGACTGAACCTTCTTGACCAATTTCCTGTTCAGGACCTTCTCAAAGGCCGTGCTCAAGTCCATGTAGACAATATCCACTGCCTTGCCTTCATAAACTTTCCTGGTATTTCCTGGAAAGACTGTATAAGATAGGTTAGATACGACTTGCCACATACAAAGCCATGTTGACTAGCCCTAATTGGTCCTTGGTTATACAAATACTTAGTATATTTCCATTCCCTTAGAATATCTTCCAATAATTTTCCCACTACTGTTATCAGGCTCATTGGGCTATTATTTCCTGATTTATTCTTAGAGATTTTCTTATTAAACAATGAAACAAAGTTAGTTATCCTCCTGTCCTCTGCCACCTCACCCTTTGCTAAGGATGGTTTAAATATCTCTGCCAGGGCCCCTACAATTTCAGTGTGCTAGCCTCCCACAGGGACTGAGGAAATGCATTGTCAGGCCCTGGGGATTTATCCACCCTAGTTTGCCTCAAGACGGTAAACACTTCCTCCTTTGTAATCTGTATAAGGTCCATAACCTCACTGCAGCATTGCCTGAGATCTCTAGACTCTGTGTCTATCTCCTGAATAAACAGAGATGTAAAAAAAATCCACTTAAGATCTTCAGCTCTTTCAGCTCCATGTATAGATTACCACTCTGATCTTCCAGAGGACCAGTTTTGTTCCTAGCTATCGTTTTGCTCTTAACATGTCTGTAGAGGTCCTTAGGATTCTCTTTAATCTCATCTGCTAGAGCAACCTCATTTCCTTCTCTTGTATTTCTGATATTCCTCAAGTACCTCATTTGTTCCTGCCTGCCTATACCAGGTTTGCATCTCATTCTTTTTCTTAACCAGGGACTCAATTTCTCTCAAAAACCAAGGTTCCCTAAACCTGCTATCCTTGCTTTTTTATTCTGATAGGAACATACATGCTCTGTACTCCCACTTACCAAGTACACCTTTGCCAGAAAACAACCTGTTCTAAAGTTGCTAGATACTTCCTGATACCATCAAAACTGGTCTTTTTCCAATTTAGAATCACAACCCCAGGACCAGATGTATCTTTTTCCATAATTACTTTTAAATTAATGGCATTATGATCATTAGATGCAAAGTGTTCACCTATACCAACTTTTGTCAACAGTCTGATCTCATTTCTTAATAGGTGATTTAGTATCACACTCATTCTAGTTGGAACGTCAAAATATAGATTAAGGAAGCTTCCCTGAACACAATTAACAAACTCTATCCTATACAGCCCTTTTACAATATGGGAGTTCCAATCAATACGTGGAAAGTTAAAATCACCTAGCATCACAACCCTACATTTCTTGTAACAATCTGCAATCTCTACAAATTTGCTCCTCTAAATCCCACGGATTATTGGGTGATCTGTAATATAATCCCATTAACATGGTCATGCCTTTATTATTCCCCAGTTCTACCCATAAAGCTTCACAAGACGAGCTCTCCAATCTGCCCTGACTGACTCTCTGCCTGTGACACTTTTGCTAACTAGTATTGCCACACCTCACCCTTTAATCTCTCCCATTCTATCACATCTAAAACAATGGAACATTGAGCTGCCAGTCCTGCCCCTCTCGCAATCAACTCTCTCTAATGGCTACAGTCTCATAATTCCATATGCATGTATGTGCAGGATGTAAGAAATGAAGTCAATTCAATTCATTCATTCATTCTATTCATTCTTCCTGAACTCAATTTGCAGGACCCCATCAAACAACATACCCATGTCATCAGACTGACATGGACCATGATCTCTGGCTGCTCATTCTCCCATTTAAGACTGCCATGAACTCTATCCAAGATGTCCTTGATCCTGGTACGTAGAGGCAACAAAGCATTCAGGAGGCTTGTTCCCAGTCACAGAGCCTTCTTTCTGTTCCCCTATCCAAAAAATTCCCTATAAGTACAGGTCAGCTCTTCACTCTCTTCTCTTCTGAGCCACAATGCCAATGTATCAATTTCCTCAAATTATATTTCAGGGATGTAGGAAACTAATGATATCAGCTTTAGTTAAACTTCACATTTAAGTTACTTGAAATAAAACGGGATTCAATTCACACTGAACTCCAACAGATCAAGCAGTCCTTCAGTCATTTCTGGGTTATTTGAAAATGTTTTATACTTATCTAATATGGTGAAATGCTGCTGCAGAACAGCCTTTTGTCTTCCACTGAGCACCCCATTACTGATTGTGTATCCACAGCATCATTGACTGAAGCCTTGCCTGCTTGTCTCTCCACATCTGCTGCCTGACATACTGAATACTGTCAGTATTTTCAAATTTTATTTCAGATTTTCAACATCTGCAGTATTTTTGCCCTTCAAGTTTTTCGGTATAAGCGCTAAAGTGGGTAAAGGAAGAGAGCTGCTTGCAGTGAGGATAGTCTCCTTTATAGATCTCCTTCCTTCCTCTCCTGGCAGTCCTGGAGGGAGTCCTTGTGAGAGTATCACTCACTTCAGCAACTCTTCCTCTGAGGCCAACAGCAATAATAACTCCAGCAACATTTTGCTTTGTGTTGACGTTCTAGGCAAAGAAATTGAGATGTATGTGGCACTTCTAAAATCGAATATTTTATAGGAAAGAAGTAAAATTATGACATTCACAGAATTATCATAGTGCATCAGAAATTCATCAATACTCCTTTGGTCTTTTAACTCTGTCCTACAGACAAGTGATGCCAACTGAACTTGGTGGAGAAATTAATGTGCACTTTGTACTGAAGAGCACATATCCTGGCTCCCTCTTGCATTAAGCCAGATATTAATATTACTCCTCCAAGCTAGGACCCTGGTTAGATTGGTTCCATTATTTATCTCCTGACCTCCAGGTCCTTCCACCACCCCCAACACAATACCAGTAACTCCATCTGTCAGTCTTAATTATGATCCTCTCTTGATTAGCTTGATTCCTAATCTCCTCAATTACCCAGCCTAAAAAGGATAAGATCTCCAACAGCCCAACTTTCAAAATGACCTGGCAAACTTCCAATAGTTCCCACACTCAGCAGGATGAGTGAAGCTCCAACAATTCTCGAGAAGCTTGGCATCATCCTTGTCAGAGAAGCAATAACCTCTGACAACCAAGTCCAACTCCTAGCCTTCTTGTGTGGCTTAGCCCCTAAGCCCAGCAGAACTGTTTCTACTGTCAGAAGAACGAGCGAAAGTGGGTCCTGGCGCCTTAAAACCAGTGCTTCGGGTAGATGGGGCTTGTCAGCCTGGGAAGGCAGTCCATCTAAGAGAAGGAAAACTCTGATTTCAAACCTCCGCTGCCTTGCAGCCATACCCACTCATGGGAAAGGCTTCGGGAGTAAACCCCGAGGACAAATCTGGAGCTGAAATTCCTAAGGCAATCCGACGTTGTCTTCAACCTCGTTCTGGCAACTCCTGCGACAACACTGGTGCCAAGCTGCATCAGCCCTTGTCCTTTCCTTGGACAACATCGGTGTCGTGGAGAGGGGAGACTTGCTGCATGGGCATCTGCCGGTCTTCCATACAACCTTGCCCAGGCCTGCGCCCTGGAGAGGACACTTCAGTGTCGCCTCACCACGACGGCACAACAGCAAGGCTTTCCAGGTGCAGATCCATGGTCTCGTGAGACTAACGGATGCCACCAACTCCAACATCCCTTCCCAAACACACAAGCTTTGCAACCGTGAGCAGCGGTCAGAAGGGAATTCTACCTCATGCACCAGTCTGACTTGGAAGTATATCCTTGTTCTACATTGCTGCACTGAGACTCTGAACCTGGAAAGCAGCAGCATATCACCATCACCCTCTCAGTGAGATGTAGGATTGGGCCCTTAATGTGTTTACTCAGCAGGACACTCCCTCGATCACCTCTACTCCCCAGTTATGCCATGTTTCAGAAATTGATGTTCATGCCATCATGTTGCTGGCTACCCAGATGGAATATAAGATGTTGCATCTCCAACTTGAATCTGGCTGCATCATGACAGTAGAGGAGGCCACTGACTAACATGTCAGAATGGGAATGGGAAGAGGAATTAAAATGAGTGGCTACTGGGACATCCCACTTTTTCTGGTCAGCGAAGCGGTCTCCCAATCTACGTCGAATCTCACCAATATACAGAAAGCCACACGGGAAGCACTGGATACAGTAGAAGACCCCAAAAAACTCACAGTTGCAATGTCATCTCACCTGGAAGGACTGTTTGGGGACCTGAATGATAGTGAAGGAAGAGGTGTAGGGGCAGGTGTAGCACCTGTTCCACCTGCAAGGATAAGTGCCAGGAGGGAGATCAGTGGGGAGAGACAAATGGACAAGGAAATCAGGTAGGAGGAGATCCCTGTGGAAAGCAGAAAGTGCAGGGAAGGAAAGATGTGCTTATTGGTGGGATCCCATTGGAGATGGCTGAAATTATGGAGAATTATGTGCTGGACACGGACTGGTGGGTGGTAGGTGAGGATAAGAGGAACCCTATACTGGGTGGGGTGGCGGGAGGATGAGGTGAGGGCAGATGTGTGCAAAATGGGAGAGATACAGTTGAGGGCAATGTTGATGGTGGAAGAAGGAAAGCCATCTGGAAAATTGAAGTGATTTACTCTGGAAATTCAAACTTGAAAGCAGTATACAGGGCTAATGACTGGACTCTTAACAGTGTAGAGGAACAGGGGTATCTTGAGATCAATGTCTATAGATTGCTCAAAGTTGCAGTGCAAGTTGATGGGATAGTTAAGTAGGTGTTTGTTCCATGAGCCTTAATTAGTCGGGGGTCCTTGAATAGCAACGTGATATATAATAGCTTCTGATCCACAGTTCCTGGGAAATCATATTTGATGTGGGTTTCCACCATGCGTCCTGTCCACAAACCCTTACCATCCATCATTCACAAACCCGTAAGAATGCTACCATCACAGCTTATACAGGTCAAAGATGACCTGGGACTCAGGTCAGCTGGCGTTTACAGGATTCCCTGTGAATGCGGAGCAGCGTATATCGCCAGATGGGATGCACGGTGGAAACCCACATCAAGGAGCACAGGAGGTGTATCTGTTTGGGTTACCCCATTAAATTGGCGGCACCAGAACATTGCACAAAACCACTCTGCTACGCCAGTGGCTTTGAGGACTGCCTGGTAAAGAAGGCTATTGAAATAAAACTATAGGAAAATAATCTTAACTCAGATGGAGGTCTTGCTCTAAGTAAGAAATGGAATTTGATTGCAAACAAAATGGGACAGCAGAAACCTGATTGGATAAGGACTAATCAATCAAGAGTGACGGATTATGGACATATAAATATGACCAGATTAGACATGCCAGGCATCATCCCTGATGAAGATGGCAGAGTTTGTCATTGAAACATCACTTACCTGTACTTGGCTGGAAGCCTGAGAAGAGTTTATTCGTCATATATGCCGGAAAAGCACTAGATCAGTATTCTTGGCTTTTAATGTCGCTGTCAAAGCATCTCCTTTCTCAAATGATAGTGAAGCTGCTTTTTTTGCTGCATTCCCTGCCCAAAGAACTGGAACCTTAGCATGTTTATTATCATCAGATTATTTTAAGGATCTATCCCTTAGTAAAAATGATCAGAGAGTCACAGACAGAATCGGTATTTACCAACAAGTCACTTTTACTGTCTCAACTGCAAAGCATGGGGGTTCACAAACTATCTACCTGTGTGCATCCTCACTAGAATTTCCTGACCCTCAATGAACAGTCAATGAAGAGAAAAGGTATTACCCTGGAAAGGAGTCTATACTGGCCAGGCATTCCTCATACTCCCAATCTCCTCATGTCCGTGGGATCCTCATCATCCGCAATGGTTGCTGAAGAGTCATCGCCACCATGTATCTGGAGCTCCTGACTAATAAGGTTCATCATCAGGTGGACTGATGGATCTCCGTCCCATTGGCTAAAGATCACCTGACCTACCTGGATCACCTTCTTACCAACTCCAGTCCATGGCTATAACCAACATTGTTCTATGGTTTCTCCCCCCACCCCCACCACAGCCTCGTTCCTTTCAGCTCTGTTTGATTCAAACCAGTCACTGAGTCTAATGAGATTGCAGATCACTTCCCTGGTCAATCTGCCACTTTACACAGAAGTTGCTTCTCAGTCTGAGAATAGTCTCAGGTTTATCAGGTCATTAGCTGAAGCTCCATGTGTCCACATTCAACGGCTCTGATTAGATTATCCTGGAGCAACAATCAGATCAGAGTCTACCAAATGGTTGGGGGGAAGCAAAGACAATTGATTTACCTGTTTCCCTTGTCCTTATTCATCTGAATCCACTGGTAGTAGGTAGACTGTAGTTCCTTCTGACCAACAGGATGGACAGGCATTTTGCTGCCCAGGGGCTGGGTGCAAAGAGGGTGTAATATAAGGTAGAAGTTGTGACTGTTGACCATAAGGGGAGTGAGGTGTACCGCGGTGATCAAATGACACCAAAACCAAGCCATAGAATATTGTGAGTCATAAGTAATGAGGTGAAGGCAGGAAATGAGGGTGAATTAGCATTGTTACATTGGCAACTCTGGTCATGTCAGTGACTCTTATTTTCTAGCTCAGCAGTCCTGCCTACAGTCTAACTTATTATTCTAGTGTTAAACCTTGAACAGATTCACCCAAGAGCCATATGTACAAAGCAACCTCCTGTATTCTTGAAGCCAATATATAGTCAATGAATATTTAATAACTGGCAAATGATACAACCTCTAAATACTGACCTTCTGTAAAGGGAAAATCGGAAATAATAGAGTACAGCCACTGGCCAGAATGATTAACTTGGAAATTCTCTCATTTCAGAGCCAGGCAACCTCAATCCATCAAATGCAATCATATTGGTCTCAAGTTGTGTTCGAAAGTTTTCACTAGATTCAAATTTCACATCCATTCTTTTGTCTTTGAATGCAGCACCCACTGGAAGTGTTTCTTACATCTATCTTTTCAATTTCTTTCATAATCCTAAAACCATCAAATTAAGCCTTGCCTTTCTCTGTTTCAAAGAATACATCCTAGCTCATGTAAACTCCCTCCAACATTAAATCTCTGATTTCATCATCTACATCAAAGAAGCCCTCTTCATTGCTGAAAATGTGCTAAACTTTGACTAAGCAATAAATTTGTTCTCGGGTGATGTTAGGTGATCCAGAGATCACCTAACCAGAGTTCTGTATAAATTTAAGAAAACTTTCTTTCCTTTGTATTCTGTTTAGATCTCATTTGTCTTTTTTGATTTTTTTATCTGGCTAAAATATTTCACAATGTTTGTGTGCCTGAAGATGTAAGTATCTCTGACCAAGCTACTCACTATTAAATAATAATCATCTCTGTCCATTGCTGGTCCACAATAAGTGATAATCACGTCTACCTTCCTAAATAGTCCTCTGCCACAGTTTTGTTCTCCAATATTATCAATTTCTCTGCTAAGCTCTCATCTAATGAACATTTACATCAATGAACTCAAATCTATAGTCCTCTGTTGTGTTATCTCAGTAATGAGTAAATACAGCAGTGTAGTGGCTAGCACAACACATCACCGTATCAGCAACCAGGTTCAATTCCCGCTGCTGCCTCTAAGGTGTTTGTAGGTTCTCCCTGTAATGGCATTGGTTTCATTCAGGTGTTCAGGTTTGCTCCCACAGTCCAAAAATGTACCAGTCGGTAGATTAATTGGTTATTGTAAATTGCCTTGTGAAAATGCTACAATTAAACTGGGGCATTGCTGGGAGGTGCAGTTTAAAGAGCTGTAAGGGCCTATGCTGCACTGCATGTCAATAAATAAATAAATAAATATTTGCACTTCCTTCTGATATCAGGGTAGATCTAATTGAAACTATTATCCATTTCTCTTGCCACACAGATAATTTCCAAATGGGGCATTGATCTACCATCTCTGAGCTTTGAATTGAGTTAGCAATCTCTTATTAAATGCCTTCTGAAGTCCATAGAAGTTCCATGTGTAAACATACTCTCAAATTACCACTTAAAAATACCAAACATGGTTTAACCTTTACAAATCCAAGCAGATTCTCCACAATTAGCTTTAATTTCCCCAGCTGCTTTTGATTATAAATTTCAATAACTTCACGCAACAGCTGCTGTGTCTATAATTTCCTTGTTTTCCCTCTTGATTGTTTTGAAATAATGGAAGTATGGAAGTGAAAGTGCATTTCAAATCAATATTATTATATGCTCCTGTGTCTCTTAAAACAATGGACCTTTGACTGAATGAATCCATTAAATTAACATTAGAACAAACTTTTAAAGATTGCGTGTATATTAACTGTGCAGTTTTGCATGAACTTTGTTTGCAAGAATTATTTCCCCCATACAGCAGCTCAGGATTCTTTGCTGCATAGGCTGAGAGACCCTGAAACCCGCTCAAAAGGAAAAGGAAGCAGAGAAAAAGGGAACTTGGATCAGCTGATCCCCTCCATCCCACGTTTTAGATGTAAATAACTCGCTCAACATGAGTATCATCTCCCAATTCTAAGGGTCAGATTAAGAAGCACAAAAACATAGCAGGAAAAATTAGACAATAAAAATAATCATTGAAAATAGAGGTAAGTATTGGAGGAGATGAGAGAAGAATTTATGAATTATTTGGTATCCCTGTAGCAAGTATATTAAAAGCTCATAATAAATCTGTGATTCCACCAGAATATGATCTTTTAAAGCCATTTATCTTTCCACAGCCAGATCTTAAAATGTATTAGTTTATTGGTTTAGAGGGTTTAATTCAAGTTTGCTTTCATAAATATTTGAGATTAATTATTTCTTCTCCTTTAGGTGCAACATGATTTGACCTTGTTGCTAAATCAGTGCCCAATTTTATACAGCTCCATACAACCCATGTCAAGAGGGTTGGATATGATGTAAACTTATACCCTCTACAATGGTGGCTAAGATCCTGCTCATACGGCTAGGTATGTAAACATTAAATTGAAGCTGGCAATCCCACCTCTTTATTGAAACTGCTGGGCCTTAGGCCCCACTTGAACACATGCACAAATTGGAGTGAGGCTCCCCTAGCTCCTTGACTTTGACCAGGAAAATTTCAGGCAGCCAACAATGCTCCAGGTGTCCCATTATGGTCACCATTAGACTCCATCTGATGCATCAGACACAAATTCCTGGAGGAACACAGTAGATCAGGCAGCATCTATGAAGGGGAATAAACAGATGACATTTGGGCCAAAACTGTTCATCAGGACTGGAAAAGAAGGAGGCAGAAACCTAAATAAGAAAGAGGGAGGAGGTGCAGGAGTTCAAGCTGACAGGTAATAGGTGAGTGTATACGAGGGGAAAAGCGTGTGGCTGGATGATGGGATGAAAGGGAATGGTGTATAACCCTGGGAAGTGATATGTGGAAGAGTTAAATGACAGAAGAAGGAATCTGGTAAGAGAGGACTGTGAAACATGGAATTATGATCAGGGGATGGGGAAGCAGAGGGAGGTAACGGGCAGGCCATAAGAGTGGAGGAGGGTTGATGGAGCCAGCAGAATGAGGAAAAGCAAAAGGCTGGGGTGAAGGAAGTGGAACAGACAGGAGTATTTACCAGAAGTTAGAGAAATTGATGTTCATGCCTTCAGGCTGGAGACTTCAGCTGCAGTCTGTTTACCATACGAGGGTACGGTAATCTGGTATTTAGGCTATCCTCTCCTTCAACCCATCATGCCACTTCTTGCTGACCTCTGATAAAGAGTTTAGGATGTGAAACATTAAGTGACTCTCCTTTCACCCAACATCCAATTTTTGTTAGGTGTGTCCAGGAAGGATTCCTGACCTAATGTGTGAATAGGTTGACGAGAGGAAAAGCCATGCCAGAACTGATACTAGGCAATGAGCTGGTCAGGTGAGAGATCTCTCAGTTGATAACTGTTTTGGAGAGGGATCACATCTCCCTGACCTTTACCATACCCTTGGACAGAGATAGGAGCAGATGTTATCTGTACATATTTAATTGGGAAAGGATGAATTATGATGCAATGAGATAAGAAATCTCAGTGAACTGGTAAATGCGGGCTCACTTTTAACATAGAAGAAAAACTTGGACAGGTACATGGATGAGAGGTGTATGGAGGGATATGGTCCAGGTGCAGGTCAGTGGGACTACGCAAAAAAATGATTCGGCACAGCCAAGAAGGGCCAAAAGGCCTGTTTCTGTGCTGTAATGTTCTATGGTCCTATGGTTCTAAGAGTGTAAACTGGGAACAAATGTACTCAGGGAAATGCACAATGAAAATGCAGAGGCAATTGAGGGAGCACTTGCATGGGGTTCTGGATTGGTTTGTCCCATTGAGGCAGGGAAAGGATGTTAGGGTAAAGGAACCATGCTTGACAAGAAATGTGGAACATCTAGTCAAGCGGAAGAAGGAAGCATACTTAACCTTTAGGAAGCAAGGATCAAATAGGGCTTTTGAGAGTTATAAGGTAGCCGACAAGGAGTTTAAGAAGGGATTTAGGAGAACTAGAAGGGGACATGAGAAAGCCTGGGTGAGTAGGATTAAGGAAAAGCCCAAGGAGGTCCACATGTATAGGAAGCACAGGCCAATGATTAGAGTGAGGGTAGGACCAATCAGGGATAAAAGAGGAAACACATGTCTGGAGTCAAAGGAGGTAGGGAAGGTTCTTAATGAATACTCTGATTCAGTGTCCGCCAGTGAGAGTGGCTTTGACAAGTGGCCTTGACAAGTGTTCATCAAGGTTCCAATGGTAGGCTTATTCAGAAAGTCACAATACAAGGTGTTCAGCTCATCTTGGCTGCATGGATTGAGAAATGGCTTACCTGCAGAAGTCAAAGGGTGGTAGAAGATGGAGCATAGAGATCGGGGACCAGTGGTGTTCCTCAAGAATCTGTCCTGGGATGTATGCTCTTTGTGTATTTTAGAAATAACTTATATGGGGAAGTGGGAGGGTGGGTTAGTAAGTTTGAAGACAATGTGAAAGGTGATGATGTTGTGTATAGTTCAGATGGTTGTCACAGGTTACAACAGACCATTGACAAGATGCAGAGCTGGACTAATAAGAGACTGGTAGAGTACCATCTGGAAAACTGTGAAGTGGTAAACTTTGATTGGTCAAAGGTGAAGGCAGGATACAGCAAAGATTCTTCGCAGTGTAAAGAAACAGAGGGATCTTGAGGTCCGTGTCCATAGATCCCTCAAAACTGCCAGGGGTTGTGGTAAAGACGGATATATTGGCAACATTTAAGAGACTCTTAGATAGGCACATGGATGAAAGAAAAATTGTGGGCTCTATTGGGGGCGGGGGGGTGGTCTCAGGTTGATCTTGGATTAGATTCAAAGGGTGGCACAATTTTATGGGCATGTATTGTTTTATGATACACTTTTTTTCAGATTTTACGGCCAATTCACATCAGTTACACTACCAATTTCTGGTAAACTGCGCTAGTAGCTGGAAGGCCTGGTCAAGTGACAGACTACTAACTTTCTTCATTGGTATTATAGTGCTCGTTTCAAGCTGCTGGCCCTGCAGGTTATATTCTCCTGCAAGAGTGACGTCATGTGCTGCTTTGCTCCTGTCACAGTTGGTGAGCTGGCTGTGTGGAATCCATGTGACATGAGACTGATTTGGGAGTAGTGGTAAGTCTGAGACCGCTGTGTGCTTACAAAGAGAGAGTGTTGTGGCTCTATTGAATGGAAGAGCCTGTAATGGGATGGCACAGTGGTATGTTCTCCCTATAAATCTGTATTGTACCCCTACATATTCCAGTTTCCTCCCACATCCCAAAGACACGTGGTCTATTCGATTAATTCACCACTACAGATTAAAGTTCGAAGCACATTTATTATTGAAGCATGTATACATTATACAACCCTGTGATTCACCTCCTTACAGGCAGCCACAAAACAACGAAACCCAAAAGAACCCGTTAAAAAAAAAGACCATCAAACACCCAATGTGCAAACAATAAAAGTAAGCAAATAGCATTTAGAACTGAAGTTTTACAAAAGTGCCTCATGTGTGGAGATGAGTGGTGGAACTTGAGGTGAGCTGATGGGGATGGGGGCGAGATATCAAATGGGATTAGTATAGATGGGAGATCATGGTCTTGTTGGGCTGACTCTGTGTAATACCCTGTTGGTGTGTGCTGGACAATTCACAATATGGCTATCACCACCTGGAACTGAAATGATGGTAATGAGATGGGGCTACTCATTTTGCATGTGTCCTGTATCGGCTCAAACAGTTAAGTGTTAATTGCTTACCACAGTTGCAATGTCCTATTTCTAGCACTATGCAACGATACTCTCCATTGTGTAACAGATTGTCTACAAGCTGGCATGTGCAGGGTAGGGCAGCTGTCAGCATTGATTCAATCTTGACATCTGGTGCTGTTTGGGGGAGTAGTTACCCATCCAACCAGTGACAACGTAGGTCTCTCCCAGGTGCACTGGATACTTTCCGTGTCCCAAAGATGGTCAGTTGCCTGCTGTAAATTATTAATTGTATAGGCTAATAACAAAAACAAAGAGTTGATGACCACGAGTAAAAGGGTAAATTGTGGGTTTCAAGGAAATGAGAAAAATGATGGGATTAATGGGATAGGGATTAGGTTTGAAGATAAATTAAGTAAACAGTTCCTGTATCCTACAATCCTTTGGAACGTACCTATGCAGAACTCCATGCAAATATCCCCTGAACATTTGCCTCATTTCCCTAAGAACATCTGTTCCCGATTTATGCTTCCAAGTTCCTGCCTGATAGCCTTATATTTCCCCTTATTCCAATTAAACATTTTCCAGACTGGTCTGTTCCTATCCCTCTCCAATGCTATGGTAAAGGAGATAGAGTTGTGATCACTATCTCCAAAATGCTCTCCCACTGAGAGATCTGACACCTGACCAGGTTCATTTCCCAATACCAGATCAAGTACAGCCTCTCCTTTTGTAGTCTTATCTACATATTGTGTCAGGAAACCTTCCTGAACACACCTAACAAACTCCACCCCATCTAAACCCCTTGCTCTAGGAAGATGCCAATCAACTATTTGGGAAATTAAAATCTCCCATCATGACAACCCTGTTATTATTGCACTGTTCCAGAATCTATCTCCCAATCTGCTCCTCGATGTCCCTGTTACTATTGGGTGGTCTATAAAAAACTCCCAGAAGACTTATTCACCCCTTCCTGCTTCTAACTTCCACCCACAGAGATTCAGTAGACAATCCCTCCATGACTTCCTCCTTTTCTGCAACTGTGACACTATCTCTGATCAGCAGTGCCATGCCCCCACCTCTTTTGCCCCCCTCCCTGTCCATTCTGATACATTAAGGGAGCTAGAGCTTTACTCTTTGGAGAGAAGGAGGATGAGACGAGACATGATAGAGGTATACAAGATAATAAGAGGAATAGACAGAGTGGATAGTCAGCGCCTCTTCCCCAGGGCACCACTGCTCAATACAAGAGGACATGGCTTTAAGATAAGGGGTGGGAAGTTCAAGGGGGATATTAGAGGAAAGTTTTTCACTCAGAGAGTGGTTGGTGCATGGAATGCACTGCCTGGTTGGTGCAGGGGATGCAATTGTGGTTGTTGTGTACATCCCTCCCTCTGCCAACCCGACGTCGGCGTATAACAGCATTTACACCGTCATAGCCAAATTACAAACCCAGCACCCAAGTGCGCTCATTACCATCTCGGGTGACTTCAACCAGGTTACCGTGGCTAGAACACTGCCCAACTTCACGCAGTATGTGAGCTGTACAACCAGAGGGGAGAGGACTCTGGATTTGATGTACACTAACGTTAAGGATGCATACAGCTCCTCTCCCCTCCCACCACTGGGAAGGTCAGATCACAACCTGGTGCATCTAAAACCCTGCTACGTGCCTCTGGTGAAGAGTAAACCTGCAACCTCGAGGACAGTGAGAAAATGGTCGGAGGAGGGTTGTTTTGAGGTGACAGACTGGCAGGCACTCTGTGAGCCACATGGAGAGGATATTGATGGGCTCACAGAGTGCATCACTGATTACATCAACTTCTGTGTGGACTGCAACGTTTCAACAAGAGCTGTCCTTTGTTATTCAAATAACAAGCCATGGGTGACAAAGGACATTAAGGACATCCTGAACGCTAAAAAGAGGGCGTTTAGAGATGGAAGTAGGAAGGAGCTGAGGGCAACACAGAGGGACCTGAAAGCCAGGATCAGGGAGGCTAAAGACAAGTACAGGAGGAAGCTTGAGTGGAAACTCCAGCAGAACAACATAAGAGAGGTCTGGAGGGGGATGAGGACCATCACTGGGTTCCGGCAAACTTGCAACAGAGGAGCGGAAGGCAGTGTGGACAGGGCCAATTAACTTAACCTGTTCTCTAACAGATTTGACATTGTGGCCCCTGCCCATCCCCCACATGAGCCATCTGTTGTCGGCCTCCAACCAACACATATTCCACACTCCCTTCCTACCCCTCCTCACAGTTCCCCACCCTGCTCTCATGACTATACCCCTTCCCCACACGAAACCACCATGGTGGGCTTCACAGCTGAACAGGTGAGAAGACAGCTGAAACGTCTCAATCCAAGCAAGGCTGCAGGACCGGATGGTGTCAGTACCAGGATGCTCAAAGCCTGTGCCCCTCAGCCATGTGGAGTACTTCGCCATGTATTCAACCTGAGCCTGAGGCTCCGGAGGGTTCCTGTACAGTGGAAGACATCCTGCCTCATTCCTGTGCCAAAGACGCCGCGCCCCAGCGGCCTCAACGACTACAGACCAGTGGCATTGACCTCCCACATCATGAAGACCCTGGAGAGACTTGTTCTGGAGCTGCCCTGGCCTATGGTCAGGCCACATTTAGATCCCCTCCAGTTCGCCTACCAGCCCCGACTAGGAGTTGAGGATGCCATCGTCTACCTGCTGAACCGTGTCTACGCCCACCTGGACAAGCCAGCGAGCACTGTGAGGGTCATGTTTTTTGACTTCTCTAGTACGTTCAACACCATCCGCCCTGCTCTGCTGGGGGAGAAGCTGACAGCGATGCAGGTGGATGCTTCCCTGGTGTCATGGATTCTTGATTACCTGACTGGCAGACCACAGTACGTGTGCTTGCAACACTGTGTGTCCGACAGAGTGATCAGCAGCACTGGGGCTCCACAGGGGACTGTCTTGTCTCCCTTTCTCTTCACCATTTACACCTCAGACTTCAACTACTGCACAGAGTCTTGTCATCTTCAGAAGTTTTCGGATGACTCTGCCATAGTTGGATGCATCAACAAGGGAGATGAGGCTGAGTACAGGGCTACAGTAGGAAACTTTGTCACATGGTGTGAGCAGAATTATCTGCAGCTTAATGTGAAAAAGACAAAGGAACTGGTGGTAGACCTGAGGAGAGCTAAGATACCGGTGACCCCCTGTTTCCATCCAGGGGGTCAGTGTGGACATGGTGGAGGATTACAAATACCTGGGGATATGAATTGACAATAAACTGGACTGGTCAAAGAACACTGAGGCTGTCTACAAGAAGGGTCAGAGTCATCTCTATTTCCTGAGGAGACTGAGGTCCTTTGACATCTGCTGGACGATGCTGAGGATGTTCTGCGAGTCTGTGGTGGCCAGTGCTATCATGTTTGCTGTTGTGTGCTGGGGCAGCAGGCTGAGGGTAGCAGACACCAACAGAATCAACAAACTCATCCGTAAGGCCAGTGATGTTGTGGGGATGGAACTGGACTCTCTCACTGTGGTGTCTGAAAAGAGAATGCTGTCTAAGTTGCATGCCATCTTGGTCAATGTTTCCCATTCATTACATAACGTACTGGGTGGGCACAGGAGTACATTCAGCCAGAGACTCATTCCACCGAGATGCAACACAGAGCGTCATAGGAAGTCATTCCTGCCTGTGGCCATCAAACTTTACAACTCCTCCCTTGGAGGGTCAGACACACTGAGCCAATAGGCTGGTCCTGGACTTATTTCATAATTTCCTGGCATAATTTACATATTACTATTTAACTATTTATGGTTCTATTACTATTTATTATTTATGGTGCAACTGTAACGAAAACCAATTTCCCCCGGGATCAATAAAGTATGACTATGACTATGACTATGACTGAGTCAGTGGTGGAGGCAGATACACTAGTGAAGTTTAAGAGACTACTAGACAGGTATATGGAGGAATTTAAGTTGGGGGCTTATATGGGAGGCAGGGTTTGAGGGTCGGCACAACATTGTGTGCTGTACTATTCTATGTTCTATCTAAAACCTGGCACTCGAAGTAGCCCTTCCTGCCCCGAGCCATCCAAGTCTCTGTAATGGCCACAACATCATAGCTCCAAGTACTGATCCACGCTCTAAGCTCATCTGCTTTGTTCATGATACTCCTTGCATTAAAATTAACACATCTGAAACCATCAGTATAAGCGCATCCCTTCTCTGTCACCTGCCTATCCTCCCTCTCACACTGTCTGCAAGCTTTTTCTATTTGTGAGCCAACCGCCCCTTCCTCCTTCTCTTCACTTTGGTTCCCACCCCCCCGCAATTCTAGTTTAAACTCTCCCCAATAGCCTTCGCAAACCTCCCTGCCTCGGATTCAAGTGCAACCCATCCTTATTGTACAGGTCACACCTGCCCCAAAAGAGGTCCCAGTGATCCAGAAATCTGAATCCCTGCCCTCTGCAGCAATCTCTCAGCCATGCATTTATCCTCCACCTCACTCTATTCCTAAACTCTCTGTTGCATGATATAGGGTGTAATCCCGAAATCTCTTAAAATTTAATTTGGAGGTTGAGTCTGCGGTGAGGAAGGCAAATGGCATGTTAGCATTCATTTTAAGAGGACTAGAATATAAAAGCAAGATGTAATGCTGAGACTTGGAATATTGTGAGCAGTTTTGGGCCCCTTATCTTAGAAAGGATGTGCCGAAACAAGAAAGGGTTCAAGAGAGGTTCATGAAAATGATTCCTGGGTTGAATGGCTTGTTATATGAAAAAGATTTGATGGCTTTAGGCCTGTATTCACTAGATTTCAGAAGAACGTGGAGTGACCTTATTAAAACCAATCGAATGGTGAAAGGCCTTGATAGAGTGGATGTGGAGAGATTGTTTCCCATGATGGGAGAGTCTACAACCAGAGGACACAGCCTCAGAATAGAGGAGCATCCTTTTAGAATGGAAGTGAGGAGGAATTTCTTTATCCAGAGAGTGATGAATCTGTGGAATTCCCTATCACAAGCAGCTATGGAGGCCATCTACATGTATAATTAAGGGAGAGGTTGATAGATTCTTGATTTGTCAGGGCATGAAGGGATATGGGGAGAAGGCAGCAGATTAAGGGTGAGAGGAAAATTATATCAGCCATAATGAAATGGCGGAGCAGACTCGATGGGCCAAATGGTCTCATTCAGCTTCTAATTCTGCTCCTATAGCTGATGGTCTTATGGTCTTTTAATCATGGTAGTCATGTGGGATATTCTAACATCTTGTACAGTGGCAATGTTCTCCAGTGATTGAAGCTTCCTTGGGCATGGAGTATTGGTGTCTGCAATTGAAATCCCATCAAATGCAGTGGCTTAGTACTGGGGCTGCTTCTAAATCAGAAACAGTTTCTTCCTCTCTGCCATCTGATTTCTAAATGGACGATACCTCACTACTTTACAGCAAATGAACACTATATATCAATATACATGTTTACTGCAGTTCCATTTTTTTGCTATATTTATCATGCATTGCATTGTACCACTGCCACGAAGTTAACAAATTTCATGACATACAGTATGCCAGTGATATTAAAACTGATTCTGATTCTGAAGTATGTTTGAACTGCTGCACCCAAATGCCACATTGGATTCCAGTGTAAAACACCTACTGAACAGACGTAATATTTGCAACTTTTCCCCTTAAGGCAAGGACATGTATGTACGATACAAGAACTACGAGAGTGTCAACCTCTTGTGGGAAGTACAGGTAACAAGATACAGGCAGCAACAAATTGGTTTGCCGCCCAATTATACTGGACTTTAGGTTTCTCACTACTGCAAGGTGGTCTTGAATACCATGCATCAAAGAAGGATGATGGTATAGGAGACCGTTGGATCCATCTGTTCTAATTCCATCTCCTAGCGCTGGGTGTGAGAGCTGCAGTTCACAATTCTTTATGTAATGAGGGTTTCTCCCTGTGCCGCCACTTAAGGGAGTTCTGGAGTTGCGTCACCTCCAGTTAAAAAGAATAAAATCCCCCATATCTTATTTAATTCTTCTTCCACTTACTTTAAATTGGTGCTGCTGGGGTTTTGAACCTTCTATTTATTGAGGAGCTTTATAATTTCATACATCTCAGTTGTCTTCCCTCAACTTCCTCTGTCCAACTCACCCAATCTTTCCTCACAGTAAAATTTTGACGAACCTCCTCTATAATCTCTCCAACACCATCACGTCTTTCCCGTAACAAGGTAACTGGAATTCCACATAATACCAAGCTGTGGTTTTGCAAGTGCTGTGTACAGTTCCAGCATAACCGCTCAGCTAATGAAGTTCAGAACTCTCTGCAGCTTTACAGCTACCCCACTGACCTGCCCTACAATATTTCAGGATCTAAAGGACCTCAGTGTATGCTGCCAGAAAAATGTGAGTAGTTTAAGCTCGGTCAGATGCCAAACTGGATAACTAACCCAGGGTACAAAATGGATGAGTTTCAGTAATGGACTGCTGAACTGTTTCCCTCTCCATGCTTGCCTCTCTCACCCTGTGCCCCATGCCAGGCTTTCAAGCTGAGTTTCTGTCACAACATGTCTTATTCCATTAGCAATGAGCTATCATTGTGTTTGATGAGTAAATTATTTAGGCAATGGCTGCAGAGAACAGGAAGCTGAAAATGAAATACAGTCCCATGGAGAGAGCCTCCATCAGCATGCAAGGACACTGTAAAGTGAGCCAGAGTCTTATTCTGTCACTAAGCAACTCCAGCCTCATGTGGAGTTAACCAAATCTTTCATTGTTGAAAATATAATGTTGGCATTGAAATCAACTCAGAAATGATATATTCAGCATTTTTCCCAGTGGTACTATTGGATTCGATAGTTTGGGGTGCTGAGGTGAATACACTGCAAATAGATGATGCAGTGGCTATATTTCTCTGTGAGAAAACTCAGATACACTGAGAATTTTAGTTCAGCTGGAAATAAAAGAAAACTTTTGGAAACTGTGACAATGGAGTTGTCAATCAATTACCCAGCTGATTTACAGAAGAAATTAATCCTACGTTATATAATCAATTCCATTAAAGTATGTGACTCCAGTCTAATGCCTGTATTTTCCTTCTATGTGACATAACTGTGTAAACAATAACTTTAATCAGCCTGGAAAAACCAGTGCCCTGCAAACAGTCAGAACAACAAGAATGTTCTCCTAATAATGAACTTACTCAGGTCCTTCCATATCAGAGATCTTCATGATCCGCAGCCAATGTTCATCCATTGAGGCCCATTCATCAACTGGTGCAGCTTTAGTGCCACAATCCCACACAATATTCTTGAAACCATGTTCTCTCCTCATGTTGAAGCACGCAGCACAAGGGCAGTAGGCATGATCAGCAATGCCTTAATCTCTGAGAACCTCATCAGCAGTTGTCATTTAGGATTTTTCCAGGAACATTTTGCTTCAGAGTTCAACATAATCTCAATCAAGGATGAAAGCAATTTGAAGCTTTTAATGGTATAGTTGTGTCACAAACATCGTGTTGGCCTCTTTGTGAAAACTCAGTTCACCATTCCAGCCTGCAGAGACATACATTTTATTTCTGGTCTTGGTCCATACATGGACCAAGGAGCTGGATTGAGAGCTAAGACCCTTGAAAACACTTGACCAGGTGCTGTATCAAATACTTGTGAATCTGGCCAATGGGCATTAGGGGAAAACATTGTAGTGACTGAAATCACAACTCACATAATCTAAGATAGCCACGATCATTGAAGATCAGTAATCCCCATTCTCAGGACATCACTGCAGGAGATCCTCAACACACTCTTCTTGTCCTACAACCATTTCAGTTGCTGTCCATTTTAAAGTCAGATGTTCACTGATGATTTTAGGTGTTCCAGATATGAGCATACTAGAATACAGGCAGACAGAATGTATTCACTTCTGGCCATTACCCATCTCCAGCAAGGAACAATCCATCTACCTCTCCTTGACGGTCATAGTCATTTTCATCACCAAGCTGCCCACCAGCAGCAGCCCAGTGGAAATTGATTTATTGGAGCAGCCAGTGTGGCTACAAAGCCAGGTAATGGGCTGGCAAATGTATCACCTCCAAACTTCATTAGTAGGGCACAATCAGGAATATGAATGTTACATAAATGCAGTTCCAAAAAGATACAAGAACAACACCTCCTGCTGGACTGACATCCTATCCATCATCCCAAATGTTCTGCTCTTCCACTACTTGAGCATCACCTACCAAATGAAATCTAACAGTCCACCAAGGTTTCTTCAGTAGCATCTCCTAAACCCATTGTACCAATCAGGTGGAGAGCTATAACAGCAGGGACATGGAGCCATCACACCTTCAAACTATCTTGAAGCTCTGTCATATTCTCTTGCCAGGTCTAAATCAGCAAAACCCTTCCCAATAACACAGGAATAGCAATAGCACAAGAAACACTAAACAATGTTTAAAGAGTTAATGGTGTAAGGTTTTGCTCTGAAGACTTGAGATGTAATGTCCAGTGAGAGGCAGGCAATCTGCTTAGCTGTTGGTTAGTGAAGATCAAAATCAAATCCTTCAGACTTATAATGGGAGCTCTGAACTCGCTAAACACCAGATGACTTGCTCAGAGATTACAGAGGGCTGCTGAAATGATGAGATAACCAGTGCCAATAACTTTACACATTGCTGTTGTAATAGAACATTATAAAAGTCTCCAGCTGCTCTTTATTGCATTTCTGTTGAGAAATTCAGGAAAGGTTTAACACATTTGCTCATAACCCCATAATTCTCACATGAATAATCAGAGATTGCTGGGGACCATGCATACATAATATCAGGAGCATTAAACACAGAAACTACATCATTATTTTAGGAAATTAAAGTATAAACACTTATTTCCCTTCTCAGCAGATGACAGAAATTGAACAAGATGACAGAAATTTAAGATGTTATAGAGAAAACTTTTTCTTTGAATTGTGGGACAAGGGTGTCACTGATAAAGCTGGACAATAACATTCCTATTTGGGTCTTTGAAGTGTGACAGTTTGCTGCTTTCTTTGTGTGATCTACTTTGCCTCCAAACTTCTTTGAGAATCACATCCTGTTTATTAAACCTCTCAAGACTCCTTGAGAGAAGATACAGTCACTTAAACTTGAATCTTAGTTGAAAAGGCTTTGATCAAAGAATAGAAGATTTAATTAAAGGGAATCCTTGAAATCTCTCAAAGAAGGAAGATCTATTAAGGAACCAAAATGAGTAGAAATCTTCTGATGTATCAACAGATCTATCATACACTCAAGTTAAATATAAATTCATGGCCATTTGATTAATGAGATAATGTGTTGATTTGAATTGATATGACCCTGATGTAAAAATGTATTTTTACTGTTCTGAATACAGTCACTCTGAAGTGTCATAGCCAGATATTTCAGCATAGAATAGAAGCTGCCAGATCCTCAGGAGAGTTTCAGACACTTAAATTTACGATTTAATAAACTGCTTCCCAACCAAAAGCCTGGTGTTGCTTTGAAACAGCTGCTTATTAATCAAACACAATGCTCACTTCATGCACTATGTTCCCTTAGCTCATAAGGGAGGTAACTTAATCTGAGATGGTACATGCCACACATCCCCAATGTGATATCTTTATCTCAAGGGACTACACCAGTGCGTTAATTGAAGTATTGTCTTTAGCTAAATCGTAAGAAGTTGAACTTTGCTGGAAATAATTAGCAGCATAAAACCAATAAAAGATCACTTAATATGTACATATTCATTAAGAATAGCAACCAAATCAACCACATCAAAAAAAGCTTTTCATCTGCAGACGATGGTGATTCTGACAAGTTAGTGCACAGTTCAACTCATCTAAAGCCAGGATGGCGCTAAAATTATCTTTATTTTGGATTTTCTTTTCTTTATCCTCATTGCCACTTCCTTGGGATCAAAAATTATTTGTTCCCATTGCCATTCTCTGGGGATCTGATGTAATTTCCCAGTCTATCAGCAAAACCAGACTTTCCTCCATGGACAACAGGAATTCTGCAGATGCTGGAAATTCAAGCAACACACATCAAAGTTGTTGGTGAACGCAGCAGGCCAGGCAGCATCTCTAGGAAGAGGTGCAGTCGACGTTTCAGGCCGAGACCCTTCGTCAGGACTAACTGAAGGAAGAGTGAGTAAGGGATTTGAAAGTTGGACGGGGAGGGGGAGATCCAAAATGATAGGAGAAGACAGGAGGGGGAGGGATGGAGCCAAGAACTGGACAGGTGATAGGCAAAAGGGGATACGAGAGGTTCATGGGACAGGAGGTCGGGAAGAAAGACAAGGGGGGGGGGGACCCAGAGGATGGGCAAGAGGTATATTCAGAGGGACAGAGGGAGAAAAAGGAGAGTGAGAGAAAGAATGTGTGCATAAAAATAAGTAACAGATGGGGTACGAGGGGGAGGTGGGGCCTAGCAGAAGTTAGAAAAGTCGATGTCATGCCATCAGGTTGGAGGCTACCCAGACGGAATACAAGGTGTTGTTCCTCCAACCTGAGTGTGGCTTCATCTTTACAGTAGAGGAGGCCGTGGATAGACATGTCAGAATGGGAATGGGATGTGGAATTAAAATGTGTGGCCACTGGGAGATCCTGCTTTCTCTGGCGGACAGAGCGTAGATGTTCAGCAAAGCGGTCTCCCAGTCTGCGTCGGGTCTCGCCAATATATAAAAGGCCACATCGGGAGCACCGGATGCAGTATATCACCCCAGTCAACTCACAGGTGAAGTGTTGTCTCACCTGGAAGGACTGTTTGGGGCCCTGAATGGTGGTAAGGGAGGAAGTGTAAGGGCATGTGTAGCACTTGTTCCGCTTACACGGATAAGTGCCAGGAGGGAGATCAGTGGGGAGGGATGGGGGGGACGAATGGACAAGGGAGTTGTGTAGGGAGCTATCCCTGCAGAATGCAGAGAGAGGGAGGAGGGAAAGATGTGCTTAGTGGTGGGATCCCGTTGGAGGTGGTGGAAGTTACGGAGAATATGTTGGACCCGGAGGCTGGTGGGGTGGTAGGTGAGGACCAGGGGAATCCTATTCCTAGTGGGGTGGCGGGAGGATGGAGTGAGAGCAGATGTGCCTGAAATGGGGGAGATGCGTTTAAGAGCAGAGTTGATAGTGGAGGAAGGGAAGCCCCGTTCTTTAAAAAAGGAAGACATCTCCCTCGTCCTTGAATGAAAAGCCTTATCCTGAGAGCAGATGCGGCGGAGACGGAGGAATTGCGAGAAGGGGGATGGCGTTTTTGCAAGAGACAGGGTGAGAAGAGGAATAGTCCAGATAGCTGTGAGAGTCAGTAGGCTTATAGTAGACATCAGTGGATAAGCTGTCTCCAGAGACAGAGACAGAAAGATCTAGAAAGGAGAGGGAGGTGTCGGAAATGGACCAGGTAAACTTGAGGGCAGGGTGAAAGTTGGAGGCAAAGTTAATAAAGTCAACGAGTTCTGCATGCGTGCAGGAAGCAGCACCAATGCAGTCGTCGATGTAGCGAAGGAAAAGTGGTGGACAGATACCAGAATAGGCACGGAACATAGATTGTTCCACATCGACTTCTCTAACTTCCGCTAGGCCCCACCTCCCCCTCATACCCCATCTGTTACTTATTTTTATGCACACATTCTTTCTCTCACTCTCCTTTTTCTCCCTCTGTCCCTCTGAATATATCTCTTGCCCATCCTCTGGGTGCCCCCCCCCCCGTCTTTCTTCCCGGACCTCCTGTCCCATGATCCTCTCGTATCCCCTTTTGCCAATCACCTGTCCAGCTCTTGGCTCCATTCCTCCCCCTCCTGTCTTCTCCTATCATTTTGGATCTCCCCCTCCCCCTCCAACTTTCAAATCCCTTACTCACTCTTCCTTCAGTTAGTCCTGACGAAGGGTCTTGGCCTGAAACGTCGACTGCACCTCTTCCTAGAGATGCTGCCTGGCCTGCTGCGTTCACCAGCAACTTTGATGTGTGTTGCTTTCCTCCATGGACTCTGTCTAAATTTCCCACTGCCTTACGAAAGCAGCTGACCAGAATCAGAATGACAATCAGTTATGTTTTTACCAATATATGATGTGAAATTTGTTATTTTGCAGCTGCACAGTACAGTGCAAAGACCTAAGAATCTCTAAGTTACTAAATTAAATAAATAGTGGAGAAAAAGGAATAGCAAATGTTCAAGGTTCAGTGGCTGTTCATAACTCTGACGACAAAGGGAAAGAAGCTGTTTCAAATCATTAAGTGTGGGTCTTGAGGCTCCTGTGCCTCCTCCATGGTGGCAGTATCAAGAAGAGGGTCTTTCCTGGATGTTGAGGATCCTTAAATGAATGCTGCCTTCTTGAAGTATCATCTTTTGAAGATATCCTTGATAGTGGAGAAAGTTGTGCCTGTGATGGAACAGACTGAGTCTACAACCCTCTGCAGGTTCTTGCAAGAATGTGCACTGGAGCCTTCAGACCACACTGTGATGCAACAGTAAGAATGTTCTCCACTGTAAAATCTATAGAAATTTAAAAGAGTCTTACCAAGTATCCTCTAAGTCCTAACAAATGCTCTTCATGATTGCTTCAATGTGTTGGAGACCCAGGACAGATCCTTCATGGTGTTGACACCTAACAACTTGAAACTGCTCACTCTTTCCATCACTGACCCCTCAATGAGGATTTGAGTGTGTTCTCCTGGCTTCTCCTTCCTGAAGCGACAATCAATTCCTTGGTCATGCTGAGGTGGAGTACAAGCTAGTTGTTGCAACACCACTCGATCAGTCAATTTACCTCACTCCTGTGCGCCTCATCATTATCATCTGAGATTATACAAAGAACAATATAATCAAGGGTAACTCCCACCCCGGTCCCATCAAGCAGAAGATACAAAAGTTTGAAAACGCATAACACAAGACTCAAGGACAGCTTCTATCTTGCTAATATAAGCCTCTTGAACAGGCCTCTTTGGCCCGAGGGTTGAGTGAGCAGTTCGTTAATTGGTCTACTCTTTCTATTGCTTTGAAGGGCATCTACATGCTTCTGGTGCATAGTTCCCAGCACCATCCCAAGTACTCCTTCAACATTTTTAATATTCCTGGGCCACAGATTTGTAAGAGTTAGCAGGAATGTTGCACTCTGCGCAGATGTTTTAGACATATCCTTTTTTCATGTAACAACACACAAAAAAAATTGCTGGTGAATGCAGCAGGCCAGGCAGCATCTATAGGAAGAGGTACAGTCGACGTTTCGGGCCGGGACCCTTCGTTAGGACTAGTTTTTGCATTTAACTGCTCAATAACCTCTTCCATGAGAAACTCCGTTTGTGGAGTCTGGTGATACGACCTGCCCACCGGGCAGGTTTAGTTGGGGGGGGGGGGGGCACTGACATTGGCTTGCTGAACCTTCCAGAGAGTTTGACAGAGATGGAATTGTTGGTATTTTTCAAGCCCCTTATGGTGTCTGCTGAAGATTATTTGGATGCTTGTTTATTCTCTGACCAACTTTCAGTTTTGACTCACTAATTGGCATTCTCGCCCCTGAGTCAAACAATTGTGCACAGCCATAGTTGGCGCTGTATGAAGGATGTACTGTACTCTCAGATTATTGGCTTTTGCCCGAGATGTCAAATCAAGACTTCTCAGTAGATGTAAATATACAATGATACTATTCGAAGAGGAACAGGGAATCTAATGTCCAGAAGCTTTGAGTCATGATGCAGGGTTTCAACCTGAAATGTTGACAATTCCTTTCCTCCAGTAGATTATTTGTTGCCTACTTATCACTGTTTCTCTAAATGTCATGCAACTGAAAATTGTTTCTCTTTCCATGTTATTATGTAATTATGACCATTTCCAGATTAAACTCTTGTCACTCTAGATAATCCTCTGGGTTTTGCCAGTTATGAATCACCATTGTGCATTTGATGGACTCTCTACAATGGAACTACATCAATGGATGCAGGAAGCTGCCGTCATCAGGCACTTCCTGAACCTTCTTGCCCAAGATCCGACCTCGAGTCTATTCATGAATCCCACTGTTTAGAGAATTAGAGAAGGGCTCAACACAGAATAACACACATAAAAGTTGCTGGTGAACGCAGCAGGCCAGGCAGCATCTCTAGGAAGAGGTGCAGTCGACGTTTCAGGCTGAGACCCTTCGTCAGGACTAACTGAAGGAAGAGTGAGTAAGGGATTTGAAAGTTGGAGGGGGAGGGGGAGATCCAAAATGATAGGAGAAGACAGGAGGGATGGAGCCAAGAGCTGGACAGGTGATAGGCAAAAGGGATACGAGAGGATCATGGGACAGGAAGTCCAGGAAGAAAGACAAGGAGGGAGGGGGACCCAGAGGATGGGCAAGGGGTATATTCAGAGGGCCAGAGGGAGAAAAAGGAGAGTGAGAGAAAGAATGTGTGTATAAAAATAAGTAACAGATGGGGTATGAGGGGGAGGTGGGGCATTAGCGGAAGTTAGAGAAGTCAATGTTCATGCCATCAGGTTGGAGGCTACCCAGACGGAATATAAGGTGTCGTTCCTCCAACCTGAGTGTGGCTTCATCTTTACAGTAGAGGAGGCCGTGGATAGACATGTCAGAATGGGAATGGGATGTGGAATTAAAATGTGTGGCCACTGGGAGATCCTGCTTTCTCTGGTGGACAGAGTGTAGATGTTCAGCAAAGTGGTCTCCCAGTCTGCATCGGGTCTCGCCAATATATAAAAGGCCACATCGGGTGCACCGGACGCAGTATATCAATTAAAATGTGTGGCCACTTTGTCTATCACCTGTCCAGCTCTTGGCTCCATCCCTCCCCCTCCTGTCTTCTCCTATCATTTTGGATCTCCCCCACCCCCTCTAACTTTCAAATCCCTTACTCACTCTTCCTTCAGTTAGTCCTGACGAAGGGTCTCGGCCTGAAACGTCGACGGCACCTCTTCCTAGAGATGCTGCCTGGCCTGCTGCGTTCACCAGCAACTTTTATGTGTGTTGCTTGAATTTCCAGCATCTGCAGAATTCCTGTTGTCAACACAGAATAAGTTCATTTGTACCATCAGCAGGTTCCACTTCTCACCATTCTCCTCATAACCTGGCATCTTTCCTTGCAGATAGTCATTAAGTTCCATTTTGCATATAACAGGTAAATCTTTTGGGTCCAGCTCAGCAGAGCTGAACTTTGCACTAATCTATCTCAGTCACCTTCCTGCTCCTCCCACAGACTGGCCAACTTCTCCTGACTTTACTCCTTGTTGGCTTTCTCTCCCCTTGAGGTTTTGATCAGGAATGCTGCTGTACTTATGCAGTTTTTTTTTTTGCTTACAAACATTTTTCTGCATCTATTTAATGAAAAAGCTCTAAAACAGTGATCCAATTTCTGCTACATCATAGTGCAAAGGGCCCAGGGAATATATGAGGAGGAGGATTCCCAAGTCTTTTACGACTGGGGTAGAATGACATTCTGTGCAGCAGCTTACCTATTGAGACATGACTTCAAATCCCACCATGGAAACTATAGAATTCAAAGTGAAATAATGTCTTACATTTTGAAAAAAGTTTTATTATTATTATTATGGTTATGATTATGAGGACATGCAGTCCCCTTTTATTGTCATTTTGTAATGCATGCATTAAGAAATGATAAAATGTTTTACCAGAAGGATATCACGAAAAACACATGACAAACCGACTTAAAAACTAACAAAAACCACATAATTATAACGTATAGTTACAACAGTGCTAAACAATACCGTAATTTGATAAGAACAGACCATGGCACAGTAAAAGTCTCAAAGTCTCTTGAAAGTCCCAACATCTCATGCAGACGGTAAACTTCCAGCGCTGCCAACTTGCCGGTGCAGCATCCTGGAAGCATCCGACCACAGTCCGACTCTGAGGCCATCAGAAAAACTCCAAGCCTCCGACCACCTATTCGACAACGAGCACCGAGCACCATCTCTGCCGAGCGCTTCGACCCCGGCGACAGGTGATAATCAAAGCCGAGGATTTGGGGTCTTCGTCTCCGGAGATTGTCGATCGCACAGTATTTCTCTTCAGTTTTGAAGCCCTGTTACTTTTTGCTAAGACTGTCTAGCTATTTCTATGTTTCTGAGAAACATAATTTGTCTTTCAAATATCTCCTGAATAATTCCTCACGGCCTTTTTGCCATTGCAAAGCAACCTTGTTTTGTTGAAAGACTTCATGCATGCTGCTGAAGAGAAAAGGCTAATCCTGTTAGCTCCATTGTGGAGCAGTGGGGCATCCTGAGAGATTGAAAACTCAGCAAGCACTAAAAATCAAAACACTACATGGCCGGGGCAGTGCCACTCCTGATTATATGAAGGCTAGATCAATGGAGCTGTTCATGTAAATAATCAAACCACTTAAGGCAAAAGAGAGTAAGATAGCTGTGCAACTACATGAATGATTAGTGTTTGTATTCCGTGCCATTAATTGTATGTAGTTTGTAGAAAATATCAGAATGTCTTTGAAAAATATTATATTTGCTATGACCATCATTTGGTATGTGATAGATCATTAATTACAGCTTGTTTTTCTATTTCCTTTATCAACAGTTCCAACCTCCAAACACCCCCTGATGGTTCCTTGGACATTGGCTGCCTTCCAGTTCCGCACCACTGGGTTCATCCACCATATGTGACCCTCTGCAGCAAGCTTCACCAGTCTATTGCATATCACAGTGAGTGTGACTGCATGGTTATATCAATTTCCCAGTTTTATCAAGGGAGCAGAGAGGCAGATAAGGTCAAGTGAGTGAGTGATTCCAGACTGCGGATTTGCAGCACAGAAAAAGGCCCTTCGACCCAACTGGTCCATGCTGCCTGAGGTGCATTCTGTGATACAATTCATATTGGAGACACATGGGACTGCAGATGCTGGAATCTGCAGCTCTATTTTCACACTTACGCTCTCCTCAAACAGGACAAAGGTAGAGGCCCCCAACTCCTTACCTGACACTCCTCCAGTCTCCACATCCATCATGTTATTCTTCAACATTTCTGCCAGCTACAATTTGATCCCACTACCAGTCCCATCTCCTCCCCATCTTTTTCTGCTTTTTGCAGGAAACTGTGTTCTCTATGACTCCCTAGTTCTTCATCCCTCTCTAGCCACCCTTCCCCTTTTCCAGGCACTTACTCCTGCAACCCTAGAAGATATAAAACTTATCCCTATGTCTCCTCCCTCACCTCCATCCAGGGACCTAGGGAGTCCTTTCAGGTGAGACAGAGATTCACATATATCTCCACCAACCTTGTCTATGGCATTCAGAGCTCCCAATGTGGCTACCTCTTCATTGGTGAGACCAAGTGCAGAATAGGCAATGGCTTTGCCAAGCACCTATGCCCCATCCACCAAAGCCATATGGAGCTCCAGGTTGCTCGCCATTTTAATTCCATTTCCCACACTCACCTATCTGTCCTCCACCTCTTCCACTTCAAAGTTAGGACTAAACAAAAATTAGAGCAACAGCATCTCATATTCCACCTGAGTAGCCTATATCTCAACAGCCTGAGCCATGAATTTTCTAATTTCATGTGGCCTGCTCCCCCTCTATGCCCTTCTGTGTCTTCCTAAATGACACAGGTCCTTTCACACCCACCTTTCTATCCAAGATATTTCCCCCAGATCCCGACTCCATCTGTCTAGCACCACACACTCCTCCCACCAGGTTCCCTCCCTTCCCTCTGTTCCACCTGCCTACTCACTTCCCTGATTTGCTTCCTCCTCACCTTCCTTTCTTATCAGATTTGTTGTGTACCATTCAGTTAGGTCTTCTAATATACAGTAACAGACAACAACAAACTCAGAGTGGATCAAATTATAGGCACATTTACTGTATCTCCATACATTAAGTAACTGGTAAAGAGCTTCAATATTACAGCTCAAAACAGATCATTTTTTACACACTTACAGAATCCAGTAATTCATCCTTAATTGCATTCCTTCCTTAGCTGCATCTATTTCAAGGGATTCCCATTTGTCTTTAATTGGTGCAATTCTCTTTTGTGGCTTTTCCCCCCCAACTGTATTCCATATTTCTCTGTTATCAAAACACTCCCTGCCATGAACTATATGCTGCTATAAATCACAACACTCTTGCAAGCCTTCCATCCAAACCAGCAAGGCACTCTGGAATCATACAGGTTCCATTTTGACACATTGAACTTTACAAAAGCTATAAATTCATAAAGATTTCAGGGTTACATATAAACTTCCATGCATTTTGTTCTGCTCCTGGATCCAACTCTTGCCCCACTCCTTCCCCTCACCTCATTATATTGTCCTTCTCTTCTTTCACTCCAAATGTAGGATCTTGAGTCAACTATCCATTCCCCTCCATAGATGCTGCCTGACCTGCTGTAGCTCATTTTATTGTGTAATATATTCAAACCAGAAACAAGCTATTTAATTCATGGTCACCTTTCTGAGGAAACCAGATAAATGTATAAGTGCAAACACGAGGAATTCTGCAGATGCTGGAAATTCAAGCAACACACATCAATGTTGCCGGTGAACGCAGCAACTTTGATGTGTGTTGCTTAAATATATACGTGAACAGGTCCCAGTAGAGGGACAGAGTTACAGAGGGCCCCTGTACCTTCCTCTGCAATTGGATCCTCGACTTCCTAACCGAAAGACCACAGTCTGTGCGGATTGGTGATAACATATCCTCGTCACTGACGATCAACACTGGCGCACCTCAGGGGTATGTGCTTAGCCCACTGCTCTACTCTCTGTATACACATGACTGTGTGGCTAGGCATAGCTCAAATACCATCTACAAATTTGCTGATGATCTAATCATTGTAGGTAGAATCTCAGATGGTAACCGGAGGGCAGACAGGAGTGAGATATGCCAACTAGTGGAGTGGTGCTGCAGCAACAACCTGGCATTCAACGTCAGTAAGACAAAAGAGCTGATTGTGGACTTCAGGAAGGGTAAGATGAAGAAACACATACCAATCCTCATAAAGGGATCAGAGGTGGAGAGAGTGAGCAGCTTCAAGTTCCTGGGTGTCAAGATCTCTGAGGATATGACCTAGTCCCAACACATTGATGTAGTCATAAAGAAGGCAAGGCAGCAGCTATGCTTTATTAGGAGTTCGAAGAGATTTGGTATGTCAACAAATACACTCAAAAACTTCTATAGTTGTACGTGGAGAGTATTCTGACAGGCTGCATCACTGTCTGGAATGGAGGGGCTACTGCACAGGACTCAAAGAAGCTGCAGAAGGTTGTAAGTCTAGTCAGCTCCATCTTGGGCCCTAGCCTACAAGTACCCAGGACATCTTCAGGAAACGGTGTCTCAGAAAGGCAGCGTCCATTATTCAGGACCTCCAACACCCAGGGCATGCCCTTTTCTCACTGTTACCATCAGGTAGTAGGTACAGAAACCTAAAGGCACAGACTCAGTGATTCAGGAACAGTTTCTTCCCCTCTGCCATCCCATTCCTAAATGGACATTGAAGCTTTGGACACTATTTCACTTTTTAAAATATACAGTATTTCTGTTTCTACACATTTTTAAAAGTCTATTCAATATATGTAATTGATTTACTTGTTTATTTATTATTATGTTTTATTTTATTTAGTCCTGCTTGGTGGCGCAATAATATCAGTGCCGGACTCTGGAGTGAAGGTTCCCGAGTTCGAATCCGAGTCGTGTTGAGCGTTGAGCTAGCAACTCGGCCATGTAAAAACAAGAATAGCTTGCTATGGAAACACCATCATGACGGTGCCCCGATAACTCCACTGCCGAGTTAAGAGCTATTCTTCTTCTTCTTTATTTTATTTCTCTCTCTCTCTCTTTGCTAGATTATGTATTGCACTGAACTGCTGCTGCTAAATTAACAAATTTCACGTCACATGCCGGTGATAATAAACCTGATTCTGATTCTGATTAATGTTCAATAGTTTAATGGGAGGAGGCCATGCAGAGTATAGGCAATTATGCTGACCACACCACAGTGATGGCTAATGCTGAGGAGACTGCAAGTTATTTAGTCCGCATAATTATAAATGATATAATCCACTGGGTTTCACCAATTAAAGAATATGATTATCAAATCCCTCAATGGATTCTTAAAAGTTTGAAGAGAAGTTAGACTGATCCTTAACCTTATCCTTGTATTTCTTGTATTTTGGTGAACATCGAGAATCACTGTTTGGAGTTTAGATTTTGGAAAGAGTTTAAACTGAATTTGACCTTGAAGAACTAATTCATGGGGAACTTGTCCATTTCCTAGTTTGTTCATTTTGGGTCTAATGATTATCTCTTTGGTCCTGATCCACCTTGTGTTCAAGTCCCACGAGATGAGAGGGTGAGACAACAGTGGCTGACAAGAGAAGTCAAAGACAGCATAAAAGCAAAGGAGGGGGCATATAATATAGCAAAAATTAATGGGAAGTTAGAGGATTGTGAAGCATTTAAAAACCAACAGAAGGCAACTAAAAAAGCTATGAGGAGAGAAAAGATGAAACTGGAAGGAAAGCTTGCCAATAATAGAAAAGAGGACACCAAAAGTGTTTGCAAATATACAATGAGTAAAAGAGAGTCAAGAGTAGATATTAGACCGCTGGAAAATTACATTGGAGAGGTAGTGTTGGGGAAACAAAAAAATGGTGGAGGTATTTTGTGTCAATCTTCACTATGGAAGACAATAGCAATATGCCAGAAATTCGTGAGCGTCAGGGGGGCAGAAATGAGATTCACTGGTATTACTGAGGAAAAGGCACTTGAGAAGATGAAAGGGCTGAAGGTAGATAAATTATCTAGATCAGATCGACTACATGACAGGGTTCTGAAAGTGGTAGCTGAAGAGATTATGGAGGCATTAGTAATGATCTTTCAAGAATCATTAGATTCTGGAATGGTTCCGGAGGAGTGGAAAATTTGATGGTCCTGGGCATGTACTTGCTGGAGTTTAGAGAAAGGGGATGGATCACATTGAAACCTATTAAATATTTAAAGGTCTGGATAGAGTTGTTGTAGTGAGGATGTTTTCAATAGTGGGGGAGTCTAGAGTCACAAGTCACATCCTCAAATGAGAGGGACTTTCATTTAGAACAGAGATGAGGAGGAACTTCTGTAGCCAGAGGGTAGTGAATCTGTTGAAATCATTGCCACAGATGACTGTGGGACCAAGTCATTGAGGATATTTAAAGCAGAGGTTGATAGGTTCTTGGTTAGTCAGGGCATCAAATGTTATGGGGAGAAGGCAGGAAAATAGTGTTGAGAAGAATAATAAATCAGCCATAATAGAATGGCAATGCAGAGTTGAAAGGCTAAATAGCTTAGTTCTGCTCCTATGTCTTATGGTCTTATGGTCTTCTGACCTTACAGTCTACACAGAACCCAGCCCCTCAGATGCTGGTACACAGGACTCAGCCCCTCAGAGGCATTCACCACAGAGCTTTCCACTGATTGTTCTAAGCTTTAGTGCTTCACTTAGCATCTACTCCTGCACACTGGAATGTTAATAATAATAATAACTCTATTTATATAGGTGTGGCGCATGGCCAAGTGGTTAGGGTTTTGGGCTCACGATATGAAGGTCGTGGGTTCGAGTCTCAGCCAAGGCAGCGTGTTGCGTCTTTGAGCAAGGCACTTAACCACACACTGCTCCAGTCCACCCAGCTGAAAATGGGTACCGGCAAATGCTGGGGGTTAACCTCGCGATAGACTGGCGTCCTATCCGGGGGGGGGGTCTCGTACTCTCAGTCGCTTCACGCCACAGAAACCGGCATAAGCACCGACCTGATGGGCCACAAGGTTCGGGACAGACTTTAACTTTTACTATTTATATAGCACCTTTCGTACGATAAAATGCAGGCTCAAAGTGCCTTACATAGGTCGTAGAGATAAGTCAATCTAGTCATAAAAATACAAAACAAAATTAAAAATCAAAGGTAAAAAACATTATGTAACACGCTGTAAGGTGTCACTGCTAATGTAATGGCCTTTCTGTAATGTTTTCACTGCTAATGTAACGGTTTCTCTGTAGCAGCAATGTTTGGGTTATGACAAGAGATAATGGGGCTTTGGAATGTTGGGCTATCCAGTGAGAGGAATGTTGTTCTTTCTTGTGGGTCTGGAAGAGGGATTTTCACGGTCTTTTGTCGGGGAGAGATGAAGAGAGAGGACGTGAATGGAGAGAGTTGCTAGACCGCTGGAGGGAGTGGACTGAGGAGCGAGGGTCTCAGGGTCCGAGGGTCCGAAGGTCCAAGGGTCAGCTATGCTTGGAGGAGGATGACAGGGGCAAGCGGAGAAACCGTGAGCTCCAACGTTTGTGCAATAGACTGTTTCATGATAATGGGCCCTTTACTTTTTTTTGTTTCTTTACTAACCATATAGTCAAATTAAGAATTATAAAGCTCAATCATTTAATCACATATTGTGTACTGTTTGTTATTTCGTGGTACAGATTTGTAACAGGAGACACATCGTGCAGCATCCACCCAAATGAGATTTCTTAAGTTTGGCCAGGCTGGGGCTATCATCCCCTAGATTAAGCCGCAAGCCAAACAGAGGTTCACAATTGTATATAATTCAAATGCAATAAAATATACCAAATTATATAAATGTAATCAGCATCAACAGACATTAAGTAATCCTATAAATTTAAAAGTAGGTTTTTAGAAGTGTTTTGAAATGTTCCACAGTACTAATCTCGCGTGTCTCAGTCAGTAGAGTATTTCTGATTTTTGGCGTTTAAGAGCAAAAGTCTGCAACACTAGTTCATATATGCTGACGAAGGGTCTCGGCCTGAAACGTCGACTGCACCTCTTCCTAGAGATGCTGCCTGGCCTGCTGCGTTCACCAGCAACTTTTATGTGTGTTGCTTGAATTTTCAGCATCTGCAGAATTCCTGTTGTTTTCATATATGCTTGGCTCTAGGAACACCAAGCAAACCAGTATTCACAGATCTAAGATTACGATTAGGGATGTAAGGGGATAAACCCTCCAAAATATACGGAGGAACTAGATCATGCAGGGCCTTATATACAATTACAAAATATTTTAAAATTGATCATAAAGGACACAGACATCCTGTGTAATGATGTCAAAACCAGTAAAATGTGCTCAGATTTTCTTTTTTATGGTTACGATTCTTGCTGCTGCATTTTGAATAAGTTGAGCTGATTTATATCTTTCTTAGGCAATCCTGAGAAGTGTGCATTACAGTAATCTAATTGGCAAAAAACAAAAGCGTGTATCAATTTTTCTGCAACTTGAGATGTTATAAGAAATCAAACTCTGGAAATGTTCCTTAAATGAAAGAACAGTCCTAAAATACAATTAATATGTGATTTGAAATTTAGCTCAGATTCAATAATAATGCCTAAATTCTTTATTTCTGGCTTGATATGTAAGGCCAGATGATCAAATTTATTTCTAAGATTCACACTTTTTTATTGCTACCAATAACCACAATTGCTGTAATGTTAGTTAGACACCGGACCAGACCCCAGAGAGTTTAGAGCTTCAGGGTAATAAACAAATACAGTTGTGTGTCATTTGTATAGCTGTGGTAATTCACTTTCTATTTTGAAATAATCTGATCTAAGGACAGAGAACAACCATGGACCAAGGATTGATGTTGGTAGCATTCACTTACAGACATCTTGTTATAATTCTTTTATTATTACAAAAATAAACTTTATTCACAATAGAAAATATATAAAAGAATAAACACAGTGCAAAACTTGTCACATCCATGATAAATTCATTCAATAGTGTTAACTTCAGTGTAAACCATAGCACCATTGGCACTTATAAGGCTTCCTGATATGATAAATTACTTCAATATATGAAGGGCTTCCCCACCTGATACAGCCCCCCATATGCGGTAGTGCAGGGGTCCCCAACTTTTTTTTTGCACTGCGGACCGGTTTAATATTGACAATATTCTTGCGGACCGGCCGACCGGCGGGGGGGGGGGGGGGGGGTGTAGGGTTGCCGATGAACAAGAGTAGCAGTCAAATGCGTTGTTTACACAAAAGACTACAATGACCATGAAGCCTTGCGCAGGCACCAATGAGCATTCGCATCGTGACCTGCCGATTCCTCACCCACCCCCCCCCCAAGCAAATCCTTTTTGGCGATTCTATTCGTGGGGGTGGGTGTTAATCACTACCGGAGTATAGGTGATAAGTGGGTAATACACTCAATTTTGTTTCTAAAAGGGTTTATCTAACAAATTTAATATTAAACATACAGCGCATATTTTCCTCGCATGGATATAATTATAAGTCAATTATCAGGGGAGCTTGAAGTGTTGAACCAACTTCCAGCAAAAGTGGCAGAAGCAGGTTCGATACGATCATTTACAGAAAACTTGGGTAGCTATCTGGACAAGAAAGGAATGGAGGGTTATGGGCTGAGTGCGGGTCGGTGGGACTAGGTGAGAGTAGCGCTCGGCACGGACTAGAAGGGCCGAGATGGCCTGTTTCCGTGCTGTAATTGTTATATAAGTCACTTATAAGTCAATAGCATCATAACATTTTAAGTAATATTTGGATATTAAACGCACAGCACATAGTTTCCCCGTATGAACATATAAAATCATTGCAACACACCAATATCGCTGAATCAGTGGGAGCCCTGGGCTTGTCTTCCTGTAACAACACGGTCCTATCGAGGGGTGATGGGAGACAGCGATACTCGAAGGGGGTTCCTGATGTCCAGTCTATTCCGCAGTTTAGTTTTCGTTGCATTCATTGCAGAAAATCCTGCTTCGCAGAAAAATGTTGGAAATGAAAGCAACGTTTTCAGTGCTTTCGTGGCTATCTCAGGATATTTAGCCTTGACTTTGATCCAAAATGCCGGCAGAAATGTTATGTCAAACATACTTTTCAGCTCGTCGTCATTTGCAAGCTCGAGGAGTTGCTCGCCTTCCCGCCCTGACACGGATGACGCGCGGGTCATGACCTCGCGTGCGTAATGGCTGATCAGTGGGCGTGACAGAGAATGAGGGAAGGTGCAGCTGACCAAATCATATCGCTTCCTCGCGGCCCGGTGGTTGGGGACCGCTGCGGTAGTGCAAGGAGCCTAGACTATGGTTCCTCCCGACAGAGCCTTTGTCTATAGTTTGCCTTGTCCTATTGACCTGCACTTGCAACATAATCCCTCAATACACCTCCCATAGACTTATCCAAATTTCCTTTATATGTTGAAATCACCCCCCTTAAACATTTTACCTTTAACTCTGAGCCCATGATCTCTAGTCTCAGCCAATCTCAGTGGAAAAAGCCTACTTGCATTTATTCTATCTGTTCCCCTCATAATTTTATATACCTCTATCAAATCTCCTTTGTTCTCCTATACTCCAGGAAATAAAGTCCTAACCTATTCAACCCTTCCGTATGACTGAGGTCCTCGAGTCCCAGCAACATCCTTGTAAATTTTCTCTATATTCTTCCAATCTTACTGATATCTTTCATGTGTATAGGTGGACAGAACTGCAAACAATACTACAGTTAGGCCTCAACAACATCTTATATAGCTTCAACATAACATCCCACCTACTGTATTCAATATTTTGGTTTATGAAAGGATATATGGCAAAAGTTTTTTTTTAACAACCCCATCTACTTGTGATGCCACTTTCAAGGAATTATCAGTAATGTATTTCCAGATCCCTCTGTTCTTCTGCACTTCACAGTACCCAACAGTGTTACAGTGTGTAAGTGGTAGGGTACTGAGTTGTGGGATGAACTGAGACAAGAACCAATGCATCTGTCTCCACACTGTCTTAGCAAATCCAGTCTTCAAAGAGTTAAGTGACCATTTCTTCCCCACTGCAGCCATACAGAGGGCAGTTTAGACTGGGAGCAATTTGGCACCTGCACAGGAAAGCTCTGACAGGGAGGGCACCTCCTACTCCCAGCTGAGCAAGGCTTTCATGTTTGTAATTTAGATTAGGTGATGAGTGTTTGCTCCCACAGACTCCAGAGTTCTTGTCCCATAGTGTCTGCAGTACATTTGGGGTTGAGCACTGCCTGATGAACCTGTGGTCAAAGTTATTTACGTAGAAGAACTTCCACAAAGGACAGATAGTGTGGCAATGTCCAGCTGACTGGGGTATTGCAGACTAATGGGGGCAGGCCTCTCTTCTGCAACACCAGCGATAGGTAGAACCTTGGCGCTCTGTGGCACCTGGTGGCCACATACCACCTGATACAGCCACACATGAAGATCATTGCCAGGATTAAGACAATGTTGGCTACTCTTTTATCCCCATCTTCTAGGGATTTATGCACCTTGAGTGATCGGACTTCTTCTATCTACATTTATATATATTAATCCATGAGGTATTACACAGTTTCAGCTGAAAAAGCTGATATGGTCTGAAATTAATGTGCAAACCTAGTGACACTATACTAATGGTGACTGTGTGTTTACATTACATTGCTTTTCACTAATATTCTCTGAGCTCAGCAATCCCTTAACATGTAATTAAAGTGCTTACAACTGATCTCCAGTCAAATAATCTAATACATAGATCATGCTTACAAGTCTTTGGAGAGTGCTTATTATGAAGCAAGTGATGTTTCTTTGTAGACAGATAGTACTCTTGGAAACATGGATCTGGCCACAGGGCCTTGTGTTTTAACACCCACCATTAATTGGTAATTATCTAATTCCTGCAAGCGTTCACCATGGAAATAAATCTCCATTATTACAGCTTGAATTTCTAGTCCTTTTAGATAGAAATGAAAAAGCTAGCCTGTTGAGAACAGAACAGCAGGAACCCTGACTACTCCGACAACCTCACGCAGACTGACACAAGACAGAAAGGCCTTACTTCAGAGCACTTTGTGCATCCTCAGGAAAATCAAATAAATGCCTCAGAAGTGTGACCCCTGCTACGTTGTCAAGTATCCAAAATTTAAAAGGCATTTGGAAAGCTCCAGTACTGTGCAAAAGTCTTAGGCACATAGCTATACCTAGGGTGCCTAAGCCTTTTGCAGAGTACTGTATTTGTCAACGTGGAGCTGAGAGTGAGTTTGTACACCTGGTGGGAGCAAATGATGCTGGGAATGGTGAGGATGGAGCATCGTGGGGGGGCTGTGGGATAGGTGGCAGAGGAGTGCTGGAGCATGGGTCTAAGCACAGGTGCAGACACTCCCAGCCCTGAGAGATAATTTGATTCCAATCAATTGGTTTATTGATCACTATAGAAAGTCTGTCTGGTGCTGCCTGCTCCATCCCATCTCCCTTCCCTTTCTGCGAACCATGATTCACCTCTCCCTGCCTCACACCATAACAGAGACCCATATCAGGATCAGGTTCACCAGCATTCCCCTCGTCATGCAATTGTTTTTTCTACAACAGCAGCACCAGTACAGTGCAAGACTTATTGACAATACTGTGCAAAAGTCTTAGGCACCCAAATATGTATACGGTCTTTTATTTAGGTAGGAGAGGCTAAATACAGGCTTATTGCTAGCAAATGTGGATAATGTAGTTTCTACAATTCCAGTGCAGCAGTTAACATACAACAATGTCAGACCAAATCACAAATGATATCATTGGAATGCTTTAATAAATAATGTTAACTAAAATATCCCCATCTTTGGTTTGAACACTTATCTCAGCTGTTAGATTTTTGAGTTCACATCCTATCCAAAAGCGGGATGCATGGTAACAAGGCCAATGCCTCACACTGCCAGGGTCCTGGGTTTGACTCTGACCGTAGAGCTGCCTGTCTTGATATTGCATGGAGTTTCTGTGACTGTGTGGGTTTCCTCCAGGTGATTTGGTTTCCATCGACAACCCAAAGATACATGGGATGGCAAGTGTAGTGTCTCCTGTGAGTGATGGAATTTAGGTGAGCCATGAAATTAATGTGGGGCTGATGCAACTGACTGCTTGATAGTTGGGACAGACTCAGTGTTTCCATGTTGCCATTCTCGAAGAAAAAACAAATCCAGCTTTGCTGCATTACTGAGGCTACATGACTGCAATAAGTTGTCCCACCATCTTAATCTTAATTAAGGACAGCCAGCCAGTGAATCTGTGGCATTCTTACAAAGCTTAGACCATTTTTCAACTTCTTCCTTAGTCTCATCCTGACTGCAGCCTCCGAGCTGGGAGCACTTTTCCTTATTTCATCCAAATAGGTGTACATCATAAAGTGGCATCTGAGTGTATAAATTTTAATTATTTCAATAAATAAATATTTTGTGAAAAATATGCTAGCTTTGCTTTTACGATAGAGAGAGATACAGCAAGGGAAACAGGCCCTTTAGTCCATTGAGCCTGTGCTCCCACCCATCAGCCATTCTCTTGCACTAAATTAACTGTACCACTATATTCTACTTTCTGTTAGTGCTTTCCTTTTGTATTACCTCAATGTACTCGTGTGGAATAATAGGTCCGGATGGCATGCAAACAAACTCAGTCCATGTGACATTATTAAACCAATTACCAGCACTTGCAGGTTTTCAGAATTCACAAGCTTCATCCGTCTTGTAGGCAGGCCCCAGAAGCAACAACAGACAATGCTTTTCTCATTGAATATGCTTGCACATAGATGACAGTTCAATTGCTGAACTAAGTCTATGTCCATTGTGATCTGATTTCAGTTGAAAGCCAGAGGATACCAGCAGCAGCTTGTGCTTATTCACCTGTTACTGACATGTTCAGAGGATGCAGGCTCATCCAGACTGCATTTGGCTCAAATAGTGAGAAAAGGCGTGGCCTCTCTTTGCTTGTTTGCTGCTTCCAAGGTGCATAGTAACATAGAACCATAGAACCATAGAACACTACAGCACAGAAAACAGGCCATTTGGCCCTTCTAGTCTGTGCTGAAACATTACTCCGCTAGTCCCATTGTCATGCATCCAGTCCATAAACCTCCAGACCTCTCCCATCCATGTACCTATCCAATTTATTCTTAGAACTTAAGAGTGAGCCCGCATTTACCACGTAAGATGGCAGCTCATTCCACACTCCCACCACTCTCTGAGTGAAGAAGTTCCCCCTAAACCTTTCCCTTTTCACCCTAAAGCCATGTCCTCTCATATTTATCCCTCCTAATCTAAGTAGAAAAAACCTATTCACATTTACTCTGTCTATACCCCTCATAATTTTGTAAACCTCTATCAAATCTCCCCTCATTCTTCTACACTCCAAGGAATAAAGTCCAAACCTGTTCAATCTTTCCCTGTAACTCAACTCCTGAAGAGCCGGCAACATCCTAGTAAATCTTCTCTGCACTCTTTCAATCTTACTGACCAGAATCTAACTGTAGTTAGGTGACCAGGACTATACACAATACTCTAAATTTGGCCTCACCAATGTCTTATACAACCTCCCCATAACATCCCAACTCCTATACTCAATACTTTGATTTATGAATGCCAGGATACCAAAAGCCTTCTTTACAACCCTGTCTACCTGTGACGCCACTTTCAGGGAATTATGTATCTGAACTCCCAGATCTCTTTGTTCCTCTGCACTCCTCAGTACCTTACCATTTACTGTGTATGTCCTACCTTGATTTGTCCTTCCAAAATGCAACACTTCACACTTGTCTGCATTAAGTTCCATTCGCCACTTTCTGGCCCACCCCTCCAGTTGGTCCAGATCCCTCTGCAAGCTTTGAAAGCCCTTCTCGCTGTCCACAACACCTCCAATCTTAGTGTCATCAACAAACTTGCTGATCCAATTTACCACATTATTATCTAGATCATTGATATAGACAACAAACATCAATGGTCCCAGCACAGATCCTTGAGGCACACCACTAGTCACAGACCTCCAGTCTGATAAGCAATCATCCACTACCACTCTCAATTACATAATTTTGATAGCTTCTACAAAAAAAGGTGAGTATTTTAAAAATATAAGCCATAAAGTAATTGTGCTAGTGAGTGAATGTGTTAGAATAAAGAACCCCAATTTTCAGTATGTATTGCAGGCATTTGACCTGGAACCGGAAGTGGTGTTGGTGAACGGGGAGCAAGCCCTAAAGTATGTAGCCTGAAGCCATTATGTCTGTACCATAGGAATAAAGATGTGTTCGTTTTGTACCCACACAAGTTTGTCATTTATCAAGAACAAACATGACATGGTGTCAGAAATCAGCATGAGGTCTAAATATGTAGTGTAGCTGAAACCCGCGAGCAACTAAGAAAGAGATGCCAGGTTCTGACAGACAGAAGCTGCCGCCAAGAGAGCAAGCTGTCTTGAAGTTCACCAAGAAATTGAGAAGAGAGAAGCCTGAAAGATCCTATTATGTACAACCTTAGCCCTCCCGTAGCTATGCAGTTTACCAGCAATCTAGCTGATGGTTGGAAACGCTTCAAACAACGATTCAATTTATATTATCGGTGAGCAGAGCCAGCAGGGCAGAGGAAAAATGGAACATGTCTATCTTTCTACATCTATTTGGTGAAGATGCTTTGGATATCTACAATAGCTTTCAAATTGATGAGATAGCCTTTACATTGGACACTCTGTTGACAACTCTTGAGGAGCATTTTGTCCCAAGTAAAAATATCATGTTAGAGAGATATAAATTCTTCTCCTGTGAACAGAAACAAGGTGTTAGATTTGGCCAATACTGAACTGAGCTTCACATGCTGAGTGAGTCCTGTGAATTTGGAGATTTGGGAGACTTATTAGTCAGAGACAAAATTGTTTGTGGAATCCCAGAGAAATAGGCTCAGCGAAAGCCTGCTCCGTGAAAAAGGCTTAACGTTAGACAATGCTGCGAATATGTGTAGAGCAGCGGAGACCACACGAGCACAAGTTAAAGAGGTTAAAAAGCAGATTTACAACTAGATGATGCATCATATAATATGAATGTATGGAAGGATAAGCCAATGACTGTGTACAACTGCAGACAGAGCAAAGAGATAAATAGTACCACCCAGGTAAAATTCATAAGGACGAAGAATGCAGGACTGAAGGTGTTGTATTTAAAAGCACGTAGCATTCAGAATAAGGTGGACAAACACGTGGTGCAATTAGAGATTGGTTGGTCTGATGTTGTGAGCATCACCGAGTCGTGGGTGAAAGAAGGTCATAGTTGGGAGTTTAGCATCAAAGGATATACTTTATATACAAAGGACAGGCAGGAAGGCATAGGCGGTGGTGTGGCTCTATTGGTAAGAGATGAAATTACATCTTTGGAAAGAGGTGACATAGGGTCAGAGAATGTTGAATCTTTGTGGCTGGAAATAAGGAACAGCAAGGGTAAAAAAAAAACATTATGGGAATCATATGTAGGTCTCCAAATAGTAGCCAAAATGTAGAGAGGCAAAGCGTATGAAATAAAGGTAATGCCACAATTGTGATATGAGATTTCAGTATGCATGGAGATTGGGAAAATCAGGTTCATGTTGGATCGCAAAAGAGTAAATGTGTTGAATGTCTAGGAGATGGCTTTTTAGAGAAGCTTGTGCTTGAGCCTACTCAGGGAAAGGCTATCTTAGATTGTGTGTGTGCGTAATAATCCAGATCTTATTAGGGAGTTTAACGCAAAGGAACCCTTAAGAGACAGTGATCACAATATGATTGACTCCATCCTACAATTTGAAAGGGAGAAGCAGAAGTCGCATGTACCAGTATCACAATGGAATAAAGGGAATTACAGAAGCATGAGAGAGGAGCTTGCCCAGGTGGATTGAAGGGGGAAACTGATGGGTGTGGTGGCAGAACAGAGGTGGCTAAGGTTTCTGGGAATAGTTCACAAGGCACAGGATAGATATGTCCCACAGAAGGAATTGTTCTCAAATGGCAGGGCAAGGCAACCATGGCTAACAAGGGAAGTTAAGGACTGCATAAAAGCCAAGGAAAGGGCAAATAAGGTAGCAAAAGTGAGTGGGAAGTTGGATGATTGGAAAACTTAAAATCCAACAAAAGGCAATTAAAAATGTTATAAGAAGGGAAAAGATGAAATATGAGAGCAAACTAACCAATAATATAAAGCAGAATATGAAAAGTTTTTTCAGTTATATGAAAAATAAAAGGGAGGTGAGAGTTGATATTGGACTATTAGAAAATGATGCTGGTGAGGTAGTAATGGGGGACAAAGAAATGGCAGATGAACTTAAAAAATACTTTGCTGCAGTCTTTACTGAGGAAGACAGCAGCCATATGCCAGAGGTCCGCGAGTGTCAGGGAGAAGGAGTGAGTGCCATTGCTATTACAAAGCAAAAAATGCTAGCCAAACTGAAAGGTCTTAAGGTTTATAAGTCACCAGGACCAGATGGACTACATCACATAGTCCTGAGAGGTTGCTGAAGAGATAACAGATGCATTGGTCATGATCTTTCAAGTATCACTTCTGGCATGGTCCTGGAGGAGTGGAAAATTGCAAATTTCATTTCACTTTTTAAGAAGGGAGAAAGACAAAAGAGAAGAAATTCAAGATCAATTAGCTAACCTAGTGGTTGGGAAAGTGTTGGAATCCATTATTAAGGATGAGGTTTCAGGGTACTTGAAGACTTGTGATAAAATAAGTCAAAGTCATCATGGTTTCTGTGAAGGGAAATCTTACCTGTCAAATCTATTGGAATTCTCCAAGTAAGTACCAAGCAGGGTAGACAAAGGAGAGGTAGTGGATGTCATTTACTTAGATTTTCAGAAGGCATTTGATAAAGTGCCTTACAAGAGGCTGCTTAACAAGATAAAATCCTATGGTGCTACAAGAAAGATGCACGCATGGATAGAGGAATGGCTGACAGGCAGGAGACAATGAGTGAGGATAAAGCGTGTCTATTCTGGTTGGCTGTCAGTGAATAGTGGTGTTCCTCAGGGGTCAACATTGGACCACTACTTTTCACATTGTTTGTCAGTGATTTAGATAGTGCAACTGATAGCTTTGTGGTAAACTTTGCAGATGATATGAAGATGGAGGATGTGTATTACTGAGGAAGCAATGCAATTGCAGCAGGACTTAGACAAATTGGAAGAATGGGCAAAAAAGTGGCAGATGGGAAATGTATGATAATACATTTTGGCAAAAGGAACAACAGTGTAGACTATTACCTAAATGGGGAAAAAGTTCAAACATCAGAGGTGCAGAGAGACTTAGGAGTCCTTGTGCAAGCCTCCCAGTAATCTGTGATAAAAAAAAAATGCAACGTTGGCATTTATTTCAAGGGCAATAGAATATATAAACAAGGAGATAATGCTGAAGCTTTATAAAACACTAGTCAGGCCGCACTTGGAGTACTGGCAACAGTTTTGGGCCCCCTATCTCAGAAAGGATGTATTATTATTGAAGTGGTGTACAGAGATGATTCTGGGAGTGAAGGGTTAACATATGAGGAGCATTTGACAGCTTCGGGCCTGTACTCACTGGAATCTCATTGAAACCTACTGAATGTTGAATGAAATAGATAAGGTGAGTGTGGAGAGGTTGTTTACTGTGGTGGGAGTATCCAGAACTGGAGGGCACAGCCTCAAAATCGAAGAGCGATCTTTTAGAACAGAAGTAAGGAGGGATTTTTTTAGCCAAAGGGTGGTGAATTTGTGGAATGCTCTGGCACAGTCTGAGGTTGAGGCCAAATCGTGAGTATATTTAAAGTGGAAGTTGATAGATTCTTGATTGGTTGGGGCATTTAAGGTTATGGTGAGAAGGCAGGTGTATGGGGTTGAATGGGATATGGGGTCAATCATGATGAAATGGTGGAGAGGACTCAATGGGTTGAATGGTCTAATTATGCTCCTATGTCTTATGGTCTTATGGTCTAAGCAGCTGTACAGAACAGAAACAGTAGCATGACAGGACTAGGAAAAGCCTACCAGTCCAGAAACCTGGATATCAAGTGCAAACCTGAGATCACAATTCCGGCTCATCGTGTACGCAAGGATACATGCAAGAGGAAGTTGTTCCGCAATCCTACCAAATCCAGAATGAGCAAGGAACACCTCTGAGAAGGTACTGTGTGAATCTATGACCACAAGCTTCAACCTATAGTTGTGACATGTCATCTGTCAGTACACCAAAGGGAAATATAAACTTGTTGTCAGGGTTCTCAAAAAGACACCAATATTAATACAGCGGGTGAAAGCAATTCTGTGGAGACAAAAAGGAGACCAAAAATGATTACTAAACCACCTCAGAGACTGATTGAGAGTTTCTGATTGAATAAGGGACAATATTTGCTCAGTACAATTGCAGTTAATGTAAATACTATGTTGGAAAGCTTATTACAATTGAAATAAATGTAAATGTCTGTTGGAAAGTGTTATTGTTTCTTCCAGGTTTATGAGGGCATAGTATTGTGTTTGATTGCTTTAAAGCAGCGGTCCCCAACCACTGGGCCGCAAAGCATGTGCTACCGGGCCGCGAGGAAACGATATGATTTGACGATATGAGTCAACAGCACCTTTCCTCATTCTCTGTCACGCCCACTGTTGACCCATTATGCATGCGAGATCATTACCAGCCCGTCATCCATGTCAGCACAGGGAGGAGATCAACTCCTCAAGCTTGCAAATGATGGCGGGCTGAAAAGTATGTTTGGCATAACATCTCTGCCAGCATTCTGGATCAAAATCAAGGCTAAATATCCTGAGATAGCCACGAAAGCACTGAAAACATTGCTTCCATTTCCAACATTTTTCTGCGAAACAAAGTTTTCTACAATGAATGCAACGAAAACTAAATTGCGGAATAGACTGGACATAAGGAACCCCCTTCGAGTATCGCTGTCTCCCATCACCCCTCGATGGGACTGTCTTGTTGCAGAAAAACAAGCCCAGGGCTCCCACTGATTCAGCGATATTGGTGTGTTGCAATGATTTTATATGTTCATATGGGGAAAATATGTGCTGTGTGTTTAATATCCAAACGTTACTTAAAATGTTATGATGCTATTGACTTATAAGTGACTTATATAACCATATAACAATTACAGCACGGAAACAGGCCATCTCTGCCCTTCTAGTCCGTGCCGAACGCTACTCTCACCTAGTCCCACTGTCCTGCACTCAGCCCACAACCCTTCATTCCTTTCCTGTCCATATACCTATCCAATTTTTCTTTAAATGATAATATCGAACCTGCTTCTGCCACTTCGACTGGAAGTTCGTTCAACACTTACTTCAAGCTCCCCTGTCCTCCCCTGATAATTAACTTATCACTATATTCATGCGAGGAAAATATGCGCTGTGTTTAATAATAAATTTGTTAGATAAACCCTTTTAGAAATGAAATTGAGTGTATTAGCCACTTATCACCTATATTCCGGTCGTGATTAATACTCCCCCCCGCTGAACAGAATCGCCAAAAACAATTTGCAGAAAAACATCGGCACGTAACGCATGCGCACTAGTGCCCGCTCAAGGCTTCATGGTCATTGTAGTCTTTCTCTGGGTAAACACTGTATTTGACTGCTACTCTTGTCTGTTGGCAACCCTACCACCCCCACCTCCCCCCGGGTCGGCCGGACAGCAAGAATATTGTCAATATTAAACTGGTCCAAAGTGCAAAAAAAGGTTGGGGACCCTTACTTTAAAGGGGGAAGATGTGTTATTATGTGTGTACTTAATAAAGAACTTCAGTTCCCAGTGTGCAATGCGGACAGTTCACCTGGAACCAGAGCTGATGTTGGTGAATGGGGAGCACGCATTAAAATGTGGAGCTAGAAACCATCATATCTGGAGTGTCAGAATATATGTGTTTAGTTTTTAACCCAAGCAAGTTAGTCCTTTACAAGAACAAACGTAACAGTGATAGAATCTAGGGAGTGATGACTATCCTCCTTCTACCTGCATGCCGGTAGAGGCTGAAGAGCAAGTCTCCAGAAGCAAGGACAATGAAGAGATGGTTGTGAGAGGCAGAGAAATGGCTATGGAATTGCTTTGAGTCAGTGGACTGGGCCATGTTTAGTGGATCTGAATGAATACACTACGGTAGTCATGAACTTTATAAAGGCAGTCATGCATTAGTGTCTCCCCATTAAATATTTTAGATACTCCCACCAGAAGCCCTGGATGAACCTTGAGATCCACAATCTTCTGAGGGCCAGATCAGTAGCGTTCAGTTCTGGTGACCAAGTAAATTACAAGAGGCCCATTTATGACCTCCAGAAAGCTATCTCACATGCAAAGTGGCAATTCCGGACCAAACTGGAATCACGGAAGGATGCTTGACAGCTGTCACAGGGCTTGAATGCTATCATTCCTACAAAGTAAAACCAAGCAACGTACATGACAACAAGGTTTTTCCTCAATGATCCTGTAATTTCAGACTGATGAAGGCCAGCATGCTAAAATCTTTTCTCACCAACTTGTGTACTCATGAGGTGCTTTCAAAGAGCTATGCACTCATACTCACCCGATCCATTATACTCCTTAATGCCCTACCAATCATTGTACAAGTCCAACAACGACTGTATAACCATGATTGTACTTCCCCAAAGTAATATCCAACTCACAGCAATAGTTCTTGCCATTAGTAACACAGACACTCATTTCTGGATCGAAACAATGGGGAATGGTTAGACTTTGTCCTTGCTCAGACAAGTGCAGACTCATGAAACACAGAAACAGGTCCTCCAGACCACCACATCCATGCTGACCCATCCATACTGATCCATTTTCCCTTTTGCACCCTAATTAACTCTCATCTGACTTTATTTCAAAAAATGTGCAGGTCAGTGAGTTAATTGCTCCCTGTAAATTGTTCTGGACGTATAGGGTAGCAATGGAATCCTGGAAGGGGAGGGGGAAATGATACCTTCTCATGCAGCTGCAGGAGATGAAATAACTGTCCCTTCATCTCTTCCCTTCCCTCAACTAAAACCTTGCTTCCAATTAATGCAGCATTTTACCTGCATACCTCCTGATTTTGTTTTTTGAATTTGGTGGTCAAGGTACAGTATTCTATGCATTGAGAAAACCAAATGAAGATTGGGCGATGACTTTGCAGAACCACTCCATTCATTCACAGAAACAATATGATTTTCCAATCGCCTGTAATTTTGACTTTCTACCACACTGCCATTCTGTCCTCGCTGTCTTTAGCCTCCCTCTGTACTCCAATGAAGCTTTATGGAAATTCAACTAAAAGCACCTGATCTCTCATAGAGGAACTCTAAAGTGAATTCAACATTTTTGATAGCCTGTACTATTTATGTAATATCACCAACCTATAGCATTTTGCCTCATCTCCATATTAAATGTCAATCATTTCTTTTTTAAACAGTGACCCCAGATTTTAGATCTGCAAATAAGAGGAAGCATTCTCCCAAACACCCCATTTGGATACTGATCTGAAGGACCAGGGGTTTGCTGCATGAGGAGAGGTTCACTAGAGTGGAGCTGGATTCCCTAGAGTCTAGAAGGTTGAAACATAACTTGTCAGGTTGAATGCAGGGAGGCTGAGTCTGGAACTCCTAGGATAATGGATATGCTGTTTAAGATTGAGGTAAGGAGCAATTTCTTCCCTCAAAGGGTGTTGAATCTTTGGATTTCTCTTCCCTAGAAGGCTGGAGATTTTCAGTCAAACCAGATCGACACAATTTCTGGATATTAAAAGAATCAAAGGATATGGAGATGAGGCAGGAAATGGGTACTGGGGTAACAGATGAGGCTTACTCTTGATGAATTACCTGGCAGGTTTGAAGGGCCAGATAGCCTACACCCACTTATAATTATTTTGATCTGATGCTCTGGTCCAACAGTATCTTGTCACAGCCACGGATTCGGCAGCGCAGTAGATACGGCAATTGCGCTTGTGAGTTTGCACGTGTAAGCTAAGTATTATTTAATCGCGATAGTATTAAATGACATTCTTGTTGTTGTAGTGCTTGTCGAGACTTGGACAGAGCATAGCAAAGCTTCGCTGCTGTTTTGCATCGGCCTTACCTGAGAACTTGGACTGTGGAGTCAACTGACTCTGAAGACCTGCAATATTCGTTTAATAATTAGATGTTCTTCTCAGCTTAGGCTTCATTTCCCGTTTGAGAGTTTTAGTTAACGGCCCTGTTTTGGCCTAGGATTTATTGTTTTATTTTCATTTGAACACTGTTCACATTAAAATTTTGTGAACTATCAACCCACCTCAGTGTCTCTCACTCTGCACTTGGGCCATATCCCGAACCGTGGTGACAGATCGTAAATGTTTTGATCAAGTCATCTCTCACCCACCTAAGCTCCAGTGGTTCAGCTGAGAAACTCCATCGGTGGAAATATTATATTGGCCAGTTTCATCAATAGCTCCCACTAATAAAAATTTCCACATTTGGCAATTTGCATAATCAACTGTTGTCACCATTGATAAGTGCAAGAGATTCTGCACATGCTGGAAATCTTGAGTAACACGTACACAATGCTGGAGGAACTCAGCAAGTCAGGCATCATCCGTGGAGGTGAATTAATAGTCAACTGTTTGGACTGAGACCCCTCATCAGGGCAGATCCATGATGGAGGGTCTTGGCCTGAAATGTCCTGTTTATTCCCCTCCATCAATGCTGCCAGACTTCCTGATTTCCTCCAGTATTTTGTGTGTGTTACTAAAAGTAAATTTAGTTGCTAAGAATTGTGAATGAGCCAACCAGCAGTTATTATCATGGATCTGTTTACAATGTGTCCTACTGCCTCTTGCAGGTAAGAAAGTTAACTTTTGCATTTGCAACATGGTCCATTCAAAGCATAACTTCTGGCAGTTCAAGAACTATTATCTCAACAGATCTATTATAGCAATTAGATTACCTTAATTAGCAAATTTTCCTTTGGCACAGACAACAGTAAGGTGCCTGAACTTGTATTAATGACGTGCTCAGTTATTAGACAAGAGCCTAATGTGATAATGCATTGCCTTCAAAAGCCAAACTCATAAGCACCACTCATATATGGTGATTCAAGGTATTTTGACTATTTGATGATTAAGTTCTGCAAAATGCTGACATTGAAGCACCTTCAATTACTCCAAAAGACTGAGGTTTAGTAAAATACTGAAAGGCTTTTATTCGCTGTACAATACGACCTCCACAGTGAGTGTCTGCCCCTGGTATGAGGGGGAGGGGCAAGGCGAAACCTTTATACAGGACTCTGTGGGAGGAGCCACAGGGGCAGTCAGCAGAGGGGTGTGTCCAGACAGGTAGCCGAGTTACAACATATATACATGGTTTACCACAGACATCAAGGACATCTTTTGTTGTGCAGGACATGGACAACTCTCAGATCAAAAGGCTGAAAGCGAAATTCCCCATTTACTTCTCAATTCACCAGGCTCCCCAAGTAAAATATTATGATAGCTGCTGACTGAAAAGTAAATCCAAAAACCCTGGAGATATACTTCTAACTGTATCTCACTCCTTGTCGAGCTGCGTGAATCTATTGATGGTCTGGCTATAGTCCACGACCATCCTATTCTTCTCCCCGTTCCGAACAACGACCACCTGCGCCCTCCAAGGACTTGTGCTTGCCTCAATGACCCCCTCCCTGAGCAGCCGCTGCACCTCCGACTTAATGAAAGCTCTGTCCCCCGTGCTGTACCTCCTGCTTTTTGTTGCCATGGGTATACAGTCAGGGGTCAGGTTGGCGAACAGCGGTGGGGGAGGGATCCTGAGGGTGGAGAGGCCGCAAGTGGTGTCGGTAGTGTGGCAGTTGGCATGATTTTGGGTGGGATGCGCGGGTCGGTGTGTGTGTGTGGTCAGTAGTGGGGTACGGGACATATCTCTACAAAACAGGGGATTTATGACTAATTGGCGGGAGGGGCCCATCATACTTCATTGTCACGCTTTTCAGGTGGCTCTGGAAGTCCAACCTCAACAGCACAGGGGCACACAGTTGAGGCAAGACCAGTAACTTAAAGTCCCGATATTCTGTGCCCTGCACCACTAGCGTCGCTGTACAACCCCCCCCGGATGTCTGTTGTATGCGACCCGGAGGCCATGGTGACCCTCTGACTTATCGGCCGTAACATGAGTCCACAATGCTGCACCGTGGCCGGGTGGATAAAACTCTCCGTGCTGCCTGTGTCAAACAGGCAGCTTGTCCTGTGCCCCTCCACCAGGATGTCCATCTTGCGAGCTGGTGGGGAGCGCTTTGGTTGAGGGTCACGGAAGCCAAGGTGGGGTCGCTGTCTTGGTCCGGCGCGGTGGGGTGGCCCGTGAGCACCCGTTGGTCGTAGGCGGTGGGAGGTGGCAGCGACCAAGATGGCCGCCCCCAAGTCTTGCACGTGGTGGCAGTGTGCAGGGAAGATGACGACCCCCACGACTTGCACGCGGCGCTGCTCAATCCCACTTGCGGTTTTGACTTACAGACCTTGGCGAAGTGGCCCTTCTTTCCGCATCTGGAACAGGTAACTTGTCGGGCCGCGCAGCGATTCCGGGGGTGCTTCTCCAGTTCGCAGAAGTAGCACTTCGCGGACTCACGACTGGCTGCAGCCGAGGTCGATTCGCCGGCGGGTTGTGAGGTCTGCGGCGCCCACGAGGCCATCAGGGGATCACGTGCCTGGAGATCCTCGGAGTTATGCAGAGCGGCCTCCAACGTATCAGCCAGCTCGATCGCCGAGCTTAGGGTAAGATCGGCTTTTTCCAGCAGCCGCTGGCGCACGTACACTGACCTGGTCCCCGTGACGAAGGCGTCTCTCACTAGGAGTTCTGCATGCTGCGCCGCCGTCAGCTCCTGGCAATTGCAGGCTCGCACGAGCGTCTGTAGTGCCCGGACAAACTCAGCACTCGATTCCCCGGGGCATTGTTGCTGTGTCGCTAAGCGATGCCGAGCATAGACGCTGTTTATCGGCCGCAGGTATTGTCTTTTGAGTGCGTTCATCGCGATGTCGTGGTTCGGCTGGTCTCTGATCAGCGAATAGACCCGTGGACTGACCCTGGAGAGTAGAACTCTGCGCTTCGCTACGGGGTCGGTCGCTTTAATCTCCTCTAGATACGCTTCGAAGCAGGCCAGCCAGAGTTCGAAAGCGTCTCCAGCGACAGGCATTTGCGGATCAGATCTAATTTGTCTGGTCTCTGTTTTAATTTGTACAGCGAATAAAATTGAAGCACCTTCAATTACTCCAAAAGACTGAGGTTTGGTAAAATACTCAAAGGCTTTTATTCGCTGTACAATACGACCTCCACAGTGAGTGTCTGCCCCTGGTATGAGGGGGAGGGGCAAGGCGAAACCTTTATACAGGACTCTGTGGGAGAAGCCACAGGGGCAGTCAGCAGAGGGGTGTGTCCAGACAGGTAACCGAGTTACAACATATATACATGGTTTACCACAGACATCAAGGACATCTTTTGTTGTGCAGGACATGGACAACTCTCAGATCAAAAGGCTGAAAGCGAAATTCCCCATTTACTTCTCAATTCACCAGGCTCCCCAAGTAAAATACTATGATAGCTGCTGATTGAAAAGTAAATCCAAAAACCCTGGAGATATACTTCTATCTGTATCTCACTCCTTGTCTGCTACCAAGAAGTCCTATATCTTGAGAGACAGCTTTAAATATTGGATTTAAGTAACATTAAATGTCTTCAAATATAAAATTCCCAGCAGGGATTTAAATAGTCGATGTTTACTGGTGAGCTTCTTCATCTGGACTGATGAAGGTTCTTGACCCAAAGTCTTAAATGCTTGTTCCCTTTCTCACCTGTGTTCCAACCAAGTTACTCTAATCACCTGTCCTTATGAAACAACCTGAAACATTCAATCAGCTTCTCCACAGATGCTGCCTGACTTGCTGAGTGTTGCAAGCATTTTCTGTTTTACTGCTGGATCAGAAAGATCATTGAGCTAATCTGCTGCTGACTTCTATCAAGAACTTGAACACACATGCAGATCTAACCAGTAATGGGAGATGTGCTGCCACCAGAAATAACCTGACACATACTTGAGCCTCACTTCTGGGGTTGTTGGAGTGGAGCTTTGTCATATGCTTCCAGTATGTGCTCTTCAGGAGATCCACTGTAAGAATTAATGTGCCCTCCCCTTCAGAGAGAGGGCAGGAGGCAGGAAGGGAAGTAGAGCAGGAAAAAAATGACCAGGAGGAACATCAGTCACCAGAGGACCTTTCTCAGAACCTCTTTCATGACCAGGGCATCACTAGTTCCAATTATCTTATGACCATTCTCCTTATCGCTATGACATGCCTCTTTCACATCATCCATCTGTGTATTTCTCTATAAAGTATAAATGGTAACACCAAGATCTGAACACAAGAATTAAATTAACCAACTCCTCAACTCAATCAATAATGCTATCACCAACATGTCTCTACCTCATGACATTTGTCTTTTCACTTTATAACCTACAGAAGCTGATAACACAGTTCCTTGGAGATTGCACCCAGTGGCAGCGCACTGACAAGGCAAGTCACATGATCCAACTATGTTGATGTCACGGCCAAGAAAGCTCTCGTTGCTCAGGAGGCTAAAGAAATTCAGTATGTCCCCTTCAACTCTTAACTTATCAACGCATCATAGAAAGCAATTTGTCTGGATGTATTACAGCTTGGTATGGCAACTGCCCTGCACATGAACGTAAGAAACTATAGAGTGTTCTAGACACAGCTTAGCACATAACAGGAACCAGTCTGCCCTCTAGGTAGTTCCTCTACACTTTTTGTTTGCTCAGTAAAGCAACAGTCTCATCAAAGACCCCACGCACCCCAGACATTCGCTCTTCTCCACTCCCCCATTGGATAAGAAGAATTAGAATCTGATTTCATATCATGTCATAAAATATGTTCTTTTAAGGCAGCAGAACAGTACAATGCATAATAAAAGCACCATAAATGTCAATAAGAAATATATATTAATGTATTAAATTAAATTAGTGGAAAAAGAGAGGATAAATCTGATGGCAGAAGGGAAGAAGCTGTTCCTAAAGGGCTAAGTGTATGTCTACAAGCTCTTGTACTTCCTCCTTGATGGTAGCAATGGGAAGCAGCATGTCCAGAGCAATTGGGGTCCTCAATGATGGATGGTGCCTTTTTGAGGATGTCCTCAGTGCTGGAAAGGTGTGTTGGATGTTCACTGTCCAGAGCCTGGGAGCATTTTATCCAAGCTTAGCTTTCTAACATAGCAGCTGTGAACTTCTAGAGAATCAAAGAATTGTTTTGAGGAAGTTAAATCTTCTAACCATATTCTTTGTTTAGCTTTTTGTTCTAAACATGAGCCGGTCTTCAGTTTTTGATGTAAATGGAAAGCAATTATCAGTCTGAAGTTAAAAGGACAGCTGCAATTGAACAACGCTGCCTGGGTCAGAGCCATCTCTATTTCCTGAGGAGACTGAGGTCCTTTAACATCTGCCGGACGATGCTGAGGATGTTCTATGAATCTGTGGTGCCCAGTGCTATCATGTTTTCTGTTGTGTGCTGGGGCAGCAGGCTGAGGGTGGCAGACACCAACAGAATCAACAAATTCATTCGTAAGGCCAGTGATGGAACTGGACTCTCTCACGGTTGTGTCTGAAAAGAGGATGCTGTCTAAGTTGCATGCCATCTTGGTCAATGTCTCCCATCCACTACATAATGTACTGGTTGGGCACAGGAGTACATTCAGCCAGAGACTCATTCGACCGAGATGCAGCACTGAGCGTCATAGGAAGTCATTCCTGCCAGTGGCCATCAAAGCTTACAACTCCTCCCTTGGAGGGTCAGACACCCTGAGCCAATAGGCTGGTCCTGGACTTATTTCATAATTTACAGGCATAATTTACATATTACTATTTAACTATTTATGGTTCTATTACTATTTATTATTTATGGAGTAACTGTAACGAAAACCAATTTCCCCCGGGATCAATAAAGTATGACTATGACTATGACTATGGAGCACAGACTGATGGCCCACAGCACGACACTGATTCTACAAGAGATGGAATGTAAGAACATGGGGTTATGTTAATTGGGCTGGTATCCATCCAGACAACACTGGCTAAGTTATTTAGTTCAACGAAGCTTTCAGACAAGATGGACGCTATCAGTTAACACATCAAATAGCTGATTATTAATAACTGAAGTTTTATGAACTCAGAGTCAGCATTCACAACATTATTTGTGGGTGTTTTGGGAAGTCTGTCCCCAGAATCTTTACTATCTGTGCCAGAAGCTATCTGAAAGAATAATATACATGTGTGAAGTCAATCAAGTGGCGGAAAAGCAGTATAAAGTAAGAGAACAGTCAGGCTTTTTCAGGATGCTCAAGACACATCAAGGCGAATGAATGAAAGACAGGGTGAACTAGAATTTATTCCTCTGCCTTTGATTCCTGTGATGGTTGCATCTTGTTGGTATGTTATTTTAGCTAATAGGAATTGTGCCTGTGTTTTGGCAATCCTTCTTGCTTTAGAAATCATTTGTACTTTGGATATTTTTTATAAGATAGAAATCTGCTATGAGTTTTAAATTGTGTTTTAAGAATCTTATCTAAATTTAAATGAAATGTGCAAGACTAAAAATAATTGAACCATATTTATCTACTTTGTTAGCTGCAGTTATCTCTTACTTGGTGGGGTGGGGGAGTGCCACTACTCAAATAGTAGGTATTAGCAGCTGAGCTCATTGAGGAGGATTAAGGAACATGGGAGAGAGCAGGGCTTTGCTTCCAGATGAGCTCAGTGTCTTCTATGCTCACTTTGAGGATCAGAATATGAAGAAAGCATCGTGAACCCCCACATCTCCTGATGATTCTTTGATCTCTGTATCTGAAGCTGACGTACCGGCTGCCTTCTGGAGGGTGAATCCAAGGAAAGAATCCAGACTGGACATGTGCTAAAGACCTGTGCTGACCACCAGCTGGTATTCTCTGAGATCTTTAACCTCTCACTTTCGCAGTGTGTGGCACCTACAGGCTTCAGGTGGGCTTCAATCAGACCAGTGCCCAAGAAGAGTGTGGTGATTCACTTCAATAACTTTCATCCAGTTGCATTTATATCCACACTGATGAATTGTTTCAAGAGGCTGGTGGTGAAACATATCAACACGCACAACACGCTGGAGGAATTCAGCAGGTCGGGCAGCATCCGTGGAAATGAACAGTCAATGTTTCAGGCCGAGACCCTTCATCAGGACTGAAGAGTGAAGGGGCGGGTGCCCTATAAAGAAAGTGGGGGGAGGGTGGGAAGGAGAAGGCTGGTAGGTGTCAGGTGAAAAACCAGTAAGGGGAAAGATCAAGGGGTGGGGAAGGGGAAGCAGGGAGGGGATAGGCAGGAAAGGTTAAGAAGGAATAGGGGAAAGCACAATGGGTAGTAGAAGGAGGCAGAACCATGATAGGCAGCTGGAGGAGGGGGCAGAGTGAAACTGGGATGGGGGAAAGGTCTCAGCCTGAAACGTTGACTGTTCGTTTCCACGGATGCTGCCTGACCTGCTGAGTTCCTCCAGCCTGTTATGTGTGTTGCTTTGACCTCAGCATCTGCAGAGAATTTTGTGAAACGTATCGGCTCCTGCCTGAGAGGCAATTTGGATCTGCTCCAATTTGCCTACCAGAGCAACAGGTCTACACCAAGTGTCAACTCATTGGCTCTTCGCTCAACCCTGGAACATTTGGACAGCGATGCATACATCAAGATACGCTGTATCGATTACAGCTCAGCATTTAATACCATCATTCCCCACCCCCCAAGACTAATCAATAATCTCCAAGATATTGGCTTCAATAACTCCTTGTGCAATTGGATCCTGGATTTCCTCACTTGCTGACCCCAGTCAGTTCAGATTGCTAACAACGTCTCCTCCACGATCTCCATCAACACAGGTTTACCACAAAACTATGTGCTTAGCTCCTACTCTACTCACTTTACACTTATGACTGTGTGGCTACGCACAGCTCCAATACCATAATCAAGTTTGTTGATGGCACTACTGCTGTGGGCTGGATCAAAGGTGGTGATAAATCAGCAAACGGGAGAGATATTGAAAAATTGGCTGAGTGGTGTCATAACAACAGCCTCTCACTCAATGTCAGCAAGATCAAGGAAATGATTGTAGGCTTCAGGAGAAGGAAACCTAAGGTCTACAAGCCAGTCCTCATCAGAAGATCAGAGGTAGAGAGGGTTAGCAACTTTAAGTTCCTGGGTGCTATTATTTCAGAGGACCTGTCCTGGACCCAATATGTAAGTGCAATTGCAAAGACGATACAGCAGTGTCTCTACTTCCTTAGGAGACTGTGAAGATCCGGCATGACATCCAAAACTTTGACAAACCTCTGTAGATGTCTAGTGGAGAGTGTACTGACTGGCTGTATCATGGTCTGGTATGGAAGTACCAATACCTTTGAACAGAAAATCCTACAAAAGGTAGTGGATTTGGCCCAGCACATCACAGGTGAAGTTTCCCAACCAATGAGCTCATCTATATGATATGCTGTGGTAGGAAAGCATCAGAGATCCACACCATGCACAGCATACTTTTCTCTCACTGCTGCCATCAGGTAGAAGGTACGGAAGCCTTAGGACTTGCACCAACAGTTTCAAGAACAGTTACTACCCCATAACCATGGGATAACTACTCACTTGCCCATCCATTGAGATGTCCCCACAACCAATGATCTCACTTTTAGAACACTTTATCTTGTTTTTTTCATGCTCGTTATTTACTACTACTTATTTATATTTGCATTTGCACAGTTTGTTGTCTTCTGCACTCTAGTTGATCTTTCATTGATCCCTGTTATAGTTACTATTCTATAGATTTGCAGAGAACGCCCACAGAAAAATTAATCTCAGAGTTGCATATGGTTATATATGTACTTTGAACTTTGAGGTAGACTGGGTGGTGAAGAAGGCATTTGGCACACTGGCATTCATCAGTCATGGCACTGAGTATAGGAGTTGGGGTGTTATGTTGCAGCTGTAGAAAACTAAACCAGAAAGAGTATAGTGAATACAGATGAGGATGATGTCAAAACTTGAGGGCCTAAGTTACAAAGAGAGTCTGAGAGGGCTAGAACATTATTCCTCGGAATGTAGGAGATAGAGGAATGCCAATATAGAGGTTTATAAAATCATGAAGAGTATAGATAGGGTGAACGCACATATATTCTTCTTGGGGAAGGGGGATCAAAAACTAAACGGCACGCTTTGATTTGAGAGGGGAAAGATGTAAAAGAGACCTGAGGGCCAAATCTACATGGCGAGGGTGGTGTGTTAATGTGAACTGCCAGAAAAAATAGTTGAGGCAGGTACAATAGCAACATTCAGGAGACATTTTGATAAGCTCTTGGATAGGTGAAATTTAGAGGATATTAGTCAAACTTGGGCAAACAAAAGCATCATAAACAAAATGCTGGAGGAACTCAGCAAGTCAGGCAGGATTGATGGAGGAGAATAAACGGTCGGTGCTTCAGGGTCAGACCCTTCATCAGAAGTGGAAAGGAAGGGGGCAGAACTCAGAATAAGAAGTTGGGGGGAGGGAAGCGAGTACTGGTTGATAGGTGACAGGTGAAACCCGATGAGGGGATAATTGGGTGGGTGAGGAATGGGGGATGAAGTAAAAAACTAGGAAGTGATAGATGGAAAAGGTAAAGGGCCAAAGAAGAAAGAATCTAATAGGAGAGGTCAATGGATGCAGGAAGAAAGGAAAGGAAGAGGGGAACCAGAGGGAGGTGATGAGCAGGCAAGGAGAAGGGTTGCCAGGTTAACCATTGTTGGGAACTGACAGACATTAGAAGGGAGGGGAGAATAATTACCCAGAAGTTAGCATAATCGATGTTCATGCATCAGGTTGAAGACTACCCAAACAAAATATGGAATGTTGTTCCTCCAGCCTGAGTTTGGCCTCATCATGGTAGTAGAGGAGGCCAAGGAAAGAAATGTTGGAATGGAAATGGGAAGTTGGATTGAACTGGGTAGCCACCAGGAGATGCTGCCTTTTGCAGCAGATGATTTTTAAGTCCAGATGCTCAAGTCATTGAACTGGCTTTCTGACTCAGAGGAGAGAATGCTGCCAAATGAACTGAGGCTAATGATGCTGGAGAGAAAATTTCCTTCTTTGAAGCCTATTGTCACTGGAGTCTTATGTCCCTGATTCATTGTCAGGAATGTTCGAATACAGCAGCATTTCCGCAGCTTAGCATTCAGTTCTTCTTAATGTCATCAGCTGATTCAAATCATTGTATTGCTCAAGGATTTCTGGTTCCAAAAACAACTTTAAAATTTTGAGCAGAACGTGTGCTTGGTAAAGAAAGATTTGCTGTAATTTGAATACAAGAATATAACAGGAATTACTTTTGTGCTTAGAAAGATATGAACCATCAGCTCTGGTGGGTTATACTGTTGGAACATGGATAATCTGAAGCTCTATTTTCATTGTTCATTTAATAACACCACTCTTGAAAATAGTCGCATAGCTTACAAAATTATGAGGCATAAATAGACAGCTGGCAATGTTCTCCCAGAGTTGAAATGTCTATTACTAGAGGGCATGAAGAAGTTTAATGAAGATTTGTGAGGTCTTTTTTTAACACAAGAGTGGTGCACTGCCAAGCAAAAGTAGAGGCAAATAAGATGGTGGTGTTTACAAGGGTGTTAGGTAGGCATACAAATGTACAGGGAATAGAGAGATATAAGACAATAAGACCATAAGACATAAGAGCAGAATTAGGCCAGTTAGCCCATTAATCTGCTCTGCCATTCCATCATGGCTGATCTAAGATCCCATCAACCCCATACACCTGCCTTCTCACAATATCTATTGATGCCCTCACTGATCAAAAAACTATCAACTTCTGCCTTAAATATACCCATGGACTTGGCCTCCACCGCAGTCTGTGGCTGAGTATTCCACAGATTCACTACTCTCTGTCTGAAAAATACCTCATTACCTCTGCTCTGAAAGGTCATGTCTCAATTTTGCCATCAAGATCTGGATTACCCCATCAGAGGAAACCTCCTCTCCACATCCACCCTATCTAGTCCTTTCAACATTCAGTAGGTTTCAATTAGATCCCCCCACATTCTTCTATATTACAGTGAGTACAGGCCCAAAGCTGCCAAACACTCCTCGTATGTTAACCCTTTCATTCCCAGAGTAATCCTTGTGAACCTCCTCTGGACTCTCTCCAATGACAGCACATCCTTTTTGAGATTGGAGTCCAAAACTGTTGACAATACTCCAGAATAATATCTTATAAAGCCTCATCATTATCTCCATGCTTTTATATTCTATTTCCTTTGAAAGGGGGAATAGAATATGGGAATTAATCAGTGTAATTAGGCAAGATTAGCTTAATTAGTTCAGCACAACATTTTGGGCCAAAGGATCGGTTCCTGAGTTATACTGATCTATGCACCTCATGAAAGATCCAATGGAAAATCAACAGCTTTTGGGGAAAAGATAGAAAGTCAGCCTATTTTTGTTCAGGGACACAGTAACTGGATCAAGGGAACTCAATGTCTGTCATAACTATTCAAGCTATAGCCACCTTTAATTTCTGCCAGCATCTCTTCCTCAGTAGAAATCATGTGGCAATTTTTAATTCTCCATCTTGTGATCTCTTTGATTGGAAATCTTTATTGTAAGGCATTTTTTCAGTGCTGTGACCTCAAGCTCATTGGGATCTGACAGTCTCTATCAGGTAGGATGAAGACTGGGTACAGGGGATAATCAACTCAGCAGTCCTCAAAGCAAAAGGACAGAGTCCAGCTGATCCACACTATTAATGTCGAAAGCAGCAGTGCGAATGTTGCGGGAGGATGTATCACACTTGAATACTTAAAGAAATAACAAAGAAATAGCAGAACTGTATCAAAAGGGATTCTGCAAAAAATCATGCTGATGAAGGAATTTTTAAGACTGATAAAATGTGTAATTGGTATATTATTGTCACATGTACAGAGGTACAGTGAAAGGTTTGATTTTACATGCCACCAATACAGATTAAGTCATCACATCAGTACATTGACCAAGTAGAAGGAAAAAGCAGTGACAAGATGCAGAATAAAGTGTTACCGTTAGAAAGTGCAGTGCAGACAGACAACAAGGTGCATGAGGCCGACTGTGAGTTATCTATTTATTTATTTATTGAGATACAGCACAGAATAGGCCCTTCCAGAACTTTGAGCTGTGCTGCCCAGCAACCCCTTGATTTAACACTAGTCTAATCGATAGGTTTCAAATTTAATGTCAGAGAAACGTATACAACACGCATGCTGAAATTTTTAATCTTCGTAACCATCCACGAAAACAGAGGAGTGCCCCAAAGAATAAAAGTCAGTTAAATGTTAGAACCCCAAAGACCGCCGCAACTCCTCCCTCCCACGCATAAGCAGCAGCAAAGTAACGACCCCACCCCCCCAGCAAAAACCATTGGCATCTCCCACCGAGCACTCTAACTTGCAGCAAAGCATCAATAAAGACACTGGCTTGTATTACCCCAAAGACTACTTATTCATCCAGTAATTCGACATATCACAGGACAATCTACAATGATCAATTAACCTATCAACCAGTAATTCTGTAGGAGGAAACCAGATCACCCAGAGGAAACCCACACAGTCACGGAGAGAACTGCAATCTCCTTACAGACCTGCATCACTGGTACTGTAAAGTGTTGTGCTAACCACTATGCTACTGTGCCCTACAAGAGGTCTGTTTAATAGTTTCGTAACGGTGGGATAGAAATTGTTCTTGAGCCTGGTAGCAGGGGCTTTCAGACTTTTATATCTTCTGCCTAATAGGAGGGGAGAGGACGGAATGCACTGCGTGGGCAAGCATGAAAATGTTGCTTGCTTTACTGAGACAGCAAGAGGTGTGTACTTTATTGAAAGTGGGCACTCTCAGTTCATGTTGTAAATTTGCTGATACATTATCAGGTCATTGAGTTATAGAGCAGAGAAACAGGCTACCTATCTACACAAGTCCCATTTGCCCACAATAGGTCTGCTTTATCTACTTAAAATATTTATCTATTTAACTGTCTGTCGAAGTGCTCCTTAAATGCAGTGATTGCATCTGACCCCATCACCTCCTCTGCCAGTATGTTCCAGGTTTCAACCACGGAATAAAAAAACTTACCCTTGGATCCCCTTTAAAATTCTTGCCTCTCATCTTAAACGTCTGCTGTCTTTTGATATCTGTTTGCATTTCATGAGAGACGTTAGTCTTAAGTTTTCTCTTGAGTCTTGCTGCTGAGAGATAATCACAGGACATGGCTGATTGCTCGGCAGTAAAAGGCAGTGGACACCTTCACATGGAAGAAGCTCACAAATCTCCTTTTTGTAGACTCCTCCTAATTCAGTTCAGTCACTGCAGTCCAAGCTCTTCCACATCGGCACAGAAACAGCTGGATTTTTTTTTTTTACAAAGTATACTTTATTCAAAAATAAGATTACATACAATAAACCATTCAATGACTGTCAATCCTTTACAAATGTTTCCATTACGGTCTATACATTTCCACACTTCTAGCCACCCACGTATCACTCTGTTGTTTCACCTTTCCATACCATTGTTGAGGGGTATACTCCCTGCCACCCAACCTCTCCCACTCCCACGGGAGAAGAACCCTAAACCATGGTCCTTCCCCACCGGGCCCTTGCGGTGGCTGCACTGAGTTTCAGTGCATCCCTCAGCACGTCCTCCTGCAGCAGAGAATGTGCCAGTCGGCAGTATTCTCCCACGGACATCTCCATGTGCTGGTAGATCATCAAGTTTCGGGCCGACCAAAGAGCGTCTTTCACTGAGTTGATGATCTGCCAGCAGCACCGGATGTTGGTCTCCGTGTGCGTCCCCAGGAACAGCCCGTAGATCAGAGAGTCCTCTGTTACACAGCTGCTGGGGATGACACGTGACACCAGCCCGTCCATCCTCCTCCACACCCTCTCTGTAAACTCACAGTGTGCAAAGAGGTGGGTCACTGACTCCTCCTCACTGCAGTCCTCCCGTGGGCAGCGGAGTGTGGTGACGACGTCCTGGGCGTACAGGAGGGATCTGACTGGGAGGGTCCCTCTCACGGCCAACCAAGCGAGGTCCTGGTGCCTGTTGGTGAGGTCTGGCGATGAGGCATTTTGCCAGATGAACTGGACGGTCTGCTCAGGAAACAACATCACTGTGTCCATCACATCCTTCTCCTGCAGTGCCTGCAGGACATTACGTGCTGACCACTGCCTGATGGCCCTGTGGTCAAAGGCATTGTCCTGGAAGAACTTTTCTACAAAGGACAGTTATGGGAAGTGGTGGCCATCTGGCTGTGAACAATGCAATGAAGAACGATCATATTGCTGTGGTCTGTGTTGTGTTCACTCGCCTATAACTACTGATGAGTCTCAAAGCCAGGAGATGGAGCAAAACTGGAACATGAAATAAATCTTCATTCAGTAAAACCACACAACTACAAAAATCTCAAAACTCAACAGTACATCCAGAGCATGACTACTTAAGTGGTTTACCGAAAGAACATTTGAGACATTGATAGGAACAATGACCAATCAGGTAAAGCCATCCTGGGATAGGTTGCCAGCTGGCCAATAGCCCTTGGTTGTTCTGGCTCACCATAACACCTCACGCTTGAAGGTAATTACTTGTAGAATTTGAGTCATGTGTTGATTTGAATTGGAACAATCAGCTTACACTGGTGATCAGTTCTTCTTACTGGTTGCAGGCTGTCACTTTCTTAACAAAGAACATAGAAATTTACAGCGCATTACAGGTCCTTCAGCCCATAATGTTGTTCCAACCATGTAACCTATTCCAGAAACTGGCTAGAATTTCCCTACCACATGACCCTCTATTTTTCTAAGCTCCATGTACCTATCTAAGAGGCTCTTAAAAGACCCTATTGTATCAGCTTTGACCGCTGCCACTGGCAGTGCATTCTGCACACCCACCACTCTCCGTGTGAAAGCCTTACCCTTGACATCCCCTCAGTACCTATTTCCAGGCACCGTAAAACTATGCTCCCACGTGTTAGCCATTTCTGCTCTGGGATAAAGCCTCTAGCTATCCACACAATCAATGCTCCGCATCATCTTATACAGCACTATCAGGACACGTCTCATCCTCCGTCACTCCAGGGAGAAAAGGCCAAGTACACTCAACCTATTTTCATAAGGTATGCCGTCCAATCCAGGCAACATCCTTGGAAATCTCCTCTGCACTCTCTCTATAGTATCCACATCCCTCCTGTGGTGAGGTGACCAGAAATGAACACGATACTCTGTGGGGTCTGACCAAAGGTCTTATATAGCTGTAACATTACCTCAAGGCTCTTGAACTCAATCCCATGGTAGATGAAGGCAAATACACCATAGGCCTTCTTAACAACACTTTCAACCTGCGCAGAAGCTATCAACACAGACCCCAAGATCTCTCAGATCCTCCACACTGTCAAGAGCCTTACCATTTATATTATATTCTGTCTTCAAATGACATTCCAAAATGAACCACTTCACGTTTATCTGGGTTGAAGTCCATCTGCCCACTCCTCAGCCCAGTTCTGCATCCTATCGATATCCTGGTGTAACCTTTGAAAACCCTCCAGACTATCCACAACGCTCCCAACCTTTGTGTCATCAGAAAACTTACTAACCCATCCTTCTACTTCTTCATCCAGGTAATTTATAAAAATCACAAAGAGGAGGGGTCCCAGAACAGATCCCTGTGGAACCTCACTGGTCACCGACCTCCATACAGAATACGAACCATCTACAACCACCCTTTCCCTTCTCTTATCAAGCCAGTTCTGGATCCACAAAGCAAGGTCTCCTTGGATTCCAAGCCTCCTTGCTTTCTGAAGGAGCCTTGCATGGGGAACCTTATCAAATGCCTTCATGTTGCGATGTTGCTTGCAGCTATGCTGGCGCTATTGGTCGGGATAATTTGAACCTTTCCAGGAGGAGATGAACGTCCAGCTCTGTGCTTGATGATGCCCACAAACTGCTATGCCTTTGGGAACATATGGCCACAACTAGCTGATGTAGCGATGCCAGCAATGTCTGTCCATGATAACTTTTTTGAGCATTTTCCTAATTTCATTTGCCAATCCAACTTGTTACACATGACTCGTGCGCTTTGTGATACCGTTTGGCCCAAGCTGCAGCCCCAGGCTTCAATGACTTCACCTGTTGGCCGAGGACTGTGTGGCTGTTTGTGTACACCTGACCATCTGCTGTCTTGGATGTTGGACACTGTGGCAGTATTGCATCCAATGCTGTGCGCAGTTTTCTTCCCAAAAGTGCTTCAGCCGGAGACTTCTCCTCAAGGACTGGATGTGGTATAATTCAATATGGCAGCAGAAATGTGTAGAGAGCTTTGGCTGATGCTCCTTCCCTCTGGATTTCAGAAGCAACCTTTGAAGGTACCCACAAACCTCTCTGCTTGGCCTTTGGACTGTGAATGATACGAGTGTGCGTGGCTGTGGATAATTCAGCTGTTCTGGCAGAATGCAGCAAACGGCTGTGAACTGAATTGAGCATCGTTGTCAGAAGCAAGTATTTCTGGCATCCCAATGTTGCTGAAGATCTGCAGCAGCTATTGAGTGGTGGCCCCTGTCATTATTGACTTTGTAGATAATACTTCTAGCCTTTTGAAATCGGTGTCAACCAGGACAAGGCAGGTACACGACTACAAGGTCTGGTAGCCTGAGACGATGGTTGTGGGTTGGCTCGGCTTGGATTCTTTGCTGCCATAGATCACTGTGTACACTGCTTACGTACGAGGTAATATCTTTGCTTATGCTCAGCCAATACATAAAGCTTCAGGCCAGGGTGACCATAACACCATAAGATAAAGGAGCAGAATTAGGCTATATAACCCATAAAATCTGCTTCACCATTACATCAAGGCTGATTTATTATCCCTCTCAACCCCATTCTCCTGCCTTCTCCCAGTTACCTTTGACACCCTGACTAATCAAGAACATATCAACCTCCACTTTAAATATACTCTATGACTTGGACTCCACAGCTGTCTGTGAGAATGAATTCCATACCCTCTGGCTAACTGAGTTCCACCTTATCTCTGTTCTAAAGGGACGTCCTTCTATTCTGAGGCTGTATCCTCTGATCCCATCTCCCCCTCAATAGGCTACGTCCTCCCCACATCCACTCTATCCAGATTCAATAGGTTTCAATTAGACCCTCTCCTTCTTCTAAACCCCAGTGAGTACAGGCCCAGAGCAATCAAATGCTCCATGCATGTTAACCCTTTCATTTTTGAAATTATTCTGGTGAACCTTCCTGGACCCTTCCCAAAGCCAGAGCATTTTTTCTTAGATAAGGGACTCAAAAAAGATCCCAATGCTCCAAGAGCATTCTGACCAGTGCCTTTTAAGCCTTAGCGTTACCTCATTGCACTTATATTCTAGTCCTCCTGAAATTAATGCTAACATTACATTTGCCTTCCTCACCACCACTATCAATACACTTCAGAGATTGTCTGCCTGGCATCAGTGGTCATGTAACCAGCATTTGTGATGTACAGTACACCTTGCCCAAGGGCAACCTGCAAGCTAGCAGAGGGAAAGAGTGCCTTACACCGCTTTTGATAAAGACATATCTTCACCCCACCACTCCATTTCTAAGATAAGGAGCTCAAAACTGATCAAAACTTCCCAAGTGTATTCTGATCAATGCCTTGTATAACCTGAGCATTAACTCTTTCATTTGATATTCTAATCCTCTCAAAATGATGCTAACATTGTATTTGCTTTCCTTACCATTGACTCAACCTGCAAGCTAACCTTTAGGGAATTCTGCACAAGGGCTCTCAAGTCTCTTTGCACCTCTGATTTTTGAATTTTCTTCCCACTTGAAAAATGGTCTATGCTTTTATTCCTTCTTCCAAAGTGCATGACCATATACTTCCCTACACTATATTGCCCATTCTTTGCCCATTCTCCCAATCTGCCTAAGGCCTTCTGCAAAATCCCTGCTTCCCCAACACTACCTGCTCCTCCACCTATCTTCATACCATCCACAAATTTGACCACAAAGTCATCAATTCCATCATTTAAACTACTGACATATAATGTGAAAAGAAGTGGTCCCAACACTGACCCCTGCAGAACACCTTTAGTCCCCTCAGTCCACCAGAAAATGCCCCCTTTATTCCGACTCTTTGCCTCCTGCCAGTCAGCCAATTTTCTATCCATGCTAGTATCTTTCCTGTAATATCATGGGTTCTTATCTTGTTAAGCAACCTCATGTGCGGTACCACGGTTGAATTGTTTCAGAACTTTTGGTTGAAGTGTTCTTGTAATCGCTATTCTGGCTCAAAACATTGGGTAGGAGTCCATGGTTGAGAGTGATGTATGACATTGGTAGAAGGGTATAACATCATCAACAAACTTGACTGGCTATCCATCAGCGAGATATCTGGAAATACACTGAGGAGGACCTTCAGCAGCATTCAATACAACCCAGTGGACTTTGTAATCAATCAAAATCGCAGCCGTGACCGTATCTTGATTTTCAGAAAACCTGCAGATTCATAAATCTGAAGGGGTCATCTGCCTGTCCAAGTTCCTGGGTTGATGTATACTTGATTTCAAAACTGTAGGGTAATAACATCATTGCCAACCTTTGTAGAGGGTTAGCTGTATACATTGGGATGGCTTTCTTAGATTCAACGATGGACCACAGTTGCTTGTAATCAGTAAGTAAAGTGAAGCATCTGCGATAAAGCATCTTGTAGAATTTCATCACAGCAAAGATGATTTCTAAGGCTTCCATCTTGATTTGTCTTCAGACCTTTTCTGCTGTGGTTGGTGATCTAGCTGCATGCATGACTGTTCTTTTCAGAATAATCAGGAAAGGTATGGGATATGACAGCTCCCAACACATATTTGGATGTATCTGTCATGAAGATGATTGGCAACTCTGGGTTGAAATGCATTAAGCAATGGTCAATGTGAGCATATTTTTCATCTGAACAAAAGCTTCTTGGCAAAGTTTGGATCATTTCCATGTGGCATCCTTGTTAAACAGGGCATTGACTGGCTACCTCAGCCAGTGCATTGCTGGGAGAAATACTCAATAATGACTGATCATGCCCAAAAATTATCGTAAAGTGCTGACAACTGATTGCGGAGGCATTGTAAGATAGTAGCGATGTTTTCCGTATCTGGGCAACAACCATGCTCATCTATGATCAATCCCAGATACTTGATTGAAGACATCAGGAGGCTGCAGAATGTCTTGTAGTTTATTCAAAACCCAGTCGAGACATTGGCATAGTTCTGTCCAATCCATGCCCATCACAATGATGTTGCCGAGGTAAGCAGCAATACTGTCTATACCTCTCAGCATGGTGTCCCTAAGCGGTTGGAAAATTGAAGGAGCCACCTTTACCCTGAAAGGCAAATGGAAGAAGGAAAACAACTGCTTATGTGCTGTAATAGTAAGAAGCTACTGTAAATTTTCTGCCACTCCTACCTGGAGGGAGGCTTCAACCAAATGCAACATCACAAAGTAGCGACCACTGTTCGATTTTATGAAGATTTCTGCTTGGGTACCAGTTTGTGTCCAGAGGCTCATTGAGACCCGTTGAGAAGTTTGCACAGAACCTCACTGTACCATTAACTTCCTTGATAATAACTAGAGGTGCTGCCCAATGTAGCAGTTGACATTTTAAGCACACCAGCTTGTTGCAGGCAATTTAGCTTTTGCTTTGCAATTGGTAAGGCTGCATATGATGCTGGTCTTTTGGGACAGAAAACGGGCTTTTCATCTAGACAGAGGTGAATTTCTGCTTGTAGTTTGGTGCAGCAACCTTCTTGAAAGACTGCTAGATTGCCCGATACATTGACTGTACTCTTTTCCTAGATGCTGCCTGGTATACTGAGTTCCTCCAACATTTTGTGTCTGTTGCTCGGATTTCCAACATCTGCAGATTTTCTCTTGTTTTAGATAGTGATGTTGCAGTTCTTGTTGTATGGTCTCACCTACTGATGGTGGTACGGCGTTGACAGACATGGTTTGAATGGCCAATATCTTCATACAGACCTCACTCAGATGGGTACGCCTGAAATCAAGCTTATCCATCTAGTCAAGATCATTCAGCAATTTTTCCTTCATTTGGCTCATTATTTTTCCAATACTGTCTGATTCTATTAAAAGTTCAAGCTTTTACTGATAGGTTTGCTTGCTTACTATGCCCTACAGATAACAGTCAATCCTTTAGTGTATTTCAGTGCACTTTTAGGTCAGTCCCATAATTTTATACTGCTCTTCCTTTCAAAGCAGTCCCCTGGGACTGAGGATGACTTGGTTCTACATTGATTTTTGTAGATTTAGAGTTGCCTGATGAGGCCAATGTGGGAACTGCAGGCTTTTCCACAGAGGGGACAGGAGATGACTGATGGGCAGGTGAGCGGGTAGCTTGTGAGCTGAAGCACTCCATCGATTGCTTACATAGGGTTCTTGTGCAGACGCAGCATATGGTTCTCCATACCACCCCAGTCACTCCTTCACCACTTTGAACACTCAAGGGCTGGGAATCCATGACAAAGTGAAGTTGTTCCACTTCAAATCTTTGTATCTTTCTCTCTCTCTGCCTGGTAATTCCTTCCCATAAGCTTGGAACAGAGTGACCGCTTAGGGGGTCTGGTAATATTAATAACAACAATAATAATACTACACACAATAGAAGATATGCAAACACCTGAAGTTACAATGGATATGCTAAAAGTGGTTATAAAAAATACCCACAACTGGAAAGGTACTGACAGTAATGATACTCATAGTTATTGGTATAAAAAAATTTACTTGCCTTCAACTGTACCTATTAATACATACTAACAATTTTCTTAAAAATCCTGAAAAAGTGCCCTATTTTTTGACAGAAGGTAAAACATATCCCTTAGCTGAAGCAGAAATCACAAATGACCCATCAAAGTATTGTCCTATTACTTGTTTACAGACTGCATATAAAATTGTAACATCATGCATCTCGCAACTAATCACTACTCACTTAGATAACCACAATGTATTTACAGACGAGCAGAAAGGATGCCGTAAGGGTATGAAAGGGTGTAAAGAAGGACTGATAATAGATTCCGTAATTCTCAATCAAGCCCTGAGGAAAAGCAGAAGTCTTTCATGTTGTTATATCGACTACCAAAAAGCATTTGATTCTGTATGGTTAATAGAAGTTCTTAATATATATAAACTACACCCAATACTTGTAAAATTCCTACAACATCTGATGAAACATTGGTGTAGTATAATCACCCTATCTATTAACAACCAACATTATGAAAATAAACTGAGGCAATTTTAAGGCAACTCTCTAAGCCCACTATGGTTTTGCCTAACTTTAAACCCGCTCTCTAATTCACTGAATTGGACAAACATTGGGTATCAAATCAAAAACAACCAAACAAATTACAGCTTGACGCACCTTCTGTACATGGATGATGTGAAATTATGCACTCCTTCATCAGTAAAGCTAAAGCAATTAATTCAAAGAGTAGAACTATTTTCTAAAGATATACAGTAAGCATTAACTTTGGACTAGGTAAGCACAGAACATTAAACATAAAGAAAGGTACAATAGAGCTAGAAGAATATAAAACAGAACCGCAGGATACAATACAACTGATGTATGAATATGAAACATTTCAGTATTTGAGATGTCAACAAGCAAAGTAAATAGGTCATTGTACGATAAAGGGAAAACTTTCAAAAGAATTTACTTCAAGGCTTAAGAAAATCTGCCAAATAGAGTTTAATGGTAAAAATATAACAAAGGCAAAAAACACTTTTGCTATACCCAAATTAACGTGTATCTTTTTGCATAAAATATCTTGGTCTGAAACCGATTTGGAAAATTTACAAAGAAAATTAATAACTGAAATGACAGATTTCAGAAACACAATGAATACTCGGATGCACTATGATTAACACTACCTAGGGCAGCGGGAGGAAGAGAAATAACAGATATAAAAAAATTACACAACAATCAGATAAAACCTATTAGGATATATTATAATGAATAAAAATAGGATTCAGCACTCGATGCGAGCACATGCAATTCTGAAAAGAAGTACACACCAATTAGCACTATAGAAGAAAGAGTTAACCAACGGAAGAACAAGACCCCCCCATGGAATTCATCCCACAATCTGAGCAGACTAAATCTCGACAAGGAAGTGTTGACTGCCTGCCTCAGAGTTCGAGACTTCTTCCCAGAAACAGAGATTCCTTGTGGCAATACAAGAGCAGATGGTTAACACAAAATAATCAAAAATACATAATAAAGGGCTCACAAATTCAAGATGATAAATGCAGAAAATGCCAAGAGAAACCAGGAAAAATGAGAGTCAATTGGTCGTGTGGATAGTCAGAGGCTTTTTCCCAGGGCTGAAATGGCTAGTACAAGAGGGCACAGTTTTAAGGTGCTTGAAAGTAGGTACAGAGGAGATGTCAGGGGTAAGATATTTACACAAAGAGTGGTAAGTGCGTGGAATGGGCTGCTGGCAACAGTGGTGGAGGTGGATACGATAGGGTCTTTTAAGAGACGTCTGGGCAGGAACATGGGGCTTAGAAAAATAGAGGGCTATGGGTATCCCTAGGTAATTCCTAAGGTAAGGACATGTACGGCACAGCTTTGTAGGCTGAAGGGCCTGTATTGTGCTGTAGGTTTTCTATGTTTCTAATCTAACACATTACAGGATCCTACAGCAATTTAACTCAATCTGATTACTTGCACATGCACAATCAAGAGGCAAACATCATTCACCAAAATCTTGCTTTAAAATATAAATTTGTAAATATACATGTAAGCCTGATCCAGTTTCAGAGTCACAGCCCGACAAATTATATTGTGACAGATCCATTATTACAAATTGGGCAATCCATAATAACCATCCAGATATAATATTATATATAAGCAAGCAAAAGCAACTTAATTATAGATATAGCCATTCCAAACACACACAACATACAGAAATCAACAAGTGAAAACACCAGAAATATTCTGAATTAAAAGAGGAAATGGAAAGACTATGGAACATGAACTGGGTATACATTGTCCCAATTGTAATATCTACATCTGGTATCATCCCAAAGTCACTACACAATAGCATTAAACAATTAGGCCTGCACAGCAATAATTATGTAAATCTTCAGAAAGCCACAATACCAAGCACCACTAGAATAGTCCAAAAGATCTTAGCAATTGAGGCATGAGTGTGCTTGGCTATGCTCCGTACCTTAGGTTTTTTCCAGCTTGAATTGAACAAAAATGCAGCAATAATAATGACTTCATCTATAGATCACTTTTCATATAGATGCTGTACTGTAATTCAAAGTGTGTTACAATGGGATCAAGGTACAAACTAAAAATAAAATTAAAAGTAAAATAAAAACAAAAATAAACATGAAAATAAAGGACAAAATTATCTTAGTTAAAAGCAAAGTTAAATAAACAGGTTTTGAGCTGATGTTTATAAGTGTCAACTGAGTCTTCATCCCCAACAGTTTTAGGTATTGAATTCCACAGTTTAGGAGTGTAATTCAAAAAACCTGACCTATCAATTATCTTTTGAGGGAGATTGTTTAAATTTAAAGGACTGGCAGAAGAAGACCTGAGAGCTCAGGTAGGATTATAAAACAAAAATGATTCTGTGATGTGGTCTGGTCCCAGATAATTAAGAGCTTTAAAACAATTAAGAAAACTTCAAAATCAATTTCAAAAAGATACAAATGCAGAGTGTCTAGTACGGGAGTGATGTGTTCCCTCACTCTGGTTTTGGTTAAAATTCTAGCAGCAGCATTCTGAATGGCTTGAAGCTCGTCAATAAATTGCTTTGGAAGGCTAGTAAAAATACAATTCACTAATCTAATCTATTCAATATAAAAGCATGAATTAGTTTTTCAGTATCATTACAAGACAGAAATGAAAGTACCTTTGCAATAGTTAAGTGTAGAAATGCTGCTTTGGTCACTTTGTTTTTATGGGATTTAAAATTCAAATCTGAATCAGGGATAGCACAAGCTAGTTAACTCTGACTTTACAAGGGGAGTCTAGTTCCCAAGTTTATCAAGAAGTTTTTCTCTTTTGGTTTTGGAACCAACCAAAAGTATTTTAGTTTTATCTTCATTTAGTTTTAGGAAATTATTGTTCATCCGTTTGTACATTATAACCAGACCAGAAGTCAGAGAATATAGGGTGTTATCATCACAGGCTCAACCAAAATATACAATTGTGTGCCATCTGCACATTGTAACTGTGAAAATCAAGTCCATGCTCTCTAATGATGTCTCCAAGAGGAAGAGAAGGGGACCAAGACAGCTTTCCTAAGCAATACCAAAAGGTACATTGTACCTCTTAGAAAATTGATCTCCAAGACAAACTAATAATTTTCTCTCTAAGATATATGAACAAAACAAATTAAGGGCACTAAAAGAGAGGACAACCCAGTTCTCAAGGCGATCTTGGAGAATGTTATGGTCAAATTTGTGAAAGGCAACATTTAGATAGAACTGAGTCTCTGGTGTCATGCTTGTAATCGAAGAAGCCTGTCCAATAGATCTAGCAGAGAGGAAGAAGGTCCTCAGTGGTGAGGATGTTGCCCTATGAGAGGACACTGATATTGCTTTGCTTATGCTAGCTATGTATCTGAGCTGCAATAATGATTATAGGTATACCACGAGTCCTTATAAATAGCAGCATATTGATGATAAGAGACACACAGGCACGATTTACACTGCACCTTTCACAACCACATGGCATTCTGAACCATTTCATAGCCATTGGGATGTGTTTTTGACATCTGATCACCAGACTGATTACAGAGATGTTCAGACATTTATATAAGGAAACTGAACAGGTTTGTATTAACTCGAGGTTGGTACAATGAGAATCTGATTGAAACCTATTTAGTTCTGATAAGGTTTGGCTGTGCAGTCTAAAACAAGAAATTACAGGTTCAGGTTACAGACCAAAACATTTCAGACTGAAATATGTGCACTTAAAGGGTGGTGATCTGTGGACTTCTCTGCCACAGAGGGCAGGTGAAGCCAAGTCACTGAACACATTTAAAAAGGAGAAATATACATTTTTAGGCACAAAAGGTATCTAAACATAGTTCAAATGAAAGACAGCACAAGCTTGGAGGACCAACTTGCTTTCCTCTGCTCTAGTTGTCCTTCTCCAGTCACTGTTGGGTCTTTGGGTGCTCGTTTATGACTGTTGTGACAGGATCCTGAAGTACCCCTATTAACTGTGCCTTTGAAAAGAGACAGAGAGAGTCATTTACCACCGACATGTTGTTTTGAAAAGAGAGAGAGATGGACTAACGGTTGGACTGTCACTTTAAGGAACGAGAAAGAACTGGTTAACTGTTGGATTTCTACTGCAGTGGAGATAGCACCGAGCAGCTCATAAGTTGCTATGGTGACCGAGGGCATTATTAAATGGACAATTGATGTTATGATTTTCGGCAGGTTGTTGATACTTCTTCAAGGACTTTTGCCTGCTTGTGCATTTCTTCACAGAGAGAGGAAGGAGGGACTATTTGAATGACAGTTGATGCTCAGCATGGGAAGATAAAATAGGAGGTCAGATGATAGACCTCAGACACATGTTCTGGACACTGAATGAACTTTGTTGTGCCAGCAGGCAAAGTGGGTTTTGGAGGATCAATCAGGTGGATCGATCCGTCACTCTTGCAGTGGAAAAAGGAACAGGTTGACTGGTGGGGAGTTGTCCATGTGTCCACCCTCGCCTGGGTGATAGCTCCTCCACAGAAAGCCGGTCCCCTTTGTTAAAGTCACAGTCGGTGACTTTTAAAGGATTTTGAAGGACAACAAGGAGATCGACTGTGTCAGCTTACCTGAAAACTCAAATCTCTCCCTCTCTCTCTCTATCACTACTCAACTCAATACCATGAACTGAACTGAACTTTACTCATCATCGTAAGACTGTATCTTTTTACCCCGAGACTTAAAGAAGCTTGGTTTTTCATACATATGTTTCCGCACTTATTGATTTACTTACTTATATATGTACTCATTGTTAACCTGTTTGATTTATCTACATTTATATTACTGTATTGCGTAGTTACTAATAAATATCACACATCAAAGTTGCTGGTGAACGCAGCAGGCCAGGCAGCATCTCTAGGAAGAGGTACAGTCGACGTTTCAGGCCGAGACCCTTCGTCAGGACTAACTGAAGGAAGAGTTAGTAAGAGATTTGAAAGTGGGAGGAGGAGGGGGAGATCCAAAATGATAGGAGAAGACAGGAAGGGGAGGGATGGAGCCAAGAGCTGGACAGGTGATTGGCAAAGGGAATATGAGAGGATCATGGAACAGGAGGCCCAGGGAGAAAGACGGGGGGGGGGGAACCCAGAGGACGGGCAAGGGGTATAGTCAGAGGGACAGAGGGAGAGAAAGGAGAGTGAGAGAAAGAATGTGTGTATAAAAATAAATGACGGATGGGGTACGAGGGGGAGGTGGGGCATTAGCGGAAGTTAGAGAAGTCAATGTTCATGCCATCTGGTTGGAGGCTACCCAGACAGAATATAAAGTGTTATCAGGTTGGAGGCTACCCAGACGGAATGTAAGGTGTTATCAGGTTGGAGGCTACCCAGACGGAATGTAAGGTGTTATCAGGTTGGAGGCTACCCAGACGGCGAAAAGTTGAAGAGCCGAAGAAATTACAGGTGGGGAGCAGTGAGAGATGGTTTCACTGAACTCCCGTCGAAGAGAGGATTTAAACTTCTTCGGTGTAGGCATCACTGGAAGAGGCTTCGCAGTAGTGAATTTAAAAACGCAAACAACAGGAATTCTGCAGACGCTGGAAATTCAAGCAACACACATCAAAGTTGCTGGTGAACGACTGGAAATTCAAACAGCAACTCGTTCACCAGCAACTTTGATGTGTGTTGCTTGAATTTCCAGCATCTGCAGAATTCCTGTTGTTTACTAATAAACATTATTAGTTTATAGCAATACTGGACTCCAAAGTGTTCTCCATCTCTGCTGGTTCTTTATTCCCATCACAGGGTTCGTGATACTGTCACAAGACTTTTGTACAAACCTCTTTTAGAATAAGGATGAACTCTTGATCTCTTAACCTACGTCATCATGACCCTTGCAGCTCATTTATCTACCTGTACTGTAGGTCTTCTGTACAGCAACTCTATACTTTGCATTGTGCTATTGATTTCCTTTTTTACTACACCGATGTACTTGAGTATAGAAAGATCTGTCTGGATTGCATACAAGCAAAACCTTATCTTGGGACATGTGACAATAATAAGTCAATTACTTACTTCCTGCTGAAAGGACAAGCCGGACCTCTGTTTAACCCTTCATCTGAAGGACACCACAACTGATAGAGCAGCACTCCCACAGTACTGGATTGGAGTATCTGCTGAATAACTTTTGGTTGGTTTACTTCCATTTTTGTGGTCCTCTCAAAGGAACTGGGTTTGTATTTCTGATGAATAGCAATGCACAGTGCACCAGCTGCATCAGCACCAAGCTGATGTATATATTTTTAAATCCTTATTGCAAGGCTTAAGTGGAAAGTTTAAATCAATTTAAATCTGCGGCTATCCCTAGCTCCTTTGATAAAAGCCTTCTATTTGTCTTCTGACACTCTGACATATGTACTGTGCAGCTTGTCCGACAAGAGGTGATGTAAGTAGATTTTCAAAATTAAAACTCATCTAAGTTTTTAAGCAGCCTTTGTCATCCAATGCATCAATTCACTGCTGATGTACAATGTTTCTTTATTTCATTTGGGCTCAGCATATTTTTGACATTTTTTTCTCATTTAAATGCAAATGAGAACAAAAACTTTGCAGTAATTCACTACACCATCGGAGAAATGGTAGGCCGACACTCACCAAAAGGACGAACTAATTTGCCTTCCCTCTTCTCAATGGTAAAACATCTTCATCGCCTTTGAGGAATGACCGGGTAAGAGCCAAACAGAATGGATGCTTCAGGAGAAAATCTGGAACATTAATGCCTCCTTCCTCTGAGCTTATCTATTTCTCCAACAGATTGTCATTCCAAGACTACTTGTCCTGGCTGGGCCAAAATGTACTAGAAGCTGTTGGCTGGTCTACAAACAATGAAATCAGTTGTGTTGAAAGTCTGCTATGCTTACTCTGCAAAAAAAAAAAACCCTTTGCATTTATACAGCACCTTTAATGTCTGCAGGGTATCTAAAACATTTTTCACCCACCTGATGCAGTGCAAATAATATATTTGGACTTCTACATTATAAGGTGCTACATGAATGCTTACTCCTTAGGGTAAAGGATTAATAATGAAGTGGTACGTACGTTTCTCTTTAGGATAAAGGATTAATTATAAAGAGGGTAACATATGCTTACTCCTTAGGGTAAAGGATTAATAATGAAGTGGTACGTACGTTTCTCTTTAGGATAAAGGATTAATTATAAAGAGGGTAACATATTAGCATGAACAGCAGACTGCTTAATGAGCAGGGAGCAGAAAAACACAGGTATGTGGCTCATCTTCAGGTTTAAAATTGAGACTAGCTTCACAGAGATTCATGCTAGGTCTCAGCTGTTTACAGCCTATGTTCAGGACTTAGATGAAGAGACAGAGTAAATTGCATCCGAGCTTCTGGACAATACAGGGCAATTGGGAAAGTAATTGAGAGGAGAGCACAAAATGTATGCAGCGGAAAAGTTAAGAGAGTTACGAAAGGTGGCAGGTAGATTTTAGTGCGGATAAATATGAGGTTATCTACTTCAGAAAGAAGAATGCAAACGCAGAATGTTAGTTTGATGGTGTTATTTCTGCCAAGAGATCAGAGTATCCTGGTACAAGCAATGTAAAATGCTATGTTTATCCTGAACGCCAGATTAGGTGTCATCAAAAAATGCTGAAGTAGAACATCTCACTTTAAGAAGCTTTGTGTTTCAATCACATTTATCAGCCACAGATCCTGACCTAGGGGTCAGTCTGAGCTTACAGTGACCATGTCAATCACCTGCTACCCTAGCAAATGGATCGTGTTTAAGAAGTGTTTCCATAATGAGATAAAAGGAGGTGAAACCTGTAGGATAGGGAAGGGGGAAATTGAGGGGAAGATTTTAAGTGTTAAATAGCGCTATCTTGAGTAATGTACCCAGCTCCTCTTTCTGTGCTTTAGAGTAGCCTGGTCATGCCCCATGCAATGCCGTCACTGTTCTCTGTGCCATGATCTGGGCACTACCACAGTGACCTGAGACACAAAAGGTAGCACTTATAGATCAAAGTGGGGCAGCAGAAATAAGATGAATGTCCTTGTCAGAACTTGTAACTTGTGACATAGTTCCCTGTATGACCTAATCCTTATTTAACCATGCCTAAACAGCAAAGACAATAGGTTGTAACTCCTTCATCAAATTTCTGTCAATAATTCAGAAAAGTGAGCAATGTCTTACTGATTACATCATTGCGGACATAAAATACAAGGTGAAACAACAGCCTGCACTGGAGTGAGTTGGGGCAGAAAACACCACTCCAGTTTCACATTGAGAATAGGTACCATCACTTCAAATTCTGAGAAGCTATTTGCTCAACTATAAGGAACAGGACCACATGTTATCCATTCTACTTCAGTTTATAGGCAACAAAGCTAGCATGTAGGATGTTAAGCAGTTAGGGTGACAGTACAAAGCATTGGAAGAGAGACTGAGTATAAATGTAAGGAAGACTTGCTTTCAGCTATGAAGATTATAGTTAAGCCACTTCTGGTGTATTAAAAAAAAACACAAATAAAATGCTGGAGGAACTCAGCAGGCCCGGAATGTCGACTATATTTTTTTCCATGGATGCTGCCGGACCTACTGAGTTCCTCCAGCATTTTGTGTGTGTTGCTTGGATTTCCAGCATCTGCAGATTTTCCCTTGTTTCTGGTGAATTACATGCAGTTTAGTCTTATTGACGAAGGTTATGCCAAATAACCTGATTGGGTTAATTCCTGGTATGAGGAAACATTAAGGTTGGAATTATACTGTCCAAAGAATTGAGAGAAGATCTATGAGAAGGAGGCACAATCTGTGGTTAATAAAAGGCAAGGACAATGTTAAATTGAAAAGCAAAGCATATAAAGCAGGAAGGCTGGTGATAATTGGAGTTTCTAGGATACCACAGCAAAACACTAAGAAGCCCAGAAGAAGGAAGAATATTGATTTTGAGAGAAAACTTGTGTGTAATATTAAAACAAACAGTAAGAGATTTTATGGATGTACAAATAGAAAGAAAGCAGCTGAGGTAGATGGGGGCCTCCAGAGACCAAAGCTGCTGAATCAATAACAGAAACCAAAACAAAAAGACACATTAATTCAACCGTTTGTATCAGTTTTCACCATAGAGGACACCACAGATATTCCTAAGATAACAGATGGACTGAGAAACAAATAATAGAGAAAAGCCTGTTGATATTTCAAACACAAAGAGATAAGGTATTTGTGAAACTCATGGGATTAAACGTGCTCAAATCTCTGGACCTGATGACTCATGTCCAAGAATTTAAAGGAATTGTCTGCAGAGATAATGGACCTATTGGGTGAAATTTTTCTAAACTCTCTAAATTCTCAGAGGGTACCAGAAAATTGATAAACAACCATTGTATCTCCCTTGTTCAAAAAGGTAAGACATAGAAATGAGGAACTGTAGACCAGTTAATGGAACATCTATTGTTCCGTAAAATGGTAGAGTCAATAATCAAAGGAGAAATAACTAATTTCAGAAAGCTAAATATAATCGAGCCCAGTCAACATTGTTGTATGAAAGGTAATTCATGATTTACACATTTGCTCAAATTGTTTGAGGATGCAAGAGTGACAATAGATAGAGGGAAACCAGTAGATGTAGTTCATTTATTTTCCAAAAGACATTTGAGATGCTGTCATTAAAGGGGGTAATACATAAATTAAGGGCTCAATGCATTGGAACAGTATTAGCATTGACTGAGAACAGGCTGCTGCTTGGAAAACAAAGCGCTATGATAAATGAGTCCTTTTCAGGCTGAAGAGATGTAATTGGTGAGGTTGGTAAGCGGAGTAGATGGAGCTCGTCAGCCTGGGAAGGCAGTCCATCTAAGAGAGGAAAACTCTGATTTCAAACCTCCGCTGCCTTGCGGCCACATCCACCGATGCAAAAGGCTTCACGAGTAAACCCTGAGGACAAATCCAGAGCTGGAGTCCCTAAGGCAGTCCAACGTTGCCTTCAACCTCGTTCTGGCAACTCCTGCGACAACACTGGTGCCAAGCTGTATCGGCCCTTGCCCTTCCCTTGGACAACATCGGTGTTGTGGAGAGGGGAGAATTGCTGCATGGGCATCTGCCAGTCTTCCATACAACCTTGCCCAGGCCTGCACCCTGGAGAGGACACTCCAGCGTCGCTTCACCGTGACGGCACAACACGGAAAGCAGCAGCCTGCCGGTTATAAGACCATCGTGTCTCACTGGACAGCTACTGCCCGCCTCAAGCAGGGCAGCCCCCAGCCAGTTAAGGGCTGTCCCGCCACGGTCTGCCCGCTCCACTGCGTGCATGGGGCTTAGGGGTACAAGTAGCCCAAACTGCGGATGTAAACGCTGCACCAAGCACAACTAGAAGACAAAGAAAGAAGCCAGCACGCAGACTAGGATGCTGGAATATAGGGACCATGACAACCGGTATATCAGATGACCTTCGGGAGTTCAGCGACACACGCAAGACAGCAGTGATTAACAATGAACTGTTGAGATGCCCAGTGGACATCGCAACGCTCCAAGATACACGTCTGGCAGAATCGGAAACCCTACGTGAAAGAGACTATACCTCCTTCTGGCAGGGGAAGGGCTCAGACGAGACCAGAGAGCATGGTGTCGGCTTTGCCGTGAAGAACTCGCTGCTGAAGATGGTAGAGCCTAGTGAGAAAGGGACAGAACGGATTTTCTCACTTCGACTCCACACATCCAACGGGCCTGTCAACCTTGTCAGCGTCTATGCCCCAACCCTCTACTCTACACAAGACACAAAGGACAAGTTCTACGACCAGCTCTCAATGATGATACAGGAGATCCCAAGTCAGGAATGGTTGCCGCTACTTGGTGACTACAACGCCAGAGTGGGCGCCGACCACGACTCCTGGCCAAGCTGCCTGGGGCGGTATGGGATTTGCAGCATGAAAGACAACGGGCAACGACTACTCGAGCTTTGCATGCTCCACGAATTGTGTGTCACCAACACCTACTTCCAGACCAAAGCTCAGCACAAACTGTCTTGGTGACATCCCCGCTCCAAACACTGGCACCAGCTAGAACTGATAATCACAAGACGCCGTCACCTGAGAAACGTGCTCAAGACTCACTCCTTTCAGAGTGCTGACTGCGACACGGATCACTCTCTGGTTTGCTGCAAGATCAGACTTCGGCCGAAGAAGATGCACTGCGCCAAGCCTCCAGGCAAGCAGCGCATCGATGCCAGTAAGACACAACACCCAGACAAAGCTGCAGAGCTCATCAAGTCACTGGAGGATGCTCTCCTTGCAGACCCACCAGAAGGAGATGCTCAGCTGAGATGGGACTCTCTCAGGGACACTACCCACAGCACTGCACTCAAGGCCTTCGGGAAGAAACGGGGCAAGACACAGGACTGGTTTGAAGCGAGCTCAAGTAAGCTCACCGCTGTCATCAAGGTGAAGCGTGTTGCACTACTAGAGCACAAACACCACCCCATCCAGGCAACACTGCAAGCGCTAAGGACTGCAAGAAGCAAGGCCCAGGAAACAGCCAGACGCTGTGCAAATAACAACTAGCTACAACTATGCAAAAGCATTCAGTCATCATTTGACACAGACAATATCTTTGGAATGTATGAGGGGATCAAGAAAGCCATTGGGCCAACCCAGAGCAAGACAGCACCATTGAAAACCATAACAGGCGAGACCATCAATGACAAAGGCAAGCAGATGGAGAGATAGATGGAGGATTACTCTGAACTTTTCTCCAGAGAAAACAGCATCTCGGACAGCGCGCTAGACGCTGTGGAATGCCTGCTGGTCATGGAGGAACTTGATGCATTGCCAACCGCCAAAGAGCTGAGTAAAGCCATCGACAGCCTGCCCACTGGGAAGGCACCAGGATTGGATGGCATTCCACCAGAAGCCATCAAATGCGCAAAGGGCGTCCTGCTAAACCACCTGCACGAACTACTGTGCCAGTGCTGGATAGAGGGAGCAGTGCCGCAAGACATGAGAGACTGCAACATTGTCACCCTATATAAGAACAAAGAGGACAGAAGTGACTGTAACAACTACAGGGGAATCTCCTTGCTGAGCATCGTTGGGAAGATCTTCACCCGCGTGGTCCTGAACAGACTGCAGAAAATAGCCAAAAGGGTATACCCCAAGTCTCAGTGCAGTTTCAGGTCAGAACGCTCCACAATTGACATGATCTTCTCCCTTCAAAAGCTACAAGAGAAATGCAGAGAGCAAAGACAACCACTCTATGTTGCTTTCATTGACCTTACGAAGGCCTTCGATCTTGTGAGCAGAGACGGCCTGTTCAAAATTCTCTCCAGAATTGGTTGTCCCCCGAGTCTCCTCAGGATAGTTCAGTCATTCCATACAGATATGAAGGACGTCGTTCAGTTCGACGGCTTTTCTTCGGAGGCCTTCAACATCTGCAGCGGTGTGAAGCAGGGCTGTGAGCTTGTCCCCACCCTGTTTGGCATCTTCTTCGCAGTCATGCTGAAGCACACCTTTGGAACATCAATTGATGGTGTCTACCTCCACACCAGATCAGATGGGAGGATGTTCAGTCTGTCCCAGCTGAGGGCGAAAACCAAGGTTTGCGAAGTACTCATCAGGGACATGTTGTTTGCAGACGACGTGGCACTGGCAACACACTCTGAAGAGCAACTGCAACGTCTCATGGACAGCTTCTTAAGAGCCTGCCAGGACTTCAGCTTGACCATCAGCCTGAAGAGAACTAACGTGTTGGGCCAAGGCGTTGAGCACCCCCTGCCATCACCATCAACAACTACGAGTTGGAGGTAGTCCACGAGTTTACATACCTTGGCTCCACCATCACGGACAGTCTCTCCCTACACCCCGAGATCAACAGACGGATCAGATGAGCAGCCTCAACGTTCACCAGGCTGACAAAGAGAGCCTGGGAGAACAGAAAGCTGATGACGCACACCAAGGTTGCAGTCTACAGGGCCTGTGTCCTCAGCACACTGCTTTACGGCAGTGGGACCTGGAGCCTCTGCTCCAGACAAGAGTGGCGCCTTAACACCTTCCACCTTCGCAGCCTGAGACGCATCCTGGACATCACGTGGACTGACCGAGTCACCAACAATGAGGTCCTGGCCTGCGCCCAGATACCCAGCCTCTTCACCCTGCTCCAACAACGCCGTCTCCACTGGCTGGGCCACGTACACCGCACGTCAGACGAGAGGATCCTGAAAGGCCTGCTGTACGGGGAACTGGCCTCCGGCAAGAGAGCACAAGGGCAGCCCCATCTTCGTTTCAAAGACGTTTGCACTCCAAGAGAGACATGGAGTCACTGAAAATGAACTTTGAGAGGTGGGAAGGCATCGCAAGTGATCGCTCTCACTGGAGCTGGAACTACGCAGGGGTCTAAAAGGAGGAGAAGAGAAGCTGAGGCTGGCTGCTGAAGAAAAGCGCACTCGTCGGAAAAACAGCACCAAGACAACACTGGAGGTCAGTGCCTTCAAGTGCAGTCGATGCAGCGGAGACTGTCACTCCCGTGTGGGCCTCTACAGCCACAACAGATGCTGCTCTAACACAGACTGAAGCAAGACTTTCCAGGCGCAGATCCATGGTCTCGCGAGACTAACGGATGCCACCAACCCTAGTATGGCTTCTTGGTCCTCAATTGTTTACTAACTCCATTAATAGACTGAAGGAAAGAATAAAATGTAAGGTTTCCTGTTTGCCAAAACTTATTGGTAAGGTATACATTAATGAAGACATTATGATTCTGCAGCAACACACACAAAATGCTGGAGGAACTTGGCAAGGCAGGCAACATCTAAATAAATAAAAAACTGCCGTTTCAGGCTGAGTCCCTTCTTCAGGACTGAAAAGAAAGGGGGAAGATGTCAGAATAAAAAGGTGCAAGCAGGGGATGGAAGCTAGCTGGAAGGTGGCTGGTGAAACCAGATGGTGGGAAAGGTTAAGGGCTGGAGAAGAAGGAATCTGATACGAGAGGAGATTGAATCGAAGGAGAAAGGGAGGAGGAGGGGACCCAGGAGGAAGTGATAGGCAGATGACAAGAGGTGAAATGTTGGACTGCAGAATAGAGAAAGGGGGAGCATTATTTTACCAAAAGTAGAAATCAATATTCATGCCATTAGTTGGAGGTTACCCAGATGGAAAATAAGGTTTTGCTTCTCCACACTGACACTGTTCTTTTCTTGGTACAAGAGGAGGCCATGGACCGACATGTCAGAATTGGAATGGGAATCAGAATTAAAATCTTTGACCATTGGGACGTTCTGCTTGTGGTTAGTTGTGATTCTGCAACAGAATGTAGGTAGATTGACTGATTGGGTAAAAGTCTGGCAAATAGGGTTCAGTGAAGATCAGAGGGACTGAGGTGTTCTGATATGGGGATCATAAAAAGTTAGTCGACAGGTCCAGCAAGGAGTTAAAATCATTGAGTTCTTGTAATCTGACTGAAACTTGTAGGATCGAAGAGAGCATGAGTTGGCAGATAGTGAGATATTTACCCTTGTAAAAAAATTTAGAACCAAAGTTCACCGCTTCTTACTCACAGCTCTAATCTGCTAATTAAATTTGCCGACAACACTACATTGATTGGCCCATTCTCAAACAATAACAAGGTGGCTTACAGGGAAGAAGTCATCTCTCTGACACAGTGGTGTCAAGAAAACAACCTCTCCCTCAATGTTGCAAAAACAAGGGGGCTGGTTGTGGATTACAAGAGGAATGGAGACGGGCTAACTCCTATTGGCATCAATAGATCTGAGGTTGAGAGGGTAAACAGCTTTAAGTTCCTTGGCATCCACATCACTGAGAACCTCACATGGTCTCTACACACCAGCTGTGTGGTGAAAAAGACACAACGGCGCCTCTTTCACCTCAGACGGTTGAAGAAGTTTGGTATGGGCCCCCAAATCCTAAGAACTTCCTATAGGGTCACAATTGAGAACATCCTGACTGGCTTCATCACTGCCTGGTATGGGAACTGTACCTCTCTTAATCGCAGGACTCTGCAGAAAGTGGTGCAGACAGCCCAGCACATCTGCAGTTGTGAACTTCCCATGATTCAGAACATTTACAAAGACAGGTGTGTAAAAAGGTCCCAAAAGATCATTGGGGCCCTGAGTCACCCAAATCACAATCTACTCCAGCTGCTACCATCCAGGAAATGGTACCACAGCATAAAAGCCAGGACCAATAGGCTCCGGGACAGCTTCTTCCACCAGGTCATCAGATTAATTAACTCAAGCTGATTTGAGTGTATTTCTACGTTGCATTGATTGTTCTATTTATTATAAATTATTATAAATTACTATGATTGCGCATTGCACATTTAGACGGAGACATAACATAAAGAATTTTACTCCTCATGTATGTGAAGGATGTAAGAAATAAAGTCAATTCAATTCATGGAGAAGGATTGTGTATTTAATATGGACAAGACAAAATGTTTTCTTTCATGTGGTTGTAAATGTTTGGTGTTCTGTATATCTGATAGCAGTGAATATTGTGTCATTAAACCACTCAATGCTGAGATGGATTTATTTACCTACTCTGACATAGGTAGAGGCCATTTGGCCCACTGTTACATTCTGGCTCCCCACAGCTCAGTCCTTCAGCTCCATTCGCCATCTCTTGATTTCTTTGTTTCCCTACAGCTTATTCTCAATCTGAAATGTTCGTCCATTCCCTTTTCATTTGCTTTGTCATATCCCTACACTAGCGGCGATTTGCGGTGGAGAATTAACCTATCAGTGCTCTCTGGGGATTGAGAAGAAACCAGAGCAACAGGGACGCTCACATGATCAATGGAAGCGTGTGCAAACTCCACTCAGATGGCACATGAGCTCAAGATCGAACTTGGGTTGTTTGGACCTGTAAGGCAGTCATGCTAACAGTTGTTCCACCACGCGACCCAGAATCAGCAAAGAGGAAATCAAGAGGTGAGGGGATTGGGCATGGAAATAAAATGGACGCAATGAATTGATCAGCAGTGATCTTGTTGACTGGTATAGAATTATTGATCTATTCTGCTTCTTTCCTTATGCACAGGAAGATTGAAGCCAGTGTCCACAAGCAAGAAACCGATGGACCAGACTTGGGTTTATGGAATTATTTATATAGGCGGCCTATTATAATACGGATTGGTTCTTCCACGATTCACCACCTGAAGACTCATCCCGACATTTGATCTCTTCGGTAACTGCCTCTCCTTTGGGAGCTCACAGTAGAACTCGATATACTTGTGTATGCTGTCATCTCTCTGGGTGACACTCGAACAGAAGCTTTTCACTGTATCGAAAGACATTTGACAATCGTGAACCAAACACAAAATACCACAGGGCTGGTGAAAATTATGGTATGAGGCAGGTGAGAAAGGGCTGGTGGCTGCATACCTGATTGTCAATCTGCTCAGGTCTTCACTCTACTTCGACATTGACAATTTTCCAGCGGGGATTAGCTTCCAAAGTAGGGATCACTAACCAATTCTTCTCTGTTTCTGATGCTGATAACTTTGTTAGTGCTGCTACCCCTGACATCAGCTGGTTAAGTCTAGCTAAAGAGGCAAACCTCAGGCCTTCACTAATACCTTGGACAGTCCATTTATCAACCCATCTGATTTAAAGGAGCTCTGAGGAGCAAGATTTTTTCACACAGAGGGCCATGTGTATATGGAGGGAGCTGCATGAGGAGATTGTAGAGGTAGGTAATGTTACAATGTTTAAAAGATACTTAGACAGGTGCCGAGATGGGAAAGGGTTATAGGGAGATGGGCCAAATGAAGTCAGATGGGACCAGTTCAGGTATGGCCATAGCCAGAATGGACAAGTTGGGCACAGATCCTTTCACAGTACTGTAACTTGTCCCATGATTAGGTTAGGGCTAATCAAAGTTGTGGGGTTGCTGGGGCAATGTGGCTCAAAGGGCCTGCTCTACTCCGTATTGCTAAATAAGTGAATAACTCTATGACTCTATATCTTTGGGATGATAGACCCTGGCTTTAGATACCCTAACCAGGTAAAATATCGACTTTATAAATGCCTTTGTCAAGCCCCCTGAGAATTTTGTCCCTTCCAATATTGTTCACCTATCGGTCTTCTAAATGTCTCCTCGATCTTCTAAATGCCTCATATATAACAAGCTCATAATCCCCAGAATCAATAAAGTAAACTTTTGTTGTATCTGTTGCACCTATAGAATTCCATAGGTTGGGAGACTAGTACTTATGATTTACACCAAATGAGGTAAAGAGCATAGGAGCATATGAAATAGTTGCAGGAGTAGGCCATCTTGCCCATCAGGCCTCCTCCGCCATTCAACAGGGTCATGGCTAATCTGTCCATGCACTCAACTCCGCTTGCCTGCTCTCCCCATAACTCCTAATTCCTCTTTTATGTAAATATATATCTAACTGTGTCTTAAGTATATTTGAAGAGGTGGCCTCTTCTGCTTCCCAGGGTAGAAAATTCCATGGATTCTCTATTGGAGGAGGAGTAAAAATAAGGTGCATGGTAAAAATCCTTTTTTCCCTTGATGGGTTTCCCTTCCAGTCAAGATGTCATCAGCAAACAAAGATTCCTCGGGCAACATCTTCCAGATAGCCAATTTCTTCAATTATTTCATGTTTTCTATGCCTTCTACTTGTTCTTTTTGTCTTGATTGTGTTCTGGAGACAGTAGGAGCCTATGACATCCAGTTTGGGATTCGATCGAGTGATCTGCTGTTCTGCTGTCCCTGGACAGGACCGCGAGCATGGGCGACCTCATGCAGAAGACCAGAAACGAGGTGCAGGGCCATGATCAACTCCATTTCGAAGCATTGAGGAAGACTGAAGCAGAGAAGTGAATGTGGAAGAGGTCAGTGGTCACTCTCCGTGGAGGCCACAGGTTGATGGCAGTTGGCAACCAGCTCAGCGGCATTTGGAAGGCCACAGTTCAGTGGCACGGCAGGCTGAAGGTCAGCAGTGCACCAGTTGCTTACATGTTGCTCTTCGCAGAAGGACAGAGTTCAAGTGGTGCTCTCCTCAGTTCTGTCAGGGAGATGTTTTCAAAATTCTAAGGTTTATGTGATTATTGGACCATAGTTTATATTGTTCTCTTTCAGTTTTCTGTGTTTTCTTCCTTGTTACTGATTGGTGAGTTGAGGTTCGGGTGGACAATATGTAATATTTTTGTGCGAGGGAGGGCTTGGGGATTTGGGGTCTGATGTTCTTGTTGGTTTTTCTAGGTGGGCAATCTTTTGGTTCTTGTATGTGGGAGAGGGAGTTGGAGGTTACGGTTTTGGTGCTGTTTTTTTGTGGGGCAGAGGGTTTGTGGTTTGATGTTATTGTCTCTGTTTTTTTGTGAGGAAGGGGGATGGAAGTTTGGGGTTTTTGATGTTCTGGCTGCCGTCTTCAAAGTGGGCAATCTGTTGGTTTTTTGTGCGCTGGAGGGGTTGGACAGCTTTGGGTCTGGTGTGCAGAGGGGAGGTTGATATCTTTTCTTTCAACAATCCATGTTTTTTCTGCATTCCATGGCTCTCTGGAGAAGGTGAATGTTCGAGTTGTATTGTACAACCATACTTTGGCAACAAAATGAACCTTTGAACCTTTGGGTTGTCAAAGACAAGAGCGCATGGGTTTAAGGTAAGAGGTAGGAGGTTTAGAGAGAATTGAGGGGAGTTTTTTATGTAGAGGATTGCTGGCGATGGGATTGCACTGCCGAAAGAGATGCTGGGAACATTTAAGAAACACCAGGTCAAGTAGCTGAGTCACCAAGGTTTAGAAAACCATGAACGTAACACAAGTTAATGGGATTAGTACATGTAAGCTAAGTAATCAGCGGGGGCAGAAAGCCCTGTATCAGTGCTGTTAAATACTATGACTCTATAATTCCAGTATTATTGTCAAGTACTGATGAAAACCCTTTTCTGGAACCTAGCACTCCTAGATAATGAATGCCTTTGAGAACATTTTCAAAGCAGAATTTTTGAAGTAATTCAGATACCTCAATGACAGTCGATTTTGATTTGTTGTCTTGTCTGTAGAAAGCATTTGACAGACACCTCATCCAATATCTTAACTCTCTCCACCTGCTGGGATTCACATCAAAAACATGCAAAAGGAGGTCAGACCTGGAGAAAAGCATTTGAAAGATTAAATTCTTGCCTAACTGATCTGTAAGAATGAAATTTATATAAAAGTAGAAACATTGGCAATCCTCAGAAGTAAAGTTTGATTTGAAGCTAAAGCAGCAGGCAGAAGACTGGTTACTCAGCAACAACGCGATCCAAAGAAAATCACAAGGGAGTTAGAGGAAGGAAAAAGGTATTTAACAAACACCCAACATAAGTCAATGTGCTTTTCAATAATCTTATCTCAAACCCTACAATTCTCAAAGATATGCTAATGAGGAGTGAATTAGTCCAATCTCTAAATCTCTCTGAAGTGAAATGTAAATTAGAGGATAATTAGATCAGTGTTCTGCCAAATGCAATTGAAAACAATCAATATTAATAGACTCACAGCAAGGAAACTGTTAGAAAGTTGGAGAGTAAACCAGGATTTTGGAGGGCTCCAAATTAAACATTGGCAGTTTAGAACTGAACAGCAACTTGAACAGTACTGTATAAACCAGTTTCAGAAATACCGTGAATGGAGCAGAGTGAAATTGTCTGTGAAACAATGTTCACATGACTGATCGTGTAGATGAACTGGAGGTAAAAGTATGCTGCAGTGGCCATCACATCTGAGACAAAGGAAGAGAAATTAGGATCACATATTTTAGATCAGAATCAGAATGTGGTTTAATATCACTGGCATATATCATGGAATTTGTTGTTTTGCAGCAGTAGTACATTGCAATACATAATAAAAACTATGAAATACAATAAGTATATATCAAAAAGAAGATTAAATTAAATTAGTGCAAGAAGAGAGGGAAAAATACTGAGATATTGAAGTCCATTGCCCATTCTGAAACCTGGTGGCAGAGAGAAGAAGCTGTTCCTGAAACACTGAGTGTGTGTTTTCAGGTTCCTGTACTTCATCCTGAATGGTACCACTGAGAAGAGTCCTGGGTGATGGGATTCCTTAATAATAGATGTCACCATTTTGAGGCATCACCTTCTGAAGGTGTCCTGGATACTAGTGCCCATGATGGAGCTAGCCAGGTTTACAATTTTCTGCAACTCTAATGCAGCCCCATTGCAGACTATAACCCATTTAGAAAAGATTCATGGGGAGAAGGAGGCAGATTACTGTTCTGCACTGCGGAGGATATAATGGGAAGGACCTGGCTGGCAAATGCAGCAGAGCTGTCAACTACACCCACATGGGTGTTCAGGACAGCAGTCCAATTGCAAATTGCTGTCATTATGGATGATCCGAGTCTGTGCCAGACTGGACTCACTCGCTTCAAGGGAAGGAAGAGTTGCAAGAGGTGAGGATTAAAAAAGGGAGATCTCCATTTATGTCAAATTAATTAAGACTGTTTAATATTATTAATTGCTTGAAAGCATTTTGGGGAATTTTTAAGTGTTTGATTTTTTAAAAAAGACTATTTTGTCGAGTGCTTTTCAAAACTTCTTTCCTTGCCATTGATGTTGTATTCCTGGATGTTTCCAGATATTCATACACATTTGTGAGTTAGCTTAGGGGGAGGGAACGTCACCTCAGACCATGAGAGGCCTGCATCAGGCATTTTCATGCCTTACAAGGAGCAGATTGGAAGTCTATGTGGGGCGCCAGTCATCGCACAGACTAGAGCAATGTGTGGTTAAGTGCCTTGCTCAAGGGCACAAACATGCTGCCACAGCTGAGGCTCGAATTAGCGACCTTGAGACAACTAGACGAACGCCTTAACTACTTGGCCACATGCCCAACACAAGTTAACTTAACTGGGATCATAATTTAACTTAAAGTTTTCCAGCTGTTTTATGAGCCCAGCTTGTGATGGCTTGTCCATGCGATGGCCTCACAGTGCACAAGTGCTTGGTGTTGTGAGGGGACTCGATATTTTAGAATGGGATAGTGTAGCAAGTTTACAACAGAAGATCGGTCCATACACAACACAGGAACTCTGTAACGGCTCAGAGTTCCAGTCCAATGACATTAGAAAACTGTAGTCCACTTAGAGAGATATAAGACTTATGTAGATAAGAATAAATATGGTGAATAATTTATTACATTAACCCACAAATAATTGTTATGGGATAATTAGGCAATAAAATTGGAGAAAAAGATAGTAAGAATTTAATATTAATCATGGTCATCTCAAATTAACAGTTGGGTAAAGTGAAAAAAGGACTGGGTTTCCTGCTTTAAGTCTGGTACACTTTTCAACCCATTAAGATATTGTATTGCTATCTTTTGCAAGGGGTGGGCATTGTTTTGAATGCCAGCGTTTATTGCCTCATCCCTTGGATCACTGAGCCGTCTTCTTGAACTGGAGATGTCTGGCTGGTGCTGTAGGGTTTGAAGTAAGCTGCAGTGATTTCCAGGGCATATGATGTGAACCATGGAAAACGTAACAACTGGCATTTTAGCCTTTTCAGCCTGATCTGCCATTCAATGCAATCAGTGAATTTCGAAGTTCTAATTAAACTTACTATCAAAGTACATAGATGTCACCATGTACAACCCAGCGCATTGAAAGTAAATACAAAGAAACACAATAGAATCATCAAAAACACACAAAATCATGGCAAACAACCAATGTGCAAAATACAACAAACTGCAAATACAAAAGAATAAATAAATAAACAAACAATAAACATCAAGAACATGAGATGAAGAGTCCTTGAAAGTGAGTCCATAGGTTGTGGGAACAGGTCAGTGTGAGGATGAGGGAAGTTATCCCCTCAAGAGCCTGATAGTTGAGGGATAATAACTATTCCTGAACCTGGTGATGAGGGTCTTGAGGCTCCTGCACCTCCTTCCTGATGGGAGCAGTGAGAAACATAGAATACAAAACATCAAATCAGAATCAGATGTAATATCATGAGCAGATGTCGTGAAATTTGTTGTCTTTGTGGCAGCAGCACATTGCAATGCATAATAATGGGGAAAAAAGCAGTGAATTACAGTAAGTAATTGACACTTACATACCAAACCACAAAGACATTGAAAGAGTCTAGGCACGTTCAATTCAGCTCAGTTCAGTTAATTCCAGTGCCATGTCTTTCGTTACCTGCAGGCTGCAGCACTAGACTGCCATGATCAAAAGTACGTTGAGTGGGCGGTGGTGGGGGTGGGGGCAGTGAGGGGAAAGAGAGAGAGAGAGAAAATGAGAGAATCTGCAGATGCTGGGAACATTAACTGTGCTCTTTTCCATAGATGCTGCCTGGCCTGCTGAGTCCTTCCAGCATTTAGTAGGTGTCAATCTAATTTGTGTTTTCTATAGAACAATACAGTCATTGTAACCCAGAAGGAATTATTTGGGCTAATCTCAAGATTTCAAGAAATATTGAAGAACTATACAAGTGGATGCACCTTTTTTACACACACCTCTTTGTATTCTCACTCACTTAATGTGCCCATTAATCCAAGTGCTCATAAGCCCTACCTCTTCAAAAACTTGCCCACCACTAAAGTAAGTATCATTGGTCTATAATTTCCTGGGTTATCTCTATTCCCTTTCTTGAACAAGGGAACAACTTTTGCAACTCTCCAATCCTCCAGTACTTCTCCCGTCCTCATTGATGACGCAAAGATCATCGCCAGAGGCTCAGCAATCTCTTCCCTCGCTTCCCGCAGGAGCCTGGGGTATATCTCGTCCGGTGACGGCGATTTATCTGCCTTAATGCTTTTCAAAAGCCTCTTTCTCCGGCTACCTCCTCCGGCTCCATGCACATATTTCCAATCTTGCTCCTGATTGGTCCTATCCTCATATGGCTCATCCACTTGCTCTTCACATATTTGTAGAACATCTAGGAGTTTTCCTTAACCCTACTTGCCAAGGCCTTCTCATGGCCCCGTCTAGCTCTCCTAATTTCATTCTTGAGCTCCTTCTTGGTACCCTTGTAATTTGCTAGAGCTCTAATAGTACCTAGTTTCTTGATCCTTTCATAAGCTTTCCTTTTATTCTTAACTAGATTTTCTACATCCTTTGTACACTATGGTTTTTTAATCTACCACCCTTTCCCTGCCTCAATGAAACATATGTCTGCAGAACTCCATGCAAATGGTCCCTGAACATTTGCCACATTTCTACCATGCATTTCCCTGAGAACATCTGCTCCCATGTTCCCAAGTTCCTGCCTAATAGCATCATATTTCCCCCATCCCAATTAAATGTTTTCCAAAATTGTCTGCTCCTATCTCCAGCACTATGGTAAAGGAGATGGAGTTGTGGTCACCACCTCCAAAATGCTCTCCCACCAAGAGATCTGACACCTGACCAGGTTCATTTCCCAATATCAGATCAAGTACAGCTTCTCCTCTTGTTGGCTTATTTACACATTGCATCAGGAAACCTTCCTGAACACACCTATCAAACTCCACCCCATCAAAACCCCTTCCTCTAAGGAGATGCCAGTCAATATTAAGAAAGTTAAAATCACTCATCATAACAACTCTATTATTATTGCATTCTTCCCAAATCCACCTCCCTATCTATGCCTCAATGTCTCTGTTACAAATGGTGGGTCTATAAAAACTCCCAGTAGGGTTATTGCCCCCTTCTTGTTTCTAACTTCCACCCACAATGACTTAGTAGACAATCCTTCCATGAATTCCTCCTTTTCTGCAGCTGTCATACTATCTCTGATCAGCAGTATCACTCCCCCACCTCTTTTGCCTCCCTCCCTGTCCTTTTTGAAACATTTAAAGCCCAGCACACTCAGCTGCCATTTTTGCCCCTGCACCGTTCCAGAATCTGCCTCCCTGTCTGCTCCTTGATGTCCCTGTTACTATGGGGGGGGGGGTCCTATTTAAAATGCCTAGTAGAGTTATTGTCCCCTTCCTGTTTCTGACTTCCACCTACATTGACTCAGTAGATAATCCCTCTATGACTTCTACAATCGTGACACGACCCCTGATTAGAAACACCATGCCCCCACCTCTTTTGCCTCCTTCCCTGTCCTTTTTAAAACATCTAAAGTCTGGTTCACTCAGCAGCCATTCCTGCCCCTAAGACATCCAAGTCTCTGTTATGGCCACAACGTCATACTTCCATGTATTCATCCCCACTCTGAGTTCATCTGCCTTGTTTATGATGCTCCTTGCATTAAAATAGACACATCTCAAAGCATCTGGCTGAGTGCATCTTTGCTCTAACATCTGCCTATCCTTCCTCACAAACTCCCTACAAGCTGTCTCTACTTGTGCGCCAACCGCCCCATCATCTGCTTCTTCACTTTGGTTCTCACCCTCCTGCAGATCTAGTTTAAACACTACCCAACAGCATTAGCAAACCTCCCCGCCAGGATATTAGTCCCCCTTGGATTCAAGTGCAACCCACCTTTTTTGTGCTGGTCACACCTGCCCCAGAAGAGGTCCCCATGATCCAGAAATCTGAATCCCTGCCCCTTGCTCCAATCCTTCAGCCACGCATTTATCCTCCACATCATTCTATTCCTATACTCACTATCGTGTGTGATAGGCAACAATCCTAAGATTACTACCCTGCTTCTCAGTTTCCTTCCTAACTCCCTGTGTTCTGCTTTCAGGACCTCCTCCCTTTTTCTCTACCTATGTCGTTGATACCAATATGTAATACAGCCTCCGGCTGCTCACACTCCCATTTCAGGATATTGTGGACGTGTTCAGAAACATCACGAACCCTGGCATCTGGGAGGCAAACTACCATCCATGTTTGTTTTTCACACCCACAGAATCGCCTATCAGTCCCCTTAACTATGGTTCCCCTATTACTGCTGCCATCTTCAGTTCCCTACCCTTCTAAGCCACAGGGCCAGAGGCACAGCCACTGTTGCTTCCCCCAGGCAGGTCCCCACCCCCCGCCACAAACAGTACTCAAAATTTTGATATGTTTCATCACCACCTCTCAAAGCATTTCATCACAGCGCTGCCAGATGATAGACATTGAGGCAGAATCAGAATTAGAATCAGGTTTAATATCATTGGCATGTGTCGTGAAATTTGTTGTCTTTGCAGCACCAATGCAATGCAATAATAGATATGAATTACATTAAGTGTGTATATATATATATAAAATTAAATAAGTAGTGCAGAAATAGAAATAAAAAGTAGTGAGGTAGTGTCCACGGGTTGAATGTCCATTCAGAAATCAAATGGCTTGGCAAAGAAGCTGTTCCTCAATGGCTGAGTGGGCACCTTTAGGTTTCTGTACCTCCTTCCCAATGGTAGCAATGAGAACAAGCCATGATCTGGGTGCTGGGGGTCCTTAATGATGGAGGCCATCTTTTTGATGTCCTGGATGGTAGGGAAGCTCATGTCCACGATGGAGCTGACTGAACTTACAACTCTCTGTAGCTTATTTCAGTCCTGTGCAGTAGCACCCTCATGCCAGACAATGATGCAGCCAGTTAAAGTGCTCTACATGGTACAGCTGTAGAAAAATATCTTCTCCATGGTACATTTGTAGATCACCACATTTTCAAGGTTACCACGTTTTTCTCAGGCACCGGTATAATTGAAGCCTGCTTGAAGCAGGTAGACACCTCAGACTGCCAAAACAAGAGGTTAAAGATATCAGTGAACACTCCAGCCAGTTATCCAGCACAGGTCTTCAGTGCTCCGCCACGTACCCGGTTAGGGTCAGATGCTTTCTGTGAGTTCACGCTCCTGAGGGATGCATTCATGTCAACCTCAGAGACTGAAATCACAGAGTCGTTGGGAGCTGTGAGAGTTGGTGAAGTTGTCTCCATGTTTTCTTGATCACAGGCATTGAGCTCATCTGGAAATGAAGCCTTGTTATCACACATAATGCTTGGCTTTACCTTGTAGGAGGTGATGCCATCCAAGCCATATTCCACACTCCACATCCAAGGATATTCCACAGTTGTTGAATATCCTTCTGTGATTCCAGTTTGGTCTGGAGTTCCCACTTTGAATGTAAGATGGCTTTCTGGAGGTCATAGCTTGACCTCTTGTACCTTACTTGGTCACCAGAACTGAATGCTACTGATCTGGCCCGCAGCAGATTGTGTAGCCCTTGGTTCATCTAGGTCTTCTGTTTGTAGAAAACCCTAAATGATTTTGTGAGGACAGATGCACCCATGACTGACTTTACAAAGTCCGTGACAACTGTAGTGTTTTCATTGAATCCTCCAATGATTCCTGGAATATGGCCCAGTCCACTGACTCAAAGCGATCCTGTAGCTGTTCCTCGACCTCCTGCGCCCATATGTTCATTATCCTTACATTGGAGCCTTGTTCTTTAGCCTCTACCTGTATGCAGGGAGAAAAAGAACAGCCGGAAGGTCAGATTTTCCAAACTGCAGTCTAAGAAGGAATGGTAGGCATTCCTAATTGAGCGTAATAGTGGTTGAGTATGTTGGGACTTCTTGTGCTACAGGTGATACTTGATCATTGGGACCTCTTTTGGGGCAGGAGTGACCTGTACAATAAGGATGGGTTGCACTTGAATCCAAGGGGGACTAATATCTTGGCAGGGAGGTTTGCTAAGGTTATTGGGGAGAGTTTGAACTAAAATCGATGGGGGGTGGGATCCGAATTGAAGAGTTGGAGGAAGGGGCGGTCGGCTCACAAATAGAGAAAGCTTGTAGGCAGTGTGAGAGGGAGGTTAGGCAGGTCATAGAGAAGGGATGCACTCAGACTGATGGTTTGAAATGTGTCCATTCAAATGCAAGGAGTATCATGAACAAAGAGGATAAGCTTAAAGCGTGGATCAGTACTGGGAGCTATGATGTTGTGGCCATTACAGAGACTTGGATGGCTGAGGGGCAGGAATGACTAGTTAGTGTGCCAGGCTTTAGATGTTTCAGAAAGGACAGGGAGGGAGGCAAAAGAGGTGGGGGTGTGGCACTGCTGATTAGAGATAGTGTCACAGCTGCAGAAAAAGAGGAAGTCATGGAGGGATTGTCTACTGAGTGTCTGTGGGTGGAAGGGTGGAAGTTAGAAACAGAAAGGGGTCAATAACTCTACTCGGTGTTTCTTATAGACCATCCAATAGTAACAGGGACATCAAGGAGCGGATGGGGGTATAGATCTGGAATGGTCCAATAATAACAGGGTTGTTGTGATGGGAGATTGTAATTTCCCCAATATTGATTGGCATCTCCCGAGAGCAAGGGGTTTAGATGGGGTGGAATTTGTTAGGTGTGTTCAGGAAGGTTTTCTGACACAATATGGGTAGATAAGCCTACAAGAAGAGAGGCTGTACTTGATCTGGTATTGGGAAATGAACCTGGTCAGGTCTCAGGTCTCTCAGTGGGAGAGCATTTTGGAGATAGTGATCACAATTCTATCTCATTTACCATAGCACTGGAGTGGGATAGGAACAGACCAGTCTGGAAAATGTTTAATTGGAGTAAGGGGAACTATGAAGCTACCAGGTAGGAACTTGGAAGTATAAATTGGAAACAGATGTTCTCAGGGAAATGTATGGCAGAAATGTGGCAAATGTTCAAGGGATATTTTCATGGTGTTCTGCATAGGTACATTCCAATGAGACAGGGAAAGGATGGTAGGGGACAGGAACCATGGTGTGCAAAGGCTGTAGAAAATCTAGTCAAGAAGAAAAGAAAAGCTTATGGAGGTTCAAAAAATAGATAATGATAGAGATATAGAAAATTATAGGTCTGGCAGGTAGGAGCTTAAGAATGAAATTAGGAGAGCCAGAAGGGACCATGAGAAGACCTTGGCGAGCAGGATTAAGGAAAACCCCAAGGATTCTGCAAGTATGTGAAGAGCAAGAGGATAAGACGTGAGAGAATAGGAGCAATCAAGTGCGACAGTGGAAAAGTGTGTATGGAACCAGAGATTGCAGAGGTACCTAATGAATACTTTGCTTCAGTATTCACTACAGAAAAAGACCTTGACTTACAACGGACTGAAAAGCTTGAGCATATAGACATTAAGAAAGAGGACGTTCTGGAGCTTTTGGAAAGAATCAAGTTGGATAAGTCACCGGGACCGGATGAGATATACCCCAGGCTACAGTGGGAGTTGAGAAAGGAGATTGCTGAGCTTCTGGCAATAATCTTTGCATCATCAGTGGGGATGGAAGAGGTTTCGGAGGATTGGAGGGTAGCAGATGTTGTTCAAGAAAGGGAGTAGAGATAGCCCAGGAAATTATAGGCCAGTGAGTCTTCCTTCAGTGGTTGGTAAGTTGATGGAGAAGGTCCTGAGAGGCAGGATTTATGAACATTTGGAGAGGTATAATATGATTAGGAATAGTCAGCATGCCTTTGTCAAAGGCAGGTCGTGCCTTATGAGCCTGATTGAATTTTTTGAGGATGTGACTAAATACAGTGATGAAGGTAGAGCAGTAGATGTAATGTACATGGATTTCAGCAAGGCATTTGATAAGGTACCCCATGCAAGACTTATTGAGAAAGTAAGGAGGCGTGGGATCTAAGGGGACCTTGCTTTCTGGATCCAGGACTGGCTTGCCCACGGGAGGCAAAGAGTAGTTGTAAGCAGTTCATATTCTGCACGGAGGTCGGTGACCAATGGTGTGCCTCAGGGATCTGTTCTGGGACCCCTTCTCTTCATGATTTTTATAAATAATCTGGATGAGGAAGTGGAGGGATGGGTTAGTAAATTTTTTGATGACACAAAGGTTCAAAGGTTGGAGTGTTGTGGACAGTGTGGAGGAGTGTCAGGGGTTACAGTGGGACATCAGTAGGATGCAAAACTAGGCTGAGAAGTGGCAGATGGAGTTCAACCCAGATAAATGTGAGGTACTTCATTTTGGTAGATCAAATATGATGGCAGAGTATAGCATTAATAGTAAGACTTTTGGCAGTGTGGAGGATCAGAGGGATCTTGGGTTCCGAGTCCATAGTACACTCAAAGCTGCTGCACAGGTTGACTGTGTGGTTAAGAAGGCATACAATGTATTGGCCATAATCAACCATGGGAGCCAAGAGCCAAGTGGTAATGTTACAGCTATATAGAATCCTGGTCAGACCCCACTTGGAGTACTGTGCTCAGTTATGGTCACCTCACTATAGGAAGGATGTGGAAACCATAGAAAGGGTGCAGAGGAGACTTACAAGGATGTTGCCTGGATTGGTGAGCATGTCTTATGAGAATAGGTTGAGTGAACTTGGCCTTTTCTCCTTGGAGCGACGGAAGATAAGAGGTGACCTGATAGAGGTGTATAAGATGATGAGAGGCATTGATCATGTGGATGTTCAGAGTATTTTTCCCAGGGCTGAAATGACTAACAAGAGGGGGCACAGTTTTAAGGTGCTTGGAAGTACGTACAGAGGAGATATTAAGGGTAAGTTTACGCCGAGAGTGGTGAGTGCATGGAATGGGCTGCCGGCGATGGTGGTGGAGGTGAATACAATAGGGTCTTTTAAAAGACTCTTGGATAGGGACATGGAGCTTAGAAAATAGAGGGCAATGGTAACCCTTTGTAATTTCTAAAGTAAATACATGTTCAGCACTGCATTGTGGGCCGAAGTGCCTGTATTGTGCTGTAGGTTTTCTATGTTTCTATGTTTCTATAAACGGGTCGAGATTTCTTCAGATGAGTCTGACTGAAGTCCCCAGCAATGATTTGAAAGGCATTGGTTCTTGTTCCGTTCTGCTGTACTCAATACCTTGAATGCTTGCTTAACGTCGGCCTTTGGCAATTTGTAAGCTGTAGTCAGGATCATGGAGGGAAACTCTCTTGGTAAGTAGAACAGTTGGCATTTAATCATTAGATGATCAAGATTGGGGGAACAAGAGTGTGACAAGACCATTATGGCCGAATATCACGATGAGTTTATCATGAAACACAGACTCCCAACTTTTGCCCCTCTTCAAAACGGCATACTGGTCCATCCAGTGTTCCTAGGAACCCTCAGTTCTTACTGACAGATCCAACATATCCAGAGTTTGCCATTTCTTTGTGAAACACAGAATGCAACAATCCCCCATTTCCCTCCAATGCAGCAATCTTGCCCTAAGGTCTTCAGTCTTGTTCTCCAGTGACTATAAATTTGCTAACAAGATACTGGGTAGAGGAGTTTATATACATTGGCCTTGTAATCCTCCCATCCTCCCTTTCTTCCAGCCATGCAATGTACCTTCATCCATTTAAAAATTGCTGCATTGGAGTGAAATGAGCGATTGTTGCATCCTGAGAGTCAAGACTGGCAAGTCCTTCAGGATATCGAAATATCACTAGCTCATTAAGGTGGTTTAAGGTATGTTACTTAAAGGGGAATTGCAGGCGGCAGATTGCAGCAGTCATGGTTCAGAAGAGGTATATCTTGAAGGCTTGTGTGCAGCCCACAAAACGCCACCCTGTGTTACCAGTGCTATCTTGCTCTCCAGCTGATCATCCAAATTCTGAACCCTTTTCTAGTTTTCTCCCCACATTCCTTGAATCCTCTATCCCCAAAAAATACCAAATTCCTTATTCTGTATACTGTATATACAGAATATTGTATACTGTATATATATATATATATATATACACACACTAATATATATACTGTATATACAGAATATTGTATATGGTAGAGACCTCTAGAGGGCCACTATTCTCTGGGAGAACAAATTTCTCCTCATTTCAGTTTTCAATGACTTACACCTTATCCTCAGATTGTGAACCCTGGCCCTGGTCTGCCCAGCCATCAGAAACCCTTCCTTCATCCAGTCTGTTCAGACCTGTTAGAATCTTATAAGTTTTCACGAGATCCCCTCCCATTCCTTCAACTCTAGTGGATATAGATCTAACTGACACAATATATTTTCATATTCATTCCTATCATTCTAGGAATTATTACCACAAGCCTCCACTGAATTCCCTCTACAATGAGAACATCCTTCTGTTGGTGAAGATATCAAAACTTCCCAAACAACACTCAAGGTGCAGTCTCGCTAAGGTCTTGTACAACTGCAGAACGATGTTCCTGTTACATTGCTGAATCTTCTTCCTGTGAATTCCAACATACAACTTTCCCTTTGAATTGCCTGTTTCTCCTGTATGCTTACCTTCAGTACAGGTACACCCTTACATAACCTCTTGCCGCCAAAGTGGATGAACTCACGATTATTCACATTGTTCTGCATCTGCCATGTGTCTGCCCAGTCTCACAACCTGTCCAAGTCAACAAGATGTCTCTCCACATCCTCCTCAAGATTCACCCTCCCTCCCAGCTTTGCGCCATCTGCAGATTTAGAGATATTACATTTAACTTCCCATCCAAATTATTAACATGTGATTTTGTAAAGCTGAGGTCCCAGCATTGACCCCACTTTAGGAAGAAATGGACTCCCTCTTCCAAAAATATAAATCCCTCCCTCTTCACCACATTTCCAACCACAGAATCATCTGATCTGTTTATCCTATCCTGTTTCTACATCCAGTAGTGTTTATCAAAGGAAGTAATTCTGAGACAGCTATATCTAAGGTTCCACCTCTTAATTTAGCTCCTAACTCTTTTATTTCGCTGTTTATGACCTATTCCCTTTTCCCATCACAACCAGTGGCTGAACATCTACCTTCCAGTATCTCCTGCAGTCACTCCAGGGCACCTTTGACACCCAACCCCATTCTGGAATCTCATTTGTGGCCTTAGAATTCAGTCTCTTAGCTCTGCTAGTGTCTTCTTGCCCCTCCTGTACAGTAGAACCATCTATACTGCCATGAATTGGGCTGTTTCTACTTTCTCCTGAGAGGCCATTACATCTGTTTGTGAGGGGTATGGTCAAGAGGTTTTCTTGCACTACCTGTCTGGGCCCACTGCTCTGCTTGGTGTTCACCCAGTGCTTTTTGGTCTACACAGATATTGATCCTGAACTGGCCAGCCCACTAAACATATCATTGACTGTCTCTTTGGCATTGTGAATCCATCTACAGCTGATGGCAGTTGATTGTGTATCTATGCATCTGCTGCTTTAGTTCTTCAAGAGAGCTAAAAGTCATAGGTTTAAGATTCCCTATTGAGCAAACTTAACAAGATGCTGATATTTACAGGTGAAGCACACTGTAGCCAAAGAACACAGAGATAGAGAGATCAGATGTTTGGCGCTCTGTCCTGTGGTTCAAGGTGCACTGATCCAACAAGTGGAGGGAAATCGACCAGATTCCCTGTCTGTACCTAGCAGATGTAGGAAAAGCTCTGGGGAGTCAGAAGATGAATCACTTGCTCCTGTAGCCTCTGCATTTAGCATTTTCAATTAGTGCTGACTTTAACTTTTACATGTTTGAGGATTTGAGGATGGTAATGACATTGAGTGTCCAGGGGGTATGATCAGGCTATCATTAGCGTGGTCCTATGGCACAGCCAGTAGCATTGCTGCCTCACGGCTTCTGGGTTCATTCCTGACCTCCAGTGCTGTCTGTGTGGAGTTTGCATGTCCTTTCTGTAACCAGAAAGACTTCCTACAGATGCTCCAGTTTCCTCTTACATACCAAGGACATGTTAAGTGGCCACAGTGAGTTGCTACTGGAATGTAGTTGAGTAATAGAATCATACAAAGTAAATGGCAGGATACTTGGTAGTGTGGAGGAGCAGAGGGATCTGGGGGTACATGTCCACAGATCCCTGAAAGTTGCCTCACAGGTGGATAGGGCAGTTAAGAAAGCTTATGGGGTGTTAGCTTTCATAAATTGAGGGATAGAGTTTAAGAGTCGCAATGTAATGATGCAGCTCTATAAAACTCCGGTTAGGCCACACTTGGAGTACTGTGTCCAGTTCTGGTCACCTCACTATAGGACGGATGTGGAAGCATTGGAAAGGGTACAGAGGAGATTTACCAGGATGCTGCCTGGTTTAGAGAGTATGCATTATGATCAGAGATTAAGGGAGCTAGAGAGAACTCTTTAGAGAGAAGGAGGATGACAGGAGATACGATAAAGGTGTACAAGATAATAAGAGGAATAGATAGAGTGGATAGCCAGTGCCTCTTCCCCAGGGCACCACTGCTCAATACAAGAGGACATGACTTTAAGGTAAGGGGTGGGAAGTTCAAGGGGGATATTAGAGGAAGGTTTTTTACTCAGAGAGTGGTTGGTGTGTGGAATGCACTGCCTGAGTCAGTGGTGGAGGCAGATACACTAGTGAAGTTTAAGAGACTACTGGACAGGTATATGGAGGAATTTAAGTTGGGGGCTTATATGGGAGGCAGGGTTTGAGGGTCGGCTCAACATTGTGGGCCGAAGGGCCTGTACTGTGCTGTACTATTCTATGTTCTATGTTCTATGGTGGAGTTGATGGGCAGTTTAACATGGAAGTTAGCAGAAATAGATGCTGATGGTTAGCTCTAATTTAATGGGTCGAAAGGCTGGTGTTCATTCCCCTATAACTCAGAAGGCAAAAAGGAATTGTGAAATTAAGTGATGAATTACTTTGTGTGGATGCTAATCAATTATTAATCTGAAGCTTACAATGAGAAACATTTAATTGATAACTGAAAGTACAAACAGTTTCTGATAACAATTCTGCGATAAGGGAAGACATGCAAACTATCAGTAGTGTCTTGAATGTAAGTACGTATTTACTTTTCAGGAATATATACTCAGTGGCCACCTAATTCGATACACCTGTACACCTGCTTGATAATGTAAATATCTAATCAGCCAATTACGTGGCAGCAACTCAATGCATTAAAAAAAAACATGCAGAAATGGTCAAGAGGTTCAGTTGTTGCTCAATCTAAACACAGAATGGGGAAGAAATGTGATCTAATTGACTTTGACCATGGGATGAATGTTGGTGCCAGATGGGCTGGTTTGAGTATTCCAGTGACTGCTGATCTCCTCTGATTTTCACTCACCAGTCTCCAGAGCTTACAGTGAGAAAAATGAAAGAAAATCCAGGGAGCAGTAGTTCTGTGGGTAAAAGTACCTCGTTAATGAGCCAGGTCAGAGAACAATGGACAGGCTTACTCAAGCTTTCAGGAAGGCAACAGTAACTCAAATAACCATATGTTACAACAGTGGAGTGCAGAGAAGCATCTCTGAGTGTTCAATAAGCTAATGAGCCAAAAGGTTTGTTTCTGTGCTGTAGCTCTCTATCACTCTATTCCATGGAGGAAGTCTTGGCCTGACGCTGGATGGACCCGAGGTTTCTCTGTATGCTATTTATCCTGTTTGAATTGCCACAGTGCTTTCACTGGTACAATTCCAAGTGACCTTGTGCTAAATGTTTCCCCTCCATTAACACGCAGCTGCTACAATTAGGCTTGAAGAATTATCAGCTTTTCAAAACCACATTCCTCTCCACACAGACAGCTCTCGAAGTCAGGAATGAACCCAGGAGCTGTGAGGCAGCAGGTCTACTAGCTGTGCTGTGGAGGCACTCTACTGACTCCTTCTGCTTCAACAAGGAGATTGTCAGTCCAAGATATCAGAAAATTATTCCTTGAAATATCAGTCCAGTGTCCTACACCCTCTCTGTTTTCCCACAGCTCTTGATAAAATCCCCTTATATTCAATTCCCTTATGAGAGGATACAGTAGGCCTTCAGAATCAGAATCAGGTTTATTATCACCAGCATGTGACATGAAAAAAAAATAAAATTATTGAAAAGATTTTTTAAAATGTGCAAAAACAGCAATATTTTATATTAAAAGAAAAGTGAGGTAGTGTCCAAAGCTTCAATATCCATTTAGGAATCGAATGGCAGAGGGGAAGAAGCTGTCCCTGAATTGCTGAGTGTGTGCCTTCAGGCTTCTTTATCTCCTACCTGATGGTAACGGTGAGAAAAGGGCATGCCCTGGGTGCTGGAGGTCCTTAATAATGGACACTGCTTTTCTCAGACACCACTCCCTAAAGATGTCCTGGGTACTTTGTAGGCTGGTACCCAAGGTGGAGCTGACTAGATTTACAACCTTCTGCAGTTTCTTTCGGTCCCGTGCAGTAGCCTCTCCATACCAGACAGTGATGCAGCCTGTCAGAATGCTCTCCATGGTACAACTATAGAAGTTTTTGAGTGTATTCGTTGACATGCCAAATCTCCTCAAACTCCTAATAAAGTATAGCCACTGTCTTGCCTTCTTTATGACTACGTCGATATGTTGGGACCAGGTTAGATCTTCTGAGACAGAATATGAATGGGTGACCGGAGATATTTATTAAAAAATGAATATTAGCTGGGATAACAGAGAGAGATCTATTATATTCACCTACAAAATAATGCTGTGGAATTTTTTAAAAACGCAAACACGAGGAAATCTGCAGACGCTGGAATTCCAAGCAACACAGATAAAAGTTGCTGGAGAATGCAGCCAGGCAGCATCTCTAGGAAGAGGTACAGTCGACGTTTCGGGCCAAGACCCTTTGTCAGAACTAACTGAAAGAAGAGCTAATAAGAGATTTGAAAGTGGGAGGGGTAGAGGGAGATCCAAAATGATAGGAGAAGACAGGAGGGGGAGGGTTGAAGCCAAGAGCTGGACAGTTGATTGGCAAAAGGGATATGAGAGGATCATGGGACAGGAGGCCTAGGGAGAAAGAAAAGGGGGAAGGGGGGAAAGCCTAGAGGATGGGCAAGGGATATAGTGAGGGGGACAGGGGTAGAAAAAGGAGAGAGAGAAAAAGAATGTAGAGGCTACCCAGCATAGGTGTTCAGTGAAACGGTCTCCCAGACCCTATGCTCTGTCCACCAGAGAAAGCAGGATCTCCCAGAGGCCACACATTTTAATTCCACGTCCCATTCCCATTCTGATATGTCTATCCACGGCCTCCTCTACTGTAAAGATGAAGCCACACTCAGGTTGGAGGAACAACACCTTATATTCCGTCTGGGTAGCCTGCAACCTGATAGCATGAACATTGACTTCTCAAACTTCTGCTAATGCCCCACCTCCCCCTCGTACCCCATCCATTATTTATTTATATACACACATTCTTTATCTCTCTCTCCTTTTTCTCCCTCTGTCACCCTCACTATACCCCTTCCCCATCCTCTGGGCTTTTCCCCCCTTCCCCTTTTCTTTCTCCCTAGGCCTCCTGTCCCATGATCCTCTCATATCCCTTTTGCTAATCAACTGTCCAGCTCTTGGCTCCAACCCTCCCCCTCCTGTCTTCTCCTATCATTTCGGATCTCCCCCTCGCCCTCCCACTTTCAAATCTCTTACTAGCTCTTCTTTCAGTTAGTCCTGACGAAGGGTCTCGGCCTGAAATGTCGACTGTACCTCTTCCTAGGGATGCTGCCTGGCCTGCTGCAGTCACCAGCAACTTTTATGTGTGTTTCATTGGATCTTTTACTTTTTTTTGAGATCCGTTTAGTATTTCATCCAAAGGTCTCATCCTCTTTATAAACCTAAATGTAGAATGTTTGATGAAAGTCCTTTATAGACAATTTGAGTAAATTTTATTTCTCATGTTCAGTCTTTCAGTGACACAAATATCTATTAAAATACAGAAGGTATTTTATCAGCAGCAAATTTGTTTTAGTTTTGACAGTTCACAAAACATTATTCATATATTTATATAAATGTATTCAGCTGGCAATAATCAGAATCAGAAGTAAATTCTTCAGGTCTGATACACTCAGGACCATCAGGACATTGTTTCTGACACCAACACGAACTTCATCAACTCTGGAGACCTCCCATCCACTGCCACCAACCTCATGTTTCCCTCACCCCACAATGTTCATTTCTGCCTCCTACCCAAGGTCCACCAACCTGACTGACCAGGTAGGCCCATTGTTTCTGTTTACTCCTGCCCACTGAAATCATCTTCACATACACTGAGTCCATTTTATCCCCCCTGGTTCAATCCTTTCCCATCTGTATCTGTGACTCTTCATATGCTCTCCATCTCCTCAGCAACAGTCAATTCCCTGGCCCTGATCATCTCATTTTCACCATGGATGTCCAGTCCTTCTCCATTTAAATCCCCCATTGGGAAAACCATAAACCTCTTTGCTTCTTTTTCAACAACAGACCCCACCTGTTCCCCTTCATCACTACCCTTCTCCATCTGGTCCTCATGCTCAACAATTTCTGGTTTAGCTATTCTCACTATCTCCAAACCCAAGGTGTAACCATGGGCACCCACATGGACCCCAGCTATGCCCGACATTTTCTTGGCTATGCGAAATATCCTATGTTCCAAGCCTTCACAGGTAATGCTCCCCAGCTCTTTCTGACCTATATTTGTTCAATGGATCTGTGCTGCTTTTTGCATCCATGCTGAGTTTGTCAATTTCATCAACTTTGCCTCCAATTTCTACTCTGCCCTTAAATTCATTTGGTCCATTTCTGACACCCCTCTTTCCTTTCTCAATCTCACTTTCTACATGTCTGGGGACAAAATATCTTGATATATTTTATAAACTTACTGATTTTTACAGATGACTATCCTTCCTCCCACACTAATATCTGTAAAAATGCCATTCCTTTTTCTCAGTTCCTTCTTCTCCACCACATCTGATCCCAGGGTGAGACTTTACTTTCCAAGACATCTGAAATGTCCCTCTTCATCAAATAACAATGTTTCCCATCCTCCGCCATTGAAGCTTCTCCTCCATTTCCCAACATCCGCCTTCACACCATCTTTCTGCTACCTTAGCAGGGCTAGAGTTCTTCTTGTCCTCACCCGTGAGCCTCCACACCCAGCAAATCACTTTGCACATTTTTTATCATCTTGAACAGACCCCAAAACATATCATTACCTCCCCTCCCCCCGCTATCTGCTTTCTGTGAAATTTGCTCCCTCCATGAATCCCTTGTCCATTTGGTCTTCCCACTAATCTCCGTGCTGGTACTTATTCCGATAAGTGGAAGAAGCGCCACACCTGCCTGTTCACATCCTCACTCACCTCCATTCAGGGTCCCAAACACTCCTTCCAGGTGAGGCAACACTTTACCTTGTGGTCATTTACTGTATCCGATGCTTCCAATGCAGCCTGCTCTATATTGGTGAGAACAATGTAGATTGGAGGACTGCATTGTTGAGTACCTTTGCTCCATCCACAAGAAGCAACATTTCTCAGTAGCCAACCATTTTAATTCCAATCCTTATTCCCATTCCAACATGACCTCCTCTACTGCCATGATGATTCCATTCTCAGGTTGGAGGAGTAAAAACTCCTATTCCATCTGGGTAGCTTTCAACCTGATCACATGAACATGCATTTATCTGACTTATGGCAATTAGTCCCCTTCCCCACTTCCTCTACCTCTTCTCTCCTCATCACCTCCCTATCATCTCCCCCGGTAACCCTCCTCCTTCCCTTTCTCCTGTGTTCCACTCTCCTCTCCTATCAGATTTATTCATCTCCAGTCTTTTACCTTTTCCACCTATCACCTCCCAGCTTCTCTCTTCATTGCCCTCCCCCAAACACCTGGCTTCACCTATCACCGTCTAGCTTGTACTTTTTCCCCTCCCTACTCCTTCTTATTCTGGCTTCTTCCCCCATCCTTTCTAGTCCTGATGAAGGGTCTCAGCTCAAAACATCAACTGTTTATTCATTTCCATAGATGCTGCCTAACTTGCTTGGTCCCTCCAGCATTTTTTGTGTGTTGCTTCTACAAGATATTGCTCAGATGAACTTTTAGTATTGTACTTGAAAGGGTTAGAAAAGAAGTAGATCTACTACACACTCACTGAGTATACGTTCTTGCTCTCCTGCTGCTGTAGCACGTCCGCTTCAAAGTTCAATGTGTTGAGCATTCAGAAATGCACTTCTGCACACCACGACATAACATGTCATTATTTGAACCACCATCACCTTCTTGTCAGCTTGAACCAGTCTTCCCATTCTCGTCTGACTTCTCTCACTAAGTTGCTGCCTCATAATTGACTGTTCATATATTTTACATGAATGAGCAGGTGTTCAGGTGTACCTAATAAAGTGGCCACTGTGTGTATATTTAGCTATAATTACATTATAATATTTATAAACCATTTTATATTTGCATAAAATTAAATTAATTGGAATTTGTTAATTATTGGGATAATTTACTAAATGCAATCAGTTACATTTTCATACATTAACTCATTTGAAAGGGAAATCTGGAGAGAAGTGCTGAAGTCAAGAAGGTGATTCCTTGTCAGCACTTAGAGATGAAGTGATCTAGAGCAGGCAGAAAACCAGACCGGGTTCTCCAAGAAAAAGCATGTAGAGGCAAGTATCATGGTATTGAAAAGCCCAGATAAATGAATTATGCAACATACTTCAAATGGAACAAAAGTTTACTTAAGTTACCTTAACAATTCATAACCAGGAATGCAGAATATTACATGCATTTCTCTACATCAAATGTAACTCCTAAAACTTAATATGTACTTATACCTATTAACTGCTTGAATAATTACATTATACATTTTTCCAAAATATTCCCAAGTATTACAAAGACAGTAACTTTTTCTTCATGTTTTCTTATGTTCACACACATTGCCTCTCATACAACAATAGATCCCATGGACTTTGGATATTTCCTTTTACTTCTGTCCCTTTTGAAGCTGGGAAATCATTACCTGACCTTCTCTTCCTGGATGTGTGTGTGTGTGATTCACCCACCAGGAATCTCTTTTGGGGAAAGGTATGACCCGTGCACAAAGGACTAGTTACACTTGAACTTAAGGGGGAACCAGCATTCTTACAAGCCGGTTTGCTAGAGCATAACCTTCGTCACATTAGCTGACTATTCTAAAGACAAAGAGTTGTTTTGATTAAGTCAGACTTCCAACCAATATTCTTTATTCACCATCTTGTTGGAAACAGGAGCCAGTCTTCACTTCTTAATGTAAATGGCAAGCAATAATCTGTCTGAAGTAAAAAGGGCAGCTTTTCAAAGAAGCAGCAGTGTCCATAGAACAGACTGCTGGCTCACAGCACAGGGTTAACTGCTCAGGGGATGTACTGTAAGACAATGGGTTATGCATATTAATTGGGCTTGTATAAAACCATATAACAGTGCTAGGTTATTTAGTTCAAAGAAGCTTGCAGACTAGATTGGGACTATCACTTCGCACAGTAAATGCCTGATCTGTTAATAGTTGGAAGGTTTTTGTGTTCAAAGAATCAGCTTTAAGCATTAATTGTGGAATTTCTGAGAACTTTGTCACCAGAAGCTTTGTCCCTAGAACCTGTGTGAAAGGGAATCTGAAATAAATATAACATCTACAGTATGTGAAGTCATCCAAGTGACAGAAAAGCAGTTTAAATGTAAGACAGCAGCCAGCCCTGTTAGGAATCGTCCAAGAACATCAAGAAGAATGAAAGAAAAATAAGGTGAACTGGAATCTGCTCCTCTGCCTTTAGCTTTTGTGACTCATTTGGCTGCAGCTCGTCTTTTTAGCCTGTAGGAATTGTACGTGTGTATTGGAACTTCTTCGTGTTTGAGAAAACGTTTGTAATTTGGAAGCCTTTTATAAGCTCTGTGAGCTTTAAATGTGTATTAAAAATTTTATCTATATTTAAACGCGTATCACCGAAAATAAATGAAGTGTCTAAATTACTTTGTTAGCTGGAAGCATCTCCTGTTTGGTAGGAGGAGCGGGGGCATGCTGTTCAAATAGTAGGTATTGGCAGCTCAACTCATCATGGAGGATAAACAGGGAAGTGAGCTAGTCTTTGAAGAGTGGGTAGCAATAGTACAACCTCCCTTTAGCGAGGGTACCGTATCTACATAGGATGGGGCATAAGATCTTTGTCCGAGTTTGGAAATTAGCATTCAATAAACCCAATGCCATCACAATGTGCTGTTTGGTCCAAAGCTCTCCCATTATAGGAAACATTCTCTCCACGTCCACTCCATTTTTGCATTTTAATATTCAGTAGATTTCAATAAGATCCACCCTCATTCTCAGTCAGGTATAAACCAGAAATGATCCTGGGATCATTCTTGTCAACCCCCTCTGGGTCCTCTTCAATAGCAGCACATTCTTTTAGAGAAAAGATGTGGATAAACTGGAAAGATTGCAAAAAAGATTCATGATGATGTTTTCAGCCTGATGAAGGGTCTTCACCTGAAATATTGACACTTCATCCTTTCCATAGGTGCTGTCTGACCTGTTGAGATGCTCCAGCGTTTTGTGTGTTAGAGATATTGCACAGTAACAGGACCTTCTGGCCCAATGACTCTGCACCACCTAATCACATCCATTAACCAACTAGCCCATAGGTCCTTGGAATGTGGAAAGAAACCGGGACACCTGGAAGAAACCCATGTGATGTCAGAGAGAATATACATTCAGTGGTCACTTTATAAGCTACCTTCTGTACCTAATAAAGTGGCCACTGAGGTTATGTTCATGGTCATGTGTTTCTGCTGTAGCCCATCCACTTCAAAGTTCAACGCATTGTGCATTCAGGATAGTCTTCTGCACACCACTGTTATAACGTGTGGTTACTTGAGTTACTGTTGCTTTCCAGTCAGCTTGATCTGTCCAGCCATTCTCCTCAGACCTCTCTGATGAATAAGGCATTTTTATCCACAGACCTTCTGCTCACTGGAAGCCTTTTTTGCTTTTCAAACCATTCTCTGTAAACTCTTGAGACTGTTGTGCATGAAAATCCAATGAGGTCAGCATTTTCTGAGATAGTCAAACCACCCCTTCTGGCACCAACAATCTCTCCACAGTCAAAGTCAATTAGATCACATTTCTTTCCAATTCTATTGTTTGATCTGAATAACTGAGCCTCTTGATCATGTCTACATGCTCTTTTGGATTGAGTTGTTTGATTGGTTGATGAGATATTCGCATTAACAAGCAGATGTTCAGGTGTATCTAATAAAGTAGCCCTTGCAGAGTTTCACCCAGGTCACTGACACTGCACTAGCATTACACTAATCACTACACGACCTTTCTGGTCTATGTTGGCAGAACTAGAGGGCCTCAATTATAGGGGAGGTTGGTGAGGCTAGGTCTTTATCGCTTACAGAATTCGAGAATGAGGTGTTAACTTATAGGTTGGGCTGCCCCTTTGCTGCTTTTTGTAAATGTATAACTCTATGAATATGATTCATTCTGCAGTAATTTCCTAAAATTATATACCCACCTGAGAAAATACTGTAAGAGAGTTGCCTTCAGCTCAGTGGCAAGTCACTGAGAACAACATTGACGTGGCATCGTTCAAAAGTTCCAAAAATCTTTCAATTACATTCATGGCTAATTAACACAGTTTCATCATAATTAAATCTATGCCAGATAATGCTCATAAAACCAATCTTGGCATGACATTGTGCAGATAGTAAAGTTTCTCATTTGGAAGTCTATTTTGTGCTTGGTATCGTTCATCGCCTGAGCATGTACGTAGATGGGACATTACTAAAATCTCATTACTTGTGCAGCAGAAGGAATGCACAGAGGGATAGTTGCAGACTCTGAAATCCTAAGAATATAGCACAGGTCCTCTCACTAATATCAAAAGCATGCACAACCTGGACTTACAAGCAATAGTTTGGGAGACCAGTGGGACGTATTTTCCAGTGGATGCATGGCTGCAGACACTTTCTGTCACCTGAGAACTTAGTTTAGATTAGTAAACCATTCCCCTCATGAAACTTGTTTTGTTGTAGCAATACAATGTAATGTGTTGGCGCATGGCCAAGTGGTTAAGGCGTTGGTCTAGTGATCTGAAGGTCGCTAGTTCGAGCCTCAGCTGAGGCAACGTGTTGTGTCCTTGAGCAAGGCACTTAACCACACATTGCTCTGCGATGACACCGGTGCCAAGCTGTAGTGCCCTTCTCTTGGACAATATTGGTGGCATGGAGAGGGGAGACTTGTAGCATGGGCAACTGCCAGTCTTCCGTACAACCTTGCCCAGGCCTGTGCCCTGGAAATCTTCCAGGTGCAAATCCATGGCCTCATGAGACTACCAAATGTCTATTAAATTATTAAAACTATATTTTAATGATTTAATATTAAAATGTTAACATTAAATTGTTAAAACAGTGTAATATATAAAAATCACTGTAACAAGAATAATCATTAAAAGGTACATCAATAGTGCATAACTAGTGCAAAATAGTGAGTCAGAGTCAGGTTGGATTCATGGGCTATTCAGGTATCTGATGGTGGAGGGGAAGAAGCTGTTCCTAAGATGTTGAATGTGCATCGTCAGGATCCTGTGCCATCTTCTTTGATGGTAATATTGAGAAGAGGGCACGGTGAAGGTCCTTTATGATGGTCGCTGCCTTCCTGAGGCATCACTTTTTAAAATTGTCCTTGATGATGGGGAGGCTAGTCCCCATGATGGAGTGGCTGAGATTACAACCCTATGTGGCTTCCATGAATGTACACAGCACCAAAGTAACAATTTGAAGAACAACAAGAAGGTTTCACTTGAGTGACCTGGTTAATATTTACCTCCCAAGCAACATAAGTGGTCGCTCAGAAGCAGAACATTATGAACAGTGAAAATTTGAAATAAAAGCCGAAAGTATTGAATGCACTCAGTAGGTCAGGAGCATCTGCAGAGAAATGTCGAGTTTACATCTCAGGTCAACTGGCTTTTCAACAGGTATTCTGTTATTCCTGGCCAGTTGTGTGACTTCCGTTTTTGCTAACCTGATACTGCCAACAATTAATCATTAACTGTAAAATAATTTGGGACATCTTGCGGAATTAACTAGATGCCATGCAAGTGGAAGACCCTTCCACCTTTGGACAGCTACAAGGGAAGAGTAATCATTACTTTACCTTGTGATGTCTCTGAGGTTAAAATAGCATCTGCACACACACTTAAAGATAGCAAGCTTGTTGCTATCTGAACTCGGTATAACTAGAATAAGGAGTAAACAGGGTGATTAAATCCACTAACGCAGACATGTTCATTCATTGTTCCATTGGACTGGGTGAAGAATAGTTCACAATGAAACAGCTGAAATAGCCACTTTAATTCAAAATGTAAGACTTCATTACTCCAGCAAAGTAATGGAACTGTCTTCCTGAACAATTAAGATGTGAAGACTAATGACTAGAAGAAGCAGGCTGCAAAGAAAACTCAATGTCTTTGCACAATCGATTTTAGAGCCCACTAAGTACCCAGGACTAGGAGACGGAAGAGTAAATCACAACGGTTTTAACGGGTTGCTGCATGATGCACATCTGAAGAGAGACTGTGGTTTTATTCCAACAACTGTTGCTCTCTTCAAGCACTTGAACATGCATCTGATAAATAAGGCACCAAAGGGATTTCTAATCTAGAAGCTGTCACTTGGTAGACAAGAATCCATTTGTAAAACAGACTAATTTTAGATGTGCTTTTTGTAATTTTTCCAATGATCTCAGTTGATGAAACAGTCTCAGTTGAATTCCTAATTAGCAATTTACCTCAGCCACAACTGCAAAGTACTGGCCTCCAACTAAAACTGCCACCTGTTTCCAGTATTAGTGCTTATATTAGCGTATAAGAAATAGGAATAGAACTAGTCTCGCTGGCCTTCAAGCATTAACTACTATTTAATAGGATGGTGACTGAGGCAGTCTTGGCCTTAACATCAGTTTCCCTCATTCCCTTCGACTCTTTTATAATTCAAGTGCCTCCATTACCACCCCTGTCTAGTCCTCCACTGTTGTCTGAGGTAGAGATTTCCAGTGATTAATGGCTGTTTCCAGGGATGCATACCAAGAAAAATATCAGATGCTGCTGGAAGTTCATCAACATGTTCAAGTATACACCGCAGACTGCCTAAAACTTTTTGGTCTTCTGGCCTTGAGAAGAGAAGGTCAAATTTGTATAAGTGCAATAAAAAGTTTACTCGCAGCAGCTTCACGGACACACTGCATCAGACAAGTGATGTTCACAAGAAAACATAAATTAAGGTTCAAAGGTTCATTTATTATCAAAGTATACAACTCTGAAATTCTTCTTCTCCAGATAGCCATGAAGCCAAGAAAGAAAAGAAAGTCAATATAATTTCAACCCCCCCCCCACCCCCAACCAAATCCCTCTTCCCCACACAAAATATAAACAAAAACAGAACAGGCACATTGACCTCCAAATCCGCAAACCCCGCACACAAAAGAAATGAGAAAATTCAAACGAAAAACACAGAATACAAAAAATCCATAAGATTAAAAATAAGTCCACAATCCAAGTCCACATCCAAAATGCAGAAAACTTTGACAACATTCTTCCTCTCAATATCAGAGCCATCTCACCAGCCATAAAAAGGCAGCCTCCACTCAAGGAGAAAATCAAATGTAAAAGACTTAAAAGAAGTGAAGTATTTGGTTTCATGATCTATCCAGAAAATGTGTACCGGAGTGTTGTACGCAGGTGCCATCTTCACTGGAAGTAAGCATAAATTTTACAAGATTATACAATGAAGACCAGAATTAGAACACAAGGAAGTTGGCTGTGGTGTAAAGTGGTCAAAGTGGTCATAGTTTTGCTATACTGAGCTAGTGATTAAGGCTGTGAAGACTGGTCAAAGAACTGAACAGGTGAAAAGGAAAAAGCTGTTTTTGAACCTGGTACTGTGAGATTTCAGGCTTTTGTACCTCCTGCCTAATGTTGACAATGAGAAGATGGCATGGCCCAATGGTGATGAACCTTGATGACAGAAGACTAAGAAAGCTCTGACTGGCACATTCCATAGTTCAGGACTATGTACTGTGTGATACACTGACGTTCCCTGCAGCAATTACACCGACACTCTGTGTAACAGTCTCTCAAACATTTCATGGGTGTATTGTTGAAAGAAAAAACTTAAGTTATTTTGGTGCTTTGCAAACAAATATCTTAATTGGATGGTACAAGGAACATAGAGGTGGATGTTCTAATTGTATTTCCTGTGCTATTTTTATGAATAAATTATATTTTTATATAAAGAAGATAAACCAAGCAGCCGGCCGCTGTATTGTGAAGTGTTCTCAGATTTCCCTGGTGCTATAATATGACTCCATGCACTCATTGCCTCTGCGTTCCCATGGTAGTTCCAACTCCAGGCTTTGGTACTCCTAAGTAAGACAAATACTCTTCAGCCTCAATTTTTGGTGCATTGCTCACCACTAAAAGCCTGAGCAGTGCAGCAGGAGTAAGATGTGGCTGTCCACAGAATTGATCATGACAAAACAAGACACAAAAGTGAGAATTCCTCTTAAAATGTTACCATTATCATCTGTTTCTCCCTATCCCTTGGCTACGTCTCCCTGGACAGGAGGAGAATTTAGGATCCAAAAACCCAGTGACTGTTTATTGAGGAATCTAAAGCCACAGTGACTTCATGATGTAATAGTGATAGAGTGTGCAGCTACACAAAGGAATCTGGAGGGATGTTTCAGAACCTATTGTGGAACGTGACGGTGACCACTCTGCAAATTCCATCGCACATTTCCAATTGTGAACAAACTATCTGATGTGACTTCCACTCCAGCAAGTCTCTCTTTATCAAACAGGTATTCATGTTGATGGATATTTTGCTCCTTGTCAGACTCTGGTTTATGATATCTACAGTCCTTCCTATTCCAATTTGTGTTTCAGAGAGTATAATTAATGTAGACATTAAACCATATACACCTAGAGTGGTGGAGCAGGTTGAAGAATTCCATATTCAATTTATTTACTAGTAGTTAGATTCTTATTTCTCGTTGATCCTTGTGACATAAAAAGAGGCCATTCCCGCACTTTCTCTCCTGGAACATTACTTCCAAATTATAGAGTTGTTCCTTGTTGTACAAATATCTTGAACAACACACACACACAATGCAGGGAGAACTCAGCAGGCCAGGCAGAATCTATGGAGGGGAGCAATCAGTTGTCATTTCAGGTTGAGACACTTCATCAGGTGTTAAAATCCTGATGAAGGGTCTCAGCCCAAAATGTTTTATGTGAGTTGCTCAAGATTTCCAGCATCTACAGAATCTCTTGTGTCTTAACTTCTTCAGCACGATACCACTGAGAGAAATAACCAGTTGTACTAAACCAACACAACTGTTCTCCTCACATTCCCATTCACACCACAAATTCTGCCACTAATCTGCATAGAACTGCCTATTAACCAATCAACCTGCACGCCTTTGGGTGAGATGAAACCGGAGATCCCAGAGGTAGCCCACGCAGTCACCAGGAGAACATGCAAACTCCACACAAACAGCATCCAAGGTCAGGAATGAACCAGGGTTGCTATGTTGTGAGGCAGCAGCTCTATGAATTAGATTATGAGAACATTCAGTCCTCTTTTATTGTCATTTAGAAATGCATACATGCATTAAGAAATGATACAATGTTTCTCCGGAGTGATATCACAGAAAACAAGACAAACCAAAGACTAACACTGACAAAACCACATAATTATAACATATAGTTACAGCAGTGCGAATCAATACCATAATTTGATAAAGAACAGACCACAGGCACAGTAAAAAAGTTCTCAAAGTCCCGAGTCCCTGATAGCAGGGGGCAAAATGGAGAAACTCCCTGCCATAAACCTCCAGGTACCGTCAACTTGCCGATACCTTGGAAGCAGCCGACCCCAGCCGACCCTGAGTCCATCTGTCTGAAAACTCTGAGCTTCCAAGCAGCCTCTCTGATACAGCCTCCCGAGCGCCATCATCTGCCGAGTGCCTTCGACCTCTCCCCAGCCACTGAAACATGCAAAGCCAAGGATTTCGAGGCCTTCAGCTCCGGAGATTCCAGTTACCACACAGTAACAGTGGTAGCAAAGCAGTCATTTCAGAAGTTTTCCAGATGTTCCGTTGTGCTGTCACGTCTGTCTCCATCAAATCAGGATTGTGCACGGTCCCCTACTTGACAGATAACAGATATTCATCACTGAAGTGGCCGTGTGCGCTGTCGTCGCGCCGCCATCTTCTCCCCCCTCCCGGGAGGATTATAGCACTTATATAACTTTAATTTATTTGTGTGTCCTTGCCGTGGTTTTGTTGTAACTATCAAGAAGCTCTGGAAATTCACTGAACATGAATGCATTTGAACTTTTTCGGGGAGTCATGGATTAACAAATCTGAATGTTAACCTTGACTCAGTTGAAGGGGTTACATTCAGCTAGCTGGTGGTCAGCGTACATGTGGCACCCAATAACATGCTCTTGGTCATTCTGCAGAGGGGAAAATGAAACTGGGATTTAGGATGGGTAGGGACAAAGAAAAGCATTCAGACTTAATGGTGCAAGCATGGGAAGAGAAGCCACTGCTGGTGGAGTTAAGGAGGGTTTTTGATCTTCCAGTACGGGGTCAGGAGGTTGCCCACCTTCTCTTGGACCTGCGCCAAGGCAGAGGAACGGTGAGAGCCTGTGCAGTGAAATTCTCTACCCTTGCAATAGAGATGGGATGGAATGAGAGATCTCTCATCACTACCTTCCAGCGTGGACTGAACGCAAGGGTCCGGCATGAGATCGCTGTCCGGGACGAGCAGGATAGTCTGGATGAACTGATTAATGTGGCGACTCGAGTTGATGACCAGGTAACTGAGTGGCGCGGGGAAAGAATGTTTCAAACTTCCTACACACCGCCTGATCACAGTCTTTACTCGCCCTCTCTCCCTCCCTCACCACCCAGCACCTAGTTCACAGAGGAGTCTATGCAAGTGGGGCGCATGCGTCTGTCTCAGGAGGAATGAGAGCAGTGCCAGAGAACAGGTTCTTGCCTCTACTGTGGTGATCCAGGACACTTCGGGGCGGCATGTTCCAAGCATCCAATAAAAGAGAAAACCCGTCAGCAGGGAGGGGAATCCTGATGGGTCCATTCCATCTTCAGTCAGCTTCCCCTAATTCTGTAATGCTCACAGCTTCCTTGTCATAGAGGTCTCAGACCCATGAACTTAAAGCGTTTATTGACTCTGGTGCAGCCGGGAATCTCATGGACAGCTTGGACAAGTCGCTGATCGGAGGCTTCCAGTGGATACAGGTCTGTGGTGCCTGAGGGGCTGTGCCTAGAGAGGGGTGGGGGCAGTGCCTGTCACAACCACGGATTCAGCAGCACAGTAGATACAGTAATTGTGCTTGTGAATTTGCACGTGTCAGCTAATTATTATTAAGACTCACGGTATTCGTTTAATGTTTAGATACTGGTTGTTGAGAATGGAGTTTGTGGCCTGGAGTTCACGTCCTCATTCATTGTCATCAGCAAGTCCTGCAGTTGATACGAAGATCAAAGTCTGAGAGTCACTGAGAATTCCAGAAGTTGAGGCCCAAAGTCAGCAAATCCGTGTCCACTGGTGGTTGGAAGCTGAAGATACGAAGTCCTGAGGTTGAAGGACTGTGTGTGTGTGTGTGTGTGTGTGTGTGTGTGTGTGTGTGTGTGAAAGGAACAGAGCTTGCTTTGCTGTTGTTGTGTTGTTACTTACTGTGTTTTGTTTTGCTGTGTACTGTGTTGTTTTGCCAAGCATTTTGGGTACGCTGCGTTGGTGCTGGTATGTGTGGTGACACTTGTGGGCTGCCCCCAGCATATCCTTGGATGTGTTGGTTGTTAACATACAGTATTTTACTGTATGTTTCGAGGTATATATAGTAAATAAATCTGAATATGAAGCTGAAACTGATCACATTGCTGTATGCTGTAGGGACTATTCACAAGCTGGCTTCCTCATTTCCAACTTCACAACAATAATCACATTTCACATTTATTTTGTTTGCTGTTGGGCTCTTTAATGACATCCTGAAGCCAGGATATGTGTTACATTAAATGTAACACTTTTGTTCTGTTCAGTTTATAATTGCACATCAGCTTTCGAGTTTTGACGAACAATGTTGTCATCACTGTTGGCAAAGGCTTGCTTGGTATCACAAAAGATTTTAAGAACTTTTGTCTTTCATGACAATGCAAGTGGAAGAAACTAGCATTCTTTGTGTTTTAAAATACAGATTCCCAAATATAGCAAACGTTTACATAATCAGAATGGAATCAAATGCATGGGAAATAAAGAGAATACTCTCTCAGTCCTACTGTTTCAATGAAGGCAACATGTCCCAGACACACTGCGGTGACTGGGTCTCTGACACTGAGTCTGGCGCTGTGGCTCAGAAGGGAAGGGGTGAGAAGAGGACTGCTGAAGTGATATGGATTAGAGGAGTAGGCGCGAGATTCTGTGGACGTGATAGACGCCCGGATGGTATGCTGCTTCCCAAGTGCCAGGGGCACAGACGTCTTGCGTAGGGTCCACAGCATTCTAAAATGAGAGTGTGAAGTCTTGGGACATATTGATACCAGTGTCATTGGTATGAAAAGCAAAGAGGTTCTGAAGAGAGAATTTAGGAAGCTAGGTAGAAAGCTATAAAGCAGGACCTCTAGGGTAGTAATCTCTGGATTGTTGCCTGTGTCACAAGCCAATGAAGGTAAGAATAGGATGATTTGGTAGATGAATGCACGGCTGAGGAACTGGTGCAAGGGGCAGGGTTTCAGATTTCTGGGTCATTGGGATCTCTTTTCTTCTGGGGAAGGTATGACCTGTACAAAAGAGACAAGTTACGCCTGAACTGGGGGGGGCGGGGGTGTGGTTGGTGAATATCCTTGCAGGCATGTCTGCTACAACTGTTGGGATGGTTTAAACCAACCTGGCAGGGTGATAGGAGCCAGAGTGATAGGGCTGAGGAGAGAGCTGTTGATTTACAAGCAGAGGCAGTGTGTAGTGAGACTGTCAGGAAGGACAGGCAGATGCTAAGGCAAAATAACAGTTGGTGGAATGAATTTCAGTGTAACGGGGGACAAAATTGAAAACGGTGATGAATACAGGACTGAAGGTGTTATATTACGCATACAGTATGCAGAATAAGATCAATGATCTTTTAACACATTTAGAGATTGGCAAGTATGACATTGTGGGCATCAATGAGTCGTGGCTGAAAGAAAATTATGATTGGAAGCTTAACAGCCAAGGATACATATTGTGTCAGAAGGACACAGGTAGAAACAGGGGGTGGCATGGCTGAATTAGTAAAAAATTAAATCAAATCCTTAGAAAGAGGTGACACAGAATTGGAAGATGTAGAGTCTTAGTGAGTAGAGTTAATGAACTGCAAGGGTAAAAAGACCCTGATGGGAGTTATGGTATATATAAGCCTCTGAACAGTAACCAATATGTAGGCTACAAATTACAACAAGAAATAGAAAATGTATGCCAAAAGGGCAATGGTACTGTAGTCATGGGTGATTTCAATATGCAGGTAAATTGGGAAAATCAGGTTGTTTTTCAAGAGGTACCCAAGAGAGGGAATTTGTAGAATGCCTACGAGACGGATTTTTAGAGAACCTTTTGATTGACCCCACTAGGTGATCAGCTATTCTGGATTGGGTGTTGTCTAATGAACTAAATTTGATTAGGGAGCTGAAGGAAGAAGAATCCTTAGGAATCAGTGATCATAATATAATGGAAGTCACCCTGCAATTTGAGAGGATTTCTCTAAAGTCAGATGTATCAGTATTACAGCGGAGTAAAAGAAGTTACAGAGGCATGAGAGAGGAGCTGTCTGAAGTTGACTGACACTAGCAGGGGTAATGGTAGTGCATCAATAGCTGGAGTTTCTGGGAGCAATTCAGAGGTGCAGGATAAATACATCCCAAAGCTAAAAAGGTATTCTAAAGGGAGAAGAGGCAACTGGGGCTGACAAGGAAAGAATAAATATGAAGGTAAGCTAATCAATAATACCAAAGAGGATACCAAAAGTATCTTCAGATATTAAAAGACTAAAAGAGAGACAAGAGTAGATATTGGACCGCTGAAAATGACAGAGAGGTAGTAATGGGGGACAAAGAAATGGCAGATGAACTCAATAAGTATTTTGCATCCATCTTCACTCTGGAAGACACCAACAATTTGCCAGAAATTGGAGAGTGCCAGTGGGCAGAAGTGAGTGTAGTGACTATTACCCACAGAGAAGGTTACTTTCAAAGCCAGAAGGTCTGACGGCAGGTAAATCATCTGAACCAGAAAGAATCAGATGGGCTATACTGTAGGTTTCTGAAAGGGGTAGCCAAAGAGGTTGTGACGGCATTAGTAAAGATCTTTCACAAATCACAAGATTATGGCATGGTTCTGGAGGACTGGAAAATTGCAAATGTCATTCTTCAAGAAGGAAAGGAGACAGAAGAAAAGAAACTATAGGCCAGTTAGCCAGACCTCAGTAGGTGGGAAGATGTTGGAGCTGATTGTTAAGGGTGAGGTTCAGGGTACTTGGAGGCACACGATAAAATGGGACAAAGTCAACATGGTTTCCTTAAGGGAAAATCTTGCCTGACTAATCTTCTGGAATTCTCTGAAGAAATAACAAGTAGAGCAGACAAAAAGAATCAGTGGATGCTCTGCACTTATATTTTCAAAAGGCCTTTGACAAGGTGCCACATTTAAGGCTGTTGGCAAGATAAGAGCCCAAGGTATTACAGGAAAGACATTAGCATGGATAGAGCATTGGCTGATTGGCAGGAGACAAAGAGTGGGAATAAATGGAGTCTTTTCTGATTGGCTGACGGTGACTAGCAGTGTTCCACAGGGTTCAGAATTGGGACCACTTTGTTTTCTGCTGTTTGTCAATGATTTGTCCAAATTTGTGTTCGATGTGAAGATAGGTGGGGGAATAGGTTCAGTTGAAGAAGCAAGGACGCTACAGAAGGACTTAGACAGATTATGAGAATGGGCTATGAAGTGGCAGATGGAATAGAGTTTCAGGAAGAATCTAGTCATGCAGTTTGGTACAAGGAATAAAAGCATAGATTATTTTTGAAATGAGGAGAAAATTCAAAAATCTGAGGTGCAAAGGGACTTGGAGTGCTCATGCAAAATTCCCTAATAGTTAATTTGCAGGTTGAGTCCATGGTGAAGAAGGCAAACATAAATAATATCATTCATTTTGAGAGGTCTAGAATAGGAAAGCAAGGATGTAATATTGAGACATTATAAGTCACTGGTGAGGCCTCAAATGAGTATTGTGAGCAGTTTTGGGTCCCTTATCTAAATGCAAACTGCAAACCGGGGCACTTATACCAACTTGACTCGATAGCTAACTCTACTAACAGCTGCGTGACTTAGTGGTGAGAAGGCATCCTTTCATAAGCAATATGTGTCTACAGTCGGTATGATTTGGGGTTCAACCAAACAGGAATGTCAGGATGTTCCAATTAAAGGAACCTCGATCTGAGTGAATGCTGTGTAAATACTTCCCATACACAGTTATCGGTAGCCCAGAAATGACATATCATACACCAGTATAAAAATCGTAAGGAAAGTATATTTACCAATTTTCAAATTTATCAAACAGTTAACAGAGAGAGAAAAAGAAAGGTAAAAGGGTCTATTACAGTTAAACCAGTCTAAGTGTGCACATAAACGTTGGAGCTCATTTCTGTAGTAGCTGGGTGTATCACTTTACTCACAATGCTGAATTCTCATCACCACCCACAGGTAGAACTTCCCTTCTTGGAATCCTTCATCCCACGAAGCACTCCCTGCAGTAGGGTATCCCCTTCAGATAAGATGCTCCAGCCATGTTCCCTGGTGCTCTTCTCCCCACACCTCCTGCCAAGTGACACCAAACCAGACTATGAGCCTTCAAAAATCTCTTTCCAGCTCTCTAGAACCTTCTCACACATCCCACAATCCTGAAAGGCTGACACAACATTCCTAAGTTGGACAACATGGCTCCTTATCTTTAACCAAAGCCAAAACACTCTTACCAGCAGGACACCCTGATTTTACAGAAACTGCTAAAACGAAATACCTCACAGCATAGCAATAGAAATCTTAACTAGAGGATTACATGAGAAAGGATGTGCTGACTTTGAAAATGGTTCAAAGCAGTTTCACAAAAATGATTCTGTGATTGAAAGGCTTATTATATGAGGAGCATTTGATGACTCTGGGCCTGTACTCACTGGAGTTCAGAAGAATGAGGTAGGAGAATGGGATCAAGAAGGAAAAGGAGCAGACCGAATGAACCAAATGGCCAGATTATGCTCCAATGTTTTATGGTCTTATGTTCATTAGACTCTGAATGTTTGGCTGAAGAGACAGATCCTGGAGCTAGGATAACCCATGGTGCCACCTAGTTTGCACTATTGCAGTGAAGAACAAGGGTGAACTGAAACTAGAAAAGGTCATTCAGTTCCACAAGTCTTTCCTGCCTTTCAGTTATGGAAAGAGATAGAGGAGAGATAAATGACATGGTGTCATGTCAATGGCCTTTCTCTCAATGTCAACGAAAGAGCTGGTCATTGACATCATGCAAGTGCTTCTGTCTACATCAAAAGTGTTGAGGTTGAGTGAGATTAACAGCTTCATGTTCTTTGGTGTGAACATTTTCAATAGCTTCCCCTGGTCCAGCTACATTGATGTCATGGCAAAGAAAGTGAGAAAGAGTAGGGGGAGGGGAGGAGCATTAGTTGGCAGGCCATAGGTGAATCCAAGTGAGAGGAGGGAGGTAGGAAGATGGGGTGGGTGCAAAAAAGGAATGATATAAGAAAAGGTGATAAGCGAAAAGGCTCAGCAGATCAGGTTGAATTTGATGGAGAGAGGAAGAGACGTAAAACTTTGCAGGTTAATGACCTTTTATCATGCTCCCTGACTTGCTGAGTATTACAAGAATTTTCAGTCTATTTTTCAAATTTCTAACATCAATAGCTGTTTTGTATTCTGTGCTCTGTACATCTCAAGCTTCAGTAGAACTCCAGCCTCTGCTGGGTGTGCAACATACTGCCACACTTCTACCATTCTCTGTATGAAGAGGTGCCTTCTAATTTCATCCTTGAATGCCTCATTCTAATTTTAACGTTGGAGCAAGGCAAGGCAGCATAAATTTTAACATTGTGCCAATTTATTCTTGGCCCCTTATTGCATGAATCAGTTTCTCTCATTCCAGTTTATCAACTCCTTTAATTACCTCATATACGTCACTCTATCCCTCTGCGTTCAAGAAAGTGTACCTTGACCTGATCACATAACCATTTTAGCATCAGTATCTCTGAGATACAATACCAGAACTGAAGCTTCGTAGAACTGAAGTTAACTATCAGCTTGACATAAAGGTGCAATTTTTAGGCAATATACGAGGGGTGATTGATAAGTTTGTGGCCTAAGGTAGAAGGAGTCAATTTTAGAAAACCTAGCACATTTATTTTTCAACATAGTCCCCTCCTACATTTACACACTTAGTCCAGCAGTCATGGGGCATACAGGTCCCTTCTTTGTGGAAGTCAGCATATTGGACCTCCAGAAAGTGGTCCACAACAGGGGTGATTGATAAGTTTGTAGCCTAAGGTAGAAGGAGATGAGTTATACAGCTCTCGTGACATACACGTACAGTTCAACTCTTTCAGTGATTATGCAGGAAGTTTGAAGTTAATAACTCATCTCCTTCTACCTCAGGTCAGGCAAGGCATTAGCTGTATGTTCTTCCTGATACAACTTTATTTTATTGTTTTCATTTATTTATTGAGATACTGTGTGGAATAGACCCTTCTGGACCTTCGAGGCATGCCATGAAATCCCCAATTTTAATCTGAGCCTAATCATGGAACAATTAACCATTGTGCAATACCGCAAAAAACCTACCAGCTGGTAGGTGTTTGGAATATGGGAAGAAACTGGCTCACCCAGAGGAAACCCGTGCAGTCACAGGGAGAATGTAAAACTCCTTATAGCCAGTGCTGCAATTGAACCTGGGTCGCTGGTACTATAAAGTGTTGTGCTAACCTTTACACTCTGGTGCTGCCCAACCATTTTATCACTGGTATCTCTGAGATATAATACCAGACTGACCATTGTAGAATCAAAGGGTAACTGAGGGCTCCTTTAACTCTTTGACCAGTCTGGCCACCTCACCAGTATAAACAGCAATTTGCTTTGAATGAAAGTTAAAGGCCATTTTTGTGCCTTATTTTAAAAAGAAGCAGTAGTATTATCATCAGCAAGATCATTCAATCCTTGTTGGTAAGGATTGAAATAACCTCAAGTGAAATTGGTCTGAATGACTTGTTGGGGAAAAAGTTGAATGCATTCACTCTATATATCTCCCATCTTGACTTTAGACAACCTCTCCTACGTTCCAACCAATAAATCTATAGCCTGCCCAACCTCAGTTCTTCAAATCTTAGCAACATCCTTAATATTTTTTTTCTGGAATGGAAAGATATTCTCTCTTCATGGGTCAGAATTAAAAACACAAGATCACCAAAATAACATAGGAGGGGTAGGTCATCTGACTCCATAAGCCTGCTCACTATTCAGTATATTTATGGCTGATCTACCCCTCATCTCCTCCACTATATCACATCCCCTCAGACCTCAATCTTCAAGCCTTTCAAAAATGTATCAATTTCTGCTTTAAATCTTTTTAATGAACTGGTCTCCGCAACTCTCTGGAGAATGCCAGAGAATGACCCTGATTACTATAGAGTGAAGAAATAGGGAACATAAAGTGCGGCTATGTTCCCTAGTTCTAGACTCACCTACCAGTGGAAACAACTGTCCTGCCTATATCTTATCTATCCCTTTCATAATTTTATATGTTCTTACAAGATCTCTCATTCTTCTGAATTCCAGCAGCTACAGTCCCAGGCGACTCAATCTCTCCTCATAGTCTAACCCTCTTATCTCTGGAACCAACCTGGTGAACCTCCTCTGCACTGCCTCCAAAACCAGTATATCCTTAAGGAGACCAGAACTGAATCCAGTACTCCAGGTGCAGCCCCACCATTACCCTGTACTGCTGCAGCATAAATTCTGTGCTCTTAAATTCAGTCCCTCTAGCAATGAAGGCCAACATCCCATTTGCCTTCTTGATAGCCTGCTGCACCTACAAACCAGCCTTTTGTGATTCATGCACAAGCACTCCCAAGTCCCTCTGCGCAGCAGCATGCTGCAAGTTTTTACCATTTAAATAATAATCTGATCTTCCATTTTTCCTTCCGAATTGAATGACCTCACACCTACCAACATTGTAAGCCATCTACCAGACTCTTGCCCACTCACTTAACCTATTTATATTTCTCTGCAGACTCTACGTATCTTCTGCACAATTTGCTTTTACATCTCACTGTAGACTCTCCATAGCTTCTGCACATGATTCATTCTTTTTTGTAAGATAATATGAAGTGAAGCATCTGAGAATAGTGACAAGGGTTAACCAGAGCAAAGGATGCAGGACTGAACAAAGACAGGATGAAGAGAAAAGTAAACTCTAAGGAAATACTTCGAACATGCGTGTACCAACCAGATGTCAACAAGAGTTTATGGAGGATAATTTTAATCAATATAGCTAGGGAACCATGTAGACAATTTAGGCAATCTAAAACGTATTGGAAGTTAACGTGAGGTGTGAAGAGTGAGATTGTCCACATACTTCCTTCGAAGTATTGGGTCTATAAAACCTTCAGGAAGAAAATGTACTGTAAAGTAATTTTTCTCCGTGCGGAGATTCATGGAGCACAACCTCAGCAGTGATAACTGGCTTGAACTTTTTGCCTTTTATAAAATAAAACTTTCCAATGTTCTTTACGGAGTAAAATCAAACAAAATGCCACCCTGTAATATTTCCAAGGGTCACACTCAGATGTGGAAACACAGTGGCTACAAAGTTCAATCGGCTGTTGCTTAGTCGGCCAGCCAAATGAGGGCATCTATTTCCTTAATGAAAAGTTACCAATTTTTATTTATAAATATGTAAATGCAATAATTATATAATTGCATTTGATTAGTCATTTTTCAAAGTTTCTTGTGATATGGTATCAAAAATTCTCTCTGATCAACACAGAATGAACTAGTTTCTTGAGCTGATCCCAGCTCCTATCATGGCTTTCTCTCTGCTTTGTTTCCTTCTCTTCTGGTGACAGTGCTGACTTTCAGTTCAACTAAGAGCACTTTATCCCTAACTGTCTTCCAGAACCAGCTCAGCTGGTGTTCTAACCACATGGTGTAAGGAGTGATTCATTAATTTATCAAAAAATTTGCCCTTTTTTGATCCAGTGATAACTGACACTTCTTTGAATCCACATCCAGCATTTGTTTGATCTGGGCATATTTAATAATTTATATTGTAAACTCCACTATTCTCTTAGAAGTAAGTTGGCACTGTGGAGCTCTGGTATGCTTTACACAATGTCTACATTTTTCTGAAATAATGTGAGGTGCATTGTCTGACACATCCTTTTCAGGAAGTAAAGGTAAAACAAACAAATTTCACAAAATAGTCTGCATTTCTCATGAGCCCTGCTGGCCTGTGTACCTTTATTTGTTCATTGTTGTCTTATCTACAGTTGTTAAGCACTATGCTTCCTGTATAATCTTGTCAAGTTTATTTTGACTGGCACAGGTTTTCCGCATACTGTGATTATATAAAGAATTGGACAGCCAATTACTGCTTATCGTGGGGTTCTTGTGTTTAGAGAATGATTCATCTCACAGTGGAATTGGAATTGACTTTATTTCTTACATCCTTCACATACATGGGGAGTAAAAATATTTACATTACATCTCTCTCTAAATGTGAAATGTGCAATTTATAATAATTTGTAATAAGTATTATGTACAACAGGACAGTCAATATAGCATAGAAATACAATTGTACAGAGTGAATTAATCATTCTGATAGCCTGGTGGAAGGAGCTGTCCCAGAGCCTGTTGGAGCTGGCTTTAATGCTGCGGTACTATTTCCTGGATGGTAGCAGCTGGAACAGTTTGGGGCTGGGGTGACTCAGATCCCCTGTGATCCTTCGGACCCTCTTCATGCACCTGTCGCTGTAAATGTCCTGAATAGTGGGAAGTTCACATCTGCAGATGCGCTGGGCTGTCTGCACCACTCTGCAGAATCCTGCGATTGAGGGAAGTACAGTTCCCATACCAGGCAGTGATGCAGCCAGTCGGGATGCTCTCAGTTGTACCCCTGTAGAAAGTTCTTGGGATTTGGGGACTCATGCCAAACTTCAACCATCTGAGGTGAAAGAGGTGATGTGCTTTTCTCACCACACAGCTGGAATGTACAGAACACGTGAGATCCTCAGTGATGTGCATGTCGAGGAACTTAAAGCTGTTCACTCTTTCAGCCCCAAATCCATTGATCTCAATAGGGGTTAGCCTGTCTCCATTCCTCCTATAGTCCACAACCAGCTCCTTTGTTTTTGCAACATTGAGGGAAAGGTTGCTTTCTTGACACCACTTTGTCAGAGTGATAACTTCTTCTTAGTAGGCTGCCTTGTTATTATCTGAGATAAGGCCAATCAATGTAGTATTATCTGCAAATTTAATTAGCAGATTGGAGTGTGGGTGGCAACACAGTCATGGGTATACGGAGAGTAAATGAGGGGGTTTAGGACACAGCCCAGAGGGGCTCCTGTCTTGAGGATCAGGGGGGCAGAAGTAAGGGAGCTCACTCTTACCACCTGCCGGCAATCTGACAGGAAGTCCAGGATCTCGCTGCACAAGGCAAGGTGAAGACAGGTTGAAGTCTCTGAGATTTTTGTCAAGCCTGGAGAGAATTATGGTGTTGAATATTGAACTGAGGTCCAAGAACAGCACTCTCACTTAAGCATCCTTCTTCTCCAGATGGATAAGAATGGTATGTAAGGGGGGGAATGGCTATTGCGTCACCTGTCGATCGGTTGTGTCAGTAGGCGACTGTAAGGGGTCCAGAGTGGGTGGTAGCAAGCTGCAGATGTAGTCCTTGACTAGTCTCTCAAAGCATTTGCTTATTATTGAGGTGAGTGCAATAGAACGACAGTCATTCAGACATGTTACCTTGTTCTTTTTAGGTACAGGAATAATGGTGGATGTTTTGAAGCAGGAGGGTACTCTACACTGGGAGAGGGAGAGATTAAAAATGTCTGTAAACACACCTGCCAGTTGCACCGCACATATCCTGAGTACCCGCCCTGGGATGCCGTCCAGCCCTGCAGCCTTGCGAATGTCCACTCCTTGGAATTACCTGTGTACATCCCAACCTCAGGGATGACCAAGGTGCAGGTCGCCTCGACGGCTCTCCTCGGGGGGAGGACATTGAGCTCATCTGGGCGAGAGGCAGTGATGTTAGCAGCACCATTGTGATTAGCTTTGAAGTCTGCAGTGGTGTGCAGACTTTTCCAAAAGCCGTGTGTGGTGTTGGTGGAGAGTTGGGTCTGGATCTTGTCCCTGTATTGTTGTTTTGTTGCCCTGATGACTTTGAGTAGATCGTCGCTGCATTTCTTGAGATCCTGTTGGTTACTGGCAACGTAAGCTCTGTCCCACGTGGTAAGTGCAGCGCGCACAGAACTGTTGATCCACAGTTTCTGGTTTGGAAAGACCTTGACCAATTCTGGGGGGACAACGTCCTTGATGCACTTCCGTATGAAGCTTGTGACCCCTTCTGTGAACTCGGAGACATCCTCATCACAAAAGACATTCCAGTTGATATCATCAAAGCGGTCCTGTAGCAAGGAGACCGGTTGGTCCGATCAATAGTGGATGGTGTTAACTATGGCCGCCTCTTGTTTGAGCTTCTGCCTGTATATGGACAAAAGCAAGATGGAGGATTGATCCGACTTCCCAAGCAGCAGATGGAGGAGCGCTCTGTAAGCGTCGCAGAAGGGAGAGCAACAGTGGTCGAGTATGCTATCTCCCTGTGTGCTCACCTGGATGTGTTGACAGAACTTCGAGAGACTTGGTCAAGCCACTAATGCTCTGCTGGAATTCCTATAAATAAACTCGTGTTTCTGTTTCTACGTGGGAGTCTGCCATTCCTCCATGCCTGGGTTCCATCGTTCATCAGCACACACTGTGACAGTAGGACTCTGCCAAAAATGGAGCCAGCAGAGGTTCAACAGGGGCTTGGAGAGCTGTCAGCTGGAGGTGGAGGTGCCTTCTATTCTCTGTTCTTGTCCCAAGGCTACTTTCTGAATTTCTTGAGTCCTCTTTCCAAGCTTCTCTAGTCTACGTTCAAGGTCATCAAGATTTCCTTGGTTTCCCATGGCCTTCAAGGTTTCCAAAAACTTCTCCAGGTTTCTAATGACTATTCTAGGTTTCCAAGGACTATTCCATGTTCCCGAGTTAGATTCTATGTTTCTGATTTATGTGCAATGTTTCCGAGATATATGCAATATTCCCAAATTTACCAGCCCTGTCTCAGGAACATCAGGTCTGTCTTCACTTTATCAGCCCTGTCTCAAGCTCCCCAAGGCTTCCTGGGCTGTCAGGTACCAGTGTTAGGGAGGAAAATACTGTTATGAGCCCTGAGTGTCTGTACACCTGTAATTGTTAATTGTTGTCTTATCTAGAACTATTAAGCCCTTGAGCTTTCTGTTTAATCTCAAGTTTATCTTGTCTGCCACGGGTTTTCTGCATACTGTGATCGTTAAATGCGGACTCTCAATTAACGCTTATCGTGGGGTCCTTGTGTTTTGAGAAAGATTTGTCTTCCTGTGTCGCTCGGTATCGCCACCAAAACTCTGTTGGAATTCCTACGAGCACACTTTTGGTTCAGTCTCTACGTGGAAAGCTGTCGTTCCTCCACTGCTGGGTTCACTCATTTGTCAGCGCACACCGTGACAATATTTTTGAATGGTTCAGTTCAATGGGTAACCATCTGCCTACTTTAAATGACTATCTGTAATTGTTGGCTGCAGAATTTATGTGGAGTCATTTCTGCAAGCGCTAGGGTACTGCTTTTGCTGACTGACTGACCCGTAAGGGGAGCATCATTTCACCATTGCATCTATGTTAATATAGAGTATAACCCACATCACAACTGGTAACTCCATGCTAGATTCCTTGTCAAAAACAGTCCAAGGAGTTAATCATAGAGTTGCAGAGAAATACGGCATAGAAACAGTTCCTTCAATCCACTGACTGCACTCCAACAATCCTCCTTCCACTTATCCTACTGTTCCTCCACTGTGCTGCCCAAAATATGCAAATCTCATATCGACCGTGATCTTGCCCCTCATCAGGCTCATTATTTGTGAACCAGCAACTCCGAGTTACTGAGTCATTCTTAACTACAATATTAAAGTGAATAATTTCACCTGAATCTGACATCTGAGACAGGCGACCAATGTCAGTACAGCTCTGGGCCTTAGCTAGAACAAAACCTCTCACTTCCCTGCCAATATCGTCTGCAAAGACAGGCAGCTCATCCAAATGTGCCAAGTGAAATAGTCCTTCCCCATCAGGAGGGACTTGTATTAGAGCTGGGTCTATTTAAGGCAGAGATTGATAAAGGGGAGAAGGTGGGAGAAAGAGGAGGAAGAAATAATGAGATATGGTGGAGCAGATTTGATAGGCTGGATAACCTAATTATGTTCCTATACCTTTGGGTCACATGATCTTATAATTTCGTCATCTAGACAAAGAAATGGCAAATGGCTCAGAGCAGGAGCCAAATAAAAACAACACATCTCAACCAAAATCAATTCAATGAATGGAACAAGATGCCATCAAGATATATATGGCAAGGTAAAAGGCCTAGGGTTCATCTCAAAACTTTGCAATTAGCCAAGGAAAAGGGGGGATGGGGCTTACTTTCTCTTAGAGATTATTATTTTGCAGCACAGTTGAGAGCCGTGATATGCTGGTGCAACCCATCATATGATGCTCAATGGAAAAACATTGAGGAGAGGATACTTTCCATCCCCATATAGGCAATTTTGGCTGATAACAACCTACAAAGTTACATAAATAATATTGACAACCCGTGGGTGAAATGGCCTCTTAAAATATGGAAAACTACTATAAAAGAATATAAACTAGAGAGAGACATTGCAATTCTTAAATGGTGTGCATATGACTCAGATTTTACGCCAAATAAACTGGATGCTAGATTTAAGGACTGGACAGCTAAAAGAATAACAGCTATTTGCAATATAATGAAAGAAGGAACACTGTTCGGTTTTGAAATGCTCAAAGAGAAACACTTATTAGAAAAACAAGACTTTTACCAGTATTTACAGATGCGACAGTATGTTAATAGGACTGGTAAAAATGTAACCAAAGCAAGTACATGTCTGATAGAGCTATTTAGTAAAGCATATAATTCAGACAACGGTAGTAGAATAATTTCAAGCGTGTATAAGGGTTTGTCAAATCTTAAAACACATTCAACTTCATACATTAAAACAAAATGGGAGAAGGAGGGAGGGATAATAATATCTGAGGAAGAATGGACAATAATATGGAGGTATCAATGAAAGTGTACCAGTTCACAGAAATGGAAGGAGTTCGGGTGGAAAAACTTGGTAAGATATTTTATTACATCCTCTCAGAAATCCCATTATGATAGTAACCCCTCTGTTTGCTGGAGAAATTGTGGAAATCAAAATGCAAATCATTATCATATTTTCTGGGAATGCCCTGTTATCAAAGACTATCGGATTGGCATACACAATGCCCTACAAGACATCTTTAAAAGTGAATTACCCTTAGAGGGTAAGACCATATATGTTGGGTTTATACCTCAAGACTGGTTGAAAAGAGATAAATATTTAATGAATGTACTGCTGGTGGCTGGTAAAAAGATTCTTACTAGGAAATGGTTATCACAGGAGAGCCCAACTTTAAATGTATGGATGGAAATTACAATGGACACTTACAAAATGGAGAAGATAACAGCATCTGTTAATCATAAGTTGGAACAATTTGATTCATACTGGGAAAAATGGTTTAACTACATAACACCTCATAGGCCTGATTTTATTCTCACAAGTCAATGAATATGTTGTAAAACAAAAGATCACTCCCTACTCTGTACATAGTTTTCTTCTTTCGATTTTTCTTTCTCTCCTCTCCTTTCTGTAAGTGTATACCTCAGATAAATATTATGTAGAGATTTGTGACAAATATGATTATATGATATATATGTACAGTGTCTGAAATACATCTTGTGGAAATGTTTGATGATGAAATTCAATAAAAAATAAATTACAAAAGAAACACGTCTCACTGAGAGTGAGTCGTACTTTAAAACAGAGAGTGAAAGGGTGAGATCTGAGCAGACCGGGAGCTATTTAAAAACTGCAAATCCCATTGCGAGCAAGTTTTAGAAAAGCCAATAAAAAGTAGCAAGGTTTAAGTGAAGCGGCCGAGTGGGAGCAGCTATTGTTGGAGTGGGTGGTGCTAGAGTAAAAATCCAAGGCTTTGGCGAGAAGAGGCGGAGGCACAGGCAAGTAGCAGGTAATAGTGGTGAAGCACCTTCAATTACTCCAAAAGACTGAGGTTTGGTAAAATACTGAAAGGCTTTTATTCGCTGTACAATACGACCTCCACAGTGAGTGTCTGCCCCCGGACTGAGGGGGAGGGGCAAGGCCAAACACCTTTATACAGGACTCTGTGGGAGGAGCCACAGGGGCAGTCAGCAGAGGGGTGTGTCCAGACAGGTAACCGAGTTACAACATATATACATGGTTTACCACATTCACCCCTCCTTTTTTTTAAAAAAGAGTCCCGCGGGGTGAAGTGACTGACAATATTTACAAGAAGTATATTTACAGGTTAAGCCTATCAGGCGGTCGAGTCCGTCGCTGTGACCTATGTAGCACCGGCGGTGATTGCACCAGCGATGGCGGTTGTGCTGGCTCCGGCCTGACTTCAGGTGCCAGCACGTTAGGCGTTGGTAATCCCTCGTGTGTGTGCGTCGCGCCCGGTATGGGAGTGTCGTGTGGTGTCTGTATAGGGTTTGGGGTGCACGGTGTCTCATGGGTACATACATCGGTGGGTCAATAGTCACCACGGAGTGTTCAGGGTAGGGGACCGGTGCTCCTGCGGGCACCAGGTCGCGGATCGAGACTGTGTCCTCCCCGCCCATCAGGTAAAACCACGTAGGCATACTGGGGGTTCGCATGAAGTAAGTGAACCCTCTTGACCATCAGGGAGTATTTATTGCTCCTCGCATGTTTTCCGAGCAGCACTGGCCCCGGGGACGTCAGCCAAGTTGGTATGGTGGTCCCAGTGGTCGATTTTCTGGGAAAAGAAAAGAGCCGCTCATGAGGGTTGGCATTGGTGGCTGAGCATAACAGGGAGCGGATGGAGTGGAGTGCCTCGGGAAGGACCTCCTGCCAGCGGGAGATCGGCAGTCCCTTTGACCTGAGGGCTAAGAGTGTGGCTTTCCACACTGTGCCATTCTCCTTCTCTACCTGTCCATTCCCCCGGGGATTATAGCTCGTGGTCCTACTAGTTGCAATTCCCCTAGCCAGTAGATATTGGTGCAGCTCGTCACTCATAAACGAGGACCCTCTGTCACTGTGGATATAGCATGGGTATCCGAACAGAGTGAAGAGCTTGCGCAGGGCTTTTATAACTGACGTGGTAGTGGTGTCGGGGCAGGGGATAGCAAAGGGGAACCGCGAGTACTCGTCAATAACATTAAGAAAGTACACATTGCGGTCGGTGAAGGGAAGGGGGCCCTTAAAGTCAACATTCAGTCGCTCAAAGGGGTGGGTGGCCTTGATGAGTGGTGCCTTTTCGGGTCGGTAGAAGTGCGGTTTGCACTCTGCGCAGACTTGGCAGTCCCTGGTCATCGTCCTGATCTCCTCAAGGGAGTAAGGCAGGTTCCGGACTTTCACGAAGTGGAAAAGCCGGGTGACTTCCGGGTGGCAAAGGTCTACATGTAGGGCGTATAGCCGGTCAATCTGCGCGCTGGTGCATGTTCCCCAGGATAGGGCATCGGAGGGCTCGTTGAGCTTCCCAGGCCTGTACATGATGTCATAGTTGTAGGTGGAGAGTTCGATTCTCCACCTCAGAATTTTATCATTTTTGATTTTGCTCCGCTGCTGATTATTAAACATGAATGCGACTGAGCGCTGGTCACTTAGCAGGGTGAACCTTTTGCCGGCAAGATAGTGCCTCCAGTGCCTAATAGCTTCCACTATGGCCTGGGCCTCTTTCTCTACCGCAGAGTGCCGAATTTCAGGGCCTTGAAGGGTACAGGAGAAGAACGCTGCTGGTCTTCCCGCCTGGTTGAGGGTAGCAGCCAGTGCAAAGTCGGAGGTGTCACTCTCTACTTGGAAGGGAATGGCCTCATCCACTGCATGCATTGCTGTTTTGGCAATGTCCCCTTTTATGCAGCTGAAGGCCGTGTGGGCCTCGGCAGAGAGGGGGAATGTGGTGGACTTGACCGGGGGCGGGCCTTGTCTGCATAGTTAGAGACACATTGGGTGTAATATGAAAAGAAGCCCAGGCACCTTTTGAGGGCTGAGGGTATTGGGAAGAGGGAGTTCCAACAAGGGGCACATACGGTCGGGGTCGGGGCCAATGACTCCGTTCTCCACGACACACCCAAGGATAGCAAGTCGGGTGGTTGCGAACACACACTTGTCCTTTTTATAGGTGAGGTTGAAAGCTTTGGCCGCTTGGAGAAATTTTTGGAGGTTGTTGTCATGATCCTGCCAGTCATGACCGCAGATGGTGATGTTATCCAGATATGGGAACATGGCCTTCAGCTGGCACTGGTCCACCATCTGGTCCATTGCCCTCTGGAAGACAGATACACCATTCGTGACACCAAAGCGGACGCGCAGGAATTGATAAAGCCTGCCGTCCGCCTCGAAGGCAGTGTAAGGACAGTCCTCCCGGCGGATGGGGAGCTGATGGTAAGCGGATTTTAGGTCTATGGTCGAGTACACCTTGTACTGTGCTATCTGATTGACCATATCCGCGATGCGGGGTAGAGGGTACGCGTCGAGTTGTGTGAACCTATTGATGGTCTGGCTATAGTGCACGACCATCCTATTCTTCTCCCCGTTCCGAACAACGAGCACCTGCGCCCTCCAAGGACTTGTGCTTGCCTCAATGACCCCCTCCCTGAGCAGCCGCTGCACCTCCGACTTAATGAAAGCTCTGTCCCCCGCGCTGTACCTCCTGCTTTTAGTTGCCACAGGTTTACAGTCGGGGGTCAGGTTGGTGAACAGCGGTGGGGGAGGGATCCTGAGGGTGGAGAGGCCATAAGTGGTGTCGGTAGTGTGGCAGTTGGCATGGTTTTGGTTGGGATGTGCAGGTCGGTGTGTGTGTGTGGTCAGTAGCAGGGTACGTGACATATCTCTACAGAACAGGGGATTTATGACAGTAATTGGTAGGAGGGGCCCATCATACTTCATTGTCACGCTTTTCAGGTGGCTCTGGAAGTCCAACCCCAACAGCACAGGGGCACACAGTTGAGGCAAGACCAGTAACGTAAAGTCTCGATATTCTGTGCCCTACACCACTAGTGTCGCTACACCACCCCTCCGGATGTCTGTTGTATGCGACCCGGAGGCCATGGTGACCCTCTGGCTTACCGGCCGTATCATGAGTCCACAATGCTGCACCGTGTCCGGGTGGATAAAACTCTCAGTGCTGCCTGTGTCAAACAGGCAGCTTGTCCTGTGCCCCTCCACCAGGATGTCCATCATTGACCTTGCAAGTTGGTGGGGAGCGCTTTGGTCGAGGGTCACGGAAGCCAGGGTGGGGTCGCTATCTTGGTCCGGCACGGTGGGTGGCCCGTGAGCACCCGTTGGTCGTAGGCGGTGGGAGGTGGCGCCAACCAAGATGGCCGCGCCCATGTCTCGCACGTGGGGGCGGCGTGCAGGGAAGATGGTGGCAGGCAAGATGGCGACCCCCATGTCTCGCACACGGCGCTGCTCGATCCCGCTCGCGGTTTTGACTTACAGGCCTTGGCGAAGTGGCCCTTCTTTCCGCAGCTGGAGCAGGTAACTTGTCGGGCCGGGCAGCGATTCCGGGGGTGCTTCTCCAGTCCGCAGAAGTAGCACTTCGCGGACTCATGACTGGCGGCAGCCGAGGTCGATTCGCCGGCGGGTTGCGGGGTCTGCGGCACCCACGAGGCCATCGGGGGATCGCGTGCCTGGAGAGCCTCGAAGTTATGCAGAGCAGCCTCCAACGTATCAGCCAGCTCGATCGCCGAACTTAGGGTAAGATAGGCTTTTTCCAGCAGCCGCTGGCGCACGTACACTGACCTGGTCCCCGTAACCAAGGCGTCTCTCATTAGGAGTTCTGCATGCTGCACCGCCGTCAGCTCCTGGCAATTGCAGGCTCGCACGAGTGTCTGTAGGGCCCAGACAAACTCAGCACTCGATTCCCCGGGGCGTTGTTACCGTGTCACTAAGCGGTGCCGAGCATAGACGCTGTTTATCGGCCGCAGGTATTGTCTTTTGAGTGCGTTCATTGCGCCGTCGTAGTTCGGCTGGTCTCTGATCAGCGAATAGACCCGTGGACTGACCCTGGAGAGTGGAACTCTGCGCTTCGCTACGGGGTCGGTGGCTTTAATCTCCTCTAGATACGCTTCGAAGCAGGCCAGCCAGAGTTCGAAAGCGTTTCCAGCTTCAGGTGTTTGCGAATCGAGGTCTAATTTATCTGGTCTCAGGGCCTGTTCCATGTTTTAAAACGTACAGCGAATAAAATTGAAGCACCTTCAATTACTCCAAAAGACTGAGGTTTGGTAAAATACTGAAAGGCTTTTATTCGCTGTACAATACGACCTCCACAGTGAGTGTCTGCCCCCGGACTGAGGGGGAGGGGCAAGGCGAACACCTTTATACAGGACTCTGTGGGAGGAGCCACAGGGACAGTCAGCAGAGGGGTGTGTCCAGACAGGTAACCCAGTTACAACATATATACATGGTTTACCACAAGTGGGTACGGATTTTGCATTATATACTGTATAGTGCTAGTTTTATATAGCATAAAAATAACAAATCACAACCTTGTGACCATATATCCAACAAGTGTTGGCTGCTTGAGAAACTGAAGCGCAACGTCGATGACTTCAAACACTGTAATGCACCAAGGAGGAGGAAAGTTACGTGAACACTGCATTTCAGCAGGCAGTTGTCCCTGTTCAATAGAACACTTCAGATCTGGGCTTTGACCAGGGACAAAAGGACATGACTGTGAGTGAGGCAGCAGGATCTAAGAGTTAATACTGGAAGAGCCTGAGCCCTTGAGCTTGGCCAATTGGTCTGAGTTTGGTGCTCACTGTGAGGACGAAGTAGGGACTGTGGGAAAGATACCATGGCACGGTGGTTAAGGGAGCCATCCAAGTCAAGTCAAGTCACTTTTTATTGTCATTTCGACCATAACTGCTGGTACAGTACACAGTAAAAATGAGACAACGTTTTTCAGGACCATGGTGCTACATGGACAATACAAAAACTACACTGAACCACGTAAAACAACACAAAACTACACTAGACTACAGACCTAATCAGGACTGCATAAAGTGCACATAACAGTGCAGGCTTTACAATAAATAATAAACAAGATAATATGCACAGTAGAGGGCAGTAGGTTGGTGTCAGTCCAGTCTCTGGGTTTTGAGGAGTCTGATGGCTTGGGGGAAGAAACTGTTACATAGTCTGGGTGTGAGAGCCCGAATGCTTCGGTGCCTTTTGCCAGATGGCAGGAGGGAGAAGAGTTTGTATGAGGGGTGTGTGGGGTCCTTCATAATGCTATTTGCTTTACAAATGCAGCACGTAGTTTAAATGTCTGTAATGGCAGGAAGAGAGACCCCGATGATCTTCTCAGCTGACCTCACTCTCTGTTGCAGGGTCTTGTGACCTGAGACAGTGCAATTTCCGAACCAGGCAGTGATGCAGCTGCTCAGGATGCTCTCAATACAACCTCTGTAGAATATGGTGAGGATGGAGGGGTGGGAGATGGACTTTTCTCAGCCTTCGCAGAAAGTAGAGATGCTGCTGGGCTTTCTTTGCTATGGAGCTGGTGTTGAGGGACCAGGTGAGATTCTCCGCCAGGTGAACACCAAGAAATTTGCTCTTAACGATCTCTACAGAGGAGTCATTGATGTTCAATGGAGAGTGGAGAGCAAAGAGGGAGGACAGAAGAGAAATGCAGTTTTAACTATTTATTTTTTTAATTTATTGAGATACAGTGCACAACAGCCCCTCTGGCCCTTCAAGCCACACTGCCTTTCAGCCCCCGATTTAACCCTAGCCTAATCACGGGACAATTTACAATGACCAATTAACCTACCAGTGACAAAAAAGCCAAATTCAATCTACTGTGATTCGATGTTGTAAAACAATAGAACATGAAAACTTCCAAGACAGATGAATACTATTTATGGGCTCTGTATATTGTGACCCAGGTGGGTTGTATTCGATAGCCCAGCCAAAGGGACTGGTTGCCCTTCCAGCCCCTACACCAAAATGTAATGTTAATCCCAAGAAGCAGGACATTGTCTGGTGATATCGGGACTTGGGTGAGTTGGACCCTGAATGATGGGTTACTCAGCCTGTAGCCTAAGGGTATGGCCAGGCCTCCCAGTCCGCCATTGTTGGCATGGCAACTCATATTTCTAGTTTCCCAGAGGAAGTCCTGAGGCCAAACGTACGTATTGCCCTGAAGCTGAGGATATCTTATTAAATGGGAATCCAGATCTACATACAGAGGAGCAAGTGTGTATTCGGGGATATGGGGTATCGGTTGAGGATGCTGTATGAACAAAGGTCCATCCTGCTACTGGTGAGGATTCTTGCCAGTTAAATTGGTTTGCCCCTCCACTGGCCGCAGCTCCCAGTTCCAAATGTTGTGACCCTGTCTGATTGACAGTTATTATGCTGTTATTGATCTGGCTGATGCTTGCTTCTCCGTCCATATTGCAGAGCAGTCCCAAGAGCAGTTTGCATTTACATGGAATGGCCTTCAGCACACCTTTACACGGCTTCCACAGGTATGTCCATCGTCCTACTATTTGCCACAGTATGGTGGCATGGGATTTACGTGGATATGTCCTATCCCTGGCATTAAAGTAACTCACTTTCATGATGATGATGCTATTGTGGGAATCCTCTGAAGAGGAGGTTTCTAGAGCCCTTAATACTTTGATTGATCATATGTGATCAAGGCTTTGGGAAATGAACCCTGATAAAGTACAGGCCCCTGCTACAACAGTTCATTTTCTGGAAACACCATAGATTAGGGGCAATATGATAATTCCCAATATGGTCAGAAGTAAGAACCTAGACATGGCACCCCCATGACAAAACAAGCCCAACACCTTGTTGTCCTTTTGGGTGACTGGCAGCACCACATAACCAATATGACTATGCTCCTCTGACCTTTGTAAGCTGTGACCAGAAAGAAATTTAGTTTTGTATGGGGCCCCAAACAACAATTAGCTTTAGAGGTTGCAAAGGAGGCTGTCACCACTGCATTGCCCCCGTCTCCTCATCGAAAGGGCCTCCCCTTTGAACTGCAAGTTTCTGCGAAAGATGGTGTGGACATCTGGAGCCTCTGAACTTCTGGACCTGAAAGTTTCCTGATGCTGCCACTGGGTACACTGCATTTGAGAAACAACTCGTTGCCTGCTTCTGGGTTTTCAGAGTGACTGAAACACAGACAGGAGATTCCCTTATCTCTCTCTCTGCCATGACCTTCCCATTGTGGGATGGGTACTCTCTGGCACACTCACCCATAAGGTAGAGCGTGCAGAATAAAGTTCAATTGTTATGTGCATGTGGCATATTTATGAACGAGCATCAGAGGGACTGAACAAAATTAATAAAATAGACAAACTGGGTGCTAACTGGCCTTTTGCGTGGGGCGTTCCCTTTGACCTTCTGTCTCCTGTTCAGCAGCAACACACCTGGTTCACCGATGGCTGTGCAATATGAAAAAATGGTCGTCGTTGTTGGAAGGCTACTGACTTGAACCCTCTCACTCAGCAAGTTGTAAGGAAGGAAGGCTCTGATATGTCGACTCAATATGCAGAGCTTGTGGCCATGCACACTGTCATCATGCATGAACCTTCCAGTAAGATGGTGGCGCATTTGATTGCAGTGGCTTCTATGGGGTCAATAAAAGGTGCTATTGTCCTTTTTAAATATATTTTATGTGATCACAAGATCCTGCTAGACATTAAGAACTTAAAGTACTGCATGTCTACTCCATCAGGGAGTTGCTCATGGCTGAGAAAATGAAGGAGCTGCTCACCATGGTGCTGCCTGAGTCGAAGGAGGCATACCGTCTAATAGCAAGTAACCGTCTTGGTCACTTTTCTTGTGGTCACAAGACTCTTTGTGATGTGCAATGCCACGGGTTCAGTTCACTGAATTACTCATTCAGAGCAGGGCGGACGGCCGGGGAGCTGCTTGGCCTTGGCCATAGCGCTGACTGAGCCTCAAGCCATGGTTTTGCCTAGTTACAGCCGCTAGGAGAGAAGCGTTGGATACAGTGCACTGCACCAAGCCGCCATAGAGTGGCATCCAGGCTGGAGTCAGTGCTGCCCCCTGGTGCTCGCTCTGCAGAAGACAAGCTGTATTGTGTTTGGCTGCAGGTTTCTGCAGTGTTCATGACTCAAGTCCGGACTTTTTTATTGCGTAACTGTATGTTACTGATACACTTATCTTGTATGTGGAATGTGCGCTTGGTGCTGTGTGACTCGGTACTGTGTTTTGCACCTTGGTTCCGGAGTAACACTGCCTCGTTTGTCTGTATTCACGGGTATTCACGTACAGCTGAATGACAATTAAACTTGAATTGAATTGAAGCAGCCCATATTTATATCGATTCTTGGACCATTGCTAACGGATTTGCTGTCTGGTTGCCCAGGTGAAACCAGCAGTCTTGCACTGTTATGGGATGTCCCTAACGGGGAACGGAGTTATGGAACCGATCATCGCATGTTACAATTGCAGCTTACCACGTCCATGCCCATTTGAAAGATAATTCACTGATGACAAGATTTAATGCTTCTGTTGATATGGTGACATCTCACCCCCAGCCTCAAACACTGTTATTGCCACTTGCTCAGCGGGTCCGTGACCCTTCTGCTCATTCTGGGGTACAGTGCACTGTGGAGTGGTCTAGACTGTAGGGTTTATTCCTGCCCACCGATGTAACTCATACAGTGGTAGGGAATTGTGGGCTGTGTTTGGAAATTAAGGACTAATATCTTTTAAAATGACTCTTATCTGCCTTTCACCATCAGCATGCCCCTGCTCAGAGGTGGCAATAAATTATGTCAGTCCCCTTCCTTGACAAAAGCAATTTCAATCCCTCCTCACTATGGTGGATATGTATTCTGGTCTTTTGATGACAATACCTACTGTTAAAGCTGATCACAGTTGTACATCTTGTTTTTGCAACAGGTGATCCCCATGAATTTCAGACCGATAATGGTTTGCTCTTTCAGGGTCCCAGGTACAAGAGTGAGCTGTCTCTAATGGTGTATGATGAGTCTTCTATATCCTCTATTAACTTCAGGCCAGTGGCCTGACTGAATGAATGAATGCTGAAAATTTGTTTACTTATACTTATCTGAATGGTTACCTGTCCTTCCCTGTGCTTCGTTTTTTGAACAACTGCCCTTTGAAAGAAGGTACTCCCTTTTTGTTAATAACAGGATGTGCTGATAAAGAGCCAATTCATTTCTGAGGGGGCGTAAAGTGTTTGTGACATACCCGTCTGCCCCTCCAGTGGAGGGTGTGATCATAGCCGATGGACAAGGAAATACATACTGGGTGATGGTACGAGGACAGACCCATTCTGCAAGTGTGGATAAGGGTAAACTGACAAAGAGAGAATGAATACATTTCTTACTATCTCTCCCCTTTTGTTTTTTAAAGATTAAAGCTTTCTTCTGTTTTAATGTTAGTCCTGTGTTTTGTTGGATGTCAGACTTCTGTTGAGACTCAACAAGCCAGTGATAACATTGTGATTGGTAAAAATGATATTATTGTTTTGGGAAAAGATGTACATTATGTGATATGTGCGAATTGGGGACATATACAGTAATTGTGATGGAATATTGTAAATCTAGAGTGAATGGCTTCATGCAACACACACCAAAGTTGCTGGTGAACACAGCAGCCCAGGCAGCATCTCTAGGAAGAGGTACAGTCGATGTTTCAGGCCGAGACCCTTCGTCAGGGCAAACTAGTCCTGACGAAGGGTCTCGGCCTGAAACATCGACTGTACCTCTTCCTAGAGATGCTGCCTGGCCTGCTGCGTTCACCAGCAACTTTGATGTGTGTTGCTTGAATTTCCAGCATCTGCAGAATTCCTGTTGTTTGTGAATGGCTTCATACAACTTTTTCTGTGAAACATAGAAACATAGAAAACCTACAAAACAATACAGGCCCTTCGGCCCACAGAGCTGTGCTGAACATGTCCCTACCTTAGAAATTACTAGGCTTACATATAGCCCCCTATTTTACTAAGCTGCATGTACCTATCTAAAAGTCTCTTAAAAGACCCTATTGTATCCACCTCCACCACTGTTGCTGGCAGCCCATTCCATGCACTCACCACTCTCTTGAGTAAAAAACTTACCCCTGGCTTCTCCTCTGTACCTGCTCCCAAGCACCTTAAACCTCTGTCCTCTTGTGGCAACCATTTCAGCCCTGGGAAAAAGCCTCTGACTATCCACACGATCAATGCCTCTCATTCTCTTATACACCTCTATCAGGTCACCTCTCATCCTCCGTCGCTCCAAGGAGAAAAGGCCGAGTTCACTCAACCTGTTTTCATAAGGCATGCTCCCCAATCCAGGCAACATCCTTGTAAATCTCCCCTACAGCCTTTCTATGGCTTCCACATCCTTGCTGCAGTGAGGTGACCAGAACTGAGCACAGTACTCCAAGTGTGGTCTGACCAGGGTCCTATATAGCTGCAACATTACCTCTCGGCTCCTAAATTCAATTCTACGATTGATAAAGGCTAATACACTGTACGCCTTCTTAACCACAGAAACAAGGCTTCTTAAACAAGGCAGCGAAACAACAAAACAGAGACAAGATTCAGATTCAAATTTCCACCAATAACACACGCAACCTCTGGCATGGTCTGCATACCATCGCAGACTTCAAAGCTAAACGCAGTGGAGTTTCCAACATCGATGCCTTTCTCCCAGATGAGCTAAATCTTTTTTATGCTCGATTCGATGTCACCAATACTGAGCCCCTGAGGAGACCTGCAAATGATGCGGCCAGTAGCTTGGTCATCTCTGAGACTGAAATACCGATGTGTTTCCAACGGGTGGACAGTCGCAAGGCTGAGGGACCGGACAGCGCCCCAGGGCGAGTACTCAGGGTGTGCACGGCACAACTGGCAGGTGTGTTTACAGATATTTTTAATCTCTCCCTCTCCCAGTGTAGAGTGCCTTCTTGTTTCAAAACATCCACCATTGTTCCGGTACCTAAAAAATACCAAGGTAACATGTCTGAACGACTGGCGGCCTGTCGCACTCATCTCAATAATAAACAAAAGCTTTGAGAGGCTGGTCAAGGACTATATCTGTAGCATGCTACCACCAACACTGGACCCCCTACAATTTGCTTCCCAACACAACCGATCGACAGATGACTCAATAGCCACAGCTCTACACACCATCCTTCCACATCTGGAGAAAAGGATGTTTATGTGAGAATACTGTTCTTGGACTACATTTCAGTGTTCAACACTATAATTCCCTCCAGGCTCGACAAGAAGCTTAGAGACCTCGGCCTTCACCCTGCCTTGTGTAGCTGGATCCTGGACTTCCTGTCAGATCACTGGCAGGTGGTAAGAGTGGACTCTCTCACCCCTTCCCCTCTGATCCTCAACACAGGATCCTCTCAGGGCTGTTCTTAAACCCCTTCCTTTACTCTCTGTATACCTATGACTATGTTGCCACCCACAGCTCCAATCTGTTAATTAGATTTCCTGACAACACTACACTGATTGGCCTATTCTCAAATAATAATGAGGCAGCCTACAGAGAGGAAGTCATCACCCTGACACAATTATGTCAAGAGAACAACCTCTCCCTCCCTCAATGTCGCAAAATCGAAGGAGCTGGTTGTGGACTACAGGAGGAAGGGAGACAGGCTAACCCCTATAGACATCAATGGTTTTGGAGTTGAGAGGGTGAACAGCTTTAAATTCCTCAGCATAAACATCACCAAGGATCTCACGTGGTCTGTACATACTGGCTGTGTGGTGAGAAAGGCACAACGGAGCCTCATTCACCTCAGACGGTTGAAGAAGTTTGGTATGGCCCTCAAATTCTAGTAACTTTCTATAGGGGCACGATTGAGAGCATCCTGACTGGCTGCATCACTGCCTGGCATGGGAACTGTACTTCCCTCAATTGCAGGACTCTGCAGAGAGTGGTGCGGACAGCCCAGCGCATCTGTAGATGTGAACTTCCCACGATTCAGTTCATTTACAGAGACAGGTGTGTAAAAAGAGCCCGAAGGGTCATCAGAGACCCTAGTCACCCCAATCACAAACTGCTACCATCCAGGAAATGGTTCTGCAGCATAAAAGCCAGGGCCAACAGGCTCTGGAACAGATTCTTCCACCAGGCTATCAGACTGCTTCATTCATGTTAACGCAACTGTATTTCTATGTTATATTGGCTATCCTGTTGTACATAATATTTATTATAAATTACTATAAATTGCACATTGCACATTTGAACGGAGAGGTAACGTATAGATTTTCATTCCTGGTGTATTTGAAGGATGCAAGTAATAAAGTCAATTCAGTTCAATTCAACTTCCCAATTGACTGTAATTTGACTCTTGCATCCCCGTTTGCAATGTTGTGTTTGTAGATTGTACTCATTCTGTTTGAATTGTCAGCAGCGCGTTGCTAACACACCACCTCCCCCCGCCCCCACAGGGAAGAGTTCAATACAGGGAAGATGTCAATAGGGGTTAGCCCATCTCCATTCCTCTTTTAATCCACAACCAGCTCCTTTATTTTAGCGACATTGAAGGAGAGGTTGTTTTCTTGACACCACTGTGTCAGAGAGATGAACTCTTCCCTGTAGGGATGAGGACACATATTTCAATGTGAATTTTGAGATTAGTCCTTGGATCCATATAATTTCTCATAATTTAATAATCCTGATAATATTAGTTTTAATCATCTAAGAGATATTAATATGTGTTCTTCATTTTAAGCAGAAGGGAGAGTTTTATGTATCTTTCACCTACCAGGCATTCGAGTAGTGGATTTTGTTATATTAATTTTTTTTTTAAATGTTGGACAAATGTCTGGAGGGTGAAATGACAATATAACTTTCTGAGCTCTTAGCATGTGGGTGTCTGTTAATGTCTGTAGAATGTCTATTAGTGACTAAATATCTGTTGGCTACTTTGAGAGCTAAGGTGATGGTTTCTTTCTTAGTGTCTGTATTTGAGCATATTAAATTGAATTGAATTGACTCTATTTTTACGTCCTTCACATACATGAGGAGTAAAAATCTTTGCATTACATCTCTGTCTAAATGTGCAATGTGCAACCTTAGTAATTTATAATAATTTATAACAAATAGAACAGTCAGTGTAATATAGAGTGAACTCAGATCAGTGTGAGTTCATCAGTCTGATGGGCTGTTTGAAGAAGCTGTCCCAGAGCCTGTTGGTCCTGACTTTTATGCTAAGGTACCACTTCCAGGATGGCAGCAGCTGGAATAGATTGTGGTTGGGATGGCTTGGGTCCCCAGTGATCCTATAGGCCCTTTTTACACATCTGTCCTTGTAAATGTCCTGAATAGTGGGAAGTTCACAACTACAGATGCGCTGGGCTGTCCGCACCACTCTCTGCAGAGTCCTGCAATTAAGGGAGGTACAGTTCCCATACCAGGCAGTGATGCAGCCAGTCAGGATGCTCTCAATTGTGCCCCTGTAGAAAGTTCTTAGGATTTTGGGGCCCATACTAAACTTCCTCAACCATCTGAGGTGAAAGAGGCGCTGTTGTGCCTTTCTCACCACACAGCTGGTGCGTACAGACCACATGAGGTCCTCAGATATGCGTATGCCAAGGAACTTGAAGCTGTTTACCCTCTCAACCCCAGATCCATTGTTGTCAATAGGGGTTAGCCCATCTCCATTCCTCCTGTAATCCACAACCAGCTCCTTTGTTTTTGCGACATTGAGGGAGAGGTTGTTTTCTTGACACCACTGTGTGAGGGAGATGAATTCTTCCCTGTAGGCCACCTCATTATTGTTTAAGATAAGGCTAATCAATGTAGTCAGAGGGTTGGAGGTGAGGTAACACCTGCTGGTGATTTGACAGGAAATCCAGGATCCAGGTCGAGATCTCCGAGCGTCTTGTCGAGTCTGGATGGAACTATGGTGCTGAATGCTGAACTGTAGTCCAAGAACAGCATTCTCACATAAGCAACTTCCTTCTCCAGATGTGTAATGACGATATGTAAAGCAGTGGCTATTGCGTCATCTGTCAATCGGTTGTTTCATCTGGGGGACATCGTCGATGCACTTCCGGATGAAGCACGTGACTCCATCAGTGAACTTGGAGACATCGTCATCATGGAAGACATTCCAGTGGACGTCATCGAAGCAGTCTTGCAGCATGGAGGCCAATTGGTCGGTTCAACAGTGGATGGTTTTAACTATGACCACCTCTTGTTTCAGCTTCTGCCTGTATGTCGGCAAAATCAGGATCCAAGAGTGATCTGATTTTCCAAAAGCTGGGTGAAGGAGAGCTTTGTAAGCGTTGTGGAAGGGAGTGTAACAGTGGTCGAGTGTCTTATCTCCACGAGTGCTCACCTGGTTGTGCAGACAAAACTTCGGAGAGACTTTCATCAGCGATGCTCCATTAAAGTCACCAGCGACGATGAAATCAGCCTCTGGGTGTGCAGTCTCCGGCGTGCTGATGGTCTCATGGTCTCATTCAGTTCCTTGAGAGCCAGGTCAGTATCAGCCTTTGGTGGAATGTACACCGCTGTGATGATAACAGCCGTGAACTCCCGAGGCAGCCAGTAGGGTCTGCACAGCAGCCCCAGATATTCCAGGTCTGGGGAACAAAAAGATTTGAGAGCATGCACATTCTGGGGTAGCACCAAGCATTGTTGACCATGAAGCATATCCCTCCTCCTTTACTCTTCCCAGTGAGGCTTTCTGATCCGTCTGCCCGGAACAGGAAGAACCCAGAGGGCTCGATGGCATGATCCGGTATCTCCTCCGTCAGCCAGGTGTCCACGAAGCGCAAAACGTTGCGTTCCTTTGTTTCCCGCTGATAGGAGATTCTGGCTCGTATTTCACAACGTTTGTTGGCCAGGATCTGAACGTTAGCCAGGAGTATGCTAGGGAGCGACAACTGATTTGCATGCTGCCTCAGCCTCACCAGGTCGCCAGCCCTTCTCCCTCGAGTTCGGCGCTTCTTCCGATGTCGTGCCGCTGTAAGAGATGAGTCTCCCATGGATCGCGCAAGCAGGGGATCCCAGTGTAAGAGAAGCGGCACATCGTGGGTAAATGCCGTCTTTCCGATGTTCAGCAGTGACCATCAGCTACTTGAACAGGAAATGCGAAGAAAATCGTAGAAATTATTAGTATACTGTAGATTTGGAATAGCGCTCGCAACGCAGCTGCTGTACACGGCACCATCTTGTGTGTGTAGACATTAATGCCCTTTTGTAAATCCAAAGGAATGTTGTGTGTTGATGGAATAATGGCTGAGAAGCGACCATTACTGTGTCTAATTGATTTATAAGGGTATGCTGAACACTGCGTTAATGGACATGGGATGTATTTGAAAAAAGACAGTCTGCGTTGAGACAAACGATAAATGTTTTTCTGTCTCAAGGTTCCTCTGTGTTTGTGAAACTCTTATTTATTGGGATGCCTTTCCCTGCTTCATTGGACTTCAATCAAGGGCCAGAAATTGTGAGCAGTGCCTCAGACCTAGGGGTGATTTCATGAGTGGGTCAAAATTTGGAGTTCCCCTGTGAACAGCAACAATCAATTCTTGACTAATAATCTTGAGCCTTGAAACCTTTGTGACTTGCTCTGTAGTATTTTGTGTGGTTTATTGTGCTTTCTATTTTATAATAAATTAGGTTTAAGTTATTTTGTTGTGCTTGTATGCTTATTACCATATCTTCTGGACACTCAAAATGTTCCGTCTGATTAATCCAGCCCATTACAGCAGCAGTAATCATAACATGATAGATTTCACCCTGTAGCTTGAGAGGGAGGAGTTAAAATCAGCTGTATCAGTATTGCAGTGGAGTAAAGAGAATTATAGAGGTATGAGAGAGGAGCTGGCCAAAGTTGATTGGAAGGGAGCAAAAGCAGGGATGGTGGTAGATCAGCAATGGCTGGAGTTTCAGGGAGCAATTCAGAAGGTGCAGGACAAATGCATCCCAAAATAGAATTATTCCAAAAGGAGGATGAGGCAACCATGGTTCACAAGGGAATTCACAGACAGCATTGAACCAAAAGGGGTATATAATATAGTAAAATTAGCAGAAAGCTTTTAAAAACCAACAGAAGGCAACTAAGAAAGGAATAAGGAGAGAAAAGATGAAATAATAAGGTAATCTAGCCAATAATATAAAATAGGATATCATAAGTTTTTCAGATATATAAAAAGTAAAAGAGAGGCGATAGTGGGTATTGGACCACTGGAAAATAACACTGGAAAGGTAGTAATGGGGGACAAAGAAATTGCGGATGAACTCAATAAGTATTTTGCATCTGTCTTCACTGTGGAAGAAACCAGCAGTATGCCAGAAATTGAAGAATGTCAGGGGAAGGAAGAAAGCTATTTAAAGGAGAAGATAGCTTGCGAAGCCAGAAGGTCTGAAGGCAGATAAGTCACCTGATTCAGGTGGAATACAACCCATGGTTCTGAAAGAGGTGGCTGAGAGATTATGGTTGTATTAGCAGTGATCTTTCAAGAATCACTCAATTCTGGAATAGTTTCATAGGACTCGAAATTTGCAAATGTCAATCCACAGTTTAAGAATGGGGGAGGCAAAAGACAGGAAATTATAGGAAAGTTAGTTTGACTACAATGGATGAAAAAATGTTGGACTCCAATTATTAAGGATGAGGTTTTGGGATATTTAGAGGCACATGATAAAATAGGTTGAAGAGAGTATTGTTTCCTTCAAGGGAAATCTTGCCTGTAAAGTATGTTGGAATTCTTTGAAGAAGTAACAGGCTGGACAGATAAAGAAGAGTCAGAGAATGTTGCTTACTTATATTTTCAGAAGGCGTTTGACAAGGTGCCCACATGAGGCTGCTAAGCAAGTTAAGTGACCAGGGTATTAGAGGAAAGTTTCTCATTAAAATATTGAAAGGCCTTAATAGAGGTAATGTGGAGTGGATGTTTCTTGTAGTGGTGAAGTCTAGGACCAGAGGACACAGCTTCATAATGCAAGGATATCCCTTCAGGTGAATGGGTGGTTGAGAAGATAGTTCAAGTTGTTAGGACATTGGAGCCTTTACTGGGGTGACCTGTACAATAGGGTCTGTTTGCAACTGAACTGAAGGGGATCCAATATTCTGGCTGGGAGGTTTACTGATGCTACTTGGGAGAGTTTAAACTAGTTTTGCAGAGGGCTGGAAACCAGAGCCCCATGTCAGTGAGGGAAGGATCAGACCAGAAGGTAGATATCAGTGAAAGTATTGAAAGGCAAAATCAGAATAACAGGTATGTTGGGTCAGATAGTCTGAAGAGTGTATATTTTAATGCTAGGAGTATTATGGGTAAGAGTGATGAACTTAAGAGTATCGGTCAGTACATGGAATTATGAAGTTGCAGCCATTACTGAAACTTGGTTGAGAGAGGGGCAGCATGATTAATGTACCAGGTTTTTGAAGTTTTAGAGAAGATAGAGGAGGAGGTGAATGGAAGGTTGGAGTTGCACTACTAGTCAAGGACAATAAATCAGCTGCACTCAGGGGAGACATAATGGAGGGGTCAGACACTAAGTCTATCTCAGTTTGGCAAAAGAATAAATCAGGGAAGGTAGTGCACCCGTGGCTGACAAGGGAAATTAGGGATAGTATCAATTCCAAAGAAGAAGCATACAAATTAGCCACAAGAAGTGGCTCACCTGAGGACTGGGAGAAATTCAGAGTCCACCAGAGGAGGACAAAGGGCTTAATTAGGAAAGGGAAAAAAGATTATGAGAGAAAACTGGCAGGGAACATAAAAACTGACTGTAAAAGCTTTTATTGATATGTGAAAAGAAAAAGATTGGTTAAGACAAATGTAGGTCCCCTACAGACAGAAACAGGTGAATTGATTATGGGGAGCAAGGACATGGCAGACCAATTGAATAATTACTTTGGTTCTGTCTTCACTAAGGAGGACATAAATATTCTTCCGGAAATAGTAGGGGACCGAGGGTCTAGTGAGATGGGGGTCTGAAGGAAATAAATGTTAGTAGGGAAGTGGTGTTAGGTAAATTGAAGGGATTAAAGGCAGATAAATCCACAGGGCCAGATGGTCTGCATCCCAGAGTGCTTAAGGAAGTAGCCCAAGAAATAGTGGATGCATTAGTGATAATTTTTCAAAACTCTTTAGATTCTGGATTAGTTCCTGAGGATTGGAGGGTGGCTAATGTAACCCCACTTTTTAAAAAAGGAGGGAGAAAGAAATCGGGGAATTATAGACCAGTTAGCCTAACATCGGTGTTGGGGAAAATGCTAGAGTCAGTTATCAAAGATGTGATAAAAGCACATTTGGAAAGCAGTGAAATCATCGGACAAAGTCAGCATGGATTTGTGAAAGGAAAATCATGTCTGACGAATCTCATAGAATTTTTTGAGGGTGTAACTAGTAGAGTGGATAGGGGAGAACCAGGGATGTGGTATATTTGGATTTTCAAAAGGCTTTTGACAAGGTCCCACTCAGGAGATTAGTGTGCAAACTTAAAGCACACGGTATTGGGGGTAAGGTATTGATGTGGATGGAGTATTGGTTAGCAGACAGGAAGCAAAGAGTGGGAATAAATGGAACCTTTTCAGAATGGTAGGCAGTGACTAGTGGGGTACTGCAAAGCTCAGTGCTGGGACCCCAGTTGTTTACAATATATATTAATGACATAGATGAGGGAATTAAATGCAGCATTTCCAAGTTTGCGGATGACACGAAGCTGGGCGGCAGTGTTAGCTGTGAGGAGGATGCAAAGAGGACGCAGCGTGACTTGGGTAGGTTAGGTGAGTGGGCAAATTCATGGCAGATGCAATTTAATGTGGATAAATATGAGGTTATCCACTTAAGTAGCAAAAACAGGAAAACAGATTATTATTTGAATGGTGGCCAATTAGGAAAAGTGGAGATGCAACGAGACCTGGGTGTCATTATACACCAGTCATTGAAAGTGGGCATGCAGGTACAGCAGGCGGTGAAAAAGGCGAATAGTATGCTGACATTCATAGCAAGAGGATTCGAGTACAGGAGCAGAGAGGTCCTACTGCAGTTGTACAAGGCCTTGGTGAGACCACACCTGGAGTATTGTGTGCAGTTTTGGTTCCCTAATCTGAGGAAAGACATCCTTGCCATAGAGGGAGTACAAAGAAGGTTCACCAGATTGATTCCTGGGATGGCAAGACTTTCATATGATGAAAGACTGGATGGACTAGGCTTATACTCATTGGAATTTAGAAGATTGAGGGGGGATCTTATTGAAATGTATAAAATCTTAAAGGGATTGGACAGGCTAGATGCAGGAAAATTGTTCCCGATGTTGGGGAAGTCCAGAACGAGGGGTCACAGTTTGAGGATAAAGGGGAAGCCTTTTAGGACCGAGATTGGGAAAAACTTCTTCACACAGAGAGTGTGAATCTGTGGAATTTTCTGCCACAGGAAACAGTTGAGGCCAGTTCACGGGCTATATTTAAGAGGGAGTTAGATATGGCCTTTGTGGCTAAAGGGATCGGGGGTATGGAGAGAAGGCTGGTACAGGGTTCTGAGTTGGATGGTCAGCCATGATCATACTGAATGATGGTGCAGGCTCGAAGGGCCAAATGGCCTACTCTTGCACCTATTTTCTATGTTTCTATGTTTCTATTTGTGTAGAACTCAGGAATAAGAAGGGTATAATCACATTACAGACCCCGAAATAGCCTCCGGGACATTGAGAAATAGATGTGTAACCAGATTAAGGAAATGTGTAACAATAATAGTGTTATTGTCATGGGGGATTTCAACTTCCCTAATATAAACTGCGACCTTATTAGTGCAAGGGGTTCAGATAGGGCAGTATTTGTTAAGTGCATTCAGGAAGGATTCTTAAATAAATATGTGGATGGTTCAACAGAAGGAGGGGCCGTACTGGACCTGGTGTTGGGTAGTGACTAGCCGGGTGACTGACCTTTCAGTGGGTCTACAGTTAGGGAAGAGTGACCACAACTCCTTAACTTTCAGGATAGCTATAGATATGGTCCTTGTGGGAGAGTTTTAAATAGGAGTAGGGCAAATTATGAGGGTATTAGGCGGGAACTAAGAAGCATTAATTGGGAATGCCTTTTCTCTGGCAAGTCTACATCAGACATGTGGAGGGTGTTAAAAGATCAATTACACAGAGTACAGGTAAGGTATGTTCCTTTTAGAAAGGAGGACAGGGATGGAAAGATGAGAGAACCTTGGATGTCCAGGGAGGTGATGAATTTAGTCAAGAAGAAAAAGGAAAAGTACGTAAAGCTTCAGAAGTTAGATCAATCAAAGCAAATGAGGAGTATTCAGAAGCCAGAAAAGAACCAAAGAAGGGCATTAGGAAAACCAGAAGGGGCCAAGAGTCCTTGGCAAATAGGATTAAGGTGAATCCCAAGGCATTCTATATATGCATCATGAGCAAGAGGATAGCTAGGTAGAGGGTGTGATCACTCAAGTATAAAGGGGGGAACATGTGCTTGGATGTGGAGAATGTGAGAGAGGTACTTCCTGAGTATTTTACTTAAGTATTTACCAAGGAAAAGGATATGGTGGGAGGAGATCAGTGCTGATTGTATAAATATGATAGGGCATTTAAGGGTCAAGAAAGAGGAAGAGTTGGGCCTCTTAATGAGTATTAAGGTTGATCAGTCCCAAGGGTTTGATGGAATTTATCCCAGGTTATTGAAGGAGGCAAGAATCGAGATTGCTGGGCCCTTGACCAGTATCTTCATGTCCTCTCTAGCCACAGGTGATCTCCCGGAGGACTCGTGAATGGCGATTCATGTACCCTTATTTAAGAAGGGAACAAGGGAAAATCTGGGGAACTATAGACCAGTGGGTTTCACATCAATTGCAGGGAAGTTACTGGAGAAAATTCTTAAGGGTAGGATATATGAACATTTGCAAACCCATGACCTAATTAAGAAGAGCCAGCATAGTTTTGTGTGGGGTAAGTTTTGCCTTACCAACTTGATTGGGTTTTTTGACAAGATGACGAGAGAGATTGATGAGGGTAGGGCAGTGGATGTTTCTGCATGGACTTTAATAAGGCATTTGACAAGGTCCTAATCCAGAAGATGAAGATGCCTGGAATCCATAGCTAATGAGCTGCTTTATTTCAGAATTTGCTTGCGCATGGAAGACGGGGTAGTGGTTGAATACACTTATTCAAGCTGGAGGGCTGTAATTAGTGGTTGTCCACAGGGACCTATGCTGGGACTTCTGCTGTTTGTGATGCTTGTGAATGACCTGGATGAAAATGTAGATGGGTGGGTCAGTTAGTTTGCAGATGATACCAAGATTGGTAGAGTTGTGGATAGTGTAGAAGACAGGCAAAGAATACAGCACAATATAGATCAGTTGCAGATATGGGCAGATAAATGGTAGATGGAGTTTAACCGCGGTAGATGAACGCTAGGAGACAGTACACTGTTAAGGGTAAGATCCTTAGCTGGCACGGAGCAGAGAAATTTTGGGATCAAAGTTCATAGATCCTTGAAACTGGCTACACAGGTCAATAAGATGGTTAAGAAGGCTTATGGAATGCTTGCTTTTATTAGACAAGGCATTGAGTTTAACAATCAGAGATAATGTTGCAACTTCATTAAATTCTGATTAGCCACATCTGGAGTATTGCATACAGTTCTGGCCACCCCCATCATAGGAAGGATGTTGAGGCTTTGGAGAGAGTACAGAGGAGGTTTACCAGATGCTGCCTGGTTTAAGGGGCATGTTTTATCACGAGAGGCTGGATAAACTTGGGTTGTTTTCTCTGGAGCAGTGGATCTGATAGAGGTTTACAAGATTATGAGAGGCATACTGTAGATAAAGTAGACAGAAAGTATCTTTTTCCCAGGGTTGAAATGTCTAATACCAGAGGGCATGCATTGAAGATTAGTGGGGGTAGGTTCAAGGGCAATGTGAGGGGTAAGTTCTTTACTCAGAGAGTCACGGATGCCTGGAGTTCACAGCCTGATATGGTGGTAGAGGCAAATCATTGGAGACTTATAAGAGACAGTTGGATAAGCACATGGATTAAGGAATATGGAGGGAGATGGACATGGTTTAGGTAGGAGGGATTAGTGTTTGAGTGTTTTTGATTTGCTTTTTAGCTAGTTTAGCACAACGTTATGGGCCAAATAGCCTGTTCTTGTGCTGTACTGTTCTATGTTCTAACAGAGGTACAGTGGGATTTTTGTTGCATGGGGCGACTGAGGAGAACCCAAGTACAGGACACCAGCACGTTGACTGAGTTGGGGATGCTGGCGTAGACGTAGAACAGCGACCCGGAGGAATCTTAACAAGGAGACAGGATTTACAGGGATTGTCTGGAACCTAGAGCTGAACTTGGAACTAAACTTAGAACTAATGGTTCTAACCGGACAAGAGAATGAAGTATTACACGAGAATGGACCAACAAACTGGCAACCTGTGTAGTGACGCCATTGTACTTATTTCACAGTCTCTGATGCAAACCAGGTGTACTGTAATTAAGTAAACTAGCAGCAAATGGAAATCTAATGGCTGAAATTAGGGCATAATCAGGGAGAAAGGAGCGTTAAAGGGGAACAACCAAACGGAACCATGACAACTTCTTTAGCCAGATAGTGGTGAGTCCATGGAATTCATTGTCATAGATGGCAAGGGAGGCCAAGTCATTGGGTATATTTAAAACAGAGGTTGATAGGTTCTTGATTCATAAGGATGTCAAAGGTTACGTAGGGAAGGGAGGGGAATGGTGTTAAGTGAAACAACAAGTCAGCCATGATAGTATAGTGAAGTGGATGGACCGAATGGCCTAATTCTGCTCCTTTGTCTTATTTTCTTATGATCCTAATCTAAAGTGTGTAAGAATCCATTGGGGAGTGTAAACAAGGCATGGGACTATCAGAAGATATTGAGTGATAGGAGAAACAGAGGGACCGTGGGCATCTGCTGCTCTTTACCATTAACAGGGCAGGTTAATCAGGCACGCTAGGAGTGAGGCACATGGACGAAAGGCAGGAAAATAAAAACAATGTTTCAACAGGAACTCTTCAATTTTTGTGGTGTATGCGCTCCTGGTGTCACTGTGTGTGAGCAAGAAAGGACATAGATGTCAACACCATCAGTCCCTCAGTACCCATCAATAAGGTTCAAAACCTGGGCCTCTATACTTCCCTCTGCAACAGGATCCTTGACTTCCTCATGAAGAGACCAGAGTCAATGCAAAGCAGAAATAACACCTCCTCCTCGATGACACAACACTGGCGCTCCTCAAGGATGCGTTCTTAGACTGCTGCTCCATTCTCTCTGCATGCATGCTAGGCACAACGCAAATTGCATCAAGAAATTTGGCATTGACGCAGCTGTTGTCGGCAGAATCTCGGATGGTGATGAGTCGGTGTACAGGTGTGAGGTAGATGGGTTGGTTGAGCCATGTCATATCAAAGCCTTGCACATAATGTCAGAAACAACAAGAAGTTGATTGTGGACGTCAGGAAGGGGGAGTTAAGGAAACACACGCAGTCTCCATCAAGGTGTCAGCTTTGGAACGAGTGAGCATTTTAAACATCTGGTGCTGTCAAAACTCTGAAGATCTAGTCTGGGCCCAACATATTGATGCAATTTTTATGAGGAATGCACAGTCGTTACTATATTTCATTGGTGGTTTGAGGAAATTTGATATGTCACAAAAGACATACTTCTGGAGATGTACCATGGAGAGCATTCTAACTGGTTGCGTCATCGCCTGGAGGATTGGAAAAATCTGAAGAGAATTGTAAACTCAGCCAGCTCCATCATACAGCAAATAATACCTAGAATATTTTATGTATTGTACCATACACTGTCCCAAAACAACAAATTTCAGGATATACTGTGTGTCTGTGATAATAAACCTGATTCTGATTCTTACATTTTGATGCAGGTCAGAAATATGAATGATGCATGTTGCTGGCATCATAGGGTGATTAAGTTAGAGCACCCACACTATGGTAAATCATAACAAGCAGTGCCTGATCAAATTTCCCAAAGTCCACAGCTCCTGGCATACTGTATATTCATTCTCATCTAGGTAATTCTGAATTCCAGATATACATCAAAATAAACAAGACAGGCACATATTGACATTTGAAGCAAACTCACAGAAATGCCTAACAGACATTTCCACCTATGAGCTTTCTAATCACAATGCAGAGGTAACTTTCCAGGATTTGGAGATTTTTGGAATTACATCAGGATGGGTAAGTCACTGCCTTCATTGAGAAAAGACCATGTTTAGTCCAGCACAGCAAGTGTGACTTGCTGAACACTGACCCGCTTCTCTCCAGACCCAATGTCAAACTTGAGGCACCTTCCATTCTGATCATATCAAATTCTAGCCAAACTTTCAAAGGGTCAACAAACCTGGATCTGTACAAGTATTCTCTCACAACATTTATCATTGGAAATTGAGACAACAGCTGTAATAAGTCAGTGTGCTGACAACCACACGTTTACAGCTGCTCAAACACCTCCAATTCACCTCCAAATCTGGAAAATCTATGTTGATCAAATCAAACCTTCAGCCAAGTTAAAACCAACTTAAAAATGGTTTATTAATATTTCATAAGGATGTTAATTGAACTGGTAGTAATTGCCCGTATCCAATTAAGAAATCCACAAATTTGGGAAGTGGATGTCTCAGTAGCTACGAAAAGTGCCTCCGTCAATCATGGAGATGGGAATTTGGAGCTAAATTTTGTCCCCCAGTCCTACAATCAATTATTTGTAATCTCACCGGCTTCTACCCACCTGGTCTTGGGGATTAACATTCCTCTCAAGGTTTTACCAATTTGTAGTCCTTGAAATTCACAACACTGGATGCAGTTCTATTTCCTGCATTTGTATGAAGGGAAGTGAATACACCAGTGTGAAGTACTTCATGTGTAATGAGCTAATGTCTACAGGTAGTTAAGCAATAAACATAGAAAACTTTGATTCCAAGGCAGACAGTGTTTTAAGTAAAAGCAAAGTCCAGGGCAGAGGAAACTTTATGCTAAAAACACTATATATTGCTGACCAGCAGAACCACACTGACCTGTATTGAACCTTGGCAAGGTTGCAGGCACAGTATTCTTGCAGTAAAGTCAAATCAAAGTTCAAAATTCAAAGTGCATTTATTATCAGAGTATGTATACTTTCTGGAACCTTGAGATCATCTCTTTACCAGCAGCCACTGAACAAAGAAACCTAATAGACCCATTAAAGCAAAAGAATACCACTAAACACCCAATGTACAGAGAGGAAAAAAAAAACAAATCATGTAAACAACAAAAGTAAGCACATAGCATTCAGAGCTGAAGTTCACGGAAGTGAGTTAGTTGCAGGTCACAGTGTCAGATCAATGCAGAGCAGTGAGCTGAAGTTCAGTGTACAGATGAATAAATCTTGTCAAGCCATAAGCAGCACTTCTGCCTGACACTTGCCTCCAACCCCAACTCCATGATCTTTTCAATCTAGCCCAGCACTTAAGTCACCCAAACCTCATGTCATTCCTCACTCTCGGACCTGGATCCTTTCTCATTCTCAGGTCTGGGCTCCACCTTGACTCCACCTCCCCTCCACTCACCTCGTCTCAATTCTGCCGTATCGAGTCGCCTCCAAGTCTGCTCCAGCAATGGCCAAGCGTTGGCTCATTCTCTGCTCTCTAACCCAGACCCAGCTGCCTCAACTTGGCCTGAACAAGCTTCGCTGCGATCCCCCTGCGCCTTGGAGACTCCAGTTCCCACAGCAAAAATGCAGAACAAGAATATAAAGAATCAGAAATTAGTGACCATTGATATGACAACTGCAAATTCCTTTTCAGTTTTGACGAACTTAAATATAGAAATATAGTGGTTTGTTCAAAAGCAGCTTTATTATACTTCCCTCATATAACTTGAAGATATTGCAAATAAGTCGTTTCTCACACTAAAGGCATGTATTCTCAGAGCTTATAGCCCAGGAAGCATTCTCAAAGGATCAAATCAGATCACAATATGCACTCTTCCAGCTACTGCCAAGTGCTGCTGAGGAATGAGTGCATACACAAATAATTGGGAGTGAGGGAATGTGACAGTGAAATTTTCAAAGGTATTTGAAGAATAGTAGTGGCAGCGACAGCTTCCTTTTACAAAGAGTATTAATGCAAGACATTTTCAAGGTTGGTGCTGTAAGGATCCTTTCTGAATGCCTGCACCACAGACATATAGATGTCCTTCAGATGGCAATGTTGGAAGCACATGCAGCAAATGTTGAAGTCGTCATTATAGCTCACAATGGTTGAACTATAATGACGACATCTGCAATTTAGCAGTCAGCATCAAGTCGCCCATCAGTAGTATTGGCCTGTAGTTATTGTAAGGTAAGGCAGCTAAAAGGGTGACTCTGACTTTGTGACTTGAGTGAACTTGTATTTGAGATCACAAAAATCCCACACCAAAGTGGTTATAGCTTATTAACCATTTATTAACTTGGTAATACATTATTAACCACTGGCCCCAACTCTCTCCCAGAAATTTGTTGAATACCGTACAATGTCCCTCAGTTGCAAATGCCTGCAACAATCCTGAGGCAAGGTTTCTGAGGATGAGAGTGACCCGAACTTGACTTTGTCTTTGCAAGCAACACTCTCCTAATATTAGGCAAGACTTTGTTCTTTCATTTCTCTCATCTTGAACTAGAATTTTTATGCCTATTTTGTCATCTAAGTTGCACATAATTTATGATGATTTATGTTAACTTCAACTTCTCATTCTTGTAATATCCTGTGCTGCTGCTGCTGCTGCTGCACAAGGCAACTTTTCATGGCTTTTTTTTTCACTGTGTATGTATACCTATGACAATAAACCTGAACCTAAAACTTACACTTGAGTTACGTGTGTGATCTTGGACTTCTTAAGGTTGTCTGAAGTTAGGGAACCATGGCACAGACACATTTCTAGACCATGCTATGCAGAGACAGGTGACGGCACTAATCCCCAGCCTGTATCAGATTTGCTGTGATCAGGCCCAGAATATTGCTCTGTGAACTGCAGGAAGCATGAACTCAGGCAATTTTATGGAATTTCATAAAATGATGAAAGGAAAAGTTTGTGTTGATGTGAACACTTTGTTTCAACTCAATAAACTGAGAGAAACAGGGCCAGACTTCTAAAAATTACAAGGCTCAATGCTTTCTTTATCTCTGAGGAGAGAAGGCCCCTGGAAACAGCTGCTGGATCTTGCAGTGGATGCTAATCCCCCCCCTCCTTAAAGTGAGAACTGGACTTGCTTTGTTGTAGAGCACAGAACACTCCATTACTGGGTTGGTGGGGGCAGTAGGTCTTCAGATAATTCAATGAGTTCCTCGGATTCCTTCCCATTGCCCAAATAAGTTAGTGAAAAGTTTTCCAGAACTTTCAGATTTTTGGTCTAAACTGAGCCAAGTTTTTCATCAGGAAGCTCTAAGGCTCTGAATTTTGTGGCGTGTGTAAGCTAAGTGGACACAGGCTTTTAAGATGCTCATTATTTTTTTACCTCTGCGGTCAGAAGCAAATGCCCCTAATTTGTTCCATGATTGTTGAGCGCACATACATAAATCTAGAAGTACAAAGTAAATCCCCCTGAATTAAATCTCTTCCCTCAGAACAACAATAAACTGCCCAGAAACATAATATACCTATTCAACCCTGTGCCATTCATGATAACTTTCATGGTGGACATGGTCAAGTGGAAATGCAGGAGATGTTGGAAACATAAGGTAAAGTCGGGAAATGATGGACATATTCTGCTGGTCAGGCAACTGAAAGGGGCAAGAGTTAATACTTTTGGAAAAACTTTTAACTTTAAGATGAAGCCAATACCTTTGAAAAATGTTAGAGACATGACAAATTCACACATACAGGGAAATATGACATAAGGGAGTTATGACAAAGTAAAAGACAAAAGTATTTAGATAACAACTGAGAGGATGGCTCTATGCCTGACAGGTTTGTAACAAGACAAGTAAAGATGGGCAAGCTGTAAACCATTACCACAAATGAGAACAGTGGTTGAAACCCGAAACAGTTCAGTAGTGTGTTGTTTGGAAGTTACGAGCTACAAAACTCTACACCTTAGAGATTCCATTGAGTTTCCTGAGGCTGATAACAGAGGGATCAGGAGTCCCGTATCCGATCCATTCCTGCATTGTTGCATAGAATGCGTAGCTGTACATATACTCAAAGGCAAGCTACCTCGTTGAAGGGCCTTTTTCTAGATATTACATCTGAGATCAACATCCCATAAAGGAACTTTTAAACCCTTCCTGCCAATGTGTGTTGTTACCTTTATAACCAAGTGAAGCTTCCACTCTGCATTTCGTCTTACTGACTACATCACATGACCTGTCTTTGAAATCAATAAAAGTAATTTATTAAACTGAATATATAAATTAAAAGAAACAATAACATTTTTACTTACAGCATCAACTGAATTTGCTGTCTTGTCACAATAAAAGAGCTGTTGCCTATACCAAAGCATAACGTACGCTGCATAGACATGCATGTGTTCCCTGAATATTACTTTGTACAAAATGGTCTGTTTTAAGCCATCTATGGCTTCAAATATATTTGTGTGTTTTACACCACCTAACAAGGCAGGCAAGGAAAGAAATTCTTAAGTGACTATGCTGGAGGAATTACAAATCTCTTAACTTCCAGGCTATTGGATATTATTATTAATGCATTGATTTTAATTAACTTCCTTTATAAGATACACAGCAATATAAGAAGTTTCCCAATGAATCAGGTGTTTAAAGGATTAATGAGAAGCATTGTTCCAAAGAGTTTAAAACAGGGTGTCTGTAAATTTAAAGGGAATCCAGGAAATAGAGTCTAGTGAACCGGATGCCGGAACACTGGGATAGCCAATGCGAAGACTCTGTGGGAAAGGAACTCAGTCTGGGTCCCTTCCACTACCACACATGGAGGGAATGAGTTGAGTGGGGGAAGTCCCTTGAACAATTAAGGATGTATCACCTCATGAGTGGCAATGGTGGAATGTTTGATTGTGCCTTTTTCTCTTTAAAGTTTACACTACTGAATGTACTGACTACAAATGTAAATGTTTTACTTTTTGCACTGGTTGTCATGGAATCACAGACAGAGATACCTGCGCCGATTCTCCAAATAAGCAGGCACGTTTCATCCAATACTGCATCTGATTTAATCATTTACAAAGTGCAAAGCCAGCGTTTACCGCCTACCCCTAAATGCACTTGAGAAGGTGCTAAACCTCTCATGGACCCAGGGCACATCCTCCACAGCCACGAAAGCCAACCGATGCCTTTATTTTATGAGGAGGCTGAAGACAGCTGGATTATGTGCATCAACATTCATGACCTTCTACAGATGCACAGTTGAGAACATCCTAACATGCTGCATCAACGTTTGGTACAGAAACTTCACTGCGGTGGACAGGAAAGCTCTACAACAGGCAATTAAAACAGCCCAACACATCACCGGCACCAGCCTACCCATCATCAAGGACAGATATGCAGAAAGGTGCTGGAAAAAGGGCCAGCAATATCATGAAGCATCCTACCCACCCTGTTCACATGCTGCTTGTCCCACTCCCATCAGCATACACACCAGGGCCGCTAGACTCAAAAACAGTTGCTTCTCCCAAGCCAGCCGGCTGATCAAAACCTCTACCCATTCACTAACCCACCCCACTACCACTACTTGATCATTTCCTGTCAGAGTCACTTTATATACAAACCCTCGTACCTGGCATCACTTTATGTCCATACAATCAACCTATGTATATAAGTTCATTTTATGTATTTATGTTTATTGTGTTCTTTACGCTTATTGTGTTTTTTTAATGTTGCATTGGATCTGGAGAGGCAATCATTTCATTCTCCTTTACACTTGTATACTGATGAATGAGAATAAACAATTTTGAATTTTGAATACTTAGCACCTTTACTTAATTATTTAAATTGAGTAGAACAGTTTAAACCTTTTCAACCTCTGCATGTAATGAAATCTTTCAACTCCTGTATCACCTCAGTAATTTTCCTTTGTACTCATTCTAAAATTGCTACATCTCGATTTACACATTTATCTGAGCTTTGGGGTATGATCATTCTAAGGGAAACGCTTCACACTTCTCTAGACACATGATCTGTCTGCCGTGCTTTTCATGACCTAATTCCTATTCTTGCTGTTTCCTAAGTACTTCATTAATTTTTGAATAATCTACATTCTCTCTACATCAAGTTTTTGGTTGTTTATTATAAGTGAAAATAGAAATAGACCCAAATTTAAGGCATAGAAACAGTAGTGCAAACTATTTTATGGTACTAGTAACATCATTAGATTAGATTAGACTCAACTTTATTGTCATTGTGCTGAGTACAGATACAAAGCCAATGAAATGCAGATGGATCTAACCAAAAATGCAAAGAATAGTGTTATTTACAAAATAACTGCGAATAAAAGGTAAGTGCTACAGCACACAAATATAAAAGGACTGAGACAGTACAATATGGGTGCAATGCTGCTTAGCGCTGTGATGTGAGGTTCAGCAGGGTCACAACAGGATCCGTTAGGCTCTACAGGAGCCTCCTCTCCTGCACCAGCAGGCACAGGAAGAGATTCTTCCCTGAGGCTGTGACCCTGCTGAACCTCACATCACAGCGCTAAGCAGTATTGCACCCATATTGTACTGTCTCAGTACTTTAATTTGGTTAACTGCCACTGAACCAATTCAGACACAGTTTACCTTCAACAGATCCAAGGTTGCTCACAGTAACTAATGTATGTTTGACTAATGAAATGTAATTTCCTTGGCTATACAATGGGATCTTGCAGTGTAAGTCCATAGCTCCACAGTAGACAGGGTGGTAAAGAAGGTGTGTAACATACTGTTTTTCATTGGTCAGGGTGTTGACTGTAAAAGCAGAGAATCATGTTGCAGTTATATAAAACCTGGGTTAGACCACTTGGAATATTTTCTGTCGTTCTCATCGCCACATTACAAGAAGGATGTGGGGGCTTTGGAGAGAATATAGTAGAGGTTCATGAGGATGTTGCCTGGATTGAAGAACATTAGCTACAAGATGTGGTTGTACAAATTTGTATTTTCCCAGTGAATAGGAGGCTGAACATGACTTGATAGAAGTACATAGATTATGAGATCCATCGATGAGGGAGATATTCAGAGTTCCCCGCCCCCCGGGATGGAAGTGCCAAGTAGTAGAGAGCTTAGGCTTAAGATAGGAGGGCAAGAGGCGTAAAGTTAAAAGAAATTCTCCAGACAGGATTTTTTTTTTACACAGAGTGTGTGAGGTGCCAGAAATGTGCTGCAAAAGTGGTGGAAATAGATAGGAGAGAAACATTTAAGACGCATTTGGGTTCACACATGAACAGGCAGGAAATTCAAAGTTATAGACCATGCATAGGCAGGTAAGATCAGTTTGCACTTCTATCCCTATTATTTCATTTTATTGACGTACAGCGTGGAATAGGCCTTGCAGCCATTCATGCCACACCGCCCAGCAATCCCCTGATTTAATTTTAACCTAACCATGGGGCAATTTACAATGACCAATTAACCTAGCAACTGGTACATCTTTGGATTGTGGGAAGAAACTGGAGCACCCGGAGAAAGGCCATACAGTCAAAGGGAGAACTTTCAAACTCCTTACAGGCAGTGGTGGGAAATGAACCCATCTCGCCTGTACTATAAAGCATTATGCTAACTACTGTGCTGGTCTTAGTCTGCACAAACATTGTCAGCCAAAGGGCCTATTCCCGTACTGTTGCTAGTCTATGTCCTATGTTTATAGATGACATTCGTTTACAATGATGTTCCCACTCTGATGTTATGGTGAATAAGTTACACTTCCCAAATGTATCCCTGTTGCAATCCTTGGACAGACATATAACATTCCCAACTCTCAGTTGCCGAAGGGGTCAATGGTAGGAATCGAGAAAGCATGATTAGTGAATTATTGGATTAACATCCGGAGACCTTGAAAATTGGTGTAGCCTGAAAACTGCCTTGGTGCCAAGAAAGTTTAAAAAAAAAGCTATCCCAGTAGCAGCAACCATAAACTATCAGACTGTAGTTAATATCCATTTGATTTTCTAATAACCTTCAGGGAAAGAAATCCATTGTTTTTACCCAGTCTGACCGATATATGGCACCAACTGTGCTTTTGTAATTGACTCTGAACTGCCCTCTAAAATGCCAACTAACAGTCTGGGATAAATTAGGAGTAGGTAATAAAGGTTCTGCCTTTCTAGCAAGGTTGTGTTCTATAAATTTAAAAGCATTTTCCCAGACAAGGTAGTTCGAGGTTCACGATAATGCGAAATATTCTGGCGGATATCCTTTTTGCTGTCACTTCCCCTCCAAAGACAGATACTCCTTCACAAACTTCATAAACTTCTGTTTTTGATGCTTTAAGACTCTGTTTAATGTTACTTTCCAATCTTGTCTTGTAACCTTTCTTTCCTTTGTGTATTAATTTCTTGGAATACCTGCTATATTTCCTGTCATGAATCTTGTTTCTGACATTCGTCAATATCTTTCGATGCCATTTTCTTTTGATTCCCTTTGTTATTCAAAATGTGCCCGCTCCTTCAAGACTAGATCATTTGCTAATCAACATATCAGAGGATCTGTCCTGGGACCAGCATGTAAGTGCCATCATAAAGAAGGTACAACAGCGTTATAGACTCCCTAGTTATTCGGCCGTGCAGAAAGAGAGCAGTAGTGCATGCAAAACTAATCTCATCTGAGGCAAGATCTGTTCTTCGTCCCCTGTATGCCTGTCAATGAGGCTATATTGAGAGCTAAAGTATGACCTAGATCACAATTATTTGATGGTAGAACCTTATTGTGCACTATAAAAAGTCATTAAGATTTGATATTGGATTTTGAAGGGGAGCAGAGAGACACATTAGAAGCAATTACACCAGGAGGAGGGATGGAGGGAGCTGTTCAGTTTATACCATGGAAACAAACGGCAACAAAAGTTGGGGGTGTGAGGCACAAAAAAAAATCATTTTCGCTGGCAAATCGCTCTGACAAAAATGATGAGATTGAAGAACGTTTGTAATCTTACTTCTGACTCTGTGAGGAAAAGACCACAGGAAAGATTAAAAGCATTTCTAAAGCATCCCATTGCAGATAACTCCACAAAAGAAGAAAGAATGAAAGGCTGCTCAGATTACTTCCAATTTACTTTATACCTTTCAGTGCTAATGGAATTATGGAGGAGATTTATAGTGCTTGCCATGTTTTGATTCAGTATCAAGTCAACCTAAAAGAAAGGATGTATTTACTCTGCACAGAACTCCGCTGAACTGGACCGAACTATAAATCCAAAACGTGAGGCCAAAGGATAGATCTTCACAGTAAGATGTGGACTGATTACAAACCAGGGCAGACAGAATAAAAGTTTCAGAAGCAGAATGAATGCCTGAAATGGAATAAGCCCAGGATGAAGGGTATTGGAATGGAAGCAAAAAAGCCAGGAGAAGAAGATTCTGAGAAAAAATAAGTTTCCACTGGTTACAATGGAACAGACTGCACACCAAAGCACCATTGACTTCTACTTGAGGAAGTAATTGGAACCAATTCTCCAGAACAACATTACTAAGAATAAAGTGCTGCTGGGTTACACAATAAAGGGAGCTAAGACCAAAGAAAGCTGTCTTTCAGTGAGAAGGAGCAGAGCCCATAATCAAACTGGCAAGGAAAGACTCTGTTTCAAGACAATGCATTCTGTGTTACTGCTGCTGTGGAAACATGCCCACCAATGGCAGGACTGAATTCTTTATGGTTGGTCTCAAGCCAGCTTGGCTGCTTTCAGACACCTGTTTCCCTTTCTGTGATAGGTCATTCAAAGCCTATGTAACTATTACTCCCTTTATCTACCTTGGCTTTTTGCTCACTACAAGTACCTTTGTAGTTTCCTTTACCAAAGGATATCTGGATCAATGTTGTTCAAAATGGTGCCGAGTTGCAAGGTCTTGGCTCAGTTTTAGTTGTTTTCAAGCATATAGTTGGGTTTGTGGCAATGGTTTTAGGATATAGAGGGGAGTTAGGGGTCAGGTAAGGGTTCAGGGTTGTAGTGGAATTGGAGGAATTAGAGTCAGGCCTGAGGCTTAAGTCTGAAGGACAGCGAAACAGATGTGGGACAACTGTTGGCCAGGCTATGATGTCTGGTTGGATGTCTGGCCAACAGACCAGAGTGGTTGAAGGCTGGTGCTCCCCAGGGTCAGTAAGTTGTCAGCAGGTTCCAAAGTTACAGTTCTGTGCAGACAGGAGGAACTAAACAACGTCTGAGGATCCCCTGGGTCCATGAATAGGTGTTTGAGACCTAATGCTTGAAGTCTTGTCATTGGCAAGCATGGGCTTTGAGGCCTGGTGTACGAAGGTCAGTGGATCCTGTGTTCAATGCTGAGGATCGAGCCCAAGGGCTGAAATGGAAGTCCAGATGTCGAGACTCATGGCTAGAGCCCTGTGCCTGCCAATCTCTGCTGAGGTAACTGAAGGCCTAATCTCTGCACATCCGAGTCTGAATACAAGTCTGCTGGAGCCTGGAGGCCAAAAAACAAACAAACTCTTTTGAAGTTAGAGGATTGTGTATGTTCATACGTAGGAGGGATTTGTTGTTTTGATGTTTGTTCTATTCTTTATTGCTGTGTTCCGCGTTGTTCTGCTGAGCATTGTGGGCGTGCTATCTAGGCACTGAAAAGCACGGCGACACTTGCGAACTGCACGCAGCACACTCTCAAGTGTGTTGGCTGTTAATGCAAATGACATATTTCACTATATGTTTTGATTTACACATGACAAATAAATTTGAACCTGGAATCTTGAATAAATGATCTACAGTGATATAAAGGACCAAGCAGTGAAATGAGAAAATGGATGAATCGCCAGCCAATGTATTTACAGAACATTCAATAAAGATGACTGTGATGATTCAGTCATCTTTCCAGTATGTTCTGTAAGTATACTGTTTTAGATCCACTCTGTATTATTATCCTGATACCCCTGTTCTTCCTGGCCTTGTGGGCAGCGGCTGTTTCACTGCTCTGGCAGACTGGTCAACACTGATTTCCGAAGCTGGATGCGTGGAGTTTGCATAACGTACTCCCTGTGACTCTATGGATTCCTCTGGGTGCTCTGGTTTCCACCTGACATCACAAACAATAGCCTAGATTGGCCACTATGGATTGCCACTAGAATGTAGGTGAAAGGTCGTAACTCTGGGTGGGAGAGGAGTAACGGGAACTTGGAGAAAATAAAATAGTTCAGGCAAGGATTAATGTGAAAGAAAATGGCCACTCGGTGGGCAGCACAGATTCAGTGATCCCCAGTGGTTGTTTCGATGTAATATTACTCTATAATGTATATCATTCTTTGCTACTTCGCATCAAATTTCTCAGATTCCATTTCTCCAAGTTTTGTCTGAGTTGTAGTTTAATGTAAGCCAGGATAAAGTTAGTGGCCGTGGTGGAAGCATCACCTGTCACCTGTGCACAATGTCGTAGATTCTTCTCCAGCTTTCCCTCGGGACTGATGGTCATTCAAGTCCCATGGGTTTTGAGCTGGCTCGTGAAGGTAATGTTAGACCTACAGGCCCTGCCACAGGTAGGGAAGGAAGTTGTTGATGGATCAGGTGGGTGAGTAGTTTGTAAAGTGGTCTGCTCCTTTTACTAAGCCTCCAAATGTGTGGATGTGCAAGTCTTGGCTGTGTATTCTCATTCAAAGAGTGAAGCTGGATGGCCTAGATTCAGAGTTCAAGGCTGTGTTGAATAATCACTTCCCATTTGTCTTGTAAAGTAGCTTCACACCATCTGGAAGCTTATTACAGATGAAGTGAAGCACAGAGGTAAGAAAGGAAGAGAAAAGTGATGGGCCTCCTTGTCACCAAACTGCACTGAGATTTGGTTTGTTGTGGGCTCTGTCCATTAACATCATTATTTGCGTATCATCATGTAGTGGATGTAAGATGGAGATGGATTTTTCTGAGGAGGATGATCCACATCCAAATCCCTCTCATTTGAATGGAGTGAGGCCAGTAAAGGCCAGAAAGATTGATTAATGCTGGCACATGGAGAAGATTCTATCCATTCTACCTCTGGATGGATAGATGTCACAGTGAGATTCGGAGAGTACTCCTCAGTCGCTAGGGGGCAGCATTGGTGATGGGCCCTGGAGATGACTTTCCCTGCAGAGGACAACAGGAAGACAACTCTGTAAGTTACTACTGCTGAATGGCTATCCTTTTGTGAAGATGGCAACAGTTATAGCAGCTTTGAGTTCCCCTGCGTATTGTTCTCTTCCTGGATATGATGGACATCAGGTTGTGATTTTGTGATCAAAGTTCATTGAACATCTTTGCACTGAACTTTGGCTCCAGTGATGATTACAGTACGTGGTGTGACTGCATTACTGCAGCCACGTTTGCAATACAGAGTGTTTATCTGGGTGACTACGGTCCCATCCTGATTGCCACCGCTGCAAATGGAGATGTCAAGCACACATTGACATTTTCCATGGTAATGGCCAATAAGGGGTATGTGGACAGATATAAAGATTCTTAACATGTTATAGATTTAATTTGCTAAATTACTTCCCTTCCATCATTTTAATTTTTCAAGTAATTTTAATTATATTTCATCAATCTAATTACCTGATGGAACATCTTAAGATAGCAAGCGGACATATGAGTACTGGATATTGGACAAGTGGCACTGTTAATTATTGAAGCTTGAAGCTCTCTCATACCATCTCAAATGTGGCAAAAAAAAATCGCTGACTTTGCAATTACTTTGAAAATAAGCCAGTGAAATCAATCAGCTAATTAAGCAGAACAGAGAAATCTTGTTAATTTAACCTGCCTTGGTTGGAGAAGTCTCATTATTAAATCCTTCATGTCATCTTCTGTTCAAACAAAGCCACAGATAAGGTGCACAAGAGAATAGTGATTCAGCTGAGGTCATCCCTGGAACCAAGCTACAAAGAATTGGACATTTCATGTAAGGATGGGGAAACAAATCCTCAAAACTATGGAAAGTGATGCAAAGACACCAAAAAAAGTAAGTTTGGCAGAGATCACATGACCTACACTAAAGGAAAGAGTCCAATAAAATAATGAACAAGATGAAACAAACATGTTAAAATAAAAAGATGACATTTGTTAAGTATAATCCAGTTCCAGTTATTTGAATATTGTGTTTTATTTTTCTACAGATTTAACTCAGTTGGAAGTATCTGAAGTAAAGAGTAACTTCTAAATTTAGTTAACACAGAATAGTCTGAAGGGCTTCAAGGAGCATGAGGTGGGACCAACAGCTGACACAGTTGGCTAAACATCATTTTATGCCACTGAGTGTACAGTTTTGAAATGTCTTTCCAAAGGATGTGTCAGTAACAACTTGCTTAATGGCAAACTGAAGTATTCCAGGTCAGTGAAATTCAGGTAAGTGCTCCAGCTGGTTTGCACATAGCAAACACCTCGAGGCACAGAACATTTGAGAAGGACATTCCTGGTTGCCAGGAGAGGCTGGGAATTTCCCAGTGTTTTCTTCCAATTGTAACACAGGAATCAGGTGCATGTGTTGGCCCATCGAGCCTCCCCCTCCACTTTATATGATCATAGCTGATCATCAGTTATTATTATCATGTACTGAAATGCAGTGAAAACCTTAGTTTTTTGCATAGCATCAACACAAATCATTTTAAAACATAAGGAGATCAAGGTAGTTACAAGGGAAAATTAATATGGAAAGACACATCTCGCTTTCCTAATATCTGACCATTCAGATAATAACCAGCCTTCCTTTTTTTTGCCAATATAGTGGATGACCTCATACTTACTCACATTGTGCTGTATCTGCCCATTCCCTCAGATGGTCCAAATCAAACTGGAGCATTTCAAGCTTCATCCTCCCACCCAGTCTGGAGCTGTCTACAACTTTGATGATATTAAATTTCCTTGTCAAAATCGCTAATGTAGCCTGTGAATAGCTGCGGTCGCAGAATTGAAGCCTGTGGTACCCCATTAGTCACTGCTTGCCATTTGACAAAGGGAGTGATATATCCGGCTCCCTGTTCCCTGTTTGCCAACCAGTTCTTCATCCATGTGAGTACATGACTCACAATCCCACGTTCTTTCATTATGCATACCAGTCTCTTACATGGGATCTTGCCAGAGTCTTCTGAAAGTCTCCATCCACCACATCCGCTGGATCTCCCCATTTATTCTACTAGTCACACGCTCAACATTTTCCAATACATTTGTCAAACATGATCTCCCTTTTCATCATTTCATACTAACATTGACCAATCATGAAACTGTTTAGCAAATTTACCATTTTTTAAAATTATTCCTGACTACTAGTATCAAACTAATCAGTCTACAATTCCATGTTTTCCCTGCCTGAGTCCTGTTTGAAATAGTGAGGTTATATCAGCCAATCTCCAGACCATAGGAGTTGTACAGAGTTTAAAGAATGTGGCAGGAAGATTGTATTGATTGCTTCCCATTCACCTCAGTGGGCAAGCTGTTTCCAGTCTAATATACAGCGAAAAGAAAGATGCCCCAAAAAAGTAGCACGCCTTCAGTACTGACTTCATAATGAGCCCGAGAACTCATGCAGTTTTTATGGATCAGTGAAGGCTTTGGATAATCTGTATTTGTCAGTTGTTAGATTTTCACGTATGGCAGCTTGAAGATTAACACAAATGGAAGGATTAATGGTGTTGAAGCCAATCAATATAGATTAAGAATATCGAATGAACTCAGTGATGCTGAGAAATGTGTTATTCCACGCAGGGCAGCAGAACTTGAAAATAAGTCAATTTGTAGATTGTCTAACTAATCTATTCCCTGAAAGAAAAAGAAATGATTTATGACCAGTGGGCATTAAAATTCAGAAAAGGATTGAGAAACAAAGTAATCTGCTTATCTGTATTGATAGTGTTATAAACATTGAAGAATTTCTTTTTTTTCTCTCTTGTTCAGAGATCCAGCGGCCAAGGATCTAATGAGACATCATGTCTATTTTCTAATTAAATAGTGCATAGTTTAACACAAAGGTCTTTGCCACATTAAGACAAAAGAATGATCAAACCCTCGTTCTTAGAACAAAAGGTTCCTGTCCTCCAGCATCTGATACTGGCCTGTATGTGAATCCTTTGAGAACACTTGTAAAATACGGACTTTTACTTTGTCTTAATCTGCTGTTGATTGGGATCCTTTAAAATCTTATTTTCAACGTATTTTTGCCTACATTTGGTCTTGTCTATTATTTCAGCAATTTTCGCAATCATTTTTATTAGCAGCCTAATCCTTGTGGTTAATGTGGTTTGCATATCAATCATGTGGATATGGGAAGCTTCCAGTATCAGAAGTGCTATCATCCTTCATAGGGCATGCTTAATGTGTTGACTTTGCTCATTTTGGGAGTTCAATGTTCTTTTTCTATCTTTAACTGTTTAATTCTAGCCTACTAAGTTTACTTGAAATAAATATCTATACCGAGAAGTTCAAAAGACATCAAGCATCAGAAAATTACCTTGCTGAGACATCTCCAGGAATGCAAGAAGAACTGACTTGGTGGACACAGCCAAGTTGAAGCCTTGGCATAAAACGCTCACTAATGCCTCTACTTCCTGAGGAGCCTGAAGAAATTCAGCATGCCCACTTTGACCCTCACCAATTTTTATCGATGCACCATACAGAGATTCCTATCCTGAGCTGTGAACACTACTTAGCACATCACAGAAACCAACCTCCCCTCCATGGACTCTGTCTATACTTCTTGCTTCCTCACTATAGCTGCCAACACAATCAAAGACCTCACCCACTCCAGATATTCTCTCCTTCCTCCCGTTCCTTCACAAAAGCCTATTTATAAGATTATTGAGTGGTTACCTAATACCACAATATTGACTTTTAACTTCATAATCTACCACGTCATGGCTTTCTGCCTTATTGTTTACCTCCTCTACACTTTGTAACTGTAACACTTTATTCTGCATCCTGGTACTGTTTTACCTTATACTATCTCCATGCACTGTTGTAATGGAGAGATCTAAATGCAAGACAAGTTTTCCACTGTATAGTGGTACATGAGACAATAATATAACAATTTACTAATGTACAGTATTATTTTTTCAACCTGTTCTTGTTGGATAGTAATTAACTCTATAATTTATCCCAGGGTGCAACAAAAATATATTTAAATTCATTTCTAGTTCTTTCCTGACTCAGCAGCAAGCATCCACAAACAAAGGAGGCACTGTGCACGTGTTAAAGGCTGTATACGTAGAAACCACCTGATTAGAATTTCGAATTTAGAATTTATTTAAAATTTAATTTAATTGATTTAAAATCTTACATCCATCCCACAACATGAAGGAATAAAAGTCTTTGTGTTTGACTCTGTTACAGTGCACAGACGTGTGAATTTATAAGTGTAATGGCTTGTAGAAAGAAGCTGTCCCGTAGACTGTTGGTCCTGGCTTTAATGATGCAGTAGCGTTTGCCAGAGGGAAGTAGCTGAAACAGTTTATGTTTAGGGTGACTGGTGTCCCCAATGATCTTCTAGGCCTTCTTTCTGTACCTGCTCCTATAAATATCCTCAATATTGGGAAGTTCACATCCACAGATGTGCGGAGCTGTCTGTACCACTCTCTGAAATCACCAGTGATCAAGGATGGTGCAGTTCCCGTACCAAGTGGTGATACGGCCAGTCAGTATGCTCTTAATGGTGCCTCTGTAGAAGGTCTCAAAGATTCGGGGGCCCATGCTGAACTTCTTCAGCTGCCTGAGGGGGAAGGGATGTTGTTGTGCTTTTTTTGCCACACAGCTGGTGTGTGCAGTCCATGTGAGATCATGTGTGATGTGTATACCGAGGAATTTGAAACCACTCACTCTCTCCACTGCAGACCCATTGATGTTGATCAGGCCGAGCTGTTGCCTCCATTCTTCCTGTAATCCACAATCAGCTCTTTTGTTTTTTGGACATTGAATGAGAGGTTGGTATCCTGGCACCACTGTGTCAGGGTGTCAACCTCTCCTCTGTAGGCTGTCTCATTACCACTAGAAATAAGGCCAATCAAAGTTGTGTCATCTGTGAATTTGATCAGCAGATTGGAGCTGTGTGTGGCAGTACAGCCATGGGTGTAAAGGGAGTAGAGATGGGGACTTAGAACACAACCCTGGGGGGCACCCGTATTGAGGGTGAGAGGGGCAGAGGTGAGGAAGCCCATGCTTACCACCTGTTGGTAAGAAGTCTAGGATCCAGCTGTTATTTAAAGAATAAACGACAGTCAGAAAGAAGGATTTTTAACAAAATGCAGAAAGAAGCAAAATAATATTTACCAATCAATTAACCAATCCATAGAATGTCAGAGGGAAGCTCAGGTGTCCAATGACCTTTTTTGCAGGCTTCTCTCAACACCGGTCATGAGCTGCTCTGAGGGATGATTCCAATTTGCACCAAAATAGTACCCATTTTATACCCTTCAAAAAATTAACACAACTTCTATCCCACTACCTTTCCATTCCATAAGACCTTAAGATAGAGGAACAGGATTAGACTATTTCGCCCATCGAGCCTGCTCCACTATTTCATCATGGCTAACCCATTTTTCTCCTCAGCCCCAATTTCCTGCCTTCTCCTCATATCCCTTCATGCCTTGGCTAATCAACAATCTATCAACCTCTGCCTTAAACATACTCAAAGATTTGGTTTTCTCAGCCGCCTGTGGCACTGAATTCCACAGATTCACCACTTCCTAAGATTCCTCCTGGTCTCCAATCTAAAAGGAATCCATCTATTCTGAGGTTGTGTCTTCTGGTCTTAGACTCTCCTACCATAGGAAACATCCTATCCATATCTACTCTATCGAGGCCTTTTAATATTCCATAGGTTTCAATGAGGTTACCCCTCATTTCATAGCAGTACCAGCCTAAAACTTCTAACCTATCATGATTTTCAGCCTAATCATGTAACATAAAAATAGAGACAGCAGGTCTACAAGGAAGAAAACCAGTATCTAAGCACAAGGATATGCACATCTTCAGGATATTACCCCATTCCAAGCTGGCACCATTTTGTCTTAGAAAATTCTATTTTGTGTTACATATTTTAGCATATATCAAGGAGGAATCAAATTTAACTTTTTTCATGCACCTTGTACAGACCTTTCCCACTTACATCCCTGGCACTCCTGAAGCCCTTCACAACTTTCACCGTTTCCAGTTTCCTGGTCACACCCAGCCCTTTCACTGTGGACATCCAATCTCTTCAAACATCCAGCCAATGTCAGGATAGCCTCAGGGTCCTTTGCTTTTTCCCTGAATGGACTCCCTTGGTCGCGATGCTTTGGTATGTTTGGCTGAGATATCGAATATAAGAGCTGGGACATCATGTTACAGCTGTACAAGATACTGGCTAGGCCACACTTGGAAGATTGTATGCAGTGATGGTCACCACAACAGAGAAAGGGTGTGGTAGAGCTAGAATAAGTGCAGAACTGGTACACCAGGATGTTGTCTGGAACAGAGGGCGTTAGTTATAAGAAGAGATTGGATAGGCTGGGATTGTTCTCACAGGAAGGTAAGTGACAAAGGGGAGAAATCTAGAGATTAATGAATTATAAGGGACATAGATAGAGTCATAGAGGTTAGGAACCTCTGCTCTACATTTTGCAGTTCCAACTTTGTTTATTGCTTTTCTCTTCCTAGTCAGCACTCATCTCCTCTATTCTATCACCTTCAGAGAGCTCAGCTGTGATTAACAAACCATGACCACCAACACCACTACCATTAGCAGCACAGTCTCTTTCAGACCAAGATATTCTTGTTATTTTGTCTACCCCTTCTCTTCATCTGCGACATATAATATGTTGGCTTTCCAACTTTTGCTAGTTCTGATGAAAGATCAGCAAATTAAAACATCAGCTCTTTCTCCAATCTGATCCTGTCTGACCTGCTGAGTATTTCCAACTTTTTCTGTATTTATTTTATGTTTGCAGAGTCTGCAAGATTTTGTTATTCAGTGGACAAAATTTAGGATGGATTGTTGGAAGCTCTACTCACAAACGGATGGCAGAGAAAAATACTTTGACAGTATCTCAAACATCCATAAATACTGTGCAGAGAAAGGAGTTGGTGTAGCCATGTATTGTCTCTTAACTACCCATGTGTTGCTACATGGTGATGAAAAATGAGGATAGTATAGCAGGAGAGGGCAACAGTTTCTTATTCCTCCTCAATCTTTCCTCCCAGGGGAATTCTTGCCATGTTCTGAGAAATTCATCCCCACATTTCAGAAGGACAAATTATCTCTGTGTCCTTCACTGATATAATTTTGATCAATATCATTTGATGTAATGACATCAGTCCACTGATAGAAATGATGGTGTGTTATGAAATTACTATGTACCTTTCTTTAGCAAAGCACAGAAACAGCTAACGTTATTTTCCATTATATTGTTTTTGGTTTTCATCTACTTGATGCAAGATGTATCTATCCCTGCATACATAGCACTGCGGGCGGAGATTCTACGGACAAGGCAGTGCCATGTTAGTTATAATATACTGTATATTGATGTTATAACATCATAGAGTGATGGAGTTATACAGCCCAGAAACAGGTCCAATGGACCAACTCATCTATCAGCTGTTATTTGCCATCCATTGACTATCTTGTCAACAGGGATCTGTTGAGCCAAAAGGCCTATCTCTGTGCTGTATATGTCTACGACTCTGTGATTGGTGTCAATAATGATATTCACCCAAGCTACTTCTATTTGCCTGTGTTTGGCTCATAGCCATCTAAAACTTTTCTAATCATGTACTAGAGCTGTTGAAACATCTTTTGAAAATTGTAATTGTACCTGTTTCTACAGTTCCCTCTGGCTTTTGTATACCCAACACAATCTGTGTGAAAAGATTGCTCTCAGGTCCCTCTTAATTCTTTCCTCTCTCATGTTTTAAATTATGTCCTCTAGTTTTAGACGCCCCTACCTCAGGAAAAGAACTGTGACCACTTACCTTATCTATACCTAAATGCTTTCACCTACCTCTCTCAGGTCACTCCTCAGCCTCCTACGCTCCAGAGGAAAGATGTCCCAGCCAATCCAGTCTCCAGCCATGTGACGTGCTTGCTGATGTCACAAAGTGAGAGAACTAGAAATCTGTCAATGACTACTGGCATTCTTGAGCTGGAGAGAAGTTCATCCAAGATCTGCACTTGGGATTCCTCTGCAGGGTCAGCATCTATCAAATTAACATGTGTGCCAAGATGGTGAGGAGGGGAGGGGAGAACTGTCTAGGTCTTGGTTTGACTAGAGTGAAGGGAGAGGGAGGTTAGATGGGTGAAGGCATTTTGTTGATTCATCGATGCAACCAGCATCAATCTGAAATCACAGATTAAATGAAAAACACAGTTCCATTTGCAGTTAACTGTCCCACTACTTAGGTCTATAGTTCTGGTCACCACGTGACAGGAAGGATGTGTTAGCAACAGAGAGACTGAGGAAGAGATTCATCAGAATGTTCTCTGGAATGGATACCTGTGGCTATAATGGATATATGCTGGCTTTAATCTCACTTGGCCATAAGAGGATGAGGGGTGATCTTATAGCTAAATGATGAAGGGTGTAGATAAGACAACCAGGAACTTTCTGAAAGGGCAAGGGAATCTAGGAAAAGATATAGAGAGGTAAGAAATTTAAAGGAAATTGACTGTCAAGTTTTTCATACAGAGGGTGACGAATATCTGGAAAGAGCTGCCAGAGGAGGTGCTGGTGTTTAAAAGGCTTTCAGACAGGCACTTAAATTGGTAAGTTGTAGAGCAGGGGTTCCCAACCTTTTTTATACTATGGGGCCTTTCCAATAACCGAGGACTCCATGGACCCCTGGTTGGGAGCTCCTGGTGTAGAGAGACATGGGACAGATGTGGGCAAAAATGGTATTAGCTTAAATTGGCATCAATGGGCTACATAGATGAAGTGAGCTGAAGGGGTTTACATCTGTTCTCGATGATTCTCTCTCTCTCTCTCTCTCTCTCTCTCTCTCTCTCTCTCTCTCTCTCTCTCTCTCTAGCTATCCATCCCATAGGATGATGATGGTTCCTTTCAAGGAACAGCGTGCGCGTGAATGGATCTTAGGTGAGTAGGAGGTTGCACAAGTCCAGACCCACCCTCTCGACATCCCCTCCCGGATCCAGCAGCATGGTGGGGTCCAAGACGGCTGGGGGAAGTTCTGTTGCATTGAATGGCCAGACCAATCTTCGATGCAAAGGGATGCCCTTTCCACGCTTCACGGCACATGTTTGCTAGATGGCCATTAACCCTACGAGAGGGTTCATCTGCCCTTTGATAGTCAGGTCACTCGTCTGAGTGCTACTGGTACCATGTAACCTAGTACTATCTGTCGCATGGTCGGGTGGTTGACGACTAAACCAGCTCCCCCACCAGGCTTGCCTGGTGAGGAGGGAGGCTAGACATCCTGCAGGACGAAAAACAAGACCTGTCAAAGGACAATGATTCTATAAAAGCCATGTGGTTGTTGCATCAGACAGAAGCATGGATTAGAAAGCAGCTATCCTCAGCAGAGGGAAAAGGGAAGAGGGAAGACTTGCTTCAAAAAATAAACTTTAGAATAGAGCAGTAGCTGTAGTAAAATCATTGTGGCCGTCTGTGTTCAAGCTGCATGATCTTGGCAGGTGACCTCTATTTTAAACGCTCTGTCTCAATATATTTCTGTCCTATATATTTCCAGAGTCAGGATAAATCTAGGTTGTTTTATATCTATTTATAGCCTTGAACCCTCTGGTTGTCTATGTGGAACCTGATCAAGTAAGCCTCTGGTGCACTGAAGCAACTACCCGATCTGCTCCCAGGGACCCACACGAGACTCAGTCATCAGGATCCATTGTGCTTTGCTATTTTCTGTTATGCAGGGACAGACTGGACTCCAGCTGTAAGACTGGAACAGAAATGTGTTGCCAAGGACAAAGAGGAAGCAGAAAACCACCAGGAAAGACAGCGGAGCAGCCTCAGCCATTTCTTTCTGTCCTGAAAAGTCACGAAGAACCAAATTTGCTGCAGTACCAACGATCCCAGTTTTTCACCAACAGAACAATACGTTGCTTTTACTTCGTCACAGTCAGTGACTACTTGTTCACGAGGATAGCACACACCTGAAAGCAAGATTATAACTGAAATCATGGAATATTGTGAAGTACTTGTCACCCCTGTGCAAATCCAGTGATGGCAGTGTAGTGAGCAGGTGCAGGGGACACAATGGGAGAACTTTGAATTCATATACCCATACCAATGAATAGAACATTCTTCAGTGTCTAATTTCTGTAGGGAGAGGGTGGTGAATCTGTGGAATTCATTGCCACGGACAGCTGAGGAGACCAAGACATTGGGGATATTTAAAGCAGATGATGATAGGGCTTGATTAGTAAGGGTGTCATAGGTTATGGGGAAGAGGCAGGAGAAATGAGTTGAGAAGGAAAATAAATCAGCCATGCTTGAATGGCCAATCAGACTCAATGGGCCAAATGGCTGAATTCTGCTCCCTTGTCTGATGGTATTATTTACATTTTCTTATTCCACTACTTCAATAGGTTTCAATAGGTACAATTAATGTCAGAGAAATGTATACAATGAACATCCTGAAATTCTCCCTCCCAACTCCCCCATCCCACGCATAAGCAGCAGCAAAGCAACAATCTCCCTCCCCCACCAGCAAAAAAACATCAGCGCCCCCACCCACCGAGCACTCAAGCGTGCAGCAAAGCATTAATAAAGACACAGACTTGCAGTGCCCCAAAGACTACTCGTTCACCCAGTAATTCGACATACCACAGGCACTCTCTCTCCCTAATAAGGGAAAAAGAGGTGTCCCCGTTTCACAGCGAGAGGGGAGACATAACAAACAACTCGCTGGTTCTTGATGTTCAAAGCCTGTTGCATCACTTTTTCTGAGCTCTGTGTCCCAAGAACTCAGGTCTCTGGGCACATAGCCAGCAGCCAGTTCGCTGCTTATGATCTTCCGTGTACTCCCATGACACATCAGGCAGCAGCAACTGTCTCGAATCAGCCCCACCCCAGAGCCACAAAAACCAGGCACACTGAAGGCATGCTAGTCTTCCAGGGTACATCCTTGGCATATCGAAAAGTGGCTGGTCGTGAGGCCCTGAGAGCTGGTCCCATTTCTGCAAAGAACTGAATTCAGTGTGTAACTCCAGGTTAGGGTCTTCAGAAGAAAAGGGTAAAAAAGAAATATCAAAGATAGGAATAAAGTTGTTTCCAAAGATGCAAGCAAAGGAGTTGTTGTTAGGTGCCATCATCCTAAGCTCGTCATCCATATCTCTTCTATAGAGATATTATAATGGCAGATGACACCTGATTCCTTTGTTAGAAGAGGCAGACCTTTGGGGTAGATCTCATGAGCTTATGAGTTCTGGAATCAATGCCAAAGACTTCCTGGTCAATTTTTCCCATCTGTCTACCACTCCAGTGCTGTAACTGGTGGACGCCTACTGCTGGTAGGACAGGATGTGGAGGAGTCTGCTGAAAGGATCATGGGGGTCTCCCTTCCACTCATCCAAGTTATTTATCAGGATTGCTACATAGGCAGGTCCCTTAGCATTGTCAAGGATCCCTCTGATCCATCCCACAAAGTCTTTGACCACCTGAAGGTACTGCAGCATTAGGGCAGGACTGATAAGATGGGAAAGGAACCTCTTCTCCCAGGCCATGAGACTACAGAACTCCCTGCCACTACCCAAGTCTCATCACGTGTGAAGCACCAGTAGCTTTATACTGTTTATTTTTTAACTTGTGTTGTAAATGGACATTATGTTAAATATCAATCTTCTGGAATATATTTAATTAAATGTTAATTTATTTGTGGTAATATTACTTTATGTGTTGTATGTGAGTTATATATACAGTGTTGTGCACTTGGTTCAGAGGAACGTTGTTTTGTTTGCTGGTATGCTGGTGTGTGGTTGAATGACAATAAACTTAAACTTGAACTTGACGGCCTTTGATGAACGTATGACCACCATGAAAGGGATTTTATGTGTAGCCCCCTGGTAAGCCTCAGGCTCGTCCAGCTCGCTTCCATCCAGGGGGAGAAGCCTTCGGCTTCGCCAATCTGGGTAATCAAGTTTGTGTGGATGCTGTGTGTTCTGTGTGTGTCTGTGTCTTGTTTTACGGTGGTTGGCATCCCCTGTGTAACATCAGTACCCCGAAATAACATTCAGTCCACAATGTGCGGTTAAACGATTGAGATTTTACATTTAAGTATGGGGCTAGTAGAGAAACAAAAGAAAAGGAAAACAAGTAAAAGGCGCCAATAATCTCATAAACATGTCCAGTGCACAAATGTCGGAGCTCACGGATTCCCTTTTGCTGATCCTCCCTCAATCATCGTCGACCCTTGGGCTCCTGCCCCGAGCCCAGGCCCAGTGGGTCTGGCAACGTCTTCTTTCTTCATCTTCTTCATGCCTTCTCCCCCGAAGCCCGCGCAAACTAACAGCTTTCACACAGACAGAGAGAATAACATTTATTCCAATTGGTTAACAAATGAATACAAGTCCCGTTATCACTAATTATAATCCAAACATACTGCTATAGAGAACCACTGTCTCAGCGGTTAACAGTACAGTGAAGCCATTTTATTCACCTTAGCAGTAACATAAAAGAAGAAACCCTTACATATGATTGACAGGCATGTTAGTGACTGGAAGACTGTTAAACATCGGCTTCCATAGGTCTCAGTGATTAGTTCCCTTGCTTCTTGCTGTCGATTAATAATTCTGATCAACGAGGAAATGTGTAGATGGTACAAAAAGTTGTTTGAATTGTTTGAAAAGCTTGGAGTACAGGAAACTGTAGATGATCTGCTGGATTGAGAAGTGGCAAATCAAATTTAGTCAAATTTATATTTAGGGAAGTGCAACATGGCAAGGAGATATATTTATATTATTTATTTACTTATTAAGATACAGCATGGAGTAGGCCCTTCTGGCCCTTTGAGCCGTACTGTACAGCAACCCACCAATTTAACCCTAGCCTGATCATGGTACAGTTTACAGTGACCAATTACCCTACCACCAGTGGGAGGAAACTGGAGCCCCAGGAGGAAACCCATGTGGTCACGAGCAGAACATAACAAGTCCTTACAGGCAGGGGCAGGAATTGAAGCCAGGTCGCCTGTACTGTGAAGTGCTGTGCTACCCACTACGCCACCATGCTGATGACGTACAGATGTGTGGAGGAACGGGTGTTTGCAAAAAATCCCTGAAGCTAGGAGGGCAGGTCAATAAGGTGATTCCAAAACCTTGCACGGTGCCTTCCTTTATTCATTGAGGCATGGAATATTGACTTGCAGCTCATGCTAGAATTGCATACAACAACTTGTATAGTTCTTGTCAGCACGCGCAGGAGAGGTGAAATCATGCTGGAGAGTATGCAGAGGGATGGAAAATTTTAGGTACCAGGAATGATTAGACGGTTTTTTCAGTAATTTAATTACTATGCATGCACACTTATTTTTGATGGCTATGCCATTTGTTCACCAAATTCCGTTTCTTTCTTATGTGCGTTGCGGAGTTCAGTATTGGTGTAAAGGAAGTAGCTTCAGATCGATGCTAAACTGGAAGCACTGAAGTGTGTTTGTCTCTAACAAGTACAGGTAATTGTGTTAGGTAATTGGAAGCAAACCTGAGGCTTTCCTCATGCTCCACTGAAATGGCTTAATATAATTAGTGTGACACGAAGCCTAACACTGTTCGACAACTGTTAGCTGTAGGGGAAGATTCAATGTGAAACATTCTTTTTGGCCAAATTAGGACATGAGGGGCAGGAGCAGGAAGACAACTTGGATCAGGTATCGGAAAGAAGGACAGAGAGAAAGAGAGAAGGATGTGCAGAGAGAGAATGAGAACTGAAGAGAACGAGAAAATGAGATGTAGAGAGAATGAAAGAGGTATAGAAAGAGAAATAGAGAAAAAGAGAGAGATAAAACAGTACAAGTTAGGCATCTGAGAGAAGCACAGAGCAATGATATCTCCAATTAGTTTGCTATCCCCATCCCATGTGTGGTCTCAATTGAAATTTCCAGTGCTTATATGCTTAGTTCAACAGTCACCAAGTATATTTCAAGTGATATGGATTTCCAAGGGACCAATTCTGAGGACTGTGAAGTACATAAGAACATGAGAAATAGGAGCAGGAGTAGGCCATCCGGCCCATCGAGCCTGTCCCGCTATTCAATAAGATCATGGCTGATCTGTCAAAGAACTCGGCTCCATCTGACTTCCTTTTCCCCATAACCCTTAATTCCCTTGCCTTGTAAAAACCTATCTAACTGTATCTTAAATATATTTAGTGAGGAAGCCTCAACTGCTTCCCTGGGCAGAGAATTCCACAGATTCACCACTTTCTGAGGAAAAACAGTTTCTTCTCATCTCCGTCCTAAATCTTCTCCCCTGAATCTGGAGGCAATGTCCCCTAGTTCCACTCTCACCTATCTATGGAAACAACTTTCCTACTTCTATCTTATCTATTATCTATCCCTTTGAAAATTTTGTATGTTTCTTTAAGATCCCCTCTCATTCTTCTGAACTCCAGAGAGTATAGTCCCAGGTGACTCAATCTCTCCTCATAGGTTAACCCCTTCATCCCTGGAATCAACCTGGTGAACCTCCTCTGCACTGCCTCCACAGCCAGTATATCCTTCCTCAGGTACGGAGACCAGAACTGCACACAGTACTCCAGGTGTGGCCTCACCAGTACCCTGTATAGTTGCAGCATGACCTCCCTGCTCTTGAATTCAATCCCTCTAGCAATGAAGGCTAACATTCAGTTTGCCTTCTTAATAACCTGTTGTACGTGCAAGCCAACTTTTTGCGGTTCATGAGCAAACACTCCCAAGTCCCTCTGCACAATAGCATGCTGCAATCTTTCACCATTTAAATAATAATCTGCTCCTTTGTCATTCCTTCCAAAGTGGATGATCTCGCATTTACCAACATTGTATTCCATCTGCCAGACGTTGTCCCAGATGTTAACTTATCTATATCCATCTGCCTGCAGACTCTCCACATCCTCTGTACAATTTGCTTTTCCACTCAGTTTAGTGTCATCAGCAAATTTTGCTACGCTACACTCAGTCCCCTCTTCCAAATCATCAGTGTAAATGGTAAAAAGCTGCAGGCCCAGCACCGACCCCTGCGACACCCCATTCACCACTGACTGCCAACCGGAGAAACACCCATTTATACCAACTCTCTGCCTTCTGTTGTTAACCAATCCACTATCCATGCCAAAACACTTCCTCCGACTCCATGCATCCGTATCTTATTTCTAAGTCTCTTGTGCGGCAGTAAAAATCATCATGTTACTCATACTATTTATTTAAATCATAATTATTTCAACTAATTTTTCAAAGTGGATGAGAAGAGATGGAACTGAAACTGGAATGAACAGCACTGAAGGGACTTTCATCAGGGAAGGTAAAAAGGGCCCGAAGGATCATTGGAGACCTGAGTCATCCCAACCACAATCTATTCCAGCTGCTACCATCCAGGAAATGGTATCACAGCATAAAAGCCAGGACCAACAGGCTCCAGGACAGCTTCTTCCACCAGGCCATCAGGCTGATTAATTCACGCTGACACAATTGTATTTCTGAGTTATATTGACTGTTTGTTGTATAACTTAAGGAACATAGTATTTATTACAAATTACTATAATTTGCACATTGCACATTCAAACGGAGATGTAATGTAAAGATTTTTACTCCTCATGTATGTGAAGGATGTAAGAAATAAAACCACTTCAATTCAAAATCCTATCAGTCAGCACTGAAGCCAGATCCAACTCTCACTGTGCAAAATTGTAAGGCTGGTGTTTTTGCCCTTGGTTGAATGTCCATATGTTAAACTGAGCAAATTAAAATCAACAATGGGCAAACCTTTTTGTTAAGAATGCCAATATTAAAAGAGAAGAAGCTTCAAAAATGAGTCAGAGTATTGTCTGCTGATAAAGTTAATGATATTTGATGAGTTTCTGCAACAAAAGCCATGGACCTCCCTTACGAAATAGTTTTAATTATCCAATTCACCCTTTATGGTCGATTAGACAAACTCAATAAAAGAGCTATTCATAATATAAATCAATAGTAACTGCCCTGGCGCTAGAGAGACACGTCACTAGAAGCATAACAAACAGCCTTATAAATTATTTCATTCTTCAGCACAAACTCAGCTCTTTAGAATCAATGTGCTGGTGACAAAGGAATAAATCTAAAATAATTTATGCTGGACGGTGGTACCTGACAAGATCAGAAAATTGACTTGTGTTGAGTAGAGTTTCAGGAAGTCTATTCTCTGTTTGAAAGCATTCTGACAAACCTTGTGGACAGTGGCGTTGGGATCACAGAGCATTACCCGTTGGGAATGCATGAGTATAATTCACTATTTTGAACCAACTCACTGCAGTGAGCAGGGATTGGGAGTGATCCTTACGTTTTTCATTCCCTGACTTGAGCAAGAGTAGCTCTCTAGCGCGATAGTAAAGACCACAGTGTGGTCACAGATATGTTTCTCATGAAATATCACCAAGAACCTCCTCAGCTACTTCCTAACAGTGGCTGAAGAGTTGCTCCCCAAATCACAGTGTGGATTCCATTTGTGCAATGGGACAGTGGACATACTGTAGAAGATAGAACGTAAAATACTACAGGACAGGAACAGGCCTTTCAGTCTGTATTATCTGTGTCGAAAAAGCCAACCCAAACTAATCTTATGCCTACACATGCTCTACACCACTGCATTCGCTGTCTGTTTACGTGTCAATCTGAATGCCTCTTAAACCTTGCTATTGTATCTTCTTCCATCACATTCCCTGGCTTCTCCCACTCTGTATTAAAAAAAAATGCCTTGCAAACCTGCTTTAAACTTTCCCCCTCTCAGATTAAAACTCTTAGTATTTGATATTTCCACACTGAGTAAGACTCTGACCATCAAGCCTATTATGCCTCTCTTAATTTTGTACACTCCTATCAGATCAACCTACAGGCTCTGACACTCCAGAGAAAACAACTTCCCCTTATAGGTACTACGCTCTCATCCAAGCAGTTTTCAAATGAATCTCTTCTACACTGTCTCCAAAGCCTTCACATTCCTCCTTTAGTGCAGCAACCAGAACCGCACACTGTACACCAAATGCGGCCTAACCAAAATTTTATCCAACTGCAACAAGATTTCCTAACATTTACACACAACACCCCAACCATTGAAGGTACACCTTCTTTACCAATCTTTCTACTTGTATTGACATGATCTTTACCATTCAATAACTCCAAGAAAAAAGAAAATCAGGAAGCAGCACCATTTATGACTTTTTTTGACCTCACAGAAGATTTTGACATTATCAGTTAGGAGGAACTGTGGAAAAATCACCTCAAGGTTTGTTACATCAGAAATGGAATTTCATATTACATTTGCTTCATGGTATTATGCAAGCCATGATCCTATCCAATGGATCTACAAACAGAGTTAATCTTAATGAAAGCTGCAGCGTTGTCCCAACACTTCTGTCAAACATCTTGCCTTCCCTCCAACAAGGCCCGCTTGGCTCTGAGTCAAACATTCTGAACAAATAGGAAGGTATTCAATCTACCACAACTGCTCTCCAAAAGCAAGCAAATCACCACACGCCAGTTTCTGACAAAAAATAAACCTCATGAAACAAGCCAAATGGTAAGCTGCCTTCATCGCAAAAGGATTTAAGACACAGAAGTAGGGATTTTTTGCTTAGTTGTACAGTACCTTAATGAGACTATATCTTGATTTTTGAATCCAGATTTGGCTTCCTTATCTGGGGTATGATATTCTTGGCATGGAGAGATTTGAATCAAGGATTACGAGACAGTCTCTTGAGAAAGCAGGACTAATATAGGAGGAGAGAATGGATTGGTTAGAGGCAGAAGGGGTCAAAAGGAGGTAAATCTATTTCTTAATGCTAAGTGGATCAGGAGATGTAGGTGAGGAGATGGGGAAAAGGGTAACAAAATTAATAATCAGCCATGATATTTTGGAATTGTCACCAGCAGGCTCAATGGGTTGATCGGCCCTTTCCTGTGCCTATTTTCTACATTTCTATGGTCCTAACGCTTTTGTTAGATGCAGTACACAGAACCACTCACAGTACTTTAGGTGCAGTCTAAGTGAGGGCAGCTATCATTTAAATCACTTACAACCCTTTGAGTTCCAGTTTTCTAAATGCAGTGGTGGTTAATTAACCTTTCTGATCTTGTTTTGTAAAATCTATGGCATCTTAAGAAAAGATGCAAGTGGATACCCAACCGGTAAGTGAAATTGCTGAACATCCATCGTGGGCTATTTTGCATCACTATTCAGATTTGCTTACCAATTTCGATTAGCACGATCTATTAAAGCATTTACTGCCAAACTGAGGATATGTTTGAGGGGAGGGGAGGAAGAGTTACACATGGTCACATGATCTTTAATATCTGGGATTGCAATTTTATGCAGTTTACTAGACTGAAGGAGCTCTGTTTTAATCCAGCAGCCTACCTCTGGTGGAAAGAATGTACTAAGTCATAAGGCAACTGAAAAGCCAACAGATAGTGAAAAGGTGGGACTGATGTAGTAGGAGTACATGGCAGATGATAATAATGCATGGTTTAAGGCAGCTTCCCCTAACATCACATAAATTCTGCAGATTCTAGAAATATGGAACAACACACACAAAATGCTGGACAAACTCAGCATGTGTCAATAGATACTACCTGACTTGCTAGGTTCCTCCAGCATTTTGTATGTGTTCCCCTTACATCTTGCTGTATTAAACTTCGATGTAAGACTGGATGAAAGTAATTATGCAGTATTCTATTCTCCAACTAATTCAATAGGTAGAACAATTATTAACAAAAATTATTATTAACAATATTAATTTTGTAGCCTGGGGAAAAATACACACGCAGGACAACAAATTCCTTTTTGGCTCTTAAATTCCTTTATCTGTTTTAGATGTTTTATCGTAGAAAGAAGGTATCAAAATAAAAATGACAAAATAAATTAAAACAGTTCCTGCTACTACAATCTCAGTTTAACTTCCGACCATACCCTTGTTATGTATGCAGTATGAAAATAACTAAATCAAAATATACAGAACCAATACGGTAGTAGCAAATCTATAAAAACCAAACAAACAATGTTAGAATCCCACCAACCCTGTACCTGAAACACAATATCAAAAATATGAATAAATACATCACATCTCAATGAAGGGATATATTTACATTTGGAACACACATGCATAACTTCCAAACACACATAGGCTAGACCTTGAAATATGTTCTCCTCGCTCACGCTACATGAACAGAGATTAACACATTCACATTACTCTGTTACATTCATATTTGGTCATGAAACAATAAAGAAAGACAAATAAACTTTTACAATATATTGCCTTGTAGTTGAATTACTGAAAAAGCTAACTGAGTAGGCCAATTAAGGAACATTGCAATCACGCTATCCAGTGCTGATCAATTTACTCGCAAAAATCTGAAGCATCCACATGTAAAACATGTCAAATTACTGATATTCTAGATTTACAAACAAGTATAAATGAATTTACACGGATATTATCAAATATTATTCACCTTTTCTCACCAAACCTGGGAAAAGCATTCAAGCGTCATCCTTTCTAGAACATGGTAACTCTTCATTCTACTCCACCCATGCAAAATGACATCACCTTTTTCTCTTATAGGCACAGGCAGCTATTTTAGCATCACCAAGGTGAATATATGTGCACTTTAACAATAAAAAAATGGATAATCAACGGTTACCTGGTTACATTAAATAGTTAAATAATTAGTGCAAAACTAGAAATAAAAGAAAGTAGTGAGGTAGTGGGTTCAATGTCCATTCAGAGATCAGATGGCAGAGGGGAAGAAACTGTTCCTGAATCATTGACTGTGTGCCTTCAGCCTTTTCTACCTCCTTGATGATGTTAACAATGGATGGTGGGGATCCTTAATGATGGATGCCAGCTTTTTGAGGCACCACACTTTGAAAGTGTCTTGGATAACATGACGGAGCTGACTAATTTCACAAATCTCTGCAGCTTACTTCAATCCCGTGCAGTAGCAACCCTATACCTAGGGTTGCCAACTGTCCCATATTAGCCAGGGCATCCCGAATATTGGGCTAAATTGGTTTGTCCCATACGGGAACGCCCTTGTCCCGTATTCCCCCGCTAAGGTAGAGCATTCCTATGAAACTGTTCATAAGCCGAAATGGTGTAAAGCAAAGAAGCAATTACCATTAATTTATATGGGAAAACTTTTTGAGCGTTTCCAGATCCAAAAAATAACCTACTAAATCATACCAAATAGCACGTAAAACCTAAAATAACACTAGCATATAGTAAAAGCACGAATGATATGATAAATACACAGCCTATATAAAGTAGAAATAATGTATGTCCAGGGTAGTTTAAACGCAAACAGGAATTCTGCAGATGCTGGAAATTCAAGCAACACACATCAAATTTGCTGGTGAACGCAGCAGGCCAGGCAGCATCTCTAGGAAGAGGTGCAGTCAACGTTTCAGGCCAAGACCCTTCGTCAGGACTAACTGATGGAAGAGTGAGTAAGGGATTTGAAAGTTGGAGGGGGAGGGGGAGATCCAAAATGATAGGAGAACACAGGAGGGGGAGGGATAGAGCCAAGAGCTGGACAGGTGATAGGCAAAAGGGGATACGAGAGGATCATGGGACAGGAGGTCCGGGAAGAAAGACAAGGGGGGGGGACCCAGAGGATGGGCAAGAGGTATATTCAGAGGGACAGAGGGAGAAAAAGGAGAGTGAGAGAAAGAATGTGTGCATAAAAATAAGTAACAGATGGGGTACGAGGGGGAGGTGGGGCCTTAGCGGAAGTTAGAGAAGTCGATGTTCATACCATCAGGTTGGAGGCTACCCAGACGGAATATAAGGTGTTGTTCCTCCAACCTGAGTGTGGCTTCATCTTTACAGTAGAGGAGGCCGTGGATAGACATGTCAAAATGGGAATGGGATGTGGAATTAAAATGTGTGGCCACTGGGAGATCCTGCTTTCTCTGGCGGACAGAGCGTAGATGTTCAGCAAAGCGGTCTCCCAGTCTGCGTCGGGTCTCGCCAATATATAAAAGGCCACATCGGGAGCACTGGACACAGTATATCACCCCAGTCGACTCACAGGTGAAGTGCTGCCTCACCTGGTCTATGTTCCATACCTATTCTGGTATCTGTCCCCCACTTTTCCTTCGCTACATCGACGACTACATTGGCGCTGCTTCCTGCACGCATGCAGAACTCGTTGATTTTATTAACTTTGTCTCCAACTTTCACCCTGCCCTCAAGTTTACCTGGTCCATTTCCGACACCTCCCTCCCCTTTCTAGATCTTTCTGTCTCTGTCTCTGGAGACAGCTTATCCACTGATGTCTACTATAAGCCTACTGACTCTCACAGCTATCTGGACTATTCCTCTTCTCACCCTGTCTCTTGCAAAAACGCCATCCCCTTCTCGCAATTCCTCCATCTCCGCCGCATCTGCTCTCAGGATGAGGCTTTTCATTTTAGGACGAGGTAGATGTCTTCCTTTTTTAAAGAAAGGGGCTTCCCTTCCTCCACTATCAACTCTGCTCTTAAACGCATCTCCCCCATTTCAGGTACATCTGCTCTCACTCCATCCTCCCGCCACCCCACTAGGAATAGGGTTCCCCTGGTCCTCACCTACCACCCCACCAGCCTCCGGGTCCAACATATTATTCTCCGTAACTTCCGCCACCTCCAACGGGATCCCACCACTAAGCACATCTTTCCCTCCCCCCCTCTCTCTGCATTCCGCAGGGATCGCTCCCTACACAACTCCCTTGTCCATTCGTCCCCTCCCCATCCCTCCCCACTGATCTCCCTCCTGGGACTTATCCGTGTAAGCAGAACAAGTGCTACACATGCCCTTACACTTCCTCCCTTACCACCATTCAGGGCCCAAACAGTCCTTCCAGGTGAGGCAACACTTCACCTGTGAGTCGACTGGGGTGATATACTGCGTCCGGTGCTCCCGATGTGGTCTTTTATATATTGGCGAGACCCGACGCAGACTGGGAGACCGCTTTGCTGAACATCTACGCTCTGTCCGCCAGAGAAAGCAGGATCTCCCAGTGGCCACACATTTTAATTCCACATCCCATTCCCATTCTGACATGTCTATCCACGGCCTCCCCTACTGTAAAGATGAAGCCACACTCAGGTTGGAGGAACAACACCTTATATTCTGTCTGGGTATCCTCCAACCTGATGGTATGAACATCGACTTCTCTAACTTCCGCTAAGGCCCCACCTCCCCCTCGTACCCCATCTGTTACTTATTTTTATACACACATTCTTTCTCTCACTCTCCTTTTTCTCCCTCTGTCCCTCTGAATATACCTCTTGCCCATCCTCTGGGTCTCCCCCCCCCCGTCTTTCTTCCTGGACCTCCTGTCCCATGATCCTCTCGTATCCCCTTTTGCCTATCACCTGTCCAGCTCTTGGCTCTATCCCTCCCCCTCCCCCTATCATTTTGGATCTCCTCCTCCCCCTCTAACTTTCAAATCCCTTACTCACTCTTCCTTCAGTTAGTCCTGACGAAGGGTCTCGGCCTGAAACGTCGACTGCATCTCTTCCTACAGATGCTGCCTGGCCTGCTGCGTTCACCAGCAACTTTGATGTGTGTTGTATGTGCAGTGTAGTTTCACTTAACAGAATCAGGAAGATTAAGCCAAAACTGATATGTAGGAAAAAATCGGCACGTACACGCATGCGCACGTCACATATGCGAACGTCACGCATGCACACACACATGCCCACGCAAGGTTTCATAGTCATCGTAGTCTTTCTCGGGGTGAACACAAGTGTGCCATATTTGACTGCTACTTTTGCCCCTCATTTGGGAGTGAGAAAGTTGGCAACCCTACCTACACCAGATGGTGATGCAGTCAGTTAGAATGCTCTCCACAATATCTCTGTAGAGATTTGTGAGTGCTTTAGGTGACATACTGAATCTCCTCATACACCTAATGAAATATAGCCGCTGTCTTGCCTTCTTTATAGCTACTTCGATATGTTGGGACCAGGTTAGGTCTCAGAATTATTAACACCTAGGAACTTGAAATTGCTCACACTCTCCACTTCTGATCCCTCTATGAGGACTGGTGTGTGTTCCCTTCCCTTGCCTTATTCTTTCTGAAGTCCACAATCAGTTCTCTGGTCTTACTGACATTGAGTGGAAGGTTGTTGCTGCGACCCCACTCAGCTAGCAGTTATACCTTGCTCCTGTACACCCTCTCGTCACCATGTGAAATTCTGCCAACATCAAGATCAGCAAATTTACAGTTATGGGTGTATAAAGCTCAATTCGATTGTACTTCCAAATATTATAGAAGATCAAAAGGAAGCATGTTCAAAAGTGGAAGAAAGGACAGGCATAGTCATCCAACAAGAGAACTCCATTTACACAAGAGTCAGTTTAGGTTTCAGCCATAACCCACTGAATTATTGCTGCATTTTGACCGTTTTATTCTGCTGTTCATTCAAAATTCATCTGCTGTAGTACTTGTGTTATCATAAAATGTCAACTCTTTCCTCTGGAATTATGCGTATTTTGACCAGTAGTAAAAAAAAAGTTAAATTATAAGAAAAGCAGCTCTGAAATTAAGTAACATTTTCAGTATCCTGGTTGATATAACAAGCAATTCGGAGGGAAAATAGTATGTTATTGTTTCTTGCAAGAGTTTCAAAGTAAGTTGTGTTGTAAGTATGTACTTACAACATACCATACCAGAAATGCAATATATATTTCAGCTCTGCTTGAATATTCTTTGAAAAATTTTGTCCTAGAGGGTCTATAACAAGCATTACTGGATTGAGTGCAGGGAAAATAGGGCTGCCCTGCAAGGAGAGACTAAGCAGACTAAACCTATATCTCTGGATTAAAAAATAAAGAGGCAAATCACTAAAATATACACTAATTGGGCACTTTATTAGGTAGACTTGTATACCTGCTCATTAATGCAAATGTACAATCACCCATTCATGTGGTAGCAATTCAACACATAAAAGCATACAGGCACGGTCAAGTGTTTCCACTGTTGTTCAAACCAAACATCGGAATGAGGAAGAAATGCATCTAACTGACTTGGACCTTGGAATGATTGTTGGTGACAAATGGGGTGGTTTAAGTATCTCAGAAACTGCTGTCTCCTGGGATTTTCATGCACAACAGTCTGTAGTGTTTACAGAGAATGGCGCAAGAAACAAAAGACATCTGGTGAGTAGCAGCGAAAACACCTTGTTAATGGGAGAGGTCAGAAGAATGGCCAGACAGGTTCAAGCTGACAGGCAGGTGACTGGAACTCAAATAACCACATGTTACAATAGTTGTGTGCAGAAGAGCTTCTCTGAACGCACAACACATTGAACCTTGAAGTAAATGGGCTACAGCAGCAGAAGAGCACAAATATATACTCAGCGGTCACTTTATAAGAGAATTTCATTAGAGTGTAAACAATTCTTAGAAAGTTTTAAGAGATGGTGAGATTTCCCAAATGAGGATTCCGGAACAGAGGATCATATCTTCATTTTAAGGGACCAGGTTTTAGGACTGAGATGAGGAGCAATTTTTGGAATTCTTGGTTGGAAAAGACTGTGGATGTTTAATCTTCCAATGTTTGCAACACTGAAATCAATAATTCCTCATGGACACGGGGAATAGGGCAGGTAGTGAAGATGGTGAAGAACAAAAGCCATAGGGAGTAGGGCCAGAATGCCAAAAATTCTACTGCTGTTTATGTTCTTCTGTTTTTGCATTCTGATTAATACTTACCCTGTGAGTTATAATGAAAAGCAAGAGATTGGTTCATCCAAAATGATATGTCTTTGTATTTGCTACATTTGTACCAAAGTTCATGATAAAAGATAGATGTCTAGTGGTAAAGTCATTATGATAATCCTGAGTTCAAATTGTCCCACAGCAGAATGGGAATTCAGTTTTAAAAAATTGGAGTAACTTCCCAGTTATCAGTGATCATAAAGATTTTGGATTGTGGTGGGATCCCAAAACTGTTGGCCCTTGTGTTAGTATTCAGAAAGTTTCAATTCTACAGTGCATACTTCAATTTTAGGAAAGTCTCATGCTTCTGTTACAGGTAAAGAAGGATGCCCATTGCCATCATCTTAAGTCAGGATAGAGTTGAGGCAGAGATGATGTTTCCTCTTCTCAATATTGCCATCAAGGGGGAAGGTACAGGAGCCTGAAGACCCACACTCAATGTTGCAGGAACATCTTCCCTTCTGCCATCAGATTTATGAACAGTCCATGAACAGCACCTCACGTTTCCTCCTTTGCACACTTTATTTTTATAACTTATTGTAATTTTTATGTCTCGTGTTGTACTTCTACCACAAAGCAACAAATTTCCTGACACACATTGGTGGTAATAGACCTGATTCTGATTCTGTTATTGAGTCAAGGATCCAAGGGCAAAGCCTCAGAATCAGGGGATGTCCATCTGAAACTGAGAGGAGGGAGAATTTCTTCAGCCAGAGAGTGGTGAATCTGTGGACTGTGTTGCCACCAAGGGCTGTAGAAGCCTAGTCATTGGTGTATTTAAGGTAGAGATTGGTAGGTTCTTGATTGATAAGGGAGTAAAGACGGGAGAACGGGGTTGAAAGAAAGTGAACCACCATTGAATGGCAGAGCAGAATCAATGGACCAAATGAACTAGTTCTGCTCCTATATCTTATAGCCTTACATTCATAGAGCAAATCGAGCTGGCTAGACTTCCATTTCAATTCCTGAGAATCACACCTTCTACCAAGCTACTTAGAGCTTAAGTGGTAAATATTTGACCTAGTATTTGTGGGGTTTTATTTGCCAGAAAAATCCGTAAAGCAATGCAGTGTTCTTTAACAAGAGACTCTGTAGATTGTTCACAGTGACCCACACCTGACTACCATTTTTCCTTAGCACCTGACTACTTACCTGAGGCTGCCTCTTCAGGGTACGCTACACAATAAGGGCTCTATATCTCTTGAACAAGAAGCTTAATTCACTTCAGCTGTCCTCTGTGGAATATTTCTCTGTGCAGTATCAATATTTTCATTATTATAATTAACTTTGAAGTAACTTCAGAAACATAAAGTGAACATTGTTTCAGGTAAGACCCAACTAGCCAAGTTTCTGCCAATAACAGAAGCTACTAAACTTAATTAATAATGCACAAGTACAAGAAAATTATAAAAAATATGTTAATTTCTGATACAGCTGGTGAATTGCTTCTTTCCCCCAAATTTTAGAACAAAACCAAAACTGGAAAAAAAATTCAATATTGATTCAGCAGATCACTCTGCGCTAATTGGTTCCTGAAAATCACACTCCGCTTGCAATTCATAGTAATGATCCTGCTGGTATCAAGAACACACAAAATGTATTTAATTCTGTCATATGTCACATCAAAAGGTACAAATCATTGCACTAAATCAATGTCTTTTTGTAGAACAGATCAATAAGCAGCAGGGACTGCATATCATTTGTGGAGGTGTTAATAAACATGAAAACAATTATGCAAATACCCCTGTGTTTTACTACATTATTGTAATCATAATGTTGGGATGACGTTCCAGTTTTAAAATTCTCTGCCATCTCTCATGGTCAAAGGTTAATTTCAAAAGAACAAAGGAGTAGCCTCAGTTGTATGTACTCTGTCACGTCTGGTCATTGGAACTAACTGCTCAAAAGGGCCCTCTTATTACAAAGCTGTAAATGTTTTATTTCCCTGTAAAATTTATTCTTATTGCTTCTCTGTGATGCCAGCTATTTAAAGTGCAGCCTTCTACTGTGATCCAAACCTGTTAGGAATTGGAACAGCCCCAATCTAATTTTACAGTGAGTCTTACATCTAGCATGATAGCTTTAATACAAGTTCTCCTTGATGTTTTTTTGAATTGTTAATGCTTGAGCAATCATTCTCTTTTATGAAAGACATGCAAGTTAAATAGCCACTTTTCTGTAGCCATTGTATTTGGCTTTGTATTTATGCGGCTGCAACTAGAATCTGTGCACGTTCTCCCCACACAACACAACCAATTACCGAAGCTTAAACGCTAAATGAACACAGATATTAAAGGCGTTTCAGGTTTTGTTTGATGCACAAAATACCAATTATAAATGACTACTTCTATTTAATTAACATCTTCTATGATCGCAGATGTTTCAAAATGAAGGAGTATTTCTGAAACCACTGTTGAACTGAGGCACAGAGCACATCAGCAAAACAGCAAAGTAATAATAAACAGATCATTTGTTTTAATGGACCATTATTAGCTAGACAGATGGAAGGGAAATGGTTGCCCCTCCAGAATTTAGAAAACACCAATGACCCACTATCTAATTATCCTGATGGTTTGGCATCTGGTTCACCAAGTGCTGATGCTCACACTCCCATTATCACATTGGGACCCGAGTTTCCTTCCACATTGAGTTTCCAGTAACTGTGGTCACTTCTGAACCCAGCAGGCCTTAGTTCCTGCGCTCTCTTTTAAGTTCACTGATGGTCCCACACTCAGTTCCCACATTGCCTCAGAACTCACCTGATTCTGTTTCCCATGCTCACTCAGACATCAAAAACAGAAAATCCCAGTAATAGTTTCAGGCTGAATGACCAAAACTCTCCACAGATGGTACCTGACCCATTGACTGCTTACTGCACTTCATTCGCTTCCAATATTCAGCATCTGATGGGCTTTGTTTTTCAATAAACCTGGTTATAATGCGAAATATATGTGGAAAAATCAGGTGCACCATCCTAGTAGGAAAGAGAAAGGCACTTTTTTTTTGCCACACACAAAATTCTGGAGGAAATCAGCAGCTCAGGCAGCATCTATGGAAAAAAGGGAACAGTCGACATTTTGGGCCGGAACCCTTCATCAGGACTGGAAATGAAAGGGGAAGAAGAGAGAATAAGAATGTGGGGAAGGGGAAGGAGCACAAGCTAGGAAGTGATAGGTGAAGCCGTGTGAGGGGGAAGGTAGGTGGGTGGGTAAGAGGGATGAAATGAGAAGCTGGGAGGTGGAAGAAGTGAAGGGCTGATGACGAAGGAATCTGGTAGGAGAGGAGAATGGATCATGGGAGAAAGGGAAGGATGAAGACCCCCAGAGGGAAGTGAGAAGAGAGGGTGAAAGGGGAGCCAGAATGGGGAATGGATGAAGAGAGATGGGTACCTACCCATTAGCTTTCTGTGGTTCTTTTACACAGACACCCATACACCTCAGTACCACAGCATATAGTTGTCACTTTCTGTATAAGCAACACACCTGCAGAATGAAACCAATGAAAAGTAAAATTTTTCCTTCATTGTCTACTCTTCACTGTAGCCTAAGGCACATATAACATCAGTTGTGGAGTATACACCTCAAAACAAAATTAATGCCACAATGGATCACACATGACTTTGCATGGAGGGCTGAGCTGTGGTAAAGCTTTGAATAGCAACTTCTGTAGGAAAAGTAATCCAAAGTGGACAAATACACTCTTCTCAGGCTTCCAGCCGAGTACAGGTATCGATTATAACTGTTGTTTCAATGACAGACTCTGCCACCTTCATCGGGGATGAAGATGAAGATGGCAGAGACTGTCATAGAAATGTCAGTTATAATCAATATCTGTACCCGGCTCGAAGCCATAGAAGAGTTTATTCATCATGTGCGCCTGTAAAGCACTAGATCTTGTTTTTAATTCAAAGTGCATGGATTCTTTAGAGATTCGTTGGAGTATTTTTTTCCCAGTGGTAACTGATTGAAGCATGTTGTTGTTGTGAGACATGAGCATGTTGAGCAATCCTCCCTGCAAAGTACCATGCAGGTAAAGCAAGCACTGAGGAAGGTATATAATGTGTCGGGCCTCTTACAGGAGGATCTGAATACGAGCATTTGGAGTCACTGTTAGAATGCAGAATTCACTACCCGAGACAGCTGTAGATCTGCATGGTATATTTAGGAGAGATTCTGATGGAATTATAGAGAGAATTGAAGGAGGTAGAATTACAGAAGAAAGCTGACACAGAGGTGAAAGGTCACTGGTCATCGCATTGAATTCGGAGACTTGAAAGGCAATTTTTACATATAAAGGATGGTGGCAGTCTGAGGAGTTACAATTATGAGGAGGCATTTGGACAGTTACAAGGATGCCTGAGTCAAACACAAGCAAATGGGGCTAGATTAGTTGATGACTTGACCGGCATAGATGAGTTGGCCTGAAGGGCCCATTTCCATGCTGTAAAGCTCAATGGATCTCTAATTAGAAAGGCAGAATGGTAGTGTAGTGGTTAGCACAATATTTTACAGTACCAACGACCTGGGTTCAATTCCTACTGATATCTGTAAGAAGTTTGCACGTTCTCCCCGTGAACACATGGGTTTCCTCCAGGTACTCCAGTTTCTTCCCACATTCCAAAGATGGACCAATTGGTAGGTTAATTGGTCATTGTAAATTGTCCTGTGATAAGATTAGGATTAAATAAGGTGTTGAATTGGAAGGGCCACTGTAAACAGATAAATAAATGTGTTGAATGGCCTATCCATTCTCTTGTTTCTGAGGCACAAGACCATTTGACGTAAGAGCAGAATTAAGCCAATCAGCCCATTGAGTCTGCTCCACCATTTCATCATGGCTGATACCAGAACCCCATACACCTGCCTCCTTGCCATTTTCTTTGATGCCCTGACCAATCAGGAAACTATCAGCTTCTGTTTTAAATATACCCACAGACTTGGCCTCCACGCCAATCTGTGCAGAGTATTCCACAGATTCACTACTCTCTGGGTAAAATAGCAAACCTCTTTACCTCTGTTCCAGAAGGTTGCCCTTCAATTTTGATGCTGTGCCCTCTCGTTCTGGATACCCCCACCATAGGAAACATGCTCTCTGCATTCACCTCATCTACTCCTTTCAACATTCAGTAAGTTTCAATGAGATCCCCTGGCATTCTTCTAAATTCCAGTGAGTACAGGCCCAAAGCTGCCAAACAGTCCTCATATGCTGGGAGTATTACAAGGTAGTACTTTGGCAGTATAGTTGCTAAAGAGCTCCAGTGACCCAAGCTTTACATTGAATTCAAGTGCCTTCTATAGGGAGTTTGCAAGCTATTCCTGTGATCATATGATTTCCTTGGGTGGCTGATTTCCTCCCACATCCCAAGGACAGGCAGGTTGATAGGTCAATTAACCATTGTAGTTATGCCTAATTGTAGCTGAGTAGTAGAATCGGAATTGAGTTGAGGAGAACATGCGGAAAATGAAATGGGATATGTTCAGTGTGGATGTGGACTTGGTGTGTTGAAGGGTCTGCTTTCATGCTCTGTGACTGTATGATTTATATCTACATGTGTCCCTGTCATAATTGGCAATTTAGTATTAGTTGCTGGTCTGTTTTTACAGTGCTCCCAGGAAGAGCCCACATTTGGAGAAAGTTTCCATGAGTATTTTTTCAATGCACAAGCAAAAAAAAAGTAAACAAATGGCTCAGATATTTTCCTGTACTTTCCCCAGAACTTTTAAAAGGATCCTTTAGTTCTTATTTACTTGTAGTTAGATCTTACAAGCTGCAACCTCTGCTGAACATGGCAGTTCCAAATCTGATTAACACTGAAGTGTCAGCCTAGATCTTGAGTATGTCAGGTAGTCTAGATTCAAATAGTAAGGAAGAACTTGCAACAATACCTATTCACAAGTGAGCAAGTGACTATGAAAATGGTGCCAGTGATCCAGATTCAACACTGCCACTGTTTGTAAGGAGTTTGTCTGTTCTCCCTCCTAACCATGCATGTTTCCTCCACGTGCTCTGGTTAGACATATGGGTTAATAGAGGTTAGTAAGTTGTGAGCAGGCTATGTTGGAGTCAGAAGCAGGGTGACACTTGCCCCCTGCACATCCTCAAATTGTGTTGATCATTGATGCAAACATTTCACTCCATGTTTCAATGTTTAATACAAAGATTCAAAGATTCCAAGTATATTTGTTATCAAAGTATGCAAAGTTATCAATGCTTTGGACACCACCCTGCATTTTTTAATATACAGTATTTCTGTTTTTGTACATTTTTAAATAATTTATTCAATATACGTAATCGATTTACTTGTTTATTTATTATTATGTTTTTATTTTATTTATTATTTTTTTCCTCTTTGCTAGATTATGTATTGCATTGAACTGCTGCTGCTAAGTTAACAAATTTCACGTCACATGCCAGTGATAATAAACCTGATTCTGATTCTATGTACACCCCTGAGATTCATCTTCCCACAAGCAGCCGTGAAACAAGGAAAAGCATGGAAACCATTAAAAAGAAAGAAAATCAAAGCCCCAATGCGCAAAGAACAAATGACACAACGAGTGATCAACAAAACAGAATATAAACATCAAACCACCAGTCAGACAGTTCAGTTCAATCCAGTGTTGCACCACTTGCTGACCACAGGCCCAGTGCCAGACTGCCCTGATTAAAATCACACAAGATAGCAACCAGAAACACAACATGAACCACAGTCCAATCCACAACCGCGTTGATTAAATCTCGTCCACCCGGCAGCATCATACGAGACGGAGAATGAGCCCAATCCATGCAAGCACCTTCCTCTGGGAGCGGGCAGCAAGAGTGAGTGAATGACCATTCACCCAGAGGCAGACAGCACTGAACACCCACTCGCCTTCCACTCTCAACCTCATTGAGTTTAATCTACCTCGATACTTTAATCGGCGGGATCACTGAGAAACGGAATTAATACATATGACAAATATACAGTAGCTAATCTTTAAATGTTAGAAAAAATAGCAATACTAAAGGAAGACAAGTCACCAGGACTTGATCATCTGCATCCAAGAGTTTAGATGGAAGTAGCTAAAGAGATAATAGAGCCATTGGTTGAACTTTTAAAAAATTCACTGGGTTCCATATTGGTACCAACAGACGAAAAATCTCCAGAAATGACACCTCTAAATGCGGAATGAATGACTGGTTACTTAGAAAAGCTCAAGCAAAGTCAATGCGCTGGCAGAAAAAGGGTATTAGGTAAAGTTCTTACATAAAATATCAAAGCAAATTTGAGGAGATTTGGTATGTCATCAAAGACTCTTGCAAATTTCTGCAGATGTACCATGGAGAGCATTCAAACTGGCTGCATCACTATTTGGTATGGGGGTCAGGTGGGGGCGGTGGGCACTGCACAGGATCACAATAATTTGCTGAAAGTTGTGAACTCAATCAGCTTCATCATATGCACTAGCCTCCATAGCATCCAGGACATCTTCAAAAAGGTGACATGCATCATTAAAGACCCCCATCATCCAGGACAAACCCTCTTCTCTACCATCAAGGAAGAGGAACAGGAGCCTGAGGGCACACACTCAGTAATCCAGGAACAGCTTCCTCCCCTCTGCCATCAGATTTCTGAATGAACATTGAATCCATGAACACTACCTCACTACGTTTTTTGCACTGCTTATTCCATTTAACTATCATATATATTTATTTACTTACTGTAATTCACAACTTTTATTATTATGTATTACAATGCACTGCTGCCACTTTACAACCAATTTCATGAAATGCGCCAGTGATATTAAACCTGATAAAAAAAAGTATCTATAGGAGGAATCTGTAGGTGTACCATAATTCAATTCCTAGAAGGCTTTCATTAAGGTGTCACATTAGAAACGAGCTTATATATTTGAGGGAAACATCATAACGTAGACAGAAGACTGATCATTGCCGAGAAGACAGAGTCAGAATAATTGAGTCTTTTTCAGGTTGGAAGAATCAAAATAGTACAGTGACCCAATGATCAACCCTTTATTATTTACTATCTACATTAAGGACTTGAAGAATGTAAGGGCTCCAAATTTGCCAATGACATGAAAATAGTTGGGCAGGTGGGATTTGATGAGGATACTGGGGATCTGTAATAGGATGCAAATAGATGGAGTAAGTGGATTAAAGCTAGCAATTAGAATGTAATGTAGAAAAGTATTAGGTCATACACTTTGGCAAGAGGAATCAAAAGGGAGACTATTGTCCAAACAGAGATGACAAATGAAAAGAATGCAGAGGGATCTACGTAGGTGTTCTTGTGCATGATGAATAACAAGCTAGCATGCAGGTGAAGCAATTAATTGGGACAGCAATAGCATATCGGCGTTTATAGCTAGGGTTTAGGAGTTTAAAGATAGATAAATATTGTTACATTGAGACAGGGTTCCACTCAATCCACACCGAGAATATATTTCATCTTGGTTTGCTAATTTAGAAAAGATTATGTTAACACTGGAGACAGTCCAGAGGAGATTCAAGGGGCTAGTTCCTGGCATATTTCTGTCACAAACTTCAAACAATTTAGTCCTGTCGTCTTTGAAGTTTAAAAGAATGAGGAGTGATTGTACTTGGACAGAAAATTCTAAGAGAATGTGATATTGGCACATTTACACTCGTGGGAGAATCTCAAGTGAGAACAATTACTAGGCAAAGGAGAAGTCACGTAAAACTGAACATTGTGACTGTCTGCAATTCTATATCCCAGGAGACTGTTGGGGCTAGAACACTGGAGGTGTCTAAAGAGGAGGCAGAGACATTATTGAAAAATTGGGGAATGGAGCACTAAGTGCAACAGTTGAAACTTAAAGTAGATCAGCCTTGACAATATTAAAAGGCAGGGCAGTTTTGAGGACCCAGGGAGCCATCACCTGCTCCAAATTACGGTACTTGTGTGTTTTTCTCCTCACCTTCCATTTAATTTGAGAGCACATCTAAACTTCCTCCTGGTCACAAGCTTTGTTAAATTGAATAACCATAAACACCAGCAAGTAGATTCTGGAAATCTTGAGCAACAGATGCAAAATGCTGCAGGAATTCAACAAGTAAGGCAGCATCTAGGGAGGGGAATATACAGTTAATCTTTCAGACAGAGAATCTTCATCAGGACTGAAAGGAAGGTGGAAAAAGCCAGAATAAGACAGTGGAGAAAGGGGAATGAATACAAGCTGGAAGGTGATAGGCAATACCAGCTGAGGGGGAAGGTGGGTGGGTAACACTGGAGCAACACACATAAAAGTTGCTGGTGAACGCAGCAGGCCAGGCAGCATCTCTAGGAAGAGGTGCAGTCGACGTTTCAGGCCGAGACCCTTCGTCAGGACTAACTGAAGGAAGGGTGAGTAAGGGATTTGAAAGTTGGAGGGGGAGGGGGAGATCCAAAATGATAGGAGAAGACAGGAGGGGGAGGGATGGAGCCAAGAGCTGGACAGGTGATAGGCAAAAGGGATACGAGAGGATCATGGGACAGGGGGACAGGAGGTCCGGGAAGAAAGACGGGGGGGGGGCGCGACCCAGAGGATGGGCAAGAGGTATATTCAGAGGGACAGAGGGAGAAAAAGGAGAGTGAGAGAAAGAATGTGTGTATAAAAATAAGTAACAGATGGGGTACAAGGGGGAGGTGGGGCATTAGCGGAAGTTAGAGAAGTCGATGTTCATGCCATCAGGTTGGAGGCTACCCAGATGGAATATAAGGTGTTGTTCCTCCAAACTGAGTGTGGCTTCATCTTCACAGTAGAGGAGGCCGTGGATAGACATGTCAGAATGGGAATGGGATGTGGAATTAAAATGTGTGGCCACTGGGAGATCCTGCTTTCTCTGGCAGACGGAGCGTAGATGTTCAGCAAAGCGGTCTCCCAGTCTGCGTCGGGTCTCGCCAATATATAAAAGGCCACATCGGGAGCATCGGACGCAGTATATCACCCCAGCCGACTCACAGGTGAAGTGTTGCCTCACCTGGAAGGACTGTTTGGGGCCCTGAATGGTGGTAAGGAAGGAAGTGTAAGGGCATGTGTAGCACTTGTTCCGCTTACACGGATAAGTGCCAGGAGGGAGATCAGTGGGGAGGGATGGGGGGGACGAATGGACAAGGGAGTTGCATAGGAAGCGATCCCTGCGGAATGCAGAGAGAGGGGGGGAGGGAAAGATGTGCTTAGTGGTGGGATCCCGTTGGAGGTGGCGGAAGTTACGGAGAATAATATGTTGGACCCGGAGGCTGTTGGGGTGGTAGGTGAGGACCAGGGGAACCCTATTCCTAGTGGGGTGGTGGGAGGATGGAGTGAGAGCAGATGTACGTGAAATGGGGGAGATGCGTTTAAGAACAGAGTTGATAGTGGAGGAAGACATTCTTTCTTTAAAAGAGGAAGACATCTCCCTCGTCCTGGAATGAAAAGCCTCATCCTGAGAGCAGATGCGGCGGAGACGGAGGAATTGCGAGAAGGGGATGGCGTTTTTGCAAGAGACAGGGTGAGAAGAGGAATAGCCCAGATAGCTGTGAGAGTCAGTAAGCTTATAGTAGATATCAGTGGATAAGCTGTCTCCAGAGACAGAGACAGAAAGATCTAGAAAGGGGAGGGAGGTGTCAGAAATGGACCAGGTAAACTTGAGGGCAGGGTGAGAGTAACACTGGAGTATGAAATAAGAGGGGATACGTGGAAACAACCTTGTAAGTTCCTACTACAATCTTCAGTCTACATGGACCTGAATTCTGATTGACTCTGGAATAAAAAGCAATAGCTTATGCATCAGGCTTGACAGCAGCTGTGTTAGGCTGACAGTAAATTTCGTTTAATATGTTGCTTGAGCCAAGATATTGATTGCAAAATCTTCTGTAATAATGCAGTTTATAGATAACAATTCATGCAGAGTAATCACTGGGGCTAAATCTGTAATCTTCTATCTCAGAGAATGTAATCACTCACGATCCACTGAGTGGTAATGGAAAACACTCCCTTACATCACTCGCAGTTCTCGAAACAGATTGTTAGTGTCAGAAGCAAGTTGACACTTGATGCCTGACAATATCTGAAGCACTAAGCAATGACATGGTGGGGTATTGGACTCTGCTCATCAGCGCCAACTGAAATGGTGATGTATTTGTACAAACGTACATTGACTCCAATTTTTAGGGTGAACGGAAGTGAAAACAGGCACACCATGTGATGGTATTAAGTTTACTGACCACGAGTTCTAAACCCTAATGAAGACTTTAAGCCTTATCGGATTTGAATAGCCACAAGCACGCTTAGTAAAAGGAGATTATACTTTAACTACTAAATCTTCAAAGATTAGTTCACTACCCTGTTTATTCTCCATCGTGAGTTTAGCTGCCAATATCAACTAGTTGAGCAGTGGGTCCTCTCTCCCTACCAAGGAGAAGGTATTTCCAGCGAACAAAATAGTTTTAAACACAGCTCATTTATTTTCACTGATACACATTTAAACCCATACATTCTTAAAAAATATTTAAAACTCCCAAATTCTCACAGAGGACTTCTATCTTATAAAACATTCCAAATCACAAACCATTTCTAAAATGCATAATATTTCCTAAACAGAAAGTGTTTCTTAAGCAAAAAACACTTTTAAACGTGGTTGAAGTAATCGGTACTGCAAAGCACAGGTACAATTCCTATAACATAAAAACACCTATCCGCAATGCAGACAGACTAATCAACTGTCACAGAAATCTAAGCTGATAGAATGGATTCTCATTTCATTCTGTGTTTCTTCCAAGTTTCTTCTTGATGTTACATATCCTATTGCTGAACTGTTCTCTAATTTTCTGCCCTTTTTTCCCACGATATTTTGCACATGATATTTCTTCAGACATCCATTAACACAAAAGATCTAAAAGCATTTTTGGAAACATTGACCTCAGTTCACAATTTATGCAGTAAAGCTAACTTAAAATTCTCAAGTATAAACACATCAGTTATTGATATGCTAAATTACATTATCCATCTCTTCTGTAAGCTTTATTGAACTAAGCAACTTAAGAGTCAACTTGTCTATTTGAAACAACACAAATTAAACAACTTATAGAGGTTTCCCCCGCCATCCGAAGGTAGAGCATTCCTATGAAATGGTTCGTAAGCCAAAATGTCGTAAAATGAAGAAGCAATTACCATTTATTTATAAGGGAAAATTTTGTGAGCGTTTGCAGACCCAAAAATAACCTACCAAATCATGCCAAATAACACATAAAACATAAAATAACAGTAACATATAGTAAAAGCAGGAATGATATGATAAATACACGACCTATATAAAGTAGAAATACTTTCCCTCAATCATTACTGCACTGCTCTCTGTTGCGAAAATCTCACGCAAGCACCGTCGGCAGAAAATCTCATGCAAGCATTCTCCAGTAACCTTTAAGCTATGAAGCTGCCAAATCATACCAAATAATATGTAAAAATACACAGCCTATATAAAGTAGAAATAGTGTATGTACAGTGTAGTATCACTTACCGGAATTGGGACAGCGCTGAGCACACTGATGATGGTGTGTTAGGCTGAGTTGTCGCAGGTTGGGGTGGTGCAGTGGCCCCCACCCTCCGGGACACCAACCGATACCGATCCACGAAGCATGCAGGGGTGCAGCGGTAGCCGGGAGGCACACAGCACATCTTTAAGAAAAAAGCCGAAACAAACATGCTAATTAATTAGGTGCCGCCCGGCACGTAATTGTCGGCCCAGATCAGTGCCAATTTCTGATTGCGTCATCTCTGATGTGGGCCGACAATTACGTGTCGGGCGGCACCTAATTAATTAGCATGTTTATTTCGGCTTTTTTCTTAAAGATGTGCTGTGTGCCTCCCGGCTACCGCTGCATTCTCCGCAAATCGTTATCTGTCTGTGGCCTGGGTGTTGGGGTGGTGGGACACAGGGGTGTCATCTCGCCATCTATTTCCATTAGAGCAGGCAGCTCATCTTCTTCTATCTCTGCCCGCCTCGATGTCGAAGGTCGAAATTCATCGTCTGCTGTGGCTGATGTGGAAGGCTTGCTTGACTGCTGAGCCTCGCGCATTTTTCTATCACACAGTTCTTTGTAAGGACTCAAACCATCTTGCAAATATCCCCTAAACCTACATACCCTTACAAAATTAAAGTCATACTTTATCATTGCAGCGAAAATCTCACGCAGTTGCTTGACGTTCAGTTCGCTACTGCATTCGGTTTCGATTGTTATCCTTTTTTCTTCCAATTACATCAGCTCTTTATCTATCAGATCTTGGTCATGGGATGCCAAAACCTCTTCAACATCATCTTCGCCAGCTTCCACAAGCCAAACTCACTTTGTCCTTACTTCGTTCACCACGATCAAAACGCTTAATTATGCCTTGTTTTACTCTAAGTGTAACACCCTTATGAGCTCTTTCAGGCTTTTTCCGATACCATAGAACTCATCTTGCTAACAGCTGCTCACAGGCACGTGTTTAAGCAATGCCAGCTGGAATGCCATTCCGAATCCAGGCGAGAGCGGCTGCTCGGGGCGCGTGCTGCCTTTTATCGCGCGTTGATTTTTTTCATAACAGTGAAAACACCTTCTGAAAGCGAAAACAGGGTACTAATGTAGGTCTTTCGTAACAGTGAGGTTTCATAAAGCGAACGTTCGAAAAGCGGGGGACACCTGTACTCTACTCTGAGCAGCAATAAAGCAGGTGCAGTGACTAACATCTGCTTCTACACATATAGAGCATCTTGCAAAACTGTTCTACAGAGAGTGTTTTTTTAAACTTCGTGCTGATTACTGCTTTCCATTTTCATTTCTAAGAGCTGAAGACTGACTTCCTTTTACAACCTGATAATAGACAAACTGTTAGATGGAATTTTACTTACATCTATTTTTCTGTCTTACAAGTGGAAGATGCTGTACGTAGAAAACAAGCTTAGCGAAACAAAAATGAGTCTATTTATCTATTACACCCCCCTCCAACCTTCTTGGCAGGTGAAGATTTCTAATCCAGCTTCTTCCTACTCTTCAAGACTCCTTTTGGAAGCAGACTGTCACTCCTTCATCTGTTCCAGTAGGTTACCAGCACTAGGAAGGCTCTCTTTGCTCTGATGCTCAAATAACTCATTGAGTACTTCCCAATATCAGGGTTTCTGTGTCATTTTGTCTTTAGAGTATTTATTTCCTTGATCTCAGTTGCACACGTTTTTCAAACCTCAAAGGAAAGTCACACAATGCAAGTGATCAGGACTAGGAAAAGGAGAGGAGCAAGGATAATATTGATCAGGGCAGTCCCTGCTCTTCATTCACCCAGGGTTAAGGACAAACAGAGGGATAGGTAAAGAGGTAAAGACGTGAGTACGAGGCAGGGGATAGCAAAGCAAACATATGAGAGATAACTCCTGGTGCTGTGGGTCAGGGGTGGGAGTTAACGGAGTCTTATGTGAAAGGGTTATACCAAAAGCAGGTCATTAAATTTCCACCTATGCAGACCTCAAGGTCTCAACTAATGCAACCATTCCAATGGCTAAGGGAATTGCCCATTGGCCAGCTGCCAAAAATATATCTTCAACCCAATTTAAATTAGTGCCGATCCACTGAGAAATTGTATTCACTGTTGTGAAAGCTGCATTTGCAGCAGCTGGAAAGGTCTTAGTTATTGTTTCAGTTGGAGTGTTAGACCAGTCAGGGGCTTACTGTTGATCTGCAAAGGAACCTTGTGAAAAGAGGTGCCTCTGTCATCGCATTGTGTCAGTTCAGTTACCTTCATAGTGTGTAGAGAAATATCTTTTTAACTTGGTTGAACTTCTTCGAGCCACTGTTGACAAATATCAAGTCCTTCTAAATCTAGACCATTCTTTGTCCAATCAATCATAGATCATTGCTTAAAACTAGACTTCCATTTTTATCTTGAAATACACAACATAGATTAAATCATCAAATAATTCCAAGAGTCATTTCCTCTATAAACCTTAAAAAATGGGTGATCCTCTGATAGCAGTATATTTGAGCAGCTTTTGTCATCAGAAAGTTCTACCTTCCGGGTGAACCAAAGGATCACATCAGTGTTATTATGATAGCATCATCTGCAGAATTCCTCGTGTTAGTGTTATTATGATAGTGACCACTGTCAAGGCTTGGCTCTACAGGCAGTTTTACTTGAATATATATTTTTTATATCTCATGAAAATTGTTTAGGGCCTAATTATTTTATTTTCTCTTCCTGTATGTTGATTGTAACACCGCGCAACCAAATACACAGCAAAGTTGAAGGCTTGTTTGTGTATGCAACATTGCCTATTTGAGGAGTAATATTATCAGTATAACCCCAAAATTTAGCATTATCAATTGGTCTCCAACAGTAAAATTTGTCACAGGCTTGTTTACCCATTTTCCAACCTGTGTTAAAAATCTATTGAATTAACAAGGACACCAATAGTTCAGAACTAACTTTTATTGTGAAGTATTATCTGCACCACAGCATGAAATATCCACAAAGGTTTGACTAAGTGCAAATAGGAAATCTGGGTATACATAATAGTCTATGGAACTAAAATCTCTAAAAAGCTCATTGGATTTATCAATTTCAGTTGACCAGGAAGAAAAATATTTTCCTCTTATTGCAGCTTCTGTTTCAGTGCATCTTTCCATCTTACCTTTCCATGCAAAAACCTGAATCAAGGGCTTCACTGGACCATTCATAGCCCAGAAATCTAGAAAATTGTCTTATTACCATGACATTTAATAGTGGAGTGGAAAATGGCCATACCTGGAAAAATAGAAACACCTAAAATCTTTGTATCAAATATGTTCATATACTTGTTGGTCATAAAGGGAAAGTGCAATAAGACATCTGTCTAATGGAGAAGTGTTCATTAACAAAATAGGATTTTTCATAATCTTCCAATCTAACAATTTCAACATTATGTAACCAAGAGTGGGATCATTCAATGACACAATCTCAATGACATTTTCTTCAAGTGTAGTGGGATCCAAGTCAAAGGATTCCACCATTAGTTTACCTTCAATATTTGGGCTGGAATCTTTCAGCTTTGTTCGGGTGTTATTAATCAGTTCTGCAAGTGATTCTTTTGTACCTTCCCATGAATCAATATTCATTTCATCTGCAATGCTGTCAGTGTGAATATTTCAGTGCGCAGGAACAACACTTTGCCAGGGGCAAGGATAAAGGGTTCCAGCGTATTAGTTCACATATCACCAAGAGGTAAGAACTATTTGGTGAGATTTAAATAGAATCTTCAATGCTAGCAGATCTGCCTAATCTAATATTCTCTAAGTCATTACATTTTAACAGTATCTGAGCCAGGTGGCTCAATTTCCATAGTAAATGCAATTTCATCTGCGAAAAAACAAATGGTAAGTAAGGCGGAAGTTAACAGTATTATTATAAACACAAATATTAAAAGTAAAATACAGCAAAAGCCACATTTCTTCCTGCAGTTTGAAACTGTCTTACTCTGCAAAAAATCATTGCATTTTGGATGTATTATCCCTGGACAATGCATCAATGAGAATTCCTCCTAAATTGGATTTTTTTTTGTTGCTTTTCAGATCTTAACATGTGTTTTATCTTTTCAATCCATCTCAGTCTTATCCACTTCCTCCCCGCCTTCCCGTCAGAGTGGAGGGATTTTGTGGTAAACTCAAGTACTGGTCTAATACGAGTGTTTCACTTATTTGGGGAGAATAAATCCTGCTGGGGCAGGCATGATGTTACCTCGGGAGACAGTTTTACATGCCCTGTGTCCCCTTCCGATCTCGATTACTCCAATCCCATTGTTAATAACCTGGGTAATGAGATAAGGAGGTTTCCATCTCGGATGCAAAGGAAAGGAAAGAAATTCCATAATAAAAATGCTGACCCTAGTTTCCATCTCTGATGGAAACTAGGGTCAGCATTTTTATTATGGAATTTCTTTCCTTGGACTCAGTCCCCTTTTTGTCATCTCCAAGCTGTCTTGTCAGGTTCTGATATTTTCTCTTAAATTACTGTTACATGCTTAAGGAGATCTGTTTTTTTGTGAGAATGATGAAATGGTCTTTTGGAGGTCACCTGATGTGATTTTCCTGCCGATTTGAGGTCACGTGATGACGTGTGCCCTGTGACTATATAATGGTCGACTCAGGTGACGCAGTGGGGTTTTTTGAGTTTGTAGATTTCCAGATAGAACATGTTGTGCCTCCGTTTCTGTTGCGTGTTTGTTTTTGTGACGCAGTTTCATTTTTAAAACGGAATGTGCGTTCGCTTACAAGATATTGCATTTGGAGTGGAAATTTGTGGCTGAAAGTGCCAATTTACTCAATTCCGACAGTTTTGAAGGGAGAGTGAAGAATTCATCGAAGTGAAGGATCGAGAGAAGTCGGCATCGTTTGGCGGTTTAATAAAGAATCGACCTTATTGAGTCTTCGTTGAAGAGAACCTGCATTGAGATAACTCTTGCAATGGCGCAATGAGTTCATGCACAAAGGCTCTCTCTCTCTAAAGGAATTTTTAAAGTCAGTCGATTTAAACTGTTTATTTTCGGCGTCGGGAATCCTGTGGACGGAACCAGCAGTAAAGGTGCGTCGGTGAAGAAATCGTTCTCCAGAGAAGTCTCTCCCAATTGAATGGGTAAAACTGTTGGATTTTCAAAGTTATCGCTTTAAGAACTATATCTGACTGTATCGCTTTAAGAACTGTTTTCGCATTTAACGCTTTAAGAACCAGAGCCAAGTGGAGTTGATGAACGGCTGCGTACCTGTTTAACCTCCGGTTAAAGTTTTCCTTTTTGTTTTTTTTTCCCTTATCGTTTATATTTGTTTAATAAATGTTTGGTTGTTTTCATAAAACCTGTCTCAATTAATATTCATTGTTGCCGGTTAGGTAACATTACCATGAACTTTCTCAATTCCTTGAGAAGAGTTATATCAGGTGTAGGCAATGGCATTTAGGTGGGCATTGTATATTAAAAAATTAAAATGTGCAATATTCTTGTGTGATGACATTTTGTTTATGGACAGCTACACTTCAGGGATAAGCAAAGCCCACTTTACCACTGAAATGGAGTGCTGTACTCTACTTGTATGCCTGTTTATCCACACATGACTTGAAAGCTTTTACCACTGAAATAAGACCCTTGGTCAGCATGTGTGCAAGTGGGGGTGCCAGAATATGGAAATATGAAATTTTGGAGTGTTGTGAAGTTTGCAATCTTCTTCTAAGAAGTCACGGAGACTAACCCTTACAACGATCAATTATCACAAGAATATACTTACTAGTTTTCCAATAAGGTGGGTTGCCTTAGGATGCCAAAAATGGGTCTATATAATCAATTTCCACATGTCCGTTGGTGCAGTTGGGTTTGTTTGAGGTGGGCAATACTCCACTCCAACGGGAGGGGTAAAGACATGTATTGAAAAGATAAAACACATGCTAAGATTTAAAGAGTACTGAAAAAATTCCCTGTTCAGGAGAAAAATCTCATAGATACATCACCTAATATCTCTCCCTAAGGCAGGTGGTCTTGCAACCTCTTCTTTATTATAGGCCAGACATTCTTTACAATTTGCAATGAATCACTTACCATTCTCCAAACATGTAAGGCTACTAGTATAACATGGCTAAATTCACGTGATTGGCTTGTCTGCCACCATGGGTGTGTCTGAATCTTTTGTGGTTTTCTTGAATCAATGCTTCCCACTTGTGGACAGGAGGTATTTGCTTCTTATCATTTTAGGGTGGCATATCCACACCTTACCTTCACCATCAGCTTTATATTTGTACCAGATATCCTTTGGAATTAGCTTTAGTATTATCTAGGAGGATTCTTAAAACATGATCCTGGTTATTTCTTCTTTGTTGCTTAACTACAACTAAAACACTGGCCTCCCTTACCATAGTAAGGTTCATCCCAACTGCTTGTTCATTACTTGTTTATTACATAGAAGTGTCAGAGGTCTGCAGTATGTCCTGGGATGTATTATAGGCATCCTTTAGTCTCATGAGACCATAGATTGGCGCCTTGGAAGGTTTCCAGGGTGCAGACATGGGCAAGGTTGTGTGGAAGACCAGCAGTTGCCCATGCTGCAAGTCTCCCCTCTCCACGCCACTGATGTCGTCCAAGGGAAGGGCATTAGGATCCGTACAGCTTGACACCGGTGTCCTCGCAGAGCAATGTGTGGTTAAGTGCCTTGCTCAAAGACACACTGCCTCAGCCAAGGCTTGAACTAGTGACCTTCAAATCACAGACAAACGCCTTGAACACTTGGCCACATGCTAATGGATGTATAATACCAGCGCGGCCACTTCGGTAGTGATGTCTGTTATCTGTCAAGTAGGGGACCGTGCACAATTCTGATTTGATGGAGACAGATGTGAGAGCACGGAGGAACATCTGGAAAACTTCTGAAATGCCCGCTTCGCCGCCGCTGCTACTGTGTGGTAACCGGAATCTCCGGAGCAGAAGGCCCGAAATCCTCACCTTTGCGTGTTTCAGCGGCCAGGGAGAGGTCGAAGGCGCTCGGCAGAGGATGGCGCTCGGGAGGCTGTATCGGAGAGGCTGGTCGGAAACTCGAGGTTTTCGGACGGATGGACTCAGTGTTGGATGTGGTCAGCTGCTTCCAAGGCATCAGCAAGTTAACGGTGCCTGGAGGTTTATGGCAGGGAGTTTCTCCCTTTTGCCGCCTGCTATCAGGGACACTGGAGTCGATCGACTCAGGGACTTTTGAGACTTTATTTGCTTATGGTTTGTTCTTCATCAAATTATGGTATTGCTTTGCACTGCTGTAACTATATGCTATAATTATGTGGTTCTGTCAGTATTAGTCTTTGGTTTGTCCTGTTTTCTGTGATATCACTCCGGAGAAATATTGTATCATTTCTTAATGCATGTATGCATTTCTAAATAACAATAAAAAGAGGACTGAGTGTTCTCATAATCTAATGGTCTAGTCAATAATAACTCATAAATGTTCTTCCACATGGACAAATGTGGAAGCAGTTTACCTTTGTGGGTTCTCCATCCAGTAGCTGACCAAATGGGAAGATCTCTTTCTTCTGCATTCCTAACATAATTAGAGTCAGTACATATCAATACTCATTCTGTTCAGTTTACTTGTTTTCAACATATTTCTAGGGCTTTAGCCTCTGTAATTTGAGCTGTATAATTCCATAAAGGATGCACATACAACTCATGTAGTTCATATTCAATTACCAAAAATAAATTTCCTTTTATAATCAGCAGCAGGGATTGTAATCGAGTGGATGCAACTAAAGGATGTTGCGCTACATTAGATCACAAGGGAGTTGGTTCTACATCTTCCATAACAGGTAAGGATTTCCAGTCATAAATCTCAGAAACATATTTCAGCTTTACGGAGTCATTTTGTAAAAGTATTTGCCATTTCCCATATCCAATTATGGTAGCTCTCCATTCATTTGTTGACAATTTGCTATTATTTTTCAAAGCCGCAAACTCAGTTTATATAATATTGGTTTGCCCCTTTTAGTGTTCTTACTGTTGTAAGTGTATAAGCATTGTTCTAAGGCAGTAAATGTCTATTCTGTTGAGGTGATATTACATGAGGCATAGTGTTTGGGGGCTTGTGTATCTTCTCCCTCATTATGGCAGATGGCTTAGGAGAAACACGAGTTCACAGAGAAAGAGATTTTGTTAGGTCTCTTATCCAGAGGTCTATTGGTCTATAGCGAGCTGAACTGCATCATCAGTTTCTGTAGCGCCTCGTAATCTTCTGGGTAAAAACAGAGGGTTTTTCATGTTCCCATTTACACCTGTTGTATAATGGTTTTGACAATTGAGCAACGCCAGATATGAAAACTGCAGTATAATTCAGTAGACTTAGGGATGATTGTAATGTTTTTGGATCTTGTACTCAAGTGACCTTTTGTCTAAATTCATGGTTAAACCAAATGGTAATTGCCCTACCTAGGAAATTTACTTTAGTACAACAGAGTTGAGATTTTTAATGTTAATTACATAGCCTTTGTCTGTCACTTTCAAGAAGTAGGTGTGGCCGGAAACTTTGACCAGATCAATTGAAGATTTATACTTCTATAAATTAATCCTTGCAGCATTTGCTGTAATGATGGTTGTTGTATCAAAATGCCAGGGCTGATTTTTGCGACAAATGTGAGCTTTGGCATATGGAAATACAAGAAATGCCTGTATCCTATTCCTCAGATTAGAGTTGCTGCTGAAATTCTCCTGTGCAGTTTATATTACAGTAACGTTAACCTTCCCCTTCTTTGCATTTTGTTTTCCCTGAGCTGCGTGGAGGGAGTGAATGTTTGGGTTAGGCCTTGCCTCTGTATAATTAGAGGGTGAAGGATGAGGCGGGCATCATTGCATGCACTGAGTTTCATTCTCTTCCCAATAACATTGATGGGACCCTTTGTCCCATAAGGAGTTCATTAGTCAAAGACTTTCTTCTGTGAATAAAGATGTAGAGTTAAAGGTCATGGCCTATACCTGGTGCCTAGCAGTCTAGGCTATGTGTGAGTATCTCTTCCTGAAGCAGGCGGTCTACAAGCAACTTGCTTGGTTTGCTGATTATGTCTTCCCTGCTCAAGGGCTGGTGTAGGAGAACACTGTGAATGCGACTGATCTGAGGAATAAGCTAGGTTTGATTACTTTGTTACTGAGGCCACATTCTCTCTACAGAGAAAAGGAGAGGACCCTATGCCAGAGTCTCATTTCTCTTGTGTGGAAACGAACAATAATCCTGCTACCACCATGTGGATGAGCAGGATCTCAACATCTTGAAATTATGCTTGTATTGGATGTTAATTAAGGGCTATTCCATGCAGGGTTCCTGCGGTTTTCACTAGGATAAAGAGGTAATATTGTAGAACGACCTAGGTCTCAGTCTGCCCTTACCATTTGTTCTCCAATCTTATCAGCTGGTAATAAGCTCTGGCTTTTGGCTATATTACTCACTGCAGTACTGAGTCTTCCACAGACATCTGCACTATTTTTTTGGTTTATAAATCCACTCATCTATTTGATATGGAAATAACATTGCTGAATATATTGGGGAGTATGACTGGCTCAGAAGGTCTGTAACTTCATGGCATTCTGAATTAACTATTTTGGAATTCCATCTGCATCAGTTAGAAGTATGACACATACTGCCTGCAAACTCTGAATAGTCAAAGGTCCAAAAACGTGATAAGAAATTTGTACTGCAGGAGCTGCAGTGGCTCACTATACAGAAACTAGTCCCTGTATTCTTCTTTGACTAGTTATAGACAATCTTTTTAGTAACTCTAGTGTATATTTCCAAGCAACTGCGCTCCAGCTAACAAAATAGTTGAAAACATAGTTCATTTATTTTCACGGATACATATTTAAAACCACACATCTTAAAACACATTTAAAGTTCATAGAAGATTTCCATCTTATAAAAGGCTTCCAAATCATAAACCGTTTTTGAAAACACAAGCCATTTCCTAAACACAATGCTACAAGGAGGTGGCTGGAGCAATTGGAAGTGGACCCAGGTGCAGGACACAGACACAGAGGTAGAATTAACAGAGGTGTATTTATTAATGGTTACTAAGAAGGCCAGGGAGCAAGGATAAAAAGCCAACATGGACATGAACGTTGGATAATAAACCAGTAAAATCTGGACTTGGGCTTGGAACTTGACTTGGGCTCAGAACTTGATTTGGGCTCAGAACTCGGAAACTTGGGACTTGGACTTGGGACTCAGAGCCTTGGGACTTGGACTGGACCGAAATGGAATGCAGAGCCTAGACTTAGACTTGGACTTGGACGTGGAATTTGGACTAGGATTTGGACTCAGACATGGAATGACAAAGCAACAATAGTCTATTCGAGTAGTGGCGAACGGCCTGCCTACTCAGCTGGATACGAGACGACGAAATCCAAACCACCACAGTCCATTCGAACCTCGGCTCGGAGTAGTGGCAATGACCAGCAAATCTCAGTTGGCCATGGAAGCGGCAGAATTCGTACCTTTGGCTCAGAGTGGTAGCAATGGCCGGCAGCTCAGTTGGACATGAAAATGATAGAATCCACAGAGCACCCCAGGCACCAAAGCCACAATGAACGGGGACTCGAATTGGGCACAACTGCGCTTGCTCAGGTGATGGTCCAGCACCGAGTAGCTGTAAGTCAGAGCTTTTATGTTGCCCACTAAGATGGGAAACCAGTAGACCTGATGGACCATGGGGAAAAGGAAATAACTGGAATGAGGAGTCAACAGACCAGACCATGACACACGAAGTTTTCTTTTAAACATAAAACATGTCTTAAACATAAAAGTTAAAAGATTAAGGATTTTTAAAACACAGGTACAATTCCTATAATCTAAAAAGGCATTCCCTCAATGCAGACAAACAAACCATCTGTCACAGAAATTGAAGCTGGAAGAATTGATTCTCATTCACCATGAGTCTCTTTCTTTATTCTTCTTGATTTTCCTAATGCCATTCCTAAAAAGCTTGAACTGCTCAACATTTATAGCCTTTATCTCCCACTTGGGTGACTTCACATGTACATGATATTTCCTCAGAATTTTTTTTTAACACAACCAGTCTAAGTATCTCTCTCTCTCTCTCTCTCACACACACACACACACACACACACACACACACACACACACACACACACACAGACAAAAACCTCAGCTTAATGTTCACAGCTCACAACTAATGCTGTAAAGTTAACTTAAAACTTCCAGCTATAAACATGGCTGTTATTGATATGCTAAATGATATTATCCATTTGTTCTGTAAGCTTCCTTGAACTAAGCAACTTAAGAGTCAGCTTGTTTGTTTGAAACAACCCATTGCCTTATACTCTACTCTGAGCAACAGTAAGGCACATGCAGTGACTAGCATTTGTTTCTACACAGGCAGAGCTTCTTCAACATATAGAGCTTGTTTGCAAAGCTGTATTATAGAGAGTGCTTTCTTAACAGCAAACTGATTACTGTTTTTCATTTACATTTTAAGAACTAAAGATTGGCTTCCTTCTATGACCAAAAGTTAAATAAACGGTTAGTTAGAAGTTTACTTACGTCTGTTTTAATCTTGCAAGTGCTAGCTGCTGTGCTTGGAAAGGAAGCTCAGCAAAAAACCTAGAAGTGAATATTCATCACAACTTGAAAGTGCTTTATAATCGTACGGTGGAGTAAGAAAGCAACAGCCAGTTTCACTATGCACATACATCAGCATCTGCAGGGACACACAGACACAAACACGCACGTACACATACTCACACAAGCACCCTCATATTCACATATGAGCATAGACACACAAACACACACACACACACAACTGCAGCATAAAGGAAGGATGGGTAACTTATTCTGATTTTATCAGTTGAGAGAGAACTATTTATCACTATACTATTATTACTCTTCTATTATTTTGTGGGAACGTTGAAATCTATCTGAGCAGAAAATAGAGATTACAGTTTAATTTCTCATTCAAATTACTCAATGCTCCCTCAATGCTTAGCCAGTTTATCAGGATATGTGTTTCTGGAATGGGTCTGGAGCCCTAGAGTGTCTGCTGCAGAGGATGTGTGACACGAATGACTGAATCTTAAAGCACATATTGTTTCAGTGAGCCCATATTTCTTTGCAGCTTTTCTACAGTACGTTTGAAGTTTAGCCACTTTTAAAAGTATGAAATAATAGCAACTGGTAGTGCAGTTGTGACTGATATTAAAAAAACTGGTGCTCTAGATACTGGAGAGAGTTCCTACTGCTCCATGCAGTGTGCCAAATGATTTTTGTATCTATTGAAACGATCTGACTATGGCTGAATACATGATCCAAAAATTGAGCTTCACTGCTTCTGAGCAGCACAAAATTACCAGGCGGGTTATGTGCTCAGGTGCTCACTCTGAAGCAAGAACATTCACACACACACACACACACACACACACACACACACACAGAAACAAGTGCAATTAAACTGAAAGACAAAAACACACACACAAACCAAGCACACATCAAGTCCTAAAGAGTGGTCTCAGCCTGAACCGTTGACTGTTTACTCAAATGCATAGATGCTGCCTGACTTGCAGAGTTTCCCTAGCATTTTGTTGCCACACATTTACAAAGACACACAGACATATTCATAAACATGCATACACAAACATACACATACACAGACACACACATCACCGTACACCTACATGCACACATACTAACACAGACACAAAATACACAAATATGCACACATATAAAGGCACATATGTGCACACACAAACACAAACACTAAATTACTGGGGAATTTAAAAATCCTTTGCCACTGATATAAATTTCAGGAGCTGTTGGATGTCACGGACAAGCCTTCGACAAGAGATAAGGAGTTCAACCGTTTTTGAATAAAGTGAGATTAAAGCATTGGTGTGAAACATATTTGCTGCACATTTAATGGCATTGTCAAATGTTCTGCATAATCTGACTTTGAGGAGATGTGCCAGATACGGCTGGATAAACACAGAATGACTATTATTGAAGTGGAACAATCAATCCAACTAAATGCCTCTAAAGCTGAGAAGAATTATTAGGGTCTAATCATTATTGCAAAATCCAATGAATAAATAGGGGAATATATAAAATATTGATAGAAACTTCAGAAAAATTTTAAACATGTGCTGGGTGCTCTCCTAAACCAAGCAGAGAGTAAAGTGATTAGGATATAAATGCATGAATTATTCATACTTCCATTTATATTGTAAATAATGACAAATGGTAAATCTGCTTCAAGGTGCCAAGGTTCATGGTTCTGCTGGCATCGTACCCCTCCTGTGCTCGGCCCAGAGGTACCAGAAAGCAAATCCAAGTCCGTGAAACATCTGATTGCCTACGACAGGTGAACAGTGAAACCAGAAGCAGCTTTGTTCTATTTTTCCTTTTCTAGCAGAGGATGTCATGAAGCAGCAGCATAGAAACAACTCCTGCCTCTTAGATGCTTCGTGACAGTACATCCTGTATACAAACTTCGTCCCACCAGAATTCGTATGCCCTATGTAGTATGACTTTGCATTCCCTTGGACACCTCTTTACTAATTGACACAACTCCTCAATTAGGACAACTGTTACACTACCATGAAGAAAGCTTACAGTTCTGTCCCACACCCACATTTTGGAAAGTTTGGTCTCCTGACTGTACTTCTATCCCCTGAGTATAGCTGGAAACTGAAGACTGCAGCACCAGCAGAGAGGACCAATAATGTATGGACAAGGGAGGTAGAGAAGCTCTTACAGGACTGCTTTGAGTCGGTGGACTGGACAGTATTCAGGGATTCATCTTCCAGTCTGACTGAATATGCCACAGTTGTCACTGACTTCTTTAAAACTGGTGTGGAAGATGTGTGTCTATGAGCACACACCACACACTCAAATAAAAACCATGGATGAACCAGGAGATTTGTAGTCTGCTGAGGGGTAGATCTATGACATTCAAGTCTGGTGATCAAGGACTATACAAGAAGGCAAGGCATGACTTATGGAGGGTTATCTCAAGAGCAAAACAACAATTCCAGTTGAGGTTAGAAGCGGTATAGGATGCACATCAACTCTGGCAGGGTTTGCAGGACATTACTTCCAACAAAGCAAAAGCTAACATCATGAATGGCAGTGATGCTTCACTCCCAGATGAGCTCAATGTCTTTTATGCTGACTTTGAAAGGGAAAATAAACTACAGCTATGAGTATACCTGCAGCATCCAGTGAGCCTTTGATCTCTGTCTCGGAGGCTGACGTCAGAATGTCTTTCAAGAGGGTGAACCCTTGCAAGGTGACAGGTCCCGATGGTATACCAGACAGGGCACTGAAAACCTGTGCCAACCAACTGGCGGGTGTGCTCAAAGACATTGTCAGTCTCTCATTGCTACATTTGGAAGTTCCCACCTTCTTCAAAACAATCATACTAGTGTCCAAGAAGAGCAGAGTGAGCTGCCTTAAAGAGTATCACCCAGTAACACTCACACCTATGGTGATGAAGTGCTTTAAGAAGTTGGTTATGATTAAAATCAATTCCTGCCTAAGCAAGGACCTAAACCCATTGCAATTTGTCTATTGCCATAATAGGTCTACAGCACATGTGATCTCATTGGCTCTTCACATAACCTTGGATCACCTGGACAATACTAATACTTACGTCAGGCTGCTGTTCAGTGTTTAACAAAATCACTTATACAATTCTGATTAAAAAGCTTCAGAACTGGGGCTTCTGTACCTACCCCTGCAACTGGATCCTTGACTTTCTCACTGGAAGACCACAGTCTATGTGAATCAGAAATAATTTCTCCACCTCACTGATAATCAATACTTGCACACTTCAAAGATGTGTGCTTGGCTCACTGCTCTACTCTCCCTCTACACCTATGACTGTGTGGCTTGCCACAGCTCACGTGTCAACTGTAAATTTGTTGATGACACAATTATTGTTGGCAGAATTTCAGATGGCGATGAGATGCCGTACATGAGCAAAATAGTTCAGCTAGTTGTGTGGTGTCGCAGCAACAACCTTGTACTCAACATCAGTAAGACCAAAGAATTGATTGTGAATGTTCAAAGGAGTAAGACATCAGTCCTCATCGAAGGATCAGAAGTGGAACGGGCAATCATATGGATCACAAAAGATGTGTCTGGTGTAAAACTGAAAATGAGTACAGGGTCAGCTTTGTCCGTAACATCAGAGGCTGTCTACAACAGACTGCTTTCTAAGCTAACAGCAGAAAAGACCTCTGTGATGCTAAAACCTACACAGGTGAAAAAAATGTCTGCCAAAGGCAAACTGAAAGTGAATGTGACATACAGAGGCACAACACAGCAGTTAGAACTTTATGTGTTGAAAAGTGGAGGGCCAGCACTTTTCAGATGTGAGTGGTTGAGAAAAATCCAACCAGAGTGGCACACAATGAAAGCTCTCGTTATGTCATCAACGGGCAACTGCAGCCCTAATGGTAGCACCAACCAAAGACTTAATGCTAATGAGAAGATGTTTTAGAAGGATAGTGGTAAACTCAAAGTCATGAAGGCCAGAATCGAAGCAGCAGGACCAAAATTCCAAAAAGCGTGTCCAATGCCTTATGCACTACGTCCTAAAGTAGATGCTGAACTTCTGAGCTTGGAGGCATTTGGCATTCTTTCCAAGGTTGAGTGGAGCAATTAGGCCACAACCATTGTCCCTGTGATCAAGAAAGTGAAGGCTGAAGGTACAAAGTGAGCACCAACAATGTGCTGCGCACTGTGCAGTATCCACTGCCGTGAATAGAAGACATTTTTGCATCTTTGGTAGGCGGGAAGAGGTTTTCAAAGACTGACTTGTCACAAGCCTATCTGCAAATGGAGGTTGAGGAGTCAAGCAGGAAGTACCTCAGAATCAACACTCAGAAGGGACTGTTTTGGTATAATCGTATCGTTTTTGGTGTCACATTATCTCCAGCAATTTACAAAGAGCAATGGACCAAGTGCTCCAAGATATCCCAGAAACGCACTGTAACCTTGATGACAGCATCATGACTGGCAAGAATGATGTAGAGCACCTGAGGAACCTTGGTAAAATGCTTACCAGGCTGAGTATGATCTGTGTGCAAAGAAAGAAAAATATACGTGTTTCAAGAACAAAATATTATATCATATTGTGGACATGTCATCTACAAGCAAGGCTTACATAAGTCACAAGAGAAGATTGTATCAGTGCTACAGACACCCAAACCAGAAAATGTGTCACAACTCAGGTCATATTTGGGCCTTGTAAACTACTACCGCCAGTTTCTCCCAAACTTTGTTACAGTGCTACATCTATTGAACGCGCTGTTACAGACAGGAGCAAAGTGGGAATGGTCAGAAAGATGTGAAACATCATTTAAGGAAGCAAAGAGTCTAATAACATCCAATGAACTGCTCACCCATTATGACCCATCCCTGCCCATCAGACTGGCGTGCGATGTGTCTCCTTATGATATTGGAGCTGCTTTGCCACACATTATGAAAGATGCATATGAACGTCTGATTTTATTTGCTTTAAGATCACTGACAAGTGCAGAATGCAATTACACACAGATCAATCAAGTGGCCCTTAGTCTAGTATGGAGAGTAAAAAGTTCCACCACTACCTCTACCGACAGAAGTTTACTCTAATGACAGACCACCAGCCCTTTGTATCCATTTTAAATCCCAGGAAGGGAATTCCAGTGATGACTGCTACCCAGTTGCAATGTTGGCCATTATTCCGAGAAGCCCACTCCTATGACATAGAATTCAAGGATACCAACCAACACAGTAATGCTAACGGCTTGTCATGTCTTCCACTGTTGACAACTGAAGAAGAGAAGTCTTCATTCTGTGACCCAGCAGAAGTGTTCTATACAGCATTGGTGAACTAGCTGTCAGTAACAATTTCTGAAATACAAAGAGAAACAAGGAATGACCTGACATTGTCAAAAGTCAATGACATCACCAGGCAAGGATGGCCAGCTCAAGGTAATCCTATGCTTCCAGAGTTCTCAGTGAAACAAGACCAACTGTCTGCATGTCCAAGAACCCTGATGTGTTATGTTGTGATATGGTTCTCTTTAAACAGCGTACCAGTGTGTTAGCTAACCTGCAGGAAGGACACTGGAGTACAGTCAAGATGAAGAGCCTTGCACAGAGCTATGTGTGGTGGTGGTCGGGAATAGATAGCCAGATTGAAGACTTGACCAAAAGCTGTTAGGAATGCCAGGAAGTTGAAAATGCACACCCACAGGCACCTTTATTTCTATGGGAGTGACTGTCTTCACCATGGCAAAGAGTGCATATTGACTTTACTGGGCTATTCATGGACTCCATGTTTCTGATTGCTGTGGATGCTCATTCAAAGTGGCCTGAGGTCATACCAATGAAGTCAACCGCATCAGAAATGACTGTTTCTGCTCTGAGGACTATCCTCTTGTGAAATGGCTTACCTGAACAAATTGTGAGTGACAACAGCCCACAATTCACGTCAGAAGAGTTCAGACTATTCATGAAGAAAAATGGCATCAGACATTTCAAGACAGCTGCAAATGGGTTAGCTGAAAGGTTTGTCCAAATCTTCAAGAAGTCCAGTAAAGTGATGGACCAGAAGGATATTTCTTCACAGCACAAGGTGGACAACTTCCTTTTTGTATGTTGGAACCCTGTTCATGCAATGACAAATCAAACACGTGCAACGCTGTTCATGAGCGGGAATCTGAGATCTTGCTAAGACCTTCTGAAATCAGTCCTTTGGAGGGAAGTGCAGAATAAACAGTTCAGCCAGCTGCCAAGTAAATCAGCATGGAGCTTCGAGTCTCGACAGGATGTCCTAGCACTTGATTACTGAGAAGACAAGTAGACACCCAGTAGGATAGCTACAACAACTGGACCACTGATGTACGCAGGGGATGTTGGAGATCATACATGGAAACACTATGTGGACCAGATACTGGATGGTCAGCCGAAGAACACAAGATGGACATATTGCATCCACTAGACGTACCTCTCACTGACGATCAAGTCACTGACAGCATCACGGCATCTGCAACAGGGAAAGTTGTCTTTGACAAGACACCAGCCAAACCTGATCATGAGGAAATCTGCAGATGCTGGAAATTCAAGCAGCACACATCAAAGTTGCTGGTGAACGCAGCAGGCCAGGCAGCATCTCTAGGAAGAGGTACAGTCTACGTTTCGGGCCGAGACCTTTTGTCAAGACTAACTGAAAGAAGAGTTTTGAAAGTGGGAGGGGGAGGGGGAGATCCAAAATGATAGGAGAAGACAGGAGGGGGAGGGATGGAGCCAAGAACTGGACAGTCAGTTGATTGGCAAAAGGGATATGAGAGGATCATGGGACAAGAGGCCCAGGGAGCAAGAAAAGGGTTGGGGGAGGAACCCAGAGGATGAGCAAGGGGTATAGTGAGAGGGACAGAGGGAGAAAAAGGAGAAAGAGAAAAAGAATGTGTGCATATAAATAAATAACAGATGGAGTACGAGGGGGAGGTGGGGCATTAGCGAAAGTTTGAGAAGTCAATGTTCATGCCATCAGGTTGGAGGCTACCCAGGCGGAATATAAGGTGTTGTGCCTCCAGCCTGAGTGTGGCTTCATCTTTACAGTAGAGGAGGCCGTGGATAGACATACCAGAATGGGAATGGGACGTGGAACTAAAATGTATGGCCACTGGGAGGTCCTGCTTTCTCTGGCGGACAGAGCGTAGATGTTCACAACTGACTGTCCAGCTCTTGGCTCCACCCCTCCCCCTCTTCTCCTATCATTTTGGATCTCCCCATCCCCCTCCCACTTTCAAATCTCTTACTAGCTCTTCTTTCAATTAGTCCTGATGAAGGGTCTCGGCTCAAAACGTCGACTGTACCTCTTCCTAGAGATGCTGCCTGGCCTGCTGCATTCACAAGCGACTTTGATGTGTGTTGGCCAAACCTGATACCACTCCACAGGTCTAGAGGCACTATCCTGAAAGAAACAGAGAGCCACCCAAAAGACTGAATCTTTAGTATAGTGAAGTTAGTTGTGGACTGTTATTTTTTTAAAAAAATCAAGAATACACTGTTATTGTGAAAGTATGTTTATTCACATGGGCGGTGCACAGGTCTGGGAGCGAAGTTTAAAAGGGGAAAGCTTCGCAGGAACTCCACTATAACCGGCGCACCAATCATGAGTTGGAGAGCAGAGAAGGTTGAGGCATAAAAGGGAGACATTGCATCTCAGAGTGGTCATCAAAGGAGCGGTCATCGGTGAAGTGGCCTGAGGCAGAGTGGTAGGGCTTTGGCTCATTCGGGCTTCGGTCAGGTAAGTGGACTTCATTTTTCCTTGCATTTTTTTTTCTGGAGGAATAGACAGCATGTCTGTAGGGTTAGTACTTTGCTCTGGGTGTCAGATGCGGGAATCCTGGGAACCTTCCAGTCTCCCGGATGGCCACATCTGCGCCAGGTGCACCGAGATGCAGCTCCTGAGAGACCGTGTTAGGGATCTGGAGCTGTGGCTCGATGACCTACAGCTTATTAGGAAAAGTGAACAGAAGCTACGAAGAATTAGTCACCCTGAGGCTGCAGGAGTTAGATAAGTGGGTGACTGTCGGGGAAGAGATGGGAAGAGCTCAGATAGTAGAGAGCACCCCTGTGGCCGTCCTTCCCAGTAATCATTATCTCATTTTGGATGTTGTTGAGGTGGGTGACTTGACAGAGGACAACCATGGTGATCGGGTCTCTAGCACTGAGCCTGGTTCCGTGGTGCGGAAGGGAGAGAAGAAGATGAGGAACGTGGTAGTCACAGGGGATTCCATAGTGAGGGGAACAGACAGGAGGTTCTGTCAGCCTGATAGAGATATCCGCATGGTGCGTTTCCTCCCAGGTGCGAGGGTATCGGATGTCTCAGATCAGGTGCAGGGTATTCTGAAGGGAGAGTGTGAATAGTCAGAAGTCTTGGTACACGTTGGTACCAATGACATAGGTATAAAAAGGGAGGAGGTACTGAAGAGAGAATCCAGGGAGTTGAGTAGGAAGCTAAAAAGCATGACCTCCAGGGTAGTAATCTCAGAAATGCTGCCTGTGCCACATGATAATGAGCAGAAGAATAGCATGATCAGGCACATTAATGCCTGGTTGGGAAATTGGTGTAGGGGGCAGGGCTTCGGGTTCCTGGATCATTGGGGCCTCTTCTGGGGTACGACCTGTACAAAAAGGACAGGTTACACCTGAACCAAAAGGGATCCAATATCCTAGCAGGCAGGTTTAATATAGCTGTTAGGGAGGGTTTAAACTAATTTGGCAGGGAGATGGGAACGGGAGTGATAGGGCTGAGGAAGGGGAAAACAGAAATAAATCAAAGGTAGTTTGCAACAGAGATGATAGAAAGGACAAGCAGGAGATAAGGCATAATCACACCCAGTGGGATGAGTTACAGGGCAATAGAAATGTGGCACAGTTAAAACAGAAAACAACAAATACTGGACTGAAAATGTTATATTTGAATGCACGCAGCATAAGAAATAAAATGAACAATCTTGAAATTCAGCTACAGATTGGCAAGTATGGCGTTGAGGCCATCTCTGAAACTTGGCTAACAAATGGCTGCCATTGGGAGCTGAACATCCAAGGATGTACAGTGTATTGGAAAGATAGGTTAGTAGGTAGAGGGGGTGGTGTGGCCCTGTGTATATTAAATCATTAAAAAGGGATGACACAGAATTGGAAGGTGTAGAGTCTCTATGGGTTGAGTGAAGAAATGGCAAGGGTAAAAGGACCCTAATGGCAGTTGTATACAGGCGTCCAAACAGCAGCCGGGATGTAGATTACAAATTACAACAGAAGATAGAAAAGGCATGTCAGAAGGGCAATTCCATGATAATTGTTGGGGATTTTAACATGAAAGTGGATTGGGAAAACCAGGCCAGTATTGGACCTCAAGAGAGAGAATTTGTAGAATGTCTAAGGGATGGATTTTTAGAACAGCTTGTTGTTGAGCCCACTCGGGGATCGGCTGTGCTGGTTTGGATGTTGTGCAATGATCCAGAGGTGGTAAGAGAGCTTAAGGAACCCTTGGAGAACAGTGATCACAATATGATCAAGTTCATTTTGAAATTTGAGAAGGAGAAACTAAATTCCAATGTGCCAGTATTTCAGTGGAATAAAGGAAATTACAATGGCATGAGAGGGGAACTGACCAAGGTTGACTGGAAAGAGATATGAGCAGGAAGGACAGCAGAGCAGCAATGGCTGGAGTTTCTGTAAAAAAAAATGAGGGAAGTGCAAGACAGATATATTCCAAATACAAAGAATTTTTTGAATGGAAGAAGGACACTACCATGGCTGACAAGAAAAGTCAGAGCCAAAGTAAAAGCAAAAATGAGGGCATACAAGGAAGCCAAAGCTAGTGAGAAGATAGAGGATTGGGAAGCTTTTAAAAACTTTCAGAAGGAAACTAAGACGGTCATTAGGAAGGAAAAGATGAATTATTAAAGGGAGCTGGTGACTAAAATCAAAGAAAAACATTAAAAGCTTTTTAAGTATATAAAGGGTAGAAGAGAGTTAAGGGTAGATATAGGATCAATAGAAAGTGATGCTCTAGATATTGTAATGAGAGATGCAGAGATGGCAGAGGAACTGAATGCGCATTTTGCATCAGCCTTCACAGTGGAAGACATCTGCAGTATACCGGACATTCAAGAATGTCAGGGAAGTGAAGTACGTGCAATGAAAATTATGACTGAGGAGGTGCTCAGGAAGCTTAATGGTCTGAGGATAGATAAATCTCCTGGACCTGATGGAATGTGCCCTCGGGTTCTGAAGGGAGTAGCTGGAGAGATTGCAAAGGCATTAACAATTACCTTTCAAGAATTAATAGTTTCTGGCATTGTACCGGATGACTGGAAAATTGCAAATGTTACTCTGCTATTTAAGAAGGGTGGGAGGCAGCAGAAAGGGAACTAGAAACCTGTTAGCCCGACATCAGTAGTTGGGAATTTGCTGGAATTGAGCACTAGGGATGTGATTACGGAGCACCTGGAGGCACATGACAAGGAAAATCCTGCCTGACTAACCTACTGCAATTTTTTGAGGAAATTACAAGCAGGGTAGACAAAGTAGATATGGTAGATGTGGTGTACTTTGATTTTCAGAAGGCCTTTGACGAGGTACTGCACATGAGGCTGCTTAGCAAGTTTAAAGCCCATGGAATTACACGAGAGTTACTTGCGATGGTGGAGTATCGGCTGATCAGCAGAAAACAGAGAGTGGGAATAAAGGGATCCTATTCTGGCTGACTGCCGGTTACCAGTAGAGTTCCACAGGGGTCAGTTTTGGGACCTTTGCTTTTTACAATGTATGTTAATGATTTGAACTATGGGATTAATGGATTTGTGGCTAAGTATGCCGAAGATACAAAGATAGGTGGAGGATCGGGTAGTGTTGAGGAAACAGAGAACCTGCAGAGAGTCTTAGATAGTTTAGGAGAATGGACAAAGAAGTGACAAATGAAATACAATGTTGGAAAGTGTATGGTCATGCACTTTGTGGAAGAAATAAACGAACAGACTATTATTTAGATGGGGGGAGAATTCAAAATGCAGAGATGCAAAGGGACTTGGGAGTCCTTGTGCTGGATACTCTAAAGGTTAACCTCCAGGTTGAGTCAGTGGTGAAAAGGGCGAATGCAATGCTGGCATTCATTTCTAGAGGTATAGAATATAAGAGCAGGGATGTGATGTTGAGGCTCTATAAGGCACTCGTCAGACCACACTTGGAGTATTGTGTGCAGTTTTGGGCTCCTTATTTTAGAACGGATATACTGACTTTGGAGAGGGTTCGGAGAAGATTCATGAGAATGATTCCAGGAATGAAAGGGTTACTGTATGAGGAACACCTGGCAGCTTTTGGGCTGTACTCCTGGAGTTCAGGAGAATGAGGGGGGATCTCATAGAAACATTCCGAATGTTAAAAGGCCTGAACTGATTCGATATGGTAAAGTTATTTCCCATGGTAGGGAAATCTAGGACAAGAGAACACGACTTCAGCATTGAAGGACGTCCATTTAGAAAAGAGGTGTGGAGAAATTATTTGAGTCAGAGGGTGGTAAATCTGTGGAATTTGTTTCCACGAGCAGCTGTGGAGGCCAAGTCATTGAGTGTATTTAAGGCAGAGATAGATAGGTTCTTGATTATACAGGGCATCAAAGGGTATGGGAAGAAGGCAGGGGAGTGGATAGGACTGGAAGAATTGGATCAGCCCATGCTTGAATGGCGAAGCAGATTCGATGGGCCGAGTGGCCTATTTCTCTTCCTATATCTTATGGTCTTATGGTCTGCTAAAGGGAAGTTGAATGTTTTGTTACATTTACAGGGTTATATTACATTAATCCAAAGGGGGAGGAAGTGTAGTGTATGGATCTATTTCTTTTAGTATGACAACTCCCTTAGCACTAATTATTGACGGATTACTTACCCATGTGCATTGATTCATAGCTGTCTCTGCAAAGTGATTAGACAAGTTAACTTCACCTCCAAGCGTGTGCCTTTTTTATTTGATATGTAGTTGTACTGACACAATACAAATAATCTGCTGGGTCAAGCAGAGTCTGTATTACACCTTGATCCTTTGTTTTGAACCAGGCCCCAGTTGGCCTTCTTACTATTCCAAAATATTGTTTATTCTCACAAGAGGGACCACTGCAGGGACAGAACTATCCACAAAGAATGAGTGAAAGTTTTTCAAAGAGTCTCCAATGTTTACAGTGGTTGAGACTACTTGCCTTGAAAATTGATTGCTTTTTTTTAATAATTTGAAAGTCAAATCAAATGCACGTTTACCAAAAAGGAATATCAAGCAGATATGTTTACCACGATTTCTTCTGTGAATTTTGCTACAAATCTGCTCTTATGAAAGAATCACCTCAAATATCTGAGTCCTTCACCCAAATGGGAATTAGTTGTATTAATTATTTATGACTTATTGACTTCTGGAAAATGGACGTCTCTGGCAAAGCCATCCCAAGCAGTCCTGAGAACATAAAGAGAAACCCACCTCAGGGAGATACTCAGAGGCTGCTGTTGAGGTTTTTCGACAGTTAAAGAGTCTCCATTCATCATGGGAATTGTGCAAAATATAACACAACTTGTAGAATGAAAGAAAAGCAGGAACTTCAGGAAGACTATCACTCAAAGTCAAAATCAAAGTCGTTTGCACAAGTACATGTATGTAGAAGTGCAATGAAAAGCTTAATTGCAGGAAGATCAAAGGCACACAACATCAGACCCACAGCATTCACAAGAGAAACATAAATGATACACAATCACACAGGTAGAACACAACTGATGGCAAAAAATATTCCACTGCAGTGCAATGTTGTCGAACTGTCACAGTGCACTGAGGTTGCTGATCAAGGTGTGCCGGTTGCTTCAAGAACCGGATGGTTGAAGAGAAGTAGCTCCTGAACCTGATGTTATTGGACTTCTGTAAGTCCTGCCAGATAGCAGCTGCGGAATGTCGTAGCCCATGGCGATGGAAATCTTTGATGATGAATATTGCCTTTTTGATGCAGTACCTCATGTGGGGAGCGATGTGCCAGTGATGTATTGGACAGAGCTCACCGCTCTCTCCACCTTCTCACATCCCTGAGTTAACAGAACATTTTATTATGAAACTACTATACACCAATGCACCAGACCATAACAGGCTAGTACCCAAGATTTGTAACAGGTAGCAATGCGATTGGTTTTATTTGTAACCTATAGATGAATAATAACTAACTGTTTGAATAGAATTCAAATAAAAGCTGATGAAAAGTCACCTTTTTTGTGGAGTCACTAACCCTCCCGGAAGTGAGGACTTTAATGTGTTCCACAGCCCTGCTCAATCTCCATTGTCCTTACAAAGAATTTATCCAACCCACGTTTACAAGTTACCAATAAACCCTCCTCCTCTGCTCCTGATCAAGTAAAACACTGCCTCGAAATCTCAGACTCCCTGGGAATTTTTTTGTCAATTATCCTGAATTCTATGGCCGCCCACCAGTTTGGCTGATGGAGTTTCTATTTTGTTGTGGCAGATGCCCATCTTCTCTCTCTATGAAATCACTGTTGGGCAAAACGTTAGAATCCTGAAATAAAAATCGCAATTTCTGGTCAGGCAGCACCTGTGGAGAAAAAAAGAGAAGGTCATTAAGTAGTAACGTTAGCTCCGTTGCCCTGTCTATGGATGATGGATGACTTGCTGTGAATGTCCAACATCATATTCTTGTTACAATGTGGCTGTGTTAACCTTGGAAAAAGAGTTTCAGTTGCCTCTGCTCAACAATAACAGGTGTGTTTAATATCTTTTGAGATATGGTGCTTCTTATCCAAAGGAAGAAGGCAGCAACCAACAATTCTCTGGTTTCTTCCAAAATAGCATCCAAAAGGCTCATTAGAGCTCAGTTTAAATTCTCATTCAAAAGGTGGCACTTCTGGTAATGCAGCATGCCCTCAGTCCTTCTCTAAAATTGCTATGAAACATTTGAAATTCATTAAATATGGAATAATCTCCTTTATACAGAAATGTGTTTAAATGCTGTGATAGGAAAAAAGTCACCGACTGGGACTAGATCTCAGAGTACATGCAATGCAAGTTGCATCATTTTTCTGAGTGTTCCCATGGTTTGATGAGTAGTTCATAACTATACAATGCACAATGATCCCAGCTTGGACTTCAGCTGCTCTTGTTAGTCAGTCGTCTTTAAACTGATTACCTCTTCTCATTATTTTCCCATCTCCTTATTTACTTCAAAATATTAATTTCTCTTTCAATTTTATGTCCCACCCTAGGCCAAGCAATCTTTTCCTTTTTTCTTATGAAACACTTGTGTATTCTGGCACTTTCCATCTTCCTTTCTGAATGTTTTATTAATGCTGGACATGTCCTGGAAAAGGGTTATTAAACAGAATGCTTAGTAGTCCAAATGCAGTTACTTATTACATAATGTCAAATGATGTTCTTCTACAAAATGCTCAGAGACCAAATGATGGAAGATAATTTAATTAGCCGGATGCATTAGTGATAAAGTAGAAGAAATTAAGCACTTCATTAATGTGAAATTGATAAATTCAAGGGCAGAAATATTTTTTTCCCTGCAATAAATTCCTCAAACAAATTTGTAGTAGGTGAATCATAGCGATTGCAGCTGTCATTTTGGAGAAGCATCACTGGACTGTAAATTGTCTCTGCTTCTCTTTCCCCAGATACTTTCTGATCTGCTGAGTGTTTCCAGCAGTTTTGCTCTTTTTCTGCTCCCCATGTTATTCCTTCAGCCACACTTCCTGCGATTCTGCAAAGTCAAAGTCAAGGTGGAATTTATTTTCATATGCACGAGTACATGTATGCAATAAAAACCTTAGTTGCAGCAGCATCACAGGCACATAGAATCATATAAGCAGCGTTCACAAGGAAAACATAAATTATATACAATTTGTACAAGAACAAAAGAAACCAAGTCTATTTTAGTGAATAATGAGCGAAGTATTCATAGTGTTCCTAAATTGCAATGATTAGCATTACGCAACAAACACAAAATGCTGGAGGAACTCAGGCAACATCTATGGAATTGATGAAGTCCGAATAAAGGGTCTTGGTCCCAAACATTAACTGTTTATTTCCCTCCATAAATGCTGCCCGACGCGCTGAGTTCCTCCAGGTTTTTGTATGCGTTGCTGAAGATTTCCAGCGTCTGCAGAATCTCTTGTGCTTATGATTAGGGTTATGCCATTTGGTTCAAGAACAAAATGGTTGAAGGAAAGAAGGTGTTCTTGAACTTGATGGTGAGAGACTTCAGACTCCTGTACCTCCTGCAAAAAGATGGCAGATGGAATGGTTCTGGAGACTTCATTACTGTCGCCATCCTACAAGCTTCAGCAGTCAGTGAGAAGCAACTAGGCCTCAGTTGGTGGGATCTGAAACCCATCACTAGACCACTCAAGTAGGGTGATCAGAAATGTTTATGATCAGAAATGTTTACAAAACTCATTCAATGGTGATAAATGTTTTTAAAATGTAAATAAACAATCCTTTAAACTCATTTAAATAATCTGACTTAATTTAAACAATTGAGAATAAATGGGATAAAAAGCACTGCACTACATTTTATGTATACTTTGCAAAAGTTACATGGAAACTGTGTTTAAAATGTTAACCATCGGAAACTTTAACTATAGGTGGCGTGCAGAATTAACACTTTGTAGCAGAGCAGCTGCAATCATTTTCATGTTGGTTAAAAATCCTATTTCATGAAGCAGATATATTTGGCACCACTATCTCACTGTACCGGAATTCTATGTCTTCCCTTCATATTGACTCAGAAATTACCTCACTCTAGCCAAAATAACTCAGTGGTCAAATGATGCCTGGCAAGGCTGTTGCCACAACCCTCCCACATGATTCTGACTGATTGACCCGGGCCTCGAATCAGCATTCAATGGACCATACAAATTGGGGCCTGTGCTGCTGCAATAATCTGTTAATTTAGGACCACATTAGCCAGCAGACCAACTGGAGATAAAACGAATAGGAATTAGCCAGCTGAGGAACGGCTCAGTTCCTGGCAATCCCACTCCTTGAAGACGTGCTCTGCTTTTGCCATAGATCAATTACAATAACTTTGTTCTGGCTAATTCTGCTAATCCACAGCAAATTTTAGGTTTCAACTTCAGCTAATTGCTATGTTTTGCAACTCCAGAAATTAATCAAAAGAAAAACCCAGGAGCCCGAGGGATAACTCATGTACGTTTAGTTTTACTTTTCATGAGGTGCTCACGTATGACATGATGGCGTAACGACATAGGCAGTCATATACCTTTACATATTACCCATAATAAATTATTTAAGCAAACAAAGAATGCTTAATCAAACAATATATTTACAATATTACTCAAATGTTACCGAAATATTAAATGCATGATACTAATGTGCAGGAAATCCAGTTTAATCATCCTGGCAACACCCACCATGCCCCGAAAAATCTGGCCACATTTTCTCATATATAACCTGAGCTGATTCTTTGCTGAGTTTTGTCAACACCATGCTGGAGTATAATTGGAGTCTCATGTGAAAGAAAAAGCCCATGAACTGCTGGAAACAATCTGTAAACATTTCAAATCTTTTGCTCATGAGGTACAGTATATCGTACAAAGAGGAGGGAGAAAGTCTTTGGGTCTTCTGCTTTCAGAGTCTGAAGTCTACCTCTCAGAACGCAGACAATCAAACACTAACAAACTCAAGCACCTTAGGTGGACAGCAGAGAAACAACATAAGTGACAATTTTTCTGGTGAGCTGACCATCTGTTTGCTTTGGGCTCCTGTCAGCAATGGGAAACCAGAAATCATCTGCCTCTGCACAGTGGGGGAATGCTGGAGGAAACGAGCGCTTCCCGCTGTGAGTCAGATTTAGTGATTCTGTGCATCAACTCTATTTTTCTTTTAAATAAGCCATCTGCTTTATTGGTTAACCATCAGTTAACATAATGTCAATCTCAGCACAAAATGCCTTGTGGGATGGAAGCCTTATTTTCAGCTTTTTTTTCTTCCCCCCGCCCCCAGCATGGTCCAACCTCAACTACCTTAATGGTACCTTGGCTGGGTAAGAATACTTTACTCCTGGGTCAGCAATGGAAACACCCCACACTGAATGGTTCAGTGCCAGCTTCTGATCATACGTCTACCTGTCCTCTCTGTTAAAGTAGCAGAGGGTGCTGGTTGCTAGTTTTCTTTCCAAAATGAACCGTTAGTTTATGCTTACTCTTTGAAACCAGGGCGACGCAGCAAGTAGAGCCTTGCAGCACCAGTGAGTCAGATTCAATCTTGACCTCAGTTGCTGAGTATGTTCACACATTTTCGCTGTGACTACGCACAATCCGCCAAGTGCTCCCGTTTTAAATGCATATCCTAAAGATCTGTAAATTAGGAGATACATTGGCCATTGCAAAGTGCTCTCCATATGTAGGTGAGTGATGGAATCTGAGGGAATGAAATAAGATTACTGAAAGGGCACTTAATGATCTGTGCAGACATGACAAGCAAATGACTATGACTCAATGACATCATTCAGGACAGGGCAGTTCTGCAGCTGAATTTTCTTTTTAAATGCTGAATTTCAGAGGAAGCATAGTCAAGACCCATCTAGCCTCCAGGTTGTCAGCAAAGAACTCATGGCACCAGTTATACAAGCGGATGGAGTTCTCCCAAAATTCAACCCAAATTATTGATAAGTTGACAATCTGGTTAAAGTCACGTTGTCAGCGGTGGAACCATCTGTGAAAGTTGGCTGCCGTTACAGAATTCCCTGATCTTCAAAGTAGTTAACTCAAATAACAAATAAACTCTTCGCAGGCTTAAAGCTGGGTACAGGTATCGATTATAACTGACGTTTCGATGACAAACTCTGCCTCTTCTTCAGGGATGATGTCTGGGTAAGACTTTGACCTGCAAATACGACCTGTGAATTAGGTCAGCTGATGTTTACAGGATTCCTTGTGAGTGCAGAGCAGTGTATATTGGCCAGACGGGACACGGTGGAAGCCTACATCAAGGAGCACAGGAGGTGTTTCCGTTTGGGTCACCCGGAGAAATTGGTAGTACTACAACATTGCATTTGCAATGGCCATAAGATTGACTTCAATGACACAAAACTACTATGCCCTGCCAATGGTTTTTGGGCCCACCTGGTAAATGAAGCAATTGAAATAAAACTGGAGGAAAAGAACTTTAACAAGGCAAATGTCTCGCTCCAAGTAAGAACTGGAACTCAATTGTAAACAAGGTTCAAGAGTGGAAATCTGATTGGATGAGGACTAACCAATCGGGAGGGACGGACTACGGCAGCATAAATACCACTGGACTAGACTTACCCAGATTTGTCATCTATATATCGGTTATAATCGATATCTGTACCCAGTAAATTTGTTATATACTCCTGGAAAGCACTTGATCCTTTTTTGTAGTTAACTCACTTTGGAACTAGCCCACGATATTAGGAGATGCTTTACAAATATTTATTTATTCTGATCAGAACATAAAATGTAATGGAAAACACTCAATAAGCTGTTAGCATTACCTCATGCACGTTCAGGGGATGAGGACAACAATTTTCTGCAACGAGTACTTATTGAATTCATTTCTTAGTTTTTACTGGACTTCTCAGTAAGCAGAATTTAGTCAGTCTGTTTCTGGAATCTGCTTCCACTTATTCAGGATCATTTCTCTTGCTGCCATGCTTCGTAGCTGAGTCAGCAGACAAGTCAATGGTTAAGCAACTGAAAGAACTAATTAAAAGCTGTGCCAAACACTATTATTTTATTTCTGGGACTTTTTCTTCATTTTAGTGCATGGAGCAAATTAACAGAAAATGTATTATCGAATAAGATGAAGATGGAGTGAGACGCAGTCTTTGAGTGAGATAGTGGTGGATGTGAAACATCCCATTTAATTAAGTGGGCTGATTAAGCACCATCTCCCATCCTTAAATCCACTTGAGAAGGTGGAACTGTGCTGCCTTGCTGACCCATTGCAATCAGTGTGTTGAAGATAGCTCTCCAGAGCTGTTGCTAAGGAAATCCAGGGGTTTCACCCTCAAGTGGCAATCTAGTCAGGATTTGGAGTGGAGCCAGGAAGTGATAGTCCCCTCATTTACTTCTAGAAATCCAAACACGGATCAAATTCTCTGAGAAATATGAATTGTACTTCTCTTGAATTTTCCATCTCAAACAATTGAGCGGGAGGTGCAGAATCAAATATCGCTGAATCGCTGATTGTACGTTCTAGTATCAATTGTTTGGCGACAATAAAGTATAAAGTATAAAACCTCACAATTTTTTGTTAGCATAGTTTGAAAGTGGATTAGGCTGAAACTGGAATCTGTCATTCACTGGCAGTGCCTCCACAACTTTGCTATAGCCTTCAGCTACTGTGTCTTGGACTTCCTTCCTGAACTCTCCAGTGCACCAACCCTTTGCCACCATTAAAAACACTCAGAAAGCTTATTGCTTCCCCCATGCAGAATCCACTGGGTAATACCTTACACAAGCAGTTTTGTCTGAAGCGAAGTGGTATATTTGGCCTTCCCAATTCCAAAGTGCTGAAAAATCACTCATTTTCCAGTTATACTTCCCACTTCCCTATTCTGTCAAACCCTAAAGTGTGAGTCAGTGAGAAAGACCCCACTCTCAGTCAGATTCAGGGGATTTTAGAGTAACTCTACCACCTAATCGGAAATGACAGAGCACATATTTTACATCTGAATCAGTTAACGTACAACTGCAGTTGAAGCTCCAGTAGATCTGGATGCGCCTGTCCTATCACTGACTCAGAAGCATCCAAACATTTTCTTCACTCATTTACTCTGGAGCAAGATAGATCCAGAATGAGAAGTACTCTGGGGAACATTCTGAGTGTTTTCAATTTTCATGTCCACTTTTTAATAAATAATGATGTTTTAGCATTTGATTAAAAAATTACTGATCTCCAACCTACTGGTCAGATTGCAAATTATCCACAATACTTAGGCCTGTGCACTTTACATTGATGGATCATATTTAGATACCTGGTTGTGCAAACCCTCAGAAACTTCTAATATAAAGTAGGTGCTGTTTCCAGTCAAATTGCTGCTAATGGCAGACAGAGTGCTGCGCAATTTGGCAGCAGAGCCTGATCAGGAGTCCTCGTCCCTGGTTCCATGCCTGTGGGTCTGACACCCACATCTGCAGGATCCCAGGACTTGATGTTTGGTAGACCTGATGGACATAAAATTAGCTTCAGATGGCGTTGATTCTTTTTCTGAAGTTTCAACCGCATTTTCTGCAGACCTCCCTGTTTCCCAATACTTTGCCTGATAACTTCACATGCCCCTTCTTTAAAGTTTCCCTGGGACTTTTGATAAACCTAGTAATGGGACAGCTGGTGCATTGAGTGATAAGACAGGACAAAGTGAAGTCTGAAAAGGCTTGGGAATGCTGAGTATTCCAAAGAAGAAACATACAAATTAGCCAGAAAAAGTGGCTCACCTGAGGACTGGGAGAAATTCAGGGTCCAGCAGAGGAGGACAAAGGGCTTAATTAGGAAAGGGAAAAAAGATTATGAGAGAAAGCTGGCAGGGAACATAAAAACTGACTGTAAAAGCTTTTATAGATATGTGAAAAAAAAATTGGTTAAGACAAATGTATGTCCCCTACAGACAGAAACAGATGAATTGATCATGGAGAATAAGGACACGGCAGACCAACTGAATAACTACTTTGGTTCTGTCTTCACTAAGGAGGACATAAATAATCTTCCAGAAATAGTAGGGGACCGAGGGGCTGGTGATATGGAGGAACTGAGGAAAATACATGTTAGTAGGGAAGTGGTGTTAGGTAAATTGAAGGGATTAAAGGCAGATAAATCCCCAGGGCCAGATGGTCTGCATCCCAGACTGCTTAAGGAAGTAGCCCAAGAAATAGTGGATGCATTAGTGATAATTTTTCAAAACTCTTTAGATTCTGGATTAGTTCCTGAGGATTGGAGGGTGGCTAATGTAATGCCACTTTTTAAAAAAGGAGGGAGAGAGAAACCGGGGAATTATAGACCGTTAAGCCTGACATCGGTGGTGGGGAAAATGCTAGAGTCAGTTATCAAGGATGTGATAACAGCATATTTGGAAAGCGGTGAAATCATCAGACAAAGTCAACATAGATTTGTGAAAGGAAAATCATGTCTGACGAATCTCATAGAAATTTTTGAGGATGTAACTAGTAGAGTGGATAGGGGAGAACCAGTGGATGTGGTATATTTGGATTTTCAAAAGGCTTTTGACAAGGTCCCACACAGGAGATTAGTGTGCAAACTTAAAGCACACAGTATTGGGGGTATGGTATTGATGTGGATAAAGAACTGGTTGGCAGACAGGAAGCAAAGAGTGGGAGTGAACGGGACCTTTTCAGAATGGCAGGGAGTTACTAGTGGGGTACCGCAAGGCTCAGTGCTGGGACCCCAGTTGTTTACAATATATATTAATAACTTAGACGAGGGAATTAAATGCAGCATCTTCAAGTTTGCGGATGACATGAAGCTGGGCGGCAGTGTTAGCTGTGAGGAAAGTGCTAGGAGGATGCTAAGAGGATGCAGGGTGACTTGGATAGGTTAGGTGAGTGGGCAAGTGCATGGCAGATGCAATTTAATGTGGATAAATGTGAGGTTATCCACTTTGGTGGCAAAAACAGGAAAATAGATTATTATCTGAATGGTGGCCAATTAGGAAAAGGGGAGGCGCAACGAGACCTGGGTGTCATTGTACACCAGTCATTGAAAGTGGGCATGCAGGTACAGCAGGTGGTGAAAAAGGCGAATGGTATGCTGGCATTCATAGCAAGAGGATTCGAGTACAGGAGCAGGGAGGTACTACTGCAGTTGTACAAGGCCTTGGTGAGACCACACCTGGAGTATTGCGTGCAGTTTTGGTCCCCTAATCTGAGGAAAGACATTCTTGCCATAGAGGGAGTACAAAGAAGGTTCACCAGATTGAATCCTGGGATGGCAGGACTTTCATATGATGAAAGACTGTATCGACTAGGCTTATACTCACTGAAATTTAGAAGATTGAGGGGGGATCTTATTGAAACGTATAAAATTCTAAAGAGATTGGACAGGAAGATTGTTCCCGATGTTGGGGAAGTCCAGAACGAGGGGTCACAGTTTAAGGATAAAGGAGAAGCCTTTTAAGACGGAGATGAGGAAAAACTTCTTCACACAGAGAGTGGTGAATCTGTGGAATTCTCTGCCACAGGAAACAGTTGAGGCCAGTTCATTGGCTATATTTAAGAGGGAGTTAGATATGGCCCTTGTGGCTAAAGGGATCAGTGGGTATGGAGAGAAGGCAGGTACAGGGTTCTGAGTTGGACGATCAGCCATGATCATACTGAATGGTGGTGCAGGCTCGAAGGGACGAATGGCCTACTCCTGCACCTATTTTCTATGTTTCTGTGTTTACTCACGGTTGACACTGGTAAAACTAAACTGCAGTTGCTTTCACCTCAGCTGTGTTTCACCTTAAGAAATACTTGGAAGCATTTAGTATTCACTGCCTGAACTCAGATCTGACACAGTGTGATAAGCAATTGAAAAACCCAGAAAACATCTCAGAGATTAGTTGGAATGTGATAAACCACTGCAAAAGCAAACCCACTGACCCCCATCAAGATCAATGTAATATACAGTCGCTCTGATTTCTCAGATTCACACTGAGTTGACTATGGCCACTCTCATGTCTTATCTGTGCAGAGTCTCCTGAAAGAGAAACAGTCCTGTTCCAAACACGGTTCTGAAACTGCCACGCATTTTTTCTTTGAATTTGGAAGCTCGCATTCTGATAGGAATTTACTCTCTAGTTTCAGTTTTATGTAAACTGCACGCTGAAGCCATTTCTTCACCAAGCCTGCAGAGTTGTTCCTGAAGTCAATCAGTTCAGGTTGGATGATGTTGGTTGCGTTGTCAAGTTAGAAATCGTGAGTAAACACTGAAGAGGACCATGGAGAATTGCAGGAAGTGGCAATGAGTGAAAGGTGATCTTAGCTTTTTTGAAGAACAATACATGCACAATCTGAGGACCTCTCCATCATGTAACATCCTGGAATTCTGCTTTTCTGTATGCAGGTTTCTGGTAAGAGAGAAAGAATTATACTTAGAGGCCTCTCCTGGCTTAACCAGTTGAGTTCCAGCAGATTCAAAGCTCAAAGTAAATTTTATTATCAAAGTACATATATGGCACCATATACAACTCTAAGATTCATTTTCCTGTGGGCATACTCAGCAAATCTATAGACTACTAACTATAACAGGATCAATGAAAGATCAGCTGAAGTGCAGAAGACAATGAACTGTGTAAATGCAAATATAAATAAACATAAATAAATAATGAGACCATGAAATAATGAGATTAAGAGTCCTTAAAGTATTTGTTGTTCAAGAAATGAGGCTACTGGAAATTTGGAAATTGCTTTATTATTGTCATACGTACCAAGATACAGCTAAAGGCTTTGGCTTGCATGCCATCTTAACAGATCATTCCATACTAATATACATTGAGATAATATTAAAAACAGAATGCAGAATATGATGTTAGTTGCAGTGAGACAAATAAAGTGTGAGGGCCATGATAAGGCAGATGGAGAGATCAAGAGTATGTTTGGCATATAAGAGGTCTGTTCAGGAGTCTGGTAACAGTAGAATGGAGGCTGTATTTGTGCCTGGTAGCACAGATTCGCAGGCTCCTGCTCTTTCATGAGTGATTCAGTAATGTAACTTATTCAATAATGATTGGCAATCCCCAAGAAGTTGTGAACACCTCCATCTTCAGCCTGGGTGTAGAAATACTCACAGAGGATCATAAGCAAGCTAACTTTGTCTCTACCCTTAGGCTGCTCTAGGTGATAGACTTCAGCGTGGATAGAGGAAGGTAAACGTAGTCTGACATTTCTCATTAGAAAAGTGTATTATTCAGGAAGTAGCCACAGGTTGTTTAGAAAATGATGAACAATTAAGCAAAGTCAGCATTGTTTTATGAAAGGCACATCACTTATTTTACAAATTTGGTCAAGTTCTTTGTACCTAGCAGTGTGAATGAAATGGAGCGGTTAAAGGTAATGTATTTTTGTTTCCAAAGGGCATTCAGTAGGGTGCCACACAAGAGGCCCCTGCACATAATAAAAGCCCATATTATTGGGAGAAAATTATAGAATCATGGAAAGGTTACAACATAGAAGGAGGCCATTCTGCCCATCATTTTCAAGCCTACCCAGTGTTTATTGGATTCACACTACCACCTCCATTCTTCCTCCAGAGCCTTTAGGGAATTAAATGAAATGTTGTACTACAAAGGAAATTATTACAAAAGTGAACAAGAGAAAATATGCAGATACTGGAAATCCAAGCAAAAGCGAGACAGTCTTACCACAAGAGTGGTGAGATCATATCTGGAGTCCAGCATATTGTTTATTGCTCTTCATTTAATTTGAATTGGAATGTGTTCACTTGGATGATTGCTGGGATAAACATTGCCAACAACTGGACAGAATGGTGCCTGCTTGGAAGAATGAGAGGTTTCTTTATTGAATAAGGCAAGATTCCGGGAGAGGTTAGTAGGGTAGCTATCAAAAGGATTTTTCTTTTCAATGGATAATCTACACCTAGGGGGTGCAGATTCAGGATAAGAGAGACATGGAGAGAGGAAAGAGTTCCCATCCTGAAGAAGGGTCTTGGCCTGAAACGTCAACTACTTATTCTTTTCCATAGATGCTGCCTGAGCTGCTGAGTTCCTCCAGTGTTTTGGGTATGTTGCTTTGGATTTCCAGTATCTGCAGATCCTCATGTTTGTGATTGACTTCACTCAAAGAATTGTTTCTCCTTGTAATTCTGCACCCCAGAGAGCTGTGAAAGTAGAATAATTAAATATATTCCAGGTAGAGATGGAAAAAGTGTAAAGTCCATAGAAGAAGCAGGAGAGTGTAGCTGAACCAGTAAGCGCATCATTTAACTCGCACTGTGAAATGGAGACTGAAGGTGGAAAGAGGGTCCATCTCAAAGTTCAAAGTACATTTATTGTCGAAGTATGTATACATTATGCGACCTTGAGATTCGTCTCCTTACAGGCAGCCACACACAATGTGAAGAGATAAAAAAACAAATAGTATAAATATTAAAAGTAAGGAAATACTTTTACGGAAGGCCACAGACACGAAGCCAGGCAAAACTGAAGCCAGACCAGGTCACAGGCTCAGTTCAGTGCAGAGCTGAGTAAACATCAAGGAGCAGCGAGCAGAACTGGCCCGACTCTCACCTCTGGTCCTGCTTCTTTCAACCTAGCCCAGCGTTTAAATAGTCCAAACATCAGATCATTACTTGCTCTAGCATGCAGACGCTGTTGCTTCAATACTCTCTGAGACTGGACCCCACCACTCTGCTCTCAGTTTTGGTGGGCAGGCGTCAATTCTGCCTCACCTCTGCTCACTTCAACTCTGCCTCACACCCACTCGCCTTACTCTGCCTTGCCTCCGCTCACCTCTCCACTGTTTGCAGTGATTGTTTACCAGAAAAAGTGTTATTAGTAAAGTACTTGGCTGTATACTTTCCCAATCCCCTTGCATATTGAAGTCCCCCATCACAATTGTGACATTACCCTTATTACTTGCCCTTTCCAGCTCCTTTTGCAATCTCAACCCCACATCTTGGCTGCTATTTGATTCCCATAATGGTTTTCCCTCACCCTTGCAGCTTCTTAACTCTACCCACAAAGATTCAACATTCTCTGACCTTCTAAAGATGTAATTCCACCTTTTACCAATAAAGCCATACCACCACCTATGCCTTCTTACCTGTCCTTTTGATACAAAGTATATCCTTTGATATTAAGCTCCCAACTACAACCTTCTTTCAGTCACTACTGAGTGATGCTCACAATGTCATACCGACTAATCTCTAATTGCAGCATGAATTCATCCACCTTATTCCGAATACCACGTGCATTTAAATACAGCTTATATATAATATTTGCACTGTCAGCCCAGATCCCCATTAAAATGTAAATCCCATTTAAACAAAGATTTTTTGGACAACCAATTAACAAGCACAAAGCTGTGAACTCAATTAAAGTAATCTACAAAAAGACCAAACAGCATGACAAGTGGATCATTTAAAAATGTCAATTGCTGAAATAAGTCCCATTACTTGATGCAATGTTAATTAGAACTTGCTCTGGGAAGCTGTAGATAGAACAAAATTATAGACAAGTGAGACATCAGCGGAGCTAATCATTGGACTGGTGACAACTGAAACACAAATCTGCTAAAGACAAAATGCTTAAAGATAATGTCCTGGTTTCATGAAAGAAGATCACTTAACAAAGAAGGACAGCATCTTAACCTGTTGAGATATTTCTTCTTATTAGCTATTAAAAGATACTTGCATATCAAGTAGTTTTTTTTATTTCGAGGAGAAGACATCCAGAAAGAGATATTTGAATCATTTTTCCATCTTGTAGTTGGCTGGGTTTAACTTTATGCATTCTGTGATTATTCTCTAATCACCGTGTTTCACTGGGGAAATAACCTTTCTTTTATTGAAGTATGTTGCTGCAATGATTGTAAGATGTTTTTGCTGTTAGCCTTGGCTGCATTTTAAATGTAACTTTATGCACTTATTTAAGAGATTTTGCTTGCTATAAAATAGATGGAATCCTAAATTTTCTTCCATCCCACCTCTATGTGTCAGCAAATGAATATTTACTGGTGAAATGTTCTGTTAAGCAAAATTTTGAAAAACCTTCAGTAAAGCACATGGGCACGTGGGCACGTGGCCAAGTGGTTAAGGCGTTCGTCTAGTTATCTCAAGGTCGCTAGTTCAAGCCTCAGCTGTGGCAGCATGTTTGTGCCCGTGAGCAAGGCACTTAATCACACATTGCTGTAGTCTGTGTGAGGAGTGGCGCCCCACACAGACATCCAATCTGCGCCTTGTAAGGCATGAAAATGCCCGACGCAGGCCTCTCATGGTCTGAGTCGACATTCCCTCCCCTTCAATAAAACGCTGTCTTGTTTATTCTTGGGTTCCTTTCTGCTAATCTTTGGAGATAGTCAGCTATACCAGAATTGCATTAGGAAGCTTGCTACTTTCTTAAAGATTCACAGAAAGCAGGCAACAGAACTGGCATCCTCATCTATCTGAGCTTTGCAATGCATTAATTCTCCTTAAATTATTTATGATAAATCACAGTCGATGGATGTTACTGTGTCGGTCAAAGGGACTTAGAAGGTGTTGGATACTGTTGTAATGTGAGCATTATTGAAAGTAAGTTAATACTAAGTAGGATAATGGGGGTTTTACTTCCATTCTTTTTACTTCCGGTGTGATTTGTATATAGTGTGCCTGCCATGCCGCATGGGTTGTAAAAAGTCTCTGTATATACATAACGGTTTTGAAGTTCGAGATAAAGTTGATCCTTGGGCAGGAAGTTGTCGAGTGTGCCTTTTTCAAGGTAGAAGTTACCACAGATATGAGGATTATATTACCAATATTCTTCCGAAACCAAGAATTGAGGAGTAAATTTTGTGATAAGCATCATTTTATTACATGTGTATAGTAAAGAAATATCAGTAACCAACTCATTCTACTGTAAGTAAGAAAGAACCGAAGAAAGATGAGGAAGAAATATCTCATGGTTGTTTTTACAGTAGCTCAAACTAGACAGATAAGAAAATTGCTTTGATAAGAACAGCATATGAAACAGTTTGATTTATGATGTGCACAGGCTGTAGACAAAGAAACTATAAAAAAATGCAGAAGCCGCTGTACTACAAATTACTAAAAATTCACTGAACATTTAAAGACAAACAGTTGAGTATACAATCATATAAGTATAAAGAAAGTTAAACTACAAGGAAAGTGACAATTTAGACATTAATTCAAGAAAGGGAAGGCAGTTACAAAATTGTGAAAAATGGTAATTTGCTCCTCACTCTGATGCATTACTTGGAGGTTTCCTTGCAAATCATGAACCATCCAAATAATTCCTGTCTTGTCCATCTATTGTCAGGAGATTATCTTGCATAAATTGTGACCATCAAGGATGTTGCCAGGGTTGGGGAGGCATGCCTTATGAGAACAGGTTGAGTGAACTTGGCCTTTTCTCCTTGGAGTGACGGAGGATGAGAGGTGACCTGCTAGAGGTGTATAAGATGATGAGAGGCATTGATCATATGGATAGTCAGAGGCTTTTTCCTAGGGCTGAAATGGCTAACATGAAAGGGTACAATTTTAAGGTGGTTGGAAGTAGGTACAGAGGAGATGTCAGGGGTGAGATTTTTACACAGAGATTGGTGAGTGCGTGGAATGGACTGCCGGCGATAGTGGTGGAGACGGAGACGACAGGGTCTTTTAAGAGACTCCTGGATAGGTACACGGAGCTTAGAAAAATAGAGGGCTATGAGTAAACCTAGGTAATTTCAAAAGTAAGTACATGTTCAGTAAAGCACTGTGGGCCAAAGGGCCTGTATTGTTCTGTCGGTTTTCTATGTTCTACGTTTCTGTCTATTTTGGAGATGACACATTGGTAACCATAGTGGTAGATAACAATAGCAGGATCAAAATCTCAGGATGACAAGCAGTGATTAAGACTCCATGTCTCTCTGTCTTTCTCGAGTACTAATAGATGATGTGAGGTCATGGATGGAAGGAGTAGCTACTTTCTTTTATCACACAGAACCATCTGTTAGTCCAGGGATGACTAAAGAATGTGAGGTGCAGGGAACTATCTCAGAAGGAAGTGTTCTGGAGCATGAAATATGACTCTCTGATAGCAGTCACTCACAAGTTCAGAATGTCATAGGTCTTTCCATTAACAAGTTACTGAATGGTAAAACCACCCATAGAATTTTTCATTCCATGAGCCTTGCGATCACTCTACACAAGGAAATAGCAGTGAATTCCCCTCTCACTGAAAAACGGACAGGAGAGGAAAGCAAACTCCATTTCTACCATACACCCATCTCCACCACCTGAAGTAACTGAGATGCCCAGAAGCCTAGGACCACTGAGATGCAGGAAGGAATCTTGGCTCCAGCTCCAGCTGATGCTGGAGGACAGTCTTCAACATGTTATTGTAATGCAGAAGATGGCGGACCCTCAAAATCAAGCCATGTTTCCCACCATCTTATTCCATATGCTAGCCACTGAGAGTGGGTGCACTTTTCTTTTCTTGCTTTCCTTATCTTTCTTCTTTCCCTCAAGAGCGATTGTTTTTATGTCATTTCTAGAAAATTCTGATGTAATTTATAAGAATAATGTGCGTGCATGCGTGTGTGTGTGTGTGTGTGTGTGTGCTTATGTACAGACTATGCAGGTCAGAGGAAGACATTTCTTGTAGTTAATTCCCCATTAGTTTGAGAGCCATTCAGTATTTTCTGAGGTTAAATTTTCTTTTTCTGATGCCGCTCCACACAAAACGAAATTAATTTTCATCACTTCGTGTAATGGGCCTTTCTTATAACTCATATTTCATAACTCAGCTGGATTAGTGGACTTTCCTAGAGCCACTATTCTGTTGGTGCCAATGCAAAGGTTAACATCAATAATGAAATTCTCCTTCGCTTTTGGTAAACCAGCATAACTTTCGGCCATATGAGAGAGTATTGGAAGATCAAGATCTCAAGCACATACTCTACCAGATAGAAGTCATTTTTGTCCTCTGTTTTGCCTCAAAGACCTGGACAACCTACAGAAAACACATCAAAAAATCATTTTGTCTCTGAAAATACTCCAAATTCACAAGCAACATAAATGAATCAATATCAGCCAAATAGCAACCCCCATGGATTTGTTATACTTGTATGACACACACCCCAGCTCCTATAATGATTGTTCCAAAAGTCAAAGATATGTATTCGATCCTTTATTAGCAACTAGCAAACATACAATCTTGAACTGATGGAATTCAGCATCACTAAGCAAAACTGAGCGATCAACAAAAGATAATAACATCCATTGGCCCCCAGCCCCAAACAAAGCATGAATATGTAACTTATTTGCTTTGTTTTTGCCTCATCCTCACTCATGTGACTAGTTACCATAATAAACAAGCAACACAGAACACGTTGCAGATAGAGAATAGGTGTATGGCTCCTACTCTCATGTTCAAATGGCCCTGGCCTCAGATAGCTCAGTAAACAGAAGAAGCATTTAGGATGGCACTGAGAACCTGCCTTATTCTACAAGACATTGAGTTTCGAGTGTCAGGATGTTATATTGCAGCTTTATAAAACTCTGGCAAGGCCACATCTGAAGTATTATATTCAGCTCCAGACACCCCATTATCGGAAGATGTTGAGAAGGTACAGAAGAGATTTACCGTGATGATGCATGGATTAGAGGATGTGTGATAGCAGGAAAGGTTGGGCAAACCAGAGTAATGGAGGCCAAGTGGAGACTTGATAGAAGTTTATAAGGTCATGAAAGACATAGAAAAATAGACAGCTATTTTCCCCTGGTTCAAAATGCCTAATGCTAGAGGGCATGCATTTAAGGTGAGAGGGGTGAAGCTCAAAGGAGATGGGCAGGGCAAGTATTTTTATTTCATACATATGCAGAGCAGTAGGTGTGTGGAATGCACTGCCAGAGGTGGTAGTGAAGTCAAGTACATTAGAAGCATTTACGAGGCTCCTGGGCACATGAATGTGCTGAGAATAGAGGGATATGATCATTTCATGGGCATAAAGGGTAGGTTTAGTTTAACATTTGTAACCCTCTCACTGGGGCTCCTACACCAACTTGGCTCATGAGCTAACTCTACTAACAGCCATGTGATTCAGTGGTTAGAAGGCTGCAATTCATAAGCAATATACATCTAGGGTCGGTGTGGTTTGGGGTTCAACCAAACAGGAATGTTGGGATGTTCTGATTAAAGGAACCTTGATTGGCGTGAATGCCGTGTAAGTACTGCTCGCACACGATTACCAGTCACCAAGAAATGACAGATCGTACACCAGCGTAAAATTATAAAGAAACTATTTTTTACCAAACTTGAAATTTATCAAACAGTTAACAGGAAAACAAAAGAAAAAGAAAAGGGCCCATTAGAGTAAAACCAGTCCAATGTGCACATAAACATTGGAGCTCATTTCTGGGGTAGTCAGGTGTATTGCATTACCCACACACTGGAGCCACGGTCTGCGTGAAAGCACCGCAATCCTAACTTCCCTTGAAGACCATCTCAAATGAACTGGCTAACTCAGGAGTACTGTATTGGCACTCCCTCCTTGGGGCCATTTCACTGCGCAAAGCACTTCTTACAACGGGGTCTCTCCTTCAACCAACATTCAGCAGCATCTTTCCTTGAGTCCCACTCCTCTGCTCCCACTGAAAGACCCCAAATTAGACTACTGTTCTTCAGAACTCTCTTCCCACCCAGCTCTTGAGAATGTTCCATGTCATCCCACTTCTGATTTACTGACACAGCCTAAGTGGGGCAACCTGGCTTCTGTGTCTTTAGCTGAAGGCAAAGCACTCTTCCCAGCAGGACAACTGCTTTTACAGAAACTGCTAAAATAAAATTCCTCTCTTCATAGCAGTAGAAACCTTAACCAAAGCACTGTACATTTAATTACTAGTTTAATTGGTTTGGCACAACATCATGGGCCAAAGGGCCTTTTGCTGTTCTATATGTTATGTAACTTCATGCATGGCACCCACAGTAAACAGCACGTGGACTGCACCTCTTTCAAGACAGACTGCTTAATAATCCACTTGCCAACCACATTTAACTTCTTCTGTGACAGTCTGCAGACCCATAGCTTTCTAGAATACTTGAAGCCGCAGCTATTTTTTTTTCTCCATCCCAAGATGCAGCAGAAATCAATGTTCATTAAGTATAAGTACACCCAATTAAGAAAAGGAAAGTTTAGTTTTGAAAACAGATGAAGCAATTAGGTCAAAAATGGCCACTAATTAATGAATTGCCATTAAAACTGTAGCTTTAGGAATTCTAAATGCTTTGCTCCTCTTTTGTTCACTTGGGTTTTTCAATAGCCACATGAAAAAAGTACCTTTCAGTAAATGTGCATTTGGCATATTAATAAAACCCCTTGCAGCTTTAAGAGATTTGTAGCCATACCACTTTAGAACAAAGGTTACCTTTTGATCCACTAAAATTCTTGGCATCCAATTTCTTTTTCAGTTATACTCTATATCCATCTCTGTCATTGAAGTGAAAGCTCTGTCATTGTAACACTAAGCTCATTGCTCTGATGTAAACAACAATGATAAAGAACAAGGAAATCTTTGATTACAACTTGAGCTGTATGGAGAAGCTCTCACAGTCAGCAGAGAACATTTGCACAAATGTAACACAAATCACAAAGGTCAGCTGGCATATTGTAAGACCAAAGCCTTTCTCTACAGCTTGAAAGACTTCTGAATGTTTTTTTTTAAATTCTGTTTCAGTGCCTGCAGATCATTGTCATCTGAAATCTTTTAGACCTCATCCATGGTTTGTGGATAAAAAGAGATACCATCAGTTTATTGTCTTAGGTGAATTCTGATAACCTTTCAAGCACTGAACTGCAAATATAAAACCAAGACCTTTCCTTTGTTTGAAATCTTCTTAAATTGTGATCCCAATCCAGGATCCTGCAACTATTCTTTAAAGGTTAGGGGAAAGATACAGCATTTTGAAAAATTAAAAGGTCCTGAATCTCAATGAATAAAATAAACCTTGCTTCTACCTAACACAGCCTGATATGTAGTAACCTCTGATATTTAGGCAGAAAATCCTTTTTACATCTGTCAATCAAGTTCAAATCCACTTTGGATTCATAAACCACATGTCCACATATTCATCCACATATGGTAACCGAAAAAAATATTTTAATTTAATAGAAATTTCTAGATATAATTATCTTTTATTTCCCTTCAACTTACAGTAAATGTGTCAGGCTGAGACATCTTGGTAGAACCCATTAATATAAGAAAATTAAGAGGAACCATCCAAAAGCACTTCTCAAAGAATGTGGGGGGGTTTGCAAAAAAGATGCATTCAAGGACCAGCCAACTGTATGAGGGAGAAAGATTTCAAGACATACTCGATGTTGACAGTGCTTGTTGAGCTAAGATCAAAGGAGGTGAATGCTGGACAGAAACAATTCGTTGCTAACTCCTTATCATTGTATTATCAACAAATATGGTTAATGTACACTTGGACCCTATACCAAAGTAAACAGTCAAGGTCCCAGCACTGCTTAAAACTCCCTTCAATTGCTGGAGTCCTTTTCTTACAAATTCCCATTATGTCTTGAATGTTTCAGAATACATGAATATAGCTCATGGCATTGAAACAACTTTGTCTCCCATATGCTGAAGATAACAGTATTTCTTCCAGTGCTGGCAAGAGTAACTTAGTTATCACTGAAAAGCAGACTTCGTCAAACCCTATAATATTCCAGTGGCGAAACTCCAGATCCAGCCATTAATTTTGTTTGTAACTTTTATGTAACGTCTTACACACCTTTATTTATGCTACCTTCAGTCAAATTTTAAAACTTTCCATTGATGTTTCATACGGCAGGTGTTTTTCTCTTCACACTTTTAACTGGTTTGTGTCATGCCACTCCTCCAGCTCATGGCCACATCGATGGACGGCGGTGAAGCTGTCTCGAATCTTGTTGAGAGGGCATGTTTGGACCAGGTGGAGGCCATCCTGGGTTGGAGAACACAGGGGCAAGCTGGGGTTTGTCAGGCGCCACGTCAGTGCAGTGCTTGTGCTGTTTTGGCATGTCAATTTTTAAGTCTATTTGCGGCTGCCCAGTCTTCTCCTGGTAGCTGTCATCTCGCCCACAGCTGGCTCAGCGTGGGTAGCCCTGAGCTGGCACCACCTGATGGAGTCCTTGAAGCATGCAAGCCTCCACATGACATAAACATGTTGATCCAGGTTGTGGAGGAAAACTTTCCATAAGACCATAAGATATTGGAGCAAAATTAGGTCATTTGTGCCATTGAGTCTGCTCTGCCATTTCATCATATCTGATCCATTTTCCCTCTCAGCCCCAACCTCCTGCCTTCCACCAGTATCTCTTCATGCCCTGACTAATCAAAAATCTATCAACCTTTGCCTTAAATATACCCAATGACTTAGCCTCCACAGCTGCCTGTGGCAACAAATTCAACCCCCCACTCCCACCCCCCCACAAACTGGCTGGCTAAAGAAATTCCTCCTCATCTCCATTCTAAAAGGACACCCCTCTATTCCGAGACTGTGGCCTCTGGTCTTAGACTTGACAACTTCCATGTATCAGATGCAATTCCCTCTCATCTTAATTCTTGTGTATTTTAATGTCAAAATTTTCAGTTACACAAATTACTCCTGGGTCAAAAATCCCTGAATCAGAACCAGGTTTATTATCACAGACATGTATTGTAAGATATGTTTCTCTGTGGCAGCACTACAGGGCAATGTTGAAAAGAAAATTAAGTTACAATAAGAAAAATATAAAAATAGTGAGGTAGTTTTCATGGTTCGTGGACTGTTCATAAATCTGATGGCAGAGGGGAAGAAACTGATCCCAAAATATTGCCTCTGCATCCTCAGGCTCCTGTACCTCCTCCATGATGGGAGACAGGAGAAGGGGGCATGTCCCGGATGGCGAGGTTCTTTAATGATGGATGCTGCCTTCTTCATGCATCACCTTTTGAAGATGGCCTCAGTGATGGGGAGTTTAGTGCTCATGTTGAAGCTGGCTGAGATTACAACTCGCTGAGGCTTTTTTTGATCCTGTGCATTGGAGCCTGCATACCAGACATGATGAAACATGATTCACAATGCTGTCCATGTTACATCTGTAGCAATTTGCTGCATGACACTTTGCTGACATACCAATTCTCCTCAAACACCAAATGAAATATAGCCACTGGCATGCCTTCTTCATGTTTACATCAATATTTTGGTCTCGGGATATATCCTCTGAGATGTCGACACCCAGGAACTTGAAGCTGCTCACCGTTTCCACCGTTGGCCCCTCAATGAGGACAGGCATGTGTAATCCTGACTTCTCCTTCCTGAAGTCCATAATCAATTCCTTTGTCTTACTGACACTGAGTACAAGGTTGTTACTGTGATACCACTCAACCAACCTATCCATCTTACTCCTCAGCATCTCCTCATCAGCATCTGAGATCCTACCAGCAATAGGTATGTCACTGGCAAATTTGAAGATGGCTTTTGAACTGTGCTTAGCCACACAGTCGTGGATGTAGAGAGTGTAGAGCAGTGAGCTAAGCACACATCCTTGAGCTGAGCCTGTGTTGAATTTCAGTGACGAGGAGATGTTATTTCCAATCTACACTGAACATGATTTCCAATGAGCAAGTCAAATCTTTGTTGTATCTCCTAGTACTATAACAATTTCCATAAACTCTTCAAACCAATTAATTATAATTGAAGTGCAGTTGATGTTGAACTGAATACAAACACAGCCAGAAATTTATTCACAGAGATGTCCTACTAAAAACAGGAAGATGAATTTTAGTTCATTTCTTTTTCAGCCGTGAGTTGAAAAAATATAAGGCAGACACTGGGAGATACTTTTGCTTTACATCAACTACTGCCATTGGGTCTTCTGTTTCTCTGAGTAGTGAGTTAGGACCCTTGGTTTAAAGTCTTCTGAGAGGCAATTACCTTCTCTGTGCAACACTCCTCTGCTATCTTGCTGTTCTAAAAGCTTTGAACCTAATGTTCTGGATTCTCAGACGTGAAGCTTCCAAAGACAAAAATGTCAAAATTAAATCAAGCTTTACTTTGCCTCAATCAAGGAATAAGGTTTCCATTTCAATTATTCTGCCTTTCACTTCCCTCAGTGACAGCATTTTAAAATAACACCAAAAGCAGAAGAGGCAAGGGATGGGAAGAGGCCGAAGGTAAGAAGTAGAAAATGAGGAATTCGGCGGATCGGTGGTGCAGCAGTTAGTGCGGCTGCCTCCCAGTTCCAAAGGTGCAGGTACTTCCCTGACCTCCATTGCTGCAGCAATGTGCATGTTCTCCCTGTCACCATCTGGAATTCCACTGGGTGCCCCAGTTTCCTCCTACATCCCATAGACCTGGTTGTCAGGTTAACTGGCTAATATGTAGTCAGCTAAGGTGTATGGGGTGTCAGGGAGGGGTAGCACCTCTGGTGGGGGAACGTGTCGCGTCCTTTTCAAGGCGGTTAGTCCACCTTTGGTCCCCACCTGGCACTCAGCTCTCACCTGTGGCTCCCCATAGCTGTTTGCATGTGACAGCAGTCACACCCCGGGCAACGGCTTCGACAAGCCGGCTAAGCCAGGTGAGGGTAGCCGACGGGTCTCAAACCCTCGGTGTGATAGGGAGTTGTCTATCCCAGCATGCGAAGACAGACTCCGGCGGATTGAGCGGACGAGACCAATGGAAGGTCCAACCGTCAAGAAGGCGGTCTCTGCAAGCGTCGTGGGACCTGTAGAGCACAACAAGACACAGAAGACATCCTGGTCATCCACTGCGCCTTGTCCCATCTCCAGCCAACTCAACTCTGTCTTGCCACTGGATCCAGATGGGAATTGGGAAGAGAGAGTGAGGCTGACGCTGCGCAACTCTCCCTCACTCAAATCCGAATCATGTGCTAGTCTCGACACCATCATAATGATGTTGAGGTCCTCATCGACGACGACGGACAAACACAAAAAAATACAGTAAGCTATAGTCTGTAGATGGATGACAGGAGAAATTAGGGAGGGTTGATGGGAATGTGAAAGGAATTGGAACGAGCATTGGATTTGTGTAGGTGAGTGCTTGATGATTAGCACAGATGTCAATGTTAGCCAAGGTAACTGTTCTGAGACTGTGTGATATGGATTCAAGAGAGATGCAAAGAAGGAGAATGAGGAGTGGACAGCTGGAGTGGTTATGGCTTATTAAACTCCAGTGAATATCTTCTGTTTCCATATCATTCCTGAATCTCATTCATAACACACAACAGTACAAAACAGAATACCAGCCCCGTACCATACTCTGCCCAAAGGAAGTGAGAGAAAGTGGGAGAGGAGAGAGAACAGATGAAGAAGTATGCAAGCAAAACATCAGTGAACTTCCATTACAATGCAGCTGAGGCAGTTCCTAAATGGAATGGGTTTGAAATGTTATCATTGTCACTCTGCTGCTGTTAACGCTACTTGACTGAATATCCCTACACATTCCTGCCACTCACATTATAAGCATATTATGCACCAAAAGGCTGTGAGACTGGAGCCACCATCACTCCACATGTCCAAGTGAGCTGGAAGAATTGCAGACAGTTATCAGTATCCACCACCAGATTTCACAATATGCAGTCAGTGTTGGCTGCAAATTCGTTCAATAAGAATTTTTGTGGAACATCCTATTAGCAGTCACTTATCAGTGTAACTTCTCACCTGGATGGTGAAGGGATAAAGGGAGTTCTCTCGAAAGAAAACAGTGATAAAACCTGCTGTGGATGAACAGTTATGTCAGGAGGGAGTGGAGGTGGAGTGACCATTCTTTATGCCCCACTTTACAGTTGGTTACTGACAGTAAAAAATTCAGGACTCATAACTTCAGTGGCAAACACTATAAGTGGTGGCCTTGGAATTCAATTGCACTAGAAAACTTGCAATAGTTTGACCTGGTGAATTTGCAATATGGAGTTTGCGCAGGGAGATCGTGCAATGATAACAGCATTTAAGCAACAATTCAGAATTCTGAAAAATGATAAAATAATGCACTTTAAAATGCTATCTGCACTTATTGTGGATGAATACCTTGGTTAAGAACTAGAAAAGGTTGCGATGGATGTTTTTGCAGACCTAGGCGAATTCTTCCAGCTTATACTTCTTTCTCATGTCCTTCTTTTCTTTTCAAGGTGGCTGGGGTCCTGTTGGACTCTGTGATCTATAGCTGCAGCTCAAACTATGGTACCCAAGCAATAGGTTCTCAGACTCACGATGCAGCCTGGCGTTTCAATATCTCCAGGTACGGCCTGAGAGGCCTGTGTCTTCGGGGCCATTTTGCCGTTGCTTGCATGGCGGGGGAAGTAATTTTGCTGGTGCAAGTGGGAGAGGGGGTGAGGGAGTGTCAATACCTTTGCTGCGGCTTGTACGTGAGAGAGGGAGGGGGCTTTGGGATTCGGATGTTTCAGTCATTAGGGTTTTTTTTATATTTCATGGACGTCTGTGAAGAGTAAGAATTTCAGGTTGTATACTGTATACATTGTCTGATATTAAATTCATCCATTGAACCATTGAGGCATGGAGTCATTGAGTCACGCAAGTTACAGCATAAAAACTGACCCTTCATCTCACTGAGTCTACTTCTATCTTCAACCACACATTTACATCAGTTCCACATTAATCCCAATCTCTATGTATAATATCAACTTCCTCCCCCAGATCCTACCATCCACCTAAGCACCAGAACGATCTGCAGTGGCTAATTAATGTATTGACATATATATCTATGGGCATTGATTTTATAGAGGGAAATCAGAGAGGAAATTACATGGACGTAATCATTCAAAACATCTGTAAGCTCAGCTGTTGTGTCCAGGACTGAAAAACTGCAATAACACATTCATATTCAAATATGTGTGAGAGAGAAACTCAGTAACTACAAACCAGTCAGTTTAACCTCTATAATGGGGAAGTAATTAAGGCAGAGAGCAGTGACTTTTACCCACATGGATTTATCAGAGTAAGCCAGCATTGATTTTTTTAAAAGGCAAATTATTTTCTAACTGTCTTAGTACAGTCTTTCCATGAAATATAGAGAGGATTGATGAAGGAAATGTAGTCGATGTGATATATATGGCCCTTTAAAAGGTATTTGATAATGCTCTACATAAGTTTTGCAATCAAATATGAAAGCGATGGAATAAAGAACTATGGTAACACGATTAGAAAATTGGCAAGGTGACAGAAAACAGAGTACAGGCAGACCTCAGGATACTGCAAGGTTCTGGTCCAGAGAACTGTCTGTAAACTGATTTTTCCTTTGAAACACCATTTTCTGTGACTACCAATAATTATTCATTGAATATTCACCCTGAAATTATCCACAACTAAACTAATGGAATATATATGGTATTGAGTTGCTAATGAATTCTGTGAAGCATGTTATCAACAATATTACTACCGTAAAAGTTATTCAAAAATTATCTAAGAATTTCCATAAAATCAGATTTCCACAAGTCAGGTCTTCTGTAAATCAGGGAGCCCTTTTGTTTATTTGAGGGAAGTATACAATGAAGTTTCAAAGGTGTAGGACCATTGATTTCCATATGCATTCATGATTTGTATGTGATTATCTGGAGAGTCATTTCCAAATTTGTGGAGGAAAGAACCAAAAGTAACATGTCTACACAGTGAGCAGTTACATTCTGGGCTACACAGCAGTGGATGTAGATCCAGTTGTAGCATCTGAGAGGGTGGGGAAGAGGGACTCACTAAATTAACTTTACACAGAGCCACTGCAGACTCAATGGGCTGAAGAGCTTCATTCTGTGCTGTAACCATCCCGGGCACCAGCTTGGTTTTGTGAAACCATTCCTTGGATTTGTAAAGAGATGCTGATTATCACAGAAAGGGGTTACACCCACAGCAGATTGTGGGTGAATGAGCCCAGCTTTGGTCATTAATGCACCGACAGCATTGAGTCCAGGAGAGCTGCATTAGACTCCCACCTACTTCCCAACTTCTGCTTTGTTGCAGAAGAAATTGATTTACTTTGCTCAAGCTCCTCATCGTCCATCAGTCAGTACAATTCATCATTCAGTATGTTCAGCTTTCCTGCTTTAGTGCTTCAGCTCCAAGCCCCTGCACTTTCCACCTTTGGCTTCTTAAATACCCAAAGTTGTGATGGAATTTGATGGGCCACCAGAGACAGCTTTAAATATGTTTAAAACGGAGCAGCTGATTGATAGGCACCGGCTGATGTGATACCCAAACCTGCAACTTTCTTCCCAGAATCAATCCAAGAATATGTTGGGACTTAGGTAGCTGACTTACTTATGCCAGCTTTGAAGTTCTAGATTTTTGCTTTTGTTGTTTTTTTAAATTTCCTCTAGGTTATACCATTTAGTGCTTCGAGTTCGTGTTGTTGGGATAATGTCACCACTTACAGTCTCCACATGAAACTCCCAAAACTGGCACAATGATAGAAGCTCTGTTATGCCAAGAGATTACCTGGAGGCCATAGGACAAGATTCCAAGATGTTCTAAAAGCTTCCTTCAAACATGTAACACATGCAAAATGCTGGAGAAACTTGGCAGATCAGGCAGCATCAATGGAGGTGAATAAACAGTTGACATTTCGGGCCGAGGCACTTCATCAGGAGGTAAAGCATATAACATCTTCAAGCAACAAACAATCTGCTGGAGGAACTTGCCTAGTTGAGCAGCATCTGTGGAACGCAAAGAATTGCGGATATTTGGGCTCAAAACCCTGCATCAGGACTGAGAGTGGAGAGTAGAGATGCCTGCTATAAAGAAGGGAAGGAGAGTGGTGATTTGGGAGCCTGAAGTGCTTTGTCGACTGAAAAGGGAATGTAAGATTATGGGCAGGTTGTGCCAGGGAGGGGAATGGTGCCACCTCTAGTTCCGCCCCTGTCAAAAACCAGGATTTATCCAATATCTTCAGTGCACCATGGAAATCTCAGGCCTCCCCCTGCTCAGAATAGAAGAGGAACATCTGGGATTTGCAGTGAACCCAAGGTCCTCTCTTGGGAGCCATATGAAAATGGTGAACAGAAAACACCACCTCCCATAATAACCAGTCACTCACCCTGTCAAATACGAGCCCAACTGTGGCAGGGTTTGTGGGTGCGCCCATGGCTTCATTGACCACTTCAAAACCCAGAGAATTAGGCAGGTGGGAAGTCATTCTAAACCCTGAAAGACTGCCTGAAGAGAAGGGGTATCAGTGTGGCAACTGATCATCCCATTTCTCCAATTTAAAATTGATCCACAATTGTCCACTCTTACTTAATAGCTGACAATTATCAAAACATCCAATAAGAGAATATAAAACATAGAACAGTACAACACAGGAACAGGGTCTTCTGTCCACAATGTCTGTAGCAAACACGATGCTGAATTAAGCTGATTCTCTTCTGCCTGTACGTGATCCACATCTCTTCATTCACCGCATATTCATATCTCTACCTGACAGCCTCTTAAATGCCGCTATGGTATCTACTTCCACCACTACCTCTGGCAGTCAATTCCAGGCACCTACCATTCTCTGTGTAAAAATCTTGCCTGCACATCTTCTTAAGACTTTACCTCCTTACCTTAAAGTCACGTCCTCCAACATGGGAAATGATTCTGACTGACGACAGTACCCTCAGAATTTTTAAAAATTCCATCCGGTTCCTCAGCCTCTGACAGTCCAGACAGAACAACACAAGTCTGCTTTATTTCACGTAGCTCATAACTGGCTGGTGGCATAGTGGCAACAGTGCCAGACTTCGGGACGAAAGGTCCCGAGTTTGAATCCAGCCGGCTCCCCAGCACGCTTTCCATCCGTGCTGGGCTACGACCTGGTGACCTCTTTGGAAACTCACCCGGCAGAAGGCAATGGCAAACCACTGCTGTAGCTTGCCTCCTACACGGTTCCCCACTACGTCAGAGAGGCGTGGAGGGAAATCGTTCCCTAACCGGAGAAACCCCGGATGCGACGTACCTTTCCTTTCATACACTCTAATCCAAGTAGCACCCTTGTAAGCTAGTTCTCTACCCTGTCCAAAGCTTTTGCATCCTTCCTTGACAACCACAACTGCACACAAATGAGATACATTCTAACAAATGGAACCTTCTGAAATTTAATCTTACATTGCATAACTTATCTGACTGCATAGCTGAAATCTCATTAAATTGCACACCACAGAAATGACACAAGTATGTCTTTAGAATTGCTCAACCATTTAGTTGCAATGTGCCTAGCACTGCAAGTGGATGCAATCTCACCGGCTCTCCACCCTGTTCAAAGTTTAAAGTTGAAAGTAAATCTATTATCAAAGTACGAATATGTCACTGTATACAACCTTGAGATTGCTTTTCTTGCGGGCAATCTCAGTAAATAAAAGAAACACGATGGAATCGATGAAAGACCACGCCCAACAGGACATCAATATGCCGAAGGAACCAAATTAAAGAAAAAAAAATAAAAGACCAACGTTTGATACACAAGAAAAAGGGGGAAAAAACCCACAAAACATGTAAAGATTGAAGCAAACAACATTCCGAACCAATTAGAGTCCTCAGATCCGAACACTGGGGCAGACCAGAGGAGGCCTGAAGCCTCACTTATCATTGAAGCACCTTCAATAACTCCAAAAGACTGAGGTTGGGTAAAATACTGAAAGGCTTTTATTCGCTGTACAATACGACCTCCACAGTGAGAGTCTGCCCCCGGAATGAGGGGGAGGGGCAAGGCGAAATACCTTTATACAGGACTCTGTGGGAGGAGCCACAGGGGCAGTCAGCAGAGGGGCGTGTCCAGACAGGTAACCCAGTTACAACATATATATGGTTTACCGCATTCACCCCTCCTTTTTTAAAAAGAGTCTCGCGGGGTGAAGTGACTGACAATATTTACAACAAGTATATTTACAGGTCAAGTCTATCAGGCGGTCGAGTCCGTCACTGTGATCTACGCAGCACTGTTGGTGATTGCATCGGTGACGGCGGTTCTGCTGGCTCTGGCCTGACTTGAGGTGTCAGCACGTTAGGCGTTAATCCCTCGTGCGTATGTGTCGCGCCTGGTATGGGAGTGTCGTGTGGTGTCTGTGTAGGGCTTGCAGTGCGCGGTGTCTCATGGGTATATATATCAGTGGATACGGGGTCAATAGTCACCACAGAGTGTTCAGGGTAGGGGCCCGGTGCTCTTGCGGGCGCCAGGTTGCGGATGGAGACCGTGTCCTCCCACACATCAGGTAAAACCACACAGGCATACTGGGGGTTCGCATGAAGTAAGTGAACCCTCTCGACCGTCGGGGAGTATTTATTGCTCCTCTCATGTTTCCAGAGCAGCACTGGCCCCGGGGACGTCAGCCAAGTTGGTAGAGTGGTCGCAGTGGTCGGAAAAGAAAAGAGCCGCTCATGAGGGGTGGTATTGGTGGCTGAGCATAACAGGGAGCGGATGGAGTGGAGTGCTCCGGGAAGGACCTCCTGCCAGCGGGAGACCGGCAGTCCCTTTGACCTGAGGGCTAAGAGTGTGGCTTTCCACACTGTGCCATTCTCCTTCTCTACCTGTCCATTCCCCCAGGGATTATAGCTCGTGGTCCTACTAGTTGCAATTCCCCTAGCCAGTGGGTATTGGCGCAGCTCGTCACTCATAAACGAGGACCCTCTGTCACTGTGGATATAGCATGGGTATCCGAACAGAGTGAAGAGCTTGCGCAGGGCTTTTATAACTGACGTGGTAGTGGTGTTGGGGCAGGGGGTGGCAAAGGGGAACGTCGATAACGTTAAGAAAGTACACATTGCGGTCGGTGGAGGGAAGGGGGCCCTTAAAGTCAACACTCAGTCGCTCAAAGGGGCGGGTGGCCTTGATGAGTTGTGCCTTTTTGGGTCGGTAGAAGTGCGGTTTGCACTCTGCGCAGACTTGGCAGTCCCTGGTCATCGTCCTGATCTCCTCAAGGGAGTAAGGCAGGTTCCGGGCTTTCATGAAGTGGAAAAGCCGGGTGACCCCGGGTGACAAAGATCTACATGTAGGGCATATAGCCGGTCAATCTGCACGCTGGCACATGTTCCCCGGGATAGGGCATCGGAGGGCTCGTTGAGCTTCCCAGGCCTATACATGATGTCATAGTTGTAGATCGAGAGTTCGATTCTCCACCTCAGAATTTTATCACTTTTGATTTTGCCCCACTGTTGGTTATTAAACATGAATGAGAATGAGCGCTGGTCAGTTAGCAGGGTGAACCATTGGCCGGCAAGATAGTGCCTCCAGTGTCTAATAACTTCCACTATGGCCTGGGCCTCTTTCTCCACCGCAGAGTGCCGAATTTCAGGGCCTTGAAGGGTACGGGAGAAGAACGCCACTGGTCTTCCTGCCTGGTTGAGGGTAGCAGCCAATGCAAAGTCGGAGGAGTCACTCTCTACTTGGAAGGGAATGGCCTCATCCACCGCATGCATTGCTGCTTTGGCAATGTCCCCTTTTATGCAGCTGAAGGCCGTACGGACCTTGGCTGAGAGGGGGAATGTGGTGGACTTGACCAGGGGGCGGGCCTTGTCTGCGTAGTTAGAGACCCATTAGATGTAATATGAAAAGAAGCCCAGGCATCTTTTGAGGGCTCTGAGGGTATTGGGAAGAGAGAGTTCCAACAGGGGGCGCATATGGTCGGGTTCAGGGCCAATGACTCCATTCTCCATGACACACCCAAGGATAGCAAGTCAGGTGGTTGTGAACACACACTTGTCCTTGTTATAGGTGAGGTTGAAAGCTTTGGCCGCTTGGAGAAATTTTTGGAGGTTGTTGTCGTGACCCTGCCGGTCATGACCACAAATGGTGATGTTATCCAGATATGGGAACGTGGCCTTCAGTTGGCACTGGTCCACCAACCGGTCCATTGCTCTCTGGGAGACAGATACACCATTCCTAACACTGAAGGGGACGGGCAGGAATTGATAAAGCCTGCTGTCCTCCCGGCGGATGGGGAGCTGATGGTAAGCGGATTTTAGGTCTATGGTTGAGTACACCTTGTACTGTGCTATCTGATTGACCATATCCGCGATGCGGGGTAGAGGGTACGTGTCGAGCTGCGTGAACCTATTGATGGTCTGGCTATAGTCCACGACCATCCTATTCTTCTCCCCGTCCCGAACAACGACCACCTGCGCCCTCCAAGGACTTGTGCTTGCCTCAATGACCCCCTCCCTGAGCAGCCGCTGCACCTCCGACTTAATGAAAGCTCTGTCCCCCGCGCTGTACCTCCTGCTTTTAGTTGCCACAGGTTTACAGTCGGGGGTCAGGTTGGTGAACAGCGGTGGGGGAGGGATCCTGAGGGTGGAGAGGCCACAAGTGGTGTCGGTAGTGCGGCATTTGGCATGGTGTTGGGTGGGATCTGCAGGTCGGTGTGTGTGTGTGGTCAGTAGCGGGGTATGTGACATATTCCTACAAAACTGGGGATTTACGACAGTGATTGGTGGGAGGGGCCCATCATACTTCATTGTCACGCTTTTCAGGTGGCTCTGGAAGTCGAGCCCCAATAGCACAGGGGCACACAGTTGAGGCATAACCAGTAACGTAAAGTCCCAATATTCTGTTCCCTGCACCACTAGTGTCACTACACAACCCCCCCGGATGTCTGTTATATGCGACCCGGAGGCCATGGTGACTCTCTGACTTACCGGCCGTATCATGAGTCCGCAATGCTGCACTGTGTCCGGGTGGATAAAACTCTCAGTGCTGCCTGTGTCAAACAGGCAGCTTGTCCTGTGCCCCTCCACCAGGATGTCCATCATTGACCTTGTGAGCTTGTGGGGAGCGCTTTGGTCGAGGGTCACGGAAACCAGGGTTGAGTCGCTGTCTTGGTCTGGCGCGGTGGGGTGGCCCCGTGAGCACCAGTAGGTCGTAGGCGGTGGGGGAGGCTCCAACCAAGATGGCTGCCCCCATGTCTCGCACGTGGTGGCGGCGTGCAGGGAAGATGGCGGCAGGTAAGATGGCAACCCCCATGTCTCGCACGTGGTGGCGGTGTGCAGGGAAGATGGCGGCAGGCAAGATGGTGACCCCCACTTCTCAACTGGTCTCTGATCAGCGAATAGACCCGTGGACTGACCCTGGAGTGTAGAACTCTGCGCTTCGCTACGGGGGTCAGTCGCTTTAATCTCCTCTAGGTACGCTTCACCGCAGGCCAGCCAGAGTTCGAAAGTGTTTCCAGCGTCAGGCGTTTGCAGATTGAGGTCTAACTTGTCGGGCCTCAGACGTGTTCTATGTTTTAAAATTTACAGCGAATAAAATTGAAGCACCTTCAATAACTCCAAAAGACTGAAGTTGGGTAAAATACCAAAAGGTTTTTATTCACTGTACAATACGACCTCCACGGTGAGTGTCTGCCCCTGGACTGAGGGGGAGGGGCAAGGCGAATCACCTTTATTCAGGACTCTGTGGGAGGAGCCACAGGGGCAGTCAGCAGAGAGGCATGTCCAGACAATTAACCCAGTTACAACATATATATGGTTTACCACAATCACTTCATCATATTAGCGGGCATGGAGCACAACAGCCGGGACAGTCTTTATAACCTCAGCACCACTGAAAGAGGAGTGACCATCATGGAGAGCGAGCGAAATCGGCTCTTGCCTCTGATCCAGGAATCCTGTCTTTTCAGTCTGTCTGGATTGCCGTTTAAATTGACCAAATAATGAAACAGTGAAAGGCTCTGGCACCCCTGGAAAGTGGAGTTAACATCATGGAGAGTGAGCAAAATCAGCTCTCGCCTCTCATCTGGGCCAGCATTTAAATTGACTAAAGAGTAGGTCATACCCCGTAATAGGACCCAGCTGCTGTGAAGGGCTTGGGGCCTAGAGCATGCCAGGCCGGCGACTCACTCCAGGCCCAGATTTTGCTGCCCAGAGTGATCCAACCTCTCACGTGGGCCAGCTTTATAGGCATCGGAGCTCCTTTGTCCCGCTTTCTCCTCTTGGCACCCAGAGCAATCCAACCTCGCATCCTGGCCAGTTGTACGGGCATCAAATCTCCTCTGCTCCGACTTTTCCTCTCTGAATATCCCACTCCATCTGTATCGATTCTGCAACACCCCATCTCGGCTCATTCCCTGAACTAGCCTCGTTATTGCTCACCCCTTCACTGTTTGTGATGATAATTTAACACTCTTTACCTCAGAAAAGGTGTTCTTAGTGATGTCTTTAGTTAAATTTCTTGCCTTTTTTTCCAAGTATCAGTGAGCTGTCACACACATTCAGTAGTGCCACCTTAAAATCGATGAAAGACTACACCCAACAGGGCAGACAACAACCAATGTGCTAAAAGAAACAACAAACTGCAAATATAAAAAGAAAGACAAAATAAATAATAATAATAGATTGATTAATAAATAAATAAGTAAATAAGCAATAAACATCGAGAACATGAGAAGAGCCCTTGAAAGTGAGCCCAGTTCAGTGATGTGATGAGTGATGTTGAGTGAAGTTCAAGAGCCTGATGGTTGAGGGGTAATAACTGGTCCTGAAACCGGTGCTGTGGGTCCTCAGTCTCCTGTAAGTGATGGCAGCAGTGAGAAGAGAGCATGACCTGGATGTTATGGGCCCTAGACGACAGCCAAAGGTTACAGATTAGTATTGAATGCCATCGTCCCTCAATATTAATAAGCTACAAAACCTGGCCATTTATAGCTAGATCCCTGACTTCCTCACTGGAATATTACAGTCAATGCAGATCGAAAATAACATCTCCTCCTCTAAGACAATCAACACAAACATACCTCAAAAATGTGTGCTTGGCCCACTGCTCTGCTCTATCTGTACTCATAACCGTGTGGCTAAGCATAGCTCAAATGCACTCAAAAAATTCATCAAGAACACCACAGTTTCTGGCAATATCTCTGATTGCTGTGGGGAGGCATATTCTGTAGGAGCAAGGCAGAATTGACTGGTTGAGAAGCTTAACAACAACAGCCCCTCACTCTCAGCTGGATCCAGGAAACGATTGTGGACTTCAGTAAGGGGAAGTCACAAGAATGTCCACCAGTCGTTTTTGATGAGTCAACAGTGGAGGGTGAGCAGCTTCAAGTTCCTGGGCATCAACATCTCAGAGGACCTACCCTGGGTCCAACACATTGATGCAAGTATGAAGAAGGCATGCCAGCAGCTCTACTTCATTAGGATTTTGAGGAAATTTGGTATGTCACCAAGAACCCTTGCAGATCTCTATAGGTATATGATGGAGAGCTTTCTTATTGGTCTGAAGGCCCCAGTGCACAGGACAGCAAGATACTGCAGAGGACGGGAGACGCAGCCAGCTCCACAACCTGCCCTACCGTCAAGGACATCTTCAAGAAGTGGTGTTTCAAGAAGGTCGCATCCTTTTAGATCAAAGGACCCCACCATCCAGACGTATATTCTTCTCATTATCACCATCAGAGAGGAGCTACAGGAGTCTGAGGACACACACTCAGTGATTTAGGGACAGTGTTTGTCCCTCCACCATCAGATTTCTGAACCGTTCATGAGCCCATGAACACCACTTTGTTATTCTGTATTTGCACTATTTACTTATTTCGCAGTTTGTTGTAATTTTATGCTTTTGCACTGTACAACTGCTGGAAAACAACAATTTTCACAACAGATCAGTCAGTGATAGAAAACATGATTTTGATCCTGAGGTGTATGTTTTGATCGGTAATTTTACACCTGGCATGTGATATAGATGTTAAATAACTACTATTAATAGCATGCTGCATGAACTCTCCATAAAACTTTGCGGCATGTAGGAAACATTTTGCCCTTTGCTTCAAAGGCTCCATTGAGTCCTGACATGTGGTTACCATAGTAGCTGCTTTTATTGTCATTCTCAGATCTCTCACGATATGACAAAGATGTCCCTCGCACTGCTCACTCTACATCCTCCAGAGTATCTCCTGCAGCTTCTGTTCCACTCTGTGTTCAAAGATCGTATCTCCTGCACTTTCACACCTTTGAAGAGACGTTTAGTCTTTCCTGAGAGGAGCTATTTTCACAGCTGTCCCACGTCTGTGTGGAGACTTGCAGCTTCCACAATGGAATTCCACATCAGGGACGCCTTAATACTTCACTTTTATTTGTCCTTTCATGGTGGAGCTAGGTGGGTGGAGGAAGAGGGATGAATTAAGAAGCTAGGAGGTGGTAAGTGGAAGGTGTAGGGCTGGAGAAGAAGAAATCTGATAGGAGAGGAGAGTGGATCATGAGAGAAAGGAAAGGAGGTGGGTTACCAGGGAGGTGATAGGCAGGTGAAGAGAACAGGTAAGAGATCAGATCAGGAAAATGAAGAAGTGGAGGGGGAGGGTGAAATTCCTGGAAGTTGGAGAAATGAATATAAATGCCATCAGATTGGAGACTACCAAAATGGAATATGAAGAGTTGCTTCTCCAGCCTGAGAGAGGTCTCATTATGGTGGAAGAAGAGGCCATGGATGGTCATGTCAGAACAGGAATTGAAGTGGTTGGCCACTGGGAAATTCCACTTTCTATGAGTGGAGCTATGGTACTTGACATGTGGGCACCAGGCTACATTCAGTCTCACCAACGTAGAGGAGGCTGCACCAGGAGCACCGGATAATGTAGACAACCCCAACAGATTTACATGTGAAGTGTTGCCTTACCTCTAAGAACTGTTAGGGGCCCTGAATAGAAGTGAGGAAGAAGGTGAATGGGCAGTTGTAGTATTTCTACCACTTGCAGGGTAAGGAGGGAGATTAGTGAGGAGGGATGAATGGACAAGCAGAGTCTCAGAGAAGCAATCCCAGTGGAAGGGAGAGAGTGGGGGGGCAGGTAAAGATGGTTTTGGTGGTAGGGGTTACATTGAAGTTGGCCGATGTTGCGGAGAATGATGTGTTGGATGTTGAGGCTCGTGAGGTGGTAGATGAGGACAAAAGTTATTTTATTTCTGTTAAGGGGGCAGAAAGATAGGGTGAGCATAGATGTCCTGGAAATAAAGGAAATGTGCTGCCATCTTAAAAATTTTTAAATGGTTAAAGAATCTGCTTTCAACACTCTTTGAGGAAGAGAGTTCTGAAGTCTCGCAACTCTCTGGGAGAAAGATTTTAACCTCATCTTTGTCATTCCGTTTCACAGTTCAAAAATAGGCCTTTCAGCCCAATTCATCCATCCAAACATAGTGCCTTCATGAGTTAGTCCCATTTGGCTACATTTGGCAAAAGTCCCTATAACTTTCCTATCTATGTCCTGTGTTGAATGGGCAATCTTTTATTTTGAAACTCTGGCACCCTTCTTAGCTCTAGATTGTCCCTCAGAAAGCATCCTCTCTGCTGTCATCTTTTTGAGATTTTGTAATTTTGAATCAAATCTCCTCTTTAAAGTCCATTGTTTATATAGCTAACCCACTATCAAATGTTTTCTCGGGTTTACCAGATACCAGTCAACCATCTCTGAATTCTCACATCCTTCATCAAATAGGGAGAACAACACTGTGCCCTAGATATCGTATTACCATGGTCATAGACTCATAGAATTTCATAGCACGGAAATGGACACTTTGGTCCATCACACTGAATACCAGTTTCCAAAAATAACTGAATAATTTCCCTACTTCTGCATTTACCTTTTTCTTGAAATAAGTAACATTCTGTTAGCTTTCCTATTATTTGTACTATTTGCACGGTAGCTTTTTACAAATTGTGCCCCATGAAATATGAATCCTTTTCTATGTCAGACGTATGCCAAAGCAGCCAATTTTCCCACATAATGTTCTCTTTGCCATATCTTTGTCCACCCACTCAACCTATCCACATCCCTTAATAGTCTCCTTGGACCTTCAGCTCAACCTACTTCCCTTCATATCTTTGAGTCACCAATAAATTCAACAACTAGAACTTTGGTGTCCAGGTAAATTGTAAAATTTGAGCACCAGCAGCTGTCTACTATTCACCTTAACTTGCTAAGTAGAAAAAGGCCCACATATGCCTTCTCTCCGCTTCCTGTTGGCCAATCAATTTTCAATCTACAGCAAGATATTACCTCTGGGCATGGCCTGTGGAAAACAGTGCAATGATAATAGGTTTTAGTTGACAGCCTATCCCAGAGATGAAGAGTGACAAGTCAAAGGTCAGAGACTGACCATTTGAAAATGAAAGAGGGTACTAAATTGGGTGCAAGGATGTGAATGTCTTCAAGTTCAATGGACTCAAGATACATTTATTCTCAATGTATGCTGTATTCAACCCTGAGATTTGTCTTCCCACAGACAGTCACAAAGCAAAGAAACACCATGACCCCATCTAAAGAAAACATCAAACACCCAACGTGCAAAGAAAAAGGAATAAATTGTGCAAACAGCAAAAAATAAGTGAAAACACAGAATATAAAACATCAGACCACAGAGGTATTGAAACAGTCCAGGAATATTCAGTTTACTTCAGTTCAGTTCAATTCAAGTTGAACCATTAACTTCCACAGGTCAGGTAGCGTCTATGGAAAAGAGTATAGTTGACGTTTCGTGCTGAAACCCTTCATCAGGACCTGAAATATCGACTGTACTCTTTTCCATAGATGTTGCCTGGCCTGCTGAGTTTCTCCAGCATTTTTTGTGTGTGCTGCTCGGATTTCCAGCATTTGCAGGTTCTCTCTGGTTTGTGATTGAATCATTAACATCCCCAGTTCAGCAATTATGTAGCAAATACACTGGCCACATAGTGACCCTTGCTCTTTATTTATCTACCTGCTCTGCAGTTTCTCTGTAACTGTAGAACTATATTATATATTCAGTTTCTGTTTTAGTACTACAGTATGTCAGATTATTTATGTAAGAAATGATCCGCCTGTATAGCATGCAAACAGAACTTGTCACTGTTTCACAGAACCTGTGAAAGAACAAACTAATTGCCAATTGTAATAGAGAGAGAAAGGGCATCAGTAGTAAAATCTCCAGAAAATACTGTCCAACAGGAATTCCCATGGCAACACCGAATAGAGTTCTATATATTTTCACCATCGTAGTTTTGGAGTTGTATTGAGAAAGAATCAAGTGTAGTGGAATGAATTCATACTGTAAATTATTATGATCTAAAATTCAATTTCTGTAGGCATGGTGGATACAGATTCAACCGTAAATTTAAACAGAATTTAGAAATATTCAGAATTCGTTGGGAGTGGATATATTTGAACAATCCTTTCAAAATCCTAGTTTAGAAGAGAAGGGTTAAATAATTTCTTTCCGCGAAGTTAAGATGCCATTATTCAGTGTGTACACGCTCTCCAGCAGCTATAACTGTTAACAGTCAGGTTCCTTCTCCCAGACGTTGGCACTGATTGCTCAGATCAGCCTGCTATTACATGTCAAGGACCAAACTGAGCCAAGGGGGAAAGCAGTGTTCTAGATGATGCCAGTGTGATTGTGAGGCCTTTAAGAATCTTCAAAAGTGGAAAGCTGACTAAAAATATGTGTTTCAGCCGAGCGAAAAAGATCAACTGTCTCAATACTGTCTCTGTTCAACAGCTGCTTATCTGTGAAAGCCCTCAGGAAATTAAGAGCTCCGATTCTATAAATGCTTAATGACTTTCCGCCCAAGCTTCACCTCAGGGGATGCTTCACAGCCCAGTCTATATCAGAATACCATAACAACAGTCAGCGCCTTGCAGTGTACTTCCCTCAACTTTTGCTTTATGTATTATTTATCTGGTAAGTATCTGTTTTCTATTTAATTTCAGATGTTGTTTACCTGTTTTCTTCCCTTTTGACTGAGCCTTTGATTCAATCACTTTCTGCAGTCATGTTTCCTCATTCTCTTGTATTACTTTTAAAACCATCCCTCTCACAGAGCACCAGCCACCTGAGACTACAGAAGACCACCAGCAAGCTCGATGCAACCTTGGCACCCTGCTGTCTCAACAAAAGAGCCTGAATAATCAAAGACCACCCCACCCCAGACATTCTCTCTTCCATCGCACAGAAGATACAAAAGCTTGAAAGTACAGATCACCAGACTCAAGTACAGATTCTGCCCCACTGCTGCTGTATAAGACAATTAAATAGTTCTCAGGTACGAAAAAATCGATTCTTGACCTCACAAATTATCTCACTACGATCTTGTGCCTTATTGTTTGCCACTTTCTCTATGGCTGTTACACCTTATTCTGTCCTGTTATTGTTTTAGCTTGTTCACCCTCAGTATATTACATATGAACAGCAGGCAAAACACAAGCTTTTAACTGAACTCTGCGCATGTGACAACAATAAACCAATACTGCACCATTTCCATCCATTAACATCATATAACCATATAATAACTACAGCACGGAAACAGGCCATCTCGGCCCTTTCAGTCCATGCCGAACTCTTACTCTCACCTAGTCCCACCGACCTGCACTCAGCCCATAACCCTCCATTCCTTTCCTGTCCATATAGCTATCCAATTTAACTTTAAACGACAACATCGAACCTGCCTCAACCACTTCTGCTGGAAGCTCGTTCCACACAGCTACCACTCTCTGAGTAAAGAAGTTCCCCTTCATGTTACCCCTAAACTTTTGCCCTTTAACTCTCAACTCATGTCCTCTTGTTTGAATCTCCCCCTCATGACGAGCTTCCAGTCACAACATTGTGACTGTCTGTTTCTAGCTCACACCCCTGTTGTCTCTGCCATTTACTCAGCTCATCCCTAGAACATAGATCAGTACAGCACAGGAACAGGCCCTTCAACCCACAGAGTTGTGTCAACCCAAATAAATTCGTAATCAAATAGCCAACGAAGCTAATCCCTCCTGCCTGCACAATGTCCATATCCTTCTATTTTCCTCACATCCATGTGCCTATCTGAACGTCTCTTAAAACTCTCTAATGTATCTGCTTCTATCACGACCCCAGGCAGTGTATTGCAGACATCCATCACTCTCTGTGTAAAAAAACTTGCCCCTCATATCTCCTTTGAAATTACCCTGTCACACATTAAAATCATGCCCTCTGGTTTTAGACATTTCAATCCTAGGGAAAAAAGATATACTGTTTGTCTACTCTATCTTTGCCTCTCATAAGACATGGGATGAGAATCAGACCATTTGGCCCATCAAGTCAGTTCTGACATTCCATCATAGCTGATTTATTATCCCTCTCAAACCCGTTCTCCCGCCTTATCCCTGTAACCTTTGATGCCTTGAAATATACCTAATGACTTGGCCTCCACAACCACATGTGGAAATGAATTTCACAGATTCACCACCCTCTAGTTGAAGAAGTTCTTCCTCGTCTCTCTTCTAAATAGATGGCACTCGATTCTTTGGTTGTGCCATCTGGTCCAATACTTCCGCACTATAGGAACCAACTTCTCCACCTCCACTTTAACTAGGCCTTTTCAATATTTTATAGGTTTCAATGAGATTCCCCTGCCCCTATTTCTTCTAAACTCCAACTAGTACAGGACTACAACCATCAAACACTTCTCCTGTCTGGGATTATTCTTGTGAACCTCCTCAGGACCTTCGCCAATGCCAGTACATTTTTTCTTAGGTAAGAGGCCCAAAACTGCTCACAATACTCCAAGCGTCTTCTGACCAATGCGTTATAAATCCTCAGCATTACATTCTTGCTTTTATATTCTAAGTCTTCTCAAAATGAATGCTAACATTGCATTTGACTTCCTTATCACCAACTCATCTTGTATGAGGATTCCTAAGTCCCTTTGCACCACAAATTTTTGAATTTTCTCCCCATTTAAAAAATAGTCTATGCTTTTATTCTTTCTATCAAAGTGCATGAACGTACACTTCCCTATATTCCATCTGTCCCTTCTTTGCCCATTCTCCCAATCTGTCAAAGTCTTTCTGCAGAATCCCTGCTTCTTCAACACCACCTGCCCCTCCACCTAACTTTGTATTGTCTACAAACTTTGCCACAAAGCCATCAATTTTGTCCTCCAAATCATTGACATATAATTTGAAAAAAAATGATCCCAACACAGACCCTGTGGAACACCACCAATCACCAGCAGCCAACCAGAAAAGATCCCCCTTTGCCTCCTGCCAGTGAATCAATCTTCTCTCCATGCCAGCATCTTTCCTGTAAAACCATGGGCACTTACAGTAACGGGCTCTATTAATCAAACTCAAATTATCTGAGTGTCCAGAAGACGTGGTAACAAGCATGCAAGCCCAACAAAGTAACTTAAGCTTCATTTATTTTCATAAAGTTGAAAACACAAATAAACCACACTAAATACTATATAGCAATTCACAAAGATTTCCACAAAAGGTTTCTGCAAGGCGCAAAAGTTTCGGGGCTCACAATTTTAAGTCACCACTCAATTGTTGCTGTTGCTGAGGGATATCCAATTCGTTCATGACGAGCCTGATTGAATTTTTTGAGGATGTGACTAAACACATAGATGAAGGTAAAGCTGTAGATGTAGTATATATGGATTTCAGTAAGGCATTTGACAAGGTACCGCATGCAAAGCTTATTGAGAAAGTGAGGAGGCATAGGATCCAAGGGGACATTGCTTTGTGGATCTAGAACTGGCTTGCCCACAGAAGGCAAAGATTGGTTGTAGACGGGTCATGTTCTGCATGGAGGTCAGTCACCAGTGGTGTGCCTCAGGGATCTGTTCTGGGACCCCTACTCTTTGTGATTTTTATAAATGATCTGGATGAGGAAGTGGAGGGATGGGTTAGTAAATTTTCTGATGACACATAGGTTGGAGTTGTTGTGAATAATGTGAAGGGCAGTCAGAGTTTACAGTAGGTCATTGATAAGATGCAAAACTGGGCTGAGAAATGGCAGATAGAGTTCAACCCAGATAAGTGTGAGGTGGTTCATTTTTGTAGGTGAAATATGATGGCAGAATATAGTATTAAAGGTAAGATTCTTGGCAGTGTGGAGGATCAGAGGGATCTTGGGGTCCGAGTTCATAGGACACATAAAGCTGCTGCGCAGGTTGACTCTGTGGTTAAGAAAGCATATGGTGCATTGGGCTTCATCAGTTGTGGGCTTGAGTTTAGGAGCTGAGAGGTAATGTTGCAGCTATATAGGACCCTGGTCAGACCCCACTTGGAGTACTGTGCCCAGTTCTGGTCGCCTCATTATAGGAAAGATGTGGAAACCATAGAAAGGGTACAGAGGAGATTTATAAGGATGTTGCCTGGATTGGGGAGCATGCCTTATGAGAATAGGTTGACTGAACTCGGCCTTTTTTCCTTGGAGTGACAAAGGATGAGAGGTGACCTGACAGAGGTGCATAAGATGATGAGAGGCATTGATTGTGTGGATAGTCAGAGGCTTTATCCCAGGGTTGAGGTTTTAAGGTGTTTGGAAGTAAGTACAGAGGATATGTCAGGGGTAATTTTTTTATGCAGAGAGTGATGAGTGCATGGAATGGGCTGCCGGCCACAGTGGTGGAGGCGGATACGATTGAGTCTTTTAAGAGATTCCTGGACAGGTACATGGAGCTCGGAAAAATAGAGAGCTATGGGTAACTTCGGGTAATTTCTAAAGTGAGGACATGTTCAGCGCAGCTTTGGGGGCTGAAGGGTCTATATTGTGCTGTAAGTTTTCTATGTTTCTATGACACTACCTCTTGGTCATAAGCACTGATCATGATCCGGCTCTGCTTGAAGTCCAATGAACCAGGGAAAAGCAGCCCAATAAATGTGAGCAAGACAGAAAAACTCGTTGATCTTTTGTCTCAACTGAGCCTGTGTTCATTAACACTGTGTTCAGCATAACCTCATAAATCAATTAGCTCACTCCTCATTATCTCATAGCTGTAATTGGGCTGGTTGATCAGACCCAAACAATCTGAGTGCCCTGCAGATGTCATAATAAGCGTACAAGCACAAAAAGGTAACTTAATTCTAATTTATTATCGCAAAATAGAAAGCACAAATAAACCACACAAGATATTACAAAACAAATAACAAAGATTTCCACAAACAGTTCAGGCTCATGATTCTTTGTCACCATTCGCTGTTAAGTGGGGGGGTGCGGGGGATCTCCAAATTCCGACTCACACGCGAAACCACCCCTGAGTCCAAAGCACCTATCCTGATTTCCAGTCCAGGCAAATTCCAAAGAACCCAGGAAAGGTATCCCAATAAATATGAATTCCACAATTGTAATGAGCCACACAGAGAAAGATAAACTCTTTGATCTTTTGTTCTCATGCCATTAACTCAGCCTAGTTTCTTTCATTCAAGCAATACCTATATTCACTAACACAGACACAAAATAATCTGCAGATGCTGGGGTCAAAGCAACACTCACAACACGCTGGAGGAACTCAGCAGGTCGGGCAGCATCCATAGAAAAGATCGGAGGACGTTTCAGGCCGGAACCCTTCATCAGGATGAAGGGTCCTGATGAAGGGTTCTGGCCCAAAACGTCAACCGATCTTTTCCACGGATGCTGCCCGACCTGCTGAGTTCCTCCAGCGTGTTGTGAGTGTTTCATTAACACAGAGTTCAGCATACCTTTCTAATTCAGTTAGACACTTCAATGGTCACTTCTCATCCATTAGTCCACCAATGTTTTGGACTTAACTTCCTTTTAGTGACAAAAGAACATTAATATTACATTTAAGTGATAATATCAAATCCAAAAATGAATCAATCAAGTCAATTTGACAGAAACTAAGAAGAAATCTATCATTCTAGCTCTCAAAGTGGCCAACAGACATTTAGTCATTAGCAGACATCCACGTGTCAATGGTGCCTGAGAATATGAAAGAATCTAGCTGCTATCAGCAAACATTAGACTTAAAACACACCTACAGTGTTTAGCTTGTACAGACAATCTACATGCTGCAAGCTCACAAAGGGCTAAGTTGTCATTTTGAATTGTTCAGATATTCATTCAATGTTTTAAAAATTTTAATATAACGCATCCACCCTTTTAATGCCTGGACAAGCCAAAGACAAGTAGAACTCTTCCTTCTGATTAAAACAAAGAATACCTATTACTATCTGTTGGATGACTAAAACCAGTGTGTTTATTAAATTATTAAGCATTACAAAGATCTAATGATTAACTTCAGCATTCACATTAAAATATGTTCTCATCCATCGGGATGTTAACAAAATCTTGTTGACAATTCGAACATAATGAGAGTATGTTGTGATCAGTGATACAAGAGTCAAGTCACAATCAATTTGGGACCTTACTTGTTTACTAGGAAAACGTCATATGAGGCCAGTCATTCCAGATTTACAGCATTCTCTCACACTTACACACCCGCAATTAGCACATATCACATAACGTTCTTCTTTTCCCAAAAGTATAATATCGTTTTCACGATCACAAAGTTATCAGTAGCTTCTCGGGTCTCACCAGAAATCTAGCATCCAACAAAACAGAAGACAAGCGTTAAAACAGAACAAAGCAACATTCCAACAGGAACATTTAAAAGCAAAAGCAGGGAGGCAGAAATGTTTCTATGTCCTCTTCATCAATTTACCCTTATTCACACAGACACGATGGGTCTGTCCTACCATCACCCACTGTGCATTTCCTCGTCCATCGGCAATAATTTCACCCTCCACCGGAGGGGAAGACATGTACATCACAATCACTTTGCCACCCTTGCAGAACTGAACCGGCTTTGTTGTTTTAATAGGTCATTTATTTAGTCACTCAGACCACTAGCCTGAAGATAATAGGGGACATGGAAGACCCAGCATACACCATTACAGACAGCCCTCTCTTGGACCCTGGAACCGGTAAAGTGTGAACAATTATCGGATTGAATTTCAAAAGGATCGCCATATGCTGAAACAAAGTGTTTGAATCCCAGAAGGGTACCATCCTAGTTAGCATTAACAGTAGGGATTACCATCAAAAGACCAAACTAGGTGGCTATCATAGTGAGGAAGTACTGGAATTGCTTCTGTAAAGGAAGGGGACCAACATAAACTATTTGCCACATCTGAACAAGGGCACACTATAGCAAATAGCAGCTAAGGGTTGTTTTAAAAGATATCAGTCCTTAATTTCTGAACATTGCCCACAATTCCTTAGCGCTGTATGAGCTATATCAGTGGGAAGGAATAATCCCCACTGCCTAGACCATTCCATGGTACCCTGTACCCCCAAATGACCGAAAGGTTTATGGGCTCATCAAGGAAGTGACAATAATGGTATTTGAGGCCTGCGCTAGAAGTCAAAGTGTCAACACAAGCGAGTTTATCAGTAGTGTTGTTAAATCTTATCATGGGTGAATCATCTTTCAAATATGGTTGGCTGGTGGCGCAGTGGGATCAGCGCCGGGCTCGAGAACGGAGGTTCCCGAGTTCGAACCAGTGACAGATCGCTCCCAAGCACGCTCTCCATCGGTGCCGGATTGATGTCAAGCTCGCAACTTGACCTCGTAAACAAACACTGCCACCTCCAGTTTAAATTCCCACACGGAATATTGTGCAAACCCCTAACAATCTAACAATCCCGAGCAGATTCCGAATCCGGACTCCACCACAATCAATGCGGGTTCCAACAACCCAGGACACCTTCAAAGTGCCTATTGCTCAACCTCCAACTCTGACTCTAACCTGGACCTTGACTGAGAACATCTCCAGGCCAGGACTTTACGTGCTGCCGCTGGAATCCCAGTCTACCCTTTCCCACTATCACTCTGTCATCCCGCGTCTCTCAGGTCCCACTGCCAAATCTTGGGTCCTCGGAGATGCCATCTTCCTCTCACCTCACCTTCCCTGAACACCCCAACCCTCCCCTCTCCTCAGAAGCTACCAGCCCCCTTCCCCCTGTGATCCCAACTCTCATCCATACTGAGTCTTCATGATTCCTTCTGACCTTACCCTCTCTGAAGCAGAAGATTCTGTGGTCAGTAGGGGCCTCACCTTTGACCCCTGCGCACCTGCCATGTCACCGAGCTCTTCTTCTGTCGCCTCTGTCTCCAAGCCTACATCTTTGGCAAGGACCCTTCAGCTCGCACTGATGTCCCCTTCTCCCATCTTCAACCTTCCTCCTCTTTCTGGACACACTGCTCTGGTCTTCTGCCTGCTCTGGATTTTTTCATTGCCAACTGCCGACAGGACATCAACCATCTCGACTTCACCACTCCTTTCTCCAATTCTGACCTCACTCCTTCCGAACGTCCTGCTCTCCACTCTCTCTTCACCAATCCTCACCATTAAAAACCTGCATTAAAGGGGTTGCTGGGTAGTAGTCTGGCAGACTGACCTCTACCTTGCTGAGCCCAGGCAACAATTCTCGGACACCTCCTCTTACTTACCCCTCAAACAGGACCCCACTAAGGAGCACCAGGGCATTGTCTCCCACACCATTACCAACCTTATTGACTCTGGGGATGCCTCATCCACTGCCACCAACCTCATAGTTCCCTCACCCCACACCCCCCCTTTCTACCTCCTTCCCCATGATACACAAACGCGCTTGTCCTGGTAGACCCATTGTTTCTGCTTGTTCCTGCCCCACCAAACTTATATCTGTGTAATGCCCTGGTTCACATCTTAACTGTTATGCTGTAGGTACTTCATTTAGCAGCTCTGTTCTGCTTTCAGCTTGTTTGGGTTATTGCTGAAGATAAGGGATGATGAAGAATGTGTGCCATCCAAATAATGGAAGGTTTTCTTGGTGAGAGACAATAAGGTTGGTCTTGGGCTTTTGTTCGTTGGGAGATGAAGAGGAAAGACACCAATTTCCTTTTGACATCCCAGGATATGGTTTTGCTTGGCAATTACTATTTGCAATGGCAAGAGTATAAAGACAGGTTCCCATTTTGCCTTTCCAAACAGAAAAGGCACCTTCCTAATGCCAAATGTACATTTGCCAAAAGGTTGCGTGATGGAAGTTCCTGTTAACAAATTGATTTCCAAAAAGTTTTCAGCTGCCTGGGAGTTGAACACGGGGACAGACCCTGGATGTCCTTCTCCAATAGTGAGCCAGACCTTTGTTAGTATGTCCATAACCAATCCCCCATATCCCTAAATACACACTCACTCCTCTGAATATAGATCTGGATTCCCACGGCATAATGAATCCTCGGCCCCAGTGTTCACTGTTTATTACCATGTAATCATCAAAGGGTCTGTACGTCTGGTTTCAGGTCTCCCTCTGCGACACAGGAATTATTAGTTTCCAGAGCAATAGCAGCAGTCCCGAAGCCCTAGCCATACCCCAAGGTGATGAGCTGAGCAACTTCTATCCAGTGTACAATTCACCCAAGACTGGATACAACTGGGGAATATCCTGCTTGTTGGGACTAATGCTGGTGCTAAACGGCGACTCTTTTGCTTGCATCTTCAGAAACAGTTCTATTTCCATCTTTAATAACTTGATTTTTCCCTTTCAAGGTTCTTTTGAAGACCCTGACCTGGAGTTACACACTCACATCGGTTCTTTGCGGGAATGGGACCCACTCTCGGGGTGTCACAACTGGCCGTTATCTGACTTGCCAAGGGCCTGGCCTAAAAGTTTGGCTCACCTTTGAAGGCCTAGGATATCGGGGCTCTGGAGACGGGTGGATTGAAAGTCAGTGTCCCGGACTTGTTGGAGCTGGAAGATCTTTGGCCGTGTGTCCAGAGGCCTGAGATCTTTGGGCACGGCGCTCAGAAAAAGCGATACAATGGACGTTTAACATCGTAAGTCAGCGATTTGTTTGTTATGTCACCCCTCTCGCTGTCAACCAGAGCCGCCACTTTTTCTTTTATTAGGGAGAGAGAAAACCTGTGGTACGTTGAATACCAGGTGAACATGTAGTCTGTGGAGCACTACAAGTCTGTGTCTTTGCTGTTGGCTTTGCTGCACGCTCGAGTGCTTGGTGGCGGGTGCCGATGCTTTTTTGCAGTACTTGAGGGGATCGTTGCTTGTTGCTGCTTACGTGCGGTGGGGGGGGGGGGTGTGGAGGCTGGGGTGGGGCTTTGGGGTTCTAACTTTTGACTATCATTCATTCTTTGGGGCACTCCTCTATTTTCATGGATGTTTGTGAAGAAAAAGCATTTCAAGATGTATATTGTATACATTTCTCTGACATTAAATGTACCTTTGAAACCTAACATTACGTTCTGGTGTAGGGGCTAGAAGGGCAACTGGTCCCTTTGTCTGGGCTATCGAATTCACCCCACCTGGTTCACAATCCTCAAGGTATAGCACACAAAGAACACCAGAAGTTACACCATCAATTTTTTTCCTTTCTACTAACACAAGAGAAGGGGTCCTTCGATACCGATTGCTGAGGCACAGTCTGCGGCTGCTTTCGAGCATTCCGAGTTCCACCCCCGACGTGCTCTGCTGCTGCCAGGATTTAAAAACAGCCTTAACCTGCACTCATTCCCAATCTATACCTGACCCTTCAAATTTGGGCAATAGACTGCTGGTCTCTGAAACAGTCCGATCCTCAGCCGGCACTAACAGAGCTGCTAAAATGCCTCACTCTCCACCGTGAGGGTCCCCATTCCATCAATTGGCGGTGCATACCAAGGGAACAGGGAGTAGCCTCAGGACCACAAAAGGCATTATTGTTATAAATGGCAGATTGAGTTGCCATATCACTGGGACATGAATTAGCCTCTGGGGGAGTTTTCCAAGGATCAGGAGATGTATCCCAATCGAAAAGGGCAGGGTATCGAGCATGGTCAGCTTGTATGACCACTGCCCACAGGGAGTTTTCAGCTCTGTCAGCGTGACGAGCCCATAATTCAGCCAGGACCAATGGGTCTGTCATTAACAACCCTAAATGAATCATTCATGCACATTAAAATATAGTTGGGAGGCTCCAAAATCTCATCCATTGGGAGCTGATGTAGCTTTTGTGCTAAAACTTGAAGCTCATTGGTAGTGTAGTAATCTCAGTGCTGGTAGGCACAGCCACTACAGCTTGATTTTGTTCATCAGCATTTTTACATGCCTCAATAACATTATTTCTGTCCCCATCCGGAACATCATCACACCAAGTATCCCCATCAACCACAGCCGTCTGTTAGGTTCAGAGCATTTAGCATGATCTGCTTCACTTAAAATAATTCTCTGAGCACTCGGAGGGCAGCTTGTGCTGCAGTCACTGCTTTCCTCAGCGAGCTCAGCTGTTTCAATACCCAACTGCCACGACACAGCCATAAAAATCCACATTATTGAGACAGAGAATCTTTCTGCGAGGAAAAAGTGATATGCTTAAGGCATCGTGACACGTCACGCAGAACCATAATGTCAGACAATTCGGCAAATGCCTTCTTCCAACATCTGAGAAGTCTCCATTTATTCGGAACGTTAGCCAGCAATCCACCGTGTCAAATGTCAGAATCAGAATCAGGTTTATTATCCCGGCATGTGACATGAAATTTGTTAACTTAGCAGCAGCAGTTCAATGCAATACATAATATAAAAGAGAAAAAAATGAATAAAATAAAAATAATCAATCAATCAATCAATCAATAAAATGATTACAGTATATGTATATTGAATAGGTTAAAAACATGCAAAAGAACAGAAATATTGTATATTTAAAAAGTGAGGTAGTGTCCAAGGGTTCAATGCCTATTTAGGAATCGGATGGCAGAGGGGAAGAAGCTGTTCCTGAATCACTGAGTGTGTGCCTTCAGGCTTCTGTACTTCCTACCTGATGGTTCAGTGAGAAAAAGAGAGACACCACTCCTTGAACATATCCTGGGTACTTTGTAGGCTACTACCCAAGATGGAGCCGATTAAATTTACAACCCTCTGCAGCTTCTTTCGGTCCTGTGCAGTAGCTCCCTCCCCATACAAGACAGTGATGCAGTCTGTCAGAATGCTCCTCACGGTACATCTTTCAAAGTTTTTGAGTGTATTTGTCGACATGCCAAATCTCTTCGAACTCCTAATGAAGTATAGCCGCTGTCTTGCCTTCTTTATAACTGCATCGATATGTTGGGACCCAGTTAAGTCCTCAGAAATCTTGATACCCAGGAACTTGAAACTGCTCACTCTCTCCACTTCTGATCCCTCTAAGAGGATTGATATGTGTTCCTTCGTCTTACCCTTCCTGAAGTCGACAATCAGCTCTTTCATCTTACTGACGTTGAGTGCCAGGTTGTTGCTGCAGCACCACTCAGCTAGTTGGCATATCTCACTCCTGTACGCCCTGTCATCACCACCTGAGATTCTACCAACAATGGTTGTATCATCAGCGAATTTGTAGATGGTATTTGAGCTATACCTAGCCACACAGTCATGTGTATATAGAGAATAGAACAGTGGGCTAAGCACACACCCCTGAGGTGCACCAGTATTGATCACCAGCGAGAAGGATATGTTATCACCAATCCAATCAGGATTGTGGGAGTGATGGTATTAAATGCTGAGCTATAGTCGATGAAACAGCATCCTGACATAGGTGTTTGTGTTGTCCAGGTGGTCTAAAGCCGTGTGGAGAGCCATTGAGATTGCATCTATCGTTGATCTATTGTGGCAATAGGCAAATTGCAAAGGGTCCAGGTCTTTGCTGAGGCAGGAGTTCAGTCTAGTCATGACCAACCTCTCAATGCATTTCATCACTGTTGATGAGAGTGCTACCTGCAATAGTCATTAAGGCAGCTCACATTATTCTTCTTCGGCACTGGTATAGTTGTTGCCTTTTTGAAGCAAGTGGGAACTTCCACTCACAGCAGTAAGAGGGTGAAAATGTCCGTGAATACTCCCACTAGTTGGTTGGCACAGGTTTCTAGAGCCTTACCATGTACTCCACTGGGACCTTCCACCTTGCAAAGGTTCACTCTCTTTAAAGGCAGCCTAACATCGGCCTCTGAGACAGAGCTCACAGTGTCATCAGATGCAGCAGCGTATGTGCCTCACTTAAAGTGAGCACCAAGTTCAACTCACATTTCAGACTCCCATCTTTTTCTTTCAATTTGTTTACTGCATAGGAGTTACAAAACATGACAGTGGCAACGAGGAAGTTTTACATGAACCCGAGCTGACTGCCTCCCTACTATTGTGTAGCAGGACGTTTGAGTTACACAAAAATCAGCAGAGCGAGAAACGGTCGAATAAGAAAAGCAGCACAGCACCAGTCTCTTCAGAAGGGAGAGAGAGGAAACAGTAGACTTAAATAAAGGCAGAAAAGGAAAGAATTCACAGGTTCATAAACAGTGAGTACCGGGTGAAAATAGTCATAAAACAGAGCAGAGATGGCAGGCCACATTGGGAAGATCGGTACATTTGACTATACAACAGATAACTGGATATTATATAGGGAGTGGACTGAGTTGTATTTCAAAACAAATAAAATAGTCAATGAGAAGCAAGTACCAGTTTTGTTGAGTGCAGTGGGTTTAAAGGCACAATTTGCTTAGAAATTGAACTGCTCCAACCAAATCAGACAATATCATGAAAGAAAAGTAGAAATGTTTAGAAGCAGCCACATTGAACACCTATGCTCCGTCCGCTAGAACAAGAAGGATCTCTTGGTGGCCACCTGTTTCAATTCTAATTCCCGTTCCCATTCTGACATGTCGGCCTATGGCCTCCTGTACTGCTGCAATGAGGGCACGATCCATTTGGAGAAGCAACACCTTATATGCTGTCTGGGTACCTTCCAACCTCATGGCATGAAAGTCAATTTCTCAAACTTACGGTAGTTGCCCCCTTCTCATTCACCATTCCCCATTCTCATTTCCCTCTTTCACCTTATCTCCTTCCCTGCCCATCATCTCCCTCTGAGGCCCCTCCGCCTTCCCTTTCTTCCATGACCTTCTGTTCTCTCCTATCAGATTCCCCCTTCTCCAGTACTTGATCTCTTCACCAATCAACTTGCCAGCTCTTTATTTCACCCTTGCCCCCTCTCGCAGTATTACCTATCACCTACTACCTTGTACCTCTTCCTCCCCTCCCCCTCACCTTCTTACTCTGATTTCTCATCTTTTTTCTCCAGTCCTGATGAAAGATCTCGAGCCGAAATGTTGAGTGTTCACCCTTTTCCATAGCTGCAGCTTGGCCTGCCGAGTTCCTCCAGCATTTTGTGTGTGTTGCTTGTAAAGAAGAAGGAATGTTTCCAAAGCTTTCACAACCACTCCCTGCAGTCTCAGAGCGAGCTCCTACATCCACCGCAGAACCTGAGATCGCTTTCACATCCATAAGTCTCTCTTGCCAAGCAGAATGACTTTCCTTGTCAGGAAGGACATTATCCCACAAGAAAGCTTCTACAGCAATTAAATCTTTATACATGAAAGGGACAACTTAAAATTTTCTATGCTATGAAATTCTCTATATTATTTGTATTATATGGTATAATTATATATTGTATATGTTTTATGTATACACAGTAAGCTGAGATGCATTCTATATTGACGGAGTTTATAGCTAAACATGGAGGAGCGTTATATATTTAATATTTCAGTAATATTTAAGTAATATTGTAAATATATTGTTTGATTAGGTATTCTTTGTTGTTACATAATTCATTATGTTCATGTGTACAAAGTAAATGAATGGCGTACATCATCGCACGACTGCGTCATATGCGAGCACTTTGCTTAAAGTAAACATGAACTTAGGCTCACATTTGGGACTCCCATCATTTCCTTTCAGTTAGTTTAATGCTTAGGAGTTACAAAGCATGAATGTAACACTTATATTTCTCAATAATCTGGAGTATATCCCATCAGATTCCAGCAACTTATCCACATTAATGCTCTTTAAGAGACTCAACAATTCTTCCTTCCTTACTTTGAAATTCATATTCTTAGCATTATTTTTATCCGTAGTTAGTCTTCTTTCTCACTTTGGTTGTTTTTATTTGTTTATGTATAGTTTTTCATAAAATGTTAGTACATTTTCCTATAAATGCCTGCAAGAAAATGAATGTCCAAGTAGGATATGGTAACAGATATGTTCTTTAATAATAAATTAACTTTGAACAGTTAGTGCTACTGGGGATCTTTTAAGAGTGTGATATCAAGCCACTGGTGAATTTCCCCAAAGATTGGCAGGTGGCTAATGTTCTTTCATTGTTAAAAAAAGTATGGCCAGGATAAACAAGAGAATGTCATGCCAGTCAGCCTGACATCAGTGCTGGGGAAGTTATTGAAAGGAATTCTGAGGGATAGGTAGACTCCGATCAAGAGGAGTCACTGTGGGTATGTATGTGGAAAGTCATGCTTGATGGATGCTTTGGAGGTAAGCCAAAAGGTAGATGAGGGTCGGGCAGTGGACATTTGGACTTTAGCAAGGCATTCAACAAGATTCCGCATGGTAAACTGCTCTGGAGAGTGAGAGTTAGATTCTATGGAGCAAGTTAGATGGATGCAAAATTGGCTTGAAGATACAAAGAAGAGGATTATGGTTGAAGTTTGTTTCTCAACATGGAGGCTGATAAAGGTGATGTGCCGTAGGAATCGGTGTTGAGATACTTGTTATTTGCTGTTTATGTAATTGATTTGGAAGTGAATGCACAAGGTTTGATCGGTAGGCTTGTGAATGACCCACAGACAGGAAATGTTGATGATATGGTTATCGTAGATTAAGGGGGACTTTGATCAGCTAGGGAAGTGGGCTGAGGAGTGGCAAATGGATTTCAATACAGATAAGTGTGAACTCATGCATTTTGGAAAGTCAAACCAGCATCTGACTAATATTACAAACAGTAGGGCGTCAAGGGATGTATAGGACTACAACAAAAGCAAAATCGCAGATGAACAGGGTGGTGAAAAATGTTATTTAGCATACCAGACTTCATCTGTCAGGGCACTGCGTATAGGATTTGGAACATTATCTTGTCATATAAGTTTTTGGTGAAGCTGCACTTGAAGTATTGTGTACAGTTATAAAAATATTTACAAGGATGGTGCCAGGCCAAGAGGGTCTGAGTTATGGGGAGAGATAAGCTTGTCCAGGTCTTTATACCTTATACCATAGGAGAATGAGAACTGACCTTATAGACGTTTATAAAATTGGGAGAGGCATGGATAAGGTGAATGGCAAAAGTTTTTTCACCGGGGTAGGGGAGTTGGAGGGCATGAATTCATAGTGAGAGTGGAAAGGTTTAAAAGGGACCTGAGGGACAATTTTTTCACTCAGAAGGTGGTGAGTATATAGAACGAGCTGCCAGAGGAAGAGCTTGGGGCAGCTGCAATAGTATCATTGGTATCTACAATATTATATTATAATTATATATTACATTATTATGTATCATATATATTATATTGTATATCATATTTTAATATATTAGTATCATTAAGATGCACTTGGATAATTATGGGCTGAACACGGGAAAATGGGCCTGGCTGGGTGCGCACTGTGAAAGGATGTGCTGACATTGGACAGCGATCAAAGGAGGTTCACAAAAATAATTCTGGGATTGAAAGGCTTGTCATACATGGAGCGTTTGATGGCTCTGGGCTTCTACTCACTGGAATTCAGAAGAATGAGGGGGGGATCTCATTGAAACCTATCGAATATTGAAAGGCCTTGATAGAGTGGATATGGAGGGGATGTTTCCTATGGTTTGGGAGTGTCTAAGACTAAAGGACACAACCTCATAAAAGAGGGTTGTACTTTTAGTATGGAGATAAGGAGGATTTGCAGAGAGTGGTGGATCTGTGGAATTCATTGCCATAGGCAGCTGTGGATGCTATGTCATTGGGTATATTTAAGTCAGGGGTTGATAGATTCTTGATTAGTCAAGGCATGAAAGGATACGGGGAGAAGGCAGGAGATTGGATTGAGAGGGAAAATGGGTCAGCCACGATGAAATGGCAAAGTACACTCAATGGGACAAATAACCTAATTCTGCTCCTATATCTTGTGGTCTTATGGTCTTAATGCTTCAGCTGGTGCAGATTTGGCTGGGAGAGCCCCATCAGTAAGCTTATTTTTGTCTGTGCAGCTATTATACAATACTTCACACCACTTTATTCCTACATATCACTTTAACTCCAAACCACACACATATAGAAAGCCCATCCCTATTACAATGACAAACCAGAAGCTATCAGGTTTCTAAATGGTTCGTGAACCCTTTAACACTGCCTCATCATTCTTTCTTTTTGCAGGATTTACTTATCTTTAGAATTTATATTAGTTTTGTTGCTTTGCACCATACTACTGCAGTGAAACAACAAATTTTATGTCCTTTAATTCAGTGATAACAAATCTGATATTGAATCTGAACCAGCCTGCAAAAGTTCAGGATAGGATCATTCACAGACAGAACATACCGCAGATGAAAGCTGCTCATTTCTTTTGTTTTGGGACTTACATTATGCCTTTGCTGCATAATGACAGGTGAATGATTTTACACAAGAACATCCTTCTCCTTTGATTGCTATCCAGTTTTCTACTACAATGCGTAATGCCAGTGTGATTAATAGGATTTCATGTCAAAACTAATCATGAAAATACTGAACTGAAAGTTCCATAAAAATGGGGTTGTTTCTGTTCAATTGGATTATCATCTTTTGTGTTGAGAAAGAGTCAACATCTACACCAGCCCACGTCAGCCACTTGGTTTCTGATCTATTACTGTAGTCTTAACGTCTGTTCTTTTTCACTAAGACTTAATTCTCAATCTGATTTTCTTTGGCTCTTCCACCTATGGGAGGAAATCCAGCCATTCTCAACTTCCCTCAGTCTCATCTACACTCATGTAATTTTAAACATGGAGTTATCTACTGTATCTCATGCTGAGTATAAAGTTTCAAACAGTGCCACAACACATTCTGGGTACATAAGCTGAATTTGTCCAAAGCCTACTCTTCTCCCTCCTCCTGACTACAAGAAGTGTTTCAGGATGTGCCAGTAGAAATTCTACTTGGTCAGTCCTTCATTCCCTAAAATGGCTGCTTCTATCCCATTTCAGAGGTAAGTCCAATGTTGCAACCACAGACTCTTCCATAAACAGAGCAGGTAATTTAGAATGTGGTGACCTCTGTCTAGGCGTCTGTGTGCTTCCAGTACAAGGCCTCGAGAGTTCATTGCCGACTGAAATGTTCTCTCCCCACTTCGAAGCATAAAGAGCCAGGGATTCCAAGAAGTTCATCAGTATATTGCAATCTTTCTGGGAGGCATTTTTAGATCCTCGAATTATTCTTCTGTCCACCTCATAATAACTTTCCTGCAACAGAGCTCAAAACAAGGTGTCTGTTTTAGAAGTCTGGGTGTGCCATTAACTTGAAGCCACCCCCATTCTTCGATCACCATTTTTAGAAGGGATCTGCAGTTCAAATTTCAGATAATCACTGCAAATGCAAGTTCCTGGGATATTCCGTCCTTAGCACTGCACTGCTAGAAATCACCCACGAATGGTCATGCTGCAACCCTGCAATTAAATACATTTACTATGGAGTTTTATTCATGATTATTATAATGCCCTTTGTAGATTATTCAGATAGAATTGATCTCATGTGGCACTCAGTCGCTAAATCAATATGGTAAATAATATAAAATTACCGCTGGGTACATTGAGAATTGAAATAATTATTCTGTATAGAAATTTCAGCTGGTCTTTAAATAAATCACTTCAGATTTAAATAGCAGTCGCAACATAAGGATTTAAGATAATGATTATGGAAATGAGAGAGGCACAGATGAAAGAATTACATTGGAAATGACTGACGAAGGGTATAAGTAAGAATCTAGAGAAAATAGACTGGAATATTTATTGCTGAGTACTAATATAGAACAACACTGCAAATCATTAAAATCTGCCGCCAACTGAATTGAAGAGAAATATATCTGACCCAGAGGCAAGAAGAGATAAACCAACTATGTCATATCATGATGGGCAAAGAGAAAATGGTGCACTTGTAATTAAAGGAGATGATAGGGAAAGGATAGCAAGAGGCAGAGAGTAAGAAAGTAAATATTTGGGGAGGTAAAGATGAACTATAAATTTAAATCATCAAGGGTTGTAAACAGATAAATTCTGCAGATAAATAAATAACAAAAAAAAACAGAATTGTATAGAAGCACAAGCTTCCTCCCAGGTATCAAATTGTAATTTTGCCTTTGTATGGGCATTGTTATGGTGGATATGACCCTGGAAGTAAGGCCAATAAAGAATTTAAGAAAACAGTAGAGGAAAAAAATATACATTAACCAATCTGAGAGAAATTTAACCCCTCTAGCCCCAATAAATTTCATCCACAGATATTAACAACTATATTAATGAAAGGAGCACATTTACTGATTTATGAAGAAAGAGTGAAAATGGGTAGGCTAGGAACCTGCTAATGTGGTTTATACATTTTAAATCGAGTCTGGAACGAAAATGGCAAACGTGGGCCACTTAAGGATAATGGGATCATTACTCAGTGTGGCTATAGCAAAAATGAATGTGGAAAATTAAAATACACTAAAGGGCAGTCAGAGCATATTCCTTAACAAATGACATGATTTATCTGAAAAATTGATTTTTTAAGCTGTAACAAAATAGTGATGGATAAGAAGGCAGTGTAATAGGCACAACGGTTCTTTAAGAAATGCTAGGAATTCTGTATTTCCTCCCTATATTTCTACATTGAGTTTCTTTTCCCTGCTGTATCAATTCAAGGACATTATCAACAATGTCACCCTCTGTGAATGAATAAATTATAGGAAGCCTAAAACATCCTGACCGGTCTTGCTGACTGCTAACTCCACACCAAGGGTCTCAGCCCAAAACGTTGACTGTTTATTCATTTCCATGGATCAGTTCTCCAGTTTTTTTGTATGCATTGCTTTGGATCTCCAGCATCTGCAGACATTTTAGTGTTTATGATTTGCATCTCCAGACCATGTTTTGATAGAGCCCTGTACCCAAGTGCGTCCTTCCAACACTGTCCCTGCTGTTCCCACTAATTCCGTTTATTTCAATTTTGAGCATGGCGGTAGGGATAGCATTGCAACAAGGGAAGCAGGCCCTTCAGCTAACTGAGTATATACTGATCATCAAGCTTCCATCCACATTCATCCTGTGCTAATCCTTTTCTACTTGATTCTCCCCACATTATCAACTTTCCCAAGGTTCAAGCATTCACCGACACTCCAAAGGAAGTTTATAGCATCCAACCCACATCTGGGAGGAAACCAGAACAACGAAAGTAAAATACACTAAAATACTCCCAGAGAGAGCGTGCAAAGTTGATACAGATAGCACCAGAGGTCAGAATTGAACCTGGGATCCTAGCATTGTGAGACAGTGACTCTGTTTAGCTCTGCTATTCTGTCACCCATATTTGTGAGGGAGAGTGGTTACGTTTCAGACAATTAAAGTATTTTTTTGCATTAATTGAATTTATTTGAAATTATAGAAAACACTTTAAAATATTTTTTTAAAGACTTGGACAGTCAATGTGAATCTATGCAAGCTAATGGTGTTTGATCAAGGGAAAGGGGGAATGAGAAAAAAGGGAAGGAGGAGTGAGGAAGCTGGAGTAGAGTTCACTTCAGTGCTGCCACCTGCATACATGATGAGTTAATAGAGTTTCTTTGGAAGTGAGATTTGTTAATGACACATGGCTCTAATCCACATGCTACAAGGTGCTCATCTTCAGATTTAGGTATTCAGCTTTGTCAGCTGTCAAAATAGCAGTAAGGATCTGGAGCAATGGGATTCAGGAAGAGGGACATCAGGAGTTAAGAGATCCGGTAAATTTTCTATTCTTTTTCCAAAGGTGATTGGGACCAAACTCATATCGCTTAATGGTGGGATCAATCTAATCAAATGTAATGGGAAGAGAATTAATGATCTCAGTACAAATGTCAGTGTTATAGTTCTTCCGATTTAATGGTTAATTAGCTTCAACAATGTAGAACTGTTTGGGATTTAAGATGGACAACAACCTAACCCCACTGTCCCATTCATCTTAGTAGTCTCCAACCTGCTGGCATGGACCATACATCAGTTTTTGTAACTTCTGGTAACCATTCCTCCTTGGTTTTCCATTTCTCTCCGTCCCCTTCATCTCTTCTTTCTCCCAATCCTCTGCTGTAATGACCTGCCCTCCCTCTTGTTCCCCACTTCCTTCCCTTTATTCCATGACCTCTCCTATCAGGTTCCATCTTCTTCAGCCTTTACAGCTTCCACCTATCATCTCCCAGCTTCTCACATTATTCCCACTACCTTATCCCCTTTCCTCTTCCCACCTATCTTCCTCCTCTCACCTAGATTACCTGTCATGCACCAACTGGTACTGATCCCCCTCAAACCACCCTTCCAGTCTGGCTTTTGCCCTCTTTCTTCCCACTCTTAATGAAGTGTCTCTGCTCAAAACACCACCAGTTTACTTCTCTCTGTAAGTACTGGCTGATCTGCTGAGGCTGTTCAGCATTTTTTGCATATTGTTCTGTTGGTGAGTTACATTGAAATGACCCACAGTTTACAGCCAGTACGAGACATGGATCAGATGTTAAGCTCACCACTTCAGATAATATTTGTTTCAGATGTAAAACTGTCTTCAAATAGCTGTATTAGAAATTGTTGCCAAGATAATGGATAGGTTTGCACTGGGTTTCATGTAGAAATCTGTAAGGACCACATGAGTTTCCTCCAGATGCTCCCATTTCCTCCCACATTCGAAAGACATAAAGTTAGTGTTTGGCATGGTAAGTTGTGGGCATGCTATGTTGGGGCCGGAAGCACAGCAGCTCTTGTGGGCTGCGTGTAGCGCAATCTTTTGACTGTGTTGGTTGTTGGCACAAGGCAATGCATTTCACTGTATGTTTTAATACACATATGACAAATAAAGCTAATCTTTCTTTCTAGCTTCTGATTTTTTCTCCAGCATTTGTTTCACACCTCATGGCATCCAACAAGAGGTAATGGATTTTTTCCAGGATATAGTGGGTAAAGCCCTCCCAACCATTGAGCATATCTACATGAAACATTGTCATAGGAAAGCAGCAGCCATCATCAGAGATCCCTTCCACCCAGGCCATGCTCTCTTCTCACTGCTGCCATCAGGAAAGTACAAAAGCCTCAGGACTCGCACCATCAGGTTCAAGAGCAGTTACTACCCCTCAGCCATCAGGCTGTTGAATAGAAGAGGATAACTACACTCACTTGCCCCATCATTAAAACGTTCCTACAACCAATTACCTTACTTCAAGGGCTCTTTATTTCATTATCTCATGTCCTCGTGATTTAGTGTTATTTATTTATATCTGCATTTGCACAGTTTGTTGGCTTCTGCACTCTAGTTGATCTTTCATTGATCCTGTTATCACTACTATTCTATAGATTTGCTGAGTATGCCCACAGGAAGATAAATATCAGGATTGGATATAGTGACATATATGTTCTTTGGTAATAAAATTTACTTTGAACTTTGATTTGTGCAAAATTAATTTACACCTTACAGGCGTAACTTGGAGGTCAAACCTTCAACCTGTAATTAGTGCCAAACTGCCACAGTGTAACTAGGTGTGTAGCAAAATAGGTTGTTGCATGTTCTATAATTTGAAGAGGCACCCTGCTGATGTCAGGAGACCTAACAAGGCAGCTTCAGGCAACAGCCTAATCAATCATTTCATCCAACAGATTGTGCTGCCACTACCAGGGAATAAAATGCTGGAAACACTGAGTGAATCAGATAATGCATACGGAAGGGAGAAACTAAATTTATGATTCAGGTTGAAAACCATTCATCAGATCTGGAAGCACTTGGCAGGTCAGGCAAGATCTGCACAAAAAGTTAATTTTAAATTGCAGGGAAGGTGGGGGGAGATAGATCAGACCAGGGGAGGGTCTCTGAAAGGCCTAGGTTGCCCATGTAATCCCTATATCTGTGAAGTTTAGAGGACAGATGAATGAGAGAAGACAGAGAAAGATAAATCAAAGAGATGTTTAAAAGTTGTGAAATGCAAAACCAAGCTGTTGCTGAGATTTGAAAACAAAAGCAGAATGCTGAGATCAGATCAGGCAGGGTGTAAGAGACATTGACAAAAAGCATTAAAGATAATATTTTGGCAAAACTATACTGTAATCTAACAGGAAAAGCAAATTACCTAAAGTTGTTGAATTTGTTGAATTTGATTGTGAATCCCAATGTGCTGTTCTTAAAACCTACTTATTTTTTTTCATTATTTTCAGTTCTGGTGAAAGGCATTTGACCTGAAGCATTAATTAAAACTGTTTCTTTTTCTGCAGATTCTGCCTGACTTGCTAAGTATTTCCAGGATCTTCTGCTTCTTTTTGATTTTTGACAAACAGGAAGTCCTTTCTCCAGTATGTAGCAATGGAAGTACTTATTCAACAGACCCCTGTCAGTAATGCAGACAGCACCCCACGTCTGGGGTCACTCATAATGCAGTCAGTCTCGGAAACAGAGTTTGTCGGCATTTTTTCACAATGGGATTTTGCTGCACTGAGAAGCTGCAGAAACTTCACAGTAGCGCACACTACTCCCTTGATATCTTGATATCTTAATTATACTGTATGTCCTCTGTTATTGACCTGCTAATTCAAAATAACCTGAAGCAGGAAGAGTTTCCAATTCATTACCATGAAAATCCTTCATGATTGAATTAGTTTCATTCTTAAAGTCCATTGTTGTAAAGAGAACCTTCCCAGTCTCTCTGGTCTCTTCACATTACTGACTATGTAATTACTGAAGAAATACCTAAAGAGTCTACAAAGGAGAGGATTTAATGGCAAGCATATTCCTCTCAACATCAATGCAAGTGCCATTTGAGAATAATCACTTGATACACACCCAGGCCCAATCAGACAAGTTGTAATAAAATCAGTCTTGGCTCAATTGTCATTAGCTTTGTTGTTGTTGGAAGGCGATTGATTCAAGCCTCACTTCATAGAACTAAGCACACAACCAAGTTTAAGTCTTTATTGTAGCACTGCAGTGTTATCTCTCAACTGGAGAATAACTAGATACTCCACAAAACAGGCATAAATACTATTGTAACACTCACAACACGCTGGAGGAACTCAGCAGTTCGGGCAGCATCCATGGAAACGATGAGTCGACATTTCGGCCCGAAACGTCGACTCATCATTTCCACAGATGCTGCCCGACCTGCTGAGTTCCTCCTGCGTGTTGTGAGTGTTGCTTTGACCCCAGCATCTGCAGAGTATTTTGTGTTTATAAATACTATTGTATTTTTGGGAACTTGCTATTTGCAAATTGGCTGTAGCACTTTCTGCTGTACTACTGTGATAACATTTCAGAAGTGTTACATGAGGTTGTGAAAAATGTTATCTAATTGTACTTATGTTAAGTAGAAATTCTTGTTGGCTGCAGATTTTAATATTAACAGAAAAGCAATTCCTCTTCCAGTTTACTTCTGTTACAATACCAGGCCTGAAACCTAGAGAAATGGGGTTATCAGATTTCTCGTCTCGTCCAGCATGCCTAAAGTGGCATTAAGTCACTAGCTCAAGGTGGACACATCCCTCAATATTTCATCATATAACATCCCATGGTAAACTGCCTGCCCACAATCTTGCCAATGGGTCCTCAACACCACAGATACAATGACCCTATTGGACATTTCAAACTATCAGACATTCATTACTTGACTAAATGATTCAGGGCTGTCAGTCATTTCGTTGCTATCTCCAATTTTTTTATAATTAATTAAAAAAAGCAAAAGTAAGTTATTGGCCCTATAACTTTAAAACTCTCGGACATGACCAGGAAATCCTAGATAGCAAACAACCCCATCTGCCTGTGAGGGAATTTATCAGCCTGTTGAGTTCAATAAAGCGGATCGATCATGAACAAGATGCACACCAAGCAATTCATGGAAGCCCAAGATAAATTAACTGAATGGAAAAGTGCTGAAGGAAGTGTATTGAATCAGAAGCTTTCCAAATATTCAAAAAGTAAACTCAAAATTCTCTACCATTCAATGAAACAATTATCATTGTCTGATCTAGAATCCAAGGCAAATGCTTCAATACTAGAACTGTTGGGTTCAATAAGCCGCAGGGACTTTTGGTAATTTCACTGGACGATGTCAATCTGCTTATCATGCAGGCACAGAACTTCAATGAAGAAAGTATACAAACACATTGAGGAATGTACACCCCTCACTCTGGGGCCAATATTCAGAACATTAAGACCATAAGACCGTGACATATAGGAGCAGAATTAGGTCATTTTGCCTATCAAGTCTGCTCTGCCATTTCATCATGGCTGATCCATTTTCCCTTTTAGCCCCAATCTCCTGATTTCTCTCCATATCCCTTCATAGCCTGACCAATCAAGAATCTATTAATGTCTGCCTTAAATATACGTAAAGACTTGACCTCTGCAGTTGTCTGTGGCAACAAAATCCACAGATACACCATTCTCTGGTGAAAGAAATTCCTCCTCATTCTAAAAGGATTCTCCCTATTCTGGGGCTATGTCCTCTGGTCCTAGGTTCTCCCACCAGAGGAAACATCCTCTCCACATCCACCCCATCAAGGCCTTTCACCATTTGATAGGTTTCAATTAGGTCACCTCTCATTCTTCTAACTTTTACAGGCCCAGAGACATCAAATGCCCTTCGTATGATAAGCCATTCAATCCTGGAATCATTTTCGTGAACCTCCTTTGAACCCTCTCTAGTGTCAGCAACTCCTTTCTAAGATAAGGAGCCCAAAACTGCTCACAGTACTCCAAATGAGGCCTCATAGTGCTTTATACAGCCTCAGTATTACATCCTTGCTTTTCTATTCTGGTGCTCCCAAAATGAATGTTAACATTACATGATTGTGCTATTTAAGAGTCATAGAGTTATATAACCTGAAAACAGGCCTTTTGAAACTGTTCTATGTCGACCATGATTCTTCTCTATGCAATTTGTCTGTGTTTACCCCATTTCTCTCGAAATGTTTCCTATCCATGTGACTGTCCAAAGGCAATTAGGATTGCCAGTTGTATATTCTTGCATAACCACCAGTGACAATCTCACAAGCACAAATAACGTTTTATTTAGGAGGAGTTCAAGTTCAGCATCTCATTAAAAAAAGATTGAACATATGATAGCTCAGAACAGTTTGCACCTCTCTCCTGTGGTTTATACAGTTATGTTTATCCTTCACCCAAAAGGTTAGTTCAAATGTTGACTTGGAAGTACATTGCCATTACTTCCTTACGGCTAGGTCAAAGTCCTGGAATGTCCTCTCAAGAAGACAACTTACCATCAATTTCCCATGGTCAATTGGGTCTGTGCAGTAGATGTTTGCTTTGCCAACATTTCATGTCCTGAAAAATTATCTTAAAAAATACCAAAACATTTCCCTTTCCATGTCCAAGCAAATAAAAAATAATTCCAGTTCATGGAACCTGCTGATGTAATATAATTATTTTATTCCCTTTCTCATGATTCTCAGATCCATTTTCTTCAGTATGATATTCCAACTCACATAGCTCATTTTAGATTAGTTTATGAGGACACGCAGTCCTCTTTTATTGTCATTTAGTAATGCACGCATTAAGAAATGATACAATGTTTTTGCAGAATGATATCACGAAAACACATGACAAATTGATTTAAAAACTAACAAAATCCACATAATTATAACATATAGTTACAACAGTGCAAAGCAATACCATAATTTGATAAGAACAGACCATGGGCACGGTAAAAGTCTCAAAGTCTCTCGAAAATCCCATCATCTCACGTAGACGGTGAACCTCCAGTGCTGCCAACTTGCCGATGCAGCATACTGGAAGCATTCGACCACAGTCCGACTTCGAGTCCATCCGAAAACTCCGAGCCTCCGACCCTCTCTGACACCAAGCACTGAGCACTTTCTCTGCCGAGCGCTTCGGCCCCGGCCCCGGCAACAGGCAATAGGCAAAGCCGAGGATTTGAGGCCTTCATCTCCGGAGATTCTCGATCGCACGGTAGCAGTGGCAGCAAAGCAGGCATTTCAGAAGTTACTCTTTCTGAACAAAAGATAAAATGAGAAAACTAAGAATCATTGTGGATTATCAGCCTCTATGAAGACCCTATCTGCTGAAGATTCCCAACTAAGGTACAACTGTGAGGAAGAGGAAGATGATTGCCTGGTCTACATGCACTTGCATTGTAAGTTGGATCAAATGAGGCAGTTTTATCACAGTAATTAAAAAAGATATGATTACGCATTGCAATTGAACTGATTACCTCTGGGCTTGAAATTATGTTCATGTTATGCAGAAAAATAATGAACTCGACATAACACAGTAAACCTTGTGGGCAGTACACACAGCAACTGTATGGTCATTCAGAGGAGAGTCCAGTAGAAATCCATATTAAACCACAAGAGTACAAATTCTGACAAGTTATTCTGAAATTGATAAGTTGTAAAATTATTAAGTGTCAGGGAAAAAAGAGAAATCTCCAACTATTTAAATTTACATTTGCATTTCTCAAAAGTATAGGTAATTCCTATGGACATGCCCAAAGACATCTGCAGCAGACTCACTGCTGGCCTCTAATGACCAGTCTGCAAATTATTCTTCTCCACTCATTTCACTGGTAAAGCATGAGGGAAATCCAGATGAGAGTACCAAGATTTGTTAAATTCATTTTTATTGCTTAATGTCTGAAATGATTCAAAATAAAAAGGGAAGTGGGAAGTGAGGGCAAACTATATATGCCATATTGAGAAAGACATAATACAGTGGCTAGTACCAGGCAGCAGCACATATTGAGAAAATACAAGTAAAATGTAACCAATAACAGAAAGTGAAATGTCCTTTAGTTCACCCAGCATGTCCCATATAACTCTGATGTCTAATGTATATTTAGAAGAAAATTAAATCTGATCCTTTTCAGGAATTAACCTCCTTGGGCAAATTAAATTTATTTATTTTATTCTTTGAGATCCAGCGAAGAATTGATCCTTCAAACTGCATCACCCAGCAATCTACTAATTTAATTCAAGCCTAACCACGGGACAATTTACAATGATCAATTAACCTACCAACCGTGACGTCTTTGGACTGTGGGAGGAAACCAGAGCACCCGGAGGAAACCCACATGGTCACGGGCAGAACGTACAAACTCCTTACAGGCATTAGTGGGAACTGAACCCATGTTGCCCATTCTGTAATGCCTTGTGCTGACCACTATGCTGCTGTGCCAGCCCTATATGATCCTATATGATATAGACTGCCTATTTCTCACATAGGATTTTAGGCAGGAATATGTCCAGTGCATTATAGTTTAGATTCTAGTCCTGATGAAAGGTGTTGATTGTCCATTTCCCTCCAAAGATGCTGCCTGACTTGTTGAGCTCCTCCAGCCACTTGTGTTGTAAGCAAACCTCAAGTATGATTCTCATAAAGTGAAGGAGATTCTGTTGCCTTTCCAATTTACAGGTAGAAGTGAATCCCCAAATGAACAATTATTGAGAGACGAACTGTTCGATGTAGGGCAGGACATTTGGAAACAGAGACCATATCAAAAAACTATCAGTGTATATCCAGAGGATGTTGACTTGAACCATGACTAATCAAACCTCCTGAGTTTTTTTTTCCACTAACATTCAGATATGGTTAACAAGTTAAACACAGCAATAAGAATGAAATACGTTTCTAATTCAAAAATTTGCAATTTTCTTTCCTGAAATATCTAAAATGAATCATGTTTTAACAATATAATGACTGAGGGAATCAGATGTGGATTAACCAGCTGATGGTGTAATTCTGTGGAAATGATTCAAAGGACACAGTGGCTACATCTATCTGACGAGGAATGATGAAGTATTTTGCTTCCTGATCTGTTTAGTCAGGACAGATTCTGAGAAGAGGTAGCCATTTAAAACAAATGGTTACAAATTTAGATGGTATAAATGGGAACTGTATCAGTGAATTGGAGATTTGAAGCCAAAAAAGTAATGAAAAATGACAATCAACAAACAAGTACTCATCTGATATGGCTCATGTTGAGAAAACCTTGACAATATTTACATTTCAGCATTTACTGAAATATTCTTCAGCTTCTTTGGTTACTCATACATACTCTGCACCCTACAATGTAATTTCCAATCTTTACATCTCTGAAAATGAAGCAAAGGCACAGATTTTTATCCATTGAAGTGTCCTTGTCATCCTGTTTCCTGTGAAGATCTTCTCAGCTACATTTACTCCCACTCTCACTTCCTGTAGGACTCTGTTCCTTTCTCCCAGATTCACCATCCCCACTCTGTTGGCTGTGATGAAAAATGTTTACTCACTGGCCTTTAATTTTCTTTAACTCTACCTCTTCCACTACCAAGGGTAAGGACATGGTAGTTTCTCTATATCCTGCTCTTCTAATCTCACATTTTCTCCTTACAGCTAGAGTAAAGACTGAATCCTCCTTTCCTCATTTTCAATCCCACCAGCATCCACATCCAACAAACCGTCCTCCATAATTTCCATGACCTTCATCACCAAGACACATATTTCCTTCTCTATTTCAGCATTCCAAAGTGACTAAACATTTTGCAACTCCGTGGTCTATCTTCATTCCCCCTGCATCTGTTTCCCCTCCCATGGCACTTTTCCATGTAATCGGAGCAGATTCAACTCTTTACTTTATATCTCTTCCCACCATTCAGGGATCCAAGCAACAATTTAGGATGAATCAGTAACTGTCTTGTACTTCCCCCAAAATTGTGCACTTATGTTAAGCCCTCTGTTTTGGGGGAACCTGTTGCAAATTTGGTGATTATTTTGCAGAGCACTCTTGTTCAATCACTAAGCTTCCAGTGTCCTGGACCTATCTGGCTTCAGCCCACTATTCCACTCTATCAATGCCCAATGTACGTACACCTGGACAAAAGCACCTCATCTTCCAACTGGGTGCATTGGAGGATTTAGGGTTTAACATTTAATTTAAATATGTAATTCAGATAGCCACTTCGCTTCATCCTGAGCAGCTGTATCACCGCCTGGTTCAGAAATTCCGCCATCTCGGATCGCAAGACCCTGCAGCAGATAGTGGGGTCAGCTGAGAAGATCATTGGGGACTCTCTTCCCACCATTACAGACATTTACACCACACGCTGCATCCGCAAAGCAAACAGCATTATGAAGGACCCACGCACCTCTCATACAAACTCTTCACCCTCCTGCCATCTGGGAAAAGGCACCAAAGCATTCAGGCTCTCATGACCAGACTATGTAACAATTTCTTCCCCCAAGCCATCAGACTCCTCCATACCCAGAGCCTGGACTGACACCAACCTACTGCCCTCTACTGTGCCTAATGTCTTGTTTATTATTTATTGTAATGCCTGCTCTGTTTTGTGCACTTTATGCAGTCCTGGGTAGGTCTGTAGACTAGTGTAGTTTTTGTGTTGTTTTACGTAGTTCAGTGTAGTTTTTGTATTGTTTCATATAGCACCATGGTCCTGAAAAACATCTCATTTTTACTGTGTACTGTACCAGCAGTTATGGTCGAAATGACAATAAAAAGTGACTTGACTTGATTTTTATTGTAATTGTTTTTTCACCATCTATAGATTTGGCTGTATCTGTCTGTTTCAATGTTTTACATATATGCCTCCAATGGCCAAATTTAAAGCAAATGTTACATTAACTCATTTGTCTCTGTTCTATCACTTATTATTTTTGTTCTCCCCTCCCCTTCTTCTCTACAAACATGTCTGCTTTAACACCTTTCCAAGAGTCTTTGATCTGAGGTGTGTACACTGTTTCTCTCCCTGATGATGCTGTCTGATCTGGAACATACTGCCTGGGAAGGTGGTAGGGGCAGATACACTCACAACATTTAAGAAACATTTGGATGGCCCCTCAGTTGCTAAGTATGGGAATGTACAGAAATTCAGATTAATAGGATTAGTACAGAAAGGTGCTTGACAGACTGCATGGACCTTGGCTTGAAGGAACTGCTTCTGTTTTATATAACAATGAATCTATGGAAAAGACAATGGATTATCCACCACCTGCAGGTTCCCCTCCAAGTTGCACGTCATCCTGACTAAGAAATATATTGTTCTTCTTTGAGTCTAAAGTCTGAATTATGGAGACACCTTCACCAGAACAGCAGTAATTCAAAGATCTGATCACCCTGCCTTTTCTGAGCAATTGGGGATGGGCAGTAAATGAAACCTTACTTATTCACCCAGATCCAGGAGAAATTAAGTAAAAGGTATTCTAATATGGGTGCACCCTTCACATTCTTTTGACAATAGCTTCCCGAAAGAGAGTCTCTAGTTCAATGTCCATCACAAAAAGAAACTTCCAGGAGGATTACAAAAATATTTTTTATTGGATGGCCTCAAACCCTCACTGAAAAAAATGTAATCCCCTCACCAACTCATGAAATAATTAACCCAAACTGACAGAGGGATGCTAAAGGAGCCACGAATCGCTATGAATCTTTCTAACTGGTGAACTTAAAAACAAACACAAGCAGCGGGACATCATAGAGAAAACCAAGAGGAATATTTCCTCATTTCAGGAGGTTGTGGCAACACATTGGCCTCATCAGTAACTTCAGAACCCTTGTAATAGGAGTGGAAGCAAATTGCCTTCAACCTCAAGGGGATGTAAAAGAAGAAGGAAGAATATTTCTCTGTGTATTTAGTGCATTGTGTATATACTGAAATCACTGTGTTCATTATCATCATAATGACTCATAATGAAGAATATGACCTCATCAGTCAGATTCTGGAACATAAAGAGTGAAAAGAAAAATATGTAGGTTAAGGAGATAAGTTATTCAGGACTGTAATTATACAGTGATCTCTGGTGTGTTAGTCAGAGTTATGTGTGCCAAATGAAAGCAGCACATAAAAGAGACAATTCCTGATCTAAATACTTTGTTTCTTGCTCCAGACAGAAGCTGATGATAGCTCAGAATTGTTAAAATATGAGTTAGCAGAACAAGCTTTTATGTGCCCATGTGCACAATTTGTTTTGTGTAAGCCCATTTCTTTTAAATTGTTATTCCTATTGATTTTTTCAATTTGATGTAAGTTCCATGATTTCATCTGGGATCCAGGAAGACAGTTGTTTTGAAATGTCAAACTCAGCAGTACAGTCATATATCTGCCATTGGCTAAAATTCAATAGGAAAGCCTATGTTCCAGTTACAAATGGATTGGACACTAAGTTGGTGGAAGATTAGACCAACAATTAGGTTATCTCAGTTCTTTAATCTGCCAAACACACCTCTATTTTAATCCTGAGGAGAGTATTTTTATTCATTAAACCATACAGAAACATTTTGCAGCAATACATAGTCACAGTCATATTTTATTGATCCCAAGGGAAATTGGGTTTCGTTACAGTTGCACCAACCAAGAATAGAGGTACCAACGAGAGAAGGGGCAGTGTTGGATCTCCTGTTAGGGAATGAGATAGGTCAGGTGACTGAGGTTTGTGTTTGGGAGCACTTCGGGTCCAGTGATCACAATGCATTAGTTTCAAAATAATTATGGAGAGGGATAGATCTGGACCCAGGGTTGAGAGTTTTGATTGGAGAAAGGCTAACTTTGAGAAGATGCGAAAGGAATCAGAAGGAGTAGATTGGGGCAATTTGTTTTATGGGAAGGATGGAATAGAGAAATGGAGGTCATTTAAAGGTAAAATTTTGGGAGTACAGAATCTTTATGTTCCTGTTAAGTTGAAAGGAAAGGTTAAAAGTTTGAGAGAGCCATGGTTTTCAAGGGATATTGGAAACTTTGTTTGGAAAAAGAGAGAGGTCTACAATAAATATAGACAGCATGGAGTAAATGAGGTGCTCGAGGAATATAAAGAATGTAAAAAGAATCTTAAGAAAGAAATTAGAAAAGCTAAAAGAAGATATGAGGTTACTTTGGCAAGTAAGGTGAAAATAAATCCCAAGCGTTTCTACCATTATATAAATAGCAAAAGGACAGTGAGGGATAAAATTGGTCCCTTAGAGAATCAGAGTGGACGGCTATGTGTGGAGCCAAAAGAGATGGGGGAGATTCTTAACAATTTTTTTTCTTCGGTATTCACTAAGGAGAAGGATATTGAATTGTGTAATATAAGGGAAACGGGTAGGGAAGTTATGGAAACCATGATGATTAAAGAACAAGTAGTACTGGGGCTTTTAAGGAATATAAAACTGAATAAGTCTCCGGGTCCTGACAGGATATTCCCTAGGACTTTGAGGGAAGTTAGTGTGAAAATAGCAGGGGCCCTGACAGAAATATTTCAAATGTCATTAGAAATGGGGATGGTGCCAGAGGATTGGCGTATTGCTCATGTCGTTCCATTGTTTAAAAAGGGTTTTAAGAGTAAACCTAGCAATTATCAACCTGTGAGTTTGACGTCAGTGGACAGTAAATTGATGGAAAGTATTCTTAGAGATGGTATATATAATTATCTGGATAGACAGGGTCTGATTAGGAACAGTCAACATAGATCTGTGCGTGGAAGGTCATGTCTGACAAATCTTATTGAATTTTTTGAAGAGGTTACTAGGAATGTTGACGAGGGTAAAGCAGTGGATGTTGTCTATATGGACTTCAGTAAGGCCTTTGACAAGGTTCCACACGGAAGGTTGGTTAGGAAGGTTTAATCGTTAGGTATTAATATTGAAGTAGTAAAATGGATTCAGCAGTGGTTGGATGGGAGACACCAGAGAGTGGTGGTGGAAAACTGTTTGTCAGATTGGAGGCCGGTGACGAGTGATGTGCCTCAGGGATCTGTACTGGGTCCAATGTTGTTTGTCATATATATTAATGATCTGGATGATGGGGTGGTAAATTGGATGAGTAAGTATGCAGATGATGCTAAGATAGGTGGAGTTGTGGATAATGAAGTAGGTTTTCAAAGCTTGCAGAGAGATTTAGGCCAGTTAGAAGAGTGGGCTGAATGATGGCAGATGGAGTTTAATGCTGATAAATGTGAGGTGCTTCACTTTGGTAGGACTAATCGAAATAGGACATACATGGCAAATGGTAGGGCATTGAAGAATGCAGTAGAACAGAGGGATCTAGGAATAATGGTGCATAGTTCCCTGAAGGTGGAATCTCATGTGGATAGGGTGTTCAAGAAAGCTTTTGGTATGCTGGCCTTTATAAATCAGAGCATTGAGTATTGGCATTGGGATGTAATGTTGAAATTGTACAAGGTATTGGTGAGGTCAAATTTGGAGTATTTTGTACAGTTTTAGTCACCAAATTATAGGAAAGATGTCAACAAAATAGAGGGAGTACAGGGAAGGTTTACTACAATGTTACCTGGGTTTCATCACCTAAGTTACAGAGAAAGGTTGAACAAGTTGGGTCTTTATCCTTTGGAACGTAGAAGGTTGAGGGGGGACTTGATAGAGGTATTTAAAATTATGAGAGTGATGGATAGAGTTGACATGGATAGGCTTTTTCCATTGAGAATGGGGGTAGATTCAAACAAGAGGACATGAGTTGAGAGTTAAAGGGCAACAGTTTAGGGGTAACATGAGGGGGAACTTCTTTACTCAGAGAGTGGTAGCTGTGTGGAACGAGCTTCCAGCAGAAGTGATTGAGTCAGGTTCGATGTTGTTGTTTTAAGTTAAACTGGACAGCTATATGGACAAGAAAGGAATGGAGGGTTATGGGCTGAGTGCAGGTCGGTGGGACCAGGTGAGAGTAAGGCCGATATGGCCTATTTCCGTGCTGTAATTGTTATATGGTTATATGGTTATATACTTGGTTGATCATGCCTGTTGAACCCTTGGGCTCAGGCTGTTAAAAAGTTTTTCAAGCAAACAAGCAGTTAAGTGCACCTCTTGGAGAGATTAAAAACCACACCTGAACAGACATGGACTGTTCTGCCTCTAGAGACGCTATTCATTTCACTTGTAGTTCATTTTGTGCAAACATCACTTCCTATTCTTAAGGTGTTGTTTTACACCATTTCCTGCGCAGGTTAATTCGGATTTTGACTTGAAGCATACACACAGTAGAAAGGTATCCATCTCCATCCACTCTTTAGGTTGCCCTTGCAACAGCATTATCTTTTTCAAAAAGTATTCTCACCAAAAGCGCTTCCAGCTTGAGTGCTTTTTTTAGAAAATGTATAATTCCCTGCCTAGTTTTGTACACAACACACTACGAGGACAGCAGATGGACTGTCACGTGAAGACACAAAGAGCTAGCGAGTGCCACTTGCTCTGTCATTCTGCCAGCCTGACAACCCACCACCCAAAAGGTCAGCTAACAGCAGACCCAGGACACTGCAGGAGGCTTGTCTGATCAGCAGAACTGACCAGATATTGAGCCATTTGACAGAGGCGAACATTTAATTTTCAGCGGGCTGCAATCAGCATGAGAGATCATGCATTAGTGATGTATCACTAGGCTTAAAAAGAACTCAGTAGCTTTCGAGACTTTTGAGGGGGCTATAATTGTAATAAGAGTTCATTCATTGGTGATGCAGCGCAAGATTAAAAAAGACATTACGTGCTTTCAAGACTTTTCAGTGGGCTGCAATCATTATGAGAAGTTATTTGTTGGTGACGCAACAAGAGCTTTGAAAAGAGATTGGTTGCTTTTAGGGCTTTTCAATGTGCTGCAATTATGATGGTCTATTAGGCACTCAGCAGGGGACAATAAAAAGAAGACAGGCGTAAGCAGAGAGGCCATTGTTGGAATGGACTGTGTTAGAGTGGCCAGGCTTTGACTCTACAGGCTTAGTGATGAACAGGCTTGGGCAAGCACAGGCAGAGGTTCCAACTAAGTTTCTACTGAGTTTTTTTTTCTGTTAACTAGTATGCTGAGAATGGGTCCAGAGTCAGAGGTATGTTCCTCGTGTGAGATACAGGAACTTCGGGAAACATCTAGCTTCCCTGAAAACTACAACTGCACAAAGTGCACCGAGCTTAGAGACCGTGTTAAGGAACTGGAGCTGTAGCTGGATGACCTTCGGCTCATACGGGAAAACAAAGAAGTGATAGATAGGAGCTACAGGGAAATAGTCACCCCTAAGATGCAGGAGACAGGCATCTGGATGACCATCAGGAGAGAGAAAGGGAAGAGGCAGCTAGTGCGGAGGACCACTGTGGTCATTCCCCTCAATAATAAGTATCCTACGTTGGATACTTTTGGGGGGAATACCTACTGGGGTGAAGCCACAGCAACCTGATCTCCGGCACTGAGTCTATCTCTGTAGCTCAGAAGGGAAGAGGGAGTAGTGATAGGGGATTCCATAACTAGAAGAGCAGACAGCAGATTCTTGCACTTGAAAGAGACATTGAAATGGTACAGAATGCTGCCTCCCAGCTGTTAGGTCAGGGATGTCTTTGATCAGGTTCACAGCATTCTAAAGCGGGAGGGTTCGAACGACATAGGTACAAGAAGAGAGGAGGTCCTTAAGGGAGAATATAGGGAGCTAGGTCGAAAGCTGAAAAGCAGGACCTCCAGAGTAGTCTCTAGATTGCTGCCTGTGTCATGAGCCAGTGAGGTAAGAATTGAATGATTTGGCAGACGAATGCGCGGCTGAACAATTGGTGCACAAAAACAAAATGAAGAAAACCATGGAAGCCGTTCAAAAGAAAAGCATCAACACCCCCCTCCCCACTCACAAAAATTAACAAATTGAGCAAGTGGCCACACAAACATCAAACCCACCCCCATGTGGAGAAAACAACTCATGCAAACAGCAACAAAAACATCAACCCCACCCCCATGCACAAAAAGCAAATCGTGTAAATGGCAGTAAGAACATCAAACCACCCCGCGCGTAAAAACAAACAAGTTACGCAAATGGCCGCAAGAAAGAACTCGCGAAAACGCAGAACATAAAAAAATAAAAAGTCCAAGTGAACTATAATCAATCAATTCTATAAATTGCAGACCCAGAACTTTGGTACCACCCTCCAACAGCATCGAGGGAGAGAGAGACCATTCGAATGCAAGGATCTTCCCTCAGGAACAGAGAGCAAGAAACTGTCACAAACAGACACCTTCCTTCGCCAGCGGTGAGCGAAAGACTGGACTGAGTACTCGCTTGCCTTCCACACTCACCTCGATGTTTCAATCTTCCTCAACACTTTAGTCAGCACGATCGGTGAAAAATGTAGTTGACCATGGGCTCCCGTCCCATCTCTAAGCTTCTTGGCTTCAGGGCTGCTCACCTCCTGGAATCTTCTTGGAGACAGCAAAGTGCCAGATCGTTATGGCTTTCACTTTTCTCCTTGCACTTTATAGTTCACATTGAATCTGCATTCATCAGCCACAGACGCAGAGGACAGCCTTTGTCCCCCAGTGTTTCCCTGAAACATATGTAACCCTCAGGTTCGGATAGCGGCTTAATCTAAGGACTGGCCAAACTTGAGAAATCTTGTTTGGGTGGATGCTACATAATGTGTTCCCCTGTTACAGATCAGTACCACGAAATAACAAACAGTGCACAATATGAAATTAAACAATTGAGCTTTATAATTCTTAATTTGACTATAAAGAAACAAAAATGAAAAAGGGCCCATTTTCATGAGACAGTCTAATGCGCAATGTTGTAGCTCAGTGTTTTCCTGTCAGTTCATTCTCCATTGATTTCTCCCTGCACCGTCAACTCCTGACCTCATTCCAAGTCCACTCCACCCTGCAGTCTACAATTTTGCCATTCTGGCACCTTCTCTCTCCATCTTCCGCCGAACAAAAGACCGCAAAACCTTCGCTCAGGCACACAAGAAAGAAAAACACACCTCTCATTGGATGGCATACATTCCAAAGCACCTGTTATCTCTAGTCATAACTCAAACACTGCTGCTACAGAGAAACCATTACATCATCAGTGAAACATTACACTCTACCCCCACCAAATTTAGTCATGTCCTCAAGACATTGAGATAATTCATCAACCCTTCCTACAAAGCACAAAGTCCAGCCCAGGTGTAAAAGACAGTGACATAGCTCGCTAAAACGTTAGGGGTTACATTCTGTTCCCCCGGTGCTATGTAGGCCAGTCTATCCCGTGGTCTCCTGGTACTCTGAGACCTCCGTTCGCCTCTCACTTAACTTTTCAGGTTCAGACACTGCTGGGGATTCTTCCAGCCTACCTGGCGAAGCCTCCCCCGGCCTATCACTTGTGCCCACCTGCAACTCGGACCCCTCTGTCCCGTGGCCAAGCCCCATTTCATCCCTTGCAGGGTCCCACTGCAACCCAGGCTGTCCACAGAGAGCCCCCCGCCCCCCAATTTCATTTGTCTCAGCGGGAGAAGGGCTGGGAGTCTCTTCCTCAATCAATGGGGAGTTAGCAAAAGGTACCATATACCACACCTACAGGGCCTCATCCTCCAAATCAGTATCCCTCTCAGGGGTGGGGGCTGGCCTAACCTCTCCTGTTATGGGCCCTGCAGTTCCCCACGTTGCCACAGAGTCCTCTTACTAGGTGTATGCTCCAGGTCAGGCTCTGGGCCAACTTGCACCTCTTGTCCCAGAGGCAGAAGGTGGTTCTAGCTGAGAAAATTGACATTCCTATCCTTTGGTTTCACCCGGAAAACTGGCAGATTTGCCATCTGACCCTCCACCACATAGGGCGTAGCAGCCCAGCCGGCCAGCCAACTTATGCTTCCCAGGTAGCCCCAATTTCCTTGTGAGGACTCGGTCTCCGGGCAGGAGTTGGGAGAACGTCACCTTTTGATTACACCTCCTCATATTTCCTTGATTCTGCTTGGCAGCCGCAACACCAGCTAATTCATAATCCCTTTTCAGCTCTCTTCTCATATCAGACACATACTTCAGGTAATTCTTCGGTGGTAAGTCACCCTTGTCAGTCCCAAAACAAATGTCAATTGGCAACCTTGCCTCGCGCCCAAACATCAGGTGGTATGGCGAGTACCCGGTAGCTTCATTTTGGGTACAGTTGTAACTATGGACCAGATATGCAATACGTGGACTCCACCTGCTCTTCTTGCTGATCTGCAAGGTCCCGAGCATGTTTAGCAAGGTCCAATTAAATCTCTCAGGCTGGGGACCACCCTAGGGATAATAGGGAGTGGTCCTCGACTTCTTGAATCCAGCGTGCCCAGTAACTCGTGGATGAGTCTGCTCACGAAATCCCGTCCCTGATCACTATGTATCCACCTGGGGAGACCATAATAAATGAAATACTTCTCTCACAACACTTTAGCCACCATGGATGCCCTCTGGTCCTTGGTAGGGAAAGTCTGTACATACCTGGTGTAGTGGTCCATGATGACTAAGACAATCGCTGTGTTGCTGGCATCGGGTTCTATTGACAGGAAATCCATACACACCAGGTCCAGAGGCCACGCACTCTGCAAGTTGGACAAGGGAGCGTCTTCTACTGTATGCATCGAATGCACGACTTGCAGTATTCTTTGACCTCCGTCTTCATTCGGGGCTAGTAAAACTGGCATCTGAGAGAATCCAGAATCATCATGAAGTGACTTCAACAGAATCCTCCGATACCTCTCAGGCAGAATCAGCTGGGAATGCCGAGTCAGTCCAGAGGTGACGTGACCCAGCATGGGATCTGTTTCTGCAACTCCAACCAGGGCCATTCTCTCAGTAATGGGGGCACCACGGCGCATTTTGTCTTCTCCACCTGAGCCATGTCTCCCTTCTCCACCTGAGCCATGTCTCCCTTCTCAATCTGAGCCATGTCTCCCTTCTCCACATGAGCCATGTCCCTCTTCTCAACCTGAGCCATGTCTCCCTTCTCCATCTGAGCCATGTCTTCCTTCTCCACCTGAGCCATGTCTCCCTTCTCACCTGTTGACCAAATGGTACCAATGCCCGGGTCATCTCGCTGAGCAGCTGCTACTTCCCCAGAGCTCAATTCCGGCAACTGATTTGTCTTCAGTTCAGTCAGGTTACAGTAAACTTGTGGAATGGTGTCATCAGAAGCTCCCAATTGATCCACCGCTCGATCCTGGCCCTGCTTTCCTTCTGCCTTCACGATGATGGCCAACTGACACATGGCCTTCACTCCTGGGGCAGGAATGCTCTCCCACTCCTCATCCCTGTCCAGCCCTTCATGTGCCCGCCGGGACAAGGCATCAGCATTAATGTTGCTGCTTCCTGCTGGTACTTCAGGCTGAAATCATAGGCAGACAACGCCGCCAAACACCGATGGCCTGTGGCATCCAGTTTTGCTGAGATCAGGATATAAATTAGGGGATTGTTGTCCATCCTCACCTCAAACTCGACACCATAGAGGTAGTCACTCAGCTTATCCACCACTGCCCATTTCAACGCCAGAAACTCCAATTTGTGTGAGGGATAGTTTTTCTCAGAGGGCGACAGATTCCGGCTGACAAACACAACGGGTCTCAACATGGTGCCCTGACACTGATACAGGAGTCCCCCTAAGCCCTCTCGGTTGGCATCTGCATGCAGGACATACAGCAAGCAGGGGTCTGCAAGAGCCAGCACCTGGGTCAGCAGCTCCTTTAGTGCCTAAAAGGCCTCTTCACATTTCACATCCCACTTCAGTCCAAAGGGCTCTGACTGGCTAAGATACTCTCTATCCGCCTCTCCTTTTATCCCCCTCCCTTTCTAACCCAAGGAAGGGTAACCACACAGAAGCTGATTCAACAGCTGACTCACCTTTGCATAGCCTTTCATTAACCTCTGATAGGAACCATAGAACCCGAGGAATGAACGCAGAGTGTTCACAGTCTGGGGCCTTGGCCAGGTGGTCACTGCTTCTATCTTAGACAGACCTGTAGCTATTCCATCCTGTGAGACTAAAATATGTGCCCAACATAGCTAACAGATGTCTTGCAGAGCTGGGAATTGTCCAGGGAAAGTTTTAACCCTTCAGTTTTCAGGAGACCCAACACCTTCAGCAGCCTCGCTTCATGTTCCTCCAAGGTGGACCCAAACACTATGAGGTCATCCAGATACACCAATACCTCAAGCAAGTCCCCAAAGTTGAATGAGTCAGCGGTCAACTTTTCCCCCTTTTCCAATAGTTTCTCCCCGGCGTGTCTCACAGGGACACTAGACATTACCGTCACCAGAAACGAATGTGCCAGGGGCATCCCCTACTTGAAAGTGACCTCCCTCTTCGTAGTGTTCCTGACAATCACTGCCATCCTGCTCTCCTGTACAACCGAGGGCTTCTGCAGTTCGGGCCTAACCAGTACCCCAGCAGGAAATCCTAACTCCCCCTCATGGTTTTCCAGAGCATCCACTAAGAGGGTCTCATCCTCAGGCATTCCAGGAAATTTGGGGGACCCCATCGCTCTAGCTACTTCCCCGGGCCGTAACACTATTGGCTTCGACTGGGTGAACCACACAGTCCCTCGTCTAAAGTCGGTATCCGGCCCAATGCAACCACACATTTCCTCAAAAGCAGCTCGAAACACCGGGTGCACGGACAATGTTCCCAGAAAGCTCTCCCCAGCCTTCTCCTTGCAGGCCCCCATCAAGCTCCTCACCAGAGGAGTGTTGGTCCCAAGCAGGATTGAAACTCCACTCGTTTCAACAGAGTCCAGACAAACCAGCACTAATGTATCAAGGACCTCAGACACTCCCACATTGGCCTCCAAGAACCCTAGTTTCACTGACAAATAACCATCATATGAATAATCACCGGCATTAAGATAAAGAATCTCCAGTGCACTGAATGATGTCAATGGTAAGTGTGTACAGCAACATGACCTGCAACCCAGTGTTGAGTGTGGCTTTAGCATAATTACCCTCTATCCGTAGCGCCACACTGGAGCATGGCCCCACTAAGCCTTCAGTAATAGGGTCTTTCGCTTTCGGGGGTACCTTGGTATATTGCTGGGTACGGGTTTCCCCGGAGACACCAGGCCGTTTCCTCACTGGGTCTCCTCTAGGTTTTCCCAATGATTCTCTCTGCTTAGGTACCCAGGGGATCACTTTCCTTCTCGCGTGACACCAGCTGCTAGCAGTCCTCCGCATTGTTTGTCTTCTTAGGGGATCCATCCGCCCATTAGCTCCATCGTATGGGGGTGACACACATGCTGATAACAGCCGAGATATCTCAGTTGTCCACTCTGCCACAATCTCCTCTACTGCTCCACGGGGCAGGCTATCCGTGGTCACTTCACCGCAGGGGACCACTACTGAGGACTACACCCTGCTGACTGAGGCCTCCTGTGCCTCTGACACATTCTCCTCCTCTCGTACCTCTCTGATCAGTTCAATAAATAAGGGAGAGGGACACATCTTATGAGACAGTCGGAGACCCCAAGCGATCAGGTCCTAGAGCTGGGCACCCTTTGCTTTTGGGTCCATACTTAACTGATCCACCTCAGCCACCTGAATAACCCCTCTGTGCAGCAAACAACTTAGCTGCCTCTCTAGCCAAAAGATGTAGGCAGAAGCTTCTCCCCCCTCTCCTGATGCATGTTCTGAAACCCCACCATGAGCTCCATTGGGCTTCCTGTCATGCCAAACGCATTTTCCAGTGCTTTCATGACAGCTTTAGCTGTGAGGTATCATAACCTGATGGCTCTCATGTCAGCAGCCCACCCACTCAAACTCTCAGGCAATCTCTGCCGCTTTATGTCATCACAGCACTGTCACTCATCTAACCACTGAGCGATCTGCTCTGCCCAAGTCTCATAGTCCTCTTCCCCTTTTGGGGTGGCCATTATTCCGGAGAATAAGCGGAGCCTACCATAGCTGGAACTTTGGACTGGTTATTTTTCCATTTATTTGCCAGAGAGGTAAGGGCGGAAACGACCACAGAATTCTCACTCTTCCCTTGGGGACGGGGACTAATTAGACATCCCAAATCCGATCACACCTTCTCCTCATTCCTCAGAAACAATAGAACCCTGTCTTTGAAATCTCCGCCCCCAGCTATGGGAAACTCGACTTGTGATTTGGCCCGCCCTGCTGCCATTACATCAGTGCTGGTCTGCTTAAACGAGAGCTGCACCCATCATTTTATCAAACCTCCACCCTGCAATCACAACTTTAACAGTACCTAACAGGCGAATTAACAATTCATCCGGAGTACGAATATCTACCCCACTGGTTCAATGCTCGGGGTAATCACACAGCAGCCAACTGAATCAATCCCGGATGAGTCCCCACAATTGTAATCCTCAGATTTGGCTACTGGCTTAATCTAGGGGGAGACAGCCTCTGGCCCAGCCAAACTTGAGAAATCTTGTTTGGGTGGATGCTGTGTGGTGAGTTTCCCTGTTACAAATCAGTACCACGAAATAACAAACAGTACACAATATGCAATTAAATGATTGAGCCTTATAATTCTTAATTTGACTATAGAGTTAGTAAAGAAAGCAGAAAAGAAAAAGGGCCTATTCTCATAAGTCAGTCTATTGGGCAAAGTAGGAGCTCACGCTTTTCCATCAGTTCATTCTCCATTGATTTCCCCTGGCACCATTGACTCCTGACCCCATTCCAAGTCTACTCTGTCCTGCAGTCTACAGCTTCCCCATTCTGGCATCTTCTCTCTCCATCTTCCACCAAACAAAAGACCGCAAGACCTTCTCTCAGGCACTCAAGAAAGAAAGGCATGCCTCTTATTGGATGGCGCACATTCCAAAGCCCCCGTTATCGCTGGTCATAACCCAAACACTCCTGTTACAGAGAAACCATCACATTAGCAGTGAAACATTACAGAGAGGCCATTACATTAGCAGTGAAATCTTACAGAGTGTTACACATGGCATTCACCATGGGGATATTCTTGTGTCCCACGACAAGTTGCATTTTGAAAGAGTGGCAAGCTTTCCTCTTGATAGACGAGTCCAACTTCTTCATGAGTGCTCTCATGAGCACAAGAGAGCAGTCAATATATGCCTGTACTCATGAGAAGGCAGTGATGCTGTCAAATCTACAATCATACCTCTTACTGCAGTCAAAGTAGGTAACATAATTTTATACATGAATACATTGCTTGGGTGGCATTTTAATGTATCAACAAGCTCCAGAATGAGTGGAACTGTAAGTACCTATTGGTGTGAAAGGAGTCATCATGACCTTGCATTCTATGGAGAAAGCAATCCAAACATGAGGGTCTTCGTACAGAATGGCAATTATCTCTGAGACCACAGAACGATCAAAGATTTCCCAGGAGAGCACACCTGGAGCAAAGGGCAGACCTGAAGACTTCCATGCATACAGTAATATTGATTTTTTAAAGCATACAGCAATGTTGATTTTTTTAAAAGATTGAATACTGCAATTAGAAATTTTAAACCTGTTTGGTATTGTCAAGTTAAAATGACTGCTACATTCCTTGGACTGTGGTTCATCTATGCAGATGAGAGTAGTCATGTAATGTGTACTGCTTCTACCACAACAGAAATACAGATTAGTTTTGGTGTAAATATAAATACTAGTTATTATAAGTTGATTTGTGCAGCAGAACTTCAGACCCTTTTTCGACCTTAGCTGAGCTAGTGTAGGCCAATCATTTTAGCGGGGGAGTGTCACGAGATCTTTCATTATGAAATATAGTTTCATAGTAAATTGAGGTAACACTGTATTTGCTCACTTGTATTGTTGCCAGCACCTACTGTAAGCACCTTACTGTCAGTCAGTCTTATTGTAGACCTAATTCTTCTCAGTTGGAAGATGAAAAATTGGAAAAGCGATCAAGGCTGTCTTGTCTGAAAGGTAATGTAACATCCCTGAAGGAAGAAGGTAAAATATTGGCCAGAAAGTCATCTGACAGAGAAGATCAGCTGTACAAACTGAGAAAAGAGAACGGCAAAATCAGGTGAAATTACTTTCATTAGAAAACTACCTTGTCCTAATCTCTTCTGCAGAGAGCTCATGGACATCTTTGTCAGTGAGGCTGAGATCATCGACCACAGGTGTGTTCCTTCTTTCCTTGAGCCCCATCCATATATTCTCTTCAGTCTTAGCCCCAAACTTTCTCTAGCTTTTCTCCAGCTTTTCTCCCATCTCATCTAATCTTCTTCTAATTTATCCAACCATACAATAAACTCACTGTTATTTTGAAATTACTCCATTGAACTGCAAACATTTCATCAGAGCTTACGATTTTAAAAATTGCCTGCTATGGTTAACATTGATGTAGCTCTCTCATTCTAATCTACAACCTTCTAGAAAAAAAATCCTTATATCTTATGTCAACATATTCTACAACCCCATCAGGAAAATTTCTATTCCTTGTAAATCCTTGGTAATATAACATGATCGGTTGAACCTTGACTGAATCTTTGTCCTTTGTCTGGCGTCAATAGCAAATGTTATTTTCATAGCCTTTTTTTACCTTGAAACTTGGCAAATTACTTCATTAGGAATAATGACTATTCAATTTACCTTCTCGTGAACAGCTGAGATCACAAGTCGGATAAAGGAGATGCAGTGGTTATTGTATATTTGAACTTTCAGAAGGCCTTTGACAAGGTGCTGAAGCTGCTTACCAAGTTAAGAGCCCATGGTATTACAGAAAAGGTACTGGCATGGTTAGAGCATTGGTTGATTGGTAGGAGTCAGCGAGTGGGAATAAAAGGATCCTTTTCTGGTTGGCTGCCAGTGATCAGTGGTGTTCCGCAGGGGTCAGTGTTGGAATCATTTCTTTTTATGCTGTTTATTAATGATTTAGATGATGGAATAGATGGCTTTGTTGCCAAGTTTGCAGATGATAGAAAGATTGGTGGAGGGGCAGGTAGTGTTGAGGAAATAGGTAAGCTGCAGAAGAACTTAGACAGATTAGAAGAATGGGCAAGAAAGTGGCAAATGAAATACAATGTTGGAAAATGCATGGTCATGCACTTTGGTAGTAGAAATAAATGAGCAGACTATTTTCTAAATGGGCGAAAATCCAAAAATCTGAGTTGCAAAGGGATTTGGGAGACCTTGTACAGAACATCATACTTGCATTAACATTGTTAGCATTTATTTCAAGAGGTTTAGAATACAAGAGCAGGGATGTGATATTGAGGCTTTATAAGGCACTGGTGAGGCCTCACTTTGAGTATTCTGAACAGTTTTGGGCTCTCATCTAAGAAAGGATGTGTTGGCATTGAAGAGGGTTCAGAACAGGTTCATAAGATGATTCTGGAAACGAAAGAGTTATCATACGAGGAACGTTTGCTATCTCTGGGTCTGTACTCACTGAAATTTAGAAGAATGAGGAGGGATCTCATTAAAACCTTCTGAATGTTAGAAGGCCTAGACATGGTAGATGCAGAAAGGATGTTTTCCATGGTGGGGGAGTCTAGGACAAGAGGGCACAGCTTAAGGATGGAGGGGCGTTCATTTAAAACAGAGATGCAAAGAAATTTCTTTAGCTAGAGGGAAGTGAATTTGTAGAGTTTATTACCACAGATACTGTGGAGGCCAGGGTGTTGGATGTATTTAAGGCAGAGCTTGATAGGATTCATGACCGGACACGGCATCAAAGGTTACGGGGTGAAGGCTGGGGAGTGGGGCTGAGGAGGGGGATAAAAGGGTCAGCCATGATTGAATGGCAGAGCAGACTCAATGGGCCAAATGACCTAATTCTGCTCCTATGTCTTTTGGTCTTATGAATAATGATTATTAAATCTGTAAGGTTGAGAACTGCATTAAATGGAAATGTTATGTTTTCAAAACAGATGCCTAATTGCTTGTGCTTTCAGGCTTCCATGTTCTTCAATGACGATAAAGCCACAGTTGGAATCACCAATTTCTTTCTTGTAGTAAGGTGACCAATCCCATACTCAATACTCAAAAGAGCAGCCTCATCAATGACTTATATAACTCCATTATACCTTCCTCAGCCCATCCCCTAACTCATCAAAATCTCTTTGTAACCTGTCTCACTATCAATACTATCTTCAGATTTAGTATCATTAGTAAACTTGCTAATCATGTCATGTAAATTCTTATCCAAACAAGTTTTGATAAATAATGAATAATGGAGATCCCAACACTGGCCCCTGGGCCACCCCACTAGTCACTAGCATTCAGTTACAAATTGTCCTTCAACCATCACCCTCTGCTTCCTGTCATTGAGGCAATTCTGAATCCTCCTTGCTAACTCCCCTTGAATTCCATGCAACCTAACCTTCCACCCAAAGGTAACAGGGACATTGAGGAGCAGATAGAGAGACAGATTCCGCAAAGGTGTAATAGGAGGGTTGTCGTGATGGGAGATTTTAATTTCCAAATATTGATTGGCATTTCCCTAGATCAAGGGCTTTAGATGGGGTGGAGTTTGTTAGGTGTGTTCAGGAAGGTTTCCTGACACAATATGTAGATAAGCCTACAAGAGCAGAGGCTGTACTTGATCTGGTATTGGGAAATGAACCTGGTCAGGTGTCAGGTCTCTCAGTGGGAGAGCATTTTGGAGATAGCGATCGCAATTCTATCTACTTTACCATAGCATTGAGAGGGATAGGAACAGACAAACAAGGAAAGCATTTAATTGGAGTAAGGGGAAATATGAGGCTATCAGGCAGGAACTTGGAAGCATAAATTGGGAAATGTTCTCAGAGAAATGTAGGGCAGAAATATGGCAAATGATCAGGGGATATTTGTGTAGTGTTCTGCATAGGTACACACCAGTGAGACAGAGAAAGGATGGTAGGCTACAGGAACCATGGTGCGCAAAGGCTGTTGAAAATCTAGTCAAGAAGAAAAGAAAAGCTTACGAAAAGTTCAAAAAACTAGGTAATGATAGATATCTAGAAGATTATAAGGCTAGCAGGAAGGAGCTTAAGAATGAAATTAGAGGAGCCAGAAGGGGCTGTGAGAAGGCCTTGGCGAGCAGGACTAAGGAAAACACCGAGGCATTCTAAAAGTATGTGAAGAGCAAGAGGATAAGGCATGAAATCGATCAAGTGTGACAGTGGAAGTGTGTATGGAACCGAAGGAGATAGCAGAGTTACTTAATGAATACTTTGCTTCAGTATTAACTAACAAAAAGTATCTTGGTAATTGCAGGGGTGACTTACAGTGGATTGAAAAGCTTGAGCATGTAGATGTAAAGAAAGAGGATGTGCTGGAGCTTTTGGAAAGCATCAAGTTGGATAAGTCTCTGGGACTGGATGAGAAGTACCCCAGGCTACTGTGGGAGGCAAGGGAGGAGACTGCTGAGCCTCTGGCAATGAACTTTGCATCATCAATGGGGATGGAAGAGGTTACAGAGGATTGGAGGGCTGCAGAAGTTATTCCCTTATTCAAGAAAGGGAGTAGAGATCGTCCAAGAAATTATAGACCGGTGAGTCTTGCTTCGGTGGCAGGTAAGTTGATGGAGAAGATACTGAGAGGCAGAATTTATGAACATTTGGAGAGGCATAATATGATTAGGAATAGTCAGCATGGTTTTGTCAAAGGCAGATCATGCCTTACGAGCCTGATTGAATTTTTTGAGGATGTGACGAAACATGTTGATGAAGATAGAGCAGAAGAAGTATTGTATATGGATTTCAGCAAGGCATTTGACAAGGTACCCCTTGCAAGGCTTATTGAGAAAGTAAGGAGGCATAGGATCCAAGGGAACCTTGCTTTGTGGATCCAGAATTGGCTTGCCCACAGAAGGCAAAGAGTAGTTGAACATGGGTCATATTCTGCATGGAAGTCGGTGACAAGTAGTGTGGCTCAGGGATTTGTTCTGGGACCCCTTCTGTTTGTGATTTTTATAAATGAACTGGATGAGAAAGTGGATATATGGGTTAGTAAATTTGCTGATGACACAAAGGTTAGGAGCATTGTGGATAGTGTGGGGGGCTGTCAGAGGTTACAACTGGACATTGATAGGATGCAAAACTGGGCTGAGAAATGGCAGATGGAGCTCAACACAGATAAGCGTGAGGTGGTTCATTTTGGTAGGTCAAATATGATGGCAAAATATAGTATTAATGGTAAGACTCTTGGCAGCGTGGAGGATCAGAGGGATCTTGGGGTCCGAGACCATAGGACACTCAAAGCTGCTGCGCAGGTTGACTCTGTGGTTAAGAAAGCATACGATGCATTGGCCTTCATCAATCATGGAATTGAGTTTAAGATCTGAGAGGTAATGTTACAGCTATATAGGAACCCAGTCAGACCCCACTTGGAGTACTGTGCTCGATTCCAGTCACCTCACTACAAGAAGGATGTGGAAGCCACAGAAAGGGTGCAGAGGAGATTTACAAGGATGTTGCCTGGATTGGGGAGCATGCCTTATGAGAATAGGTTGAGTGAACTTGGCCTTATCTCCTTGGAGCGACAGAGGATGAGAGGTGACCTGATAGAGGTGTATAAGATAATGAGAGGCATTGATCATATGGATAGTCAGAGGCTTTTCCCCAAGGGTAAAATGGCTAGCACAAGAGGGCATAGTTTTAAGGTGCTTGGAAGTAGGTACAGAAGAGATGTCAGGGGTAAATTTTTTACGCAGAGAGTGGTAAGTGTGTGGAATGGGCTGCCAGTGGCGGTGGTGGAGGTAGAAACGGTGGGGTCTTTTAAGAGACTCCTGGATGGCTACATGGAGCTTAGAAAAATAGAGGGCTATGGGTAAAGCCTAGGTAGTTTTAAGGTAGAGATATGTTCGGCACAGCTTTGTGGGCTGAAGGGCCTGCATTGTGCTGTGGATTTTCTATGCTTCTGTTTCTACAACAGCTTTGAAAGACCTGAGCCATTGACAATCAGAGAGTTCCTAGCAGAAAGGGCACATCTGAGCGGAGATTTCATAGAGGTATACAAAATTATGAGGGGCATCGATGGGGTAAATGCAAGCAGGCTTTTTCCACTGAGGTTGGGTGGGACAGCAGCCAGAGGTCATGGGTTAAGGGAGAAAGGTGAAAAGTTTATTGAGAACATGTGGGGAACCTTGTTCACTCAGAGCGTCATGAGAGTGTGGAATGAGCTGCCAGCACAAGAAGTGCATGTTTAAACGAAGTTTAGATGGGTACATGGATGGTAGGGGTATGGAGGGCTATGGTTCCAATGCAGGTTAACGGTAGTAGGCAGATTGAATGGCTTCGGCATGGAACAGATGGGCGAAAGGTTTCTCTGCTGTACTTTTCTATGACTCTAAGACTCTGCCTTCTGATTCCTAAATTGACATTGAACCCACGAACACTACCTCACTACGTTTTTACTTTTATTTTTATACTACAAATTTCACAACATATGCCAGTGATATTAAACCTGATTCTGATTCTGATTCCAAACTTGTGCTGACCAGGTGTTTCAGACTGATCTGAAATGTAATTTCTGACCCTACCAGTGGAACATTACCAGGGTCAAAGATACAGGTGACTCTGCAGACTGTGGAAGTCTTGAGCAACACACATCAAATGCTGGGTAAACTCAGCAGATTAGGCAGCATCTATGAAGAAAAGTAAGCAGTCAGCAAGTCTTGATGAAGGGTCTCAGCCCCAAATGTCAACAGTTTATTCCTTTCCATAGATGCTGCCTGACTTGCTGATTTCCTCTGCTATTTTGTGTGTGTTACTGGGGTCAAACAATGGAAGCAAAAAAAAAGGCATAGATTTCTATGAGTTTTTTTTGTTCAAGAGAAGCTAAGATTATGTTGTGATATATTATAAGAGAATTAGTGATCGTACTACCACTGAAGGTGCTACCATCCACTGTGAGAGGCACCCAGAGTGATGTAAACACTGAGGCAGCCATATTTAAATGTATCTATCTTTGTTCTTCATAAGTAAAACAAACACGTACTCTGTAGACCTGATGGAAATGGTATGGGGATATCACAATGGTAAAACATAAACTCCTTGATGGAATCTGACACAAAAGTCAGGTAGGTGCATTACTATCCATAAAGACACATGCCAGAATAACAATCCCCAACCATCATGAGATTATTTACAGGCTGTCTTAAAGAAGTAGTGCCTTTGCAAAAGACCAACTGCAAGAAAGACTCAGCTGTGGTGTAGACATAAGGAACATCATGGGTTGGAAAGGAACACTGTTTAACAGACGAGTGAGCATCACAAACCACTCTACATCTCCATTATCATATCTAGATTTAGCAAAAATGTTTAAGAATTCATTTCTGACAGCCCTGACATTGAGGTAATCAGCAGGAGGAAAATAAATAGTTCAGCGTTTTTCTTAATAGCAAGTCCTGCATAAGCATTGGGCAGGTAGTCTCAAGGTGTTTGGCACCTGATATAGTAATCGACGTAATGAACAAAGCCTTCTGATGACTGTGAACTTCCAATCTGGCCATGCTAGCTGTACTGCAGGATAAGCTGAAAAACAGCAACATCATCAGTGCATAGAGGGAGAGACTGTCCTCTTTTGATATGGTTGTTAATTCAAGTGAAAATTAATTAGATCGCAGCTGAATGATTATATATAAAAGGGACTTAGATCATGCTGAAGAAGTCTGTATCAACTATTAACGAGCCTCCAGAGTCTGAATTTGTAGCTAGTGCTCTCCTCTGTGCATCAGAACTTCACCACATAGAGCCGGGGGGAAGAGTCCTCACTCCAGGTAGACTCCAATAATCGCACACCTGATAGATCAGACAACCTGGTCGTCTACCACCCAGTTCTCTTCTTCTGTTAGCATGTGAGCCAGGGGTCCAAGGGGGTCGGGTCTCTGCTGTAGGCACGGTGTGAGGATGGGGATAGAGTCAGGAACATGGGTAAATGTGCAGCTAAAACCAGGATCTGGAGAGCTAGTATATTTTAACAGTACCTTTGAATTTATATGGTTCACCATAAAATTTATTGCACTGCTACTTCTGGTGTAATGAGTGTAGAAGAGGCAGTCTGTTTGGGTAGGAATAAAATCCAACAGCCCCAAAAGTCTGCCAGACCAGCACCATCAAAGTCCTGAGCTGATCTGGCAGACCTCCTCTACCACTGCATTTTATTGCCAGCCAAACACACTTTTCTTTCAGTGTTTTTGCTGGATTATTGGTGTTGTACTGTTCGGGGAGAAGTGCATTGCTTGTGGTATCATCCTTCATTTGAGATGTTGAACTACTCCGGGACCAAACAATATTGCTGAAAATCCAGCGGGATTACTCTAAAAAGCACAAGGTTGCCATTCCCACTCAATCATCTCTCAGGCACACATTAATCAGCTGACAACCTCCCTGCTGCATGGACAAACATGCCAGAGGACCCTATATTATTCCTTTGCTGGCTCTATGAAATGATCCAGGTGGTACTGTTATAACAAGCTCTATCCCCACCGTTGTGAATTTTTTTTTCTTTAGATACATCAGAGACTCTCTTGTTACAGGGGTTTGTGGCTTGAGAAAGCAATTTTTTAAAATTTCTTTGCAAGTTAGTGTAAAGCAAAACCATGCCATCTGCGCGTGCATCAAGAAACACAAGCTGAGAATAAGCTGAGATTTACATTCCTGTGCACCACAGTTCCCAAGGAGACGTAGGATTATGAAGTGGGAGAAAGATTTCAAAAGAAGCAACTGGACATAAATTGGGAGACCGCTTCGCTAAGCACCTGTGCTCTGTCCGCCAGAAAATGCAAGATCCCCCAGTGGCCACCCATTTTAATTCCACTTGCCATGCCCATTCCGATATGCCCATCCATGGCTCCTCTACTGTCGTGATGAGGCCACACTTCGGTTGGAGGCGCAACACCTTATATTCTGTTCAGGTGGCCTCCAACCTGATGGCATGAACATCGATTTCTCGAACGTCCACTATTGCCCACCACTCCCCCTCTCCTTCACCATTTGCCATCCCCTTTTCCCCCTCTCACCTTATTTCCTTATCAGAACATCCCTCCCTTTGGTGCCCCCTCCTCCTTTTCTTTCTTCCATAGCCTTCTGTCTCCTTCACCAATTTACTTCCCAGCTCTTTACTTCATCCCATCAGGTTTCACCCATCATCTTGTGTTTCTCACTCCCCTCCCCCCCTCCACCTCTTAAATTTACTCCTCAGCGTTTTTTCTCCAGTCCTGCCCAAGGGTTTTGACTCCAATGTCTACCATTCTCTTTGCCTAGATGCTGCCTGATCTGCTGAGTTCCTCCAGTGTTTTGTGGGTCTTGCTCGGATTTCCAGCATCTGCAGATTTTCTCTTGTTTGTGAGCGGGGGGTGTGGGGACACACTGCACGCCACAGTTCCTAAGTAGACGTTGGATTGCATAGCGGAAGAGAGATTTCAAAAGAAACTAATGGGGGGAGTCAGGACATTCTGCATGCTACAGTTCCCAAGGAGACATTGGATTACAAAGTAGGAAAGGGATTCAAAAGAAGCTATCGTTGGAGGTCCGGACATTCTGTGTGCCACAGTTCCCAAGAAGATGAAGCAGAGTGTATAATTCAGTTCATGGTAAGGCCCAATAAAAAGAAGACAGGTTTAAGCAGAGTAGCCATTGTGAGAGTGGCTTTTGTGTGTGAGGACTGTTATTAGAGCGGAGAGTTCAGGCTTTGGCTTCTAGAGGCTTTGGCATGGAGAGTCGAAGGTTATAGATAGGTCTTTCCTTTTAATTTTTTTTTCTTTCTTTCTTTCTTTGCTGGATGTTGATTGCAGTGTTGCAGCCTCTGGGTAATTTGAAAAGTAGCTTGTTACAACAATATAACTCTTTCCATATCATTCAAACAAATCCACTCCAACTTTGAAGTATGGCCTGTCTGGTACAGGTTATGGTGTAAGAGGTTTCGCTTGCTGCTTTAGTCTGTAGGTACGACATATTTCACATAAAGCAGTGTCTTGGCTGATGTCTTGGCCGGTATATCACTTCACAATCTCTTCATTTGTATTTTCCCTTTCCAAGATGCCCTTCTTGTATCTTCTGGAGCATTTCTTTGTGTAGCGACACTGGAATAACAAATCTGTTCTGTTTGAAGAACCTATTTTCCACTACTGACAGTTCAACTCTGCATGCCCAATAATCCCAAATACACGTTGGACAGTCATTTTTAGTTGTTGGCCATCCTTTCTGTATTGTCTCTTTGTGTACTTTCATTGTTTCGTCTGTCCCTGCTGCTGTCCTAATCTTCTCTGTTCTGTCAGGAGATATTGCAATGGAGGTGACAATCATGTCAACATAGGCGTGTATATCAGCATTCTTCTCTTGGTCCTCTTTTTCTTCTTCTTGACTACTCGAGAGAATGCACCAGCAGCAAATATTTATTTTCCAGGCATGTAGACCATCTTCATGTCATTTTTCTGCAGCCTTATCAACATGCACTGCATCCTCATGGGACACTCATTCAGTGGTTAAGCTGAGTCCTCCTGCACCTATGTAGTTTACCGACAATCTAACTGATAACTGGAAATGCTTCAAACAGTGATTCAATATATATTTAGTAGCAAGTAGAGCCAAGGTGCAGATGAAAAATTGGAAGTGTTTATCTTTCTACATGTCATTGTCGAAGATGCTTTGGACATCTATAATAGCTTTCAAAATGATGAGACAGCCTTGACAATGAACACACTCTTGACAAAATTTGGGTATTTTGTCTCAAGAAAAGATCATGTTTGAAAGATAGCAACACACATCAAAGTTGCTGGTGAACGCAGCAGGCCAGGCAGCATCTGTAGGAAGAGGTGCAGTCGATGTTTCAGGCCGAGACCCTTCGTCAGGACTAACTGAAGGAAGAGTGAGTAAGTGATTTGAAAGTTGGAGGGGGAGGGGGAGATCCAAAATGATAGGAGAAGACAGGAGGGGGAGGGATGGAGCCAAGAGCTGGACAGGTGATAGGCAAAAGGAGATACGAGAGGATCATGGTACAGGAGGTCCGGGAAGAAAGACAAGGGGGGGGGGGGACCCAGAGGATGGGCAAGAGGTATATTCAGAGGGACAGAGGGAGAAAAAGGAGAGTGAGAGAAAGAATGTGTGCATAAAAATGAGTAACAGATGGGGTACGAGGGGGAGGTGGGGCCTTAGCGGAAGTTAGAGAAGTCGATGTTCATGCCATCAGGTTGAAGGCTACCCAGACGGAATATAAGGTGTTGTTCCTCCAACCTGAGTGTGGCTTCACCTTTACAGTAGAGGAGGCCGTGGATGGACATGTCAGAATGGGAATGGGATGTGGAATTAAAATGTGTGGCCACTGGGAGATCCTGCTTTCTCTGGCGGACAGAGCGTAGATGTTCAGTAAAGCGGTCTCCCAGTCTGTGTCGGGTCTCGCCAATATATAAAAGGCCACATCGGGAGCACCGGACGCAGTATATCACCCCAGTCGACTCACAGGTGAAGTGTTGCCTCACCTGGAAGGACTGTTTGGGGCCCTGAATGGTGGTAAGGGAGGAAGTGTAAGGGCATGTGTAGCACTTGTTCCGCTTACACGGATAAGTGCCAGGAGGGAGATCAGTGGGGAGGGATGGGGGGGACGAATGGACAAGGGAGTTGTGTAGGGAGCGATCCCTGTGGAATGCAGAGAGAGGGGGGGAGGGAAAGATGTGCTTAGTGGTGGGATCCCATTGGAGGTGGCAGAAGTTACGATGAATAATATGTTGGACCCGGAGGCTGGTGGGGTGGTAGGTGAGGACCAGGGAAACCCTATTCCTAGTGGGGTGGCGAGAGGATGGAGTGAGAGCAGATGTACGTGAAATGGGGGAGATGCGTTTAAGAGCAGAGTTGATAGTGGAGGAAGGGAAGCCCCTTTCTTTAAAAAAGGAAGGCATCTCCCTCGTCCTAGAATGAAAAGCCTCATCCTGAGAGCAGATGCGGCGGAGACGGAGGAATTGCGAGAAAGGGATGGCGTTTTTGCAAGAGACAGGGTGAGAAGAGGAATAGTCCAGATAGCTGTGAGAGTCAGTAGGCTTATAGTAGACATCAGTGGATAAGTTGTCTCCAGAGACAGAGACAGAAAGATCTAGAAAGGGGAGGGAGGTGTCGGAAATGGACCAGGTAAACTTGAGGGCTGGGTGAAGGTTGGAGGCAAAGTTAAGAAAGTCAACGAGTTCTGCATGTGTGCAGGAAGCAGCGCCAATGCAGTCATATATTCCGTCTGGGTAGCCTCCAACCTGATGGCATGAACATCGACTTCTCTAACTCCGCTAAGGCCCCACCTCCCCCTCCTACCCCATCTGTTACTCATTTTTATGCACACATTCTTTCTCTCACTCTCCTTTTTCTCCCTCTGTCCCTCTGAATATACCCCTTGCCCATCCTCTGGGTCTCCCACCCACCTTGTCTTTCTTCCCGGACCTCCTGTCCCATGATCCTCTTGTATCCCCTTTTGCCTATCACCTGTCCAGCTCTTGGCTCTATCCCTCCCCCTCCTGTCTTCTCCTATCATTTTGGATCTCCCCCTCCCCCTCCAACTTTCAAATCCCTTACTCACTCTTCCTTCAGTTAGTCCTGACGAAGGGTCTCGGCTTGAAACGTCGACTGCACCTCTTCCTAGAGATGCTGCCTGGCCTGCTGCGTTCACCAGCAACTTTGATGTGTGTTGCTGAATTTCCAGCATCTGCAGAATTCCTGTTGTTTATGTTTGAAAGATATGTTATTTTCCTGTAACCAGAAACAAGGTGTTAGCTTTGACGAACACTTAGCTGAGCTTCACACACTAAATAAGTCTTGTGACTTTGGAGAGACTCAGTAGTTAAAGACAAAATAGTTTATGCAACTTCAAATAACGGGCTCAGATGCTGGTCAAGAAACTTCAATCAGTTGGCAATCAAGGTGAGGTAAAGTTCAAAGTTCAAGGTAAATTTTATTATCAAAGTACGTATATGTCACCATATACAACTATGAGATTCATTTTCTTATGAGCATACTCACCAAATCTATAGAATAGCAACCATAACAGAATCAAAGAAGGACTAGCCAACTTGCATGTTCAGCCAGAGTGCAGAAGACAACAAACTGTGAAAATGCAAAAGGAAGAAATAATAATATAAATATACAAGCAATAAATACTGAGAACATGAGATGAAGGGTCCTTGAAAGTGAGTCCATTGTTTGTGGGAACATTTCACTGATGGCAACTGAAGTTGAGTGAAGTTATCCTCTTTTATTCAAGAGCCTGGCAGTTGAGGGGTAGTAACTCTTTCTGAACTTTGTGGTGCCAGTCCTGAGGCTCTTGTACCTTCTTCCTGATGATAGCAGTGAGAACAAAGCATGTCTTGGCTGGTGGGGATCCCTGATGATGGTAGCTGCGTTCCTGCGACAATGCTCCATGCAGATGCGCTTAATGGTGGGGAGGGCTTTAGCAGTGATGGACTGGGCCATATCCACTACCTTTTGTAGGAGTATCCATTCAAGGGCATTGGTATTTCCATACCAGGCGGTGATGCAGCCATTCGATATTCTCTCCACCGCACATTTATAGAAGTTTATCAAAGTTTTAGATGCCATGCCGAATCTTCACAAATTCCAAAGGAAGTAAAGGCGCTGCTGTATTTTCTTCATAATTACACTTACATGTTGGTCGCAGGGCAGATCTTGCAAAGTAATAATACCAAGGAATTTAAAGTTGCTGACCCTTTCCAGCTCTGATGCCCTGATGAGGACTGTCTCATGGACCTGTGGTTTTCTCCTACTTAAGTCAATAATCAGCTCCTTGGTCTTGCTGACATTGAGTAAGAGGTTGTTGTTGTGGCACCACTCAGCCAGATTTTCAATCTCTCTCTGATATGCTGATTCGTTACCACTTTTGATTCAGCCTGCAACAGTAGTGTTGTCAGCAAACTTGAATATGGCATTGGAGATATGCTTAGCCACACACTCATAAGAGTAAAGTGAGTAGAGCAGGGGGCTAAGCACACAGCCCTCTGGTGTATTGGTGCTGATAGGGGTCATTCAGGAGATGTTGTTGCCATACTGAACTGACTAGGGTCTACAACTGAAGAAATCCAGGATCCAATTGCACAAGGGAGTATTGAGGCCAAGGTCTTGGAGATTGTTGATTAGTTTTGAGGGAATTATGGTATTGAATGCTGAGCTGTAGTGAATAAAGCACATACTGATGTATGCATCTTTGCAGTACAGATGTTCCAGGGTTGAGTGAAAAGCCAATGAGATGGTACCTGCTGTGGACTTGCTGCTCTGGTAGGTACTTTGCGGGAGAGGCCAGAGAGTGAAAGCAGATGGTTGCCTCTTTGACTGGAGGCCTGTGACTAGTGGTGTTCGACAGGGATCAGTGCTGGGTCCGTTCTTGGCTGTCTTCTACATAAACGACCTAGATGGTAAAATGGACCCACAAATTTGCAGATGGCCCTCAAGATCGGAAGCGTAGTGAGCAGCAAGGAAGACCGTCAAAGCTTGCAGCAGGACCAGCTGGAAAAATAGGCTGATAAACTTCAGATGGAACATAATGCAGACAAGTGTGAGGTGTTGCACTTTGGGAAGACAAATCATGGTAGGACCTACGTGGTGAGTGATAGGACACTGAAGAGTGTGGTAGAACACAGGGATCTGGAATACAGTACATAATTCCTAGAAAGTAGTGTCATGGGTAGATAGGATTGTAAAGAGAGGTTTTGACACATTGCCCTTCATAAATCATTATACTGAGTACAGGAGTTGGAGGTTATGTTGAAGTTCTATACAACACTGGTGAGGCCTAAGTTTTAGATTATGAGGACACGCAGTCCTCTTTTATTGTCATTTAATAATGCATGCAATAAGAAATGATACAATATTCCTCTGATGTGATATCACAGAAACACAGGACAGACCAAGACTGAAAAACTAACAAAAACCACATAATTATAACATATAGTTACAACAGTGCAACAATACCATAACTTGATGTAGAACAGTAAAAAAGTTCAAAGTCTCTCGAAAGTCCCACATCTCACGCAGACAGGAGAAAGAAGTAAACTCTACCTGCCATGCCCGACCACAGTCCGACTCTGAGTTGTTCGAAAACTTCGAGCTCCGATCAGCCCTCCGACACCGAGTACCAAGCACCATCTCTGCTGAACGCTTCGACCCCAGCCTCGGTCGCCAGCAGCAGGCAAAGCCAGGGATTTTGGGGCCTACTCCCCGGAGATTCTCGATCGCACAGTAGCAGCGGCAGCGAACTGGGCATTTCAGAAATTTCTCCAGATGTTCCTCTGTGCTTCTCACGTCTGTCCCCATCAAATCAGAATTGTGCACGGCGTCCTACTTACAAATACGATATCATTTCACAAGAGAGCTGCGCGTGCTGCATTGCGCCGCCATCTTCTCCTCCCGTCTTTGGAGTATTATGTGCGGTTTTGGCCATCTACCTACAGGAAATATGTAAGTAAGATCGAAAGAGTACAAAGAAAACTTCCAAGGATGGTGTTAGGATTTGAGGACTTGAGGTATAGGGAAAGATTGAAGAGGTTAAGACCTTAACCCACGCAATGTAGAAGAATGAAGGGGGTGATTTGATTGAGGTGTGTAAAATTATGAGGAGTAGAGATAGAGTAAATGCAAGCAGGCTTTTTCCGCTGAGGTTGGGTGACACTAGAGCTACAGGTCTTGGGTTAAGGGAGAAAGGTGAAATGTTTGAGGGAAACATGATGGTGAGCTTCTTCACTCAGAGCATGGTGTGAGTGTGGAATAGGCTGCCAACAGGAGTGGTGTATGAAGGTACAATTTTAACATTTAAGAGGAATTTGGACAGGTACATGGATGGAGAGGGAATATAGGACAATGGTCCGGGTGCCAGCTGATGGGACAAGGCAGATTAATTGGTCAGTGAGGAACAGATGAGTCGGAAGGCCGGTTTCTGTGCTGTAGTGTTCTATGACTGACGTAAATTCTGTGAGAATTAATTTCATACCATATCTCAAAGTTTTGAGTTGTGATTTATGAATTCTGTAGAGACAAATTTCCATTGCCCAGATGGCTATAACACTTGTCCTCTTAAACTTCAAGGTCAAAATCAAAGTAAAATTTATTATCAGAGTACATACATGTTGCCACATACAATCGAGAGATTCTCTACCTTGTGGGCATATTCAGTAAATCTATAGAACACTAACTGTAAACAGGATCAATGAACAACAGACTGTGCAAATGCAAATATAAGTAAATATCAATAAATAACGAGTATGAAATAACAAGAAAAAGAGCCCTTAAGCTTCTCCCTGAATCAGCTTCTACCATCCTATCATAATTTTTATCCCAGTTCATAGGTCAGAGGAACATTTCCTCATTCCATCACATGGTCTTCTTCCTGTTAATTTGAAATCTGTGCCCTCCCAACACTGAAGGTTGTTTGCCTCTGTCTGCTCCCTAGAAATGCTCCTAATTTTCCTAACCTCTTAAACAACCTGCTGACCTCCTCTACATAAGTGACGTGCTTGGATAATATTCCAGCTCTCACTATTTGGTGTACTTCTCAGGCAAGAACAGAGAATGATGGGAAAATTCAACAGATCAGATTGCAACTGCAGAGAGAGAAAAACTAACTTAACATTTGAAGTTTTTGGTCACTGACCTAAAACCTTAATTGTGCTTTTCTCTCTACAGATCTGCCTGATCTGCTGAATGCTTTCGACATTCCCTGTTTTGTTTCCAACTGTAAGCTACAAGCCCATGGTATTACAGAAAAGATTGTAACATTGATAAAGCAGCAGCTGATTGGCAGGAGGCAAAGAGTGGGAATAAAGGGAGTCTTTTCTGGTTGGCTGCCAATGACTAGAGGTGTTCCACAGGAGTCTGTGTTGGAACTAATACTTCTTACGTTATATGTCAATGATTTAGATGATGGAAATGATATCTTTGTTGCAAAGTTTGCAGACAACATGAAGCTAGATGGAGGGGCAGGTAGTTTTGAGGAAGCAGAAGAACTACGAGAGGACTTTGCTAGATTAGGAGAATGGGAAAGATGTGGCAAATGAATTATAGTATTGGGAAGTGATGGTCATACACTTTGGTAGAAGAAACTCAAGGATTAACTGTATTCTAAATGGAGAGAAAATACAAAAATCTGAGGCGTAAGGGGACTTGGCAGTCCTTGTGCAGGATTCCCTAAAGGTTAATTTACAGGTTGAGTCTGTGGTGAGGAAGGTAAATGCAAAGTTCGCATTCATTTCAAGAGGACTAGAATATAGAGTTAAGGATGTAATGTTAAGACTATAAAGCACTGGTAAGGCCTCACTTGGAGTATTGTGAGCAGCTTAGGGTCCCTTATCTCAGTAAGGATGTGCTAAAGTTGGAGAGGGTTCAAAGAAGGTTCACGAAAATGATTCCAGGTTAGAACAGCTTGTTATATTAAGAGCATTTGATGGCTGTGGGACTGTATTCACTCAGATTTAGAAGAATGAGGGGTGACTTCATTGAAACCCTTCAAATAGTGAAAGGCCTGATAGAGTGGATGTGGAAAGAATGTTTCCTCTGATAGGAATGTCTAAGACCAGAGGACACAGTCTCAGAGTAGAGGAGTTCCCTTTTAGAACGGAGATGAGAAGGAATTTTTTCAGCCAGGGAGAGGTGCCTTTATGAAATTTGTTGCCACAGGCAGCTGTGAAGGCCAATTCCTTATGTATATTTAAGGCAGAGGTTGAAAGATTCTTGATTGGTCGGGGCATAAAGATATACGAGTGGAAGGCTGGAGATTGGGGCTGAAAGGAAAATTGGATCAGCCATGATGAAATGGCGGAGCAGACTCGATGAGCCAAATGGCCTAATTCTGCTCCTATATCTTATGGTCTCATGTAAGCATCATCCATTTGTTTTTTGCTCTTCAAAGTTAGTGGTAATGACTGGTCTTACCATTTTGAAGTAACTTACTAGACGTGAAATCTTCCCGAGCAGCAACTCAGGACAGTGAAGACATGTTTATTTCTTGATCTGAATACAGGAGCAAGCTCAGAACATCAGCCTCAGGTTCAAGTAAGTCCAACTGCTTTTTATAGCAAAACGATTGCTTTGTACATGGTTCTCAGTCATTCCCCGGGCACAGGGATCATCAATTAGTTGATTCAAATTAATTAAACAGACTTGAAATTGAAAAGCACGAATCCACTGGAAGTATTGTAATTAATGCATGAGGATTAGCAAATTGAATCTTTGACATCTATATGCACCCTTTGATGGAAGAATTTTGGAACAAATTTTCAATGGACTCCATTTCCAAGATGCCCTCACCTTTAACAAGAGCAATGACTGGAGAATCAGCCAAGCTATCTTCATAAGTTTCACATGGATATTATATTTAGGATCAATATTAATATTTGGATCTAATTAACATTAAGGTTGCTATGGATTAAAGATCTTGCTGTGTGAAGCAGAAAGTGATATTCTAAGAAAGTTGAAGCATTGCTGGACTACATTTAAAATTTGAAGTTCAAAGTAAAATTTATTATTAGAGTACATACACATCACCACCAACAACCCTGAGATTATTTTTCTGCAGCCATGCTTAGTAAATCTATAGAGCAGCAACTCTAAACAAGATCAATGGACTACGAACTGTGCAAATGCTGATAAAAAAAGGAATGAACATGAAATAACAAGATAAAAGAGTCCATCAATGAGTATAGTTTTCCCCTTTTGTTCAAGAGCCTGCTAACTGAGGGGTAGTAACTGTTCTTAAACCTGGTGATGTGAGTCCTGAGGCACTTGTACCTGACGGCAGCAGCAAGAAAAGAGCATGGCCTGGGTGTTGAGGATCTTTGATGATGGATGCTGCTTTTCCATGACAATGTTTCATGTAGATGTGCTCAATGGTTGAGAAGGTTTTACCCGTGATGTTCTGGGCTGGATCCACTACCTTTTGTAGGATTTACTGTTCCAAGGCATTGGTGTTCCCATACCAGGCCATTAGGAAGCCAGTCAGCACACTTTTTACCACACATCACTAAAAGGTTGCCAAGGTTTTTGATGACATTCTGAATTTCCGCAGACTCCTGAGAGAGTAGAGGCACAGTCGTGCTTTATTTGCCATCATTTTTATGAGTCCAGGACAGGTCTTCTGAGGTATGACACCCAGGAATTTAAAGTTACTGACTTTCCCCCCCTCTGATCCTCCAATGATTACTGGCTTATGCACCTTTGGTTTCCCTCTCCTGAAGCCTACTATCAGTTCCTTGGTCTTATAGACATTGAGTGAGAGGTTGTTGTTATTACACCACCGAGATAAATTTTCATTCTCCCTCCAGTGTACTGATTCATCACCAACTTTGATACAGCCCACAACAGTGGTGTCATCAGCAAACTTGTACATGGTGTTGGAGCTGTACTTAACCACACAGTCATAGGTGTAAAGTGAGTAGAGCGGGAGATAAGTACACGTCCCTGTGGTGCTCCTGTGCTGACGGAGGTTGCGGGGGAGATGTTTTTGCCAATCCAGACTGACTGGGTTCTACAAGTGAGGAAATCCAGGATCCAGTTTTACAAGGGGGCATCGAGGCCCAGGTCTTGGAATTTACTGATTAGTTTTGAGGATTGCGAAAGAGATTTCTAAACTTGTAGGTAAACGATAAGTGGCTGAAAACATGTCCAGAACATTCCATGTAATAAATGGGTTCTGTTTTTACACATTGACTTGCCCCATAAGTTGGAGAATACGTTGGAGAAACATCATCCATGCTTCAACAGTGTTCTAATGAACACCACAATGAACATTGTCAAAAGAACATGCGATTAATAGGAAAGAATGATTATTAGAAGTGGAGAGAGAGAGTAAGAGAGAGATAGAAAGAGTGAGAGAGGGGAGGTGAGAGAGAGAGAGAGAGAGAGAAGGATAGTGAGTTAGTTGGGGGGACTGGTTCTGTCATTATAGAAATGAATTAATGTGTCTATGTCAAACATTTGTATTTTAAAAACACCATGGGACCTTCTTTGGCTGTAAAAGTGCCTGTAAATTGAGTGTTCATAACCTGAGAATGGCCTGTACTCTGTTTTGATCAAAGCTGCTGCATGGGGTTTGCTGGCTGCAGGATTATGTGCAGAGAACAGGTTGTGAACTAGCTGGTTTGCTCTTACATGGAACGTATACAAACTGAATGGGCTGAATCTCCTCCGACCAGGCTGCGATTTAAGTGCAGTCAGCATCCAGAAAAATATCCAAGATTGACAAAAAAAACAGAATTAAAAGTCGTAGTTGAACTATTAATGTCAACTTGAAGCAAAGTGGTTTCAGATAAATTTGGATTCATCGCTAAGCCATTAACTCATGGGCATTGGGATAGTGCATTTGAAAATAATATCACCCAGATGGTGGATTTAAAAAGGGCAGCAGAGTTATAACTGCTAGCCAGCACAATGGTATAAATCCATCCTTTATGGGCACTGCTTGGGAGGTTTATCTATCCACAAGAAAGGATCTGTAATTAACCAGGCTCGTGTTATGTCCTCTTGAAGTGTGAGCACTGTGACAGAAAAGCAGCAGCCAATTACAGAGGATAGCATGTGAAAAGAAAGCAACCTATATTACAGTGGAATAGTGCAATTGCAATGATGCTACATGATACTAGGCTATAATCAGCTAGCTATATCACAAGGAAAGCACAGAGCTGCTAATGGAAAATGATTCCACATTATAGCTGCAGTCTAAGACTTCGGCCTGAACAGTAATTATGAACCCCAACCAAACAATGACTAGAAATAGCTGGGATTCTACCCTGTGCTGTCTGTTCATCTCGCACAAAATAAGTGCGTGTTCAAGGAACACGAATTGCAAAACAACCAAATGACTATAGCATCCACAGCAAATCCCTGTAAACACCTCAACGTTATTGGTGAGTGAACCCCTACTGATGCAATAAACAATGAATGATTCCTCCTTCTCCTTTGTATTTGCTCCGGAATGAAGGTTGAAAGAGCTGCCAGTGATTAGGTGTTGTTGGAAATTCTGTCAACTAGCATCAAAACCATCTTTTCTTCTGTTCTTAGGTGACAGAGGGAGAAACATTCGACATTATGCTACTGCTTATTGGATCATGAATGTCTGATGATGAATATACAGTTTACAATTATGAATATAACAGCTATTACTGTTTGTTGGAAAACCTTGGGGACAGACTTGAAGGAATGGGACATCGGTCTGGTGTTTCAACTCAATACTAAGTGTGACATATATCACCAAACATACAGACACTTATTCTTCTCCATGTCTTTCAGAACTTCTTTGTCACTCCTTCTCCCCATTCAATTCTCTTGCTTCTTCCCTTCTTTCCTTCTTTCCCAATTCTCCTTCTCTCTTCTTGTCTTTCCTCCTGCCATTTCTACTTTCCTTTCCTCCCCTCTCATTTCTGTCCCCTTTCAATCTTATTTTGGTTTTCTTCCTCTCATCTCACTTTTTAGTGAACCGTGGAACTCTTTGTCACAGGCAGCTGTGAAGGCCAAGTCTGTATGTGCATTTAAGGTGGAGGTTGGTAGGTTCTTGATTAGTCAGGGCATGAAGGGATATGGGGAGAAGGCAGGAGATTGGAGCTGTGAGGAAAATTGGATCAGCTGCAGCGAAATGGTGGAGCAGACTCGATGGGCCAAATGGCCTAAAACTGCTTCTATATCTTACACCCTTTGGTCTTATGAACTGTTCCTAATAATCTGAAGTACACTTCTTCACTAGAAACAAATAAACTTAACTTTGGACAGTGTACTTCATAACCTTTGGTCAATGGCATTGCTAGGCAGTGGAGAGTAGGAGTGACTGGGACAGACTCGTGCAAAGTAAGGGTATGGAGGTAAAGACAAAACAATAATGATAAGGTAATTAAAAGCTCTCTTCTTGACTCGACTGGACACTGGGGAAAGCTTCATTGCAACTCTTCATCTTTTTTATCTGCAGAGTGACATTGAATTTTGAAACAGAAATTTGCACAATAAACCATGTCCAGTTCTCTTCATCTTCACAAGCCTTGACTGTGTCCCTTTCAATCATTGCTGTTTTTTTTGCAGAACAAGAGCAACACTGCCTCTTTTTAGCATTGTAGCCGTTCAGTAAATGGTAAAGGGATAAACCAGCAGTGTAGTCATGGTTTCAACTCGAAGTATCCATGTTGGTGGCAGGGCTGGAAAATGAAAGGTGAGGTGCTGGTGAAGGGGATTGGAAGGGATGTGATAAATGCAGAGATGCATAGCGAGTGTAAAGCTTGAATCATTTTCAAGCTTATAATATTATGCATATTTACCTCAGAAGCAGACAAGTCTCCTGTTAAACTGGCCAAGCTCCTAATATTTCATCAGCTCATTTGTTCCATCAGCACCACTAAAGGAGGCAGAACTCCAATGTACCCAAGGACCCAATCTTTGGTCATAGAATTGGGGTGAACTGTGGTGACTTATCAGCATCTGCTTCATATCAGCAGAAGAAATAACATGATAACCCATCAGAACTGGAACCAGCCACAACTGGACAAATTACCAAGTCTCTTTGTCTCCCTGAATCTGCCAGAAATTTTAGACCAACTCATTGTGTACAAAACTGGGCATGATTTCCTTTTTCATAGGTTTTGCAGATATTAAGCATTTCTAATTGTCATTATTACATTCTACAAAACTTTTCTCTATTTTCTGACAACCAATTATGATGAAAGTTTAGTGATAACATTGTTTGCACTGGGCAGGTGTTATTTATTACCCAATATAAATACCTCACCGTGAACAAAATATGTGCTATCATACATTCTCATTATGTTTAGACAAGATAAAAACATCTTAAAATGTGAAAACTGCTGAGAGTCAAAGAAATTGGTCAGGGGCTGTTGACAAGAGCAAAATAATTCCCCCTGTTTTCATATGATTGGCAAACTGGTCTCACTGTGAGTCAGGTCTAACAAACACGAAACATTCACAGTCAGTGTTGAATCATGGTATTTGTGAAACTGCTGTTGTAATCAATAGTGTGTGATTACCTTGCTCCATTCCAAAAAAATATGTACCTTTATGCTTTCCATTTTGATCTGATGACTATTTCTTTGTTTAAAAAGGCCTCCTTTTTCAGGATTGCACTTAAAGAGGCTGGGTTGCTTTATGGATGGTTTAGGATGGAACCGTCACCCGGTCATCTCTCATTCTCATCCCCTGCCCCGTAACTTAATGTGCAAATAAAAGTTTATTCAGCTTCCCCTCTTCAAGAGGGAAGAACTCCAGACTGTCCATTCATTCCACAACCATAGCATTGTAGCGACGTGCTACACACAGAGCTAGAAATAATGACACGCAGTCTGTAAGTTGCACTCGAGACCAGTTTATTCAAACTTCATGGCGTTGGTTTTTAAGCAGTTCCGTTCCCGCCCTCTCCGGGTGGAAATGACGTCAAAGGTGCATTACTAAAGTCTCTTCCCGCTCGCGGGCTTTCTCCCCTTGCTGGTGATAAAGGCGGCCCAGCGCCATTTTGGGTCTGGTCTCTCTGCCGACGCGGGTGCCATTTTGTGAGCCGGTTCGCCTGCATAGAAAGTGGGTCGCCACATAAGCCTCCCCGTCCCAGAACCGGTGATACACCCCCCAGTGTCCACCGTCTGGATCAGTTTCTGTTTGGGCGGTCTGCCTCTGCGCCACAGTGCCTGAACCTCGACCGGCTGTGCCAAGTCCACATGAGCCGGTTTGAGTCAGTCCATCGTGAAAGCCTCCTCTCTCCCCCCAGTGTCCAGAACGTACGTGGACCCGTTGTTCCTGATCACCTTGAATGGCCCCTCGTACGGCCGCTGCGGCGGTGCCCGGTGTGCGCCCCTTCGTATAAATACAAACTTACAGTTCTGCAGGTCTTTGGGTACGCAGGTCGGGCTCTGTCCGTGCTGTGAAGTCGGTACGGGGGCCAGGTTGCTGAGTCTTTCGTGTAGTCTGTCCAGGACTGCTGCGGGTTCTTCCTCTTGCCCCCTTGAGGCTGGTATGAACTCTCCTGGGACGACCAGGGGCGCGCCGTACACCAACTCGGCCGACGAGGTGTGCAGTTCCTCCTTGGGTGCCGTGCGGATTCCGAGCAGGACCCAGGGAAGCTCGTCCACCCAGTTAGGCCCTTTCAGGAGGGCCATGAGAGCCGACTTTAAGTGACGGTGGAAGCGTTCCGCTAGTCCGTTCGACTGAGGGTGGTAGGCAGTTGTGTGGTGTAGCTGTGTTCCCAACAGGCTGGCCACAGCCGACCACAGGCTGGAGGTGAACTGGGCGCCTCTGTCGGAGGTAATGTGGGCCGGTATCCCGAAGCGGGCTACCCAGGTTGCAATCAGCGCTCGGGCGCAGGAATCGGCGGTGGTATCAGTGAGCGGGACCGCCTCTGGCCATCTAGTGAACCGGTGTACCATAGTTAGGAGGTACCACACTCCTCGCGACACTGGCGGGGCCCCACGATATCCACATGAATGTGGTCGAACCTCTGGCGGTTGGGTACGAACTGCTGCGGCGGGGCTTTGGTGTGCCACTGCACCTTGGCTGTTTGGCACTGTGTGCACGTTTTGGCCCATTCACTGACCTGTTTGCGAAGTCCGTGCCACATGAACTTGCTGGAGACCATCCGGATGGTTGTCCTGATAGATGGGTGCATCAAGCCGTGTATGGAGTCGGAAACTCGCCACTGCCAGGCTGCCAGGACGATGGGGCGAGGTTGGCCAGGAGCCACATCATACAGGAGGGTCCTCTCACCTGGGCCTATGCGGAAGTCTTGCAGCTGCAAACCCGTGTCTGCGGTCCTGTAGCTGGGTATCTCATCGTCTGCTTGCTGCGCCTGCGCCAGTGCTGCATAGTCCACCCCCGGGACAGGGCCTGGATAGCTGGTCTGGAGAGTGCGTCCGCCATGACGTTGTCCTTCCGCGAGACGTGCTGGATGTCCGTCGTGTACTCGGAGATGTAGGACAGATGTCGCTGCTGGCGGGCCGACCAGGGATCGGACACCTTCGTTAACATGAAGGTCAACGGTTTGTGGTCCGTGAACACGGTGAATGGCCTGCCTTCTAAGAAGTACCTGAAATGCCGGATTGCCAGATATAGTGCCAACAGCTCCCAGTCGAAGGCACTGTACGTAATTTCAGGTGGCCGTAGGTGCCTGCTGAAGAATGCCAGGGGTTGCCAGCGCCCCTCGATAAGTTGCTCCAGCAGCACACCGACTGCTGTGTTGGACGCATCCACTGTGAGGGAGGTTGGAACGTCCGTCCTGGGGTGCACCAGCATCATGCCGTCTGCCAAGGCTTCCTTTGCTTTAATGAAAGCGGCTGCGGCCTCTTCGTCCCAAGAAATGTCCTTGCCCTTACCCGACATCAGGGTGAACAAAGGGCGCATGATACGGGCTGCTGAGGGGAGGAAGCGGTGGTAGAAGTTCACCATACCAACGAACTCCTGCAGGCCTTTGACTGTGTTGGGCCGGGCAAAGTGGCGGATCGCGTCTACCTTGGCGGGCAGAGGTGTTGCCCCGTCTTTGGTAATCCTGTGGCCCAGGAAGTCGATGAGGTCGAGTCCGAACTGGCATTTGGCCGAGTTGATCGTGAGGCCGAAATCACTCAGGTGGGAGTAGAGCTGGCGGAGGTGGGACAGATGCTCCTGACGACTACTGCTGGTTATGAGGATGTCGTCCAAATAGATGAACACAAAGTCCAGGTCGCGTCCCACCACATCCATTAGCCGCTGGAACGTCTGTGCAGCACTCTTCAGGCCGAACGGCATTCAGAGGAATTCGAGCAGGCCGAACGGGGTGATGAGTGCTGTTTTGGGGATATCTTCAGGGTGTACCGGGATTTGATGATATCCCTGGACGAGGTCTACTTTAGAAAAGATGCTTGCACCGTGCAGGTTTGCTGCAAAGTCCTGTATGTGTGGCACGGGGTAGCGGTCTGGAGTTGTAGCCTTGTTCAGTCTGTGGTAGTCGCCGCACGGTCTCCAGCCCCCGGCTGCTTTGGGCACCATGTGCGGGGGGGAGGCCCATGGGCTGTTGGACCACCGTACGATCCCCAATTCCTCCATCCTCTTGAACTCCTCCTTCGCCAGGCGGAGCTTGTCCGGGGGGAGCCTTCATGCGCGGGTGTGGAGGGGTGGTCCCTGGGTCGGAATATGGTGCTGTACTCCGTGTCTGGGCATGGCTGCCGTGAACTGCGGTGCCAGAACCGATGGAAAGTCTGCCAGGATTCTGGTGAATTTGTTGTCAGACAGCGTGATGGAGTCCAGGTGTGGGGCCAGCAACTTGGCTTCACCCAAGGAGAACGTCTGGAAAGTCTTGGTATGGACCAGTCTTTTCCCTTGCAAGTTGACCAGCAGGCTGTGAGCTCGCAAGAAGTCCGCCCTCAGGAGTGGTTGGACCATGGCGGCCAGTGTGAAGTCCCACGTGAACCGGCTGCCGCCAAACTGCAGCTGCACTGTGCGTGTGCTGTAGGTCTGTATCGTGCGGCCTGTTGCGGGTGTCGTACCCAGTCGAGGATAGAATGCTGTTTTCCGCTCCAGTGTCGACCAAGAAGTGGCGTCCCGACTGTTTGTTCCAGATGTACAAGAGGCTGTCCTGGTGGCCAGCTGTCATAGCCATTAGCGGCAGCTGGCCCTGGCGTTTTCCGGGAAATTGCAGGGCGGGCAACAACAGTGGGCTTCTGTGCCCCACCGCTGGTGGTAGAAACACCACTGTTCATTGGCCTCCTCACTCCTGCCTCTGAGTTGTGTGTGCTCCATTGCTGGGCCTGGTCTGGCCTGTTGTTGGGCGCGTGGCTTGGCAAGCTGTCGGACGGATGCCCCGCTCTCCCTCGTGGCTTTCCACACCACGTCTGCCCGGGCCGCCACCTTCCGAGGGTCACTGAAATCTGCATCGGCCAGCAGCAGATGTATGTCTTTGGGCAGTTGCTCTTGGAACGCCTGCTCAAACATGAGGCAGGGTTTGTGTCCTTCAGCCAGGGCCAGCATCTCGTTCATTAATGCTGACGGTGGCCTGTCTCCCAAACCGTCCAGGTGCAGCAAGCAGGCTCCTCGATCACGCCGTGAGGGGCCAAAGGTCCCTATGAGCAGTGCTTTGAATGTTGCACATTTGCCTTCTTCCGGGGGTGACTGTATGAAATCCTCAACCTGGGCAGCTGTCTCCTGGTCAAGGGAGCTTAATACGTAATGTAACGCGTGGAATCAGAAGGTGTCTGCCGAATATGGAACTGGGCTTCTGCTTGGTCAAATCACACGTGTGGTCGCAGAGTCCAGAAAGTTGGCAGTCTTAGCGAAACTGCATGAACAGATGAAGAGTCGATCATCTTTGGTCCAAATCCCGTTTGGACCGTCAGGGTTACCAATGTAGCGATGTTCTACACACAGAACTAGAAATAACGACACGCAGTCTGTAAGTTGCACTCGAGACTAGTTTATTCAAACTTCGTGACACTGGCTTTTAAGCAGTTCCCTTCCTGCCGTCTCCGGGCGGAAATGACGTCAGAGGTGCATTACGAAAGTCCCTTCCCATGCGTGGGCTTTCTCCCCTTGCTGGTGAAGAAGAAGACCCAGCACCATTTTGGGTCTGGCCTCTCTGCCGACGCGCACGCCATTTTGTGAGCCAGTTCGCCTGCGTAGAAAATGGGTTGCCACAGCATCACAATTTTGATGCCTTCCTTGAAAGTTCTTCCCCTATTTATCCTTTTGTAATATAATGAGCAGAACAATACACAATGTTCTAATTCTTTTTCAACCAAGGCTTGCCAATAGCTTAGCAAGAAAAATTTTCTATTCCATCCATCAGTAAATAAAGTCAAGTGCTTGATTTGGCTTTTAAATGTCCTTATTGATCTGCAAGTCAAATTTTAATGATATGTTTATTTGTACAATGAAATCTCTTTTTCACCCCCGTCCCATTCTGATTCCTATTTTCTCAGTTATAATTGATTAAATTTGCATTTATATAGCTTCTTTCACATCCCCTTCGGGTTGTAACAAAGAGCTTTAAAGTGCATTTGAACGAGACTCAGTGTAACGCAGGTGAAAAGGCTGGCAAATTGTGCACAGCAATTTCTCTCAAAGCAATATGATCACAACCAGACTATCTGTTTTATTGTGGCTGAGTGAAAGATAAACAATAATCTCTGGACAAGCCACTCCTGTGAAATTTCAGCACTGGCATCTACATAAAAAATGAACAATTGCCCAAATATATTATGCACGACAAATCAAGTTAATTGCAACCTAAACTGGCCTCTCTCAGTCTTCAGCAGAATGATGGAAGCTATCATCAATAGTGATATCCACCAGGATACACTGTATCTTCCTACTTACTGACTCACTGAATTCCAGCTCCAAATCTCAACACAGCCTAGTCCAAATGTAAACCTGTCATACAGAGGTGGCTAGGAACGGACCCAAGTGCAAGACACAGACACTGAAGGACTAGAGACAGGACTAGGATACAGGGTGAGGGCAAGGACATGGACACGAAAACCGAGGACCCGGAACAGGACTGGACAAGAGAGCTAGGAGCTGGGGCTTGGACTCCGAGCCAGAGACTGGACAAGGACCCAGTACCTGGGTCTTGCCTCTGGCTGGGACCCTAGAGCTAGGCAAGGACGAGGCTTGGCTGGCAGGCAGGACGAGGCTGGAGTCTTAGAGACTTGAGGCGAGGCTTGGCAGGAGGCTGGAGTCTTCAGGCCTGAGGCTAGACAGGAGGCTGGAGTCTTCAGGCTTGAGGCTTGGCAGGAGGCTGGAGTCTTCAGGTTTGAGGCTAGAGACCAGAGGCGAGGCTTGGCAGGAGGCAGGAGGCTAGGGGCTTGGTTGGAGGCCGGAGGCCAGAGGCTAGAGGCTCCTCCTGGGCAGGGCGCGGATCACCACCCAACAGAGGCAAGGGACAGGAAGGGACAGAACCAACCGTAGGTAACGGCAATACGGCCTGGCTTACCCGATGGAGGCAAGGGACAGGAAGGGACAGAACCAACCGCAGGTAACGGCAAGATGGCCTGGCTTACCTGGGGAGAGGCAAGGGACAGGAAGGGAGCTAGGTACAGGGTGGCTCCAAGACAAGGCTGTAGGCGAGACCAGGCAAGAGTTACCAGCAAGACAAGGCAAGGCTTCAGGCAATGCAAGGTGAGACGAGAACTTCAGGCAAGGCGAGAGCTAACAGCAAGACAAGGCAGGGCTTCAGGTGAGGAAACAGAAGGCAGAGCAAGGGATACATGGAGTAAGGACAAGAACAATCCAGCAGCCACATCCAGTTCTCGGAAGATATTTAAGCAGCCAGCCCCAACGAGCATCAGCTGCCTCAATTAGAGCTGAACAAGAACAGAAACAGGGTAGACAGGAAAACCTAGAGCAAGGGTCGATGGACCGGACCGTGAACCGGAATACGGACTTCACGGACCAGACCATGACAGAACCAAAGCAATGAATTCCAGAGACATGAGGCTGACAGCCATTGACATCAAGACGGCATTTGAATGAATGTGGCTTTTAAGCACTTTTGGTAGATTGAAATCAATGGGCAACAGGGAACAATGACTCCAATATTTGGAGAGGTGGTTGTGCTGAATGTGGTTGTCAAAGATCTATCATCCCAGCCCTGTGATGTTCCTAAGCACAGTGCCCCAGGCTCAACCATCTTCAGCTACCTCATCAAATGCCCTTCCTTTCTTCACACAGTCAGACACGGGGACATAGGCTGACGATTGTGTAATGCTCTATTCTATGTGCAACACCTCAGCATGTAAAATGCTTCATCCTTAATGCACTAAGAACAAGAATATGTTCAGGCATGTGCTAATAAGTGTTTAGAAACATATACAATACCAGGCAAAATCTATCTCACCATCCACCCACAGTATTCAGTGGGATTACTATCGCTGGGCCCTCTACAGTCAACATTCTGGGGGAAATCCATGGCTAGCCACATAAATACTATCAATACAAGAATGAGTCAAAGATTATGTCTCTTGAAGTGAGTGAATCACCCTCCGACATCTTAATGCCTTCCAGCCATCATGGAGGCACATCAAGAGTGTTATGGAATACTCACTACATACTTTAGTGAGTGCAGCTCCAGCAACTGTTAAGAAGCTCACCGCCATCCAGGAGAAAATAACTTATAAATTGGGCCTCAATTACCACCATAATTGTTCATTGATCCAACTAGTGCAGAGGGACTGCAGTGCCTACCATCAACATTATGACTAAGTTATTCACCAGACTACTCTAAAACACCATCTAAATCCATGGCTTCTACCACCAGAAGGAGCATAGACACGAACATGGGAACACCATCAGTTGCAGGTTCCGTCCAAATTTGAAAATGCATTGCCAGTGTTCATGGTTGCCGATTCTACATCCTAGAACTTCCTCCTTAACAGCAAAGGCAAAGGCAGCAACAGTTGAAGAAGGTGGTCCATCACCACTCTCTCAAGGACAGCAGCAGATGGCAACAAGGTCTGGCCTCTCCAGTGGTGCCCAAATCCCAAAAATGTGAATAAAAGACATGATGAAATCCATGCTGAAATCAGTTCTTTGACACCAGTTTCCATGTTGTCAAATGAGATCAAAACATTTGCAACAGTTCAGCTCATTCTCAGAATTTCACTAAGGTGTTAGCCTGTACTTTCCTGATCAGGATCGCTAAGTGGAACCTGAATTTATAAACTTCTGACTGAAAGAGGTGATGGCAAGCAACCTGATGCAGAACCAGCCTCTGTAGAAAATAATATGTCACCTCCCACCCTGCCCTGTCATGCATCACAGCCAAACTTAATCCCTTAATTACATGACCCATTCTCCATGTGCTTAAACCTCTTTTTTTAAGTTTGTTGCCGTCATCCTTGGTGTACAGTAGTCCATTCACTTTAGACATTTACAATTATATCTTTAATTTTAATGTAGAATACTGAGGGATCACCAGAGTTGCCTTTGTTCGAATGAGACACTCATCCAAAGCCTGGCCTGCCTTCACAATGGACACAAAAGATCTCATGGGAAAGAGCAGAACTTATTCCCACTGTCCATTACAATAACTTTGGCTCAGCCAACAGCATAAAATAAACATATTTTCCAAACAGTTATAATATAGTTGCATATAGGAGATTCCTTTAAGCATATCAGCTGCCATAATGCAATAATGATAACACTTCAAAGTAATTCATTAGTTGTGAAATGAATTGGGACATTCTGCGATCATAAAATTATTTTATAACTGTGCTTTATTTTCAAATATTTATTTTTTTATTTCAATGCTTGAATCAAAATACCCTTGTATTTGCATACGTCTGATTTCTGAAGTACATTTCCCAATGCCCTATATCCTGTAACACGAAAGAAACCAAATAAATCTCCCATGGCTGTGGTGTTGGACACTTCATTAGAGAGCATCTGTCTCCTATACTCCCCCTTCACTTCAAATATATGTTTTGATTCTGGTGGAGCACTTCATACTATAGATTGTATTTTCATGGCCTGACTGTGTTCAGGAGCTGCAGAGCTAAAAAAAAAACTTATCTACACAAGTTATGGCAAAGACTGCAGTTGCAAGCTATCAGAACATAGGCTGAGTGTGTAGGAAGCACTCATGAGGACAGTTGGCATATGTAGGGAGATCAAGAAGAGTTAACTTTTCAGGTCAGAACCTATAAACTTGGAAAGCAAGTATGTGTTAAGCTGCAGAAAGGGGGGAGGGTGGTGAGAACAAATGTCTGGACATTTTTTTATTTAACAAGGTGTAAAGGGATGTAGATTCTGGACACGAATCAAGAAACACCACATAGCATGCTGAAAGAACTCAGGGAGTCAGTCAGGATCTATGGGAAGAAACAAAGAGTCAATCTTTTGAGTTGAGACCGTTCACCATAAATCCACTTCTTTGCTCTTCCTCTCCATAGGTGCTGTCTAGCCAGTTGAGTTCTTTCAACATTTTTGTGTTGCTGCAGATTCCAGCATCTGCAGACTCCTGTGTCTCCAGGAACTAAGAAAGAGATCAGCCATGATATCACAGTACAAGAACAGACTCCAGGGATGGATAACAGGAGTGCTGATATCCCTAGAGTGAGACTCGAACCCACAATTGTCTAACACACAGATGAAGGGGTTAGCACTGAACCATGGTTGATATATGCTCTACATTGAAGTAGGAACTTCTCTGTTACCACACTTGGAGCAGCCTCCCCACAGCAGCTGCACTACGACAGCATTTTACTCTAACATTTGCTAAATCGAGGATGCAGGAAGGAGTACCGATCTTCCCCATAGCTGAATTAAGAACAAGGAAGCAGAATAGAAGATTTGGCGGACTGGACTAAAAATCCACCATTTCCTGACTGCAGGAAATGCTTCAGTTATGTTTGCAAAATCATAGCTGCACCTCCTCTGTTGAGAAGCCAAGCGCCTCCTCTCCACCCCTCATTTTCCTCTTTTTCTTCCTCCTTTTATCCACCCATTTCTCGGTGAAATGAAAAGTGTTACTCTCTGAAACTCAAGGCTAGTTTACCAGATAACCAGAGCTATGTGCATTCTTGAACATTTGTGGTGGGATGAGCATAAATCTCTGTCAGGGTTTGGTCATTATTCAATACCCTCTCTGCTTTTGGGGCACATAGCCCCAGCTACATTTTCAAATGACTGACAAGCCCTTCTCCTTCAAACACTCGAAGTTCAAAGTACATTTATTATCAAAGTATGTATACATTATACAGCATTGAGATTTGCCTCTTTACAGGCAGACAGACACAAAACAAAGAAACCCCAAAAGAACCCATTAAAAAAAAAGACTGTCAAACGCCCAATGCACAGAAAGAAAAACAATATATCGCGCAAACAATATAAATAGCATTCAGAACTGAAGTTTTATGAAAGACACCACTAAAGCTGGAGCATGCCACAGCTTCAGTACATTGTAGAGCCTAGTAAACATGCAGGACCACAGACACAAAGCCAGGCATCACAGCAGCCAGGCAGCCCATTGCTTCTCTTCAGCTCTGAGCTGAGTAGATGTCATGGAGCAGCGAGCAGAACCGAAAGGATCCAGGCAGAACAGGCTCCTCCCTCACGTCTAGGCCCAACACCCTGCCCTTTTCAATCTGGCTTGCTGCTTAAATCATCCAAACATCGGGTCATTCTTCCCTCTCAGACAACTCTGGGGCCTGGACCCTGCCACCTTGATTCGACCCTTACTAGACCTTTCCAATTTGGTCGGACACTGGGACTTGCCTGCCTCTGCCATGCCTCACTTTCACCTTCGCCAACACAAAATACTCTGCAGATGCTGCGGTCAAAGCAACACTCACAACACGCTGGAGGAACTCAGCAGGTCGAGCAGCATCCGTGGAAATGATCAGTCAACGTTTCGGGCCGGAACCCTTCATCAGGAACCTCCACCATTACCTCCTCCCACGTCCGCCTCCGCTCGCCTAGCCTCGCCTCTGTAAACCTCTCCATTTTAGCGGTTACCGTTATTAACCAAGTGTTACTAATAAGGTGTTTAGTAGTTTTCTGTGTTTTGCATTTTGCTGCCAATAAGTAGCTGCTGGGCATCATCAGCACCATCTTAAACCAGGTGTCAAAGGATAACAGCAACTTTGATGTGTGTTGCTTGAATTTCCAGCATCTGAAGAATTCCTCGTGTTTATGTCAAAGGATAAAATGTTATTTTTATTAATGCTACTTCAATTATGCTATATTGACCTGAAACTACCACAGCATGGTTTAGCTATTATTGTTGGTTAATAAAAGTAGACATTGGTGAAAAAATCCTCCCTTAAAAATGATAGGAGCACATCTTACTAGCTAAACATTCTATCGCATGTGTGCCTTTAACTGCAACAGTAACAAACGTGATCCTAATTCTTGTGTAAGCCGTCTGTCACAAGAGGTACAAGCTGAGTTCGAAAGTGTTCCTCATTACTGTTCATTGTAAAATGTCATTCTTGCTGAGAAAACAAAAGAAAAGTCTCTATCACCATTGCTTATTTCATTGTAGATCGATCTCTAGCTTCCTCGCAAGTAGCAACACAGTGAAATGACTGCTCAGAATAAGAATGATCCCACAGTTTGCCTTCAGACACTGCTCATAGCAAAAAGTCCCAACTACAGTGACATTGGACTTGACACAAATAATGATATGAAGTTCTACAGAGACACTGTCTTGCAGCAACTGAGTAATCACTGCGAGGATGCAGAAAGTTATTCACAAAGGCCTTATCTCATATTTATGTCAATGGTTTGTGTACCTTTTTGTGAATGAGTCTTTTGATGGCCTTTGTAATTCCTTGTGGCACAGCTAGTAGATCCGTCACCTCATTATGCCAGAGAACCAGGTTCTATTCCAAATCCTGGCACTCTGTCTGTGGCCTTTGCATGTTCTCCCTGTGACTACAAGGGTTTCCTCAGGGTGCTCCTGGTTCTTCCCATACCCCAAAGGTCTATGGCTTAGGAGGTTAATTGGCCAACATAAGTTTGCCCTGGTGGATAGGTGAGGGTTGGAATTTGGTGCAGCGGATGAGAACGTGGGAAGAATTTAAAAATGGGCTTGATGTAGGATTAATGTAAATGATAGTTAATGGCCAGCACAGACGCAATGGGCTGAAGGGTGAATTTCTGTACTGTATCTCTCCATGACTCAATGATTTTAAGTGAATACCATATATAGCTTTGTCTGTAGAACTGGTCCTTTGACAAGAACTCTACCTATCACCCCCACATTCCCATCCACTTTACCACTGACCAGTGACCGGTTATCCTATCATCCTGCGAGAGGATGTAAGGTCACAGAGAGAATGTGCAATCTCCACACAGATAATCCCAGAGGGGCTAGGTTGAACCCAGGCTACCAGAGCTGTGAGGTAGCAGCTTCACTCGCTGCACCTCTTTGCTGTCCAGAAAAGAGCTTCCAGGGCTTTTGTAGTGCACCGCAGGAACGGGCTCTGCAACCCATGATGTTGTGCCAAACTAGTAATTAAATGCTTAACTAATCTCTTCTGCCTACACAAGGTCACCTTCCTCCATTCATGTGCCTGTTAAACACCTCTATCATATTCGCCTCTATTACCACTCTCTGCATGAAGAACTTGCCCCACACTTCTCCTTTGTACTTACCCACTCTCACTTTAGATGCATGTCTTTAAAGAGCTGAATGGTTGTTGTTCGTCCATCGTCGACGTCGATGAGGACCTCAACGCCATTATGATGGTGTCGAGACTAGAGCGTGATTTGGATTTAAGTGAGGGAGAGTTGCGCAGTGTCAGCCTCGCTCTCTCTTCCCAATTCCCATCTGGATCCAGTGGCAAGACAGAGTCGAGACGGCTGGAGATGGGACTAGGCGCAGTGGATGACCAGGACGTTTTCTGTGTCTTGTCCTGCTCTACACGTTCCATGACGCTTGCAGAGACCGCTTTCTTGACCATTGGACCTTCCATCGGTGTCATCCGCTCAATCCGCTGGAGTCTGTCTTCACATGCTGGGATAGACAACTCCCTATCTTACCAAGGGTTTGAGACCCGTCGGCTACCCTCACCTGGTTTAGCCAGCTTGTCGAAGCCGTTGCCCGGGGTGTGGCCGCTGTCGTATGCAAACAGCTACGGGGAGCCACAGGTGAGAGCTGAGTGCCAGGTGGGGACCAAAGGTGGACTAACGCCTTGAAAAGGATGCGACATGTTCCCCCACCAGAGGTGCTACCCCTCCCTGACACCCCATACACCCCAAAGAGCTGAATGAAGCAAGAGGTGAATGAGCGGAAAACTTCACAAGAGGACTGTGTTGCAGTGTGGTCACAGTTCAAAGTTTCCAATAGTCCAATGAAAAATATTAGCAAGGCCTCAACCTTAACCCTTCCCCTCTCTGATGAGGGGGAGAGAGGGGATGAGATTAACACACACAAAATTCTGGACCAACTCAGCAGGTCAGGCAGCAACTATGGAGAGTAAAGATTCGATTCTTGGTCCCAGCCCCTTCACCAGGACTGGAAAGGAAAGGGGAAGAAGACAGAATAAGAAGGTAATGGGAGGGGAAGGAATACAAGATAGAAGATGTTAGGTGAAGCCAAGTAAGAGGGGAAGTAGGCAGGTGGGGAAGGGAGAGTGAAGTGAAAAGCATGGAGCTGATAGGCAGAAAAGGTAAAGGGCTGAAGAAGAAGGAATTTGATATGAGCGGAGAGTGGACCATGGGAGAAAGGAAGGGATGAAGGGCACCTGAGGGGTGTTAGGCAGTTGAAGATAAGATTAGATTAGATTAGATTATGAGGACACTCAGTCCTCGTTTATTGTCATTTAGAAATGCATGCATGCATTAAGAAATGATACAATGTTCCTCCAGAGTGATATCACAAAAAAAAAGACAAACCAAAGACTAACACTGACAAGATCACATAATTTGATAAAGAGCAGACCATGGGAACGGTAAAAAAAGTCTCAAAGTTCCGATCGACTCCCGATAGTCCCTGATAGCAGGCGGCAGAAGGGAGAAATTCTCTCTGCCATAAACCTCCAGGCACCGACAACTGTCGATGCATTGGAAGCACCCGACCACAGCTGACTCTGAGTCTGTCCGAAAACTTCGAGCCTCTGACCAGCCCTTTGACACCGACCACTGAGCACCAACTCTGCCGAGCGCTTCAACCCTGTCCCAGCCGCCGAGCAACAAGCAAAGCCGAGGATTCTGGGCCGTCCACTCCGGAGATTCTAGATCACATAGTAACAGCAGCAGCAAAAAAGACATTTCAGAAGTTTCTCCAGGTGTTCCTCCGTTCTCTCACGTCTGTCTCCATCAAATCAGGATTGTGCACGGCACCCTGCTTGACAGATTACAGATATCATTCACTGGAGTGGCCGCATGAGCTGCGTCGCGCCACCACTCCGCCATCAGAGGTGAGGTAAGAACAGAGAATGAAAAAGGAAAGAAGAGGGAAGGGAGAGAAGTTACTAGAAGTTGGAGAAAATGATGTTCTTGCCATCAGGTTAGGACTACTCAAATGGAATACGAGGTGTTATTCCTCCAGCATAGGAGTTGCCTTAGTGTCGCAGTAGGGGAGGTCATGGACTGACGTGACAGAATGGGAATGGGAAGTACAATTAAAATGTTTGGCTACAGGGAAATCCTCCCTGTTGTGATCAGAACAAAGGCGCTCAGTAAAGCGGCTTCTCAATCTACATCAGGTCCCACCAATGTAGAAGAGGCTGCACCAGGATCATCACATATAATAGATGACCCCAACTACTTGCAGGTGAAGTGTTGCCTTGCCTGATAAGACTGTTTGGGGCCTTGGATGGTGGAGAGGGAGGAGGTGAATAGACAGGTGTGGCACTTGTTCCACTCACAAGGGTACAGTATGAGTCGGGAGAGAAGTCAGTGGGAAGTAATGAACAGAGAAGGGAATCACAGAGAGTGCAAGCTCTGTAGTAAACAGAGCAACGTGTTTGGCAGAAGGATCTCGATAAAGATGGTGGAACGTACAGAGTATGATGAGCTGGAAGTGAAGACTCATGGGATGGTAGGTAAGGACAAGAGGAAATCTACCCCTGTTAAGGTAGTGGGAGGATGTGTGAGGACAGATGTTATACTAGAATCAGGTAACCTACCTAGTTACTTTAATACAGTAAAACATTACAAGTTGCTTTACAGAAGAGCTATCAAGCATAATTCAAAACTGCATCATTGAAGAATATAACGGAACAGGTGAGCCAAAGCTGGGTCAAAGAGATAGTTTTAACACAAATCCTGGGAGGGACGGGAATGTTAAAGAGATACAGTGGTTTCAACAGCACTCCAGAATTGTATCCAGGTGGCAGCAATGAAGGCACTGTGAAATTAAATTAAGTTTCACGGTAAGTCTGGTTGAAACATTAACTATTAGCTACCAGGCAAATAACCCAGAGCAGAAGGTGCACTGACCAAGAAAGCACAGTCTTAAGCCAGGAGCCACCAAGATACAGGGCAGGATCTGCAAGAGGTTATGTTCATGAGGCTCTGACATTTATCTTCCCTGTTGTTGCCAGCCAGATTTTTACTGTAGTTGCTCACCACCTCCGGGGTCATTTGCATTTTGTTACACAAAACAAGTACAGTGAGGGGTAGCTGTTTAATCAAGACTGATCACCTAAAATCTCCAACCGAGGAGGTAACCAACCTTGAAAGGAATTCAAAGATACTAAATCCATATCCCATCCGGGGTAACTCATGAAGAGTGGCCTGAAACAGCCTCTTGCCAAGCTCGACCTGCTCTCCAAAAAGAGCAGAGTCATTTTTTCTGCATTTTTTTTTCCGACAATTCCTTCTAGCAGGATTCCTTCTTCCTGATCCAAGTTACTCATTCCCAGGATTGTCTTCCCACCACAGTGTTTAGAACAGAAGACGTGCCATCATTCTCTTCCTGAAATTAATAGTACCGTAGAATCATTACAACACTCTGTAGTCCATTCAGCCCATCAAGTCCACACTAGTACTTTTGGGGCAAGTCTATTCTGTCTCATTAACCCATTCCTTCACCATGGCTGTGCAGATTAACAATCATCTGTTATCTCCAGAAAACCCTGCAAACTGCTAACTCTTGGGAGATGGGGGTCGATGTGGGGAGGAAGCTGCAATTGCTGGAGGTGGTGCAAACCACACTTCAACCAGACATCGCACTGGGGCCCAACAAGACAAGAAAATCATTCTGGTGGAGCTCACAGTAGCATGGCAGGAAGGATGCAAGGAGGCTCACACAAGAAAGGCCGTGAAGTACCAGCCCTTAGTCCAGGAGTGCAGGGATGAAGGATGGCAGACGTGGTTATTCCCCATAGAGATCGGCTGTAGAGGGTTCTGGACAAAGTCGGCATGGACGTTGCTGTCTGTGCTGGGTCTTGATGAAAAGAACAAGAACCAAGCAGCTCTCAGGATGTGGGAGGAAGGAGAAAGAGTCTTTTGCTGGATGTGGAGCAGGCGAGAGGAGCTGAGCAGGAAGTCAGGAGCAGATAGGCAGTGACTTGGCCAGAGTGTAGTGGTTAAGGGTTGAAACACTCGATGAAGGTTGGGCACCACCTAACGACATCTGCCCCTGGCCAAAGACTATGATTATCTCTTCAGGTAACTGAAGAGAGCACCCCAATGTATGATGTAAGCAAACCTCCACCTTCTTCTACTTCTGAATTAATCTTTGGAGAACAGGATAATTTGCTTCTACTCAGGTCTTGTGGGTTCTGCAGTGGCTATAGAGTCCTTTTCAGAATCTTTCAGCTTTTGCTCAGGTGAGGCAGATAAAGCTTGACGGGCTGGGGAGATGGATTGCTTGGAGTATCAGGCGTTGCTGGAGCTTATTTCCTATAATGGCAACCTACCTTTCATGGGACTCTTCTGCTACTGGAAGGAGGCAGTAACGAAGATTCCTGCAATGACACAGAGCAGGGAGACCCCTCCATAATTAATATTTTTATATTGGCATAATTGCACTAACATACATGTATCTGTCTCTTTTCTTGCAGATGGTCAAGATTATGGTTTCACTGAGATTACCCGAACATATTCTCTTCTTCCTAGATGAGGGAGATGAAGTCATGGATTTCCTGCCAGAAGTATTGCTCACTTGCTTTGCAAGCTGTGAATACCAGATCATTATTACTGTATATGTAACAAAAATCCTCACGTCCTTACACTTGTCACTTTAATTATGCTCTCCATGATCTCCGAACCATCAATTAATTGAAACAGATTCTACTTAACCCACATAAGCTCAACATGATCTGGAACAACTCTGTCAAATCCCTTCTCAATCGTTTTGCTACAAAAACGACTCCAGCTTCTCTAGTTAAATCTTGGAACAAAAATACTTCATCACTGGAGCCATACTAATAAATTAGCAAAGACTGTTAATATCACTGCTCTGTAATCAATTCCAGAAATCAACAGGAATTCTGCAGATGCTGGAAATTCAAGCAACACACATCAAAGTTGCTGGTGAACGCAGCAGGCCAGGCAGCATCTCTAGGAAGAGGTACGGTCAACGTTTCAGGCCGAGACCCTTCGTCAGGACTCCAGAAATCATTTGTTCTTTCTGCTCGCTATTACAATTACTCACTGCAGTTTGAAACTTCGTCTTTCTCTTGGTTACTTGTTATTGCATCAACCCGTTCAATGTCCTGACTCTGCCAGTGCAATGTACCCCTGCCTTTGTTGTGAAGGTTATAGTTTTACATTATTCCATAAAAATTATTGATGGCATAGGCCAAGATTTGGGCTGTGATTTAATTTCAGTGCTCATAATCATAAACTATTCCAGCATCATTCATATGGTTTGTGAGGTAAAATGAACCCCAAGAGAAACTAGTTTATGTGTTCAGAGTTTCCAAACTTCTACAAACACACCACAGTATCAGAGCCAATATATTGTTGCAGTACCTCTGGTGCCACAGAGATAATATTAATAAATCAAAGGATATAAGTTCTTTTGCACAAACTTCAGCAATCAGCATGTCATTACAGTTACATACTCATGGTTGCAGCAATATAGGGTTACAAATGCCATCAATTTCTGAGTTTATTGTCAATATAAAGCCAATATATTCACCAGTGAATCTGTACAGTTTTAATCTCTGTCATTCTGGCTGCCTGTTGCTTTTAATAAAATAAATTTACTTTTTGCGCTTGTACTCTACAGATTTCACTGTTGTATGTGAACATTAAACAAAGCCTTCTCTCCATCAAGTTGCCATTTAATAAGGAGATTGCAATAGAGCTAACACAGTAGCAAACACAATAAAATAATGCACTCATATGTACCAAGAAATCCATATTTCATGCTTTCTTTCATTTCTGTAACTTTAAGTGCATTTGCTTCATGTAATGTATTACTGAGTGCACGATAATGGAAACATTTCATATTTTAAAAGAAATAGCTAAAGATTTCCTGCAAGCACATTAAAAATGACAGGAAGTTGATACAACCTTTCCCTCACAGTTGCACATTACAACATTAATACACATCCCCTGGAAAACAACAATCTCCTGGAATGGGACATGAAGGAAATACAAGTCTCCAGGATTCTGGAGGAACTATTGGAAACCTGACAGCTGCTCTTTATAGTGAATTTTTAATTAATTTACCTGAACAACACTGGTGGAAGGGCATCAAAGGTGATGGGGATTGGGGGTCAGGTGATCCAGTACCTTTCTTAATTTGCTTCCAAGTGACTCAGTTGCAAGGGATGTGGCATGCAAATGCTGGATGGATCTCCAATCAAGCTGTAGTTGTCTCACTCAATCACAACACCACAACCCTCCTGTTTTGACTACGTACACAGCCAATGTGGCTTGTTGGCTTTTGTACTTTGCTGTTATGAATGTCATCACCACTGGAGTTATCTTTACTCCAGTATAAATTCTGAGTTGGATTTCTGCAGGCTTCAGTTTAATGTCTTTGACATGTTGTTCAAACTCACTTTGTGGAAAGACTGAAACAGCCAAGCCAGTGTCCAATTCCATTTGAATTAATTTGCCATTCATTTCTGATATTAACCATATCGTTTGAGCATTGTTAATTTTCGCATTTTAAATCTCTATCCTACTCAGTCCTGTGTCATTCTCATCATTATCCGATTTTTCAGCAACAGAATGCAGATTAATGCTCTTTCTGACACTACAACTTGACTTTTTATCTTTATCTTTTCTCTATGCTTGCTTACTGGCCAATATACCACTGGCATTTGGGACAGTAATGAAGGTCTTCCATCTCTGGTGGTGTTCAGGACTTCTTTCATTGTGTCAATAGCTTCCTCTCAACTGTCACTACTATCAATCACTTAAGTCCCAAATGGAGATTCAGGAATACTGTATCACTCAGATGTAGGATTCTTCATTATTGTTTCTATTTTACTAACCAGGGTGTGTTAGCCCTGAGCTGATCCTCTGAACCTGGAAGAGCAGTTGACCACTCTTAGCCTGTCCTCTACTATTTGACCTGTTTGGCATGGGTGACCTTACCAAGAGACTAAGCATAAAGATCTGACTCCAGCCAACATAGCTCTCCAGATCAGTAAGGCAGACAAGCCTCCAAACAACAACAAGGCTGTGGTCATCGTGGAGGCTTCCCTCAACAGTCCCTTATTTTTGTCTATCTGACATGCTCTTTGTATGTGTCCTATTTTGTTGTATTTTCTTCAAATTTCAGCTTTAAATCTGCACCTGGGTAACATAATTTGTTCAGCCAGGTCAGTTTCAGTTTAGACATTGCAATTTTGTTCACATTCACTTTCATTCCTGACTGCAACTCAATTGCATCTGGCCACAGGAGTGGTAATAGATGATTGGAGTCTTGTTTTGGTGGTGGGCAAATTATTGGATAGGATTCTTGAAGACAGGATTTACAAGCATTTGAAAAAGCATTATCTGATTAGGGATAGTCAGCATAGCTTTACGAGGGTCAGGCTATGCCTCATGAGCCAGACTGAATACATGGAGGATGTGACAACGCACATTGGCAAAGGTAGAGCAGTGGATGTGGTCTATATGGATTTTAGTAAGGTATTTAATGAGGTTTCTTATTGTAGGATCATCCAGAAAGTTGGGAGGCATGGGATCCAGGAAGATCTGGTTGCGTGGATAGAGAATTAGCTTGCCCATAGGAGACCAAGGGTAGATGGAGATTATTCTGCCTAGAGATTGATAACCAGTGGTGTTCCACAGAGATTTGTTCTGGAACTCCTGCTCATTGTGATTTGTATAAATAACTTGGATGTGAGTTATTGGTTAGTAAGTTTGCAGGTGACATGAAGGTTGATGGAATTGTGAATAGTGTGAAAGGTTCCAGTGGGGTATAGACGAGATGCAGAGCTGGGCTGAGGAGTGGTAAGTGGAATTCAGCCTGCAAAAGAGTGAAGTGATTCACTTTGGATGGTCAAATTTGAGGGCAGAACGTGGGCTAATGACAAGATTCTTGGTGGCAGTGTGGAGGAACAGAGGGATCTTGGGGTCAACATCCACAGATCCCTCAAAGTTGCCGCACAAGTTGATACGGTTGTTAAGAAAGTGTATGGTGTGTTGGTTTTCATTAATTGGGAGATTGAGTTCCAGAGCTGCAAGAAAATGTTACAGCTCTATAAAAGCCTGGTTAGACCACACTTGGAATTTTGTGTTCATTTCTGGTCACCTCATTATAGGAAGGACTTGGAAGCGTTAAAGAGGGTACGGAAGAAATTTACCAGCTTGATGTCTGCACGAGAGCACATGTCTTATAAAGATAATTTGAATGAGATAGAGATTTTCTCTTTGGAGCAAGGAGGTTGAGAAGTGACCTGATGAAGGTGTACAAAATGATAAGAGGCATAATCTCTTAACAGAGACTTATTACCAGAGTGGAAACTGCTAATACAAGTGGGCATAATTTTAAGGTAATTGGAGGAAAGGATAGGGGGAACGTATGAGGTAAGTTCTTCATACAGAGAATAGTGGGTGCGTGGATGTCCTGCTTCTACCACAGGTGGTGGCAGGAACAGATATCCTATATTAAGGACATTTAAGAAACTCTCAGATAGGCATATAGATAGTAGAAAAATGGAGGGGTATATGGGGGGAAGGGTTAGATTGATCTTAGAATTGGTTAAAAGGTCAGCACAACATCGTGAGTCGAAAGCCCCATAATGTTTGATGTTCTATGCTCTAAATCTGAAGAACATTGCTAATCATACTATAACTGCACACCTGATTATTAGACACCAACGGCACTACCATATCAGTACAATTCTGGTTAATGTATTCCAGAAAGGATATGGTCGCACCAGAAAGGGTACAGAGAAGAAACACGAAGACGTGGTCAGGACCGGAAAACTTTACTTAGGCAGGGGTTGCTTCCTTTGGAATTTCTTTATTGAATTGACTTAATTTCTTACATCCTTCACATACTTAAAAATCTTTATGTTACATCTCCATCTGAATGTGTAATGTGCAAATAATAGTAATTTGTAGTAAATAGTATGTACAGTAAGATATACAACAGAACAGCCAATATAGCTTAGGAATACAATTGTGTCAGCGTGAATAATCAGTCTGATGGCCTGATGGAAAAAACTGTCCCAGAGCCTGTTGGTCCTGGCTTTTATGCTATGGTATTGTTTCCCGGATGGTAGCAGCTGGAACAGTTTGATCCTTCGGGCCCTTTTTATGCACCTATCACTGTACGCGTCCTGAATAGTGGGAAGTTCACATCCACAGATGCTCTGCAGAGCCCTGCGATTGAGGGAAGTACAGTTCCCATACCAGGCAGTGATGACGCAGCCAGTCAGGATGCTCTCAATTGTATCCCTGAAGAAAGTTCTTAGGATTTGGCAACTCATGCCGAACTTCTTCAACCATCTCAGGTGAAAGGGGCGGTGTTGTGCTTTTTTTCAACACATAGCCATTATGCACAGACCAAGTGAGATCCTCGGTGATGTGTATACCAAGGAACTTGAAGTTGTTCACCCTCTCAACCCCAGATCAATTGATATCAATAGGGGTGATCCTGTCTCCGTTCCTTCTGTAGCCCACAACTAGCTCCTTTGTTTTTGCAACATTGAGGGAGAGGTTGTTTTCTTGACACCACTGTGTCAGGGTGATGACTTCCTCTCTGTAGGCTGCCTCGTTATTATTTCAGATAAGGCCAATCAATGTAGTATCGTCAGCAAATTTAATTAGCATATTGGAGCTGTGGGTGGTGACACAGCCATGTGGGTACAGAGAGCATAGGAGGGGCTCAGGACACAGTCCTGGGGGGGCTCCTGTGTTGAGGGTCAGAGGGGCAGAGGGACACTCTTACCACCTGCTGGCGACCTGAAAGGAAGTCCAGGATCCAGCTGCACAAGGAAGGGTGAAGGCCAACTTCTCTGAGCTTCTTGTCAAGCCTGGAGGGAGCATCCCTCGTCTCCAGGTGTGTAAAGACAGTGTGTAGAGCTTTGGCTATTGCATCATCTGTTGATGGGTTGTGTTGGTAGGCAAATTGTAGGGGGTCCATTTGAGTGAAAGCATGCTGCAGAAGTAGTCCTTGACCAGCCTCTCAAAGCACTTGTTGATTATTGAGGTGAATGCAACAGAACACCAGTCAGTCAGACATGTTACTTTTGTCATTTTTGGTACAGGAACAATGATATAACTGTGGTGTATAAAATTGTCCAGTGTCCCATATAGAGTGCATCATCAAAGTGCAGCATTAGGTTGGGAAGTTACCAAGATTATTTCCAACATCCCCTGATATTATTTTAGATTTTGTGGCTGAGGGTTAAAAGGGGAAGATTATTTTTTTAAATTTTGTTCTGTGTTAGTTAATATTTTTTGTTATTTATAAATATTTTAGAGAATTTTATCTAAGGATATTTAGATAACTTTGAACAAGTAAAAATATATTTCTCTTAAAATATATTTCACATGTTCACTTTTTTGTACATCAATGTCCTTGGACTACTCAGAGACGAATAGAGAGCACGTCTGATTATCTTTGCACTTTCTCTCCCAGACTTAACTTGTACCTTGCAAATTGTGGAATGTCCCTTATTATCGAACGCTCAGCACATGCTGCAGTAGCTGGAGATTCTGATCAACGGTGCTTTCCAGGATATCACCGGAGAAAAAGTGGAATTAATTGGTGGCAGCTGCAATATGGAAGGCATAGCAGACTGAGAATGGAAGTGTCATGCAGGTTTTGCAGATACACGGCATTAACCTTTTGTTGAACACTAACTGTGCTTTTTAGGAGCTTCTTTCCTTCCTGGAGTTAAAAGCATTGGGCATCACATGTGAAAAGGTTAGCACCACCCTTCAACAATCTGCTGACTCAAAATATTTGGGAAGCCTGTTACCCAAGTTAACACATGTATCCCTTGTACATCTGAGCTTCGGATGCTCCATCACATATAGTGATGTGGTGCAGACAACAAGCCAGGCTACATCAGCTTCCTAGCATGATCAAAAGACAGAGGTCCAGGCCACCGTGACCTTCACCTCCTCTGGGAATGTGCTCAAGTCAAGCTATTTGCCCATAGGACGTGGCAGACTCAAGATACAACCTTCTTAAATATAAAAGCCCATGTTTCTTGGACATGTGGAAGCCCCCAACCCAAAATCCCTTTCTATCAGCTTATTTACTCTATGCTCGAAGCACAGCAAGACTATTCATCCCAGAAATTTTTTATCATATTGTAAAATGTTTTGAGGAATTTACAGCAGGGCTCTGGTTTAACTGGAATCGATATAGATCAGGACAGAGTGTAAAAGAAGTTTACATTGACTTTTGATTGAACAGAACAGCTCCAGAGTACCACTGCAAGGCTTGATCAGAGCCATACTCTGAGCCCAGCCTTTTTCAGCTACCTTATTCATGACATTTACTCTATTGTAAAGTGGACATATCTCACAAGGATCGTTAAACTCGGTGCCATTCTCACCTCTTCAGGTAATGAAACAACAGAACACAGGTTGATAAAAGCCAAGCTGGGGATGATATATACCAAATAATGCCCCCAGATCTGAGGAATGAAAGTCTCCCACAAGGAAGACTCCAGACACCACCCCCTGGAATGCTGGGACACGGCAGAGATGCAGGTCATTCTCTGCCTACAACTTCTTCCACATTCCATGGGATTGCAGCAATTCCAGAATCTGGCCAAACCCAGTGCCACATGTACAGTAGTTACATTCAGAGATCTGAGAGCCATGTGACAAGCACATCTTTGTCCTTGTCACACCCCACCTGGTAATGTGGGAAGAGATATTGTATTTACCGCCTACTTGCTGCCAAAATTCTTTTGAAAGTATAGTTTGCTTTATTACTTCTTTGGAATTAGCATCGCATCTACCTCTGCAAATGTCTAAACGAATTCCCCATTAGTTTGTTTCATGAAATAACACAACTGTAGTTGTTTTATCTTCTTCCTTGAAATATGCAGATATTAATGACTCACATGATTTTCAATGCAGTGACTTTGTTTTTTCCTTTGTTCAGATCCAGATAATGTACAGATTAAAGTGTTATGGTTTGCTTTGTAATGTATGAATAATGTTTTACACTTGGATTTGGAGTATACCCAGCCAGTCTGTCTGTTCCACCTAATTACATGAGTTCTACACTAGCCATATTTCTTTCCACCTCATGTTCCCAATAGCTCCCCTCCTTTCCTGATGTTCCTTCCACCCACACCAGGCAGAAATTCATGGTGGCAAATTGACCCACCAACCAGCAGGTTTTTGGGATGGGGGTGATACTGGACAGCCAAAGTAAACCCATATGGTCACAGGGTGAAGGTAAGGACTAGATCTGGGTCATCAGACTAAATGCTTCAGCACTGCTATTCCCCTGAATTTCTTATTTCAGCTCACCTGTTCAGAGTTGAACACATCCCTCGATTAAAGGGTCAGAAACCTTGATGCTGACCAAGTAAACCAGCCACCACTGTCAAACACAACGATGAAAGGCATAGTGGTTTGTTGTCTAACTGACAATGCAAAATCTTCTCCCCAATCTGGCTTAAAATATCTGTTTTCTTCTTCATATCTGCAATTAATAAATAATATAATTTCATCCACAAAATTAATGTAGCACTGTCAGCCCTCATAGATTGTTTGAATGAGAAATACTTGCAGCTGTAAGTCATAGACCCATGCAACAGGGTAATAGGTTCACATGAAACACCCACTTACGGTAAAACTGCATTAATCTCATCGCCAGTTACACCTTCCTCACCTCCCCTTTCTACTTTCTACAGGAATCACTACCTTCACCAGTCATTGAAAGTGGGCATGCAGGTACAGCAGGCGGTGAAAAAGGCGAATGGTATGCTGGCATTTATAGCGAGAGGATTCGAGTACAGGAGCAGAGAGGTACTACTGCAGTTGTACAAGGCCTTGGTGAGACCACACCTGGAGTATTGTGTGCAGTTTTGGTCCCCTAATCTGAGGAAAGACATCCTTGCCATAGAGGGAGTACAAAGAAGGTTCACCAGATTGATTCCTGGGATGGCAGGACTTTCATATGAAGAAAGACTGGATGAACTGGGCTTGTACTCGTTGGAATTTAGAAGATTGAGGGGGGATCTGATTGAAATGTATAAAATCCTAAAGGGATTGGACAGGCTAGATGCAGGAAGATTGTTCCCGATGTTGGGGAAGTCCAGAACGAGGGGTCACAGTTTGAGGATAAAGGAGAAGCCTTTTAGGACCAAGATTAGGAAAAACTTCTTCACACAGAGAGTGGTGAATCTGTGGAATTCTCTGCCACAGGAAACAGTTGAGGCCAGTTCATTGGCTATATTTAAGAGGGAGTTAGATATGGCCCTTGTGGCTACGGGGATCAGGGGGTATGGAGGGAAGGCTGGGGCGGGGTTCTGAGTTGGATGATCAGCCATGATCATAATAAATGGCGGTGCAGGCTCGAAGGGCCAAATGCCCTACTCCTGCACCTATTTTCTATGTTTCTATGTTTCATGTCTCCTGGGTCCACTCATCACCGCACATCCACTCCACTGCTACCTCATGGCTCTTTCCCACTTGACCATAGCAGGTGTAACTCCTGTTCTGTCACCTCTCCACTCACAGAGGACCTATACTGCTCTTCCAACTTGGTCTACAGCAATTGGTGCTCGCAACGCAGCTTCCTCTACATCGGCGAAACCAAACACAGAGCAACTGTTGTGCCGAGCACCGGCACTCTGTCCACAAGTCCCATTTTGGGCTTCTGGTTGTATGCCATTTTATTTCTCCCTCACGCTCCAACTCGAATCTGTCTGGCCCCAGCCTTCTCCACTGCTATAGAAACAGCAAAGACAACATCAGATCTTCCACACGGGTTGCTCACAATCCCATGGAATGAACTATGAATTTCCTATTTTCAGATAGTCCACACCATTTGTGTTCTCCCACACACGCTTACCTGCCCATCCAGATTTCTGCTTTTACTTACCTTTCTAATCTACCCCTCCTCCCACCCAGTTCCAACTGCCTATTTGGTTCAGCCTATCGCCTACGAGTCTCTACCCCATTACCCAGCCCCTTATACCATTCCAAATAGGCAGTCTTTCTCTCTTTCCAAACTGGTGAAGGGTCTCAGCACAAAATGTCAACTTACACTTCCGTAGATTCTACTTTACCTGCTGAGTTCTTCCAGAATTCTGTTTTGATTCTGTTTCAGATTCCACCATCTACAGTGCTTTCCTTTTTATTTCTATATTGATCGCATTTCGTTCTCCACCATTCCCATCACCCCGGCCTGTCAACTCAGACACTGTCTTCACCTAAATATACTACTGACAGCAGCCAAGTAACTTACCAATCTGCAAGCATCAGGGATGTTGAAAGAAACATTCGGAGGGAAACCCGTAAGCTCACAGGGAGAACATGCAAAATTATTATTGGGATGAACAGTCAGAATCTTTTCCCTAGAGTAGAAATGCCAGGTCCTGAAGGGTATTCATTTAAGGTGAAAGGGACAAAAGTTTAAAGGAAATGTCTGGGGAAGCTTTTTTTGACATGGAGAATGGTAGATACCTGGAATGGACTACTGGGTAGAAGAAGATGCATTAATGATGTTTAAGAGGCTGTTAGATGGACACAGGAATAGGAAGCTAATATGGATCACGTACAGATAGAAAGGATTTACTTTAATTCAGCATCATGATCTGCACCAGTATTCCGTTCCAAAGGGCCTAGTCCTGCTTAGTTCTATTTCATTTATGAATACAGATTCCTGTGTTGTACTGTTCCATGTACGGTGGCATGCAAAAGTTTGGGCACCCCAGTCAAAATTTCTGTTACTGTGAATAGCTATGCGAGTAAAAGATGACCTGATTTCCAAAAGGCATAAAGGTAAAGATGACACATTTCTTTAATATTTTAAGTAAGATTGCTTTTTTTATTTCCATCTTTTACAGTTTCAAAATAACAAAAAAGGAAAAGGGCCCGAAGCAAAAGTTTGGGCACCCTGCATGGTCAGTACTTAGTAAAACCCCCTTTGGCAGGTATCACAGCTTCTAAACACTTTCTGTAACCAGCTAAGAGTCTTTCAATTCTTGTTTGGGGGATTTTCGCCCATTCTTCCTTGCAAAAGGCTTCTAGTTCTGTGAGATTCTTGGGCTGTCTTGCATGCACTGCTCTTTTGAGGTCTATCCACAGATTTTTAATGATGTTTAGGTCGGGGGACTGTGAGGGCCATGGCAAAACCTTCAGCTTGCGCCTCTTGAGGTAGTCCGTTGTGGATTTTGAGGTGTGTTTAGGATCATTATCCTGTTGTAGAAGCCATCCTCTTTTCACCTTCAGCTTTTTTACAGACGGTGTGATGTTTGCTTCCAGAATTTGCTAGTATTTAATTGAATTCATTCTTCCCTCTACCAGTGAAATGTTCCCCGTGCCACTGGCTACAACACAAGCCGAAAGCATGATCGATCCACCCCCGTGCTTAACAGTTGGAGAGGTGTTCTTTTCATTAAATTCTGCACCCTTTTTTCTCCAAACATACCTTTGCTCATTGCGGCCAAAAATTTCTGCTTTAACTTCATCAGTCCACAAGACTTGTTTCCAAAATGCATCAGGCTTATTTAGATGTTCCTTTGCAAACTTCTAAGGCTGAATTTTGTGGTGAGGTTGCAGGAAAAGTTTTCATCTAATGACTCTTCCATGAACGTCATATTTGTGCAGGTGTCGCTGCACAGCAGAACAGTGCACCATCAGTCCAGAGTCTGCTAAATCTTCCTGAAGGTCTTTTGCAGGCAAATGGGGGTTTTGATCTGCCTTTCTAGCAATCCTAGAAGCAGATCTCTCAGAAAGTTTTCTTGGTCTTCCAGACCTCAACTTGACCTCCACCGTTCCTGTTAACTGCCATTTCTTAATTACATTACAAGCTGAGGAAATGGCTACCTGAAAACGTGTTGTTATCTTCTTATAGCCTTCTCCTACTTTGTAGGCAGCATTTATTTTAAATTTCAGAGTACTAGTCAGCTGCTTAGAAGAGCCCATGGCTGCTGATTTTTGGGACAAGGTTTGAGGAGTCAGGGTATTTATAAAGCTTTGAAATTTGCATCACCTGGTCTTTTGAGTCAGTATGGGTGGAAGTCAGGAACAGGAAGGGAGCAGTTATTCTATTGGGAGTGTTCTATAGGCGCCCTGGTAGGAGCAGAGATACCGAGGAGCAGATTGGGAGGCAGATTTTGGAAAGGTGCAAAAGTAACTGGGTTGTTATCATCGGTGACTTTAACTTCCCTAATATTGATTGGCACCTGATTAGTTCCAATGATTTAGATGGGGCGGAGTTCGTTAAGTGTGTCCAGGACAGATTTCTGTCACAGTATGTTGACAGGTTGACTAGGGGGAATGCCATACCAGATCTAGTATTAGGTAACAAACCAGGTCCGGTCACAGATCTCTCAGTGGGTGAGCATCTGGGGGACAGTGACCACCGCTCCCTGGCCTTTAACATTATCATGGAAAGGGATAGAATCAGAGAGGACAGGAAAATTTTTAATTGGGGAAGGGCAAATTATGAGGCTATAAGGCTAGAACTTGTGGGTGTAAATTGGGATGATGTTTTTGCAGGGAAATGAACTATGGACATGTGGTCGATGTTTAGGGATCCCTTGCAGGGTGTTGGGGATAAATTTGTCCCAGTTAGGAAGATAAAGAATGGGAGGGTGAAGGAACCATGGGTGACAAGTGAGGTGGAAAATCTAGTCAGGAGGAAGAAGGCACATACATGAGGTTTAGGAAGCAAGGATCAGATGGGTCTATTGAGGAATATAAGGTAGCAAGAAAGAAGCTTAAGAAGAGGCTGAGGAGAGCAAGAAGGGGGCATGAGAAGGCCTTGGTGAGTAGGGTAAAGGAAAATCCCAAGGCATTCTTCAATCATGTGAAGAACAAAAAGATGACAGGAGTGAAGGTCGGACCGATTGGAGATAAAGATGGGAAGATGTTCCTGGAGGATGTGGAAGTGAATGAGGTCCTCAATGAATACGGTATTCACCAATGAGAGGGAACTTGATGACGGTGAGGACAGTATGAGTGAGGTTGATGTTCTGGAGCATGTTGACATTAAGGGACAGGAAGTATTAGAGTTGTTAAAATACATTAAGATGGATAAGTTCCCAGGGCCAAATGGAATATTCCCCAGGCTGCTCCATGAGGCAAGGGAATAGATTTCTGAGCCTCTGGCTAGGATCTTAATGTCCTCATTGTCCACGGGAATGGTACTGGAGGATTAGAGGGAGGCAAATGTTGTCCCCTTGTTCAAAAAAGGTAGTACAGATGGTACGGGTAATTATAAACCAGTAAGCCTTACGTCTGTGGTGGGAAAGCTGTTGGAAAATATTCTTAGAGATAGGATTTATGTGCATTTAGAGAATCATGGTCTGATCAGAGACAGTCAGCATGGCTTTATGAAGGCCTGATAGAGTTTTTTTGAGGAGGTGACCAGGCATATAGATGAGGGTAGTACAGTGGATGTGATCTACATGGATTTTAGTAAGGCATTTGACAAGGTTCCACACAGTAGGCTGATTCAGAAAGTCAGAAGGCATGGGATCCAGGGAAGTTTGGCCAGGTGGATTCAGAATTGGCTTGCCTGCAGAAGGCAGAGGGTCATGGTGGAGGGAGTACATTCGGATTGGAGGGTTGTGACTAGTGGTGTCCCACAAGGATTTGTTCTGGGACCTCTACTTTTCGTGATTTTTATTAATGACCTGGATGTGGGGGTAGAAGGGTGGGTTGACAAGTTTGCAGATGACAAAAAGGTTGGTGGTGTTGTGGATAGTGTAGAGGATTGTCGAAGATTGCAGAGAGACATTGAAAGGATGCAGAAGTGGGCTGAGAAGTGGAAGATGGAGTTCAACCCGGAAAAGTATGAGGTGGTACACTTTGGAAGGACAAATGCCAAGGCAGAGTACAAAGTAAATGGCAGGATACTTGGAAGTGTGGAGGAGCAGAGGGATCTGCGGGTACATGTCCACAGATCCCTGAAAGTTGCCTTACAGGTAGATAGGGTAGTTAAGAAAGCTTATGGTGTGTTAGTTTTCACAAGTCGAGGGATAGAGTTTAAGAGTCACGGGATAATGATGCAGCTCTATAAAACTCTGGTTAGGCCACACTTAGAGTACCGTGTCCATTTCTGGTTGCCTCACTATAGGAAGGATGTGGAAGCATTGGAGGAGATTTACCAGGATGCTGCCTGGTTTAGAGAGTATGGATTATGATCAGAGATTAAGGGATCTAGGGCCTTGCTCTTTGGAGAGAAGGAGGATAAGAGGAGACATGGTAGAGGTGTACAAGATATTAAGAGGAATATATAGAGTGGACAGCCAGCGCCTCTTCCCTAGGGCACCACTGTTCAATACAAGAGGACATGGCTTTAAGGTAAGGGGTGGGAAGTTCAAAGGGGATATTAGAGGAAGGTTTTTTACTCTGAGAGAGGTTGGTGCGTGGAATGCACTGCCTGAGTCAGTGGTGGAGGCAGGTACATTAGTGAAATTTAAAAGACAACTAGACAGGTATATGGAGGAATTTAAGGTGGAGGGTTATATGGGAGGCAGGGTTTAAGGGTCGGCACAACGTTGTGGGCCGAAGGGCCTGTACAGTATTGTTCTATATGTTCTATATGTTCAATAGAAGGCAACAAAAAAGGCCATAAGGAGTGAAAAGATGAAATATGAAGATAAGTTAGCCAATATTATAACAGTGGATGCTAAACATTTTTTCTGGCACATGAAGGGTAAAACAGAGATAGAAGTAAATAACAGACTGTTGGAAAATTATCCTAGAGAGATAGTCGTGGAGGACAAAGGAAATGTGAATGAATATAGTAAGTACTTTGAGTAGTCTTCAATGTGGAAGACATTTTCACTATGGCAGAAATTAGGGAGTGTCAAGTGGAAGAAGTGAGTATAGCTGCTAGTAAGAGGGAGAAGGTGCTTGGGAAACTGAAAGGTCTGCAGGTAGATAAGGCACCTGGACCAGATGATGTACACCCCAGAGTTCTGAAAGAGGTGACTGAAGAGATTGTGGAGGCATTTGTAATGATAAGGCCATAAGACCATAAGACATATAAGCAGAATTAGGCCATTTGGCCCATCGAGACTGCTCAATATTTCAATCATGGCTGATCCTTTTTACCCCTCCTCTACCCTATTCCCCAGCTTTCTCCCCATAATCTTTGATGCCATGTCCAATCAAGAATCAATCAAGCTCTGCCTTAAGTCCACCCAATGACCTCACATCCACAGCTGTTTATAGGAATAAATTGCACAAATTCACCATCCTTCGACTAAAGAAATTTTTTCTGCATCTCTGTTTTAAATAGACATCCCTCTATCCTGAGGCTGTGCCCTCTTGTCCTAGACTCCCACCATGGGAAACATCCTTTCCGCATTTACTCTGTCCAGGCCTTTCAACATTCGAAAAGTTTCAATGAAATCCACTCCCTCCATCCTTCTAAATTCCAGTGAGTACAGACCTATAGCCATTAAATGTTCCTCGTATTATAACCATTTCATTCCCAAAATCATCCTTGTGAACCTCTTCTGAACCCTCCCCAATGCCAGCACATCTTTTCTTAGATGAGGAGCCCAAAACTGTTCATAATACGCAAGGTGAAGCCTCACCAGTGCCTTATAAAGCCTCAGTATCACATCCCTGCTTCTGTATTCTGGACCTCTTGAAATAACTGCTAACATTGCATTTGCCTTCCTCACCACTGACTCCACCTGCAAGTTAACCTTTGGGGTGTTCTACACAAGGACTCCCAAGTCCCCTGGCATCTCAGACTTTTGGATTTTCCCCCCATTTAGAAAATAGTCTGCATATTCATTTCTACTACCAAAATGCATGACCATGCATTTTCCAACATTGCATTTCATTCACCACTCTCTTGCCAATTCTTCTAATCTGTCGAAGTCCTTCTGCATCCTACCAGTTTCCTCAACACTACCTTCCCCTCCACCAATCTTTGTGTCATCTGCAAACTTGGCAACAAAGCCTTCTATTCCATCATCTAAATCATAGATATACAGCATAAAAAGAAGCGGTCCCAGCACCAAACCCTACGGAACACCACTAGTCACTGACAGCCAACCAGAAAAGTATCCTTTATTCCCATTTGCTGCCTCCTACCAATCAGCCAATGCTCTAACCATGCCATTACTTTCCTGTAATACCATGGGTCTTAACTTGGTAAGCAGCCTCATGTGTAGCACCTTGTCAAAGGCCTTCTGAAAATCCAAATATACAACATTTGCTGCATCCCCTTTATCCATCTTACATGTAATCTCCTCAAAGGATTCCAACAGGTTTGTTAGGAAAGATTTTCCCTTAAGGAAACCACGCTGACTTTGTCCTATCTTGTCCTGTGTCACCAAGTACTCCATAACCTTAGCAATTGACTCCAACATCTTCCCAACCACTGAGGTCAGGCTAACCAGTCCATAATTTTCCTTCTGCTGCCTTCCCCCTTTCTTAGAGTGGAGTGAGATTTGCAATTTTCCAGTCCTCTGGTACCATGCCAGAGTGCAATAATTCTTGAAAGATCATTAATAATGCCTCCACAACCTCTACCGTTACCTCTTTCAGAACGCTGGACTGCTGTTCATCTGGCCCTAGTGACTTATGCAGCCTTAGATCTCTCAGCTTTTTGAGCACCTTTTCCCTTGTAATACTAACTGTACGCACTTCTCTTCCCTCATGTCCTTCAACATCTGGCACAGTGAAGACAGAAGCAAAATACTCATTTAGTTCATGTGCCATTTTCTTGGCCCCAGTTATTATATCTCTGGGCTTATTTTCTGGCAGACCTATATCCACTCTCATCTCTCTCTTATTTTTTACATACTTGAAAAAACTCTTACTATTGTGACAGGGTCCTAAATTACCCCTGTGGACTGTGCTCGATTGCCCCATGGACGGTGCTTTTGAAAAGAGGGAGAGAGTTACTTAACACCGACATGTTGTTTTGAAAAGATAGATAGAAAGAAAGAGAGAGAGGGAGAAGACTAATTTTTGGACTGTCACTTTAAGACACTGGGAGTAACTTCTGGATTTCTGCTGAGTGGGAGAGAGAGAGAACCGAGCAGCTCGTAAGTCGCTATGGTGACTGAGGGCGGCGTTACTTGATGGACAATCGATGTTATGATTTTTTGGCAGCGTGTTTATACTTCCCAAGGACATGGCATGCTAGTGATTTCTTATACAGTCAAAGGAAGGAGGAGTTATTTGATTGACAGTTGGTACTCAGTACAGTGAGATAAATAGGAGGTCAGATGATATAGACCTCAGGCACATGTTTTTAGACATTGAATGAGCTTTGTTGTGCCCACAGAAAAAAGTGGGTTTTTGGAGGATCGATCAGGCAGATCGATCAGTGGCTCTTGCAGTGAGAAAAGGGATTGACTGGAGGGGAGTTGTCCATGTGTCCACCCTTACCTGGGTTGATGGCTCCACCACAGAAAACCGGTCCCCTTTGTTGTGGTCATAGTCGGTGACTTTTAAAGGATGTCGGAGGACAACGAGAAGATCGACGGCGTCAGCTCACCTGAAGACTCAAATCTCTCCCCCTCTTTCTCACCTTCACTACTGAACTGAACTTTACTCATCATCGTAAGACTGTATCTTTTTACTCCTACACTTGAAGAAGCTTGATTTTCATATATTTTTCCACACTTACTTATATATATAATCATTGTTTGATTTATCTACATTTGTATTACTGTATTGCATAGTTACTAATAAATATTATTAGTTAATAGCAATACTGGACCCCAAAGTGTTTTCCATTTCTGCTGGTTCTTTAACCCGTAACCGGGTACGTGACACTATCCACTTTGATATTGTTTGCTAGCGTGCTTTCATATTTCATCTTTTCCCTCCTAATGAATTTTTAGTTCCTCTCTGTAGGGTTTTAAAAGCTTTTCAATCCTCTGTCTTCGCATTAATTTTTGCTTTGTTGCTTTTACAACAGATTTGACTTCCCTTGTCAGCCACGGGTGTACCACTTTGTCATTTGAGTATTTCTTTTTTTTTGGAATACATCTATCCTACACCTTCCTCATTTTTGCTAGAAACTTATGCCATTGCTGTTCTTCTGTCATTCCTGTCAACATCTCCTTCCAATTTACTTTGGTCAACTCCTCTCTCATACCACTGTCATTTCCTTTTCTCCACTGAAATAATGCTATGTCAGACTTTACCTTCTCCCTATCAAATTTCAAGTTGAACTCAATCATATTGTGAACACTGATTCCTAAGGGCTTATTTCCCTTAAGCTCCCTAATCGTCTCCGGTTCATTACATAACACCCAATCCAGTGTAGTTGATCCTCTAGTAGGCTCAACAGCAAACTGCTTTAAAAAGCCATCTCATAGACATTCAACAAATTCACTCTCTTGAGATTAGCTTACAACATGATTTTCCCAATCAACCTGCATGTTAAAACCTCCCATGACTGTCATAACATTGCCTTTTTGAAACGCCTTTTCTATTTCCTGTTGTAATCTGTGGTCCACATGTCAGCTACTATTGGGAGGCCCGTATATAACTGCAGTCAGGATCCTTTTACCCTTGCAGTTTCTTAACTCAACCTGCAATGATTCAACAACTTCCGATCTTCCGGTCACATCTATCTACTGATTTGATGCCATTCTTTACCATTGAAGCCATGCCACCCACCTCTGCCAAACTTCTTATCCCTCCTATGCAACATGCAACCTTGAATATGATCTTTCAACAATCACTAGATTCTGGAATGGATGCAGAGGGCTGGAAAATTGCAAATGTTACTCCACTCTTTAAGAGAGGGAGGCAGATGAAAGGAAATCATAAGCCATTTAGCCTGTCTTCAGTGATTGGGAACATGTTGAAGTCCATCAAATGTTAGGGTACTTGAACACAAATGATAAAATAGGCCACAGTCAGCATGCTTTCATTAAGGGGAATTCTTGCCTGACAAATATGTTGGAATTCTTTCAAAAAATAGCAAGCAGGATTGACAAAGGAGAGCAGTGAATGTTGTTTATTTGGATTTTCAGAAAGCCTTTGACAAAGGCTGCTTAACAAGATAAGAGCCCATGGTATTCTAAGAAAGATTCTAGCATGGGTAGAAGATTGGCTGACTGGCAGGAGACAAGCAGAGGGAATAAACGGGGACTCTTCTCGTTGGTTACCAGTGATTAGTGATGTTCTACAGGATTGTTGTTGGGACTGCTCCAGTTCACATTAAATGTCAATGCTTTGGATGATGAAATTGATGGCTTTGTGGCCAGATTTGCAGCCAATGTGAAGATAGAACAGTGGTAAATCACAGATCGGGAGTGAAAGAAGGATTGGCTCACTCAGGTCACAGGGTATGCATTAAAAAGCAGTGCTTCATAGGAGTTTCGGTGTTAAATATACCCAGGTCATTGGATATATTTAATGGGAAGGTTGATAGGTTCTTGATTAGTCAAGGCATCAAAGGTTACAGGGAGAAGGCTGGAGAATGGGGTTGAGAGGGATAATAAATCAGCCATGATGGAATAGCGGAATAGACTCGATAGCCTAATTTCTGCTCCTATATCTTATGGTCTTACACTGAGCATAATATTCCATTCCAATGCATTTATGAATATCAAGAGGACACTGCTTGACAAATACTATACTATAGCCTTCTTAAACAACATTATCATAGTTTGGAAGTTCACATGGTAAAAGTGGATTTAGCATCAATTTTCTGAGAGTCACATTGTAAAAGTTGCTATAGGACCACTATTCGGTCACCCTGCCTTTCAAAATCCATTGTTCCATCTCTGTCAATATCTTTGGTTAACAAAATTCTTCCAAGGTTACACAAGCAAGTTATGTCCTTGATGACTAAAAGATTTAGAAGGAAATAGTTTTTCTCTATCTAGATTTTCAGCCCCTTATATATCTTGAAACTTTTTATCAAATAAGCAGTGATTCACCAGTTAAGCTGTTAACACACAATATATGTTTGTGTCATCCTTTTTTAAAACAATCCTTCACCCCCACTCCCTGCTTTACACAGGGATCCCTCCGTGATTCCTTTGTCCATTCTTCCCTCTCCACTAGTCTCTCTGCTGGCACACATCCCTGAAAGCAAAACATAAGTGCAACACCTGCCTATTCACCTCCTCCCTCACCTCCATTCAGCGGAGGCAACACTTCACACGTGAATCCACTGGGGTCGTCTATCATGTCCGGTGCTCCCAATATAGCCTCCTCTACGTTGGTGAGATGTAAATTGGGGGACCACTTTATCAAGCACCTCCTCTCTATCCACCAAAAGCAGAAGTTCAGGGTGGCTAATTATTTTAATTCCTATCCCCATTTGTGTTCTGTCATGTTGGTCCAAGACCTCCACTTTTGCCATGAGGCCTCCCTCAGGGTGGAGGAACAACATATTCCATCTGTGGAGCCTCCAATCTGATGGCATGAATATAATTTTCTCTTTCTCATAATTTCCACTCCCTTTCCCTCTTCTTCAATTCCCCATTCTGACCTCCTACCACTTCCACTTAACTGCCTGTCACCTCCTCCTGGTGCCTCTCCTTCTTCCCTTTCTCCCATGGTCCACTTTCCTCTCCTACCAGATTCATTCTTCTCCAGCCCTTTACCTTTCCCACCGACCTGGTTTCACCTATCCCCTTCTGGCTAGTCCTCCTGCCCATCCCCCCACGCTTTTATTCTGGTGTCCTGCCCCTTGCTTTCCAATCCTGAAGGAGGGTCTCAGCCTGACACATTGCCTGTTTATTCATTTCCATAGATGCTGCCTGACCTGCCAAGTTCCTCCAGCATTTTCACAAGAAAGAGGAAGTCTGCAGATGCTGGAAATCAGAGCAACACGCACAAAATTCTGGAGGAACTCATCGGCCAGGCAGCATCTATGGAAAAAAAGTGCAGTCGACGTTTCGGGCTGGAACTCGTAGGCAGGACCTATGGGCTTTCTTTAAAGGAGTCTACAACTCATGGTCTCAATATTATTTATTTACATATTCATTTATTATTACTACTTGTTTTTTAATTGTATTTGAATAGTTTGTTTCCTTTTACAATTGTTTATTTGTCAGGCCTTGTGTGTAGTTTTCCAGTAATTCTATGCAATGTCTTTATTCTACTATGAATGCCTGCAAGAAAATGGATCTTAGAGTAGTGTATGGTGATGCATATGTGCTTGGATAATAAATTTGCTTTAAACTTTGAACTTTGAATCTTAAATATCAAAGATAGCTTGCAAAGAGAAGCATTTTATATGTTCCTGGATGAAATGAAATGTCTATAAATTCTAACTTCAGAGTACTGAGGAGATTCTTGATTTGTGATGGGATTTGATATGCAGGACTAAAGCATCATCTGTAGAGAGAAAATGACCTTGGAAAGGCAATGCGTGTCAGATCCTGTCGAGCTTCAGAGCTGTCCAGCGCCAGAATTGATTGAGTTTGATGGTGGAGAGCACAGTTCAGTCCACGCAGTCAAGTGGAATTACAGCAGGGAAAATCAGCAAGTGCCAATCATGCAAGCAACTCGAGTGACTGAAAGAGAGATGCCAAAGATGTAAGAAGCTACCTTTGATCTGAAGACCTGTAAAAAGAAAAAGAGAATCTGTCAGGCTAACCTGTGCGCTGACCAACACCTTTTTGTCAACCTATCTTGCCATAATGTCATATTTTACCTCAAATTCACTTCTCCCTCAACTGGAGATAATCTGTAGGACACGTAGGAAACAGTTCGGTCTCCAACATCCCCATTCCAGGACCAAGCCCACACCAACTTCAACCATCAACTTGGAGGTGTACGTTTAGTTTCAGAGATCAGACTCCAAGTTACCATCACTGAAGCAAACAAGAGAACAGACCGCATACTAAGCAGAGGTTCTCTACTAACCTGCTCCTTCCTGACTCACCAGCCTTTAGAAACACAGACCTTTTTTCATATCTTGATTGCCAGTTCTCAGTGAAGGAGATCCTTAATGAAGAAATTCACCACCATGCACAACACTGCCTTGGCTGACAAAAGTCAAAGACTTTGGACTCAGCACATAACTCACATTCTTCCCAGCAGTAGTGGTCACTGCGATCGAGTAAGGAAGGATTAGTAACTTGGCCATGTTGGCACTGAAAGCATGCGACCCTTGCAGGCTAGCCCCCGGAACATACTCAAACTGCTATGGCCGTTGATGTAAACAATGCATTTCACTGTACGTTTCAATGTTTCAATGTACACTAAAAGTGACAAATAAAGCTCATCTTTAATCTTTCTCTTCTCCTGGGCCGTAACTGGTTAAGGCGAAGAAGGAACATTCCAAATGGGGCAGTGATCCTCCGCCTACATGACAGGGACCCCATGCAAGCACTAGCAGTTGGGCAGCATTTTCCAACTAACTCGCCCGCCTTCCCTCCCCCACCTAGTTCATGCTGCCCATCATCCCTCGCCCCTCATCACGCCACCTATCACCTCCCAGCCCCATCACAACCCTCCCCCTCTCCTCTTTATACCGCTTTATATCTCCCCTCTCCGTTCTCAGTTCTGAGGCAGGTTCTCAATATGTGGGGACAGTCAGAGGCTGTCTGAGGAATCTTTCCCGGGGATGAGGTTGGAATGTTATGACTGCCCCTGTGCTCTGAAAGCAATCTATTCCATACACAGACAAGGGATTCTGAGGCAACTTGAGAGCACTTCGGGGGAATCAAATGGTGAGAATCAATTGAAAGGGCAGCCAGAGGAAGCAATGGATCAAAACAACAGTTATTTTTACACAGTGTGTATATATACTCTTAAGAATCATGGGTACCATGTGGAATGAATTTTGATAGTGTTGAATCAACCACAACTGAAAGGTGCAGTCATCAGAAAAGGATGTTTTTGCCTTAGTATGTATTAATGTATAGAACAACCATTGGGTACCTCACCTTACAGACAGGCAGAGGATAGGTGCACTACTAAATTCCAGTTACACACCCAAAAAATTCCAGTTCATTAAAAACCCATCTCAGCTGTCACATTAAATTTCCACTGGCAAGGTACGTCATGTTAAACAGTAAAATGTTAATATTCCCTGAGCACAGTCAACATACTGTACAGGACGGGTTAAGCATAACAATCTAGTTCTCAATATTCGATGAAGTGCATTGATCCAGTAAGAGAAGGCAAGGGACCAGAAGGCTTAGCAGATGTTGGATTGGTATCTTCAAAACTGAACTTTAAAGCAGCTGATTCCCAGCTCTCAGTCACGGTGAGCCTCTCACTTTGGCAACATCTCAATCAGGAATTTCAGTAATGGATACGATAGGGTCTTTTAGCGGATACAATAGGGTATTTTAAGAGACTCCTGGACAGGTACATGGAGCTCAGAAAAATAGAGGGCTATGGGTAACCCGAGGTAATTTCTAAGGTAAGGACACGTTCGGCACAGCTTTGTGGGCCGAAGGGCCTGTATTGTGCTGTAGGTCTTCTACGTTTCTGTGTTTCTAATAGTTCTCTTTTCAATCATGAAGCATTTTTACAGTCACACCTTCATACGGATATGAATTTAAATCCAGCATTGTTTCTCAGGTCCCTATCGGTATGAGGTTAATTCAGTTTCTCTCTCTTTCTCCAGCTTCCTATAGTGTGCTGCTCACTTCAGGAATCAATAGGTAAGTGATCAATATTTATTCTACCATCAGCATGTGGAAGAAACTGGACTACCATAGTTTATGTTTGTTTTGAAAATAATTGTCATTAATTACATGACCGACTTTAATGTTCTTTACATTCTTTTCCTTTACCTACCTGGAGGGAAGTTATTCACACACTCTGCTGCTGACATCAGCCCTTCCCATTTTAAATTCAATTGTTTCTATGCTCATGTGGAGAACCTGGGCCAACTGGGTCAGATAAATACCTTTGCGAGATGATAGAATTACACGTCTGTAGTGCTTAATGCCTAGATCAGCAGAGAATTGTGGTGCTGCCCTCTAGTCTACTGCTGTACCCCACAAGGCTACATGACTTAATTGTGGAAGAAAATTCTGAATAAAGGGTTAAAATATCAAAGTTGTTAGCACTCCGCACCTTCCTTTAGTTAGCTACATGCTTAGTGCTGATCTGAGTGCCTAACACGGCAGCGTAAACAAGATGGAGACAGTGAAGACCACAGGTTGTAGGGAGGACCCTGTGGCTGTCTCATCAAACAGCGTGTATGGTTTTCCTTCTCCTGTCTGGTACTAACATGTAAAACAAGTTATACTTTTGTACTTTAATGACTTACCGGATCTAAAGGTTTAATGAACCTTCTTTATAACATAAATAAAGACTCACCATTTGGCCTGGGTTCTCAGCACGCTTGCAATGACCTATTTTAGCATCAAGGATGTTCAGACAACCCACCTCTGTGTGCTGTTTGGCAGAAAGGAGAATGTCTCTGACATTTTTGTGGGAGTTGATAAAACGCACAGGATTGACTAGTTTTAACTTTGACTGATGTAATTGACTTTCTGAGTGCATCACAGTGTAACAAAAGGCTGTGACTATTGTTCTTCAGAAGGCCTGAACATCGCACTGTTAGCAAATCATTCTTCCCTTATTCATGAATATTCTCTAGTCACTTTGAAGTCTGTGTCCAATTTATTAGTGGCCAACTTTAGTTGAAATTCGTTAGCAAATTAATTTCCCTAACAGCGCATAAACCTATCTCCAGGTGATATCACAAAGGCAGCAGGACCCATGAATGCTATGATACCAAAGAAACTATGACACAGAGCAACCCAAACCCCCTCCTCTTTTGTCATTGCATCGATGAGTATATACCTGCAGTACAATCATTCCCATCTCTGAAACTGATTCATATCCTAACGTTACTTGCAGGAAGCAAACTTCCCAATTTCCCTTCTCCCACAAATGCTGCTTGACATGCTGAGCTTCCCCAGCTGATAGTCTACTCCTCCAAATTCCTGCATCTACAGTCCCACATGTCTTCCCTCATTATGACTTATAAATGCTCCATCCCATTTTCCAGCCGCGGTCACATTACTGAAACATCAAGAATAATCTCAACCTCAGACCTCTATGTTTTTCATCAGACAATGATCTGGCAGTGAAGGGGTTTTGGAAGAATAGTGGATAGGCTGGGGCAAAGATAGCACTGCCTTCACTTGCACAGAAAACACTCTGAATCCCGAACAGCAAGGTGATTGTAGACAATTTACAGAGAATGTCAGCAATGTTCCCGCTAACTTGTAATGACCAGTATGTGCAAAAATCTTGTGCTGTGAAATTTTTTGCCCAGTGACAACATGTGCACACTGAATTTTTAAACGAAAGTAAACCTGAAGCTATTCCAAGGTTAATAAAATACCAAGTCTAGTTTGTTGCTCATTTTTCAAAAGAAATAAAGTAACTGTGAATAAGAATTTTGATCTCCTCTGTGTTTGATCGTATTTGCTCTCATTCATCTGCACTGGCACAAAACATATGCAGCAGTCTTGTAGTGGGTAATGAAGGATTTTCTCGCTGGAGCTTTTGCACACCGTCCATATGTGATTTGCTTGCTATATGATGCTTTAAAAAATCAAGTTTCCAAATATCACTCCACTTCTTCCCACGTACAAATTCTCCAGCAATTTTTGCATCGTGACAATACATGCAGGTAACACCAGTTTCTGTACTATACATAAGTGTTTCTCGCAGCTGCATATTCATGAGCTTTTGGTGTAGCAATTTCTACTGTTTCATAAAGCCATTCTGCTTTAAATAAACAAGCAGTTCTTTTGCACTTCATGCCCTTTGCTTCTTTGGAATTGGCAGAGTGAATCAACAAAAACAGTATAAATAAGCCAGTTCCAAAATCTGCAAATTATCTCAAACCTCATGTTGTCAACACCGTCTGCATCAGAAACCAGAAAAGGAGATGTGAAATATACTTAACATGCTAACAAGGCAGAGGGTGACAACCTTTTGTGTGCAGATTAAATTCCTCTGTGCACTAGTAGCATGAGCTGTGTGTGTGTATACACCTTACAGGGAACGTTATTGTCAGGATAGGGAATTAAATGTTTACATAAATGATAATAATGCATAAGTCTGTCAACATTCTGTCCCATCAAACATTCCCTATATGTGAAATGCGCAGGTTAAAATCAGAAGCTGCCTCTACTGTAGTCCATCAATATATCTCAGGGAAGGAGGAGCATGGGTTGAATACAATGTAAAAAAACTCTTCCTAAAATCATCAGCTTCCGAAGCAACTCAAGTATAGCCTGTGATCAAACAGAGTTTTACAACACTATGAAACAAAGCTCAGATCTAGTGTGAGGTGAGTGCAGGAGGAAAGTTCCCCTCAATCTAAGGAACCAACTGAGCTGTCTAATAACTTTACATGCAAATTTAGCTCCTGTCAATTACTCTAATCAATAGTTGACCTTCCTGGCAGTTACAGAAGGAGCCACGAGTGACTTGTCTCAACACTCATCTCAGAAAATCCAACTCTGGAAGCTATCCAGAAAACTTTCTCACCTTTTCAATCAATGAAAGATGGTGTTTTATCTTGACTTCAATGGCACAGATTCTGAACTGCTCTGCGAGCCTTCCTCCAAGCAAATAGGTGTGACGATGGTTCAAATTCTTCCGCCCTCCTCCATCATCGTTGTGTATTTAATATTCCAGTAATACTTGAGTAATATTGTAAATATACTGGTGATTAAGCATCCTTTGTTAGTTTAAATAATTCATTATATGTAAAAATTCGTGAATGGCATATGTAATTGCAGCACCACGTTACACAAGCACGTCTCAGCTAAAAGTAAAATGAAACTAAGAGACACATCTCCTCGCTCCCTGTTTTTCTTTCAATTAGTTTTATGTTTTAGAGTTTAAAAATATAAAATTCACCTTACTGAGATGCTGGATCTCAGGAATATGTTTAAAAACCTGGTATTATAATGGGATTATAAACACGAGAAAGTCTAAAATCCGAAGAAACACACACAAAGTGCTGGAGGATTTGTTTAGACAGAGGATTAATGTATTTTATCTATCACTGATCATACCTCCTCATTGATTACATCATGTCGACTCAAGGGAATGTCGACTCAGACCATGAGAGGCCTGCGTCAGGCATTTTCATGCCTTACAAGGCGCAGATTGGAAGTCTGTGTGGGGCGCCACTCCTCGCACAGACTAGAGCAATGTGTGATTAAGTGCCTTGCTCAAGGACACAAACACACTGCCACAGCTGAGGCTCGAACCAGCGACCTTAAGATCACTAGATGAACGACTTAACCACTTGGCCATGTGCCCAACACATGTGATTACTTAATACTGCCACAGTTAGCCAGGAAAGGTGTCAGCAGATGGACCAAGATACACAATTATATGATCAGGCTAATGGTGGACTTTCTCACTGACAATCAGTAAAAGAAAACCAACAGAACACATGAGGGAAATCTGAACTAGATCAGAAAATGCAGGGAAGGCTCCACAGTTCAGGCAGCACCTATGAACAATTCTACGTCTAAATTGTTAATTGTTTCTCTCTTCAAAGATGCTGGCCAATCTGGTGAGTCTTTCCATAAATATCAGTTTTTATTTGCAATAATCAGGCTGCATGAATATTTTCCCATGCACTAAACTCCAAACTGGAAATACAGAACTTCTAAATTACCACATTTAAATTCCTCCTCACAATTTTCATCTGTAGGAACCAATTACTCTATGTCATCAATGTCCTCCTGGGGTGTTATAAAGGAAATTCCCTCGCTTTAAATTGCACAGTTTGTATCCCACCTGCTGTCACAGTATAGCTCTGTTTGGGATATGGTGTTTGAGCAGGGATATTGTTCAAGATTGGTTTCTCTAAAACCAGTCATTTCCCTGTAACATGGAAGAGTATCTGAGACAGTATTTGAGGGAACCAGTAGGAAATTAAGTGATAAACCATATCATCTTAAAATGGAGGTTAAAATGGGTTAAAACTCCATTTGAATGTCTCATCAAACACTTCCAAGTAGGTATGTGTAGATTAGATACAAACAAAAGCTTCTCTTCAACCAACCCAATCATCTGTATGTGACTATCAGTTATATACAGTATGGCACTCTCTCTGATTGTTTTTCCTTGGGGCACAGGCAAGGCAGGTTAAGCATACAAATTCAAGACTCCTCGAAACATAAGGTCAAATACAGGCACATTCATTGAGTCAGTGGCTGGCTTCCCACAAAAATTTAGTTACTACACTCATTGATGAAAGCACATTCAAGTCCAATCCATTTGGCAGACAAGCCTCAGCTCCAAGTCGATGACTCTTCTGAGAAGTTCAGTGTCATTCCTCATTCTTACAACTTTCTCCATTCATACAACCAATGGAACGTGTAAATTCAACCCACCTTTGAGAATGAGGGTATAAGCCAAACAAATATGCTTGAAGACATGGGCACTAATTTAATGATCATGATTATGTGATTATATCATGAGGGGAGGAGAAGATGGCGACGCAACGCAGCGCGCAGCGTGCGCAGCCGCTCCGAAATGATATCGTATTTGTAAGTAGGTACCGTGCACAATCCTGATTTGATGGAGACAGACATGAGAAGCTCAGAGAAACATCTGAAGAAACTTCTGAAATGCCTGCTTTGCTGCCGCTGCTACTGTGCAATCGAGAATCTCCGGAGAGGAAGGCCCCAAGTCCTCGGCTTTGCCTATTGCCTGTTGCCGGGGCCGGAGTCGAAGCGCTCAGCAGAGATGGTGCTCAGTGCTCGGTGTCGGAGGGCTGGTCGAAGGCTCGAAGTCTTCGGGCTGACTCAAGAGTCAGCTGTGGTCGGGTGCTTCCAGGATACTGCATCAACAAGTTTGCAGCACTGGAAGCTCATGGCAGGGAGGGTTTTTCTTCCTTCTACTGTCTGCGTGAGATGATGGGACTTTCGAGAGACTTTGAGACTTTTTTTTAACCATGCCCATGGTCTGTTCTTTATCAAATTACGGTATTGCTTTGCACTGTTGTAACAGTATGTTATAATTATGTGTTTTTTGTCAGTTTTTTAGTCTTGGTTTGTCTTGTGTTTCTGTGATATCATACTGGAGGAACATTGTATCATTTCTTAATGCATGCATTACTGAATGACAATAAAAGGGGACTGCGTGTCCTCATAATCTAATCTAATCTAATCTATTTCATTTGTATATGGATAACAAAAGGCAAATCTTTGGCTTATTAATACCTCTTATTTCCTTTTGCCTCAACCTATATGGGTAAAGTCACACTCACTGCCAGTTGTCACTCTTGCTACAGTATCACTCCGGCCAATGTATAACACAGAGATCAGTCAGCTCCATCATGGGCGCTAGCTGCCATAGCCTCCAGGACTTCTTCAAGGAGAGATACCTCGAAAAGGCAGCATCCATCATTAAGGACCCCCATCACCGAGGATACGCCCTCTTCTCAGTGCTTCTCAGGGAGGAGGTGCAGGAGCCTGAAGGCACACACTCACTGATTCAGGAACAGCTTCTTGCCGTCTGCCATCCAATTTCTGAATGGACACATCTAATTTAACTTATATATATATATATATATATATATATATATATATATATATATATATATACTGCTGTTGCCAAAATAAACAAATTTCAGGACACATGGCAGAGACATTAAAGCTGATTCTGGCTCTGCTTCTGAACCAACGGCTTCTATCTGTTTGCTGATGAAAACACAAATGAAACAGGAGACAGGAATCACATCACAAAGCAGCTCAGTCTCCTCCTGTTCAAAAGGTTGTCTGCTCAAATGACCAGCTTTTCTCTGTTGGTTTTCAGTCTCACTATGCATGAATGTGGACATTTTCTTCAAGCAATTTCACTCTGATATCAATCGCCTATCGAAGCAGTATGCACAGAAGCACAGACCCCTAGAATTACCATTGAGAAATTTGCCTTCCCATTCCCTAAATGTTTGACTTCCATTCTTCAATAGTGTTTTATCTAGCTGCTTAGCTAACAAAAATGTCATTGCAATTCATATCAAGGAGTTTGACTTGTCTGTCAGTGATATTATAGATTAGAGATTGAATTAGAGATTTTAAACTGATTCATAGCCTGAAACATGTAAAGTTTAGAGGAATGAAGTGGTAGGATTATTTGGAGTGTGTGCGATGATTAATAATGCTAAATGTTCACTACATGCATTTATTCATCTTTTAGGGTGCAAATATTAATGACATGGTTAATATTCATTGCCCATCCACCAGTGTCCTTGGGAAGGTGGTAATGATGTGTTTGTCCTTCTTAGTATCTGAAATCCTGGGGTTTGAGTGGAAATGTTGAGACAGTTATCTATAGTGCATCATGTATTTACACTTCATTCTCCGAACTGTACCAATGTTGTGGAGTTAAACTAGTCAAGGCTCAGAAAGCAACATATCATAGAGTTCCAGTACTGAAGAAGGGTCTCAGCTCAAAACAACGGCTATTTATTCATCTCTAGGAAGAGGTACAGTCGACGTTTCAGGCCGAGACCCTTCATCAGGACTAACTGAAGGAAGAGTTAGTAAGAGATTTGAAAGTGGGAGGGGGAGGGGGAGATCCAAAATGATAGGAAAAGACAGAAGGGGGAGGGATGGAGCCAAGAACTGGACAGATGATTGGCAAAGGGGATATGAGAGGATCATGGGACAGGAAGCCTAGGGAGAAAGAAAAGGGGTGGGGGGGAGAACCAGAGGATGGGCAAGGGGTATAGTCATAGGGACAGAGGGAGAAAAAGGAGAGTGAGAGACAGAATGTGTGCATAAAAATAAATAACGGATGGGGTACGAGGGGGAGGTGGGGCATTAGCGGAAGTTCGAGAAGTCAATGTTCATGGCCTCCTCTACTGTAAAGATGAAGCCACACTCAGGTTGGAGGAACAACACCTTATATTCCATCTGGGTAGCCTCCAACCTGATGGCATGAATATTGACTTCTCGAACTTCCACTAATGCCCCACCTCCCCCTCGTACCCCATCCATTATTTATTTTTATACACACATTCTTTCTCTCACTCTCCTTTTTCTCCCTCTGTCCCTTTCGCTATACCCCTTACCCATCCTCTGGTTCCCCCCCCACCTTTCTTTCTCCCTGGGCCTCCTGTCCCGTGATCCTTTCATAGCCCTTTTGCCAATCAACTTTCCAGCCCTTGGCTCCATCCCTCCCCCTCCTGTCTTCTCCTATCATTTTGGATCTCCCCCTCCTCCTCCTACTTTTAAATCTCATACTAACTCTTCCTTCAGTTAGTCCTGACGAAGGGTCTGGGCCTGAAACATCGACTGTACCTCTTCCTAGAGATGCTGCCTGGCCTGCTGCGTTCACCAGCAACTTTGATGTGTGTTGCTTAAATTTCCAGCATCTGCAGAATTCCTCGTGTATGGCTATTTATTCGTTTTCATTGATGCTACCTGACCTGCTGATTTCCTTGTGTGTGTTCCTGCGGAGTCAGAATCAGGTTTAACATCACCGGCATGTATCACAAGGTCTGATGTCTTTGCGGCAGCAGTACATTGTAATATATAATAAGAGTGAAGAAAGCAAAATAAATAGAAATTAAAACGTAGTGAGCTAGTGTTCACGGGCTCAATGTCCATTTAGAAATTGGGTGGCAGAGGGGAAGAAGCTGTTCCTGAATCATGGAGTGTGTGCTTTCAGGCTTCTGTACCTCCTTCCTGATGGTAGTAATGAGAAGAAGGCATGATCTGAGTGATGGGGGTCCTTAATGCCTTTTTGAGACATCGCTCCTTGAAAATGCCTGGACACTACAGAGTTCTCTCAGTTATCTATCCAGATTAATCAAAAGTCACAAATGAAATCAAATCAATAGAAACGGTTCTAGTGGAGTCAGGTACATTAGGTCCATTTAAGAAACTCTTAGATAGGCACATGGATGATAGAAAATTGAAGGAATATTTCGGAGGGAAATGTTAGATTGCTCTCGGAACAGATTAAAAAGTTGGCACAACATTGTGAGCCAAAGAGACTGTATTGTGCTGCAGTGTCTGATTCACCATATAGTCTGAAAAGAATAGTATAAAGGTAGATCACTTCTAACACAATTGAATGAAGCACAAGAGTTCAGCTTCAGCATAGAAGGAATAGTGGATAATGTAATGAAAAGAATTGAGTATACCCAGCCAAGGTAGATTAACACACATTAAGCTCCTATCAATGTTTCAGATCTAGGGTTGACCCTTACATAATACTCAGGGGGAGATCCAAGGTTTTGGTTATACTCCATCTTGGCAAAATCTTGCTCTGGTGATAATTCAGTCAGGTTCCTCAGTCTTCCATTCAAAGAAGCGTACTGCTTCATCTCATCTTCAATATTTCGGGATTTGAACTAACCAGCTTTATTCAGTGAACTTTCACCTGTCTTAGTTGCTATAGTAATGACTCTGTTTTTCTTCCTTTACCTTCCTAAAACATCACTCTCCAAGATCTTTTAAAATTAAAAGTGATTTCCATTAATTCTGTAAATGCAACCATTACGATATTATTGGAGTTACTATGCTTATATCCAGTTTGAATATATTTGTAATTAATGGAATTGGTTGTATTACCTTAGGATTTGATTGTTTCTTTTTTCTTTCCTCCAATTATACAAACTGAAGCCACTCCTTCCTCCTTCTACCTCCTTCCTTCTCCCACGGATTCCCATTAGTTCTGTAAATCACTCCACTTCTGCAAGAAGTTAATTAGATGTGAGATGTATCATTGAATATGTCCACGTGTCTATTACATATGAGTTGTCAATCTTTTAAACTGAAGAACAAAAAGTAGGACTGGAGATTGTGGTTCCCCATCTTTCTTTTAAACTTTTCTCTGTTTCTGTTCAACTCACCTTGGAGGTGTTTAGTATTTTGGTTGTATTGTGTAAGAATGACAATGGACTTTACTTAATTTTGAAGCATCTTGCTCAAGGTGCCTTTGGATATTCCTGATCACTGTGAAGTGAGGCTAGGTGGTGTTATGGGTTTTGCTTTGTTTTGCTCTTAAACCATTAAGCTTTGCAACCAAGAAATGTTCCCAACAGAACAGTACTGTCAACGCACAGACATCCAGTGACGTGAGAAGAAAACAAAGTCGTTGTATTGTGCCTGTGTTACTTTTTGCTGAAAAACAAAGATGAACAGATGTGATCTTTCTTTATACTGCGAAATGGAATTCAAGACCTTTCAAATGGTCTAACATTGTGCATTTCTGCCGAAAATTCTCTAGATCAATACAAAATGTGGATTCCAGAAAGTGTAGGAAGTAATTCCATACAGTCTTGTATAGACCTGTTGCACTACAGTCTAGCCCATTACACTTATTCCTCACTGATTGATTTCTAGCTAAGTATATCATCCACAGTTTGACTGGTTCACATTAGATGGCATCAAAAGCTAGATGAAAGCAACTTTCAACATTTTCTTGCAATTCTTTACAAAGGTACTCTTCTCAGGGTATCTTCACTTGCTGGCTACAGAACAATCAGTACCAGCAACCTCCCTCTGTTTTTGCTTCTATGTGGCTCTCCTTCAGCATTGCAGCACAGATGGCGACCAACCACTGAAGGCATCAGACTTAGTTTCAGATTCCACCACCTACTCAGTGCAAAGGCTGTAAAGAGGAGGAAAATTGTTAAACTGTTCAAGTGATTGTGAATTTTGCAATGCAAGAAGTAACGTTCCAAGCAGAAGAATGATAATGTATGACATATAGATTTCAATAGGCATTGGAAAATGGGACACTTATAGGTTGCAATACAAGATAAGCGTTTGTATTGCTTGGAATAATATATTAACATGACGAAAAGATTAGATAACAAAAAGAAAAGCAGAAGATGCCAGAAATGCTACTGTCAGGAAGGAAATACAAAACCCTGACATCCCGTACCACCAAGTTCAGCCTCTTTCCTGCAAACATCAGCTTCCTGAATTGACCCACACACCCCCTAACCCTATCTCAGTAATGCAACACTACAGACCACCTCTTGCACTACCACTGGATTACCTCTGGTTGTGTCTTTTTATTTTGCACTGAAGTTTTGCTTTTACATGGTCTCTTCCCTCCGTCTTCATTGTCAGTCTGAAGAAACAATGATCCTGCATCAGAAGCCCTCTCGTGGTGTTTACAAGCCACCTCAGATCATCATTGATGATCACTCTTTCACCAGGGTTAAGCTATCCACCTACCTGGGCAGCGGCATCTCCATTAATGCTACGGTAGTAAGGGACATTGAAAATCGACTCACCAGAGCCATCAGTGTCTTTGGGCACCTCCAGAAACATGTGGGGAAGAACCACCAGATGGGTATGTCACTGAAATCCAGGTGCACAGCACTGTCGTCGCTGCAACACTGCTATACAGTTCTGAAGCCTGGGTCTTGTACCGCAGGCAAATCCGGTTGTTCAAGTGCTTCCATCAGCATTGTCTCCGCTCCATCGTGGGTATCAGCTGGCAGGATCGTGTCTCCAACAACGAGGTCCTGCAGAAGGCTCAACCTCCAAGCACCGAAGCCTCTTTGATGCTCAATCAGCTCTGCTGGTCAGGCCATGTGCCTCGCACGGACAACTCCAGGTTACCAAATGTCATAATCTATGGAGTACTCTCTCAGGGCAAAAGTGATTATGGTGCCCCGCGCCAGAGGTACAAAGGCCAACTTCAGCACCAGCTCTCTCAGGCAAATATCGAGGTCGATGAGTGGCAGCGGCTGGCTTGTGACAGAGACCGCTGGAGAATGCTGATCCACGGAGCAGCCAAGAATCCTGAGGAATGTAGAAGAGCGACTGCTGAAGAGAAGAGGAGATGCAGGAAGGATCCTACTACCCAAGCATCCACATCTCAGCTGATTCATTGTCCCTAGTCTGCAGATCCAGAATTGGCCTCTACAGTCAGCAACGATCGTGCCATCACTTCTGAAGACCCTTCTACCCTTCTGATCTTTGCAAGCAAAGAATCAGCCTTCATCATCATCATCATCGTTGTCTGGTATAATTTATATTCTGTGCGTTATCTGTATTTATGAGCCTGAGATGCTGCTGCAAGCAAGTTTTTCATTGTACTCTGCCTCAGCATGACAATGAACTCAACTTGACCTGATTAAATTGCTGACTAAGTGGACTAATTAGGTTAAGAAGCATGGCCTTATGAAGAATAAATCAGATAAAGAAAGGACATCACAAAGGGTGGGGATTGCATTTGTCAATCATTTGGACGTAATTTGCACATTTTATAAATAGGACTTTTGGAGATGAATCTGAGCAATTACAAGAAGATCTAGATGGATACACAGAGTTATAGAATCTTCAGTAGCTTTATATTTCTCAGAACTGATAGCACTATTGTAACCTAGGCTAATTCAACCCAAAGGGTAGTGTTGGAAAGCTTCACCCGTGGAGGGATGAAGAGAAGGTTTACCGATAGTTTTTTTTTAAAAAGAGGGAACTTGGAGGAAAAAAAACTATGCAAGAATGAAGCGTGGCTAATGCAGGCATGGGAAAGTGAGACAAATGCAGCAAACTTTCAGAAACTAAAGATATAAACTGTTACAAGTGGAATCAGTAGTGAGTATCTCTACCCTACTTGAAAAACTCAGGGTGAAACCCCTGGAGGAGAGACGAGAGTAATAAAAAATCATTTGAAGCTATGGCTATAACAAGCAGCAACTATAACAAGACAATATCAGCAGAGGCGAGCGAACAAGACCTTTACCATGTAACTGGGAATTAGTTCTGTTAAATCATACCAAGGGATGTTGTGAGTTAAAACTTTTACTGTTCCGAGTGTACAATTTGTGTGTGAAATACGCTCGGTAGTGTTGTAATGGAGAAGTGTTTGGAAATAACAATGTGATATTGAGTTGTTCTGAAATAGAAAGTAGAATGTGTATAGAAACTTACAGATTGCAATCATTTTGTATACAGGTCAGGTTTTTTTGGTATAAGTTTGTGAATTGACTTTCCACTCTTTCATCCAATGAACCAAGAAACAAGATGGCGAGCCACCCAATATCGAAGAACCCGCGCGGGAACAAAATGTTTAATGACGTAGAGGATTTAATACAGTTGGATATATAAGTTTATTATCATCCAAAGGATCTGAAATTGATTTTCTGCAAGAACTGATTCTTTTTGTAAAGACTTTGAAAAGTTACTGAGTGAGATTTACCTTGTTTAAAAGTTGTGATGTTGGAGAATTGTCGTGAAAGGAGTTAAGCTGTATATATGTATAACTTTTGAATTTGAATTTGAATTTGCAGGCATAACGACCGGAACTGAAAATAAAGTTAACCGTAACACTTAAGAATAGAATTAAATTCATTTCCTAACTAACTAGGAATAAATAAAAAGGAAAGGTTAGTCTGTAAACCTTTAAATAGGGAATAACACCAGATCTAATTAATTAGAGAAATTGGAGTAACAAAGGTTATTCTCATGAAAATTATTGATTCTAAATAAACAGGAATTTGGCTATTGTTTGATATCTGTGATTTGGAAACTAAACAAAATGTTGAAATTTTGAATTGTTCTTATTCATATAAATATTTTGGATGTATTGTTTTGTTTCCAGAAATGTGTGTTTTCAATTCACTGCCTCCTTCTGATACTTAGAGCTTCTGATGGCCTACTAGCACCTAATGTAGTACTATGTCATTTGATTTTCTCATAAAGAGTGTGCCGACCAGTCACACAAAATAAGACCAGCACTTCAGAGGAGCTACAGTATGTCCAGCTATGCCAATTAAACTCCGGAACAAAGATCACTAAATACCAGCAGTTAAGATGCAATATTCAGAGGCCCAGATCATTACTAATATTTTCATTTAAGTAAATGAGAAGATGGACTTTATAATCAACATCAACAAGATTATTATCCTCTATAAAACAATAGGGTTGCACTCTCAAACAATTGAGTTTTACAAGTCGCTGATAAACATGGATACTTGCTATATCTCAAAGCCATTTCTCAGCTTGATGGAATCTACCACAACCTTCAATGTGCCACCGCAGTCTTTGCTTTACTGAAGGGAAAGGCATTTGAAGATCAAGTCCTCCAGCACGCAATCCATGGTCCATCAGGCAATAATGATCCATGGCCTCAAGTGTGGTTCCAGTATTTGGGCCAACTATAACAGACACCCTAAGGCACTGAAAAAATACTGCTACCAGTGTCTCCACAAAGCTAGCCATTTTTACTGGAAGCACTAAGGAACCAATATCAACGTCCTTTCCCAGGTCAACATTCTCAGCAACGGCCAGTCATCTCAGCTTGTGTTGGACAGGCCTCAGTTTTGCACGCCTGACACCAAACTCCCAAAACAAATATCCTCTTCCAAGCAAGAAACAAGCTGCTTAAGGAACTCAACAGATCAGGGAACATCTGTGGAGGGAAATGGACAGTCAACATTTCAACTGAAGGGTGAAGGACAAACAAAATTATTCAAGGACACTACAATGTTATCTTGAAGAAATGCAGAAATGTAACATCTCCACAGATTCCTAGAAATCTCTGACCTATGACTGCTCAAAGCGACCCAGTTTGGGTGATATTGAGAACCTCAAATGTATTCATTCGGAGTGCATACAGTGCCTTCATAAGCAACAGGAGAGCAGAAATATTAAATACTCCAGTGTGAAGGGGAATAATGTGCTAAATGCATCCCATTGTCTAAATGTCTTCAAAAATATGTGTTCCAACAAAAGGAAACTAAAGTTTGATATTAGTGACACTAAAGGAAATTGGAAGACAACAATGACATAATTAGCATTTGTACATGAGCTAAATATAAGTTTACAAAGGAACATTGTCACTTTAGTGCTGTCAAGGGAATGTATCTTGGTAAATCAATGTTCAAGGACACCTCCATAGTGATGGGATTCAACATGCGCTCTCCTTCACCTGCTATTTTTGAAGTCACATATAGATATCTGGTCATTAATCATTTTTCAATTATTCCTTGACAACCAATTAGCAATTTGCTTTAAAATTCATCATGCAAAATGAACAATAGCGGAAAAAAGTGTTACAATCGTTATGACTCATATTCCTCAGTTAATTTTATATCAGTTTTAGGATAAAGATCTTTCATGGGAACAAAATTTTATTGTTCAGATTCTCTGTGTCATATAACTCTGAGCAAAGGAGCTAATTTGAATGATGCATACAATATTCTGGATTTATTTGAAGCTTCTGTTATCTTCTAACCTGACTAACCAAGTAGTTCATTAATAATGGACAGTGATTCATTACTAGTTTCAAAAGATGCCAAAGATTATTTGTGATGTTTTCCTGCAAAGGGCAGCCTTGGTATATTAGATGTCTTCCTTGAGTCTGTGATAGTAATCATTGGGAAAAATTAAGGAAAATCAGAGGAAAAATAATATCATCCACACACACCAAATTTTCTGCTGGAGCTTTGGACTGCTTGTCTCAAGCTCCCTTAATACCTGTAAGGGTCACCAGAAAATCAAGTGGAGGAAACACAGAGACTCTGCCAATTCAAACAAAATACAAGATTTATTACAGAAGTTAACCAGCAAAACTAACAAGAACTCAGGAAAACTATACAGAGCTCCGAAGAACTGAAATCACTCACGATACACAGAAGAACTCAGCCCAAGTTTCACCAGACATGGATCCACAACGACCGAGCAAAGTGGAGTTTGGCATGAACCCCACCCTCCAGAAATACATCCTAATACATCCTGGATCACGTTGGAACACAGGACCAACCAGTCCTGACGAAGGGTTCCAGCCCAAAACATTGACTGATCGTTTCCACGGATGCTGCCCAACCTGCTGAGTTCCTCCAGCGTGTTGTGAGTGTTGCGTTGACCCCAGCATCTGCAGAGTATTTTGTGTTTAGGACCACTCAAGCAACCCAGGTGTCCAGACCAAGCAATAATCCCCAAAGACCACAACCACAAAGCAAGACATTGAAAATACCGTGCTAATTAAATTGTCACAAATTGAATAAAAATGATAAATACAAAGAGAGCTTAAAAACCCCCATGATACCTAATGAGACACCTGCTAAACTTTATACTTTAGACTTTATTGTTGCCAAACAATTAGTACTAGAATGTATAATCATCACAGCGATATTTGAATTTGCGCTTCACACTCCCTGGATTACAAATATTAAATATTAAAAATAGTAAAAATTAGTAAATATTAAAATTTTAAATTATATATCATAAATAGAAAATAGAAAAATGGGAAATAAGGTTGTGCAAAAAAAAAAAACCGAGAGGCAGGTCCAGATATTTGGAGGGTGCAGCCCAGATTCGGGTCAGGATCCATTCAGCGGTCTTATCACAGTTGGAAAGAAGCTGTTCCCAAATCTGGCTGTATGAGTCTTCAAGCTCCTGAGCCTTCTCCCGGAGGGAAGAGCGACAAAAAGTCTGTTGGCTGGGTGGGTCGTGTGCTTAATTATCCTGGCAGCACTGCTCCGACAGCGTGCGGTGTAAAGTGAGTCCACGGACGGAAGACTGGTTTCTGTGATGTGAAACAAAGTGAAACACCAGAGCTAGTCCAAAGATAAACAATTAAACATAACAGATAAACAATCCAAGAAATACTGCATACTGAGAAAATACAATCCACATACTAACCAAGAAAAATCTTTTCTTCTTTTCTTTTAAAAGAAGTTGTGACAAATACCACTTTCCACATTGCACAATTTGTATTTGATGTACAGGAGTCACACTTCAGCTGCTGGCCTGATTTATTGATAGTGATCATTGGATCCTTTCATGCAAGCAACATAATACAGAGCTTGAGATCATGGGACAGTCACTTGTAAAGATTAAAGATTAAAGATTAGCTTTATTTGTCATATATACATCAAAACATTGAAACATACAGTGAAATTTTTTATTTTTATTAATAACCAACACAGTCCAAGGATGCGCCAAGCAAACGTTGCCATGCTTCCCACGATTTACTAACTGTAAACCATACATCTTTTGGAACGTAGGAGGAAACCAGAGCACCATGTGGTCACAGGGAGTTCATACAAACTCTCTACATACAGCAGCAGTAATTGAAGCTAGATCGCTGGTACGGTAAAGCATGATGCTAACCGCCACATTGCTGCTGCCCGTGGAGGGTACGTGCCACATTTAAAAAGCAAGCAGGGCATTTTGGGACGTCCTGCACAGCTTGACATCACTTGCGTTATTAGGCACGTAGCAAGGGGCAATAAAAAGAAGTTAAGTTTAGTCAGAGTGTTATCATGGGGGCAACCATTGAGTGAGTGGGGCAGTGTTAAATCGGGGAAATAAGGCTTTGCTCGAGAGGCTTTGGTGAGATGAGGTAGAAGCTTGGGTGAGGGTCCTGTCAGGTTTACCTTCCTGTATTAGCGTCAAGCTAGAGTGGTGAGAATGAATCCCAGGTTTGTGCTGTGCTCCTCATGTATGATGTGGGAGATCTGGGAGACCTCCAGTCTCCCTGAATGCTACATTTGCAAGAGATGTATCTAGATGCAACAACTTACAGAACGTGTTAGGATTTGGTTTGTCACCAAAGACACTCTTCAAATTTCTACAGATGTCCTGTGGAGAGCATTACAACTAGCCGCATCACTGTCTGGTATGGGGAGGGGCAACTGCACAAGATCAAAATAAGCTGCAGAGAGCCTTAAACTTAGTCATCATGAGCACTAGCCTCCATAGTATGTAGGACATCTTCAAGGAGCAATAATTCAAAAAGGCAGCATCCATCATTAAGGACCTCCATCACCCAGGTCATTCCTTGTTCTCATTGCTGCCATCAGGAAGAAGATACAGGAGTTTGAAGGCACACACTGAATGATTCAGGAACAGCTTCTTCCTCTCTGCCATCCAATTTCTGAATGGACATTGAACCCATGAACACAACTTCACTACTACTTTTTAAAATTTTTATTTTTGCATTACTTACTTAATTTAGTTTTATATATATTTACTGTAATTCACAGTTTTTTCCTTATTATTATGCATTGCATTGTGCTGATGCCACAAAGATAACGAATTTCACAATGTACGCCAATGATGTTAAACATGATTTTGATCCTGGTTCTGAAAATGGAGTTAGAGCTGCGAGACCTTCGTCTCATTCAGGAGAATGAGGAGGTGATATATAGGAGCTACAGAGAAATGGTCACACCTAAGATACTGGAGGCAGGTAGCTGGGTGCCTGTCAGGAGAGGGGAAAGAAATAGGCAGGCAGTGCAGACTACCACTGTGGTGGTGCCTAGGTAACATCTATAACGCAATGGATACTTTTGAGGGGAACAATCTACCAGTGAAAACCACAGCGATCAGCTCTCTGACACTGAGCCTGGCTCTGCGGATTAGAGTTATGAGGCAGAGAAGAGGACAGTGATGGTGATGAGGATTCAGTAATGAGGGGGACAGATAGGAGATTCTGTGGTCATGAGAGAGACTCACAGATGGTACGTTGCTTCGTAGGTGCCAGGGTCAGGGACGTCTCAGATCAGGTGCACAGCATGCTTAAGGTGAAGGGTGAGCAGAATGAAATTGTGGTACATGTTGATCCCAACAACATAGATAGAAAGAGGGATGAGGTCTGAAGAGGGAATATATAGAGCTAGGTCGGAAGCTGAAAACCAGAACCTCATGGGTAGTAATCTCTGGATTACTGCCTGTGAGGGTAAGAACGGGTTGATATGGCAGCCAAAAGTTTCGCTAATTAATTAGTGTAGGGGTTCAGGATTTCAGGTTTGTAGGTCATTGGGATATTTTCTGGGAAGGGCATGACCTGTACAAAAGGGACAGGTTCCACCTAAACCTGAGGGGGACCAATATCCTGTAACAAGTGTGATTAAGTTAGAGCATGGTTCAGTACATGAAACTATGACGTTGTAACCATTACAGAGACTTTGCTATCACAAGGGCAGGATTGGCTACTCGATATTCCATTGATTAGATTGTTTCAAAATGGACATGAGAATGATCACAGTCAGTGTAGGACTGATCAGAGATAAAAGAGGAAACTTGGGACTGGAGTCAGAGGACTTTAATAAAAACTTTGCTTCAGTGTTCACCAGTGCGAGAGCCCTTAAATAATGTGAGTACAACAGAAAACAGGCTAATATACTGGAATATGTTGACATTAAGAAAGAAGATGTGCTGGAACTTTTGAAAAACATTAGGATAGAGAAGTCCCCAGGGCCAGATGGAATATCGTCCAGGTTACTACAGGAAGCAAAAGAGGAGGTTGTTGTGCCTTTGGTGACAATCCATGGGTTCTCACTGACCACAGGAGTAGTATCAGAAGACTGGAAGGTGGAAGATGTTATTACTTTGTTCAAGAAAGTTAGTAAGGATAACTCTGGGAATTATAGACCAGTGATTCTTACATCAGTGGTGAGGAAGCTATTGGAGAGGATTCTTAGGGACAGGGTTAGTGAGAATTTGGAGTATAGGGATAGTCAGCATGGCTTTGTTTGGGGCAGGTTATGCCTATGAGCCTGACTGATTTCTTTGAGGAAGTGATAAATGTAGAGCAGTGCAAGTTGTGTATATGGATTACTGGAGGGGATGTCAGAGGTAGGCTTTGTACACAGAGAGTGGTGGGTGCGCAGAACACACTGCCTGGGGTGGTAGTAGAGGCAGATACATAAGGGGCATTTAAGAGACTCTTAGATAGACACATGGATGAAAGAAAAAGTGCGGGGCAATGTGGGAGGGAATGGTTAGATTAATCTTAAATTAGGTTAAACATGTGCACAATATCGTGAGTTGAAGTGGGTGTACCACTCTCTATTCTATGTTAAGCAGTAGTTATCCAAAGAAACATCGATATAGCAGTGAGGATGTGCTATATTAATAGAGGTGCAGACTTTCGATGTGATGGTAAACTGGGACCCTCTTCAGGTGGGATAGAAAAGATTGAAAAAGAATTATTCAAAGAAAAATAGAGAGGTTCTCCTGTTGCCTTGGCCAACATTCTTTCTTCAACAAAGATCTTTGAAACATTGTTCATTGTCATTCATCTACCAATTCTCTGGCAGGCAGCTCCGAAATCAATCCTAATAAAATGTAATTACTATTAGAAAAAAAATCCCTTTTATATAAGCTGTGAAAAATCACCTCAGAGTCTCTACTTTGCTTCTTCCCGCATTGTGAAGCTATTTGCAACACACTGATTTGTGAAAGGTACTATTTAACTACAAGACATTCTTTCATTTATATTACAGAAGTGTTCCAAAAACCACTGAAATACACGAGTTACATGGTATTCTTTACTGGGATACTTGGGATGTTCTGTTATTAACCTCAGCAAAGGCAACTGAGATAAAAAAATGTTTGTTGTCTAATGCTTTAAGTTTGCTGAGGTACAGGTGCACCCAAAAAGTAACAGCATCACAGGCACATTCTACAGATTCAGACAACACGCAGAACAAAATATACGCAAATTACACCATACAGTGAAGGAAAAGAAGATTGTGCAAAACAAAACACAGACAGAGACGTCCGCTGTCCTGCAAGAAGTGGCCTGCAGTTCAAAGTTCAAAATAAATTTATTATCCAAGCATGCATATGTTACCATATGCTACTTTGAGATATAGATTCTTGCAGGCATTTGCAGTAGAATGAAGAAATACAATAAAATCAATGAAAAACTACACACACACACACACACACACACAAATAATGGCAAACAGCCAAAAGAAGATGATCTATGCAAATGCAAAATAATAAGAATAAATATGTAAATAAATGAATAGTACTGAGAATATGAGTTGTAGAGTTCTTGAAAGCAAGTTCATAGGTTGTGGAATCAGTTCAGAGTTGAGGTGAGTGAAGTTATCCACTCTGGTTTATGTGCCTGATGGTTGAAGGTAATAACTGTTCTTGTCCTATGGCTCCTGTACCTCCTTCCCAATGGCAACAGCATGAAGAGAGCATGGCATGTATGGTGGGGAAACTTGATGGTGGATGCTGTTTTGTTGTGGCAGTGCTCCTTGTAGATGTCCTCAGTGGTGGGTGGAGGTGGTGCTCCTGTGCTGGACTGGGCTATATCACAAATTTTTGTAGATAGTTCCACCCTTGGGCACTGGTGTTCACATACCAGGCCACAATGCAACCAGTCAGGGTAGTCTCTGCTGTGCACCTACAGAACTTCGTCAAAGCTTTAGACGACATGCTGAACACGCTCAAACTTGCAAGAAACTAGAAGTGCTACTGTGCATTCCTTGCGGTGGCACTTAACCTGCAATATGAATCCGATGCTATTGAGTGACATAGGCTTCCAACAAGTTTCTACCTTGAACATAGACCCGAAGTTTGATCAGAATCTACAACAGAATAGGTTCCTTTCACATTGTGCTCTCAAATGTAGAAATAAAGAGCGGCGCAGCAGATTTTCTCATGGAAGCTGGAGCAGTCTGGTTCACAGAGATGAGGGACTAAGTTCATGCTCACTTTACTATTATCCCACTGACCATTCTCTTCCCACACTGGTTCTATTTAATCACACTCAGATGATTCCAGCATTTCTGCAGAGCCAAACAACTGAGCCTGTAAAGATCTCATTCAATTCTATTGTTAAATAATTCCCTAATGCCTGCCATAAAATAATTAATGAGCTAACATCAGGCCATTGTTAACTATTAACACTTTTATATATATAGTTTCTAATAACATGCCAATGGCAAATGAGTATCTGGCTGGAGAAGAGTGAGGGTGAGAGGAGTGGAAGTGAGTATGAGCCAGGGATGGAAATGAAACAAGGCGAGGATCAAAATCAAAGTTGAGTATGCACAAGTACACGTACAATGAAAAGCTTACCTGCAACAGCTCTGAGGACCTAACCTGGTCCTAACATATTGATGCAGCTATAAAGAAGACAAGACAGTGGCTATACTTCACTAGGAGTTTGAAGAGGTTTGGTATGTCAACAAATACACTCAAGTACTTCTATAGATGTACCGTGGAGAGCATTCTGACAGGCTGCATCACTGTCTGGTATGGGGGTGTTACTGCACAGGACTGAAATAAGCTGCAGAAGGTCATAAGTTTAGTCGACTCCATCTTGGGTACTAGCCTACAAAGTACCTAGGACATCTTCAAGGAGCGGTGTCTCAGAAAGGCAGCGTCCTTTATTAAGGACCCCCATCACTCAGGTCATGCCCTCTTCTCACTGCTACCATCAGATGGGAGGTACAGAAGCCTGAAGGCACACACTCAGCGATTCAGGAACAGCTTCTTCCCCACTGCTGTCAGATTCCTAAATGGACATTGATCCCGTGAACACTACCTCACTTTTTTGTTGTATATTACTTCTGTTTTTGCATGAATTTTAATCTATTCAATATCCATATACTGCAATTGATTTACTTATTTAATCATTTATTATTTTTTCCTCTTCTATACTATGTATTGCATTGAGCTGCTGTTGCTAAGTTAACAAATTTCATGACGTGTGCTGGTGATAATAAACCTGATTCTGGATAGCGTCACAGGCACATAGCACCAGATAAGCAGCATTCACAAGCTGAACATAAATTAAACAAAGAGTTAAAAAAGTGAAGTCAATTTTTAATGCAAAGTGATCGAAGCAGTCAGAATGATACCACGCCACAGGGTAGCGCCGGGTGGATCACAGACCAAATGATTGAAGGGAATTCGCTGTTCATGAACCTGGTTACATGGAGCTTCAGGTTTCTCTACCTCCTGCCTGATGGTAGCTGCGAGAAGATGGCATGGCTCGAATGATGGGGGTGTTTGGTGATAGGCATTGTCTTCTTGAGGTAGTGCCTCATATCGATGCCACCAGTGTGGAACGGGCTGTGCCCGTCATGTACTGGGCTGAGTCCACTACTGACTGCAGCTACTGGAGTTCCTGTGCACTTGAACTGCCATATCAGACTCCGATGCAAACAGCCAGGATGCTTTCAAACCTACATCTCTGGAAGATCATCAGTGTGTTCAAAGGCAAGCCGAGCTTCCTTAACCTCCTAAGAAATTAAAGATATAGGTAGACCTTCTTAGTGGTTGCATTTATGTACTGGCCAAGGCAGTCATCCAATATGTTAAGCCGTTAACTCTTTCCACCACAGATCGACCAATGAGCTCTCTTCATCCTTTGCCCTTAGTCCTTCCTGAGGTCAACAATCTGCTTTTTAGTTTTACAGCACCTTTCAATCAGAAAACTGACTGATCATGACCAGTGATGCCTCCACAGTGGCATCATTGGCAAATTTGTATATTGTGTTGGAGCTGTGCTTAGCTACACAGTCATCAGTGTATAGAGAGTAGAACAGGGGCTACAGCTACAGCCTTGAGGTGTATCTTGAGATGTTGATGAACAGTGAGAAGGAGATGTGAGCTGAGTTAGGGTGTTGAAGGTGAGGATGTGAATGAAGCTCGAAGTGGAGGTGAAAGCAAGGATCTGGAGTGGATTTGCAAAGAGGATGGAGATGGAGATGTTTTGTGTGTGGTTTGGAAGGTGAGGATGGGGGTGACAGGGAGGCTCAGGGTAGGGATGATGGTGGGGTTGAGGGTGATAGTGAGATGATGTGGGCAGTGCACTGTGGAAGGGGTTAGAAGTGGGTGATGGGGATGGGGTGAGGATGGACTTTGCTAACTGAATGGTTTCTGTGTTGAGCACAGCAGGAGATAATCCATGTAATGTGTGATTCTGTGAATTTCACCACTGTAGCTGGCTTAGACATTGTTTGGTCTTTAAGAGGGACGAATTCTCCAGGGAGAAGAATACTTTCGGTTTCGAAGACAGTTTACTCGATTTGTATGCAAAAGCAATATAAGCAGGAAAACAATTGAAGTGTACTCTCCCTAGACAACAGAACAAAATAACCCAGCTGCCCAAATAAGCCCTTCAGTATCAATAAAATCCAACTATAAGGCAACCTCAGTTCCTGGGGAGGAGGAAAGGAGTGAAAAGGCTACAAGCACCATTTAAATTCAAGTCTGTTTCTCGATATAAATACAGAAAGAAGACAAATGAGGCATCTAATTGAAATTCTGAATTCTAAAAGCCACCATCCAAACATTGACCTGAATATCTGTCTCCCTGGAGAACCACATTAACCATCTTCCATTCAGCTCTGCTTTCAAGTGGCTTCTGCTCGCTTTTCCGACCGATGTCTTCTCCCCATTGGAGCGATACATTATGATTTATGTTCATTGCAGCAGCACCTTTATTACTTAGATGAATATTTTTAAATCACAGATGATCCTAAGGCATTGTTGCTCAAACTGGGAGTGCGGAGTTCCTCCTGGAGTGACATCATAATGTTAGCAGGGCATCAAATGAAATTAACTTTTGTTTGTAATTTGTGTGGAGAATGTGGCAGGAAACATCTGTCTTTATGAAAAAAAGGTTTAAGAACTACTGTTTTATAGGAAAAGAATAAATTATCCAACTAGCTGTCTGGCTGGAAGAAACATTGTTTTTTTCCCTGTTTGGTAGTGTTCCTGATTTTAATATTTATCATCCTTTCATTCAAAGTTCAATTGCACTCCAGTACCTAACTCTGTCTGTCATGTAATACCTGTGTGGGATCCCTGTTAAGTTCATGGGCCAATTGTCATTGGCCAATGTGATAGACACCCCACTGCTGCAGGGAATAGTGGATTCAGTCTAATATATCACAGGAACATCCCTCCGCACCATCAAAAGTATTGATGTACTGCCTCAAAGATCCTTACCATCTGGTCCGTGACATCTTCTCACAGCTACCATCAGACAAGAGGTGCAGAAGTCTGAAGTCTTGTACTAAGAGTTTCTACATTAGCTGCTTGCCTTCAGTCATTTAGTTTTTGAGCTAATCTGTCCATCTCCAATCGCTGCCTAGGTATTCCAAAACCATGACCAGTTTGACCACTTTGCACTACAACTGAAATTTGTTTGTTCCAATTGTATCCTTTCTGGTATATTTTTACATAACAGTGCTTATGCAGTACTAATTTCTTGTGAATATTCTAGTGCCTGATGCAGCAAGTAAGATTTTATTGTACTTGCTCATACATGTACTTGTTCATATGACTATAAACTATGACTTTGACTTTGATAGAAGATTCATGGACTGCTGCTACTTAAAGGCAGCGTGTTTCTCTTGAAGGAATGCTGGAGCCTTCACCTCTGATGTTGAACAATCTCTTTCCAGCATTAACAGGCAGAATTGCTTCTAATTTACTGAAGGTGTTTTGGAGATGCTGTTTGAGTCTCTAACTGGAAAAAGGGGTCTGTTTCCCTTACTAAGAGTATAATGTCATATTTACAACGACAATAGAAAGGAGTGAGAGAAATAGTGTTGCCAGCAGGGAAGGAGGCAAAGTGAAAAATCCACAATGAGATTTTCCTTCACGTTCTTCACTCTCCACATAACCCATACAATTTACTTGCAAATGCCATTCACCTTCTGCAAGGATCTGTTTTGGGACCCCTCCACTTTGTGATTTCAACAAGTGACCTGGATGAGGAAGTACAGGGGTGAGTTAGTAAGTTTGCCGATGACACAAAAGTTGGGGTGTTGTGGATAATCTGGAATGTTGTCAGAGGTTACAGCGGGGCATCGATAGGATGGGCTGAGAAGTGGCAGATGGAGTCCAATCCAGATGAGTGTGAAGTGGTCCATTTTGGTAGATCAAATTTGAAGACAGAATATAATATTAATGGTAAGACTCTTGGCAGTGTGGAGGATTAGTGAGATTTTGGGGTCCGTGTCCATAGGACACTCAAAGCTACTGTGCAGCTTGACAGTGTTGTTAAGAAAGCATATGGTGTAATGGCATTCATCAACAATGGGATTGAGTTCAAGAGCTGGCAGGTAATGTTACAGCTATGTAAGACCTTAGTAGGACCTCATTTGGAGTACTGGGTCCAATTCTGGTCATCTCACTACAGGAAGGATGTGGAAACCATGGAAAGGGTGTAGAGGAGATTTATATGGATTGGAGAGCATGCCTTATGAGAATAGGTTGAGTGAACTTGACCTTTTCTCCTTGGAGTGACAGAGAATGAGTGGTGACCTGATAGAGGTGTATAGATCGTGTGGATAGCCAGAGGCTTTTTCCCAGGACTAAAATGACTAATACAAGGGGGTATAGTTTTAAGGTACTTGAAAGTAGGTACAAGGGGGAGGTCAGAGGTAAATTTATTACACAGAGAGTGGTGGGTGTATGGAACGCACTGCCAGCAACAGTGATAGAGATGGATACAATAGGATATTTTAAGAGACTCTCAGATAGGTACATGGAGCTTAGAAAAATAGAGGGCTATGCTGTAGGGAAATTCTAAGCAGTTTCTAGAGTAGGTTACATTGTTGGCATATCATTGTAGTTGAAGTGCTTGTAATGTGCTGTAAATTTCTGATTCTGTTCTTAACTCTGCAGTGCCATGTGAGAGCACAGATGATCTGCAGATGTTTGATGGCCTTTGGGGAGGAAGCAAATGAGGGGTCAGAAGAGTTGTGCAGGGATGATGAAGAAATGGTGTGGGGATTTTTTTATGAGGAACAGGATGATTGAAAAAGGCAGACAATGGTGACCATGGTGGGATGAGTGAGAGCAGAATTCATAAAGTTTACACGTGAAATCTGGAGAACATCGATAAGTTCTAGGACTATGTTCAAAATAGAAGTACTGGTATTTCAATTATGTCTTTCAACATGTTCTATATTGCATTACAATCCATGTAGATAAATCCATAAACACTTCAGAATATTTATCTAACTCTATATTTTATGTCAATAGTCCTTTTGTGTTTATCCATGGTCTAAGGTCCAATAGCTGAAGAATTATTGATTGGATTTTATTCTGACTGGCAAATGCACAATGGTAGTTGTTCATTACATCTGAACTGGGTCACCGATGTTCCTTGGGGTTTTGTGGTTGGACTAAAGCTTGCTGTCAGCTAATAAACTGAATATAACGTACAGTGTTCCTGGGACCTGTGCAAACACTGAAGGCACCAAACTTCCTTCGCCATGAAGGATTTTTAATGAGCAGTTCAATGTCTGAAGCAGAATGTTTCAGCTAGATATTAAAATTCAATGACATATCAGGATAAAGACATGAAATGGAGGAGAATAAAATAAGAGCCAAATAACAAGAAAAACACATTCATTTTTATCTCTCAAACAATAAGTAAAAGGTAAAATGAGATTCTGCTTTCGTCAAAGTTGATCTTCAGTGCTGGGGAAATACCTCTAGAATTCCTGCCCCTGGCAATGCAGACAAGAAATTTAAATGCTTTATCAATCCTTGCTTAGTTTCTAAAGGCCCAAAAAAAAATACCTTGTCATGATTAAAACTGAAAAGAGATAAAACCTTGGATATGAATGAAGGTAAAAATATTTAAATAAGGAAAGGCCCTCAGGGTAGCAGTGAGTCAGCCTGACTCCATTCTACCTGTATCAGAGCTGTTGTTTTATTGGATGGATTCAGAATCAGGTTTAATATCACTGGCATATCTCATGAAGTTTGTTGTTTTTGGGGCAGCAGTACAACGCAATACATAATAATAGAGAAAAAACTGTGAATTACAATAAATATATATAATAGCTAAATTAAGCAGTGCAAAAATCAAAGTAGTGATGTGGTGTTCATGGGATCAATGTCCATTTAGGAATCGGATGGCAGAGAGGAGAAAGCTGTTCCTGAATCTTTGAGTGTGTACCTCCTTCCAGATGGTAGCAATGACAAGGTGACAGGGATCCTTAATGATGGATTGCACCTTTTCAAGGCATTGCTCCTCGAAGATGTCTGGGATACTACATAGGCTAGTGCCCATGATGGCACTGACTGAGTTCACAACTTCATGCAATTTATTTCGATCCTGTGCAGTGCCCCCCACCCACACCAAATGGTGATGCACCCAGTTGAAATGCTTTCCATTGCACATCTGTAGACAGTTGTGAGTGTCTTTGGTGACGTACCAAATCTCCTCAAACTCCTAATGAAATACAGCTGCTGCTATGCCTTCTTTGTAGCTGCATCGATATGTTGGGTCCAGGATAGATCCTCAGAGATGTGGACACCCAGGAAATTGCTCACACTCTCCACTTCTGATCCCTCTATGAGGACGGGTGTGTGTTCCCTTGTCTTACCATGTCTGTTCTTTGGTCTTACTGACATTATGTTGCTGCAAAATCACTCAACTATCTGATATAGCTTGCTCCTGTATCCCTCTTATCACCATTATCTTAACCTTTATCTAACAGTCCTTACATACATATAGTCATGGAGTCAAACAGCACAGAAACAGACCCTCTGGCCCTTTGTGTTTGTGCCAATCATCACACACCACTTTACACTAATGCTGCAATAAACATTTTATTTTACTCTTCTGCCTTTCCTATCAACCGCCAGAGATTCTACACAATCGAAGCAAATTAAAATGGCCAGTTAACCTCCGAGATGGCTTTGGAATGTGGATGGAAACTAGGATGAATCCTACATGGTTGCAAAGTCCTTACAGACAGCACCAGAACCCATTGGACCCGGTTCACTGGAACTGGGAGCTGTCAGATCTACGAGCCTCTCCATGTGCTACATGGTTCCTCTGTGTTGGTAGCCAAGGTCGCACTTGATCTGAACCAAATTCTTTTCCTGTTTTTAATTCAGAGTGAAATAATAGATCTGAAACATGAAGAGTATGTTCTATGGCCTTACTGGTGCTATACACTAAATTTCTTAGGGATTTTCTCCAGGAGTATGCAGTCAGTCCTTCTGAATATTCATTCAAAAACGTTTTACATCTTTGTGCAACTGTTAGTGGCACTTTTTTCTGTGTTCCTGATTCTTGTTTCTGCAAATAGCCCCAAGAACAGTTGGCTTGTGTTCTTTACCACAGCAGTTCAGAGATCTTCAATGCAAGATTTAACGGTAAAATGACAGTGATATTTTGTCATAGACTGACATCTTGTCTTCTTTTTACTCATTGAAGGAATGTGACTGCTCAAACTGAGCCAGCATTTGATTATCAAAGGCAAACACACACAAAATCCTGAAGGACTCAGCAGATCAGGCAGCATCTATGGAACTAAATAAACAGTCAACTTTTCAAGCCGAAACCCTTCATCAGGATCTGAATGCATTCATTTTCATTTTATTGAAAATCCTGCCCTTCATCAGTCCTGAGGAAGTGTCTTGGCCTGAAATGCCAATTTTTCCTTAGATGTTGCCTGAACTGCTGAGTTCCTCCAGAATTTTGTGTGTTTTGCCTTGGATCTCCAGTATCTGCAGATTTTTTCGTGTATTTGATGTCAGTCCCTACCTATCCATGAGAAGGCAATGATGAGCTGCCATCTTGGATTGCTGCAGCCACTGTGGTGTGGGTTTACCCACAATGCTAGCATGGCGGGAGCTCGAGGATTGTGATGCAATGTTGATGAAGGAACGGCGATATATTTCCAACTCAGGACACTGTGTGGCTTGGAGAGCAACTTTCAATTGGTGGTGTTCCCCATTCCTTTCCTGCCCTTGTCCTTTTAGCTGGTTTAGATGGCGCGCTTAGAAGAAGTTTTGTTAAGTTGCATCATTGCATCAGTGCATCCTGTAGGTGGTGCAATACTTGCTGGTACTGTACATTTGTGCCAGAATAAGTGAATGGATTAAGTTCAGTTGCTTATCAAACAGTCAGGTGTTGTAGTTGTTCCTCTCCGCACCTTATGGCATATCGGGTGGCAACTTTGCCATTTCTTTGGCATTTGTCTGTTCACAAAGCCAAGTTGCAAGCTTATCACTCAACCCAGCATGGATGGAAAGCATGCAAGGAGCCAGCCGGATTCAAACCCAGGACGACTCACCTCAAGGTCTGGTACAGATGACACTACACTACGAGTCGGCCATCAAACATGTTCTATATGGTGTTGAACATTTTGCCAACACTCATCAATGGAGATTAAATTTCTGTAGATTGAATTTCAATAGAATGAATGCTTTCATTTTTTAAATACTGCAAAAAAAATCAAAAATAAAAATTATCATTTCCACTTGGACGCAATTTTTGCTCTTTGTTTTCTCATGAATGGAAGACTAGAAGGAGGCTTGAGAAGAGCATTTGGGCAGACAGGGCCCAGTTGGGCTGAATGGCCAGCTTCCCTACTGTAATTTGACATACTTCAAGTGCAGGTACATTGTTTGGGATGAGGTTGCTGCAGGTTAATAGGGACTGGAAGAGGAATGCTGCCTTAAACTATATAAGGCAGAACACCAGAGACTGATGCTCTCATTGGAAGGAAAAGAGACAAAAGTCAGCAATGAAAGTCTCCTCAGCAATGAAAGTCTCCTCAGCAACCTTGAATTAACAAGTAATTTCCACAGCACTGGGCTGCAAAGCTGCCAGGAATCTTTCTGATAAGCCTCAATCCACCTAGGGTTTAAAAACCATGAACAGTTACTGATTTTTAACTTCTGTTGTCATTTGCACAGACTCCCTAAATCATGAGAAAGATCTTGAAATAAGAGGAAGATCTCAAGGAATTCTAGTGGAAGACTGTCTAACATGCAGTCCAGGGAGTCCCATAACCATCAATATTAAATTATTTATGTACCTCTGAATGGCTTAAGAGGAAGAAGCATGAAACTGAAAGATATTCTTAACCTTGAATGTTCTGCCGAGAATGGTCCTTTTTACTTGCAAAGCAAAGGTAAGTTTATATTTGAATTTTTTCTAGACCCATAGTCTTTGAAAGCACAAGTACATCCCTGTCATTAATATGATTGATTACCCCGGAACTCTGCAGGACTGACACGTTAGAGATGTTGGTTTTAGAATTTCCTTGCAATTAACACGTCCACTTCTCAAATACAGCTACAGCTCTGATGTTACAGGCAGCTTTAACCCAAACAGCACAGGCAGAAATTGTAAGACATCAACAAGTGCAATCAGCAGAAGATAAACATACAAGGATGAAAATGTGATCGTTACTCCTGTTTCTCAGTTATTCTGAGGAAGGAATTAGAATGTTTAAAAATCGTTGGATCAATTGAAGTGGCAGTAAGAGGCACTTCGTAGAGTGACAGAACAGGGATAGTATAGTTATACTGTTTATAATCTTTTCTCACAGAAGTGGTCTCTTTGGCCCACCATGTCCACATTGATCATCACACAGCGTTTGTACTAAACCTAGAGCACAAGAAGCTGGAGGAACTAGAAGCAGAGGAAAATGGACAGTCGACATTTCAGTTTGAGAGTCAGTCTAGATGAAAGACCATGACCCAAAACACCAACCGTCCATTTTCCCTCCACATATTCTGCCTGACTGCTAAGTTCTCCAACATCTTGATGCCAGGACTGATGTTTCTTGTGCCTACACTGAACTTACACTGATTCCGTTGTATTTTCTCTACCTTTTGATCAGCTCCCCTTGATTCTAACATTCAAATTTAATTGTCAATCATCCATACATGAATACCCATTAATACAGCCAAAGAGGACAGTGTTATTCCGGGCTCAAGGTGCACAACACAGTACCAACAGTCACACACAGCACAAGCACACATAGCACGTATAAGATAGAAAGATACAGCCTCTCAATAAAAGAGGCAAACTCAAGCCATCCAACACTGCTGAAATCGGCAGTCGAACACAATGCAGCTTGCCTTCCGCCAAGTGAACATGAGTAGTAGGGGGTAGAGGGGAACCAGCTACAACGCCTCTCCCTGGAGCTGTATACAAGCGACACCGTAGCTTGAGGCCTAGTCTTCGCTACGACTGAGGCCACGCAGGACCCCACCATCCATCCCCCTCCCCACCAATAAATCAGTAAGTAGATCTTTCGGCATACCACATTAACAATGTCCAAAAAGGTCTTGTGATATCAAGAAAAGTGACCAAGATGGTCGCACACCATTAGACCATAAGCTTTCTTCGACTCAGACAGCAGCACATTGCGCGGCTCAATTATTTTCTTCGCCAGCGAGCAACTGGCTGTTGGGGTAATCTTAACACCGGGGACAACTTACAGTGGCTAACTGACTTAGATCTTTTATCAACAGCAATCAAACTGTTCAAACACTGCCCTTATTTATATTGTTATACAGTTTAAATACCTTGGGCCAAACCATGCTGGAAAATTCATGGGAAGTCAATGCCATTATAAGTAGGAACATTGGCCAAGAAACTTAGATTAAAAGATTGTAACAAACTACTGACACCTTGAATGTAACCTTGACTTCTCTAGTGTTATTTTTTAACATTCAATTCCCCAGTAAGGGAAATGCTGGACTTTATTATTAAGGAACTAGTAAAAGAACATTTGGAAAATAAAGGCACAGAACGCTGGAGGAACTCTGCATGTCAGGCAGCATCCAATGAGAAGCAAAAACAGTCGACCTTTCGGACCAAGACTCACATGATGAAGAGCTGAGCCTGAAACGTCGACTGTTTCTTCCTCACTATGGATGCTGCGAGGCGTGATCAGTTCCTTCAGTATTTTGTGTGCCAGTGTTATGCTGAACTTTTAGCATCTGCAGAATCTCTTGTGTTTAGAAAATAAAGAGTCTACATTCAATTCAAGTTTAATTATCATTTAACCATATATGAATACTCATGACTACAGCCAAACAAGACAGCATTACTATGAGATCTAGGTTCTTAGACACATTGCCAACAGTCACACATGGTAAGCACACACAAGAGGGTCCAGAGGAGGTTCGAAAGGATGATTCCAGAAATGAAAGTGTTATCATACGAGGTACGTTTGATCGTTCTGGTTCTGTACTCTGCACCGCACGCTGTCAGAGCAGTGCTGCCAGGATAATCATGGACACGACCCACCCAGCCAACACACTTTTCATCCCTCTTCCCTCCGGGAGAAGGCTCAGGAGCTTGAAGACCCATACGGCCAGATTTGGGAACAGCTTCATTCCAACTGTGATAAGACTGCTGAATGGATCCTGACCCGGATCTGGGCCGTACCCTCCAAATATCCGTAACTACCTCTCAGTTTTTTTTTGCACTACCTTACTTTCCATTTTCTATTTTCTATTTATGATTTATAATTTAAATTTTTAATATTTACTATCGATTTGTAATCCAGGGAGTGGGAAGCGCAGAATCAAATATCGCTGTGATGATTGTACGTTCTAGTATCAATTGTTTAGTGACAATAAGGTATAAAGTATAAAGTACTCACAGGAATTCAGAAGGATGAGCGGGGATCTCATTGTAACCTTTCGAATGTTGAAAGGCCTAGACAGAGTAGATGTGGAAAGGATGTTTCCCATGGTGGGAGAGTCTGGGACAAGAGGGCACAGCCTCAGGGTAGAGGGGCGCACTTTCAAAGCAGAGGTGCAAAGAAAATTCTTTAGCTAAAAGGAAGTGAATTTGTGGAATTTGTTGCCTCATCAAGCTGTGGAGGCCAGGTCGTTGGGTGTATTTAAGGCAGAGGTTCTCGATTGGACATGGCATCAAAGATTATGGGGAGAAGGCTGGGAACTGGGGTTGAGGAGGAGAAAATAAAAGGATCGACCATGATTGAATGGCAGAGCAGACTCGATGGGCCAAAGGGCTTAATTCTGCTCCTATGTCTTATGGTCTTATGGTCTAGGATTACAATCACACCCCCCCCCCACCCGTGACACCATGGCATGATGCCTACTCCTCACACATACATGTCAACATACCCATACAGAATATCAGTAAGAACATAAAGATACAGAATATGCATATACACATACAATCAAGGATGCATCTCACCCTAACCATGGACTTTTACTCTCCTACCATCTGGTAGGCGTTACAGGAGCCTCCGTTCCTGCACCAGCAGGCTCAGGAAGAGCTCCTTCCCTGAGGCTGTGACCCTGCTGAACCTCACATCACAGCACTAAGCAGTATTGGACTCATATTGGACTACCTCAGTACTTTTATATTTGTATGCTGTAGCAGTACTTTTTATTCACAGTTATTTTGTAACTAATACTATTCTTTTGCACTTCTGGTCAGATGCTAATTGCATTTCATTGACGTTGTATCTGTACTCAGCACAATGACAATAAAGTTGAATCTAATCCAATCTAGTCCAGACCCCCGGCCCACTGATATCATGGAGTTATAAAAGGGAATTCATATTAGACAAATCTGTTCGTGTCCTGATGCAAGCTATTGACCAAAACATCGATAATTCCTTTCCTCCCGTAAATGCTGCTCAACCCGCAGAGTTCCTCAAGCAGGTTTTTCTCCACACGCCAGATTCTGCAGTCTCTTGTGTCTCCTGGAATATCGCGAATGGGTCTGGAACCCCTCTTTAATAAAAGATATACCCAGAGCGTAGGTTCACCAGTTTCATTCCTGCTTTTGCCATGAGGAGAAATTAAATAGGCATTGTTCTCTCTGGAGCTTAAGATGCTTGAGGGTCTTGGCCTGAAATGTCGACTGTTCACTCATTTCCATAGATGCTGCCTGGCCTGCTGAGTTCCACCAGCATTTTGTGTGAAGAAGTTAACTCTTTTCCTTTCTCTACAGACACTGCCTGACATGCTGAGTGTTTCCTGAAATTCCTACTCTTATTTCAGATGTTCAGCATCTGCGGCTTGCTGCTCTTTGATTACTGTAACATCTGTGTCTTTGGAATTGGCTGACATCACTGGATGACATCATCTTAGTGATCACCACCTGCTCCCAGCTTCACTTCCAACTACCAGTTCCTGAAAGTCACCTCCCCTAATGGCCTTTTTTTCTGGAATTGGCCGAGCCCAGTTTACTTTTGCAGAGAGCACGTAGGAAGATACAGCACGGCAACAGACCCTTCAGCCCATCCAGTCTACACCTACCATCATCTTCAGTTATACTAATCCTACCTTGATACCATTTATTTTTTAATTTTCCTGTCATTCTCATCAACTTCCCTAGATTCCACCACTCACCTACAACATTGTAGGGATTCCCATCCTGGGGTCCATGGACCGCTTGGTTAACAGTAGGGGTTCACAGCATAAAAAAATTGGGAACCCCCACATAAGGGGCAAATAACAGAGGCCAATTGTCCTTCCAACGTGAACATCTTTGTGAGGAAACTAGAACACCAGAGACAACCCACATGATTGCAAGAAGATACAAATTCTAACCAGACAGCAGCCGAGGTCAGGATTGAAGTGGCTCTACTAGCTCCGCTGCTGTGGTGTCCTGAGGTTGGGTAAATCACAGACAGTTACCAGTGCTTGGCCCAAGACCCAGTTTCAGATCTTCCGTGGAGCAAGTAATTTGGGGAGAAATGGAGAGCAATTTTTAAGGGGAAAGATTTTATAAATGAATAGCAAATGAAGAGGGAAGCAACAGGACATCAGATTTGTAACACAAACCTAGAATATCTGGAAATTCAAAGCAAACTACACAGAATGCTGAAGGATCTCAGGACTAATGAAGGGTCAATGCCGGAAACGTTGTCTGTTTACTCCGTTCCAGAAATGTTGCCTGGCCTGCTGTGTTCCTCCAGCATTTCGTGGGTATTGCGTCATATCTGTAATCTGAGTAATCAGTTTCCTCTCGAGACTTTCACAAAAGCTTCTGCCATCTCAGCACTAGACAAGCTCTTTTGGACGACTGTACTCTGTAATAGTCCCCGGTGGCTCTCACCCGGTGCTGCCCTCAGCTCTTAGTTTTCTATACTCAGCACCATTTTATTAAAGACAAAAGTATGAAACTCCCCTCCTTAAAAAAAAAGAAAATTGCCTCAACTTCTATCAGCATCACTGATGGAAATTCTTACCTTCGGTCACTGTGGAATGCTAAAAATAATTGGTCACAGAAATACAACTGATAATGAAACAAATGGTCATCTCTGTTTCATCTCATTCAATGCAGAATCATTAACCTAATCTCTTCAATAAGGATGTTCGTAGCACAATATAAATGATGACAGCAAGCACGATGTCTTGCAAGCTGCAATATCATCTAGGAGTTCATCTGATAATTAAAATATGTTTAATCATTGCTCTCATCCTCTTGGGTGAATCTTGATAATTAGGTTCCATGTTGAACATTGTTATTCTTTCTCCTGTATTTTGTTTTCTATTTTTTTAATTTAATTTTCAGTTTGCTTCCCTGGTACCGATGCAGTACATATCGGCTCAGCTGGACTGTTTACACATTATCTATGTTAAGAGGGCAGTTGGCCAACAGACTCCTGTGCTGTGCCAGTTATGTCCACTTGGAGCAACACAGAAGCTGGCTGGCGATGCCCTCCCCCGCATCCTGCCTGTTTAGCCTCAGACCAGACGACCTGAGAGCCACAGAGCAATGGAGCATGATTCACTGGTGCGCATCCAGTCTCAGCAATCTGGAGTGTTACGGACAGAAGCACCAAGGAGGATGATTTGAAATGCCCCTGTAAACAGATGCAAAGATCTCATTGCACCATTAACCCAAACCAATTTGAACTGGTGCAGGTTTCGCGTAAAATCTATGCTGCCTGCTCATTTTAATGATTTCAGCGTTCAGCTAACTGTGCTGTTGTCTGCCTTATCATCTCAGCAGGGAGCTTATTTTCATGAATGACAAGAAGAATTGAAAGCACTTCCTAAAGTGCCTTGCATCCCTTAAAGGAAAAGTGAATTGTGGCTGCTAAAGCTAATTAAAGTCCCCATCGAGGGGCTGGATGCTGGGAAATTTACTCTCATTCAAATGTCGCAGCATCAGGTAAGGAAATAAGTCCAACTGTAACAATTACAGAGGGGTTTCACTGCAATATGCCACAGCTCGAGTATTCACCAGAGCTCCCCTCAGCTTCCAGTGGCTGATGAATAGCCTTTCAGATCACATTGTTGATTCCATCCATCAATGCTTTAGATTCTTGAGGTAGAGTGGATGTGATCTTCCATAAGGCCAGAAGACCATAAGGTATAGGAGAAGAATTAGGTCATTTGACCCATTGAGTCTGCTCCACCATTTCATCATGGCTGATCCATTTTTCTCTCAGCCCCATTCTCCTGCCAACTCAACACTTCATGTCCTGATTAATCAAGAATCTCTCAGTCTCCGCTCTAATACACCCAGTTGCTTGGCCCTCACAGCCACCTGCGACAACAAATTCCACAGATTCGTCACTCCAAAACCAAAAAGATCCCCCTCACCTCCATTCTAACTAGATGTTCAAATATTCTGAGGCTGTGCCCTCTGGTCCAAGGCGCAGAAGTACGGGAGGGTCAGAAGAGGGCCATGTATTGAGGACAGAGATGAGGAGGAACCTCTTCAGGTAGATGGCAGTGAATCTACAGAATTCATTGCCACATACAGATTCCCTGTGTAACAATCCCAAGAAAAATGCAGGAAGCATCATCAAACACTGTAGAGAGTTTTCTTTGACCTGACGAAAGCCCTGGAATCTGTCAATCAAAATGGACATTGGAGCAGCCTCAATATAAATCCATCTCAACCATGAACCTGCTTCACCTGCTTCATGTAACTTAATTATTTACTGCCCATTATGCCACTGGCCAGCTTGGGCCATCTTCTCTGTTGGGTCCCAGGCATGGTACAGTGTCCTTTTTTCTGCCTCTATGGTAAAGTGCCAGATACCATCAAACACAGATACAGAGGATATTTCATTGGTGTTTCCAGAACAATTTTTTTTGACCAGTCAGGGTTGTTAGCCCTGAGCTGAAACCCCGAACCTGGTGGACCACTCTCAGCCTGGTCTTTACCTTTTGATCTGTTTGGCAGGGGTGACCCTACCAAGAGCTAAAGCACAAGGCACTGACTCCAGCCAGCATAGCTCTCTGGGTCATTGCAAGCCTCCAAACCCAAAGTCAAGGTTATGGTCCTCTTGGAGCAATGCAAATAAAATTCTATCCAAACCAGCAGATTGCCAACAGTCTCTATTTCTATGCAAAATAGTGCCAAGCGTGGTGGCATTATTTCTCTTGCCTCTAACAAACATTCTTTTGAAGTGGATAATCCATGGCACAACCTGGAAACTGTGGAAGTTGTGTTGCTTCCAGTCCAAAACCAAGGTCAATGTAACTTCAGCACTACGTCCTCCAAGAACATCGACCAGACTTCTTAGCTCTCTTTTGTATTCACTTAGTATTGTATTTACATGGAAAATGCATCACATTGAAGGTGAGTTGTAGCTAAAATGCATCTGACCTGTAAAAGGTGCAGTCTGGCTTTATGTTGCAAGGGAATTTGGGACACTGCTGACTCTTAACTGCTTTAGATAGCTTCTCTGTAACACTGGTCGGGTCTGATGAAATGTCGTCAATCCACAATGATACCTCAGTGCTTTTCCATCCACGGATGCTGCCTAACTTGCAAAGCTTTCCCAGCTGAGTTCAGTTTACAAGCATTTGGTGATGAGGTGGTGTACAGGAGTGAGACAGTTGGGCTGGTTGAGTAGCGTTGCAACACCAACCTCACATTCAGTGTCAGCGAGTCCAAGGAGCTGATTGCAGACTCCAAGAAGGGGGTTGCGGGAGAACACACAACATTCTTCACTGTGGGGTCAGCAATGGGAAGGGTGAGCAGCTTCAAGTTCCATGGCATCAACATCTCACAGAATCAATCCTGAGCTCAATACATTGATGCAATCATGACTGGTTGTATCAGAGCCTGGTATGGAGACTCCAGTACACAGAATCACAAGAGGCAGCAGAGGATGATAGACTCAGCCAGTTCTGTCCCACATCTTCAAAAGGTAGTGCCTGAAGACGTCAGCATCCTTCAGTAAGTTCCCTTGCCATCTGGGGTATGCCTGCTTCACATTACTACCATCAAAGAAGAAGCATAGGAGCCTGAAGACCCACTGTGAGCAATTTAGGAACAGATTCATCCCCTCCACCATCAGAATAATGGACAGCCCATAAACCCATGAATACCATATCATTATTCTTTTTTCTGTGCACTATTTAAGTATTTTTCTCATTTATAGATTTTTACGTCTTTATACTTACTGCTGCTGCAAAACAAGTTTCTCATCTTATGTCAATTACAATAAATTTGATTTTTTATTCTGATTCATATGGCATGTAGTAAAAAATAACAGATCCTGCAATATTTTCTCTTTCTCTCTCGTCTACCGCTTCCCTGTTCACTTCCCCAGACAGATTAGCTGTCATTATCAAGCTGTCACCCTCTCTCTCAGCAAGCAATACCTTCCATTTCCTCTTGATCTTAGCCCTACCAGCAAGAATCATTATATCCCTATGTCTCGGATTTATTGGCATCCTAAAACATGTTTGTTTTCTAACAATTTATCCTTCTAATGAGGATCTGAAATATCAACTGCTTCTCCCTCCACACATGCGACATAACCTGTTGAATATTTCCAGTGTTTCCTGTTTCTACTTTGGGTTTCCAGTAACTATAGTTATGTATTTTTTTTTAGCTTTTTTCTGATCACAAATTCTAATTGCCTATCTCTAAGTGAATTCCTGGTGGAATACCCCATTCTAATACTTTGAATGAGATGGGTGATGCTTATGAGTCTCATGGGGGGGGGGGGGATTCAGAATGTGCAGGAAAGTCACATCCCAAAGATAAAGTATTCTTAAGGGAGGATGAAGAAACCATGGCTGAGACCGTGGAAGACATTTACAGAATGCCAGAAATACGAGCGTGTCAGTGGGCAGAAGTGAATTTCATTGCTATTGATATGGAGAAGGTGCTTGGCAAGCTGGAAGGCCTGAATCCTCAGGGTTGTGAAAGAGGTAGCTGTAGAGATTGTGGAAGCATTAGCGATGATCATTCAAGAATCACTAGATTCTGGAATGGTTCCTGAGGAATGGAAAATTGTGAATGTCACTCCACTTTTTAAGAAGGGAGACAGGCAGAAGAAGAAACATTACAGGCCAGTTAGCCCAACTTCAGTGGTTGGAAAGATGTTGGAGTCTATTACTAAGGATAAGGTTTCAGGATACTTGGAGGCACATGATAAAATAGGCCAAAGTCAGCATGGTTTCCTCAAGGGGAAATCTTGTCTGACAAATCTATTGGGAGGAAATAAGAGGCATGATAGACAAAGGAGAGTCAGTGGCTGGTGTTTATTTGGATTTTGAGATGCACTTCAACTAGGTGCCTCACATGAGGCTGCTTAACAAGATAAGAACCTATAGTATTACAAGGAAGGTACTAGCATGGATAGAAGATTGGCTGAGTGTACAGGCAGACTGGGAATAAAGGGGGATTTTTCTGGTTGGCTGCCAGAGAATAGGGTGTGCTTCAGGCGTCAGTATTGGGACCACTTCTTTATATATTATATGCCAATTATTTGGATGAAGGAATTGGTGGATTTGTGGCCAAGTTTGTGGATGATACGAAGATAGGTGGAGAGGCAGGTAGTGTTAGGGAAGCAGGGTATCTGCTAAAGGACTTAGATTGGGGAAAGGGCAAAGAAGTGGCAGATGGAACATAGTGTAGGGAAGTGCATGGTCATGCACTTTGGCAGAGGAATAAAGGCATGGACTATTTTCTAAATAGGGAAAAATTCAAAACTCAGAAGTGCAAAGGGGCTTGGGAATTCTCGCACAGCATTCCCTAAAGGTTAGCTTGTAGGCTGAGTCGGTTGTAAGGAAGGTTAATGCAATGTTTTTATTCATTGCAAGAGGACTAGAACATAAATGTAATGATACAATGCTGAGGCTTTATAAGGCATGGGTCAGACCACACGGAGTATTATAAGCTACTTTGGGCCCCTTATCTTAGACGGGATGTGCTGGCATTGGAGAGGACCCAGAGGAGGTTCATGAGAATGATACCAGGAATGAAAGGGTTATCATACAAGGAACATTTGATGGCTTTGGGCATTTACTCACTGGAGTTTAGAAGAATGAGGGTGGATCTCATTGAAACCTAAGGAATATTGAAAGGACAAGACAGAGTGGATGTGGAGAGGATGGTTCCTATAGTGGGAGGGTCTAGGTCTAGAGGGAACACATCAGAATTGAGGGATATCCGTTTAGAACAGAAATGTGGCAAAATGTCTTTAGCCATAAGGTGGTGAATCTGTGGATTCATTGCCACAAACAGCAGTGTCGGTTAAATCATTTGGGTATGTTTAACATGGAAATTGATAGTTTCTTGATTAATCAAGGCATTAAAGGTTACTAGAAGAAGGCAGTAGAATGGGATGAGAGATAATAAATTGGCCATGATGGAATGGTGGAGCAGACTCAATGAGCCGAATGGCCTAACTCTGTTCCTATGTCTTATAGTCTTATGGTTATATTGGTTGATACCACTTTGAGAATGGTACTGTGTGGCCAACTGCTCTCTGTTTTCCTGCACAAAAACGAGAATATCTGCAGATGCTGGAAATCCAAGCAACCACACAAAAGTACTGGAAGAATCTCTGGAAAAAAGTAAATAGTCGACTTTTCTCCAAAATTCTGTGTGCATTGCTTGGATTTCTTGCAAGATTTTCTAGCGTGAAGTTTGCTTAATCTCTCTCTGGACAATTTTAAGTAAGAAGAATATCGTAGTAATACTCTTCCTTTCATTAAGTACCCTTGATGTGAGTTTGTATATCCCAATATCTTACAACGAGAGACAATGAGGTGTGATGTCAGAGATGCCGATGGATGGAACAAGGGAAAGTAGATCCCACAAGTGGACAAAACTACTAAATGTTAGGCATGATCTTTTATCTCCCAGCTGAGATAAAAAAAAATAGGATGGGCACTGAGAAGGAGAGATGAGAGTGTTGACAATGGAACAGATCATGATGCCCAACGGCCGGTCAAATGATTAGCCTATTACTCTAAAGAATAGAAGGAACGAAAGAAGAGAGTGGAACAGGCTATTACACATAAACAGAGCAGACAAAAGTTAAACAAGAGAAAACCTGCAGCTGCTGGAAATCAAAGAAATACACACAAATTGCTGGAGGAACTCAGCAGGCCAGGCAGCATCTATGGAAAAGAGTAAATAGTCGACGTTTCGGGCTGAGATCCTTTCATCAGGACTAGAAAAAAAAAGATTAGAGTCAGAGTAAGAAGGTGGGAGGAGGAGAGAAGGAAGTGCAAGGTAGTAGGTGATAGGTGAATCCTGGAGAGGGGGAGTGGTGAAGAAAAGAGCTGGGAAGTCAATTGGTGAAAGATAAGGAGCTTGAGAAGTTGGAATCTGATAGGAGAGGACAATTAAGATGTCCTTGTCTCTCATAGCTCATAAGGGGACAGTATTTTACCATTGCATAAAACCTTCAAATAGGAATGCAGTAGATAGATTGCAAGCACTTTGCAACCTGCCAAGAAATGAAATAGCAATTACCAGAGAAGGCATAAGTGCTCAGCCCATTGCTGTTCAAACTGCTAATACATGGCTATGTCGCTAGATCCATCTCTAATCACATCATTAAGTTTGTTGATGACACAACAGTGGTTGGCCCCATCAGCAACAGTGATGAGTTGGCATACAGAGAGGACATAGAGCAGCTTGTGGACTGGTGCAAACACAACAACTTGAGTTTCAACATAGACAAGATTAAAGAGATGATTGTGGACTTCAGGAAGGTGCAGGCTAATGACTCCTTACTACACATCAATGGCTCCTCTATGTAGAGAGTCAGGACACCAAGGTCCTTGGAGTGTGCATCACAGATAATCTCTCCTGGTTCCTCAACACTATTTCTTTAGTCAAGAAAGCACAGTAGTGCCTCCACTTCCTAAAGAGATTGTAGAAAGCAAGGCTCCATGCCTCATTCTAACCACATTCCACTGGAGCACCATCGAGAGTGCCCTAACCAGCTATATCACCAGCTAGTTTGGGAATTGCAAGACATCTGACCATAAGATGCTGCAGTAAATTGAGGACTGCTGAAATAATCATTGTGCACACACTCTCTCTCTCTCTCTCTTCCCCGTCCAGGACATATACCAGAGCACTGGCTTCAAAGAACCCTCAGCATTGTCAAAGACCCCATCCATCCGTCGCACACTGTGTTTGACGTCCTATTATCAAGCAAAAGCTTCTGTAGCATAAGAACAAAGACTGTCAGCTTGGGTAAATGCTTCTTTCCCCAAGCTGTGAGACTTCTGAGCATCCTGCTAGCACACCATACACATTATGCATCACTGTGCTAGTAGCTTTATACTGTTGTATGTTTAAATAAATGTTTTATATGCACTTTATATCAACATGTATATCCACAGAATATTTTATTATCTGTTAACATTGTTGTGTTAATACTATTTTACGTGCTGCATGTGATATATGTACTGTGTTTTGCATCTTGCACCACGAGGAATATTGTTTCATTCAGCTGTATACATGTGTACTGTTGAATGACAATGAACTAGAATTTAAACATGATACTCTATTAATGGAGTTTAGATTGTTTGCAACTATTTGCAGTTTCGCAGATTTGAGAGATTTTCTCATCAGGGTGCTGATTACTTATGGAATCAGGGAGTCCACTGTGAGCAATTGGCTATTAACTAAAACAGGTAAATTGGTAAATGATCGGTAAATTGGTTTATTATTGTCACATGTACTGAGGTACAATGAAAAACTTTGCACAACAAACATACAGATTATTTCATTTCAACAGTGCATAATTAGCTCTAGAAAAAACTTCAGCATACAGTCATACAAAACAATGAAGCTTCCCGAAGTCATTCTAGAAATGCAGAATGGCCAACTGCAGGAGGTACATGAGGTGAAATGCAGAACCAGGAAAGTACTACCAGTGTAGTTTAGATGTTGCAAATATTGTGCACAGCAACAGGACTGGCTGAAAAAGAAATTGAAATTATTGTGTGAAGCATGGATCTGAGAATCGCTCTTCTGAGTTGATATTACTGGACGAGGTCTAGATCTCATGACCATTTTGAACATCATTGATTGGTGGATCTCCGTGGCAGTGTTCATGTATGGAGCTGTGTTATAGTGAAATTTGCAACTGAACAACAACTGATTAAACTGACCCATCCCTTTAAGCTGAAATACAGGTGGTGGGAGGGTGGGCAGGGGTGAGGTGTTACTGTGGAGTGGTTGAATAAAATAAATTTGGAGTTGATTATAATCCTTCAGCTTAAGTCAATTCGAGGGCAAAATCAATTACGTACTGTGAGCTCTCAATATAATAGTGTTAAGTTGGTAAGCTTTATTTGCTGTATTTATAGCTAAGTTTGACACAATTCAGAATCAGGTTTAATATCATAGGCATACTGTATGTCGTGAAATTTGTTGTTTTGTAATAGAAGTTCATTGTGATACATAATAATAAGAAAAATATAAATTTATACTTAAATTAAATAAGTAACACAAAATGAGAGCAGAAAAAAGAAAAAAAATGGTGTACCTGGGTTAATTGTCCATTCAGAAATCTGATAGCAGAAGGGAAGAAGCTGTCCCTGAAAAATGTGTGTCTTTCAGCTCCCGTACCTCCACCTTGATGGTAGCAATGAGAAGAGGATATGTCCTGAATGATGGGGTTCCTTGATGATAGATACCGCCTTTTTGTAATTTTATCGAAATGCTGGTCCCAGGGTAGATCTTTAGGTATGTTGACACACAGGAACTTGAAACTTCACTATTTCCACTGCAGATCCCTCAATGAGGACCAGTGTGAGTTCACTCAACTTTCTCTTCCTGAAGTCCACTATCAATTTTTTGATCTTATTGGCATTGAGTTCAAGGTTGTTGTTATGAGACCACTTAACCAGCAGATCAGTCCCACTCCTGTATGCCTCCTCAGAACCATCTAAAATTCAGCCAACAATAGTTGTGTCATCAGCAAATTTATAGATGGTACCTGAGCTGTGCCTAGCTGCATAGTCGTGGGTGCAGAGAGAGTAGAGCAGCGGGCTAAGCACACATCCTTGAGGTGCGCCAGTGATGATTATCAGCGAGAAGATGCTTATTTCCAATCTGTACTGATTGTGTTCACCTAAAGAGGAAGTCAAGATCCAGTTGCAGAGGGAGGTACAGAAATTCTGGATTTGGAACTCATTGATTAGAACTGAGGGTATGATTGTGTTGAACTCTGAGCTGCCATCAATAAACAACAACATTGCTATTGTCCAGGTGATCCCAGGCCAAATAGAGAACCAATGAGATTACATTCACTGTAGACCTATTATAGTGATAGGCAAGTTATAGTGTGTCTCAGGTCCTTTCTTAGGCAGGAGTTGATTCTGGTCATGACCTCTCAAAGCACTTCATCACAGTGGATGTGAGTGCAGCTGAGCAATAGTCTTAGTGACAGCTCACACTGCTTTTCTTGGACACCAGTATGGTTGTCACCCTTTTGAAGCAGGTTGGAACCTCTACGTGTCGCATTGAGAGAGCGAAGATGTCCTTAAACACTTCTACCAGTTGGTTGGCACAGGTTTTCAGTGCCCTGAGCTGCACCATCAGGGCCTGATGCCTTACAAGGGTTCCCCCTCTTGAAAGATATTCTGAATCAGCCTCTGAGACAGAGATCACAGGGATTCATGCATTAAAGTTGCAGCAAGACGAGATTATCAGACTTTGGTTGATGTCCTATAGTGATATTAAAATCACATACAGCACAGATAGAAGCTATTTAGCTCTTTATGACTGTACAATTCTTTGTAAGAGACAGAGACTGGAGGTGAAGCTTTTTTGGAGCAGAGAACTGACGTAGTGATGACTTTAATCTGACAGTTTTTGAGCATTTATAATTACTTGTATATTGTTACCAGTCATCCAGTGGTGGCATTGCCCATGGAGAATCACGATTAATAGTCCCCTTCAGGTCCAGTAGGGTCAGAAGGAGGAGGATAATAGGACAGGGACAGGTATAGGGTTTTGCAGGCTCCATTTACAACCCCCAAGCTTCATTCTTATTTTTAGATCTGACTTTGATTTACTGGAAATCCAAAATAGGAACAGAAAATGTTGGAAATATGCAGCAGTTCCAAGAAGATATTAACTACTGGTGCGCCATTTGCTTCTGACAAACGTCATGTCTTCACACATCACCAATGAATTATCATACATTGCAGCATTGTCTACCCCAATCTCCCAGCCACACCATGCAGTTTTTAAGGCTAAAGTCTGAAGCTGGATGAGGATACACTTTCTCTGTTGCAAACTTGGGCTGTTAGAACTGAGCTTCAGAAGAGCCAATAGAACTGAGAGAATCTGGCAACTGTACCTGATTTATTGTATGGAATAAATCCTTCACATTCTTACTTTGGGTGTCTTAATATTGAATAAGAATACAAGCAATTTATTCTACAGGAGGTATGTGAAGGAAAGAAGAATTTCTACAAAACTGCTATTTTCAGCTTCATTCACATCCTTTTAAGGTGAGTGATCTTTATTCACTGCCCAGGTTACACACTGTGCTTCTCTCTTCAATGTCTGTCACTCAGTAATTCACACTGCTGACTCTGAGATAAAAGGCCATGGGTTCAACCCGCTTCCTGGAACCTAAACACAAAATCTTGTCTGCCCCTGCAGTGCTTCATTACTGGAAATGTTGTCTTTCTTTGAGTGGTTGACCTAAGCCTCTGGATGTTAAAGAGCTTGTGCCATTTTGCTTAAAGGAATGAAGAGAGATCAACCCAACTGCCTGGCCAATGTCACTAATAGTATGCCATTTGATCAATGTTGTTTGTGGGATCTTGTTGGCTGTTTCCGATAAATTATCTATAATTTATGTAACTGTGTGTTGTCTGACCCTTTGTGCCTGCGATGCTGCTGCAAGCAAGTTTTTCATTGTTTCTGTACCTCAATGTGGTTGTGCACATGACAATATGCTTGACTCAACTCAGCTTGACTTGAAAACTTAAGAATTTCAGGTTGCATACTGCATACATTCTCTGACATTAAATGAACCTTTGAACCTTTTGAAACTTCTTCCCACTTCCTAGATTATAAACACTTCTACACTTTTTGAAGTAGCTGGAACATAGAACACGGAACAGCATAGAAACACACAGGCCCTTTAGCCCACAAAGTTGTGCTATATTGCCGATAACCCTCCATTCTTCTTTCATCCTTGTGCCTATCTAAGAGTCTCCTAAATGCCCTTAATGTATCAGACTCTCCCACCAACCTCAGCACTGCATTCCAGACACTTACCATTCTCTGTGTAAAAAAAAATCTACCTCTGACACCATACCACCCCACAAAATTTCTTCCACTCACTTTAAAACATGGGTTCCTAACCAGGGGTCTATGGACCCCTTGGTTAATAGCAGGGGTTAATGGTATAAAAAAGGTTGGGAACACCTGCCTTAAAAGGAGGTGCTCTGCTAGTAGCCATTGCCACACTAGGGAAAAAGGTGTTGGCTGTCCCCCCTACATTGGGGTCTGTAATAATCTTATACATCTCTATTATGTCACCGCTCGTCCTCCTTCACTCCAAAGAGCTCACTCAACCTTTCCACGTCAGACATGTTCTCTAATCCAGGCAACATATTTGTAACTCTCCCCTGAACTCTCTCTAACACCTTCAATTCCTTCCTATAATGAGACAATCTGAACTGAAGATGGTTCTCCAAGTCTAATCACATGTAAAGTAATTTGGGATATTTCAGGGTCATAAAAAGGTACTGGTAAGTTGTTGTTACAGCCCATCACAATGCTCAACGGATCTTAACTTCATTCTGGGAACAATCTGTGTTGCAGATAGAAATCGTCTATGGATTCCACGTGAGCCTCTCTCCACTTCGACGTCAGTGTGAAATCATAACGCGTCAACACCAATGAGATTAGTCTGATCCTCAGGTCTGGCATTTACCAACTGTGCATACTTAAAAATAGTGACACATCAGTTCCAAAAATAAGAGATGGTCCAGAAGAAAACTGTTGAGTCACAAGTAAGCTTATGACGCATAGCCAGGCAGAAAGCACAGGCTTGTTAGACTCAGTCTACAAGTGGAAACACGAGAGACTGCAGATGCTAGAATCTGGAATAACTCACAAAATGCTGGAGGAACTTAGCAGGTCAGGCAGCAATTGATTTGTTTTGTTTCAAGTATGAATAAGCCATACTGACAGCTATACTTCATTAGGAGTTTGAGGAGATTTTGTGTGTCATAGACTCAAGAGGTTCTGCAACAACATGCTGGAGGAATTCGGCTGGTCAGGCAGCATCGATGGAGAGGAATAAACAGTCGATGTTTGGGCCAGAGACCCTTTATTGAGACAGGAAAAGAAGGCGAAGGAAGCAGAATAAGAAGGTAGAGGAAGGGAAAGGAAGGTGATAGGCGAAACAAGGTGAAGCAGAAGATAGATGGGTGGGAAGGGGGTATGAAGTAAGAAGCTGGAAGGTGATAGGTGGAAAAGTTAAAGGGGAGAAGAAGGAAGAATCTGATAGGAGAGGAGAATGCACAACAGAAGCAAGGGGAGCCAGAGAGAGGTGATGGACAGGTGAGGAAGAAAAAGTAGTAAGAGGAAAGCCAGGATGGGGAATGGATCAAGTGAGAAGGGGAAGGGGGCTGGAAATTAGAGAACTTAATGTTCATGCCATCAGGTTAGAGGCTACCCAGACTGAATATGGGTGTTGCTCCCCCAACTGGAGAGTGGCCACATCATTGCAGTAGAGAAGGTCATGTCAGAAGAAAAAGGGAAGTAGCATTAAAATGGGTGGCCATCAGGAGAGCCCGCCTCTTAAGACAGATGGAGCCAAGATACTTGACAAAGCAGTCCCCAATTTAAGTCGGGTCTTACTGCTGTAGAGGAGGCTGCAACAGGAGCACCAGATATAGTAGGCAACCCCACCAGCTTAGAAATGATATTCCTTCATACATTCCCCCCTTTGTTCATGGTCCCGTTCTCCCACCATGTAGGACCTTACTGAAAAGACACCAGTAGAAACAGTTGGGATTATTCTGATCGACAGGACTTTGTAAACATTAAAATTATTGGGAAATCTTTTTAATTTGGGGGTGATCAGTACCAATCCATGTCTGATCCTCAGATTTTTATTTCCATTCACTTCAAAAATCAGAAGGAACCACTTTTGAAACCTAACTGGAAGCAATTGGTGTAGACGCCCCTCTGGGCTCTTCACATTCAACCAACAGCGATGGAGACATCCTGTTAACCTTGCCAGCTGTTGTATGGCAAACATCAACACATCCTGTGAAGGGGTCACAGATCTTGATTAAACACAAATTGAACCATTGCTTTCAATCCTCTTCTGTAGAGGAGCTCAAGCCCTTGAATATAAATTAATTGCTCATAACAAGGTTGCCAAAGAACATCTATTTTAGAAAGAAAGAGAATGACTTGAGGGTTGGTAACAATAGTAGGCACAGTTGGAGACATCCATCAGTGAGCTATAAACTGCCACATAGCTGGCTCACTTCTGCAATTAACCAAACTGTAGGAGGGAGTTTTGACTTTGTTCATAGTGTGAAACAGGAAAAAGCTGTTAATGGAAGTGAAAATCTTCCAAGGAGGGGTATAGAGTGGGGAATAGGTCAATATCTTACCTTTTAGACTATTGTTCAAACACAGAACATTCCATAGCGGTTATGATCTGAGGTGAGAAAGGGAAACTTTGTTGGATATCCTCCACGTGGAAGGAATATCCTGCATGGGGCTCAGCTCTCCAAATAAATTTAATGCTGATTATTCAGTCATAGCCAGCAATCCATAATGATCAAAGAAGCATATGAATATATGATATATGAGCAAGGGCAGGTTACTCAACACCCTAAGCCTGCTCTATCACTTTATATGATCATGGCTTACTTATCAAGTATCCATCCATCTCTACATTAAGAATATCAAATGCCCTCTTCCATAACCATTTCAAAGTTCAATGTAAATTTCTTACCAGAGTGTGTATACTGTATGTTACCACATACTACCTTGAGATTCATTTTCTTGCAGGTACAGTATTTACAGCAAAAAATAAATACAACAGAATTTTATGAAAAACTACACATAAAGACTGACAAATAACTAATGTGCAAAATAAGATAAGCTACAAATAAAAAAATGTTGAAAATATGAGTTGTTAAGAGTCCTTGAAAGAGAGTCTGTAGGTCATAGAATCAGTCCAGGTAACGATGAAAGAATTTATCCATGCTTGTTCAGGAGCCTGATGGTTGAAGGGTAATAACTGTTCTGGAAGCTGGCGGTGTGAGACCAAAGGCTTCGGTGCTTCCTACCTCATGGTGGTAGTGAGAAAAAGGCATGGCCTGGATGGTGCAGATTCCTAAAGGAAGAGAATTCCAAAGAACCCTGACCCATGAAGAGAAAAAAAATTGGCCTCATCTCTACCTTAACATAGACTCGTTCACATCTAATATTAGGAGTTTGTAATTTATAATTGAGTACACACACTGTGTGGAGTTTCCATATTCTCCCTGTGACCACTTGAGTCTCTCCCGCTTTTTCTCCCACTTCCAAAAAGATGTTTGGGTTGAGAGGTTAATTGACCACTGTAAACTGTTCTTGGTTTCTGAGTGAGAGATATAATCTGGGGGAAATTGATAGGAATATGGAGAGAATAAAAATTGGGATTTGTGTAGGATTAGTGAAATTGGGCAGTTGTTGGTGGGTGAAGATGTTGGCTGTAAGGACAATTTCTATGCTGTGCAACACTACAATTATATTACTAATGGGCATTCCTATAATTTTAAACACTGACTCCCAGTTCCAGATTCTCCCTAAAGCAGAGGTGTAGTCTCTACACTCACCTGTGAAGTCCTCACCACTTTATACTTTCCACTGCTTCTTACTCTTTAAAACTCCAGTTGACAAAAGACAGACGACCCATTCCGGGTATTACAAACACAAGAAAGTCTGCGGGTGCTGGAAATCCAAAGCAACACACACTAAATGCTGGAGGAACTCAGCAGGTCAAGAAGCATCAATGGAAACGAATAGACAGCCGATGCTTCTGGCTGAGACCCTTCTTCAGTACGCTCGTTCAGAAGTAATCCCAAGTGTTAATCTGATCCATTTTCTCTAAGCTTTAAGCAAAGTGTTTACATTTCATTTAATTAAGGAGACTAATACAGTGCAAGCGTACTCTAGAAGCAACGCAGGCAAACACAAGCACACACACAAATACATACTCATGAGAATAGACATTGACACCATGGCCTAAGAATAGCCAAACACCAATCAATCTCACTAATACCTGTCTTGCATCTAGCACAAAACTGTTTCAATGCACCATGTGCTCAAATCCAAGAAATAAAACATGAATAGATAAATATCCCTAATTAACTAGTAGCTCCGGCACCCTCATCCTCTCCAGGATCAGATTATTGAGCCACCTCAGGGTGAAGGGTTGACAATAGATACCATTCTTAAATTAAGGCACTGCTTTTGATTACATTCCCGAAGACAGTCACTCGTCCTGAGCACAGAACATGTGCGAGTTCTGCAGAGGATGGGGCGGTGGCCTGTCCGTGCTTTTAGTTGGGAAGAATATTTGAGGGATGAGGAGCAATAGCTCAGGGAGTGGTGAGAAGATGGTGAATCAAGGATGTTGAACTAGTCGGGGAAAATAAATTAATATTACAGATGTCACTGTGTTCATATGTGTGTGTGTGTGTGTGTGTGTGTGTGTGTGTGTGTGTCTTAGTTCATATTTAAATCTAACCCTGGAATGTGAACTATGGACCAAGATCAACGTGTCTAATACTAGAGGACATACAGTTAAGATGATAGGGTGTATGTTCAAAGGTGAGATGAGGAGAGTGGTAGGTGCTGGTGCTCTGCTAAGGATGATGGTGGAGGCATTTAATAATCCTTTAGATAGCCACATGAATGTGTAGGGAATGGAAGGGTATTGGCAATATGTAGGTAGTAGAGATTTGTTTAGTTGGGCACACTTAATTACTAGTTTAATTACAGTATTTAGGCACAATACTGTGGGCCGAAGAGCCTGTTTATGTGCTGTACTGTTTTATTTCTCTGTTCTGAGATTAATGTTAGGTGATAACACAATGTGTCAGCCTATCAAGTCTATGCCAGTTCTCAGAATTCCACCTTGCTACGTCTGCCTCTTATTTTTTAATCTGCCTCCACCCATCATCACTTGCCTGTCTCCAAACACCAAACCCCCTCTTCTCACCTACTCGACTCAACTCTCACCCTTCCTCAATCTACCAGTCTACCTTGAACTCTTGTCTCACCTTCCTCTCTCTCATTACACTGACCATCTCCCCTCTCCGCTTTCAGTCCTGATGCAAAGTTTTAACCCGAACCATTGACAATTCCTTCCCTTCCCCTCCCCTACAGATGTTTTCCAAACCTCTGAGTTCCTCCAGCAAATTTTCCTTCTCAACACTATAATGAAAGCATCACCAGTCCTAGGGCTACAGTGCCACGGAGTGATGGAGGCAGATATTCTCTCAATATTTAAGAAGCACTGTACTGTGCAAACATCTCAGGCACATACTGTATATATAGCTAGGATGCCTAAGATGTTTGCACAGTTCTGTAGTAATTTTATGTATTGAACTGCACTGCTGGTGCAAAAAAAAGCAAATTTCATGACATATATGAGTGATGATATGACTCTGATATGAGTCTCTTGTGTGGACCGAGAGTATGAAGGGTACAGGGAGAAGTGTGTCACGTTTGTGAAAAAGGGAACACAGAGAGGAGGGAGGGAGAAGCACCAGAGAGACATTCTGTAAGGATTAATAAACCATTTCTTTTGAATCAAATTACCTTACTCTCAGGGTTGGGTGTGTCTGCACCTGTGCCACACCTCACCCCTGGCATTCCTTCTCTGCCACCTGTCCCCCACCCATCCCTTAGTGCTCCACCCTCACCATTCCCAACCTCCAATGCTCCCGTCTGATTAACAAACTCTCTCTCTGCTCTACATTGTCAAGTACAGTAGAAGTCTTAGCCATCCTAGCTATATACTGTACATGTACCTCAGACGTTTGCACAGTACAGTACCTAGGTAAACACTTTTATTTGCAAAAGTGATGGACTAAGTGCTAGTAAATGGGATTCAGGTAGTCGGGTATTTGATGGTTGGCATGGACATGGTGTGCTGAGATGCCTGTTTTAGTGCTGTAAGACAGTGATTCTATCTACAACTTCAAAGGTCATACATGGTTGAGATGTATTACCAGATACTGATGTTTATTTTCCAATGAAGGTCATGTAACTACAAGCTGCATTGACAGCTTGACAAAAAAACTTTGAAGCTTTGGTTTTCACAGGTATGACTTAATACTAGAAGAAGGCTGATCATTGGGGAAGGGTCTGATCTTTGAGGAAAGGTCTGATCTCCAGGCAGTGGTTTCGCTCTTTGAAGAACCCACTTAAAAATTAACCTTTGCTTTTTCTGGGCTGTTTTCAGAGCTCCCAGTTTGGAGGAAGCCAATAAAATGATAAGGTCTCCAATAATGGCAGCAACTTTTTTCAGGTCTTCACACCTTTGATCCTACAAGATAACCACTTCTATTGAGATAAGCAGTGATTTCTCCTCCTGAAGACTTCAAATATTTTCCACAGCCACTCAAGATCTTATGACTTGTATATACTGCTCTCAACAAGAACAGCAAGCACAAAATAATCTGCAGATGCTGGGGTCAAAGCAACACTCACAACACGCTGGACGAACTCAGCAGGTCGGGCAGCATCCGTGGAAAAGATCGGTCGACGTTTCCGGCCGGAACCCTTCGTCAGGACTGTAGAGGGAAGGGGCAGAGGCCCTATAAAGAAGGTGAAGAGATGGTGAGAAGGAGAAGTCTGGTCAGTTCCAGGTGAAAAACCAGTAAGGGGAAAGATAAAGGGGAGGGGGAGGGGAAGCAGGGAGGTGATAGGCAGGAAAGGTGAAGAAAGAATACGGGAAAAAACAAGAACAGCAAGTTGGCGGGAGGAGAAGATAGCAGCGCGACGCAGTGCGTGCAGCTCTCCGGCGAAATGATATTGTATTTGTTAAATAGGGCATCGTGCACAATTCTGATTTGATGAAGACAGATGTGAGAAGGCACAGAGAAACATTTGGAGAAATTTCTGAAATGCCCGGTTCGCTGCCACTACTACTGTGCGATCAAGAATCTCCGGAGGGAAGGCCCCAAAATCCCCGGCTTTGCCTGCTGCTGGCGACCGAGGCTGAGGTCGAAGCGTTCAGCAGAGATGGCGCTCAGTACTCAGTGTCAGAGGGATGATCGGAGCTCGAAGTTTTCGGACGATTCAGAGTCGGACTGTGGTCGGGCATGGCAGGGAGAGTTTTCCTTCTCTCGTCTGCATGAGATATGGGACTTTCGAGAGACTTTGAACTTTTTTACTGTGCCGTGGCCTGTTCTTCATCAAGTTATGGTATTATTGCACTGTTGTAACTATATGTTATAATTATGTGTTTTTTGTTAGTTTTTCAGTCTTGGTCTGTCCTGTGTTTCTGTGCTATCACACCAGAGGAATATTGTATCATTTCTTAATGCATGCATTACTAAATGACAATAAAAGAGGACTGCGTGTCCTCATAATCTAAAAAAAAGTATGTACACAGCAAGGTCTCGCAAACATAAATGTGAGAATGACCAGGTAATTTGTCGTTCAAGACATCAGTTGTGGATTAAACTGATGCCCACAGCACTAGGCAGAACTTTTCAACTCTACTTCAAAATAATGTACCAGGAAGTGAATGAGTGAGAACATTAAAGATCCACCAAGTATACATTTTCAAAATTTACTTAATTCAGGAAATATTTCTCTGGGGAAAAGAAAAATACACCAGTCCCTCTACTATACATAAAAAGATAATGAGAGAGGGAACCTAGTGAATTATAGACTTGTTCGGCTAATATCTGTTGTTGGAAATTACAATTAAGTAATTATAGAGTCTATAGATAAGGACAGGGTGAGTGAACAATTTGAAAATGTTCCATTGATCAGTAGGAGCCAGCAGGAAAATATAAAGCGTAGGTCTTTCCAAATGAAAAGGGTTGATTTTTAAGGGGTGACTTATAATCCTATATATATTATTTTTATGGACTTTCAGAAGCATCTAATGAAGTATCACTTAACAGCCTGTTAAGTGATGAAATTGCAGTCAATTTATTGACCTGACTTGGAAGTTGACTGTCTGTTAAGAGATAGAATGTAAGAATACTGAAAGATGCCAGATTCATTGAAGGTAATTAGTAGGTCTTGTAAGGATTTGTGTTGCGGCTGCAACCATTCATTAATTTTTTATAAAATATTTAGATGACAGGATATTTGCTGTACATGCAAATTTCTCAAAGGTACAAAGAGAGGTAGCAATATAACTAGTGTTAATATATCGATAAAATGGAAACAAAACTGTGGTTAATGGATACAGATGACACTGTGTTAATTACAATTACGGAGGAAGAACTACAAAACTTAATTGAGATAATTGTTGAAGAAAGTGCAAAAATGGGTCTATCTATCAATTGCAAAAAGACAGAATGTATGGTGATAACCAAAAAGAAGGAAAATCCTATCTGCAGGCTGAGAATAAACGGGGAAGACATATAACAAGTACAGAACATTCGCTACTTATGAAGCTGGGTGACATCAGATGGCAGGTGCGATATGGACATCAAAAGAAGAATAGGGATGGCAAAAGACACCTTTACGAGAATGAAGAGTATACTCACCAATACTAAACTAGGCAAGACAACCCACCTCAAAGTACTGAAATGTTACGTTTATCCAGTTATGTTATATGGCTCAGAATGTTGGACAATATCTAGTAACATGAGGAAACGAATTGAAGCAACAGAGATGTGGTTTTTGAGGAGAATGCAAAGAATATCATGAATGAAACAAATATCTAACAAGGATGTCATGAACAGAGCAAACACAAAAAGAGAAATAATGTATGAGATCATGAAAAGGCAATGTAACTTCATTGGACATGTAATTAGGAAAGAGGAGTTAGAATGCACGGTAATTATGGGAAAGATTGAAGGGAAGAAAGCAAGAGGAAGACAAAGACAAATGATGATGGAGACAGCAGCCAGGGAACTGGAAATGAATACCAAATAATTGATCCACTTGACCCGAAACAGGGGTGTGTGGGCCATGGCAGTCAAAGCTCAAACTGGGCATGGCATCTGATGATGATAATGAATGGAATTTACTTGAGGCAAATAAGAAATTACACATTTGTATGGGAAATGATAGATTAGAAATAGTGAAAATTATGGAATCTGTACATGTCCAAAGAGATTTAGCGGGCCTATTTAGTTGAAGTCAGAAGTTTACATACACCTTGGCCAAAGACACTTAACCTCAGTTTTTCACAATTCCTGACATTTAATCCTAGAAAACATTCCCTGTCTTAGGTCAGTTAGGATCACTACTTTATTTTAAGAATGTGAAATGTCAGAATAATAGTAAAGAGAATGATTTATTTCAGCTTTTATTTCTTTCATCACTTTCCCAGTGGGCCAGAAGTATACATGCACTTTTGTTAGTACTTGGTAGCATTACCTTTAAATTGTTTAACTTGGGTCAAGCATTTTGGGTAGCCTTCCACAAGCTTCTCACAGTAAGTTGCTGGAATTTTGTTCCATTCCTCCAGACAGAACTGGTGTAACTGAGTCAGGTTTGTAGGCCTTCTTGCTCGCACACGCTTTTTCAGTTCTGCCCACCGACCCTCAATCCACCCACCTCTAGAGCTCAGAGATCTTATGCTTTCGTATACAAGCCAGACTCTCAGGCCGAACCCTTGGCATGCCAAACAACAACGACTGGTCCTGAAACACCGAGAACGGGTCCCATTCCCACAAAGAACCAAAGTCTCCATGTAACTCCAGGTTAGGGTCTTCAAAAGAACCCTGAAAGGAGAAATAAAGATATTAAAGATGGAAAATCCTACAAAAGCTAGTGAATTGGTCCGGTACATCACAGGTAAAGCCCTCCCAACCATTGAGCTCATCTACATGAAATGCTGTCATAGGAAAGCAGCATCCATCATCAGAGACCTACATCACCCAGGTTATGGTCTGTCCTCGCTGCTGCCATCAGGTAAAAGGTACAAGTGCCTCAGGACTCGCACCACCAGGTTTGAGGACATCTTAACCATCGGGTCCTTGAATAAAAGGGGATAACTATACTCGCTTGCCAACAGTGAGAAGAGAGCATGACTTCACTTGCTCCATCATTACAATGTTCCTACAACCAATTATCTCACTTTAAGGACTCTTTATCTCATGTTCTCGTTATTTATTGCTATTTTTCCATTTGCACAGTTTGTTGTCTTCTGCACTCTGGGTGATCTTTCATTCATCCTGCTATAGTTACGATTCTGTCGATTCACTGAGTATGGCCAGAAGAAAATGATCTCAGGGTTGTATATGATGACATATACAGACTTTAATAATAGAATTTACCTCGAACTTTGAAGAGAAACACCTGGAAATATGCAAAAGGATTATATGTGTCTCTTTCAATCTCGCTGCTACTTTGCTTAATCACCTGTAATGTAGCCTTTGCAACCTTTCAGTCTCCAGAGTGCCAGTGTCATCTTAATTATAGGCAGAGTTTGAGGAGAGCCCAGGGAAGTTGGGATGATTCACTTTACACCAGAGGAAGTTAAGAAGGTTAAGGGAAAGTTTAAGAGTGACATTCAGTACTACAGGAGCGTTTATAGACTGAGTATGGAGGATCAGCAATCAGAGGACGAAATTAAGGCTGACACCAAACAAACCAACTGAGGGAAGAAATTGTTTTTAAATGAGCATATTGGGATCTGGAAGAGATTGGAAGCAGATTAGATAATAACTTTCTAAAACTGTTTGAAGGAAGAGCAGATAGAGGCATTTGGGATAAGAACAGAGAGTACGACTAATTGAAAAATTCTTTCAAAGTGCTGCTAGAGGCACTAGTAGAGAGGTGTGCTGAATGGCTCTGTGTCTGTCCGATGTGCATAAACAAATGTGAGGTTCAAAAACACAGAGAGAAGTCCTTGGGACTCAGTTTCTTCCCACTGCAGTAGGCAGTGAAAGATCAGCTGGTCAAATGATATAGAGAACCATGAAGTGTGTGGAGGCAGAGTAGAGCAGTGTGTCCAGCTGGGTGTTACTTAAGTGTCAATTGATGCACAGGATCTATAATCCACATAAAATCCCCACCCTTCAGTCTTCCTCTGTCCAATGAGTCTGAGGCAAGGGCAGAAGGAAAATCTGACTGTTCTATAAGAAGCTATGATATTGGTAAAATAAAATGAACAAGATTAGACAGCACCTTTTTCCCAAAGCTGAAATGGCTAATACAAGAGGGCATAATTTTAAGGTGATTGGAGGTGATGCCAGAGGCAGCTTTCTCACAGGGAGCGGTGGGTGCATGAAGTTGTTGTTAGAGGTGGTGGCTGAGGCAGATACATTAGAGAATGTTAAGAGATTCTTAGCTAGGCACATAGATGAAGAAAAATGTGGGGGGGGGGGGCAATGTGGAAGAGAAGGGTTAGATTGATCTTGGAGTAGGTTAAAAGGTCAAATAGCCTATACATAGATCATATAGGGCACAGTACAACTCATAGATCCCACACCCCCCCCAACCCACTCCCCAAAATTACAAAAGACAAGGCAATATTTACTTCTCACAACCACTTTAATCATAAACAGAAAATATTGCACTGAAATCTAAATATATGTCAGGTCACTGGAGCAGGGATCCAATCACAGACCCAGTACTGTGCACACAGTGATATTAATTGAATAACAAATCCCAAGGTTCAATCAAAGGCAGCATCAAAGTTCCGGCAGAGATCAAAACATCCAGAGAAATCCAAAAACCAGAATCAGGAAACAGGCAGAGTCAATATTCAGACAGACAGAGTACAGATACAAATGCAGGAAAGGCTCAAGAAAATTCATTGGCACAATATGGCAACAAATAGGTGAAAACACAGGACTGAAATACACTGAGCAATAAACAGAGAGGCAGATGATAGGTGAAGCACAATGAGACACGAGTGGCAACAAAACAGGTAATAATGAGAAACAGGTGAGAGGCAGAGTACTCAGTAATACAGGGGCTGGAGCAGAGCAGGAGTAGGGACAGGAGCACATGGGGTATGAAAACAAACAAGAGCACATGGCGATACACAAACACAGAATGATGGCTAGGGGGAAAACACACAAAAAGACTGGGGGTATTGACAATACAGTCATTTTATTCTCCCTGAAGAGAAGCTAAATGATTCTTAGACCAGAGTAGGATAAAGGAACATTAATAAGAGAGGGCTTTCAAGGAGTAAATTTAGAATGTGACTAATAAGAGTATAGATTTAAGACAAGCTTGCAGAGAGCTGAGTTTTGTTAGCTATTATTGGCTAACGAAAGCTGGAGTGCCTTTCCAGATCACAGGTTTTGTAACCCTACACAGAGCAGGATGTAAAAAAAGGGAGATGGCAGCCTGTTCACATAGGAATAGAGCAGTACTATCACTGGGCTGGCCATCCTCGATCTGACCCACTGCCTGTCCTCACTTCCTACATTTTCTTGCAGCCTCTCTTACAGTACTTTTGGCAAATATCTAATATCAATCACTCTGACCCTCCATGACCCTCACCAAAGTGGGGCAGGACATAAACAGCAACAAAGTCTGGGAAGGAAAGGCTCTACCTTTTAAATCCTATGTTTTCTGTTGTCAGTCCTTTTGAACTATCTGTAAATGTATCCGTACAGGAGCCTCATTTAAAAGCTGCATACATAGATTTAATTAGATAAAAATAAAGCTGAAACATTAGAAATAATAAATATTCTTAAAAATATATCTCAAAGCACTGGAAATTATTCAAAGATGAAGTAAAAGAAGAGAAATCATTTACATCAGTTTACATTTTTTAGCTGCTTGGTGACCCATTCAAATGAGCAGGACATAAAAGAGGGAAAAGCTTTGAAATGCATCCAGTTGTTCAGGTCAGAACACTGAAAATAAGTTGACCAGGAGATGGACATTTTCAATAGTTTTCTGCATGACTGGCAGCTAGAGGTTATTTTGGCCCAGTGACATTAATTTTAAAGAGACAGGATACTCTGACCCACTCCCTGGGAGACTGACATGGTCAGCCATGTTCTTAGCCTGCCTTTGGAACTGTGTAGCAAAGTTTATATGTTGTGCACTTCACTGATAAAGCATTTTGTAGTTAGGATAGAGTTAAAGAGTGCCACATCCACTGAAAGGTCATTCAGTTTATCAGACCTAACCAGGTGATCCAGTGTAACTTCTGGCTTTAAAGAAGCATAATGTTTTGGTGGTTGGATGCATTTATTCTGTGCGAGCATTATTCTCACTGCTAAATCAAGGGGTTCTGCATTTAGGGCATATTTAACATAGAACACAGAACAGTCCAACACAGGAACCAACCAATCAGCCCATGATGTTTGTGCCAAACATGATGTCAAATTAAATTAAAATTTCTTCTGCGTGGACATGATCCATATCCTTCATTCCTCCATTCCTTGCACACACCTATCCTTTCTAAAAAAGTTTTACACACCACTATTGCGTCCGCTTCCACAATTACACTTGGCAGTTCATTCCGGGCACAGCAACTCTTGTTGTAAAAAACTTACCACACACATCTCCTTTAAACTTTCCCTCCCCCTCTCACCTTAAATGTATGTCTTCTAGTATTTAAGCAGATATTCTATACATTGAAAAGTCAATATCAAGTTTAGCTAGAACATGTTCATTAAAATGTCCAAAATTTCAAAGGATTTCAAGACTGTGATCAGGTCAACAGTGATATACGTACCATTCCCCATTCCTCCAGAGAAACTCAGTCCTATTTCAGGTATTGCAGGTGCACATCGAGTTGTATTGGCACTTCAGGAATACAGACATTTGGAGAAAAGAGCAACTTAGGGAACAAAGCAGAAGACATTTTCCAGAATACATATGACATGTAACTAATCTGCCAGATTTTTGGAGTATGCGAACATACCTTCCAAATCAAGAAAAATACTCATTGTCAATTCTTGCCAAATTTTGCCACATAAACTTCTGACTGATTGCGTTATAAGTTAAAATCAGCAGGCTATCAGCTGCAGAGTTTTCAACTAATCATTGACCCTTAAATGACCTACCACCATGTTCTTCTGTTTGATGTACAAATGGGACATGGAATGGCCGCCGATAATCTTAGCAACCACTAAGAAAGCATAATTATCCCTAAACTGAAGGCGTAATGAAAGTCAGGTAAGTCCGCTCTTCGCTTCAGGGATGTGGTTGGCCAAGTCCACCATGGAAGAGCCGGGCTCGGGCTTGTCCCAAAGGCTCCTCAATGGCAAAAGGTAACATCAGTGCAGAAGAGACGACTCGTGGTGGAGGAGTTGAGGAGACAGGAGGAGGCAGAACGAAACACCAGGCCCGTCTCAATGACCAAGCAGGGCCACTGGACTAATTGGGAGAGCCTGGAAAAGAGGCTGGCGTGACATCTGGGAGATGGAGGGATCTCGGCTAAGTTTTGTCATCAGAGCCACTTATGACCTCCTACCCACACTCCAGAACCTGAACCATTGGTGTGGAGAAGACCCCGCTTGCTCTCTTTGTCAAGCACCTGGATCACTAAGGCACATTTTAACAGGATCCACCACGAGCCTCACCCAGGGGCGGTACACTTGGTGGCATAACCAAGTTCTCAGACAGCTTGCATCAATCTTAGAACAGAGGCGAATCACCACAAATGCTCTCCCACAAACATCAGCAGGAAATGTCCACATCACACGATTTGTACCAGCAGACCAGCCTCCAGAGCACCATACAACATCAAAAGAGGTAAGCATTCTGCAGGTTGCTCGGGATTGGAAAATGGACGTGGACTTGGAAAAAAAGCTTGTGTTTCCCCCAGACATTGTAGCTACAACACTCCAGCCAGACATGGTCCTGTGGTCCACAACAGCCAAGCTGGCATATGTTGTGAAATTGACAGTACCATGAGAAGATGGTGTCGAAGAAGCTTATGAGAGGAAAAAGACCAAGAACTGGCAACTGTAGCTGCCCAGAATGGCTGGAAGACCAAGATTTACCCTGTAGAAGTGGGATGCAGGGGATTCGTTGCTACATCTACGACCAGTCTATTGAAGAAGATGGGGGTAAGGGGTCACTCCCTCCAACAAGCAATCAAGTCCTTGTCAAATGCAGCAGAAGAAAGCAGCAATTGGATTTGGATTAAAAGGAAAGACAACAACTGGGCTGCAAGATTAAGACAGGAGGGTATGGAACTGAGGAGGGTGTATCTGGGACGCCAGGTAGCACCGTTGAGCCCTCTGGAGACGTCGTGGGCTTATCAAAGAAACTTCAAAGAAGAAGGGTGCCCACCTGATAACCCCGATGATGTGCCTACCCTCCCTCCTTGTCACCACTCCAAACAACTGCCAACATCGAGAGTGCCAACTTATCATAGGGATTGAAACATCAAGTCCTAGTAGCTCTACCATATATCCTATTGACCATAGCTAGGAAAAAAAGCTTCAGAAGCCAATCAAAGGTCCAATCATTTCTACAGTGATAGATGATGTGGACAGAATTCAATCAATATATATTTTTTCAGGGCAGTGTAACATTAACTGAGTAAGACATGGTGAGAAATTAGCTTTGGAGCCATGACTACATTAAGTAATGAGACTTGATGCCTGTAGTTAGGAGGAATAGTCCCAAATCTTTTCTCACGCTTAAGGTAATACTGCCCTGCTTTCCAAAAAATTAACTCTTTCCTGGTACTAAATGATGTTGCAGCTTATGTACAGGCCACATGTCAAACATATACATTGAATCTACAGGTTTTGTAATGGACTTGCTACTGAGAAATGATTTTCCCATAAGTCAAAATGAACTATTTCTTCCAAAACCAGGATAAATCCCATTGCCCAAAAAAGTCGGGCCTCCACTTTCTGATTTGAAAGCAGTATATTTTCCCCAGATTTACCCAATTAGCTGGTAGGATGATTGAAAAATCGAGTGAGAGCGCAATGTCACTTTGGAAAAGTCACAGTTCAGTTTATTCTCACATGCACAGATGCGGTAGAATTACAGGCACATAGCATCATATAAGCAGCATTCATGAGACCAGTAAAGACTAGCTTAATTAGATAAAGATTAAAATGATAAAAAGAGTTTATTGAAGATTTGATTGATTGGGGGCATAGGCCAACTAAGGCTAAATGGATCCAGTATACAACTTCTGTATAAATATTGCCGTGTAAATTGAAATACTTGGACATGTAAGACCATAGGACCATAAGACTTAGAAGCATAATCAAGCAATTCGGCCCATCGAACCTTCTCCGCCATTCCACCACAGGTGAATTATTATCCCTCTCAACCATATTCTTCAGTCTTTTCCCTGTAATCTTTGATGACCTTATTAATCAAGAACCCATAAACCTTTGCTTTAAATATATCCAATAGCTTGGTCTCCACAGCCGTCTGTGGCAATGAATTCCACAGATTCACCACCTTCTAGCTAAAGAATTTCTTCCTTGTCTCTGTTCTAAATGGATGTTCATCTACTCTGAGGCTGTGACCACTGATCATAAATTCCTCCACTTTCATAAACATGTTCTCCACATCCACTCTACTTAGGCCTTTTAATATTCAATAAGTTTTAATGAAACCTCTCCGCATTCTTCTAAACTCCAGAGAGCAAAGGCCCAGAGCCATCAAACACTCTTCATGCGTTAACCCTTTTATTACCAGAATAATTCTCATGAATCTCCTCCGAACCCTCGCCAATGCCAGTACACCTTTTCTTACATCAGCATCATCATCTTCATCATGTGCCATGTCACGTACCTGAGGCGATCATAGTCCGATGACCATGATTGTTCTTGACAAATTTTTCTTTGGAAGTGGTTTGCTGTTGCCTTCTTCTGGGCAGTGTCTTTACGAGATAGGTGACCCTCGCCACTATCAATACTCTTCAGAGATTATTTACCTGGCATCAGTAGTCACATAACTAGGACTTTTTAATATACAGTATACCTTGCCCAAGGGCAAACTGCAAGCTAGCAGAGGGAAGGAGTGCCTTGCCCTTCTTTTGGTAAAGACACGTCTCCACCCCACCACCTGATTTCTAAGATAAAGGGCCCAGAACTGATCATAATATTCCAAGTGTAGTCTAACCAATGCCTTATATAACCTAAGTATTACCTGTTCCCTTTGATATTCTAATCCTGCTAACATTGCATTTGCTTTCTTTATCACTGACTCAACCTATGAACTAACCTTTAGAAAATCCCGCACAAAGACTCCCAAGCCCCTTTGCACCACTGATCTTCGAAATTTTGCCCTGTTTTGAAAATAGTCTACACCTTTCTTCCTTTTTCCTAAGTGCGTGACAGTACACTGCTCTGCACTATATTACATCTGTCACTTCTTTGCCCATTCTCCCAATCTGTCTAAGTCCTTCTGGTGATTCCCTGGTTCCTCAGCACTACCTGCCCCTACACCTATCTTCATATCATCAGCAAACTTAACCACAAAGCTGACAATTCCGTCATCCAAATCACTGAGGTATAATGTGAAAAATAGTGGTTCCAGTGAACACCACTGCTAACCGGCAGCTAGCCAGAAAAGGCCCCCTTTATTATCACACTTTGCCTCCTGTCAATCAGCCATTCTTCCAACCATGCCAGTATCTTTCTTATATACCATCTTGTAAAGTAGCCTCATCTGCGGCACTTTTTCAAAGGCTGTTATTTCCCCAAAGAATTCCAGACAGATTTGTCCTTTTTAAACCACGTTAAATTTAGCCTGTTTTATCATGTGCCTCCAAGTAACCCAAAGCCTTATCCTTAATAATGGACTCCAAAATCTTCCCAACAACTGAGATCAGGATAGTTGGCCCATAATTTCCTTTCTTCTACCTTCCTTCCTTCTTAAATTGTAGAGTGACATTTGCAATTTTCCAGTCCTCTGGAACCATTCCCGAATCTAGTGATTCTTGAAAAATCATTACTAATGCCTGTACAATCTCTTCAGCTACCTCCTTCAGAACCCTGAGTGTGATCCATCTGGTCCAGGTTTCTTATCTGCTTTCAGACCTTTCATTTTCCCAAGCAGTCTCTCCTTTGTAATAACAATTACATTCATTTCTGCCTCCTGACACTCTCAAATTTCTGGCACACTGTTGGAGTCTTCCATAGTGAAGACTGACACAAAATCCTTAGTAATTTGTCCACCATCTTTTTGTCTCCAGTACTTCCTCTCCAGTATCTTTTACTAGCAGTCCAATATTAACTTTCACCCCTATTTTTATATATCTGAAAAATCATTTTCTATCCTCTCTTATATTATTGGTTAGCTTACCTTCATATTTTTTCTTTTCTCTCCTTATGACTTTTATGTTGCCTTCTGTTGGTTTTTAAAAGCTTCCCAATCCTCTAACTCAAGGGTGGTAATCTCAGGATTGCTACCTGTGCTAGGTGCCAGTGAGGGTAGGAATAGGATGCTCTGGAGGAGGAACAAGTGGCTGAGGAACTGATGTGGGGGACATGGTTTCAGATTTCAGGATCATTGGGACCTCTTCTGGGGCAGGTGGGACCTGTACAAGAGAGATGGGTTACACTTGAACCACAGGGGGACCAATATCCTTTCAGGGAGGTTTGTTAGTGCTATTGGGGAGGCTTTAAACTAGATTTGTAGGGGAATGGGAACCAGAGTGCCAGAGCTGACAGTGTGGCAGGGGTGAAAATAAATGATGTTGAAGGTTTAAGCAAATCCGCTGATAGAAAGGTTGTGAGTGGTGGTAAAAATCTTCTAAAGTGTATATATTTCAATGCTAAGAGTATTGCGGGGAAGGCGGATGAGTTGAGGGCATGGATTGACACGTGGAATTATGATGTTGTAGCAATTAGTGAAACTTGGCTACAGGAGGGGCAGGACTGGCAGCTTAATATTCCAGGGTTCTGATGTTTCAGATGTGATCGAGGTAGAGGAATGAAAGGTGGGGGAGTAGCATTGCTTGTTAGGGAAAATATTACAGCAGTGCTCAGTCAGGACAGATTGGAGGGCTTGTCAACTGAGTCCTTATGGGTGGAGCTGAGAAACAGGAAAGGTATGGCCACATTAGTGGGATTGTATTACAGACCACCTAATAGTCAACGAGACTTGGAAGAGCAAATCTGCAGAGAGATAGCAGGCAACTGCAGGAAACATAAAGTTGTGGTGGTAGGGGATTTTAATTTTCCATACATTGACTGGGACTCCCATGCTGTTAGGGGTCTAGATGGTTTAGAGTTTATAAAATGTGTTCAGGAAAGTTTTCTAAATCAATATATAGAGGGACCAACTAGAGGGTATGCAATATTGGATCTCCTGTTACGTAACGAATTAGGGCAAGTGACAGAAGTCTGTGTAGGGGAGCACTTTGGTTCCAGTGATCATAACACCATTAGTTTCAATTTGATCATGGACAAGGATAAATCTGGTCCTAGGGTTGAGGTTCTGAACTGGAAGAAGGCCAAATTTGAAGAAATGAGAAAGGATCTAAAAAGCGTGGATTGGGACAGGTTGTTCTCTGGCAAAGATGTGATTGGTAGGTGGGAAGCCTTCAAAGGGGAAATTTTGAGAGTGCAGAGTTTGTATGTTCCTGTCAGGATTAAAGGCAAATTGAATAGGAATAAGGAACCTTGGTTCTCAAGGGATATTGCAACTCTGATAAAGAAGAAGAGGGAATTGTATGAAATGTATAGGAAACAGGGGGTAAATCAGGTGCTTGAGGAGTATAAGAAGTGCAAGACAATACTTAAGAAAGAAATCAGGAGGGCTAAAAGAAGACATGAGGTTGCCTTGGCAGTCAAAGTGAAGGATAATCCAAAGAGCTTTACAAGTATATTAAGAGCAAAAGGATTGAAAGGGATAAAATTGGTCCTCTTGAAGATCAGAGTGGTCAGTTTTGTGCGGAACCAAAGGAAATGGGGGAGATCTTAAATAGGTTTTTTGCGTCTGTATTTACTAAGGAAGCTGGCATGAAATCTATGGAATTGAGGGAATCAAGTAGTGAGACCATGGAAACTGTACAGATTGAAAAGGAGGAGGTGCTTGCTGTCTTGAGGAAAATTAAAGTGGATAAATCCCCGGGACCTGACAGAGTGTTCCCTCGGACCTTGAAGGAGACTAGTGTTGAAATTGCGGGGGCCATGGCAGAAATATTTAAAATGCCGCTGTCTACAGGTGAAGTGCCGGAGGATTGGAGAGTGGCTCATGTTGTTCCGTTGTTTAAATAAGGATCGAAAAGTAATCCAGGAAACTATAGGCCGGTGAGTTTAACGTCAGTAGTAGGTAAGTTATTGGAGGGAGTACTAAGAGACAGAATCTACAAGCATTTGGATAGACAGGGGCTTATTAGGGAGAGTCAACATGGCTTTGTGCATGGTAGGTCATGTTTGACAATCTGTTGGAGTTTTTCGAGGAGGTTACCAGGAAAGTGGATGAAGGGAAGGCAGTGGATATTGTCTACATGGACTTCAGTAAGGCCTTTGACAAGGTCCTGCATGGGAAGTTAGTTAGGAAAATTCAGTCGCTAGGTATACATGGAGAGGTGGTAAATTGGATTAGACGTTGGCTCGATGGAAGAAGCCAGAGAGTGGTGGTAGAGAATTGCTTCTATGAGTGGAGGCCTGTGACTAGTGGTGTGCCACAGCGATCAGTGCTGGGTCCATTGTTATTTGTCATCTATATCAATGATCTGGATGATAATGTGGTAAGTTGGATCAGCAAGTTTGCTGATGATACAAAGATTGGAGGTGTAGTAGACAGTGAGGAAGGTTTTCAGAGCCTGCAGAGGGACTTGGACCAACTGGAAAAATGGGCTGAAAAATGGCAGATGGAGTTTAATACTGACAAGTGTGAGGTATTGCACGTTGGAAGGACAAACCAAGGTAGAACATACAGGGTTAATGGTAAGGCACTGAGGAGTGCAGTGGAACAGAGGGATCTGGGAATACAGATACAAAATTCCCTAAAAGTGTCGTCACGGGTAGATAGGGTCGTAAAGAGAGCTTTTGGTACATTGGCCTTTATTAATCAAAGTATTGAGTATAAGAGCTGGAATGTTATGATGAGGTTGTATAAGGCATTGGTGAGGCCGAATCTGGAGTATTGCGTTCAGTTTTGGTCACCAAATTACAGGAAGGATATAAATAAGGTTGAAAGAGTGCAGAGAAGGTTTACAAGGATGTTGCCGGGACTTGAGAAACTCAGTTACAGAGAAAGGTTGAATAGGTTAGGACTTTATTCCCTGGAGCGTAGAAGAATGAGGGGAGATTTCATAGAGGTATATAAAATTATGATGGGTATAGATAGAGTGAATGCAAGCAGGCTTTTTCCACTGAGGCAAGGGGAGAAAAAAACCGGAGGACATGGGTTTAGGGTGAGGGGGGAAAAGTTTAAAGGGAACATTAGTGGGGGCTTCTTCACACAGAGAGTGGTGGGAGTATGGAATGAGCTGCCAGACGAGGTGGTAAATGTCGGTTCTTTTGTAACATTTAAGAATAAATTGGACAGATACATGGATGGGAGGTGTATGGAGGGATATGGTCCGTGTGCAGGTCAGTGGGACTAGGCAGAAAATGGTTCAGCACAGCCAAGAAGGGCCAAAAGACCTGTTTCTGAGCTGTAGTTTCTATGGTTTCTATGGTTTCCCACTAATTTTTGCTATATTATACACCCTCTGTTTTGCTTTTATGCTGTCTTTGACTTCCTTTGTCAGACACAGTTGCAGCATCCTCCTTTTAGAATACTTCTTCTTCTTTGGGATGTATCTATCCTGTGCCTTCTGAATTGTTCCCAAGAACTCTAGCCATTGCTGTTCTGCCAACATCCCTGCCAGTGTTCCCTTCCAATCAACTTTGGACAAGTCCTCTCTCTTACCTCTGTAATTCATTTTACTCCACCATCATATGGATACATCTGAGTTTATTTTCTCCCCCTCAAATTGTAGGGTAAAGTCTATCATATTTGATCACTACTTCCAAAGGGTTCCTTTACCTTAAGCTCCCTAATCAAATATAGTTCATTAGACAACACCAAATCCAGAATTGATTCTTCCCTACTGGGTTCAACCTCAAATTGCTCTAAAAATCTATTTTGTGGAAATTCTACAAATTCCCTCTCTTGGGTGTCAGCACCAACCTGATTTTCCCAATCTACCTGCATATGGAAATCTCCCATGACTATCATGACACTGCCCTTTTCACGTGCCTCTTCTATCTCCCGTTGTAATTTGTACCTCACATCCTGGCTACTGTTCAGAGTTCTGTATATATCTCCCGTCAGGGTATTTTTACCCCTGCAGTTTCTTAATTCCACCCACAAGGATCGTATATAGACAATAGACAATAGACAGTAGGTGCAGGAGTAGGCTATTCAGCCCTTTGTGCCAGCACCGCCATTCACTGTGATCATGGCTGATCATCCACAATCAGTATCCAGATCCTGCCTTATCCCCATAACCTTTGATTCCGCTATCTTTAAGAACTCTATCCATCTCTTTCTTGAAAGCATCCACAGACTTGGCCTCTACAGCCTTCTGGGGTAGAGCATTCCATATATCCTCCACTCTCTGTGAAAAAGTTTTTCCTCCACTCCGTTCTAAATGGCCTACCCCTATCTTCCCATCCTCTTTCTAATATCACGTCTTTCTAAGGATTTTATTTTTTACTCACAGAGCTAGCACATCCCTTCTGCCTACTTGCCCGTCCTTTTGATACAATGTGTATCCTTGGATATTAAGCCCCCAAATATGATTTTCTTTCAGACTCAATGTCAATATCTGCCAAACTCTAACTGTGCTACAAGATCATCTACCTTATTCCATATACTATGAGCATTCAAACACCTTCAGTCCTGTATTCATCACCCTTTTCAATTTTGCTCCTATGTTACACTGCAACCCATCCGATTGACTGCAATTTTGCCCGATCAGCTGCCTGTCCTTTCTCACAATCTCACTACACACTGCATCTACTTGTATACACACCCCATCCTCAGCCCTATCACACCAGTTCACATTCACCTGCCAAATTAGTTTACACCCTCATCAATAGCTCTATTAATCCTGCACGCAATACCCTCAAGTTCAGGTGTAACTGTCATTTTAGTACAGGTCATACATTCCTCAGAGGAGATTCCAATGAACCAAAAATACGAAATCCTGCCCCCTGCACCAATCCCTCAGCCACACATTCATCTGCTATATCATCCTATTCTTACGCTCACTGGTGCATGCCAAAGACAGCAATCCAGAGATCACTACCCTGGAGGTCCCGCTTTTCAGCTTTCTATATACTCTCTAATTCTCTTTTCTGGTCTTCATCCCTTTTCCTACCTATGTTGTTTATACCAATATGTACGATAACTTCCATCTGTTCACCCTCCCCCTTTAGAATTTTGTGGACCCAATCGAACACATTCCTGACCCTGGCATCTGGGAGGCAATATATCATCCGGCTGTCTTTTTTTGTGTCCACTGAATCTTCTGTCTGCTCCTCTAACTATGGAGTCCCCTATCATACTGCATTCCTTTAACCCTCTTCACATTTTATTAAGCTATTTTATCAGTACTGGCAGTGACCCGTCATCATTACTGAAGAGCTGAGGCCAACTCATGATGACCTTTGTTGGTTGTTCATCGTGACCTATCACTCATTAATGCTATCCACTAGATACTACTGAATGCCACAAGAAGCACAAATCACTAGTTTTGCCCAGTTTACTTGAATCGTTTACCTGCCTCAGTTCCAGCCATTTGTAGGATGAACATCACCACGAAGAAGAATCTAAAAATATACCAAACAGGTGGTGAATCTCTTTGACGAAGTTCATAATTCATTCGTGATTCAAAATCCAACAAGACCTCAGTTTGAGAGGCAGACAGTGAGAACCACCCTTCAGTCTGCTCGCTTTCACTTTTCTTCAAATGCAGTCATTAACAATCAGTTCTCACCGCCTGCCTCTCATCAGTTCGTCTTTTCCAAATCTTGTTGCCTTAATGCACGAAGTGACAAAAAATAAAAACAAGCAATTTTTTTTTGTAGTTTCAATCGCATTGTATACTGGTAAATTGGTATATTGGTTCATTATTGTCAGATATAGCACAGTGAAATATGCCATGCTTTTCCTTCCTGTAGATCAATTCATTGTATCAGTGCATTGAGGTAGTACTAGGCAAATAAATAAAGTGTCACAGCTACAACAAATGTGCAGTACAGATAGCCAATAAGGTGCAAGATTATGACGAGGTAGACTGTGAGGTCAATAGTCTACCATATCATTCTTAGTCCTCCATTGGTCAGGAGCAACCATAGATGCTGCCAGTTGTCTAGATATGGAAGCCAGGGCAGTGCAGTATGGAGAGCAAGATGTTGCCCATGTAGCAAGCTCCCTTCCCCACATCTCAGATGAATCCAAATGAACAGCAGAGTTTGGCACCAGCAGCTGACTTACCAGTCAGCCTCGAACTCAACGTAGGACTGTCTTAGGGAACCATTCAACAGTCTTATAATAGAAGCTGTTCTTGAGCCTGATGGTATGTGGCTTTATATCTTCAACCTGATGGGAAGGTGGAAAGAGAGACAATGTCTGGTTAGGTGGGGCCTTTGATCATGTTGACTGCTTTACTGAGGGAGCAAGACATGTAGACAGAACCCATGGGTGATTTCTCTGACATATTGAACTGTCTACCACAACTCCCTGTAGCTTCTTGCAGACATGGCCAGAACAGTTACCATACCAAGCTATGATGTAAAATGCTTTATATGGTTCCTCAATAAAAGTTGATGGAGGTCAAAGAGTATTTATAAGTGAATTCAGTAAGTACAAATTTTTAGAGATACTGTAATCTAGAGTGATAACAAAGTGCAGGGGGATCTCAAAAGGTCAGGAAATATCTGTGGAGGGAAATGGACTGTTGGCTTTTCAGGATAGACTTTTCATCTGGGCTGAAAGAGTAGAGGGGAGAGGCAGCCGGTACAAAAAAAGTGAGGGAAAGAGATGGGAAAGAGCTGGCAAGGTGGATCAAAGTGAGGATTGGCAGGTGGAATTGGGGGAGAGGGAGGAGTGGACAAATTAACAGAGTTTAGGTGATAATAGGTGGAGACAACAGAGGGCTGCAGATGATAGAGTCTGATACTTTATACTTTATTGTCGCCAAATAATTGGTACTAGAGCGCACAATCATCACAGCGATATTTGATTTTGCGCTTCACGCTTCCTGGAGTACAAATTGATAGTAAGTATTAAAAATTTAAATTATAAATCATAAATAGAAAATAGAAAAGGGAAAGTAAGGTAGTGCAAAAAATCCGAGAGGCAGGCCCAGATATTTGGAGGGTACGGCTCAGATCCAGGTCAGGATCAGTTCAGCAGTCTTATCACAGTTGGAAAGAAGCTGTTCCCAAATCTGGCCGTACGAGTCTTCAAGCTCCTGAGCCTTCTCCTGGAGGGAAGAGGGACGAAAAGTGTGTTGGCTGGGTGGGTCGTGTCCTTGATTATCCTGGCAGCACTGCTCTGACAGCGTGCGATGTAAAGTGAGTCCAAGGACGGAAGATTGGTTTGTGTGATGTGCTGCGCCGTGTTCACGGTCTTCTGCAGCTTCTTCCTGTCTTGGACAGGACAACTTCCATACCAGGTTGTGATGCACCCTAGAAGAATGCTTTCTATGGTGCATCTATAACAATTAGTGAGGGTTTTAGGGGACAGGCCAAATTCCTTCAGCTTTGTCAGAAAGTAAAGGCACTGGTGGGCCTTCTTGGCAGTGGACTCTGCTTGGTTGGACCAAGTCAGGTCATTTGTGATATTGACCCCGAGGAACTTAAAGCTTTTGACTTGTTCCACTTGCGCGCCACCGATGTAAATGGGGTCATGTGGTCCGCTACTCCTTCTGAAGTCAACAACCAATTCCTTTGTCTTGCTGACGTTGAGGGATAGGTTATTGTCTTTGCACCATGCCACCAGGTTCTTAATTTCCTCTCTGTACTCAAACTCATCATTACCCAAGATACGGCCTACAATTGTGGTGTCATCAGCAAACTTATATATTGAGTTCGATGGAAACTTGGCTACACAATCATGGGTGTACAGTGAATACAGCAGGGGGCTGACTACACAGCCTTGTGGGGCACTGGTGCTCAGAGTGATTGCAGAGGAGAGCTTGTCCCCTATTTTGACAACCTGGGTCCTGTCTGTGAGGAAGTTGAAGATCCAGCTGCAGATCTGAGTGCTAAGGCCCAGGTTCTGAAGATTAGGAATCATTTTATTTGGAATGATGGTATTGAAGGCAGAGCTGTAGTCAATGAAAAGGAGACTTACATATGCGTCTTTATTCTCCAGGTGTTCTAAGGAGGAATGTAGGGTCAGAGAGGTGGCATCTGCCGTTGACCTGTTGTTCCAGTAGGCGAATTACAAAGCGTCAAGATTGACCGGTAGGCTGTGGTTGATGTGTGCCATAACCAATCTCTCAAAGCACTTCATAGCAATTGATGTCAGAGCCACAGGTCAATAGTCATTCAGGCACACCTCCTTGCTCTTCTTCGGCACTGGGATTATCGTTGCCTTCTTAAAACACTAGAGGATCTTAGACTGAAACAAGGAGCAGTTGAAGATGTCAGCAAACACTCCAGCTAGCTCGCTTGCACAGGCCCGGAGAACCCATCCTGGGATGCCATCTGGGCCCGTCACCTTCCTTGGATTTATCTTCAGGAAGGCCCTTCTAACGTCCTCCTCGATGATGATGAATCTCGATGCCACCAGGTCCGGTTCATCCAGAGGGAGCAGGACGCTCCTCTTCTGTTCGAATCTTGCGTAGAATACATTAAGTTCATCAGGAAGAGAAGCGCCACAGTTATTGATATTCCCAACCTTTTCTTTGTGCCCAGTGATCTCATTTAGACGCTGCCATAGTCTACCGGCATCCCTTTGGTTAGCCTGGGCTTCCAACTTGGCTCGATATTGCCTCTTGGCGCCCTTAATGGCTTCCCAGAGTTCACGTCTGGATTCCATGTAGCGACTGGTATCCTCGGACCTAAAAGCCACAGCTCTAGCCTTCAAAAGGGACTTGACCTCATAATTCATCCAAGGTTTCCGGTTAGGGAATACCCGGATCATCTTGCGAGACACACAGTCCTCCGTGTATTTCCAGATAAAGTCCACGACAGCTGAGGCATACTCATCGAGGTTAGCTGCCGAGTCCTTGAATACTAACCAGTCCACTGATTCAAAGCGGTCACGGAGGACCTCATCCGTTTCCTCCATCCAACACGACACTACTTTAGACACCGTGACCTCCCGCTTCAGTTTCTGTTTGTAAGCCGGAAGGAGGAGTATGGCCTGATGGTCTGATTTTCCGAAGTGAGGTCGTGGGACGGAACGGTAGGCATCCTTGACTGCTGTGTAGCAGTGGTCAAGTATATTCGGGCCTCTAGTTGGGCAGGAAACATGTTGGTATAACTTTGGCAGCACTTTGATATAACTTTGATATGAAAGGAAGGTGATCCCCTGGAGCCAAATAAGGAAGGTGGGGTGGGCAAGTAGGAACAGTAGGGAGAGGGGACCTAATGCATGTGGATGATGAGCAGATTGAGTGGGTGTGAAGGAGAAAGAAACTGAGTGATGGGGCCTGGCAGTTGGAGGCAAGGGTTGGCCGTGTGTTGGAGAACCTGGGTAGATCAGAATGGGAGAGAAAGCCGGGGGGAAGGGGAGGCAGGGGGAATGAACTTATCTTCAGTTTGTCTAAATTTTTGGTAGTGATTTGTGAATTCCATATGAGCAAATTTCCATTATCCATGCTGATATAGCACAGAATACACTGTTCTAAATCCAGCTGTTCATGAATTCCACAAGGCACTTTAATAAAAATAGTTGTAGATGAATATGTCCCCATGAAATCATTCAGAGCTTTCCCCAACCAGAAACCCTGGCTGAACCAATCTGCTGAGGGCTAGATCAGAAACATTCAGCTCTGGAGACCAAGAAAGTTACAAGAGGGTCTGGTAGGATCTCAGAAAAGCTATCTCATGGGCGAAGTGGCAACTCAGGACTAAACTGAATCTAATAAGGGTGCTCAACAGTTGTGGTAGGGCTCGGATGCTATCACATCTTACAAAGTGAAATTAAGCAACAAAAGTGACAACAGAGCTTCACTTCCAGATGACGTCAATGCCTTCACTTTGATCATCAAAACATGAAGGAATCATCATGAACTCCCACAGCCCCTGGCAATCCTAGTGTTTCAGTCTCAAAGGACGACGTGCGAGCAACCTTCAGGAGGGTGAACCCACAAAAAGCATCCGGCCAGACAGGGTACCTGGCCAAGTATTAAAGACTTGTGCTTTTCAGCTGGCTAGAGTATTCACTGAGATCTTTAACCTCTCTCTTCAGCAGTGAGGTACCCACCTACTTCAAGCAGACTTCATTCACACCAGTGTGCAAGAAGATTGTGCTAACTTGCCTCAATGATTATCGTCCAGTAGCACTTACATCCACAGCGATGAAGTATTTTGAGAGGTTGGTAATGAAACACATCAATTCCTGCCTGTGAGAGACTTGGATCTGCTCCAGTTTGTCTACCAGCACAACAGTTCCATAGTAAATGCCATCTCATTGGCCCTTCACTCAACCCTGGAACATCTGGACAGCAAAGATGCACACATCAGGATGCATTTTATCAACTACATCTCGGCATTCAATACATTCATCCCCTCAAGACTCATCAATAAGCTGCAAGACCTTGGCCTCAATACCTCCTCGTGCAATTGGATCCTTGAATTCCTCACTTGCATACCCCGGTCAGTTCAGATTGGCAACAACATCTCCTGCACGATCACCATCAGCACAGACAGCTGCAGCAAAGGTCTGTGTGCTTGGCCATCTGCCCTGCTCACTTTACACTTACGACTGTGTGGCTAAGCACAGTTCCAATTCCATTTTCAAGTTTGCTGACAATATTACTGTCAAAAGTGGTAACAAATCAGCACATAGGAGGGAGATTGAAAAACTGACTGAGTAGTGTCACAACAGCAACCTCTTACTTGGTGTCAGCAAGATTATTGACTTCAGGAGGAGGAAACCAGAGGCCGATGTGCCAGTCCTCATCAGGTCAACAGAGCTGGAGAGGGACAGCGACTTTAAATTCCTTGGTGTTATTATTTCAGAAGGCCTGTCCTGGGCCCAGCACATAAAAGTAATTATGAAGAAAGCACTGCCACACCTCTACTTCCTTAAGAGTTTATGAAGATTCAGCATGACATCTAAAACTTTGATAAACTTCTATGAATGTGCGATGGACAGGATATTGAATGGCTGCATTACAGAGTAGTATGAAATACCAATGCCCTTGAATGGACAAATCCTACAAAAGATAGTGGATTTGGCCCGGTCCATCACTGCTAAAGCCCCCCCCCCCCACCACCACCATTAAGCGCACCTGTATGGAGCATTGTCGCAGGAAAACAGCAACTATCATCTGGGACCCCCACCACCCAAGCCATGCTCTCTTCTCACTGCTGCCATCCGGAAGGAGGTACAGGAGCCTCAGGACTCACACCACCAGGTTCAAGAATAGTTATAAACCCTCAGCTATTAGGCTCTTGAACAAAAGTAGATAACTTCACTTGTCCCATCACTGTACGGTTCTTACAATATATCAACTCACTTTCAAGGACTCCTCATCTCACGTTCTTGATATTTATTGTTTATTTATTTATTGTCATTATTTATTTATATTTTTTATTTGCACGGTTTGTTGCCTTTGGCACACTGGCTGAATGACCAAGTTGAAGCAGTCTTCCATTTGTTCCATTATTGTTATTATTCCATTGCGTGTTTATTGAGTATGCCCACAAGAAAATGTATCTCTGGGTGTTTATGGTGACATGTAAGTATGTACTTTGATATAAATCTTACTTTGAATTTAGACAACAAAACGCTCACTTCAGAATTTGCAAAATATTGGGTTTCAATATCCTGCCCTCATCCTTCCGATCAATATTTCAAATTTATGTTTGATCAATTGTGGAGATAAAAAAAAATTACTTCCTCTCCTCCTGTTAGTTATGTAATGTTTCTCTGTACAGCATTGGTCAGGCTGAAGCACAGGTCTACACATTAGGGGTGTCCTGTGGCTCTTTACCGAAGTTACACTTGTCATATGTGAAATTATGGGATGAACATCAGTCTTTGCAAGTTGTATCAGACAACATCATGAGTCTGACTGATAACTTTGCCCTCAACCATTGGATTTGCTTCTATTACAGTAATTATCATTCTTATTTCGATCCCTTTGAGTCAGGGATTTCGATATCTGCAATTCTTTCATCTTTAGCTCTGTTACGTGGTCCCATTGTTACAAAGAATGTAGTTTCATCTATGTTTTGTACCATTAACATTTCCCTCACCACTATCTGCACATTTTTCTGAAGTCGTCAACAATACTAGAGAAAAACAGAACTAAGCCATCAGCGATGCAACTGTCACTGAAAGCTGGAGAAAAGATGAGAGTGGCTGATCTAACAATTACTTTCCTTAAATATATTCTATTTCTAAACACCTTGACTGTCACTGCTTATAATCAGCAGTCTTCCTCCTCTGCATTCCAACTGATTAAAGTAGGATCCTTTCTTCACCCAAATTTTGCCTGCAATTAAATCAGAAAGCATGCAAACAGTGATCGTTGCTATCCCATCAGTACAATTTCAGTTTATTTCTTTATGCTCTAAGCATTCTTCAATCCAGTTTATCAGACTTGCGCATAATCTGTCATTTGCTTCTTGTTTTAAGAGTAAAGACAGTGATTATTGGGATTTTTACTAAACTGGATTCAAACTGAATTCTCCCACAGTTTGATGAGTTCTCTTGCGAAGTCTTACAGAAAAATCAAGATCATGATTTTTGCCATGATGGAATGGCGGAGCATACTTGATGGGCTGAACGGCCTAATTCTGCTGTTACGTCTTATGGTCTTATGACGACCAGCTCACTTCTGAATTTCCAAGATTTAATTTTTAGTTGACACTCAGAAGGAAATGTATGTCCATTGGGTCTGGGAGAGTTATCTCTTTTGTATAGGATAAAACCATAAGGCAAATGAGCAGAAGTCAGCCATTCGGCCCATCGAGTCTGCTCTGCCATTTTATCATGAGCTGATCCATTCTCCTATTTAGTCCCACTCCCCCACCTTCTCACCGTAACCTTTGATGCTCTGGCTACTCAGATACCTATCAATGTCTGCCTTAAATACACCCAATGACTTGGCCTCCACTGTCACCTGTGGCAACAAATTCCACAGATCCACCACCCTCTGGCCAAAACCACTTCCAACATACAAGACAAACCACAATCCACCATATCCAGCCCCAACCACACAAAGCAGCCAATGTAAAGATCCGTTACATCATCATCCAGTCTCCTTCTTTCTCACTGCCTCACACTTCTTCTCGGAACTGTATGACACTACAAAAGCAACATTGCCATCCTGCCAGAATGTTAATCAGCCTGTGCATCCGTTCAAGTCTTTACATCGCTATCCAGTGGAAATATGTGAAAATAGAAAAACCATAGCAAAAACACAAACACGTGTTTGAGAGATGTGAGATTCTGCAGATCCCAGAAATATTGAGTAACACACACAGAATGCTGGAGGAACTCAACAAGTCAGGCAGCATCAATGGAGGGGAATGAACAGTTTGAATTGAGACCCTTCATCAGGACTGGAATGGAAGAAGACAGAATAAGAAGGTGGGAAGGAAAAACAAGCTGGGAGATGATAGGTGGGACCAAGTGAGGGGGAAGGTGGAAGGGTGGGGGAGGGGATGAATCAGGAAGATGGGAGGCGATGGGTGGAAGTGATAAAAGGCTGAAGAAGAAGGAATCTAATAGGAAAGGAGCAAGGACAGTTAAGGAGCATCCTATGTTGAACAGAATGACTGGTATTGAAACTGTTACTGCAATAAAAGCATAGAGAAGAATAAAACCGATAGAAGCTCCCTCTTCATCAGTGATACACAACAGTCATAAGAATCAAGACATAACGTGAAAGCATTACCAATTAAGGAGACCCTACTGACATGAACATTAGCCTCATTCTTGAACTTTAAAGCATGTTGTGTGTTACACCTGTATCTAATTGTCTCACTGCCGTGATGCTGGAGAAATGGCATCTGCGCAAATTTTATTAGCAATATTTTTGTACAGGGGAAGTGTGGCGAGGAGTAGGAGGTGGGTGGGGTGGAGTAGATGATGCGAGCTCTGTCACGACTCGGGTCATCGGTATAGTATTCTGAGGGCTCTGAGTTTTTGCTTTTTTTTGTAATCCCTGCATTTTATTAATTATAATTATCTGTATTGTTGTGCTTCAGTTTTTTTTGTGTGTTATTGTTAGGTCTTCTCTAGTTTACAAGTTTCAATTGTCACCGATTGTTTTCAATTAATTTTCCGAGACTTTGCAGATGTTTAATTAAGTATCCTTGTACTTTTATCTCTTATTAGAGTAGTTACTTGTTAGCTTGTAACTAGTCTGGGTTATTATCAGCTAGGCACAGACTGTTTAGTGTCCAGGGCTGTATTTAAAGAGACAGTGCTAACTCCTCGATTGTTTGGTTGTCCTGATCCTTGCCTAGTGAAGTTCTGGCCTAGTTATTCCGAGTTATCCAATACCTTGTAAGGTCTCTTGTTTTGCCTCTTTTGTTAATAATGTTCTAGTTTAATTTAACCCTTGCAATCTTGTATGATCCTGCACTTGGGTCCAAAGATGCAGCGTGACAATCTCAGTGACTTCCATGACATTAATAACACCTAGCCATGCCAAAACCACGTTAGAATTCCAATCCTGAAAGGGAAATTATCTATGATAACAGAACAGCAGCAATAGAGGTGAAGCTGCAATAGAAAAGTTCCAGGCAGAAGAGATGAGAGAGTAAGCCCCTTACTGAAATGACTGAAATCAGTAGAGGAAATCCTTACCAGAAAGGAGGTGGTATGTATCCAGGATGTCCTTCAAAAGACCCAATCAATCAGGTGAAGCTGGTGGGACGTGGAAAATAGGGAACATGGATGAATCCAGAGAAATATTTCACAGCCTTCTAGGATACATCAAGGTAAAAACTCCAATATTTCAACCTCCTCAAAGATCCTGTCTTTGACTGAAGTGCTCAACCACACTCATTCACTCAAAGCCAAACATCACATGCTCACACACTCAGTACTCTTGGCTTGGCACCTCACCACACTGGAGGAAAGAGGAGAACTGGGGAAGAACTGGTAGGTCCCATGGCCGAAGCAGAGAGGACAGCCAATGTCAGTGGTCAACATCTATCTGTTTGCTCTTGTCACTAACACATCCACTGGGGTGTCTCTGTAGACTGTGGGTGCACCCAACGAACCTGTATGGAGCTTACCTGGGCCTTTTACATCAGCGGTCCCCAACCACCGGGCCGCAAAGCATGTGCTACTGGGCCGCGAAGAAACGATATGATTTGGCGATACGAGTCAGCTGCACCTTTCCCCATTCCCTGTCACACACTGTTGAGCTTGAGCGCACACAAGGTCATTACGCCCGCGTCATCCATGTCAGCGAGGGAAGGAGGTCAGCTCCTCGAGCTTGCAAATGACAGCGGGCTGAAAAATATGTTTGACATAACATCTCCGCCGGCATTCCGGATCAAAGTCAAGGCTGAGTAACCTGAGATAGCCACGGAAGCACCGAAAAAGTTGCTTCCATTTCCAACGTACCTCTACAATGAATACAACGAAAACTAAATTGCGGAATAGACTGGACATAAGGAACCCCCTTCGAGTATCGCTGTCTCCCATCACCCCTCGATAGGAGCGTCTTGTTGCAGGGAAACAAGCCCAGGGCTCCCACTGATTCAGCAATATTGGTGTGTTGCAATGATTTTCTATGTTCATACGGGGAAAATATGTTCTGTGTGTTTAATATCCAAACGTTACTTAAAATGTTATGATGCTATTGACTGATAAGTGACTTATATAACTATATAACAATTACAGCACGGAAACAGGCCATCTCTGCCCTTCTAGTCAGTGCCGAACGCTTACTCTCACCTAGTCCCACCGACCTGCACTCAGCCCACAGCCTTCCATTCCTTTCCTGTCCATATACCTACCCAATTTTTCTTTAAATGATAATATTGAACCTGCCTCTCCACTTCTACTGGAAGTTAATTCAACACTTACTTCAAGCTCCCTGTCCTCCCCTGATAATTGACTTATCACTATATTCATGCAAGGAAAATATGCGCTGTGTGTTTAATATTAAATTTGTTAAATAAACCCTTTTAGAAATGAAATTGAGTGTATTAGCCACTTATCACCTATACTATATTCCGGTCGTGATTAACAACCCCCCCCCCCACCCCGAACAGAATTGCCAAAAACGACTTGTGGAGAAAAATCGGCACGTACACGCATGCGCATTGGCGCCTGTGCAAGGCTTCATGGTATTGTAGTCTTTCTCAAGGTAAACGCAACGTATTTGACTGCTACTCTTGTCTGTTGGCAACCTTACCCCACCCCCCCGCCCCCCGGTCGGCCGGTCCACAAGAATATTGTCAATATTAAACCAGGCCGCAGTGCAAAAAAGGTTGGGGACCCCTGTTTTACATCACCTAAGCTCTTGAAAGAGACCTTCATAACTCCAGCCTTCAGCCCAACCAGCCTAACAGTACAAAATGAGTAGAATGACAAAAAAAAATTGAGAAAATTTGGGGGGTGAAGAGCGGCAGCTGGTTCAGTGTGAGCCCAAGACAATGGCCTAAAGATTGATCTAACTTGGCATTAAACCAGGATTGTGGGCCACAGAACACTGAGAATGAAACTCCTACCAAGAGATAGACCTTTAATTTCAAAGTTCAGTGTACAAGGTTTTCTTTCCAATGTTTCCCTGTCTAATGTCATACTGACATTAGCATCGGCAAAGAATACTGAATCGGAAATGCAGCAATTGTGTACTTTAAGTCAAAGAAAGGCTCAAAGGCATGAGAGGTTCATTTCAATTGTTCAGGGTCAGTGGGTAATTAATTCCCTTCCTCCTCATAATAAAGGAAATCTTGGTTGTAATGTTGAAGATGGTCATGTGCCATTAATAGTGAAAAAGATCTATTAAGGATGTTCTATGGCTGTTTGATGCTTCATGGTGAATTGACTGCAAAAGCTCTGAGTATATGATTGATCAGCAGTACTCACAATGGTTCAAGAGGTGGAAGCACTGGAAACACAAGCCCATATTGTTTTCCTTGTCGTAGCACTGAGGCCTAAATTACCTTTGGTTGCTTCACTGGGAAGACCCACATGTACAGCAGCAGATTCCCAAAGCAGGCACTCCATTTCACTCTCTGATATGGAGAGAGGTTACAAGGTGGCAAGGGGAAAAGATTATAGGCTGCGCATACAGCTTCCTTAAAAGCAAAAGCAAATCCTCACTGACTCCGGAAAATTCTTGACACATGACTGCTCAGAGTGGAGAATAATTTTAAAAAGAGACGAGTTTTATGGACGATACAGAGCAACAATAAATCATAGTACTCATGACTACTGCAGCCAAAGGAGTGCTGATAGATTGACAACAACCTCGCCTAACCATTGGGTTGGATGGTTGGATTACCGCTATTCTCAGAGATCTCTACTGACTCACTGTCCCATCTGACTGGTTTACCAAACTATTTTTATTCCTTTGGAGACTAGACTCTCAAATTGAACAACCGAATCACAGTAAAATGCATGGAAGATGGAACATTAAATGGCACAGGAACAATTCCGTCAGCTCACTACTTCTGGGCTGAACATAATGCCAATCTAACTAATCCTACACGTGGCTGGTATCCAGCTGTTCCCTGCCTGTTTATGTAAATGTTTAAAAGGATCTTAAACATCACTAATTGTATCCTCTTCGACCACCTTCTATGTAGGTGTGTTCCAGGCATTTACCACCCTGCATAAAAATCTTCTGTCACATATTTCCTTAAAACTTTCCCCCTCTCTCCTTGAACCGATACCCTCTAGTATTTGATATTTCCACTGTGGGAACAAAGTTCCTGATGGTCTATCCTATCTATGACCCTCAGAAAATTATAAACACCTATCAGATCACCCCTCAGTCTTTGATGCTCCAGATAAAATAACCCAAATTTTTCCAACCTCTCCCTATAGCTCATATGCTCCAAACCAAGCAACGAACTTGTGTGGTGACCAGAATTTCACACAATATTTCAGAAGTGCATTAACTGAAGTTTTATAACAGGTGTAACATGACTTGACAAGTTCTATACTCAATGCCCTGACCAATGAAGACCATAAGTATCCCATAAGCCTTCGTCACCATCCTATGGCTTGTGTTGCCACTTTCAGGGGGCGATAGACTTGCACCCCAAGATCCCTCCGTATATCAGACACTCTAAGGGTCCTGCCATTTACTATATACTTGCTTCTTGCATTTTATCTCCCAAACTGCAACACCTCACACTTGTCCAGGTTAAATTCCATTGCCCAATTCTCTGCCCAGATTCCAACTGATCTATATCCTGCTGTATCATTTGAACTTAATCACAACTCCAACAATTTCCATATCATTTGAAAACTTAACTGATCAGACCACTTGCCCAAATCATATATATGTCAAACACCAGAGGTTCCAGCATTGATCATTGCAGAACATCACCGGTCACAGACTTCCATTCAGAGAAATACTCCTCACCCACTACACTCTGTCGTGCATGACGAGGCCAATTTTGTGCCTGATTTATTTATTCACTGTGAATCTCATGTGACCTAATCTACTGGACCAGTTTATCATGTAGACAACATCCACTGAGCTACTTTCATCAACTATCTTCACCACTTCCTCAAAAAAACTCTTATCAAATTTGTGAGACATGACTTTCCCTAATAAGTCCATCCTTTTCTAATCTTCTTCAATAATAATATGAGGATTACTGGCCTATAATTTGCTTGATAATCCCTATTGTCCTTCTTAAGCAGAGGAACAACACTAGCTATTTTCAGCGGGACATCACCTGTTTCCATACAATTTACCCCATGAGAAGAGGCCCTCTGCCCCATTGAATCTTCACCAAACATCACCACAATTCTTTACATAGATCCTCTAATAGCCATTTTATGCTTCCCACATTCTTACCAAGTCCCCCAAGCTTTACCATACACTTTCACAAAGGGGAAATTTAAAGTACATGTCCAATTTAACCTACCAATCTGAACTTTAGGATGTGCAAGAAGACTGAAGCATCAGAGGAAATCTAGCCAGTCACAGGGAGAACTCCACACAAAACCAGAGGAGAGATTGATCAGGTGAGGAAGAAGCTCTATATGCTGTACCATTGTACTTTTGACCTTCAGGTTTACTCAATTAACTGCAGTGATCCCCATTAGCAATGTCCTGTGAAGGCTGTCTGCTACTAAACCTGAACCTACTGATGCCCAAGAGAATAAGTGATTAAAAAGGTAAAGTATCCTCGATAGTAACAACTTATCCACAATAAACAATGCACTTTCCTTGATGAGTGGTGCATTTGGCATTCTTAGTCAAAGAGTACATGTCCTTGGGAAAGCTGTATTAAGGAAAATGTGATGTCAAAGTCTGCACTGGTCGTAGTCAAAGAGTACATGTCCTTGGGAAAGCTGTATTAAGGAAAATGTGATGTCAAAGTCTGCACTGGTCGAAGGTCTCTTCCTCTGCTATTCCTTCTTTGTTTCCTATTGCATCCCCAAATCATGGAAAACTGGAGTGTGCAACGCCTGCTTGTTGAACTACCTCATGAGGAGAGACGGAATGTGAAGGAAGGTGAGCAGGATTAATGGAAGGCTCATTGAGTTGGTGTCCCATTCTCTGCTGCAGGATTTTGTCAATGCTGATTGATCAGTGACAGTGCTGAGGCGATGGATTTCGCAGCTCCCCCAGCCAGATGACATTTTTTGTTTTTGGTCTTTCTTCCTGACTGTGTTCAACAGCAAGGATCACTGAAAGAACAGCTGAAAGAAGAGAGCAGGTTTTAATCAGTTGGAGGTGATGTTGCTTCTGTTCGACTTGACCTTGAGTCCTCTGGAGCCAAGGACAAAGACTCCCGTGGCTACCCAACTGTATTGCAATGTCTGCTGGACCATTCCTGCAGTGCAACAGGATCTACACGAGGTGAGGAGCTAGCCTGTCATGCTTGATAAAAGATCTGATTTGGTGATTTAACTATATACCCTGGTGTTTGATCAGGGTAGGAGAGGGCTCTCTAATTTTGAACAAATCCCTAGATCCACTAAGGTGAAATGAAATTCTTCACTCACATAGAGCTCACAGAGTAGACCGCTTACAAATGAGCACAAAGACAATGGAATGGTACGAAATATAAGAGCTCAAATTGGGCTGATGTGACAACAAAGTGAGGCTATTTATGAGGTTTTATTCTTGTCAATAAGGTTACCAAGTGTGTTGGCAAATTATTTTATCTCCTCTATTATAATGACATATTTACACTTGCAGTTTGCCCAAACCTCAATGTCATTTAGCACTTTCAAATTTAGACTGCAGACTCACAGTAAGCCCCCTGGTTCATCCTGGAATTACAGGGCTCTAGTTCCACATGACCCAAGATCAGGTTCAAAAACACCAGCATGGCATGTTGTTACACTGCTTGAGGTTTAAATCAAAGCTCACCTTATCCTTTCACTGTGTGTCAAGTGTTAGGAAGTCACAAAGTTATAAATGAAAAGTTAATGGTGACAGCTACAGCCAAGCTGTCAAAGCTTGTGAACGAATTTCAGCAATTAAGATTAAAAACTCTGTGGCATTTACTCTGGACCCAGCTTTGTTATATACTTAAGAACATTGAGCAGCATATGAGCCTTTCTGTTAGAATTTATTGATTTGCTGTCAAAATTTTCAAACAAATCTAACCTTGCAAGAAAAATGAATCTATTCTATTTGTTTGACTTCAGCCTTTGTAAGTTTGATTAAAACAAGATGGACTTGCACCTCTATAAATGTTGCATGTTTTGGCAAGTTATGTGAGAAGAACAGTGACTACTGAGGATCTGATATCGGTCAATGGTACTTCTCCACTGGTCTAAAATTGGCAGTTCAGCAATCTGACGTAGACAAAGTCCAAATTCTTTTGTATTAATGGAAACACATCAACCTGAGTATGTTTCAATGTCCTTTTTAGTGGAATTCTGAAAGGAACAAGACCTGAATTTAAATAGGTTGTTTCTTGACCTCAGATCTCCACAAAACACTTCAGAGCTAATAATTCTTTGTTATTGGCTGCTATACTATCTATAGTAAAACAATTTACAGAGCAAGCAGCCAGTAAATGCAATGTGATAATGATCAAATAAGCTGCTCAGTGCGTGCACTTGTACGGCTGGAAAATTGTCACAGCTCCACAATAAATTTAGCAATCTATTCACGAGCTCCAAGCCTAAGCCTATGATGGCACCAGAAATCTCTCTCAGGATGGGGGTAGCAGTCTATGGGCAGATTATCTGATCTGGAAAAATCTGAGCTGTCCCTAATGTTCCACTAGTGGAGCAGGTTCCCTGTTGAGGTTAGACCAGGTTTCCTTGGAAGGTTAAGCCTGATCCTTCATGGCATTGGAGGTGTTTCTGGTGGGCCAGGAGACCAACCATCAAGAGATGGGATGAATATTTGTTCATATGGGTCTGGAGTGTGTGCTTCAGTAGGGAATTTAGATGAATAAGTTGGAAGTCCTTTGTCAGTGGGTTTGTGGGTAATCAGTCGATGGTCACTGCATTGCTCTCAGTGTTACAGAGAAGAATTTCATGGCATTCCAGAGATGGATACTTACTACATTTGTGTGACATCTCCTGACCAATAATGAACATCAGTCTTCAGCTAGAACAAGTGAAGGAATTTCCATATAGTTTACTCACCTTAACTACATTGACCTGAAAGTGTTGTAACTGAGTCAGTAAATAGTCAAGAAGGATGCTAAGACATGTGATTGTTGGACAGTAGCGAATGGCCAGCCGCAGACCTGTCCACAGCTCTGCCCTGACTTTCCAAGACTGCAGACAAAAGATCAAAGCCACAACCTTAGTCCCTTTGAATCCTATGTGTTCTGAAGCAGGTTTGCAGAGAAAATAGATCTTGCATAGGTGTTTCTTCAATGTCCTGATGTTATTCAGCATGACAAGTCAGATCTAAGTCATCTGCATTTCACAGAGGTATGACTGGGTGGAAGAAAAGTCATTGTTGAGGAATGCTGGTTCCTGCTCCTGCAAGGTCTGAGAGCCTGTTACTGGTTTGGATGCAGTTTCATTTCACTTATCACATGTACATCACAACGTACAGTGAAATACGCCATTTGCATTAACAACCAACACAACTTAATGGTGTGCTTGGGACGGCCGTCAAGTCTCACCACAAATTCCAGACCAATGTAACATGTCCACAATTGGTTTTGCATGATTGGCTGATCTGATCTCCAGAATGTCATCAGAACCATCACTGTTAATCATGGAATTAACAAGTTGCAGGGTTATTCACAGCAGAAGACTATGGAGAGTTTCAACTTCAGTCCTATCGCCAACATAATGTCACAGTCGCCGGACAGGTAAGCATGCACGGCCCAAGGCTTCAGGTCATCCTAGAATCCAGTGAGTGATGGTGATGCAAGAATACTAACTGAGGATTTGAGGGAGAGAGATTGCTCACTATGATTTTTCCCTTCCTCCAAGAGATTCATGGCCTTGACTCCCCAATTGAGCTTCCAGTTTTAGAGGAATGTCATTATTTCAGCACAAGGTGGAACAGAAGGTGTGAACATTATAAGATAGAATAGTAGACACTGAGAAGCAAAATCATAGACTCAGAGAAGCAGGAATTGATCTCGTAGCCACTAAATACCCAGGATTCCACTAGATTACAAAATCCATCCATGTTAACCCAGAATACAGTCAGGGATTGAGTTGATGAGACAGAGAATTCTTCAGATTTACAATTCCACTGGAAGAAACTTTGCTTCATCTCCATCCAAGATGGACCTTGAAATAGAAATGAAATCAAAGGTTAGACTGCCAAGGAGTGGAATGAAACCAAAAATATCATTCTTATTAGCACTGTGTCCTAGATTTTTCACACTGTGTTATTTCAACATTGGGATTAACCTATTTAAACACAGGTCAGCAAACTGGGTTACATCACCTTCTTATATCATTGAATGTCCTTATGGTGTCCTGGAAAACAAAAGTGTAAATTTTTGCTTTGAATTTTAATTAATATTTATTGGACGATTAATGTGCTATGTACTCGCTAAAGTTACCAGAAGAGCTAAGTTTGGCAGAGATTTTGGAAGTGTGACAGCAGTCTGATAGAGGTTCATTAGCTTTGATAGCTCATGTCCCCCTTGGGTAATAATGGAAGTTGATGGTTGCCTGAATTATATAGGGAAATATGGGAGCTTTTGGAAGTCTATATCTTCTCTAAAGTCTTGACATCTTTGCCACAGTATGAGAAGGCCTTGAGAGGAGAGCAAAAAAGATCTACCAAAATGTTTCCATCAATCACTAACCTTAATTACGTGGACAGTGTAGAAAAGCTGGGGATATTGTACTTGACTTAGGGCAAGTTTAAAGATTATATGTGACATGTTGTATGATGTGGGCAAACATGGTTTTCCATCTGTCTTTATTCCGATCATTGCCTATACAGAATGCCCCCCTCACACTGTTCTTATTGTTTTCTCTATCCAAGACCATGATTGTTCGTGGTAATTTTTTTCTACAGAAGTGGTTTTCTATTGCCTTCTTCTGGGCAGTGTCTTTAAAAGACGGGTGACCCCAGCCATTATCAATACTCTTTAGAGATTGTCTGCCTGTTGTCGGTGGACTCGTGATATGCACCAGCTGCTCATACGATCCACTATCTGCTCCCATGGCTTCACATGACCCTGATCGGTTGGGGGGGGGGCGGGGAGGGCACTAAGCAGGTGCTACACCTTGCCCAATGGTGACCTGCAGACTACCGGAGGGAAGGATCACCTTACAGCTCCTTTGGTAAAGACATATTGCTACCACACCACCCAAAAAAATTATATAATTAAGCATTTAGACTGATAAATGTATAGACAGAGTAAACAGAGAGAACTGTTACTATTGGTGGAAAGTATGCAGGAACATAGAATAAAGGTGTTTATCAAAAGAACTCAGGGTGACATTTTTACACAGTAAGTGGATATGTTCCATAATGTATTGTTAGGGAATTTAATGGAGGCAGATTCAAATGTAGCATTCAGAAAGGAGCTGGATAAACATCTGGATGGAAAGAGTTTTGTGGACAGAGGAACGAAAATAATTTGTATTGAGCTGGCTGAATCATCTCCTTCCATACTGTACTCATTCGGTGATTCTTTGATTCTGAATGGTAAAGTGATACAGAACCAACAAAGGCCAAATTGAACTCTTCCAGCTGTGTCAACTATCCCTGCTCTTCCCATGAACCCATCAATCATTTATCCTGTTACCACTGAATCGGTTTGCACTTCCTTTTCGGGCAATTCATTCATTAAAAAATTAACTGACTTGTGTTTCATCTTTGGATCATTTTCAAAGTGTGGTAAAGCCCACATCTCCTATTCAGCAGCTTCCTCTCACTAGAAGCAGGTTCATATTTGCTTTATCAAAATCCATCCAGAATTTCAACATTCCTGTTAAATCTTGGTCATGCCCCTTAAAATGTTCTTTTTTTTGATGAAAAACATGAAATACATAATAAACGTCCTCATGTCATTCCAGTTAATCTCCTCGACATCCTCCCTAAAGTCATGACATCTTTGCCAAAGCATGCTGCTCAGAATGCCAGAGTCTACAAATCTAAACCTAACCAATGTGTTACTAAAATTAGAGGTTTCAATAAATAATAAACCTTGGTTTAGACCTTATCAGCAACTTTCCAAGGACACATTAAGTTCAAACCTGACTTGCAGATCTCCTTTTGGTAAATGCATTTAACAGGTCGTTTGCACAGGAGTTTCCATGCAACAGAGCAAAACGAAACATGAATTCCAAATTCAGAGGTGTGTGCTTAGCCCCTTGCTCTACTCACTTCACATTTATGACTGTGTGGGTAAGCACAGCTCTATATTTAAGTTTGTTGGTGACACCACTGTCGTAGGCTGAATCAAATGTGGTAATGAATTAGCATATAAGAGGGAGACTGAAAATGTGGTTGAGTGGTGCCACAACAACCTCTCGCTCAATGTCAGCAAGGCCAAAGAGACTTCAGAAGGAGGAAACTGGAGATCCATGAGCCTGTCCTCATCAGAGGATCAGAAGTGGAATGGATCAGCAACTTTAAATTCCTTGGTGTTAGCATTTCAGAGGACCTGTTCTGGGTCCAGCACATAATTGCAATTATAGAAACATAGAAACATAGAAAATAGGTGCAGGAGTAGACCATTCAGCCCTTCGAGCCTGCACCACCATTCAGTATGATCATGGCTGATCATCCAACTCAGAACCCTGTACCTGCCTTCTCTCCACACCCCCTGATTCCTTTAGCCACAAGGGCCGTATCTAACTCCCTCTTAAATATAGCCAATAACTGGCCTCAACTGTTTCCTGTGGCAGAGAATTCCACAGATTCACCACTCTCTGTGTGAAGAAGTTTTTCCTAATCTCGGTCCTAAAAGGCTTCCTCTTTATCCTCAAACTGTGACCCCTCGTTCTGGACTTCCCCAACATCGGGAACAATCTTCCTGCATCTAGCCTGTCCAATCCCTTTAGGATTTTATACGTTTCAATCAGATTCCCCCTCAGTCTTCTAAATTCCAACGAGTATAAGCCTAGTTCATCCAGTCTTTCATCATATGAAAGTCCTGCCATCCCAGGAATCAATCTGGTGAACATTCTTTGTACTCCCTGTATGGCAAGGATGTCTTTCCTCAGATTAGGGGACCAAAACTGCACACAATACTCCAGGTGTGGTCTCACCAAGGCCTTGTACAACTGCAGTAGTACCTCCCTGCTCCTGTACTCGAATCCTCTTGTTATAAATGCCAGCATACCATTCGCCTTTTTCACCGCCTGCTGTACCTGCATGCCCACTTTCAATGATTGGTGTATAATGACACCCAGGTCTCGTTGTACCTCCCCTTTTCCTAATCGGCCACCATTCAGATAATAATCTGTTTTCCTGTTTTTATGAAAAAAACATGGCAGCGCCATTACTTCCTTAGGAGTTTGCAAGGAGTTGGCATGATATCTAAAACTTTGACAAACTTCTATAGATGTGTGATGGAAAGTATAGACTGGCTGCATCAAAGCATGGAATAGAAATACCAATGCTCTTGAATGGAAAATCCTACAAAAGGTCATGGATATGGCCCAGCTGATCACTGGTAAGGCCTCCCCACCATTGAGAACATCTGCACAGAGCATTGTTGCAGGAAAGCAGCATTCACCAACGGGGCCCCAACCACCAGTGTCATGCCCTTTTCTCAATGCTGCCATCAGGAAGAAGGTAGAAGATCATCAGGACTTGCACAACCAGGTTCAAGAACAGTTATCACCACTCAGCCATCAGGCTCTTGAAATGAAGGGGATTACTTCACTCAATTTCTATTATGGCTATTATTCCATTGTGAATTTGTTGAGTATGCCTGCTAGAAAATGAATCTCAGGGTTGTGTATGGTGACATTTATGTACTCTGATAATAAATATATTTTGAACTTTGAATTGTCAGAAATTAATGAACTGATTCTCAAACATTGGATAGGATAAATACAGCACCTGTTAAAGATAACTTTCTCCACTCAGAACATCAATTTTAATTCAATATGTGGTGAAATATGTATGCTTGCCAGCAAAATGTCCACAGGAATAACTTTTCGGTCAGCTTAAAGCACAGGCTCTTTAATGTTCATTTGAATTGGGTTGTATCCATTGATATGGATGATAAACACAAGGTCAAATGAACCTTCGAGAAATTAATATGTTATTGAAGGGTCTTGGCCCAAAATATCGACTGTTTATTTCCCTTAATAGATGCTGCTTGGCTTGCTGAGTTCCTCTACAAATTTTTGTGTGTTGCTCAAGATTTCCAGCTTTTGAAGAAACTCTTTGTTTAAGGCAAACTACCTGGCCTGAAGTGCTGGCTAGCCTTCCTTGTGAACATAGCCGCTGGCAAGAATCCAGAGTACATCTTCTGATGAGACCATTCCCAAGGAGAGGACAAAAATTGGGGCAAACACAGGGAAGTCCCAAAATTCACTGTCCTATACCTTAAGTCATTTTTGCTTTTTCGTTCATTTCCATTTTCCACAGCTGGAGGCCTGGAGTCCACACAAATAGACACAGTTGGAGGCCTCTCTCCACAACTGGACTCCCAAAAGCTGGAGACTTCTCCAACAGCTGGAGACCTCTCCCCACATATGAAGGCTACTCCCTACAGTTGGAAAGTTCTCACAAAGCTGGATTCCTCTCCCCCAGAGCTAGAGACAACTCCTCACAGCTTAACAGCTAGAGCAGGACAGCTTACAGATGGATACCCCACATCTGGAAGCCTCCTACAGCTGGAGGCCATTTTCCAAAGCCAAAGACTTCCCCACAGCTGGAAGCCAGTCACCATAACTGGACACCACTCACCATAGCTGGATGCCTCACAACTGGAGACTTCTCCTCATAGCTGGAAACTTTCCCCACAGTTGAACACCACTCCATACATTTAGAGGCTTCTCCTACAGCTGGAGGCTTATCCAACAGCTGGGTACAACTCTCCACAACTGGAGACTCATCTCACAGCTGAAGACTACTTCCCACAGCTAGAGGCCACTACCCACATCTAGACATCACTCCCCACAACTGGAGTTCTACCTACAGTAATGTCAAATTCCAATGATGAATGCGAAGTTTTCAAAGGTCAAAATTGCAAGAAATCAATTTTAGAAACTTCTGTTTAAGATGTTTTAAATGCCAGAATATATGTTTGATGTTTTAATTTAAGCTATCATTTTTAGTTTTCTACTTTTATAACATTCCCCAACCTAGATAAACTTTACAAATTCCTAGCGCATCACTATTTGGGTAGTCTACCTCATGAATAAATTCAACATAAATTTCCTAATGACGACTGAATCTTCCACAGTCATTTCCAAAGAAGGAAATTCTTGTCTCAGATAGTGCACTCCATCTGCCCTGTTTCTGGTTGAGGGATCTTTCCCGTTCAAATCTCAGAATGGCATTGCTGGAAAGTGATGTCAGCAAAGCAATGATACGATCAGCAACCTTGGTGTAACATAACACCCCCACAAGTCTTCACAGGAATGTTATCAAACAGAATTTAACAAAGAACCACCGATGGTCAAAAGCTAACTCAAAAGATTGGTTTTCAGAAGCTTTTTAAAGGAAAAAAGAGAAAACCTTGGGAAAGGAATTTCTCATGGAAGGAGGAAGACAGTTGCTGGCAGAAAGGTTGGGTAGAGGCCTCTAAAGGTTGCTGCCTGGTTAAATAACCTGTGGTGGTAACTGACCATCATTGTCAATTTGAGGATAACTACCAGCTGGCATTTGTAGAACTCAACCTCATGGACCCTCTTGACACTTCAACCATTCACCAATTTGTTTCAAATGCCTTCGTTGAACAGAAACCTAACCAGTCACCATTTCTCACTCGCCCCTCCCTCACCTGGGGAAAATTATTCTCATATTGGCAGTACTTCTTTGTATTCACTCCCACCATCTGCAAGAGTTAGGTTTGGGCATCAGCTCTGCCTGTGTTTTGGTGGGACAAATGGAACCATCTCTGTTGTGAAGGCCAACTTTAGGACACCCTAGAAGAGGGTGAGCCCTCACAAAGCATGAGGCTCCAATGGTGTACCTGACAGGGCACTGAAAACCCATGCCCATCAACTGGCTGGAGTGTTCAAAACAATTTTTACCTCTCTCTGCTGAAGTCGGATATTCCCACCTGCTTCAAAAAGGCATCGATCATACCTGTCCCCAGGAAGAGCAGCGTGAGCTGCCTCAGCAATTGTAAGACCATAAGATATAGGAGCAGATTTTGGCCAATTGGCCCATCGAGTATGTTCTGCCATTTCATCATGGCTGATCCAGTTTCCTCGCAGCCCCAGTTTCCTGCCTTCTCCCCATATCCCTTCATGCCCTGACCAATCAAGAATCTATCAACCTGTGCCTTAAATATACATAAAGACTTGGCCTCCACAGCTGCCTGTGGCAAAGAATTCCACAGATTCACCACTCACTGGCTAAAGGTCTTCCTCCTCACCTCCATTCTAAAAGGACGCTCCTCTATTCTGAGGCTGTGTCCTCTGGTCTTAGACTCCCCCACCATAGGAAACATCCTCTCCACATCCACTCTATCACAATCTTTCACTATTTGATAGGTTTCAATGAGATTACTCCTTATTCTTCTGAATTCCAGTGAATACAGGCCCAGAGCCATCAAGAGCTCTTCATATGACAGATCATTCAATCCTGGAATCATTTTCGTGAGCTATCTTTGAACCCTCTCCAATTACAGACATCCTTCCTAAGATAGGGGGCCCAAAACTGCTCACAATATTTCAAGTGAGGCTTCACTAGTGCTTTATAAAGTTGCACCATTACATCCTTGCTTTTATGTTCTAGTCTTCTTGGGCAAATTTATGGCAGATGCAATTTAATGTGGATAAGTGTGAAGTTATCCACTTTGGTGGCAAAAATAAGTAAACAGATTATTATCTGAATGGTGGCTGATTAGGAAAAGGGGAGGTGCAATGAGACTTGGGTGTCATTATACACCAGTCATTGAAAGTGGGCATGCAGGTACAGCAGGCGGTGAAAAAGACGAATGGTATGCTGGCATTTATAGCAAGAGGATTGGAGTTCAGGAGCAGGGAGGTACTACTGCAGTTGTACAAGGCCTTGGTGAGACCACACCTGGAGTATTGTGTAAAGTTTTGGTCCCCTAATCTAAGGAAAGACATCTTTGCCATAGAGGGAGTACAAAGAAGGTTCACCAGATTGATTCCTGGGATGGCAGGACTTTCATATGAAGAAAGACTGGATGAACTGGGCTTGTACTCGTTGGAATTTAGAAGATTGAGGGGGGATCGGATTGAAACGTATAAAATCCTAAAGGGATTGGACAGGCTAGATGCAGGAAGATTGTTCCCGATGTTGGGGAAGTCCAGAACGAGGGGTCACAGTTTGAGGATAAAGGGGAAGCCTTTTAGGACCGAGATTAGGAAAAACTTCTTCACACAGAGAGTGGTGAATCTGTGGAATTCTCTGCCACAGGAAACAGTTGAGGGCAGTTCATTGGCTATATTTAAGAGGGAGTTAGATATGGCCCTTGTGGCTACGGGGATCAGGGGGTATGGAGGGAAGGCTGGTGCAGGGTTCTGAGTTGGATGATCAGCCATGATCATAATAAATGGCGGTGCAGGCTCGAAGGGCCGAATGGCCTACTCCTGCACCTATTTTCTATGTTTCTATGTTTCTATATTTCTATGAAATGAATGCTAACATCGCATTTGCCTTCCTCACTACAGACTCAAACTTCAAATTAACCTTTAGGGAATCCTGCACAAGGATTCCCAAGTTCCTCTGCACCTCCATTTTTTTGTGTTTTCTGTCCATTTAGAAAAGTCTATCTACCAAGTTGCTTGACCATACACTTCCCAACACTGTATTCCATCTGCCACTTCTTTGTCCATTTTCCTAATCTGTGCAAGTCCTTCTGTAGCCTTTCTGCTTCTTCAATAGTACCTGCCTCTCCACCTATCTTCATATTGTCTACAAACTTTGTAACAAAGCACACCTTTATCAATAGAGACACACCTCAAAGATGTATGCTTAGCTACAGCTCCACTCTCTCTACACTCACGTCTGCATAACTAAGCACAGTTCAGATACCATTTACAAATTCACTGATGACACCAGTGTTGCTGGCAGAGTCTCAGAGACGACATACAGAGGTGAGATAGATTGGTTGATTGGTGCTGCGACAACAGCCTTACGCTCAATATCACTAAGACCATAAGATATAGGAGCAGAATTAGGCCATTTGACCAACAGGTCTGCTCCGCCATTTTATCATGGCTGACCCAATTTTCTTCTCAGCCCCAATCACCTGCCTCCTTCCCATATCCCTTCATGCCCTGACCAATCAAGGACCTACCAACCTTTGCCTTAAATATATATAAAGACCTGGCATCCACAGCTGGCTGTGGCAAAGAATTCCACAGTTGTGGACTTCAGGAAAGGAAAGTTGGGAGAACACACATGAGCCCTCACTCGGGTGTCAGCAGAGGAGAGAGTGAGCAGTTTCATGTTCCTGTGCATCAGCATCTCAGAGGATATATCCCTGGGCCTAACATATTGATGCAATTAATAAGAAGGCACACCAGAGATTCTACTTCATTAGCGTTTGAGGATATTTGACATATCACCAAGGAATAGCAAATTTCTACAGAGCAATCTGACCTAGCATAGAGACTTCAATGCACTAGAGAGTAAGAGGCTGCAGAGGGACGTAAGCTCAATGAGCTCCATCATAAGCTCAAGCCTACCCGCCAACAAAGACATCTTTCAAAGGGGATTTCTCAAGAAGGTAGGAACTTACCATCCAGAACGTGCTCTCTTCTCATTATTACCACTGGGGAGGAGGTACAGGAGCCTAAAGACAGAAACTCAGTGTTTTAGGAATAGCTGTTTCGTCTCCACCATCAGATTTTAATATAGTCCACGAACCCATGAACGCTACCTCAGTATTTCTCTGTTCCATTATTTATTTCTTTATTATAGTAACTTCGTCGTAATTTTTATGCCCTGCACAATGAAACAACAAATTTCAATAACAAACCTGAATCTGATTCTGACTCAATTAATAATTTAGTCTCAGGAAAACGCCTTTTCCAGAATATTGCTGAATGTATCATTCTTTCAGCCCTCCATCCCCACTTACGATGCTCTTGTTCTTAATTTCTGCCCTTTCATCCTGCACATTTATCTTGTCTTATTCCCATTTACTGTCATGCTAAGCTAAACTCACCTTCCTGTTCAGCGTTTCACAGGGGATCTCCCTCTTTATGGAAGCCTGGTCCATAACCACTCCCAACATTGCGTCATCCTCCTACATCACCTTCCTACACAAGAGCTGAGATGGTTGTGTGATTGAGGCATCAACCTAAAATATAATGGCAGTACTCTGCAAAGCTCAGGCATTGTGGCAATACCATTAAAGAGGGGGCAATGGGATCAATGTGATTATGCCCCATGAGAAAAAGAAAAGAAGAGAAAAAAAACATAAAAGTTATGTGCCAGTTATTCAACTTGTTCTATTACTAAGGACCCCCAACACCCACGTCATGCCTTTACCATCAGGTAGGAGAAACAGAAGCTTGAAGGCACACACTCAGAGATTCAGGAACAGCTTCTTCCCCTCTGCCATCCAATTCATAAATGGACATTAAACCCTTGGACACTACCTCACTTTTTTTTTAATGCAGTATTTCTGTTTTTTGCACATTTTTTTTATTTATTCAATATGTACACTGTAATTGATTTATTTAATTATTTATTATTTTTATTTTATTCGTTATTTTTTGTCTCTTCTGTATTATGTATTGCATTGAACTGCTGCTGCTAAATTCACAAATTTCACGTCACATGCCGATGATAATAAACCTGATTCGGATTCTGAATCTGTTTCCTCTTCCTTCCGACCCAAAACTGGAAAAGGTGCATGCAGTTCAGCTGATTTGGCATTTGCCATTGCAAACATTTCATTCTGGAGTTATACATAACAGTAGCTACACTTCAGATATGCTTCACTGATTGTAGAATGAAATGCAACGCCTTTGGGTCATGAATGACAAAATAGAAATTCGAGTTTTGCTTCTTCCCACATTTCTTTCAACATGTCAGTACTGACACCTTCAGGATTGGTTGACCTTCACAAGCCAAGCCCTGCATGGCAGCTTAAAGCCTTGGACACACCTGAAGCTGTTAAAATAGATGCAGAACAGAGGACCCAAAATAAATTGATTCATACGAAGTCAATAATCACAAACCGCAACATCAATCATTTCACTGACAGAATGACACCTTCATTTTAATCACTCAATGGATACTAAAATAATGAGCAATGAGCGCCGTAATTTTTCTTGCTTAAGATTGATTTTGCAAGTTTTACTTAGTGAGGCTTTTCCCTTGGGGGAGTACTGCCTGTTTTGAGTTATTGTGAAACTGTCCTATAAACTGCAAGTGGTGAGAACAACAGAATTTTCTAATCAATCTTCCTAATTCATCAGATTCAAACACTAATAAAAAAGATTGTTGAATTAATTTCCTGTTTAAGAACTTAAAAGCAGAACACCAGGCACAGCAAATGACTAGTCGACACAATCAGATAGTCTTACACATTAAAGTCAAAATTGGGATCAGAGGGTCTATTGATAATTTTAAAGCCTTCAGACCCTGCTTATTGCATCTCAAATAACAAACTTATTCTATCTAAAGGCTTTTTGAAAGACTGACTTCCCTCTGTGCACTAATTAAATAGTATATCTGGAGCAAAATATGGAGCCATAGAACCATTGTTATACAGGGGCTGCATGGTAGCATAGTGGTTGGCACAAACAAGAGAAAATCTGCAGATGTTGGAAAATCTCAATAACGTACACAAAATGCTGGAGGAACTCAGCAGGCCAGGTAGCATCTATGGAAAAGAGTGCAGTCGACGTTTCAGGCCGAAACCCTTCATGCTTTATAGCAGCCCATTGTGCTGCTTGCATTTAGAGCAGCAATGTAGGTCCTCCATCTCTCATGGTGTTGAGGAATTCCTTCATTGTGGCAGTAGCTTCCACTTTCCTTACTCTTCACCACTATCAGTCATGCAAGTCCTGGGTGGAAACTCAGGAATACCGTCACACTCCTCTCATTGCGGTATCCATAACAAGTTTGTTAGCCCTGAGCTGAACTCCCGAATCTGGAAGAATGGTGGACCACTCTAAGTCGAGCCTCCCACAGTCCAGAGACGTACCGGTTGGTAGGTTAATTGGTCATTGTAAATTGTCCCCCGATTAGGCTCAGAATTATCCAGGGGATTGCTGGGCAGCGTGGCTCAATAAAAAAATAAAACTGTTCCTAAAGACCACTGACCCTTTATACTAATACAACTTTTTAATTGTCTCCTCAGCTTCAGATTCAGATTAGCTTAATGTCAAATGCATCAGGGTGCAATGAAATTCCTTGCTCATGTGAAGCTCAGAGTGTACAGTCATAATAAAATCAGTAATAAATATTGTGATGAGCTCAAAAGCAACAGAATGGCACCAGGTATAGTAGTTCAAAGTGAGAGTGCAAAAAAGAAATGCTGAAGTGACAATAATAGAGGAGGTCAAATTAAGAGCTTGGGAACATAATGGCACTACCTGATGTGATACCGAGTGTGAAACCAGGAGCTTGATGGTAGTGGGGAAGAACCTGCTCGGAGTCTGGCTGTCCAGGCTTTCAAGCTCCTGCATCTTCTTCCAGAAGGAAGAAGAGAGAGAGAAGGGAATGGCCAGGTTAGCAGGAACCCTTGGAGATACTGCTAGCTTTCTTGAGGCAACTCACTACGAAGAAAGACCAAATTGAATTGAATTAAATGATCTTTATTGTCATTATACATAGGTACAATGAAACTCTGTTTGGCTTCCTCTCAGGCAATTAAATAAAGTGGTAGATAAAAACAAGACAGTAATAGAAAAACAGTATTAAATAGATAAGTAGCAGAAAATAAGCTGCAGCAGCACCAGAATATCACAGTAAAGCACAAAGTGCCATTAGTGCAAGTATTTGAGTCCTTGTGTGTGCTCACAGTCTCAGTCATTGTTCTGTGGGAGTGGTGTAATGGAGGCCACAGCTCTGGGATAGAAGCTGTTCCTCAGTCTATTTGTTCCGGCTTTTAGTGTCCTGAACTTTTTGCTGGACAGCAGCGGGTCAAACAGGGTGCACTCGGGGTGTGTGGTGTCTCTGGTTATGCTGATTGCTTTCCTCCTGAGTCTGCTGGAATAGATGGTGTCCAGTCCTGGGAGCTCCATCCCGACAATTCACTGGGCTGCCTTCACCACGCGATGCAGGTCCTGTCGCTCAGCCGCTGTGCAGCTGGCATGCCACACTGTGGCACTGTTGGTCAGGATGGTTTCAATTGTGCTTCTATAGAAGTTAAGCAATGGCTTTTGTGGGAGTTTGGCCTGTTTCAGCTTTCTGAGGAAGAAGAGTCTTTGTTGTGCCTTTTTTACAAGCAACAAGGTGTTGGTGGCCCACGTCATCTGTTTTGACAATATAACTCCAAGGAACTTTAGATTTTCCACACTTTCCACTACCTCTTCATGTATATGGAGGGGGTATGTACTCTGTCCTTTGATCTCCTGAAGCCAGTGATCATCTCTTTTGTTTTAGAAGTGTTAAGGACCGGGTCGCTGTCCTTACACCACTCCGTCAGATGATCCACCTCAAGCCTATAGGCTGTTTCATCCTCGTCCAAGATCAGGCCAACCACTGTGGTATCGTCCACAAATTTAATTATGGAGTTGGAGGTGTAGATGGGGGTGCAGAAGGAAATAATGAGTCTGCATGGAGTGAGCAGGGTTTACCACTCCCCGTAGGTTCCTATGGTCAAGAGCAGAGCAGTTGCAATGCCAGGCTGAAATGCATCCAGTCAGGATACTTTCTACTGCACAGCTGTAGAAGTTCTTCTCCCCACATTGCCATTCACTTCATTCCAATCAACTTCCCCGAGATTCTACCACACACCTGCACATCAGGAGCAACGTACGGTCATCAGTTAACTTACCAAATCCCAGAACTTTATGACGTGGAAGGAGTCCAGAGCACCCAGGGAAACTCACAAGGCCACAGGAAGAACGTGCGGGCAACATCCAAAAACAAGAAGATACTGGGGAGCAGTTGGTATCCATGCTGAAGTTCTAAAATTAGCACTGAGGAACTTCAGTCAAAAATCCTCAGCCTCATCTCTTATTGTAATCAAGGCTGTACTTAACCAATGAGATAAATTCAACTCTAATCTTTAAAGAGGGGTTTTCCTAATGTCTACCACAGCAAGAGTTGTAATCGGGGTCTTCCTCAACTGCCTCCTGCTAGTGACAGAGGAACGGCTCCTAAATTGTAGAGTGTATTCCATCCATCTATATAGATCAGTGGACATGAGAGTCAGGCCATAGTGATTATAGAGGTCATCCAACACAGAAAAGGCCTTTCAACCCATTGTATTGCTGCTGACCATTAACTGACCATTTACACCAGTACTAATCAATTCTCATTTTGTTCTTCCACCACTTTCATCAACTCGCCGCAGAATCTATCACTCACCTATATGCTTGAGGCAATTTGTAGTGACCCAACTAACCCATCACATTGGAGGAAACTCGCAGAGCCACAGGGAGAATGTGCAAACTCTAAAGGGACCCTTCTCCATTATCGCTTATTATCCATCCATCTATCCATCTCTCTCTCTCTTTCTCTCATTCCCCCCTTCTGTCTGTTTCTCTCTCTGTTTTGTCTTTCTCTCTCTCTGTCTTGTCTCCCTCTCTTTCTGTCTCTCTATCTAGTATTCCTCTCTGTCTTTCTGTCTCTTTCTGTCTCTCTCTGTCTCTCTCTCTCTCTCTCTGTCTGTCTGTCTGTCTCTCTCTCTCTCTCTCTCTGCTTGGTTTCTTTGTCTGTCGCTGTATCTCTCCGTCTGTCTCTCTCACCTATAATCTATTTCCCATTCCTATTTAAATAAAAATGTTTTGCTGCCAAATTTCTTCACTTTTAATCAGTATTCAATTAAATGGCACAAATTATGCTAATTCTAAGCCCAAATGGGACCTCATTGATAATGGAAGTATTACAGCCAAGTCTGTTCATCTAATACGCACACAAATGCAAATTTTGATTGAAAACTATAAGCCTGATGACATGGTTTAATTATCCAGTAAGCACAGGCTACCTAACTGAAATAAAAACAAAAAATGCTGGAAACACTCTGCAGGTCAGGCAGGAGATGAGATGGCAGAAGCATAGTAAGGTGTCAGGTTGCTGACATCAGAAAGCCAGAAGGCCCAAATAAGGTTATTTGACCAAGTGGTTCTCTCTTCACAGCTTCTGCCTTCACTTGCCAAGTGCCTCATGGAATTATATAGCCTGGAACAGCTCCTCGGGCAGAACTTGTCCATGTCAACTGTAGTGCTCAGCTGGCAAATCCCATATGCCCACATTTGGCCCAGAGACTACTAAACATCTCCTATCCATACTCAACTAGATGGCTTTTAAATGTTGCTAATGTGTTCGCCTTAATCACAATTTTCCTCAGCTCACTTCAAACACGCACCACCCTTTGTGTGAAGAAACTACCCCTGATGCCCCTTTTTAAATCTCTTGCCTCTGATCTTGAACACTATTGATTTTAACACCCCATTAATAGGAAATAGACTATGTGTTTCCAGAATGTCTATGCCCCTTGTGATTTTATATGCCTCTGTCAGGTCATCCCTTAATCTCCCACATTCCAGGGAATAGAATCCTTGTCTATGGCTCTTCTTGTAACTCAGGCCCCTAAGTCCTGGCAACATCTCGGTATATTTTTCTGCACGCTTTCCAGTTTAATAACATCTTTCCTACAACAGGGTGATCAGAACTCAGAATCAGAATCAGGTTTACTATCATTGGCATATATCATGAAATTTATTGCCTTGCAGCGGCAGTACATTGCAATACATAATCATTTAAAAAACTATAAATTACAGTAAGAAATATTTATTTAAAAATTAATTAAGAAGTATAATAAAGATTTAAAAAAGAAAAAAAATAGTGAAGTATTGTTCATGGGTTAATTGTCCATTCAGAAATCTGATGGCGGAGAGGAAGAAGCTGTTCCTAAAACACAGACTGTTGTGTGTGAAAATGCCAGGAGATCAGCAGATTCTGAGATACTCAAGCCACCCTATCAGGCACCAAAAGTCATTCCACAAAGTCACTTAGATCACATTTCTTCCCCATTCTGATGCTTAGTCTGAACAACAACTGAGCCTCTTGACCATATCTGTATTGAGTTGCTGCCACATGATTGGCTGATTAGATATTTGCATTAACGAGCTAGTGTACAAGAATGTCCAATAAAGCAGCCACTGAGTGTCATTTAGTTTAAGTAAGTTACTGCATTCACCAGCATAACAGTGATGGCAGTTCCCAGTAATTAATTTGTTGTGAAACAGTGCTTGCATGTCCTAATATTGTGAAAAGCAATAAAAATGCATTTCAGAAAAAATAATTACTGTATGTCATTGGGAACATGCATAACTCATGTAATTCCAACCTCCTGTTGGGCACTGTAGCAATAAATTAACTTATTCTCACCACAGGATAAATATACACATGATGAAGTATGAAGGGCAGGTGGGAGGGAAAAGTCCTTATTAGGGGAATGGGGGTGGAGAGGTTCAGTAGCTTTAAATTCTTTGGCATTAACAGATCAGGCAATCTGTCCTGGGACATCAGAAAGGATGCCCGATAGTACCTCTCCTTTCTTAGACATTTATGTAGACTCAGCAAACCTCCTAAAACTTAGACAAACTTCTATAGATGGACGGTGGTGAATATCCTAACTACCTGCATCATGTCCCAGTACAGAAATACGAATACCTAGAAGTGGAAAGACTGCAGAAAGTAGTGAATATACGTAGCCAAGTCCATCACTGTTGAAGATATTCATAAGGAGGACTACCACAGGAAAGCAGCATCCATCATTCAAGAATCCCACCGTCCAGGCTGTGCCCTCTTATTGCTACTACTATCAGGCAGGACGTACAGAAACCTTAGATCCCACACCACCAGGTTCAGAGACAGTATCACCCTACATCAGTCAGACTCCTGAACCAGAGTGGATAATTTCATTCACCGCTATAATGGTGTGACCTTTGCAGAGACTTGGTTGAGAGGGACAGGAACAGGTGCTTAGTATCCCAGGGATCTGTGGTTTTTGAAAAGATACAGAGTGAGGTAAGAAATGGGGGGAGGGGGGAGTTGCACTACTAATTAGCAAAGATATGAACAAAGAGGGGACATAATAGAGGGCTCATCCACTCAATCTATATAGGTACAACTCAGAAATAGAAAGGGTACTATCACTCTGATAGGGTTGTACTACAGAACAACCCCCTACCCCCGATAGCCACTGGAACATTGAAGAACAAATAGACAAACTGATTAAGACAGATTATGGAAAGGTATAATAATAATAGGGTTGTTGTTCTGGGGACGTCTACTTCCCTAATATAAACCTCTGGGTGCAAGAGGATTAGTTGGATTAGATGGTACAGAATTCTTTAGGTGCATCCAGGAGAGCTTCTTAAATCAATACGTAGATAGTCCAATACGGGGAGGTGATGTACTGGACCTTGTGTTGAGTAATGAGCCTAGCTCACATGACTGACCTTTCAGTAGGTGAACAGTTGGGGAACAGTGAAGTCAACTCCATAAATTTTAAGATAGCTATAGATAAGTATGGACCTTGCAGGAGAATATTAAATTGGAGCAGGCCATAGTAGGAGAGCATTAGACAGGAACGCGGGACAGTTAATAGGGAACAGCTGTTTTTGGGCAAGTCCACATTAAACATATGCAGGGTGTTTAGAGACCAGCTACACAAAGTACAGTACAGGTATGTTCCAGTAGGGCCAAGGGTGGTTGGCAAGTTAGGAAATTTTGGATGAGAGGTAATGAATTTAGTCAAGAAGGAACAGGAAAAGTATGTAAAGCTTAAGAATGTAGAATCAAACAAAGCTCTTAAAACTTATAAAGAAACTAGAAAAGAACTCAAGCAGGGAATTTTAAAAGTCTAGAAGGGACGTTAAAAGTCCTTGGCAAGCAGGATTACAGAAGCAAGGCATATTATACATACATCAAGGGCAAGAGGATAACTAGGAAGAGGGGAGGACTACTCCGGGATAATGGGTAAGTATTTGCTTGGATGTGGCTGAGGTCCTTAATGAGTACTTTAAATCAGTACTTACCAAGAAGAAGGGTGTGGAGGTAGGGAGATCAGTGACAAGTGTATTAATATGCTAGGGCATTTCAAGATAAAGGAGGAGGTAGTGTTAGGTCTCTTAAAAATCATTAAGGTAGATAAGTCCCCAGAGCCTGATGGGATATAGCCCAGGTTATTGAGAGAACCAAAAGAAGAGATTCCTGGGGCCTTGACCAAAATCTTTGTACCCTCTCCATCCACAGGCAAGGTCCTGGAGGACTGGCAAGTAGTTAATGGTGTTCTATTATTGAAGACGGGAACCAGGGGTAATTTCAGACACTATAGACCGATGAGTCTCTTGTCAGTAGTAGGGAAGTTACTGGAGAGAATTCTTAGGGATAAGATTTATGTGCATTTGGAAAACCATGACCTAATTAGGGAGAGCCAGCATGGGTCTGTATGGGACAAATAATGTTTTGGTTTAAATCACGCATTGATTTAAATCAGGTCCAGATGGCGCATGCATACAACACTCCTTTGGTCAACATCTTCTGGATAGATCATGAAACCATATATTTCACTTCTTTTTTTGTCTTTTATGTTTGTTTTTCATCTTGGATATGATTCTGGGACTGTTGGAGCCAGTGATTTACTGCTTGGGTCTTCCAGCGCACTGCGGTTTCTGAGAGGATTCCTAGGGGTAGAGGCAGCATGCAGGAACCTCGTGGCAGGCAGGCTGTGAGCTGATGTTTGACTCCATTTCACCGATTAAATCTTCCATTGTACGCCAATTAAAGCGATGAGGGAGGTTGAAACATCAAGGCAAGTGCGAAGGGTGAGCGGCGGCTGCCTGTCTTTCAATGGCTCTGTTATGGAGAGACAGACAAGTGGGTCACAGTCAGGAGGGAGAAGGGGAAGAGTCAGGTACTAGAGAGTACCCCTGTGGCTGTACCCCTTGACAATAAGTGCTCCTGTTTGAGTACTACTGGGGGGAGGGACGGCCTACCTGGGGGAAGCAACAGTGGCCGTGCCTCTGGCACAGAGTCTGGCCCTGTGGCTCAGAAGGGTAGGGAAAGGAAGAGAAAGGCAGTAATGATAGGGGACTCTATAGTTAGGGGGGTCAGATAGGCAATTCTGTGGACGCAGGAAGGAGACTCAGATGGCAGTTTGCTTCTCAGGTGCCAGGGTTCAGGACGTTTCGGATCACGTCCAAGGTATCCTGCAGTGGGAGGGAGAACAGCCAGAGGTTGTAGTACATATTGATATCAATGACATGGGTAGGAAAAGGGAGGAGGTCCTGAAAAAAGACTACAGGGAGTTAAGAAGGAAGTTGAGAAGCAGGACCGCCAAGGTAGTAATCTCGGGATTACCGCCTGTGCCACGCAACAGTCAGAATAGGAATAGAATGAGGTGGAGGATAAATGTGTGGCTGAGGGATTGAAGCAGGGGGCAGAGATTCAGATTCCTGGATCATTGGGACCTCTTTTGGGGAAGGTGTGACCTGTACAAAAAGGATGGGTTGCACTTGAATCCCAGGGGGATCAATATCCTGGCGAGGAGGTTTGCTGAGGCTACTGGAGAGAGTTTAAACTAGAAATGTTGGGGGGTGGGAACCGAACTGAAAAGACTGGGGAAGAGGAGGTTGGCTCACAAATAGAGAAAGCTTGTAGACAGTGCGAGAGGGAGGATAGGCAGGTGATAGAGAAGGGACGCACTCAAACCAAAGGTTTGAGACGTTACTATTGTAACACAAGGAGTGTTGTGAACAAAGCGGATGAGCTTAGAGCGTGGATCAGTACTTGGAGGTACGATGTAGTGGCCATTACAGAGACTTGGATGGCTCAGGGACAGAAATGGTTACTTTAAGTGCTGAGTTTTAGATGTTTCAGAAAGGACAAGGAGGGAGGCAAAAGAGGTGGGAGCGTGGCACTGTTGATCAGAGATAGTGTCACAGCTGCAGAAAAGACGGACGCCATGGAGGGGTTGTCTACGGAGTCCCTGGGGGTGGAAGTTAGGAACAGGAAGGGGTCACTAACTTTACTGGGTGTTTTTTTTCATAGGCCACCCAATAGTAACAGGGATATCGAGGAGCAGATAGGGAAACAGATCCTGGAAAGCTGTATTAATAACAGAGTTGTCGTGATGGGAGATTTTAATTTCCCAAATATCAATTGGAATCTCCCTAGAGCAAGGGGTTTAGATGGGGTAGAGTTTGTTAAGTGTGTTCAGGAAGGTTTCTTGACACAATATCTAGATAAGCCTACAAGAGGAGAGGCTGAACTTGATTTGGTATTGGGAAATGAACCTGGTCAGGTGTCAGATCTCTCAGTGGGAGAGCATTTTGGAGATAGTGATCATAATTCTATCTCCTTTACAATAGCTTTGGAGAGAGATAGAAACAGACAAATTAGAAAAGTGCTTAATTGGAGTAAGGGGAATTATGAGGCTATCAGGCAGGAAATTGGAACAAATTGGAAACAGATATTCTCAGAGAAAAGTACAGAAGAAATGTGGCAAATGTTCAGGGGATATTTGTGTGGAGTTCTGCATAGGTACGTTCCAATGAGACAGGGAAGTTATGGTAGGGTACAGGAACCGTGGTGTACAAAGGCTGTAATAAATCTAGTCAAGAATAATAGAAAAGCTTACAAGAGGTTCAGAGAGCTAGGTAATATTAAAGATCTAGAAGATTATAAGGCTAATAGGAAGGAGCTTAAGAAGGAAATTAGGAGAGCCAGAAGGGGCCATGAGAAGGCATTGGCGGGCAGGATTAAAGATAACCCCAAATCATTCTACAAGTATGCGAAGAGCAAGAGGATAAGACGTGAAAGAATAGGACCTATCAATTGTGACAGTGGGAAAGTATGTATGGAACTGGAGGAAATAGCAGAAGTACTTAATGAATACTTTGCTTCAGTATTCACTGTCTTCGCGATTATAGGGATGACTTACAGCAGACTGAAAAGCTTGAGCATGTAGATATTAAGAAAGAGGATGTGCTGGATCTTTCGGAAACATCAAGTTGAATAAGTCGCCGGGATCGGATGAGATGTACCCCAGGCTACTGAGGGAGGTGAGGGAGGAGATTGCTGAGCCTCTGGCAATGATCTTTACATCATCAATGGGGACGGGAGAGGTTCCGGAGGATTGGAGAGTTGCGGATATTGTTCCTTTATTCAAGAAAGGGAGTAGAGATAGCCCAGGAAATTATAGACCAGTGAGTCTTACCTCGGTGGTTGGTAAGTTGATGGAGAAGATCCTGACAGGCAAGATTTATGAATATTCGGAGAGGTATAATATGATTAAGAATAGTTAGCGTGGCTTTGTCAAGGGCAGGTCGTGCCTTACGAGCCTGATTGAATTTTTTGAGGATGTGACTAAACACATTGATGAAGGAAGAACAGTAGATGTAGTGTATATGGATTTCAGCAAGGCATTTGACAAGGTACCCCATGTAAGGCTTATTGAGAAAGTAAGGAGGCATGGGATCCAGAACTGGCTTGCCCACAGAAGGCAAAGAGTGGTTGTAGACGGGTCATACTCTGCATGGAGGTCGGTCATCAGTGGAGTGTCTCAGGGATCTGTTCCGGGACCCTTACTCTTCGTGATTTTTATAAATGACCTGGATGAGGAAGTGGAGGCATAGGTTAGTAAGTTTGCTGATGACACAAAGGTTGAAGGTGTTGTGGGTAGTGTGGAAGGCTGTCAGAGATTACAGCAGGACATTGATAGGATGCAAAACTGGGCTGAGAAGTGGCAGATGGAGTTCAACCCAAATAAGTGTGAAGTGTTTCATTTTAGTAGGTCAAATATGATGGCAGAATATAGTATTAATGGTAAGACTCTTGGCAGTGTGGAGGATCAGAGGGATCTTGGGGTCCGAGTCCATAGGACGCTCAAAGCAGCTGCACAGGTTGATTCTGTGGTAAAGAAGGTGTACGGTGTATTGGCCTTCATCAATCATGGAATTGAATTTAGGAGCCGAGAGGTGATGTTGCAGCTATATAGGACCCTGGTCAGACCCCATTTCGAATACTGTGCTCATTTCTGGTCACCTCATTACAGAAAGGATGTGAAAGCCATAGAAAGGGTTCAGAGGAGATTTACAAGGATGTTTCCTGGATTGGGGAGCATGCCTTATGAGAATAGGTTAAGTGAACCTGGCCTTTTCTCCTTAGAGCGACGGAGGATGAGAGATGACCTGATAGAGGTGTGTAAGATGATGAGAGGCATTGATTGTGTGACTAGTCAGAGGCTTTTTCCCAGGGCCGAAATGGTTGCCGCAAGAGGACATAGGTTTAAGGTGCTGGGGAGTAGGTACAGAGGAGATGTCAGGGGTAAGTTTTTTACTCAGAGAGTGGTGAGCGTGTGGAATGGGCTGCTGGCAATATTTGTGGAGGCGGATAGGATAGGATCTTTTAAGAGACTTTTGGATAGGTACATGGAACTTAGAAAAATAGAGGCCTATAGGTCAGCCTAGTCATTTCTAAGGTAGGGACATGTTCAGCACAACTTTGTGGGCCGAAGGGCCTGTATTGTGCTGTAGGTTTTCTATGTTTCCATGTTTCTAATAACCTTTGAGCCTTTTTTTCCCACTTGACTAAGTCTTTTGACGAGGTGACAAGGGTGATTGATGAAGGTGGATATTGTCCATGTGGATTTTAGTAAGGTGCTTGACAAAGTCCTTCGTGTGTGGCTCATCCTGGATTAAGATGTATGGGATCCCTGGTGAATTGCTCATCTGGGTTCCAAACTGGCCTGTCCAAAGAGGTCTGTGATTAGTGGTGTTCTACAGGGGTCTGTAATGGGACCACTGCTGTATGAGATATACACCAATGACCTGGATGAAATTGTAGATGGGTGGATTAGTAAATTTGCAAATGATATAGAAATTCGTGGTGCTGTGGATAGCATAGAAGACCGGCCAAAAATACAGTGCAGTTGCAAACATGGGCAGAGGTATGGCAAATGAGTTTAACATGACCAAATGTGAAGTGTTGCATCTTGGTAAGTCGAATGTGAAAGAGAGTACGTTGTTCAACAATATTAACAGTGCTGATGAGCAGAGGGATCTGGGGTCCAAGTTTAAAGCTCCCTTAAAGTGGCCAGACAGGTTGATAGGGTGGTTAAGAAGGCATATGACATGCTTGCCTTTATTAGTTGAGGCACTGAGTTCAGAAGTCATGAAATTATGTTGCAGGTTTATAAAGCTCTAGTTAAGCTGCATCTGGAGTATTGTTTGCAGTTACGGTAATCCCATTCTAGGAAGGATGTGGAGGGTTTGGAAAGGATTCAGAGGATGTTTACCAGGACGTTACCTAGATTGGAGGCCATGTGCTACTGCAAGAGGGTAGACGAACTTGGGTTGTTTTCTCTGGAGCGCTGGAGACTGAAGGGAGATCTGATAGAGGATTATAACATTATAAGAGGCATAGATAGAGTAGACAGACATCTTTTTCCAAGGATTGAAATCTCTAAGACCAGAGGGCATGCGTTGAAGGTGAGGGGAGTAATTTCAAAGGAGATGTGAGGGGCAAGTGTTTACACAGAGAGTGGTAGATGCTTGGAATATGCTGCCCATTGCTGTGGTAGAGGCAGAAGCATTAGAATCTTTGAAGAGATATTTAGATAGACACATGAATATGAGGAAAATGGAAGGATAGGGACACTGTGTAGGCAGAAGAGATTAGTTTAGTTAGCCATTTGATCACCAACTTAATTGGTTCGGCACAACTTTGTAGGCCAAAGGGCCTGTTCCAGAGGTGTACTGTACTGTTCTCTGTTCTATCTTCTATGCTCTACTACTCTGAAGGGTTTCTACAACCTACAAACTCACTTTTAAGGACTTCTACAACTCCTGTTATCAGTATTATTTATATTTGCAGTTTGTCTTCTTTTCATATTGTTCATTTGTCAGTCTTTGTTTAAGTATAATTTTTTGTAAAATTCTATTGTATTTCTCCTTCCCTATAATTGCCTGCAAGAAAATGGATCTCAAGGTAGTATGTATCTGTACTTTGATAATAAGTGTATTCGATCTTTGAACTTTGAGGTATCCAAGAGGCCAAGCAAATGAAAACTGGGGATGTGCCTGGCATAAGAACACCATTGACTCTTAAGATCCATTAGCTCCTAAGCATTTGAGGAGTCAAAGGTGAAACACAGATCGAATTCTCCCAGAAGGCCACATACAGAGCAAACAGACTCTAAATGGTATTTAAAAATTAGCATAAAATATTGTAAGAAAATTTCATTATTTGTTTTCAATAATGCTTTTAAATCACGTGAGTATGTTATCTCAGAGAATTGCATTGCATTTTTACATGCTTTGAAGGAAAGTAAATAAACATTGAGTAAACATCAAAATCGCAAACCTGAAAAACATGACCAGCAAGAAGAGAAGTTTAACTTTCCAGGACTAAACAGGGGAAGAATGGAGAAGCAAAATCCAGCCTATTATATGGTTAGACATTCTACGCCTTCCTTAGGTCTTAAAAGGTCGTGGTTCATCTTGTGTTTCAGAAATTTGAGTTTGTTAAGACATGGCTATGCTATATTGATTTTATTCTGTTGATCTTTTCTTTTATAAATCTATGTTATAGATTGGTTGCTTGGCATGAAAAAGGGCTGTGGATGTATTAACACTGTTGGATTCATTCAGCTACCTTCAGCACACTGCTGTTTCCTTCAGTGTCTCATCCGTCCTATTCCTTCCACCCCACTTAATCTCAATTTTTCCTGTTGTACCATTATCGGCAATATGAATAGAACACTACTCCCCATAGATCATACTGTAAAAAGAGCACTTCAAAATAAAATGCTCATGCTTGGTTTTGTGTTTCTTTTTTCCACATAGGCCAATTGTAGTAAATCTTTGAGAATACGTGCTGTGGATTTCTTTCTGCTTCAGCCAAGAGGATTCAGTGCCCATAAAATAAAATGTGAGCAGCTAGAGACAGAATGATAAGTAGCTGGACTATGGGATACTAATACATCCCTTTACTGCCTCTCTGAAGCAGTTACCTAACTAGCCTCCCCATCAGAGCCCTGCAAGTTCTTCTTCTTTATTTTTGATAGATAGGGAGTCCTATTGATACTCATTAAATGATCTTTGTTCACATTTTCAGGTAATGCATTATGTTACATTTTGTAACTCCAAACCATAAAGCTAAATGAAAGGAAAAGACGGGAGTCCAAACTGTGAGTCTAACTTTGTTTTTACTTGAAGTGAAGCATGTGCATATGACATGGTGACATGATGACGCATGCCATTCACGTACCTTTACATATAATCCATAATGAAATATGAGGAAGCTTAATCAAGCAACATATTTACAGTACTACACAAATATTTCTGAAATATTAAATATACAACATATTCCAGGTCATAATAATCCAATAACTAAAACTTCATCATGCTCTCTTCTTTCCAAACCCTTCACTAACCCTTTTTTGTAAATGTTGAGCTTAACTTCCTAATTATCATTTACATAACACATAGAACTTAGAGAGTATAGCATAGAAACAGGCCCTTTGACCCACAATGTTTTGCCAAACTGGCTAAAAAGTAAATGATAAAAACCCCCAAAACTAATCCCTCCTACCTACACAACATCCATGTCCCTCCATCTTCCTCATTTTCATGTGCCTATCTAAACATCTCTTAAAAGCCTCCAATATATTTGCCTCTACCACCATACCAGGCAGCGCACTTTGGGTATCTACCGCTCTCTGAGCAAAAAAATTATCTCTCACATTGTCTTTGAACCTACCCTCCCTCATCTTCAATGCATGCCCTCTGGTATTAGACATTTCTACCCTGGGAAAAAGATACTGCCTGTCTACTCTATCTATCCCTCTCATATCTTATAAGCCTCAATCAGATCTTCCCTCAGCCTCAGCCGCTTCAGAGAAAACAACCCAAGTTTATCTAGCCCTCTCAACCAGGCAGCATCCTGGTAAACCTCTTCTGCACCCTATCCAAGCCTCAACATCCTTTCTGTAGTGGGGTTGACCAGCATGGTACCCAATACCCTGGCCTAACCAGAGTTTTATTTAGTTGCAATATAACTGATTTTCGAACTCCTAATTTTTGAGTTCCAATGCCTTGAACAATAACAGCAAGTATCCCATAAGCCTTCTTAACCACCCTATTGACCTGCGTAGCCACTTTCAAGGATCCTAAGATCTCTCTGTTCAGCAACTCTGTTAACAGTGTACTGTCTCCTTGCATTTCCCCTATCAAGGTGCAGCACCTCACATTAATCGGGTTAAATTCCATCTACCATTTCTCTGCCCATATCTGCAACAAATCTATATCCCTCTGTATTCTTTGCCAGTGCTCTACACTATCCACAACTCCACCAGTCTTGGTATGGTCCACAAACTTACTAAACCACTTATCTATATTTTCATTCAGGTCAATTATATACATCACAAACAGCAGAGTCTCAGCATGCATCACTGCAGAACACCACTATTTACAGACCCCCAGCTTGAATAAGACCCTTTGATCTCTACCCTCTGACTTCTTTGCGCAGGCCAGTCTGATTCCAAACAGCTAATTTGCCACAGATCCCATGCATCCTAATCTTCTTGACTGGCCTCCCATGAGGAATTTTGTCAACTGCCTTACTAAAATCCATGTAGACAACATTCACTGCTCAACCTTCATAAATCCCTCTTGTCAACTTGTCAAAAAACTCAGTCAAGTTGGCAAGACACGCCTTGCCCTGCACAAAGCCATGCTGGCTCTCCCTAATTAGGTCATGGGCCTCCAAATGCTCATATATCTTATCTCTACGAATTTTCTGCAGCAATTTCCCTACAACTCATGTAAGACTCATTGGAATATAGTTCCCAGGATTTTCCCCTGTTCCCTTCTCAAATAGAGGTACACCCGCCAGACCTCAGGAACCTTGTCTATGCCTAGAGAGGGTACAAAGATACTGGTCAAGGCCCCAGCAATCTTGTCTTGCATCCCTCAATAACTCAGGGTAAATCCCATCAGGTGCTGGGGACTTATCCACCTTAATACTCATTAGGAGACCGAACACTTCTTCCTCCTTGACCTCTAAATGCCCTAACGTACTAATGCACCTAGCACTGATCTCCTGGTCCTCCATATCCTTTTCCTTGGTAAGTAAAATACTCATTAAGGACCTCGTTCACATTCTCCACATACAAGTAATACTTCCGTCTTTATCCTTGAGTGGTTCTACTTTCTCCCTGGTTAGCCTCTTGCTCTTGATGTATGTAAAGAATGCCTTGGGATTCACCTTATTCATAATTGCCAAGGACTTTTCATGGCCCCTCCTGGCTTTCCGAATTCCCTTCTTGAGTTCTTTTTGCCTACTTTATACACCTTGTGTGTTCCGTTTGATCCTAGCTTCTGAAACTTTCCATAGTTCTCCTTTTTCTTCTTGACTATATTCATCACCTCCCTGGACATCCAAGGTTCTCTTATTTTCCCATCTCTGTCCTTCCCTCTAATAGGAACATACCTTTCCTGTACTCTATGCAATTGATCGTTAAACATCCTCCACATGTCTGATGTGGACTTGCCAGAAAAATGGTGTTCCCAACTAACTTTCCTTAGTTCCTGCCTGACGCCCTTGTAATTTACCCACTCCAATTTAAGACTCTCCCTGTCCTTATCTATAGCTATCCTGAAATTTAAGGAGTTGTGGTCACGGTTCCCTAACTGCTCACCCACTGAAAGGTCAGTCATCTGGCCAGGCTCATTCCCCAATACCAGATCCAGTACAACCCCTTCTCTCATTGGACCGTCTACAGCTTGATTTAAGAAGCCCTCCTGGAGACAGTTTATAAATTTGTCCCGATCAAAACCCCTTTCTCTAAGAGAGTCCCAATTTATATCAAGGAAGTTGAAATCCCTCATGACAACCCAATTACTTTTACACATTTCCTTAATCTGTTTACGTATCTGTTCCTCAATGTCCCCGTGGTGTGGGGGTCTGTAGTACACTATTATTAAAGAAAGGATACTTCAAATGCCCAGAAGTTGATGCATCTACAGATTCAATAGTGTCTTCAAGTCCAGTTCATCCCCTGTCCTTATTGGAGGTTTAGATACCTGGATCCCTTTCCTCCTACCTACCCTTCATTCTTCCTCAGGATACATTACCACCACACCCTTCACTCATTAAACCTAGTCTTCTCATCTCAGCAATCTTCTCTAGCCCAATAAACTTCTTAAATCACTTCTTTCTTCTAACCCGGACTTGTTGTACCTCAGTCCGGTATTTTTATCACCTCACCATTAATAAACGAGTTTTCAGCCGCTTCAACTCTAACTTCTCAAATTCTCTCCATGAAATTGTCTCCTCCTTTTAGGGTTCCTGAAGCACAACTCTCTTGACCATCAAATCAACTTTCATAGATTTACTGTACATTGCCCAATGTCTTGGACCTTGTAAGAGATTTATTGATATTCCTCTTATTATATGCATTATAGACATTTTGTAATGAGAAATGTGTAATTTAAAACTGAGCCATATTGTTGTTGTCGTCCTAACCTTTAATTTCATTTCAGAATAGAATTATGAACTGATGTTTTCATTGCAGTTCTGTGTGATCTAATTGAATCAATTAGTAATTTTTTTTTTGTTTGTCGCTTCCCTCTTCCTAATTGGAATGATTAGGAGCTAAGGAGGAAGTCTTATCAAACCATTGAATAATCATGAAATTGCAATTGTTACGTAACCGGCAACAATGAATATTACTCGAGACAGGTTATACAGAAAAAAACAACCAAACATTTATTAAACACGTATTAACGATAAGGGAAAAAAACAAAGGAAAACTTTAACCGGTAGTTAACAGATATGCAGCCGTTCACCAACTCCACTCGGCTCTAGTTCTTAAAGCGTTAAATGCGAAAACAGTTCTTAAAACGATACAGTCAGATATAGTTCTTAAAGCGATAACTTCAAAAGTCCAACAGATTTACACGTTCAGTTGGGAGAGACTTCTATGGAGAAAGATTTCTTCACAGGTGCACCTTTACTGCTGGTTCTGTCCACAGGATTCACAATGCCGAAAATAAACAGTTTAAATCGACTGACCTCAAATTCCTTTAGAGAGAGAGAGCACCTTTTTGCATGAACTCATTGCTCTTTCTGGCAAGAGTTATCTCGATGCAGGTAGCTACTACTCCAACGAAGACTCGACAAGGCCGATCCTTTATTAAACTGCCAAACGATGCTGACTCCTCTCGATCCTGCACTTTGATGAATTCTTCACTCTCCCTTCGAATGTTGGAATTGAGTAAATCAACACATCTAGCAAAAATTTCCAGTCCAATAAGACACAATCTTGTAAGAGAACTTTAAAAATTTTAAAAATGAAACTGCGTCACAAAAACAAACGCAACAGAAACGGACGCACGTTCTATCTGGAAATCTACAAACTCAAAAATCCCACTGCGTCACCTGAGTCGACCCTTATATAGTCACAGGGCACATATCATCACGTGACCTCACATCGGCGGGAAAATCACATCAGGTGACCTCCAAAAGACCATTACATCATTCTCACAAAAAAAAACAGATCTCCTTGAGCATGTAACACAATAAATACATGTGTCTGGCCCAACCCGTCTGTGGTAACTAGTGTTTTCTATGATTTAACATTTGGCAGAATAGATATTAAATCAATTCGTAATCATCACTCACCAAAAGTAAAATAAGCCCAGCCTTGCATCCCCGTCGTGAGAGATGGAAATGGATAAAGCCAATCAACAGGACTCTGTATCGGCCAGTCGCCTGAACAGTGGGTACCATGGATTAGAGAAACATTAATGAACTCCAACGGGAGGTCATCGATAACCTATGCTCCACTGGGAAGAAAAAATTTCAAAACCTGCAGATGCTGGACATTTGAAAATAAAAGCATAAAAAAATACCAGAAGCCCTTAATGTGTCAGGTAGTAACTGCAGAAAGAGAAACAGAGGTTATGTTTCAGGTCAGAACTGACAAAGGGTCCCTTGGACCTGCAACATTAACTCTTATTTCTTTTTTCCGCAGAAACTATCTAACTTGCTGAGTAGTTCCCAATAAGACCATAAGACCATAAGACAAAGAAGCAGAAGTCGGCCATTCGGCCCATTGAGTCTGCTCCACCATTCTATCATGAGCTGATCCATTCTCCCATTTAGTCCCACTCCCCCGCCTTCTCACCATAACCGTTGATGCCCTGGCTACTCAAATACCTATCAATCTCCGCCTTAAATACACCCAATGACTTGGCCTCCACTGCTGCCCGTGGCAACAAATTCCACAGATTCACCACCCTCTGGCTGCAAAAATTCATCAATATTTTCTCTGTTGTGTAATTATCACTTCCTAAACATTGAGTCACCCAGTCTGAATACAAGATCTACTTAATTACCTCAATATCGGGATCAGAAATTACATCTCCTCTTGAAGAACACAAATGTGGGATGTAGATTAAAATCATCGAGCATTTCTGATAGATCCAGCACACTGAGTGAGCTGTTGAGTGGCTTTACTGTATTCAGAGTCTGAGAAGATTTGATATGTCACCAAAGAGTTTGCAAATTTCTACGGGTATACAGCAGAGAGCATTCTGATTGATTGCATTGGCAACTGGTATACAGACTCAGGGTTACAAGACGCTGCCAGCTCCTTCAAGAGGACAACCTACCCCACCTTCAAAGACATCTTCTAAAGGTGGTACCTCAAGAAAGCAACGTCTATCATTGAGGATTCTCACCATCCAGGATGTACGCTCTTCTCGTTACTACCATCAAGGAGGAGGCACAGGAGCCTGAGGACCACACTCAATATTTTAGGAACAGCTTCGTCCACTCTGCCATGAAATTTCTGACTAGTCAATGAACTCATGAACACTACCTCACTATTCTTTTTTTGCACCATTTATTAATTTCTATGCCTTGCACTGTTCTTCTGCTGCAAAACAACAAATTTCACATGTCAGTGATAATAAACCGATTCTGATTTTGAATGGCAGTCCCTCATGTGCACAACACAAGCAGTTGAATGAATTGACAGTGTGCATGAATTTGCATCTTAATTTTGTTCTTGTATGAATAGCTTATTGTGCAGTCTCTTCTTTTGCTTAGCTGCACTAACCATATTTATTTACCAGACACCAGAGAGATGTAATAATTGAATCCCACAACAAACAGAGAAGATAAATTTTCCACTAAATGAACATGTAAATAAGATGAAGTGATTCCAAATGTGCAGAAACATCGTTAGTGTATTTTTTAAATTTGAAAAGCTTCACGTGAATCAAACTCTATCCAAAGACTAGAACCGGTTGAGACTTTGGCCAGCACAAGTACAAACTTAATTTATAAGAAAATCGGTTACCTCAATGCAAAAAGTCTATTTTTTAAATTCTATTAATAAACTAGGGTGTCGTTTAATGTATTACAAAAACCTTAGGCACAAATTGGATTAGATTTTGCATTTTAACATTTAAACATATTGGCTGCTTGAAGAAAACATGATGTCATTTACGCAGCTGGCACTTATTGGATATTATGAGACAGAGAAATAATGTACAGGACACTTATGCATAAACAAGTAGCTACTAGCAGGCAGTGTTGTATGCTGTGAAGAGTATCAGGCAATTACAGACAAGCAGAGCTGAAAAATTATCTTGGCCTCTCATTGGACTTTCTCTGGGAGATTAACCAAATTTGCATCATTGGATATTTCTGAACAATGTTTATTTAAGTTGCCAGTTGAGCAGGTGACCATTCTGATTTCTAATGATGAGAAACTGGGTTTGCTGAAGGCTGACAGACTGCCCAAGAATCCATTCTCAACCATGGAATGCACAGTCCTTTTAAGGTTAATGATATTAAATTGGGTACCTGGAGGTAATGTAGTTCTATTTAATCTTAATTGAACCCTTTTTAATCTCCTCCATTTGGTGTAGCCAAGATGTTAATATACTTCAATCTATTCTAAGCCATGCGTACATTGCAGAGGGGTATCCAAAGCTGACCTTAGTCCTTAGTAGCCTAGGCAGTGACTCCTTTCAGCTGACAGGACTGGAGATAACTCTCAGTTAACAACACATTGCCAATTATTGCAATTCTGACTTGTGCGTCTGTGAATTTTGGCAAGCAGGCAAGCACATGCTAAAGAACTTAGCAGGTCAAGCAGAATCAGTGGGAGGAAAGAAATTGCCAATGTTTCGGGCCATCAGGATCAGGAGGACAGCTGCCAGCAGATTTGGCCTCCCACTCCATCAACGGATTTGGCAGAGCCCAGTAGTGCTGAGCTGAAAGTCCAGATGCATCTCACATTGGGCACTCTATTTTTACATTGCATGACCACATTCATTTGAAGAGAGTTGCTGACGTGGATAGGAAAGATAAATGATGGAAAGATTTATTTTGTTTCAATTCATATCGGTGTATGAAATTAATTAATATCTGTTAAAAGTGTCTTCTTTAATTCTTTCTTTCTACTTCAACTGTCTTTAAATGCCACCGATTTTCAGAAACATGTAGAAAGAGTTTACAGGGCCAAGCTGCCATTAAGATACCAGGCAGTTCACAGCTTGGTCTTGGAACTGACCTCTTTCCACTTTAGGACCTATGCACCTTATGGATCATGTTGGGAGACTGGGGGGTAAAGGTGATTTACAGGTCAGAACTCAACACAGTCCAGCTCAGTAACTACACGTGGAGCTGTCCAAGTGCTGAGTCAAAAAGCTCAAAGTGGGTTTGATTCTGGGTGGACACCTCATAACATGACAGTGTAATGGTGTGAAAGTAGTTAAATTGTAACAAATTACAAAAGAAGAAAGAAAGCACAAGAAATGAATAGAGGGAAGTACATAAATAACATATTTCATGTTTCAAGAATGATTTGCAATCCATAAAATGAACTCATTATTGTAATGCAGAAGAGGAACAGATAAACAAGACAGATGGTAAGGTGAACTTAATGCCATGGAGTCAATGAAAGTGGAGGCTTGCCCTTTAGGCCACCAAGTCCATCCCAACTTTTTACACCAATTATGGGCAAAACCCAATTTATTCACTTTATATTTCCATCAATCGCCACCAGATTCCACAGACTAAGAGTTATTTACAATAGATGACTAATCTACCAACCATCATGTCCTTGAATAAGATTAAAATTGACTGCATTTCATGTGTAGATCACATTTTCATTCCCAGCTTCAAAGATCTTATCCATTGGTTATGTCTGAGCAACCATAGTGGCTTTTGCATCTGAATTCAATTCTACAGTTGAGAGAAGTATTGCCCATCTTTCCAATTTGGGAACGCACCATGGGTTATGATCTGTTATCCTGGAGAATGATCTGCCCAGTTAAAACAGATGAAATGTTTTGATTCAACCAATAACAAGTGCTTCCTTCTTGATCTGTGTGTAATTGTGTTCACTCCCTGTGAGAGTGTAAGAAGTTAAAGTCTCTCTCACCCACCATCCACCACATGGGTCATATACCATAACTTGATGTATCTTCATCAAGTGCATGGCACAGCAATGAACAAGGTGAGTTTTATTGCTAATCCTTTCATCATGTGTTTTCAGTACTCTTTGCTCCGCCTCACTGTGTATTTTTATTTTCAACAAGTAATTCAATATTGGGAACACCATTGCCAGATCTGGAAGAAGTCTTGCTTAATGCTACACCAACCCTGCAAGGCAGTAGTTATGCTGGCTGCTTAGGCTTTGATGCATTAATGGTGGTCCCTATATTTTTACTTCACCGGTTGTAGACCACTGGCATCATCCTTTGAACCAAGATTTACATCTCATTTACAAAACTTCAGATTTGCTTCAATTCAGTTTCAGATTTAGTCCAAAATTAGATTTTCTCCCATGCTTATGGTGGTCAATAAGTCATATGATACAAGTTATAACCTGTTCTTTACAAAAAATAAAACTTAACAAACATTTGACTCCATCCGGAAAATCTGTGTATAGGAGGGAACTTTGAGCTTGCTGATGTCAGGTACTTCACTTCATCAACATCCAGTTGTGGTGGAACATTGGGAGAACCTTTGATTCTGATAAGGTGTGGACTCTTTTGTGAGGTGGCTGTGGATGGTGTGGATCATCTGTAGGCTGGCTAAGTGTGAAATAAGAAAATACTGGAAACACTCTGCAGGGCAGGCAGTATCAGTGGAAAGAGTAACAGTTAATGCTTCAGATCTGGGACTCTTCACCAAAACTGTAGAACAGAGAAAACAAATGAGTGTTAGATAGAATAAGGGGAACAGGTTAATAGGGTAATGGTTAATGGAAGTAATTACAAGATTACAAGAACAATGTGCTTCTGTGTAATGTGTTGCTAATAATAAGGCCTTAGGATATGCTCAGTAAACTAAAATATACTTATAAAAAATGAATTGTGCCAATATTAAAACTGACAGTAATATTCAGTTGTTATACAGACAGAAACAAAGAGTGAGTTACTATAGGTTAGAAAATTTCATCTGGACCCCAGAATGGACCAGATGGAAGATGAGGTGTCATTTTCAAGTTTCCCTTTGGCATTGTTGTAACAGTACATGATGCCACAGACTGGAAGGTCAGAATAGGAAAGGGCTGGTAAATTGAAAAGTCTGAATGAAAGGAACTGAGGGTCACTCCTGCGGGTGGGACATAGGTGCTCCATGAGGCAAATTCTGAATCTGTGTCTGGTTTCTCATCAAATGCTTTCATTGGTTGGCTGGTGGCGCAGTGACATCAGCGCCGGACTCCGGAACGGAGGTTCACAGGTTCAAATCCAGTCGGGTCGTTCCCGAGTACGCTTTCCATTCGTGCTGGGTTGAGTGTTGAGCTCGCAACTAGACCTCATAAAATAAAGAAAATACTGTACTGCGAAATGTCTGTGTGAGGAGTGGCGTGTAACACAGTCTCTCATTCTGCGACTTGTAAGGCATGAAAATGCCCGACGCTGGCCTCTCAGGCCTGAGTCGAGGTCATCATCATCATCATCGTCATTCATTTGTTAGAAGAAAGGTTATTGACCAGAAATACCAGCTTTTTTTCCCTCCCCAGATCTGCCTGGAGTAAATCTTTGATTTCAGAATTCCAGCATTTACTGGATTAACTTTTACATCTTATCAGTTAACCTTAGCAATTTCAGATATCTCTGCTGCATTCCTTCTTTATAATTTGATCTCCTTTTGTCAGATCTTGATATGGTAATCTAAGAAAAGAAATGCAGTCCTGTACTTAATTTGGCAGAATCCATTTCGTACTTTGATATGCTGGATATTATGATAGATTTACAATGCTTGATTTAAATGTCAGGAGCTAAATTATCACAGCTGAATAAATGAAGCTGATTGCTTTCTGTATACATGATTATCTAATTGCCTGAAGCATACAAGTGGCTTTCTACTAATATTCAAAGCTTTCATTCAGGTCTATCACTGAGTCATGATCTGCCCCTCAAATCTTACCAGTCCCCACTGCTGCAGCATTCTTCCTCCTGTGTAACTAGTGTATTAACCCTGCCTCTTCCTATTTCAGAAGCCCAGCTTGATGACTGTTTTCAGCTACTTTGGTTCCAAAGCTCCAAAAACACCAAGCCTCTTTGTAGTTCCTCACTTAGAATGGCCCTTCAATTCTAAATCCTTGACCATTAAACTATTATCTCCTTTAGCTCCATGCAAATTCTGTTTGATAGTATTCCCTCGTGATTTAGAACACTGTTAGAGTGCTGAGTACAGCCTTCTTTTTGTAACAAATGCCTCAAAGTTAGAGAATATCCTCTGGAGCTTAGCTGCAGTAAGTGCAGTGATATTGCAAGCTACTGTCAGCAGAGGCAGAGCATTTCATGCAGGATCAATGTGGGATGACTTCATCTGTGACAGCCCATCTCTCCTTCCTTTCCAGTTGTCTATGCATCAACTTCCAAAGTAAGTGGCTAGTTATTCTCCAAATAGACATTTGGGAAGTCTGAGTGACCCCTGATAGATTGTAGAAATGTCCATCTACACTCCAGCCCTAGGATATCACAGTAATTCTACATTTAGCTCCTCTACGATATCCCCCTATGGTTACTGCAACTGCTTTCAGAACAATCACAGTTCTAATTATTTGAAAGCCTATTTAACTGCTTCGTCTACAACAAAAATGAGATTATTGTGTTAATTCTCACTCCACAATTCACTAAATAGTGTCAAGGACAAAAAATAGTTTCATGTGGTTATGATTTCCCAGTTATTTCTTATACAGTGGAATTATGGAGCTGATATGCTTGGTTTCATGTTTGCTGGCCATCCAGACAATTAGTGATTGTTCTGGCTTCTTCCCCTTCCTTTCCAGTCCTGATGAGGAGTTTTGGCCAAAACATCCACTGTTTATTCCTATCCATAGATGCTGTCTGACCTGCTGTGTTCCTCCAGCATGTTGTGTGTGTTGCTCAGCATCTGCAGAATTTATTGCTCAGTATGATATCGACGGTCCATTCACCCTATCCGTGACTGAAAGTGACAGGTTATCAGTGACCACTCTTTCCACCTGTTGAAAATCTGCCCCAACCCAGCAACCTGGCCAAGAGGTCTGATGCAGTGAGGGGCTTAAGATTCAAGATTGCTTAATGTCATTTCCAGTACACAAGTGTAAAGAAGAATGAATAGTTGTTACTTCAGATCTGATGCAGCACAAAAAAGCACAATAAGATAATAAAAGAGAAGACAATAAATATAAAAACTTAAGATAGCTTACATAGAGAGATAGATTACATGTCCATAAAGTGACACCAGCATAGGAGTGCCTGTGCCTAAGGTGGCTGACAGGAAATGACAAAGTAGTTGTCGTGGGGATTGTGGAGGGGTCGGTTAGTGGTCAATAGGTCAACCTTACTGCTTGGGGAAAGTGACTGTGAGTCTGGTGGCCCTGGTGTGGATGCTACGTAGCCTCCTTCCTGATGAGAGTGCATCCTTCATAACTCATCCTCCATTGGCCCTTGCCGGGTACCTTTCTGTAAATATGTCCTTGATGCCGGGTAGGCTGGCGCTAGTGATGCGGTGGGCAGTTTTGACTACTCATTGTAGAGCGTTCCTGTCTGCCGCAGTGCAATTTCCGTACTTTGCAGTGGCGCAACATGTCAGGATGCTCACCATTGCGCATCCGTAGAATGGCATGAGTATAGATGTATGTATTATCTGAATGGTGGCCGATTAGGAAAAGGGGAGGTGCAACGAGACCTGGGTGTCATTATACACCAGTCATTGAAAGTGGGCATGCAGGTACAGCAGGCGGTGAAAAAGGCGAATGGTATGCTGGCATTTATAGCGAGAGGATTTGAGTACAGGAGCAGGGAGGTACTACTGCAGTTGTACTAGGCCTTGGTGAGACCACACCTGGAGTATTGGGTGCAGTTTTGGTCCCCTAATCTGAGGAAAGACATCCTTGCCATAGAGGGAGTACAAAGAAGGTTCACCAGATTGATTCCTGGGATGGCAGGACTTTCATATGAAGAAAGACTGGATGAACTGGGCTTGTACTCGTTGGAATTTAGAAGATTGAGGGGGGATCTGATTGAAACGTATAAAATCCTAAAGGGATTGGACAGGCTAGATACAGGAAGATTATTCCCGATGTTGGGGAAGTCCAGAACGAGGGGCCACAGTTTGAGGATAGAGGGGAAGCCTTTTAGGCCCGAGATTAGGAAAAACTTCTTCACACAGAGAGTGGTGAATCTGTGGAATTCTCTGCCACAGGAAACAGTTGAGGCCAGTTCATTGGCTATATTTAAGAGGGAGTTAGATATGGCCCTTGTGGCTACGGGGGTCAGGGGGTATGGAGGGAAGGCTGGGGCGGTGTTCTGAGTTGGATGATCAGCCATGATCATAATAAATGGCGGTGCAGGCTCGAAGGGCCGAATGGCCTACTCCTGCACCTATTTTTTCTATGTAATCCTGCTCTCTTTAGTCTCCTCAGAAAACGGAGGCTTTGGTGATTTTTCTTTGTGTGGAATGTGCTCTGCTACCATGAGAGGTTGTGTGTGATGTGCACTCCTAGGAGACTGAAACTGCTTGCAAAGCTACATCAGATCTTGTCTAAGGAGACCATATTTGAATACTGGAAACAAAATAAATACAGCTTCAAAGGTGAAAGGAAGACGCAAACTCAAGAGGTACAATGTATTTGAAATGCTGAGAATTATGCTGATGCAGAAACTACAATGCACAGTTATCACCAGGTATATGTTTTCATCACACTGTCTGTCTATATTCTATTTCCCTCTATTTCAATACTCCATAAAAATCTCTAATTGGTGTTTTTGTTGGAAGAATCGGATTAGATAGCTTCTCTGTGCTATGTGTGCTTTGATAATCTATAATGGTGTCACATTCTTCTGAGTGTCAACAGTCTCTTTTCATTATGCTATTTTCACAGAACATGTGAGATCCTTACTTCAGTACTAATTCATCTTGTACTTTCATCCAGTAGTTACCTCAATCAAAATCAATTCTATTTACACACAGGTAGGTTTACCACAATCATATTAGGGTTGCACCTGACCCAGGTTATTCTTCAGTTTCTCAGTAATCTCACCGAAAGAGGTGACAATTAAGTCCTGCAACAAGAGTCTCGGCGTGAAACCTCGTCTGTTTGTTCATTTCCAAGGATGCTGCCTGACCTGATGAGTTTTTCTAGCATTTTGTGTGTTTTACTTTGGAATTTCAGCGTATGCAGTATTTCTTGTGTTTATATTCTGGCAAGGCATATATATTTGCATATCTTCTCTCATTGGTCAAGAATCAGGTAACAGAATGCAATTCTACTAAAATGTAAATATTCATAGGCAAGGATTTCTAGGAGGAGCCAAATAACAAACTATTACTAAGCCCACTTTCCTGAGCTTCTTGAAAGCATATTTAGATTTGCTACAAAGCTTAAGACAAGGCATATGAAGACCCTAGACCCTATGTGATTGAACGAATTTCCAACCTTTGTTTTACAATGTCCTCATTCACTTATCAGTGTTTTGTTTTCAGAACTGCTAGAAGAACCTCACTCTTCAGTGTAGTAATTTAAAAGCTTATGTACCAACCAATGAGCAGAGAACATTTTTTAATCAGCTCCTGAGTCTTCTCAAATGAATGCTATGGTTTATCTCTTTCTCAACTCCAGTGCAAAATGCTATAAGTCATTTATTTCTCCACAATCTGTTGCTGTGCCAAATATTATCACCTTCTTAGGAAAAGCACCCCAGTATGCTTCACACCATTGAAGGTGCTATGTAAGTGCAAACCCTACAAGTCAGGTGAGAAGGAGTAATTCTGAAACACTTACCTCGCTGGAGAAGATTGCAGAGAAGATGTAAAAGACTGAGCAGTTAAATTAAGTGATGCAAAAATAGAAAATAAAAAAGTAGTGAGTAAATAAAAGTACTCATAGATTCAATGTGCATTTAGAAATTGGCACAGGGGAAGAATCCGTTCCTGCATCATTGAGTGTGTGTCTTTAGGCCTCTGTGCCTCCTTCCTGCTTGTAGCAATGGGAAGAGGGCATGTCCTGGGTGGTGGGAGTCCTTAATGTTAGATGCTGCCTTTCTGAGGCACTGCTCCTTGAAGATGTCCTGGGTACTACAGAGGCCAGTGCTCATAATGGAGATGGCTAATGTTACCACTCTCTGCAGCTTACTTTGACCTAGTGCAGTAGCAACCTCACCCCCTCCCCCACCTTCCAGGTGGTGATGCAGCCAGTTAGAGCGCTCTCCACAGTGCATCTGTAGAAAGTCGTGAATGCTTTTAGTGATATACCAAATCTCCTCAAACTGCTAATGAAATATAGCTGCTGTCTTGTTTTCTTTATGCTGCATTGATATGTTGGGTCCAGGTTAGGTCCTCACAGATATTGACATCCAGGAACTTAAAAATGCTCACTCTTTCCATTTCTGATCCCTCTATGAGGACTGGTGTGTGTTCCCTCGTCTTACAATTTCTGAAGTGCACAAACAGCTGTCCAGTGATTTCTGTCAGAATTATCCTGGCAGCATATTTATTGAGTATTGAATATTGAGCATTGAGTATTGAATATTGAACATTGAATATTGAGATATGAGCATTGTGTATTGGGTATTGAGCATCAAGTATTGAGTATTGAGCATATTGAGCACATTCATTGAATATTGAGCATTGAATATTGAGTATTGAGCATATTGCACATATTCATTGAATATTGATATTGAGCATTTAGCCCAATGAGCACATTCATTGATATTGTCCAGTGTTTTCTCTCAGTCGTACCCTGGGACCATGTTCCTTGAATATTGGCTTTGCAACTTTAGCTGTACCAGTAGCTGCTTATGGTGTGCTGTGTCAACTAAGTATTGCACAGTCTTTCACGTACATCCACATAGAACACAGAGAGGCATAAAATGGGTAAAGATGGTTTCAGAGAAATGTTTTTCTACAAAGGTTTGTTAAAGCATAGATTCTACAAATTTAGGCAAAGCAAAGAGCCAAGGACAGGATGTAAAATGATGTTGCCTTGGTTAGAGTGTATGGAACCACACATCGATAGTGTGTTTACAGGCGTAATGATGAAGCCGGTAGGGCTACTGCCTCACACAGCTCCAACAACCTAGACCTGTTTGTGTGGAGTTGGCTCATTCTCACTGTGACCACACTGATTTCCTCTGGGCACTTCTGTGACTGAATGGGTTTCCTATGGATGTACTAGTTTCCTTCAGCACTCCACAAAAACCTGTGGATAGTAGGTTAATTGGCTGCTGTAAATTGTCCCTAGTGTATCGATGAGTAGTAGAATCTTAGACCATCAGATCTTAAGATATAGGAGCAGAGTTAGACCATTTGGCTCATCGAGTCTGCTCCACTATTTCATCATTACTGATCCATTTCCCTCTCAGTCACAATCTCCTTTCTCCTCTCTGTATCCCTTCATGCCTTGACTAATCAAGAATCTATCAACTTCTGATTTGATGGAGAATGGATGTGAAAGCACAGAGGAACATCTGGAGAAATCTCTGAAACGCTTGTTCGCTGCTCTCGTTACTGTGTGGTCGGGAATCTTTCAGAGGGTAGGCCTCAAAATCCCCAGCCTTGCCTGCTTTTGGCGACCGAGAAGGAGGTCGAATCGTTCGGACAGAGATGGCGCTCAGTACTCAGTGTTGGACAGCTGATCATAGAACCATAGAAACCATAGAAACTACAGCACAGAAACAGGCCTTTTGGCCCTTCTTGGCTGTGCCGAACCATTTTCTGCCTAGTCCCACTGACCTGCACACGGACCATATCCCTCCATACACCTCCCATCCATGTATCTGTCCAATTTATTCTTAAATGTTAAAAAATAGCCCACATTTACCACCTCGTCTGGCAGTTCATTCCACACTCCCACCACTCTCTGTGTGAAGAAGCCTCCCCTAATGTCCCCTTTAAACTTTTCCCCCCTCACCCTTAACCCATGTCCTCTGGTTTTTTTCTCCCCTTGCCTCAGTGGAAAAAGCCTGCTTGCATTCACTCTATCTATACCCATCATAATTTTATATACCTCTATCAAATCTCCCCTCATTCTTCTACGCTCCAGGGAATAAAGTCCTAACCTATTCAACCTTTCTCTGTAACTGAGTTTCTCAAGTCCCGGCAACATCCTTGTAAACCTTCTCTGCACTCTTTCAACCTTGTTTATATCCTTCCTGTAATTTGGTGACCAAAACTGAACACAATACTCCAGATTCGGCCTCACCAATGCCTTATACAACCTCATCATAACATTCCAAGCATTCAGAGCTTGAAGTTTTCGAATGACTCAGAGTCAGATTGTGGTCGGCATGGCAGGGAGAGTTTTTCTTCCTTCTCCCGTCTGTGTGAGATGTGGGACATTTGAGAAACTTTGAACTTTACTGTGCTCATGGACTTCTTCATCAAGTTATGGTATTGTTGCACTTTGTAACTATATGTTATAATTATGTGGTTTTGTCAGTTTTTTCACTCTTGGTCTGTCCTGTCTTTTGTGATATCACACCGGAGGAAATAATGTATCATTTCTTAATACATGCATTACTAAATGGCAATAAAAGAGGACTACATGTCTTCATAATCTAAAAAAACTTCTGCCTTAAATATACCCAGTGACTTGGCCTCTGCCGCCTCCTGTGGCAATGAATTCCAGGTTCACCATGCTCTGGCTAAAGAAATTGCTCCTCATCTCCATTCTAAATGGATGTCCCTCCATTCTGAGGCTGTGCCCTTTGGCCTTAGACCCCGCCACCATTGAATACATCCTCTCTGAATCTACTCTATCAATGCCTTTCAATATTTGATAGGTTTCCATGAGATCACCCTTCATTCTTCTGATTTCCAGTGAGTACAGGCCCAAAGCCATCAAACGTTCCTCAATCAATCTTGGGGGAGTTGATGGGGATATGAGAGAGAAAAAAACAATTAGTGTAAGATTAGTGTAGAAACTTCCGTACCTCCTCCCTTATGGTAATAATAAGAAGAGGGCACATCCTGGTTGGTGGCAGTCCTTAATGATGGACGCTACCTTTCCAGAGGCAGCATCTTTTGAAAGTGTACTTGATTGTGCGGAGGCTACTGACCATGATCAGCTGGCTGAGTTTACAATGTTCTGCAGCAGTTACCAATTCTGGACACTGGCCCCTCCATACCAGACAGTGATGCAACAATGAAAATGGTCCCCATGGGACATCTGTAGAAATCAGCTGGAAATTTTGCTGACATACTAAATCTCCCCAAACTCCTAATGAAATATAGCCGCTGGCGTGCTTTCTTCACAACTGCATCAATGTGATAAGATAGAGAACTGAGGTACTGTACTGCTGCTGCAAAAATAACAAATATCATGACATCTGCCAATGATAATAAACCTGATTCTGTTTCCTCTGCTTCAAATATGGTGATCAAAATGGGCAGCGGCCCAGTTTTCTCGAAATTTGGCAGATGTGATGAGCTGAGAGGCTTCCCTCTGTGCTGTGAAAACTTCTATAGTTCTAAAGTTCAAATTGCCACTTTAATTAACAATTCTTTCTTTGGAATACGATGCATAAAAGTGCATTTGCCTTTCCATATTTGCAATAGACTGACACTACAAAATCAAAAATATTTGTAGTACCAGACCAGAACATTTTAAAATAGTGAACGTAGATTTTTTTACTTAGAATCTTGTTGCAAAGTAAATGACCGTGAATACTTGGAGGTGTCCTTACTCCAGCACCACAACGTCATGGGAATTATGTCAGAAACAAGTTTATTTACAGTACATTCAGAGAGAAGTTTCTATCACACTTGGCCTTTGTAGTAGCTCGACCAGTAGAGCTGCTGCCTTACACTTCCAGTGAACCTGGTTCAGTCCTGACCAGTTTGCACATCGCCCTGGTCTCCCATGTGCAGGGCTGATAGATGAATTGGCACTGTGGTTGGTGCCTGACAGTGGCCCATTAACTTTCTAATTTGCTGGGTGTTAGCAACACTTACTGGTTTTGTTACCCATTATGTGTAGGCATGTGATCAAATCAGGATGCTGCTGGTGAAAATGTGGGAGAAATAATATTGAATTAGTGTAGGATTAGTGTAAATGGTAAATGGTAGGCTTGATGGTTGATATGAACGTCGTGGGCCAAAAAACCTGCATCCCTACTCTACAGTTCGGCAACTGAATTGTCTTCCAGCAAAGTTACACTACAGAATGGGAAAACATGAGCTTAAAGTTATGTCCATATTGAAATACATAAGCTGTGCAAAAAGTATTCATCAAAATGCACCATGAATTTTCCCCAGGCAAGGTTAGTGGAAGCCATTATTACAGGTATCTTGGGTTCCAGTCAGAGAATTAGTTAACATGAATTACATCAGAATTCACACTGTGAAAACATCAGGCAAATATAGACTAATGCAGCACAGAGACGTATTTCTCTTAAGGGAACAACTAATAATGTGGAGATACTGAGTTTTATTGCCAGATTCACAACTGGTTCTGCCAGAGAATAAATTCAGCTCAGCAGCTCCCACTTTACAAGTTAATTTGTAGCATTAACAAATAACCAGCTCTATGGCCGTCTACTTAATAGTACTGACAACTAAAATAGAATATTCAATTTCTAATGCCATACTTTTTACTTCTTCAGCCTTTTATCTTTACCACCTATCACCTCTCAGCTTCTCACATCCCCTCACCTCCCCCACCTACCTACTTTCCCCCCCTACTGGCTTCACCTCTCACCTCCTACCTTCTTATTCCAGCTTTTTCCTTCTTCCTTTCCAATCCTGATGAAGGATCTTGGTTGGAAAGTTCAACTGTTTATTCCTTTCCATAGAAGATGCTGCCTGACCTGCTGAGTTCCTCCAGCATTTTGTGTGTGTTACTTCTTGCTATCCATTTCTGAAACAGTCCATCAGGATAAAGAACAACTTGCTTCCACTTAATTTCCAACGTGTCTGAACAACTGATGTGTGTGCTAGGTTTCTGTTTGCTCCAAAGTCCAAACAAAGGATTTTGATGTTTTCAGTCCATTCCTGAGGCTGTATTCATTCCTATATTTTGGTGGGAATGGTCAGGAATTTAAAGGAGACTCTGAGAACATCCTTGAGTCATTTCCTCTGTTCGCATTGTACCCTCATGCTGTGATCTCTATTTTGTAAGATGTTGTGGAGACTATATTGTTGGTGTCTATCCAGTACATATTGGTGCTTGCTGTAAGCCGTTCACATCTCAAAAGCATACAGAAAGACAAGAATCACTGTTGCCTGGTAGATCATGAATTTTGTGCACAGTTTGAAACTGTGGTCTTCAACTAGTCTTTTCCATAGGTGACCAGAGGCTGAGCTGATGATAATGCACTTCATCATCACGTGAGATACCTGGGACTTGGTAAGTGGTCCACACTCCCCGGGATCTCCTCATGGAACATTATTATTATGAGGAGGCAGATTGGTTGAGGCCTTCCATCTTGCAGATGTTTTCTTAAAACCATTCTCTCATGATTCAGTGAATGAGTAGATGTGACTTGGAGCTGGTTCTTAAATTGCGCACATGTGCAAGCATTGTCAGTGCAATGCCGTGCTATACCAATAGTTGGCGTGACCCCTTGGTTCTGGAGTAGAGACGCAGAGTGTCAGTCACTTTCCCATATGTTCCGTACATGAGCTCCACTCCACTGAAAGGTTGTTGGAGGTGAGATGCAGCATTGGTGACAAAGGTAGAGAGAAGTGCTTTATTATAAACAGATAAACACAAGAGATTTTGGAGATGCAGGAAATCCTTTCCATAGATGCTGCCTGACCTGTTGAGTTCCTCCAGCATTTTGTGTGTGTTGTACTAATAACACAGGGTTGTATGACACCATTCTGCACTGGGAAATAAACCATTGCGGACTCTTTGGTAAGGATCACACCATTATGAATCACAGATAAGGTAAAGACAAACTACTGTGGTCAGCATTGAGAATGATGCTCCAGAGCCACTTTTGAATAAGGAACATTTTTTTGTCCTGAAGTCAAAATAAGGCCAGGTTCATTGTTCAATTCCACTTCCGGGATATCTTTTGGAGTTGTCAGATGGTGATGGACTTGACAGCACAGAAGACTGACAATGTTGTGACTACAAGGAATTGCTGGATCTCCTGAGCTAAATGTGTTTTCCAAGTGACTTCAATGTCAGGACTAGAAAGGACACAATCTTTAGAAAAGACATGTGGAAAGAAGGAAATGTCAGAAGCTACTCTAATGCAATTCTCCTTATGAGCAAGTACTTGGAAGACAGTTTAGACATAACCAATACTCAGTATTGGCAGCAAAACAAATGCACGGCTTCATGGCAACTCCTGGCATCCAGTCACTTGCACCCATTGGATCACATTATCATTTGAGTGTGTCATGGTCCGGTCCGTGAAGTCTGCATTCCGATTCATGGTCCGGTCCATCGTTCCTTATTCCCGGTTCTCCAGTTTTCCCTTGTCCTATTGTGTGCCTTAATTGAGGCACATAATTCCCATTTTGGGCTGGCTACATAAACAGCTCCTGGGTTCAGCTTCAGTTGTTGAACTGTTCCTTTCCCTTCTGTAGCCCTCGCCTGCTACCTTCGCCTGAAGCCTCGCCTGCTACCTCACTTGTGTCCAAGTGCTGCTTTTGCTGCTACCTTGAGTGGAGATCTGTCTCTCAGTGTTCTGTGTATGAGTCCCAGCTCTACAACCTGTTCCCAAGGAGGGGTCCAGGCTCTGTGTTCCATATTCCTGTTCTCCCTCGACCAAGGCTCTGCATTTCTGTTCTCCCTCGACCAATGCTCTGCGTTCCTGTTCTCCCTCGACCAAGTCAAGGCTTCGTGTTCTCGACCTGTCCATGTGACTCGCCTGGCCCAGGAGTACCTCGCCCAACCCGGTGCTGGGGTTCTCTCGTCCTGTCCAGGAGTCTCACGTCCAGTCCTGTTGCCACTCCTTGTCCTGTAGCCACGTCTTGTCCTCACCTAGATCTGGGGTACGAGCCCGAGTCAAGACCCAGGTTCCGGGTCCCTGTCCAGTCTCTGGCTCAGAGTCCTTGTCCAGGTTCTAGTTCCTCGTCCAGGTCCTGCTTCCCTAGTCTAGTCCTAGCCCAGGCCCTGTATCCTAGTCTCATCCAGGGCCTGTGTCTTGTCCAGCGTCATTTCTTCCCCACTTCCCTTGCTTGCTTGACTCACCTAATCCTGTTCCTAGTACTTCAGTGTCTGTGTCTTGCATTTGGGTCCGCCATCAGTGCCCCCTGTATGACACAGTGAGAGACTGTAAAGATGACCGTATCATCTGCACTGTGATAGCACTGATGACCAATCTACTCAAGACGCAGAACAACAACAACAAAATCATTACATTAAGAAAATGGCTACTAAAGTTCACAACAAAACAAAAATTTCTCAGTAAACCCAATGAGCCCAACCAACAGAAGCAATAGAGTGCCCACATCACATGGACTGCCCTGAATTCCACCAGAGCTAGCACGGGGATTATAGCCTGTGCTTCACTACCACAAAATGCCAGGAAGCGGTGATAAGTACCGAGAGACCTAGGAGCTATTTAACTACAAGGTGTTCTTGGATTAACAACTCCACTATATTGTGAAGAGACAGAAACAAATCTGTAGGCAGCTGAGGTGCATCAGAAAACCCACAAGCAATAGAAACTTTTACTGTATTGAATAGTGCAAAGGATTCTTTTTAAAGTAGTGCCAAATCCTAAAGAACAAAATTGGCTTCACTGACACCTGAATCTTGTGTAGATACAGTATTTGAATGCATCTATCTCTTTTCATAACCATTCCTGTGTAAAATGTTTCTTTCTGCTTCTGTATCTGTGTATGACTATTGCTGTCTGCGTGCAACAGTCTATCATGCCTCTCTGTGTGACTGCGTTTGTCAATCCAGCTCTATTCTGAGTCAGTGTATGACTCTGTTAACTCTCCACTGTGAATATGTATTGTGTTCACAAGCGTTCATCCTCATGTGTCACTAAAGCTAGCTTTGTGGCAGTCCATATATACATTTTATCTGTATGCCTGTGTTACTGTGCAATTGTATGAAAATACAGTGTATGCTACTGCATGCCAGCCTGTTCTGTTTGCAACTATTTCCATTTGTGTTTATGTATACCATGTACCATTTTCAAATAGCTTGTAAACAGTCAGCTGGGAGTTTTACATTTAATGTCTGATATTACAGAGCAGAAATTGAAACTGGCTCAGTGCCCAGAGCAAGTAATCGATGGCAAAGAAAATGGAAAAATTTGATGCAGTGAATGCAGTCTCCATGAATCTATCAAGCATCTGTCATTTTCTTTTTTATATATATATTAACATTTTCAAAAATCCAGTCATCCATGACACTACACCCTCTGCAATTGTATTCACAGTAGCGTCAACTTAATCATTCAAACGAAAACATTGCTGCATTCCTATTTGCAACTGTAACATATCTGTTGTCTACAGTAATGGCAAGGTAGCTCTTAAGCTGCAGAGGAACTCTGTCCAAATATGTTAGCATCTCCATCCATGATATCGTAAGTACACAGACTCCAATAGTGTAGCTATAGTACAACAGAGTAGCAGTTAGAATAACGCATTACAGCATCAGCGATTGGAAACTTGGGTTCAATTCCCACTGCTGTCTGTAAGAAGTTTGTACGTTCTCCCCATGACCACATGAGTTTCCTCAGGGTACTCCAATTTCCTCTCACATTCCAAAGACATACATTACGGGTTAGTAAGGAAGGGTTGCTGAGCAGTTGGTATGATATGTTGGCACCAGAGGCATGCAACAGTTGCCTGGACATCCTTGGACTGTGTTAGTCGATGGCACAAATAATTCATTACACTGTACAGTTATGTTTTGGTGCTTCAATGTACATGTGACAAATAAAGCTAATCTTTCTTTAAAATATTTAAAAGAATTCTCTGCAGCTTTGCACAGTACAGAAGCCTCATGAAATTGCTCCCTGTCAGTTGAAGTTAATGCATTGAATTCTTGACACAGAGTGGAATGTGTTGGCATGTTTAATGTGACTGATTGAGTTGAATTTTGAGACAGTGTCTGATTTTGGGAAAATCACTCCCATAATATCCACACCACTCTCATAATATACAAAAATAATGGTCTAATGGCTTCAAAATATAGTCTTCAAATATAGAAATCTGTGTGCTATCTACACTTCCTCCAGACCACAAACATTCTGTGACTGGAAACATCTGACTAACTTATCAGTCAGACAATGTGCAGAAATTGCAATGTGAGGTGCCAGTTTCAGAAATTTAATTTTAAAATCAGCTTTTATGTCTTAAAAGCCAGCCTCTGTTTAAATTACGTTGAAATTAAAATTCACACGGTTGTCTCTAGGCCTTTTATAGGATTTCCAGTCACTATTCCGCACTAATCAGAAGTCTATTCATGCAGTTTCCTCCCTACTTCTCCGAAACCTCCTCGATATCTTGGATCCTCCTGTTGACTTCAAGTCCAATTCTCTTCACATCCCAGCATCTCCTGCAAAGATAGTTCTGTTCCTCTACAACATCACTGGGGTATATTCAATAAGCAAAGATTAATGTGATTGGAGATGTTTCCACAGAACCTTTCACATTGAGATACTGTAATTATTCCACTGTGATCTGAAATAAAACAGCTATATTTACAAGTTACTGAGTGAAATAACTGGTAAATAGCACCTTTAGCATGTAAAGCATTCCAAGGTACTTCACAGAAGTGCAATCAGAAAAATTGGAATTAAGGCACATAAGATAATGTTGAAAACAATAATTATAATGTAACAGAGTGTCGGGGAATACTCAGCAAATCAGACAGCATCTGTGAAAAGAATGTACTTTAGTTAACAGTTCAAGTCAAAACCCATCATCAGAACTAGGCCAAAGAAAGAACAAGTCAGTTTTAAGTTGTGGAGATGGTGGGAGAGGGATGGTTATAGTAAAGGAAATACCTCTAATGCAGTGAAGCCAAGGTTGCTGAGATAAATAGCTGTAGATGCAGTCACCCAATTGGTAGGAGAAAGGGGTTATTTTGAGAAGTTCCAAAGAGACACAAGAGGTATGATCTGAGGATCTCTAGGAACTACCCAGGTGGTCATATGATGCTAAATGAAGAGAGGAAAAACTAAAACAATATTACAGATGGATGATCCACTGCAGAACTCGACAGTTCTGATGCACACTGAGAAAGAGAGTTGTAAATTTCAGGGTTGAGCTGAGGAGCTGTAACATGCCCAAAAGGAAGGTAGGTTCCTATTCCTTATTGGGCTCTGCGATAACAATGCAGGAGGCCACAAGCAGATAGGTCAGTGTGAGAGTGGGGTGGAGAATTAAATGGCCAAGCACCTAGAGCTCAGGATCGCCCTTGTTGAGTGAAAGCGGGTTCACTATAAATGTGTCTCTCCGTCTGCATTGGATTTCTCCAAAGTACAAAACACCACATAGGGAGTGAATTTGCTACTTCATTTGGAAAGACTATTTGGCTTCATAGAAACATAGAAAACCTGCAGCAGAATACAGGCCTGAAACATGTCCCTACCTTAGAACTGCCTAGTGCTTTACCCATAGCCCTCTAAGCTCCATGTAGCCATCCAGGAGTCTCTTAAAAGACCCTGGCATTTCCACCTCCACCACTGCCGCCGGCAGCCCATTCCACACACTCACCGCTCTCTGCGTAAAAAACTTACCCCGACACCTCCTCTGTACCTACTCCCAAGCACCTTAAAACTATGCCCTCTGATTCTAGCCATTTCAGCCCTGGGGAAAAGCCTCTGACTATCCACATGATCAATTCCTAGATGGTGAGAAGGGAGGAGGTGGGAGGACAGGTGCTGCCTCTCCTGTAGTTGCATTGGAAAATTCCATGAGAAGGGAAGTGGCTAGTGGTGAAGGAAGATCAGAACATAAGCAAGGTTATGGACCCTTAGGAATGATGAAGAGGAGAGGAGGAGAAATTTGATTGGCTGCATTTCATTGAGGGTGACAAAAATTTGCAAAAGATGATGAACTAGTCGGGTAGAAACTAGGAGCTGGGACATTCTGTCCTTGCTCTGACCAGGAGGAGAGCAGAATATTAAAACTGATTGTTATTCTCAAAGATTCACTTTAAGGAGAGAGGAACGGAAAGAAGGTTATGACTTACAGAATTGCAGAGCTCAGGATCCGGTCATCCGAAGGTAGGGTTGCCAGTTCTAAGATAAAAGCAACGGTAATGCACAAAAGGACAAAGCTAAATAAACAATTGCCTAGAAATTCATCCGTGGACAGAAGCACTATGCTCACTATATTGAACTGCTACAACATGAAGGTGCCCACTGCAACCTCTGTACCAAAGATGGGTCTCATTGACAGAATGCTTTCAGTTCATGTTTTGGCTCCTTCTTTACTTTTTGCTTTTTCATTCTCTTCATTAGATTTAATATCAATTCCTGCAATATAATTTCCAGGTTGAAACAAGCATTTGCATTTCCATAGAGGCTTTCATAAACTGAATACATCAGAAAATGCCTTATAGCGCTTTCACTGTTCTAATACAGAAAACACATTAAATAATCTATAGATAGCAAATGGTATGGCTAGTTCATCTATTTTATTAATTGTTTAAACTCTGGATCTTGCCGAATCAATAGAGATAGTTTAAAACCAAGCAAGCTATTCTTTTCTCTCCCAAGATAAGTATCTGATAGACAAAAGCCATTTTGTTTGTGTTTCTCCTTTCACTTTGACTCTGATAGCTATCTGGAATACTGTAAATGGTGAACTATCAGACATAATTCACTTGGCACTTGTAAGTCATTTGGGTAAGTGAAATGTAACATGTATCAAGCTGGTTAATTTAAAAAGAGACTGGAGTATCTTATCATGGAGTGGATTGTACAATTGTACAATCCCCATACATGGAAAGATATAAACAAATCCCCAAACCTCAAGTTTATGATAGATTTAGTCGTGGTTTTGATTTTGTCTTGAATTGTTAGTATCATCAACCTCAATACTGCTTCCTGCTGATTTATAATTACCGGGTGGACACATCCCCAACCTACAGTGCTGTGTGCTTTGATTTGCATGTCAGGGTACAATTTGGGAAATATTTTCATATTTGGGAGGTCTAATCTGTTATGCCAGATGGTGCTCCATCCCAGGTGATCCTTTAAACCTGCTCATTCCATTAATCTGCTCCTCCCCAATGTATGATTATAGTCCTTGTCATTACCAGTACCCTGACCAACCAGTCAGTATCTGCTTTCCAACATGAAATTAGCAATCACTAACTAAAAATCCATATATATGTTATTCAAAGATTTATGTGGACACAAGTCACTCTGCCTAATCTGGAGAATTATAAAGACTTTGCTCAATCAAATACTATCTAGTTTATGAGGTAATGTATCCCACATCTGTTATAATTATGTGGTTTTGTCAGTTTTAGTCTTGGTTTGTCCTGTGTCTCTGTGATATCTTTCTGGAGGAACATTGTATCATTTTTTAATGCATGCATTTCTAAATGACAATAAACGAGGACTGAGTGTCCTCATAATCTAATCTAATCTTGATAACAGGAGACTTTTATGCCTGTAAAAGTCCAAGATCCAGTTACAGAGAAGGGGTGTTGGTGTTGAGTACCAGCAAGGACAGTTTACCCATCAGCCTCTGAGGGATAATCGTGTTAAACGCCGAGCTGAAGCCGATGAACAGCATCCATGTGTATGAGGCATCGTTTTCTAGGTGGGACAGAACAGAGGGTATGGCATCATTAATGCAATATTTGAGCAGTAAGTGACTTGGAAAGGGTCCAATGTAGCTGGAAGATGGCATTTTTTATGATCCATTACCAGCCGCTCAAAGCACTTTGTGATTATTGAAGTCAGTGCCACTGGGCAGTAATCATTTAGGCTAGTTACTGTTGCTCTCTCGGGCACTGGAATGATGGTGGTTGCCTTGAAACCTGCAGAGACAGTGAACTATTTCAAAGAGATGTTAAAAATGCACTCGCATTCTCATGTTCACGGCTTCAAATATCACACCCGGATCCTACACTGTACTCTCTGCCAGCTACTCAACCATATCTCCCAAAAGCATTTCATGACACTAACAAACAACCATTCCCTTTTTCAGGAGAGTGTGCTCCATACGCATTTGTAGCAGCCTCTAATGGGGGCAGGAGCATTTCCAACAACCCACACACATGAGAAAAGAATGTTTGCCATCACTGAGGCACAAATCATGGACTTATCAAGTCATGCAGCAGGGAAACAGGCCATTCGGCCCAAATGGTCCCTACTGACCAAGATACTCATCCAAGCTAAACACACTTACCCATATTTAGCCCATATCCTTCTAAGCCTTTCCTATCCGTCCCTGTACAACTGTCTTTGAAATGTGGTAATTGTGTCTGCCTCAACCACTTGCTCTGGGTGCTCATTCCATACACAAGCCATTCTCTCTGCAGAAAAATCTCCAATTAAATCTTTCCCCACTCATCTTAAATCCATGCCCTCCAATTTTATTCTCCGTCCTGAAGAGCGACCTTGGCTCAAAGCGTTGAATGCTCATTTTCCTCCACAGATGCTGCCTGACCCACTGAGTTCTTCCTGTTCCTTTATATGTTGCTCCAGATTTCTAGCAGCTTCAGTTTCTTGTGTCTCTCCCTGCCTCTTGATGTCCCAGCCCCGAGAAATAGAGAAAAGGAGCCGACTGCCCAGCAACCCGCCTATTTAACCCTAGCCTAATCACGGGACGATTTACGATGACCAATTTACCTACCAACCAGTAGTCTTGGACTGTAGGAGGCAACCCACAAGCTCACGGGGAAAATGTACAAGCTCCTTACAGACGGCGGTGGGTACTGAACCTGGGTTGCTGGTACAGTACTGTAAAGTGTTGGGCTAACCACTACACTACTGTGCCAACCCATAAGTTCCAATATTTTCCTAGAATGTTCAAATTCATTATATGTGGATTGTGTTCACCATGTTATCTTTTGGGCTGTCAGATTTCAGCAGTACCAATATATTTACAGTAAAGTCAAAAATCATATATGCTTTTGACCCAATGAGCAGAGCTTTAAACTCTCATACACTTTACTCTTAAATGCCTTCTCCAAAGGGAACAAGCATTTTAGCAAGATTGAAGCCTTTTAACACTGAGGTTAGTTCATAAACTAACAAAGGCCAAGGAAAATGACAACTAGCAGAATACAGAAGAGAATTTATGGCCTTTATTAATTGCCTAAGGGGGCATTGCACAAAATAAGTGTGAGATTATTGAAAATCCATATTCAGTGTTTGCTTAAGCAATATCTTGTCATAAGGAGGTGGCTGAGAACGGACCCAAGACACAGACACTGAAGTACTAGGGACAGGACTAGGATACAGGGTGAGGGCTAGGACATGGACACGAAAACCAGGAACCCAGAACAGGACTGGACAAGAGAGCTAGGAGCCAGAGCTTGGACTCCGAGCCAAAGGCTGGACAAGGACCCAGAACCTGGGTCTTGCCTCTGGCTTGGACCCCAGAATTAGGCAAGGATGTGACTTGGCTGGCAGGCAGGAGGAGGCTGGAGTCTTCAGGCTTGAGGTGAGGCTGGAGACCAGAGACTTGAGGCGAGGCTGGAGACCAGAGACTTGAGGTGAGGCTTGAGACCAGAGGCTTGAGACTAGAGACTTGAGGCGAGGCTTGAGGCTTGGGGTCTTGAAGCTCCTCCTGGGCAGGGTGCAGATCTCCACCCGACGGAGGCAAGGGACAGGAAGGGACAGAACCAACCGCAGGGTAACAGCAACACCGCCTGACTTACCCAGTGGAGGCAAGAGACAGGAAGGGAGCTAAATACAGGGTGGCTCCAAGACAAGACTACAGGGGAAGCGAAGCGAGAGATACCAGCAAGACAAGGCACGGCTTCAGGCTAGGAAACAGAAGGCGGGGGAAGGGACACAAGGAGTAAGGACAAGAACAATCCAGCAGCCACACCCTGGTCTCTGGAGGTAATTATGCAGCCAGCCCCAACAAGCATCAGCTGCCTTAATTAGTGCTTAACAGGAACAGAAACAGGGTAGCCAGGAAAACCTGGAGCAAGGGTCGATGGACTGGACCACGCACCGGAATGTGGACTTCATGGACCGGACCATGACATATCTGGGGATTGTCAGCAGGTGGCTGTTTCATTGCTGAGCAGTTTCTGCAATCCACCCATTTATAACTGCTGGTTATTATGAAGCCCTATTTTCCAACAATGAGTTGATAATTAAAATATAACCATAACTTGATTCCTGGGATGGCAGGACTTTCATATGATGAAAGATTGGATCGAATAGGTTTATACTCATTGGATTTTAGAAGATTGAGAGGAGATCTTATTGAAACGTATAAAATCCTAAAAGGATTGGACGGCTAGAAGCAGGAAGATTGTTCCCAATGTTGGGGAAGTCCAGAACGAGGGGTCACAGTTTGAGGATAAAGGGGAAGTCTTTTAGGACCGAGATGAGGAAAAACTTCTTCACACAGAGAGTGGTGAATCTGTGGAATTCTCTGCCACAGGAAACAATTGAGGCCAGTTCATTGGCTATATTTAAGAGGGAGTTAGATATGGCCCTTGTGGCTAAAGGGATCGGGGGTATGGAGGGAAGGCTGGTACAGGGTTCTGAGTTGGATGATCAGCCATGATCATACTGAATGATGGTGCAGGCTTGAAGGGCCAAATGGCCTACTCCTGCACCTATTTTCTGTGTTTCTGTGTAACTTTTCTAACTTCCGAAGATGTAATATTTGACTCACCAACTAAGTCAGAACAAGTTACTTCAGTTGTTTCCTAACACCAAGTTGCTCAAAAGTGCATCAGGACCTACCCACTCCAAATCTTATCTCTTTGTTACTGTTCTCTCTGATCCTTCAGTACATTTCATCCACTGGAGTATGACCCCCTATCCTGAGTATTAAGGCCCATTCCTGATCAATAATGTCATTTGGAAATGTGATTAACGAGATAGACCACTTAAAGTTGGTTGCTAATCACTAATCCACTTTGGAAATGCGGCAAACAAATTCTACACAGCAGGATTCCATGAACAGCGATGTGATATTGATTCAATAATTTGTTTCAGTGATGTTACCTATTGGCCAAGTGCAATAATTAAAGGGTAGGAGTCCTTCTCTTCTCCAAAGTACTGTTGTATCATGGGATTTTTTAGATTCTGAGAGCCTAGACCTCATCTACAACATCCACTCCCTCCATTACTTTATCTCTGTCTGAAACTCTTCCTTGTTTCAATAATTTCAATAGTTCCATTTAATATCAGAGTAAAGTATACAATATACATTCTGAAATTCTTGTTCTTCACAGACTTCCATGAAAACAGAAGACAACCTCAAAGAATGAGTGACAGTAAAAACATTAGAACCCCAAAGCTCCCCTTACTCCCCCCTCTCACACACAAGCAACAGCAGAGCTACAACTCTCCCACTTCTCCACTTACTTCAGCAAAAAGTATCAACACCCTCCCCCCACCAAGCAAGCAATGGCAAAGCCCCCAAGAAAGACCACGATCTGCAGTACAACAAAAACGAATCGTTCACCCAACAATTTGACATGCCACAGCTCTCTCTCCCCTTCATAAAGAGGCAGAGAGGTGTCACTCATTGAGAGGGGAGACATAAATAAAAAAACTCACAGATTTACGATGATAATGTCTGCCACGTCACTTTTTTACCGAGTTCTCTGACTCAAGAATCAGCAACAAACTCTCGAGAGAGAGAGAGAGCGAAAGAGAATGAAATCCTCCTATCTGCTGTTTCCAATGTCCCATTTCCTCTTGCAACACTTCAGTCAGCAGCACCAGCATAGAGGACACTCATCCATAGGGCTGCAAAACCTTGGAACCCTGAAGGCACACTCGTCTTTTTGGTCACATCCTTGGGATATTGAAAAGTGTCCCACCACAGCAAAGAACTGAAGTCTAAGTGTAACTCCAGGTCAGGGTCTCTGCCAGAACACTGTTCATCCTGAAAGGGAAAAAGAGAGACATCAAAGGTAGAAAATAAGCTGTTTCCGCAGATGAGCTTGAAGAAGTTGGTGTTAAGCTCCATCATATGTCCTCCACAGGTCCCTCAATGTCTTTCAGTTCCACTTTGAAAGGTTTTACTATAACTATTTGCCCGATAATACTTGGTGTGCTAACTCTATCAAGAGACTCCTGCTCTGCTAAATCATCTTTTCTTTTGAACAATGTATGAGATACAGTTTAGAGCACAGAACCGTTATTATGCCTTGGACCCCTACCAGAAACCAACGGGTCCATGGACCCCAGGTTGGGAGCTCTTGGCTCAAAGGTACATTTGTTCCCAATCACAGACACCAAAACAGTGCCGTGCAAGCAACTGTGCCAGATATCAGGATTATAATTTTTGATCAGTTTCCAACAGTACTGCTGTTTAGTTTTCAAATATTTTCTTTCATGGAAATAACTCAGAAATGTGTAGCTCAGGTGGTTGATGGTTGGGTTGAGATGTCTCTGATCTTGGCAATCCATTTGCAAACAGTTCATCATCATTGTTCACTTGTAGTGTGTCTCCAAATGCCTGGCATTTGTATACTTATCTATTAGTTTATTGGTAATCAAGAAGTCAAGTTAAGTTGCTTTTATTGTCATTTCAACCATAACTGCTGGTACAGTACACAGTAAAAACGAAACAAAGATCCTCCAGGACCATAGTGCTACATGAAACAACACTAAACTACACTAGACTACGTGAAACAACACAAAACTACATTAGACTTCAGACTTACACAAGACTACATAAAGTGCACAAAACAGTGCAAGACAGTACAATAATCAATAAACAAGACAATAGGCACAGTAAAGGACAAATTACAATATAATAATAAATGATGTAAGTGTAAATGTAAACAATGTTTTAACAGGAATTGAGAAAGAAATGAGCAAAAATTGAAAGGGGAGTGGAGTGGTGTTCAGTTGAGTGTGTGCGTGTGTGACCAGATCGGTTGTCCTTCGATAGATTCGAAATAGCTCGGATATGGTTGCCTGACTGCTCCAAGGACAAAGAATTTTGGTTATGCATAAACCAACAGTAACATTGTGGAGAGTACTCTGCACACCTAAAGAAAAAAATCAGGCTATTGAACAAGACAACTGTGGTCTACAAAATCCAGTACAGGGACTGCAGCAAATACTATGTCGGCCAAACTGCAAGAAAACTATCCACAAGGATCCATGAGCTTCAACTGACTTTTAAGAGGCATGGCCAACTTTCCCTCATCTCTACCCATGAAGATCATGAGGGGCACAAATTCAATTGGGCATCAGTGAGAGTCATGGCGCAAGCAAACACGTGGCATGCAAGAGAATTCCTAGAAGCATGGTTTTCAGCAAACAATTCTATAAACAAACATGTAGACCTTGATCACACTTATAAGCCAATGTGGGCAAAATTCTAGACCACAATGTACAGAGTTTGCCATACAACCAATCAGCGATGAGACCCCCTTCTACGTCACAATTGAATATCCGTAATGATGACCAATCAACTGATTTATAAGTATATAAAGGCAAAGCATTCAGAGGACACTTTACTGGGTGCCAAATGCCGTAAAACAAGACGAAGAAGAAGAGGCCGAAGAAGAAGAAGAAATAAGCACATCATACGTGAACAGCACATTGATGTTGTCTCCTCATATGGTGACAAAACATTTGCAAATGGATTGGCAAGTTCAAAGAACATCTCAGCCCAACTAATTTCTTTCATAGAAAGCATAGATTAAATATAGTCCCAATGAGTTCCCTGTAGAAGCCATACAACTATGAGGTGAGACTTCAGCACTTAAAGATGCCTTCCTTCTCACTCATACCACTGTCATTAGTTGTATCCACCAAGTGCCAAAGAGGACAGCAGGGGAGACATTCTCACATCCGTGACATGGACCTGGGCCCCTGGGTGGTGAACTCCAGGGCAAGAGAGGTTCTTCCTGTTAACTGGGCAAGAGCTTGACTAGGGCAATAGAGAAGATATGGCCTCTGCAAGGCAGAGCATTTTAATTTGGAGCTTAGCAGGAAGAATGCCATGTAGAAAGCTGAGAGGTGTGCTCACTACTGAGCTTTGTGTCATCAGTGTAAAACACTAAATCAAACATATGGTATTCCCCCCCCCCCACATTCACTGACAGCAGAGGAGTGTTTATTGAAGAAGTGAAGGATCTCATCCCAAAATATTGAATGTCCATTTCTATCTATAGATGCTGCCTGAGTTCCTCCAACGTCCTATGTGTCGTGGCCTGCAAATAATGGGCTTCTGTGGACTCACATTTGTGAACTTCAGTTCTGAATACTATTTGCTTACTTTTATTGTTTGCACATTGCGAGTTCAATGAACTTTTTTTTGTTTTAGTGGGTTTTATTGAGTTTCTTTATTTCATAGATCCTTGTAAGATGAATCTCAAGGTTGCGTACTTTGATAACAAATGTACTTTGAACTTCTGTCATGGGGCTATGCTCTGACTTCATATTTAGATTATGAGAGAACACTCAGTCCTCTTTTATTGTCATTTAGAAATGCATACATGCATTGAGAAATGATACAATGTTTCTCTGGAATGGTATCACAGAAAACAGGACAGACCAAAGACTAACACTGTCAGAACCACATAATTATAACATATAGTTACAGCAGTGCAAAGCAATACCATAATTTGATGAAGAACAGACCATGGGCACAGTAAAAAGAAGTCTCAAAGTCCCGAGTCGATCGACTCCCGAGTCCCCGATAGCAGGCGGCAAAAGGGAGAAACTCCCTGCCATAAACCTCCAGGCACCGTCAACTTGCTGATACCTTGGAAGCAGCCGACCACAGCCGCCACTGAGTCCATCCGTCCGAAAACTCTGAGCTTCCGAGCAGCCTCTTCAATACCACCTCCCGAGCGCCATCCTCTGCCGAGCGCCTTCGACCTCTCCCCGGCTGCTGAAACACGCAAAGCCGAGGATTTCGGGGCCTTCAGCTCTGGAGATTCCGGTTACCACACAGTAGCAGCGGCAGCGAAGCGGGCATTTCAGAAGTTTTCCAGATGTTCCTCCATGCTCTCACGTCCGTCTCCATCAAATCAGAATTGTTAACGGTCCCCTACTTGACAGATAACAGATATTCATCACCGGAGGGCCGCACGTGCTGCCGTCACGCCACCATCTTCTCCTCCTCTCCCGGGAGGTGGTTTATAACCAGTACCTGTCAGTCAGTCATGAATGGGGTTCTCTCAGAATCACAGGCTGGCCCATCCAAAGAAGAAACAAAAACAGAAGGTGCTGCAGACACTCAGTAGGCCAGACGGTACCTTAGGAGAGAAGAACAGAGCTAATGCTTCAGGCGTGTTCTAATGAAAAGGTCTTCAACCTGAAACATTGGCTTTGTTTGTTCTTCCACAGGTGCTGCCTGACCTTCTGAGCTTTTGGTTTTATTTCAGATTTCTAACATCTGCCGTTTGTTGATTTTCTGTGAGAAGGCTAGGTTTTCTCCTTGATTGGAAATTCTATAGCCAAGCATCCTCAGGATTGATAAAGAAGTTCCGTTGTATACAAGTCCACAGCACAACTTCTGCATCACTCCCTCTACAGTATCTCCATCTACAAGATTCTGCAACAGCACCGAGATGACCATGTCCATGCCACTGTCCTACATCCCTATGCCCCACACACCCCCGGCACTACCCTAAAACCTTTACTGTCACTACTCCCACCAACCACCTGTGTTCCACCAACCTCATCCCAACCCCACTGAAAAGTGCTACACAATCCCATTTATATAATCCTGGTAAAGGTAAATTAAAATTATGCCCTGTTCAACACCAACACTTCCCAAGCAGCACATAATAATTCAGATGACAGTTTATTCATAACACCAAGTTCCAAATATCAATGTCCCTCCCAAGACAGCTTGTAATCTATATTTTGTTTTAAAATTAAACTGTCATATAAAACAACTTATTTCAAAGTTCCATCTGCATTCATGTTCCCAACTTCAGCCTTAAATATTTCCGGAGACACAAGAGAATGCAGATGCTGGAACCTGGAGCTACAAACTATCGGCTGGAGGAAGTCAGCAGCTCAGGGTCACAGAGTCACAGAGCAACAAAGAAGTGATACAAGTGCTTCTGACCACCCAGTCCCTGCCAACTGTGATATCCATCCAGCTGTCCCCATTCTCGGTCTTCAGTCTATATTCTTTGAAGCCTAAGTGATCCTTAAATAATACTATTGCACCTGCTTCAACCACTTCTTCTGGCAGTTTATTCCATCCACGGCCCACCATCTGCATGGAAAAGTTGCCCCTAAAGTCCCTTCTGAATCCTTCTCCTGTCACCCTAAGCCTATGCCCCTTAGTTTTGGATTCCCCTACCTGGGGAAAAATATCAACCTAATCTTTGCATCTTGTTAACACTTCCCTAAAGTCATTCTTTATTCTATCTTCCAAGGAATAAAGACCTAGTCTGTCCAGCCTCTCCCTGTATCTCAGGCCATCAGTCCTGGGCACATCCTTGTAAATCTTCTCTGCATTTTTTCCAGTTCAACCATATATTTATTATAACAGTGTGATAAAATTGTAAACACTACTCCAAGTGCGACCTTACCAATAATTTATACAACGGCAATGCCCCATCTTCTATACTGAATATTTTGATTGATGAAGGCCAATGTGCTAAATGCCTTTCTCACTACCCTGTCGACCTGAGGTGACACTTTCATGAATTACACATTTATAATCCTGGGTCCTTCTCTTCCATTGCACTCCTGAGTTCTCTAGTATTCATTGTACGTCCTATGCTGATTTGACTTTCCCAACCGCATAACTTAACATTTATCTGTATTGAAGTAATTTACCACTCCTTGACCCACTTCCTCAAATGACCATAACCTTTTTCACTTTCAACAACGCCTGTAAATGTGCAGAAATGTTCCTACATTTTTAATGTGGCTATTTTTAAATTCCATAGAGTAGTAATTCATTAGGATGGCTGCATAAGATCAGCATTATTATATTGCTGGCCTTTCACATAGCTAGTGAGCTCCACTTAGATGAATAGGGTGATGTATTAGGTAAATGGATATAGTATGAGGTGTCTCCATTGCCCTATGTCCAATATCATTATGTGCAAATGTTTCTTGAAACACTGTTCAAGGGGGCAGTTTTATTCTTTGAGCAAAGTTAGCTTAAATGCTGTGAATTTCCACTCAGTTGAGTGAACTGAAAGAGAAATTGAGGTTTAACACCAAACCTTTCAAAGTCTCTCAAACAACTTCAGATACTGGAAGGAAATCCGAAATGTTAAAATAACCTGAAAATTCAGGAAAATGCATCTGTGAAAAGAAAAACAGAGCTAGCATTTCACGTCAAGGACTTGAAATCAAGTGTTTTTACGTAGCAGAGCAGTGTGGCAGAGGAACAAATGGAACATAAGGAATGCCTCTAAAAGGGTGAGGTCAAGGTTGGCGTGGGATAACATGTTGAGGAAGTAATCTGTTGATTAGTTATGCTAGAGAGAGAGAAAACAGGAACAAAGAAATTTAGGAGCAAAATACAAAGTAAATATGCAAAAGATTGCCTCAGATTGAGATTCTAAATTGAAGAAAGGCTAGGAGGAGGAGGAGAAGATGGCAGCGCGATGCAGCACGTGCGGCCTCTCCAGTGATGATATCTGTTATCTGTCAAGTAGGGTGCCGTGCACAATGCTGGTTTGATGGAGGCAGACGTGAGAGCACAGAGGAACATCTGGTGAAACTTCTGAAATGCCTGTTTCGCTGCCGCCGCTACTGTGTGATCCGAAATCTCTGGAGGGGAAAGCCCTGAATACTCAGCTCGGCGGCCAGGGCAGGGTCAAAGTGCTCAGCAGAGATGGTGCTCCGTGTCGGAGGGCTGGTCGGAGGCTCGAAGTTTTCGGACAGACTCAGAGTTGGACCGTGGTCGGGTGATTCCAGGGTGCTGCATCGGCAAGTTTGTGGCACTGGAAGCTCATGGCAGGGAGAGTTTCTACCTTCTGCCGTCTGCGTGAGATGTTGGGGCTATCAGGACTTCGAGAATTTTTTTTACCGCGCCCATGGTCTGCTCTTATCAAATTACAATATTGCTTTCCACTGTTGTAACTATTTTTTATAATTATGCGGTTTTTGTCAGCTTTAGTCTTGGTCTGTCTTGTGTTTCTGTGATATCATACTGGAGGAACATTGTATCATTTTTAATGCATGCATTTCTAAATGACAATAAACGAGGACTGAGTGTCCTCATAATCTATTCTAATCTAATGTAATCTAATCTTGCTGGTATCAGAAATGATCTGGCAAGTGTGGTCTGGGACAGGCTGTTTACTGGCAAAGGTGTATTTACAAAGTGGGAGGGCTTCAAAAAGAGTACAAAGCTTGCATGTGCCTGTCGGAATAAAAGATAAAGATAACAATTGTAGGGAACTCAGGTTTTCAAGAGAGATTGAGGCCCTGGTTAAGAGAAAAAAAGGAATTGCATAGCAGGTATAGGCAAGTAGGAGCAAATGAGTATAAGAAATGCAAGAGAACACTTAAGAAATTTGGAAGGCTGAAAGAAGGCATGGAGTTGCTCTAGCAGACAAGATGAAGGGGAATCTTAGGGGATTCTACAGATAAGTTAAGAGCAAAAGGATTACAAGGGACACAAATGGTCCTCTGGAAAACCAGAATGGTAATCTATATGTGGAGCCAAAGCAGATGGAAGAGATCTTAAATGAATTATTTGCATCTATATTTACTCAGGAGACAGATACAGAGTCTATAGAAGGGGGTCAAAGCAGCATTAACTTCATGGACCCTGTACAGATTACAGAGGAGGAGGTGTTTGCTACCCTGAGGCAAATCAGGGTGGATAAATCCCCAGGGCCTGTCAAGATGTTCCTTTGGACTCTATTAGAGGTAAGTGCAGGAATTGCTGAGGCTCTTTCAGAGATATTTAAAACATCCTTAGTGTCAAGAGAGGTGCTGTAGGTTTGGAGGATAGCCAATGTTGTTCCACCTTTTAAAAATGGCTCTAAGCATAAACCAGGAATTATAGACCAGTGAGTCTGATGTCAGTTGTGGGAAAGTTGCTGGAAGGTATTCTAAGGGACCAGATATGTATGTATTTGGATAGACACGGACTGATTAAAGATAGTCTGCATGGTGGCAAGTCATGTCTTATAGTTTTTCGAGGCAGTTACAAGGAATGTGGATGAAGGCAAAGAGGTGGAGGTTGTCAACGTGGTCTTTAGTCAGGCACTTGACAAGGTCCTGTATGGGAGGTTGGTCAAGAAGTTGCAGTCATTCTGCATTCAGGATGAGGTAGTAAATAGAAGTAGACATTGGCTTCATGGGAGAAGCCGGAGAGTGGTAGTAGAGGGTTGCCTCTGTAACTGGAGGCCTGTGACTAGTGATGTGCTGGAGGGATCGGTGCTGGGTCCTTTGTTGTTTGTCATTTATATCAGTGATTTGAATGATAATGTGATTAACTGGATCAGTAAATTTATGGATGACACCAAGATTGGGAGTGTACTGTTGGTGAGGAAGGCTATCATGGCTTGTAGAATGATCTGCAACAGCTGGAAAAATGGGCTGAAAATGGCAGATGCAATTTAATACAGAATTTAATACCGAAGTGCAAAACCTCTGGTAGGACCAACCAAGGGAGGGCTTAAACAGTAAATGGTGGGGCACTGAGGAGTGCGGTAGAACGGTGGGATCTGGAAATACAGGTCCAGAACTTACGACATATGATAATAATTTCATGACATGAGATAATTATCAGCGATAATAAATGTGATTCAAATTCTAATCCTGATTTTGATTTTAGCCAAGCATCTGCAGTAGGCAAGGTATTGCTTTCCTGGTCAGGAAGTGACCATTTGAGCCTCTCTTTGGTGAAGGAAGAGCTTTACCTTGGCAGTCCTCAGTCATTTACCATACTGAATGCACGTTACTATCAACACATCCAGTTCCCCAACATATTTATAGATTTACACTTCCTTGAGTTAGCAACCCAAAGTTACACCTTGATCAAAAAATACTATTTTAAAAATTGCTGATAAATGCAAGCACTAAAGGTAAAATCCATTTCTTCAGTAAGAGAGAAATGTGCACTAAAATTTGCTAGACCCAAATGATAAACAGGGATAATATCTGTTATCACTGATGACTGTAACAATTTCCACCTTTCAACACTTCTTCTCAGCATTAACTCAGTAGATGCCTTAAGATGCAATGTTGCTCGTGTTACATATCCCCTTAAATCACACACAAATGCTAGCTTCCTTGAAAGAGTCCTGTTGATATACATTCTAGAAAGGCCAATTGAGAAAGCTGTTATTCTGAAGCTGGAAGTATTTTGCTGGAAAAACAAATGGGTGAGTTCATTTACCTGAATGATTGTCATTGTGTAGATCATCAGAATATGTGCAAGCCAATTGAAGGCAATGGTCAATAGCTGCACTTCTCACTAAACTAAGACCAACATCCTCCTCCCTGTACTCAAAGTATTCAATGCCCTGCAGTTTTCAGGTTAATAATAATATGCAGTCGCATCCAAATATGTGGATATATAGCGGAACTGATTGACTACCACAAGTGACTATTAATAATTATTACAGAGCTCCTGTGCTAAACTTTGAGATGTTGAAGACACAGATGGTTAACTTTGCACCTACATGACAGACATCCCTCTCCTTTTTAACCGCTAAGTAAAAGGAGAATTCCTATCCGACCAGTCAGAATGATTAATAAATGTTGTATCTGATGGAGTAAATAATTTCAACATGTGAGATAAAAAATAAATCAAACTGATTAAATCATTCATGAGGAAACAGAAATGAATTAGTAAATGATTTGAGAATCAATACTAAGAGTGCAGAACTATCTGCCACAGTTGTTGATGTGACTACTAGAATTAAATTTAAATTCAGTGAGGATATGAGAAACGCACCAATTAGTGAGATAAACTAAGCCAGACAGAACAGAAGGACCAGTAAAACAGTCGCGATGTGGCTCTATTGGTTTCTAGATGCTGGGAATATTGATCTGAAGACAAGAGTAAAAAGTCAAAAAAGAAACTTCAGTAGAATTAATTAAATAACTTTTAAACTAACAAGTGGTGAACGCAGAAGTATTGGATTGAGGAAGTCTGCTCTCCTCAGCATTTGGCCTGTGTGTCACAGCAAGCCCACAGTAATGTGGCTGCATCCTGACTCTGCTTTCTTCTAAAGTGGCTTATCAAAGCACACACATCAGAGACAATTTGAGATGGTGTTCAGCAACTCTCATCCTGTGAAGAAATAAATAGATCGAGATGGTCATATATATTGAATTTCTCATAAATGTGCGTCACATGCATATAATACCTATTCTTTCATTTAGCCCATCAGGGTTATGCTGACCCTAAGCACACCTGTCTGTCTAATTCCCTGCTCTCTTATTTCCCAAAGCACCGTACTAATGATTGATGTCAAGTGAAAAGCACTACCAATAACAGGGCAGCAGAGTTTGAAACACAGGGATTTTGAGTGCCAATGGAGCACTGTCTTCAGAAGTGGAGGGAAGGACAACTGTTTATAAAAGATTGGATTTAACAGGCAAGTGCAGTCCAAGGAACAGTGAAGATAGTAGATCACTAGTGCTTCTGCTGCTGTTTCCACGGAGGAAAGAGGTGCAATACTCTGAATTGCCAAAGGATCTAGAGCCTTTATATGCACATGCAATCACTCATGGAATGAGAAAGAATAATTTCAGATAATGCTTTCCTCCAGATTGCCTGTAACCAGTTGTACAAACAGCTCTTCGACCAGACATTGTACAGTGGACCACCGTACACAGGAAAATCACCCTGACGGAGCTCACAGCACCACGGGAGGAAGGATGTGAGGAGTCTCATGAGAGCAAGGCCCTGACATACCAGTCCTTAGTCCAGGAGTGCAGGGACAAAGTATGGCAGACATTGTACAGTGGACCACCGTAGACGGAGCTCACAGCACCACGGGAGGAAGGATGCGAGGAGGCTCATGAGAGCAAGGCCCTGATATACCAGCCCTTAGTCCACGAGTGCAGGGACAAAGTATGGTAGACATTGCTATTCCCCATGGAGATTGGCTGTAGAGGGTTTCCAACAAGGGCAGCATGAAGTGATTATGCAGAAAGTTTGAAGTTAATAACCCATCAGTTAACTTCAGGGTGATTTATAAGTTCGTGGCCTAGAGTAGAAGGAGATGATTTATTAACTTCAAACTTCCTGTGTAATCACTCAAAGCGTTGACCTGCATGTGCATGTAACGAGAGCTGTGTAACCAATCTCCTTCTACCTTAGGCCACGAATGTATCAATCACCCCTGCTGTGGACATTTTCTGGAGGTCCAAGATCCGGATGCTCCACAGCTGCTGGACTAAGTGTGTAAATGTAGGAGGGAACTATTTTGAAAAACAAATGTGCCAGGTTTTCTAAAATTGACTCCTTCTACCTTAGGCCACAAACTTATCAATTACCCCTCGTAGGATGGGGGAGGATGCAGAAAGAGCTTCTTGCTGGATATGTAGTGGTTAAGGGTTGAAACACTCTATGAAGGTTAGGCACCACCTGATGACATCTGCTCCTGGCCAAAGGCTACTGTTACCTCATCAGGTAACTGTAGGGAGCACCCAGTTAATCCTATTTCAATGATAATTGAACATAAGCACTAACAATTTTAGTAAGCTAAATTTTAATATGCTCTCATTACCCAATTACTACATAACAATAAGTATTTAATTGTCTAAAGAATTTTTGGAAACCTTAAGTCTTCAACAATGCTACCAGAATGTCTTTCCAGTTCCTTCAGTCCCTGTGTATAAGAAATAATATTAAATAATTAGAAAGAATGATATAGGATCGGAAGATGTCAAGTCGCTATGCGTTGAGTTAAGAAATGGCAGGGGTAAAAGGACCCTAATGGTAGTTATATACAGGCCTCCAAACAGCAGCCGGGGTGTGGATTACAAATTACAGCGGGAGATAGAAAAGGCGGGTCAGAAGAGAAATGTCATGATAATCATTGGGGATTTAACATGAAAGTGGATTGGGAAAACCAGGTCAGTACTGGACCTCAAGAGTGAGAATTTGTAGGATGTCTAAGGGATGGCTTTTTAGGACAGCTTGCTGTTGAGCCCACTAGGGGATGAGTTGTGCTGGATTGGGTGTTGTGCAATGATCCGGAGGTGATAAGAGAGCTTAAGGTTAAGGAACCCTTGAGGAACAGTGACTACAATATAATCAAGTTCACTTTGAAATTTGAGAAGGAGAAACTAAATTCCAACGTGTCAGCATTTCAGTGAAATAAAGGAAATTAAAATGGCATGAGAGGTAAACTGGCCAAGATTGACTGAAAAGGTACACTAGCAAGAAGGACAGCAAAGCAGCAATGGCTGGAATTTCTGCGAAAAATGAGGGAAATGCAAGACAGATATTGAACCATAGAACCATAAAACACTACAGCACAGAAACAGGCCTTTTGGCCCTTCTTGGCTGTGCCGAACCATTTTTCTGCCTAGTCCCACTGACCTGCACCTGGACCATATCCCTCCATAAACCTCTCATCCATGTACCTGCCCAAGTTTTTCTTAAATGTTATAAGTGAGCCCACATTTACCACTTCATCTGGCAGCTCATTCTACACTCCCACCACTCTGTGTGAAGAAGCCTCCCCCACCAATGTTCCCTTTAAACTTTTCCCCCTTTACCCTTAACCCATGTCATCTGTTTTTTTTTCTCCCCTAGCCTCAGTGGAATAAGCCTGCTTGCATTAACTCTATCTTTACTCATCATAATTTTATATACCTCTATCAAATCTCCCCTCATTCTTCTACACTTCAGGGAATAAAGTCCTAACCTATTCAAGCTTTCTCTGTAACTGAGTTTCTCAAGTCCCAGCAACATCCTTGTAAACCTTCTCTGCACTCTTTCAACCTTATTAATATCCTACCTGTAATTTGGTGACCAAAACTGTACACAATACTCCAAATTCGGCCTCACCAATGCCTTATACAACCTCACCATAACATTCCAACTCTTATACTCAATACTTTGATTTATAAAGGCCAATGTACCAAAAGCTCTCTTTACAACCCTATCCACCTGTGATGCCACTTTTAGGGAATTTTGTATCTGTATCCCCAGATCCCTCTATTCCACTGCACTCCTCAGTGCCCTACCATTTACCTTGTATGTTCTACCTTGGTTTGTCCTTCCAAAGTGCAATACCTCACATTTGTCTGTATTAAACTCCATCTGCCTTTTTTCAGCCCATTTTACCAGCTGGTCCAAATCCCTCTGCAAGCTTTGAAAACCTTCCTCACTGTCCACTACACCTCCAATCTTTGCATCATCAGCAAATTTGCTGATCCAATTTACCACATTATCATCCAGATCATTGATATAGATGACAAATAACAATGGACCCACTATTGATCCCTGTGGCACACCATTAGTCACAGGCCTCCACTCAGAAAAGCAATCCTCCACTACCACTCTTTGGCTTCTTCCATTGAGCCAATGTCTAATCCAATTTACTACCTCTCCATGTATACCTAGCGACTGAATCTTCCTAACTAACTTCCCATGCAGGACCTTGTCAAAGGCCTTACTGAAGTCCATGTAGATAACATCCACTGCCTTCCCTTCATCCACTTTCCTGATAACCTCCTCAAAAAACTCTAATAGATTGGTTAAACATGACCTACCATGCACAAAGCCATGTTGACTCTCCCTAATAAGTCCCGTCTACCCAAATACTTGTAGATCCTATCTCTTAGTACTCCTTCCAATAATTTACCTGCTACCGACATCAAACTTACTGGCCTATAATTTTCCGGATTACTTTTAGAGCATTTCTAATTCTTTTTTTGGCGTGTGCCTGTGTGCGCGTGAGTCTGTGCATGTGTGACTGCGTGTGCGTCTGCGTGTCTCCATGCATGCATCCATGATGAAGTCTTTTTACGGGCGCGGAGCGAGAGGGAGACTGTGTGGCACGCCACTCCTCACACGGACATTTTCGCAGTATTTTTCCTTTGTTTTATGAGGTCGGGTTGGGATCTCGACACTCAACCCAGCACAGATGGAAAGCATACTTGGGGGTGGACCCGACTAGTTTCGAACCCGGGAACCTCCGCTCCCGGGTCCAGCGTCAATGTCGTTGTGCCACCAGCTGGCCCATTAGAGCCTTTTTTAAACAACAGAACAATATGAGCTATCCTCCAATCCTTCAGCACCTCACCCGTAGATACCGACATTTTAAATATATCTGTCAGGGCCCCTGCAATTTCAATACTAGTCTCCTTCAAGGTCCGAGGGAATACCCTGTCAGGTCCTAGGGACTTACCTACTCTGATTTGCCTCAAGATAGCAAGCACCTCCTCCTCCTCAATCTGTATGGGTTCCATGACTCCATGCCAGTTTCCTTAGTAAATATAGACGCAAGAATCCCCATTTAAGATCGCCCCCATTTTTTTTGGTTCTATACATAGCCGGCCACTCTGATCTTCAATAGGACCAATTTTATCCCTGACACATTGGAATGTGACATGTTGGAATTTAGTTTCTCCTTCTCAAATTTCAAAGTGAACTTGATCATATTGTAGTCACTGTTCCTCAAGGGTTCCTTAATCTTAAGCTCTTTTATCACCTCCGGATCATTGCACAACACCCAATCCAGCACAACCGATCCCCTAGTGGGCTCAACAACAAGCTGTCCTAAAAAGCCATTCCCTAGACATGCTACAAATTCTCTCTCTTGAGGTCCAGTACTGGCCTGGTTTTCCCAATCCACTTTCATATTAAAATCCTCAATGATTATCATGACATTTCTCTTCTGACACGCCTTTTCTATCTCCTGCTGTAATTTGTAATCCACATCCCAGCTGCTGTTTGGAGGCCTGTATACAACTACCATTAGGGTCCTTTTACCCATGATATTTCTTAACTCAACTCATAGCGACTCAACATCTTCTGATCCTTTTTCTCTTAATATACCTGTAGAAGCTCTTTGGATTATCCTTCACCTTGACTGCCAAAGCAACCTCATGTCTTCTTTTAGCCCTCCTGATTTCTTTCTTAAGTATTTTTTTGCTCTTTTTATACTCCTCAAGCACCTTATTTGCTCCGTTTCCTAGACATGTCGTACATTTCTCTCTTCTTCTTTATCAGAGTTCCAGTATCCCTTGCGAACCAAGGTGCCTTATTCCCATTCACTTTGCCTTTAATCCTGACAGGAACATACAAACTCTGAACTCTCAAAATTTCTCCTTTGAAGGCCTCCCACTTACCGATCACATCCTTACCAGAGAACAACCTGTCCCAATCCACGCTTTTTAGATCCTTTCTCATTTCTTCAAATTTGGCCTTTTTTCGGTTTAGAACCTCAACCCGAGGACCAGATCTATCTTTATCCATGATCAAGTTGAAACTAATGGTGTTATGATCACTGGAACCAAAGTGGTCCCCTACACACACTTCCGTCACTTGTCCTAACTTGTTTCCTAATAGGAGATCTAATATTGCATCCTCTCTAGTCGGTACGTCTATATATTTATTTAGAAAACTTTCCTGAACCCATTTTATAAACTCTAGCCCATCTAGACCTTTAACAGTATGGGAATCTCAATCAATATGTGGAAGATTAAAATCCCCTACTATCACAACTTTATGTTTCCTGCAGTTGTCTGCTATCTCTCTGCAGATTTGTGCCTCCAATTCTCGCTGACTATTGGGTGGTCTATAATACAACCCCATTAATGTGGTTGTACCTTTCCTGTTTCTCAGTTCCACCCATATGGCCTCAGTAGACAAGCCCTCTAATCTGTCCTGCCTGAGCACTGCTATAACATTTTCCCTGACTAGCAATGCCACCCCAACCCCCCCGCCTTTCATTCCTCTGCCTCTATCACGTCTGAAACATCGGAACCCTGGACCATTAAGCTACCAGTCCTGCCCCTCCTGCAGCCAAGTTTCACTAATGGCTATAATGTCGTAATTCCATGTGTCAATCCACGCCCTCAGCTTGTCAGCCTTCCCCACCATACTCCTTGTATTGAAATAGACACACCTCAGAAGATTATTACCACCACACACAACCCTTCTATTTGTGACTTTGCATGAACTTTTAACATCATTTATTTTCACCCCTGCTCCACTATCTGCTCTGGTACACTGGCCTCCATCCCCCTACAAGTCTAGTTTAAACCCTCCCCAAAAGCACTAACAAACCTCCCTGCAAGGATATTGGTTCCCTTGTAGTTCAGGTGTAACCAGTCTCTCTTGTACAGGTTCCACCTGCCCCAGAAGAGGTCCCAACAATCCTGAAATCTGAAACCCTACCCCCTACACCAGTTCCTCAACCACGTGTTCATCTGCCAGAGCACCCTATTCTTACCCTCACTGGCACGTGGCACAGGTAGCAATCCTGAGATTACCACCCTCAAGGTCCTGCTTTTTAACTTCCTACCAAGCTCTCTATACTCACTCTTCAGGACCTCCTCACTCTTTCTTCCTATGTCATTGGTACCGATGTGCACCACGACATCTGGCTGATCACCGTCCCACTTCAGAATGCTGTGCACGCAATCAGAAACATCCCTGACCCTGGCACCCGGGAGGCAACAAACTACCTGGGAGCCTCTGTCATGACCACAGAACCTCCTTTCTGTACCTCTAACTATCGAGTCCCCTATCACTACCACTCTCCTCTTTTTCCACCCTCCCTTCTGCACTGCAGAACCAGACTCAGTACCAGAGATCTAGCTGCTGCAGCTTGTCCCAGGTAAGTCATCTCCCGCAACAGTATCCAAATCGGCATACTTGTTGTTGAGGGGAATGGCCACGGGAACCCTGCTCTGCCTGCCCTTTCCCCTTCCCTTGCCTGACAGTAACCCAACTACCTGTGCGCTGCTCCTTTGGCGTAACTGCCTCCCTGTAGCTACTATCTATAAACACCTCATTCTCCCGAATGATCCGGAGGTCATTCAGCTCCTGCTCCAGTTCCCTAACGCGGTTTGTTAGGAGCTGCAGCTGGATGCACTTCTTGCAGGTGTCGTTATCAGGGACACCGGAGGTCTCCCTGTCTTCCCACATCCTGCAAGAGGCGTATTCCAACATCCTGCCTGGCATTCTCTCTACTCTAAACAAACAAAACAAAGCATACTGGAACCTACCCTCGCCTCTGCCTGTTCACGCCTCTGCCTGTTGAGCCAAAGCCATCCTATTCTGCTCCCTCTCACTCTGCTGCCCACTCTCAATGCTGCCCGCTGTATATGGTGGTCTTTTTTTAAACCTTTTTAAGCCTTTGGCGCTCTACGTCACGCACCTGGGCAGTCTAACCTCTTTTCCCCGAGCAGTGTAAAAAAAATGTCTTCTCTCCGAGATTCCTTACTCCTTCACTCTCGGCCTCTTGCTTCGAAATTTTTGAATGGAAGATGGACACTACAATGGCTGACAAGTGAAGTCAGAGCCAAAATAAAAGCAAAAGAGAGGACATACAAGGAAGCCAGAGCTAGTGGGAAGATAGAGGATTGGGGAGCTTTCAGAAGGAAACTAAGAAGGTCATTGGGAAGGAAAAGATGAATTATGAAAGGAAGCTGGTGCCTAATATCAAAGAAGATACTAAGAGCTTTTTTAAGTATATAAAAGGTAAAAGGGCGTTGAGGGTAGATACAGGACCAATGGAAAATGACACTGGAGATATTGTAATGAGAGACGCAGAGACGGCAGAGGAACTGAATGCGTATTTTGCATCAGTCTTCACAGTGGAAGACATCTGTAGTATACTGGACATTCAAGAATGTTAGAGAAGTGAAGGAGGGAGGAGAAGATGGTGGCACTACGCAGCGCGTGCGGCCGTTCCGAATAATATCTATATGTGTTAACTAGGGGGCCGTTCACAATTCTGATTTGATGGAGACAGACGTGAGAAGCACGGAGGAACACCTGGAGAAACTTCTGAAATGCCTGCTTCACTGCCGCCGCTACTGTGTGATTGAGAATCTCCGGAGGGGAAGGCCCCAAATCCTCGGTTTTGCCTATTGCCTGTTGCCGGGGCCGGGGTCGAAGCGCTCGGCAGAGACGGTGCTCGGTGCTCAGTGTCGGAGAGCTGGTCAGAGGCTCGGAGTTTTCGGACGGACTCGGAGTCGGACTGTGGTCAGATGCTTCCAGGATGCTGCATCGGCAAGTTTGCGGCTCTGGAGGTTCACCGTCTGCGTGAGATGATGGGACTTTCGAGAGACTTTGAGACTCTTACCGTGCCCATGATCTGTTCTTATCAAATTACGGTATTGCTTTGCACTGTTGTAACTATATGTTATAATTATGTGGTTTTTGTCAGTTTTTCAGTCGGTTTGTCATGTGTTTCTGTGATATTATTCTGGAAAGACATTGTATCATTTCTTAATACATGCATTACTAAATGACAATATAAGAGGACTGTGTGTCCTCATAACCTAATCTAATCCATGTGCAATGAAAATTACGACTGAGAAGGTGCTCAGGAAGATTAATGGTCTGAGGGTGGATAAATCTCCTGGACCTGATGGAATACACCCTCGGGTTCTGAAGGAAGTAGCTGGAGAGATTGCAGAGGCATTAACAATAATCTTTCAAGAATCAATAGATTCTGGCATTGTACCAGATGACTGGAAAATTGCAAATGTTACTCAGCCATTTAAGAAGGGTGGAAAGCAGCAGAGAGCAAACTATAGACCTGTTAGCCTGACATCAGTGGTTGGAAAGTTGTTAGGGATGAGATTACAGAGTACCTGGAGGCACATGACAGGATTGGCAAAAGCCAGCATGGTTTCCTGGAAGGAAAATCCTGCCTGTCTAACCTACTGTAATTTTTTGAGGAATTTACAAGCAGGATAGACAAAGGAGATGCAGTAGATGTGGTGTACTTGGATTTTCAGAAGGTTTTTGACAAGGTGCCGCACATGAGGCTGCTTAGCAAGATAAGAACCTATAGAATTACAGGGGAGTTACTAGCATGGGTGGAGCATTGGCTGATCGGCAGAAAACAGAGAGTGGGAATAAAGAGACCCTATTCTGGCTGGCTGCCGGTTACCAGTGGAGTTCCACAGGGGTCAATGTTGGAACCACTGCTTTTTACGATCTGTGTCAATAATTTGGACTATGGGATTAATGAATTTGTGGCTAAATTTGTCGATGATACAAAAATAGATGGAGGAGCAGGTAATGTTGAAGAAACAGAGAGCCTGCAGAGAGACTTGGACAGTTTAGAGGAATGAGCAAAGTGGTAAATGAAATACAATGTTGGAAAGTGTATGGTCATGCACTTTGGTGGAAGAAATAAACAGGCAGACTATTATTTAGATGGGAGGGAATTCAAAATGTGGAGATGCAAAGGAATTTGGGAATCCTTGCGCAAGATACCCTAAAGGTTAACCTGCAGGTTGAGTCGGTGGTGAAGAAGGTGAATGCAATGTTGGCATTCATTTCTAGAGGTATAGAATATAAGAGCAGGGATGTGATGTTGAGGCACTATAAGGCACTCGTGAGACCACACTTAGAGTATTATGTACAGTTTTAGGCTCCTTATTTTAGAAAGGATATAATGACTTTGGAGAGGTTTCAGAGAAGATTCATGAGAATGATTCCAGGAATGAAAGGGTTACCATATGAGGAGTTCAGGAGATTGAGGAGGGATCTCATAGAAACATTCTAAATGTTAAAAGGCCTGAACAGATTAGATATGACAAAGTTGCTTCCCATGGTATGGGAGTCTAGGACAAGAGGGCACGACTTCAGGATTGAAAGATGTCCACTTAGAACAGAGATACAGAGAAATTACTTTAGTCAGGGGGTGGTAATTCTGTGAAATTTGTTGACACAAGTGGCTGTGGAGGCCAAGTCATTGGGTGCATTTAAGACAGAGATAGATAGGTTCTTGATTAGCCAGGGCATCAAAGGGTATGGGGAGAAGGTGGGGGAGTAGGGATGACTGGAAGAATTGGATCAGCCCATGATTGAATGGTAGAGCAGACTTGATGGGCCAAATGGCTTACTTCCGCTCCTAAATCTTATGATCTTATAGTCTTATATATTTGGTACTTCTAAACTTCCTATTACACACACAAGAGCACAATGTGTGAATAATAGGCTTCAATAACAAATTTTTAAATTCAATACAATACATCGAGGAGGTTGAAGGCTGAGAAGTGGTCTACAATGGAGTGCATCAGCACACGCAGATCGAAGCAAAAGACAACCAGTGCTCGCATCAGTGTTGCTTCCATGTGCACCCATGAGACACAATGCCTTTGTTGAAGAAGGCAGAGAATATTTCTCAGAAGTAGCAGAAAACTACAGTTCTGGAGTGAATGAAGAATTCAAGGAAGCTAGCATTACATAGAACAGTACAGCTCAGGAGAAGGCCATTTGTACCGAACCAGCAAATAAGAAAATCAAAAACACCCCAACACTAATCGCTCCTACCTACACAATGTTCATATCCCTGCATCTTCCTTATATCCATGTGCCTGTCCAAACATCTCTTGAATTCCCTTAATGTATTTGCCTCTGCCATTACACCAGGCAGCCCACTCCTGGCATCCAGCACACTTTGAGTAGAAAACTTACCCCTCACATCCCCCTTACATCACCCTTGAACCTACCCTTTCTCACCTTCAATGCATGCCCTCTGGTATTAGACTTTCCACCCCTGGGAAACAGATACTCTCTGTCCACTCTATCTATGCCTCTCATTATCTTATAAACCTCTAACAGATCTCCCATCAGTCTCCGCCATTCCAAAGAAAACAACCAAAGTTTATCAAGTCTCTTATGATAGCACATGCCCTTAAATCAGGCAGCATACTGGCAAATCTCGTTTGCACCCTCTCCAAAGCCTCAATATCCTCCCTATACTTGGGCAACCAGAACTGTACGCAGTACTCCAGATGTAGTAGAACCAGAGTGTTATAAAGTTGCTCCATAACCTCTTAACTTTTGAACTCAATGCCTCAACTAATAAAAGCAAGCATTCCATAAACCTTCTTAAACATCTTAAAACAAAATGTTGGAAAATTAAAAGGACTGAAAGTCAATAAACCACCTGGACTCTCTATACGTAAAACAGCCAAAAGGGATCAGTCTGGGTGAGTGAAAAGGTCAGCATGAGCATGATGCGTAGAAGAGCCAGTTTCTGCATTGTGCACCTCTATGACTCTGTAACTTGATATCCTATATCCTGGGGTTTAAACAAGGGGCCAAGGAGAGAGTGGATGCCCTGGTTGTCATTTTCCAAATTCCAACAGATTGCAAAAAGTTCCCACAGATTGGAATGTACCAGTTTTATTTATTTATTTATTGAGCTACAGCATGGAATAAGCCTTGAGGCCCTTCGAACAACCCCCAATTTAACCCTAGCCTAATCACAGGATAATTTACAATGACCAATTAACCTACTAAGTGGTACATCTTTGGACTGTGGGGGGAAATTGGATTACCTAGAGAATACCAACATGGCCACAAAGAGAATGTACAGACTCCTTACAGGCAGAGGCCAGAATTGAACCTGGGTCGTGGGTACTGTAAAACGCTGTGCTTACCACTATGCTAACGTGCCGTTCCAAAGACAGCCCCTTTTTGGAAGAAAGGAGAAAGCCAATAAATAGGATTCTACAGACCAGTTAGTTTCTCTTGGGTAGTAGGAAAAGGGTTTGGACCTATGATTGCGGATGTATCAACAGAACACTTGGAAAATATTATTAGAGTTGGGCAGAATAAATATAAGCAGGAAAGAGAAGTCATGTCTGACAAACTTGTTGGAGCTGTTTAAATGTGTTAGAGAAGATTTTCAATAGGAGGTCACATCAAGAGTGCACATGATTGGTGGTAACATACTGGCATAGATTAAGGACTCGTATAAGCATGGAAAACAAATCTTAAGAATAAGCAGGTCAAATTCTGGTGGGGAAGCTGCAACAAGTATTTTAGAGAATGGTGCTGATGTCCTAGCTGTTCACAATCTGTATTAATGATTTCGTTCTGAGGGTCAAGTTTAATAATCCAAGTTTTTTGATGCTAGTACTATTAGGTGTCAGGGGATGTGGAAGGGTTTCATGTAGACGTAAACAGGTTAGGAAAATGGAAGTTAACCCAAAAAATTGTGAGTTCATCCACTTTGGTGAGAAGAAATGCTAAGCAGAGTATTTTTTAAATGGTGAGAGATGTTCTCACTGTTACCATCAGGGAGGAGTTACAGAAGCCTGAAGGCACACACTCAGCGATTCAGGAACAGCTTCTCTCCCCCTGCCATCCGGTTCCCAAATGGACATTGAAGCTTTGGACACTACCTCACATATTTTAATATACAGTATTTCTGTTTTTGCACATTTTTAAGATCTGTTCAATATGTGTAATTGATTTACTTGTTTATTTATTATTTTGTTTTATTTTATTTATTTCTTTTCTCTCTCTGCTATTTTATGTATTGCATTGAACTGCTGCTGCTAAGTTAACAAATTTCACGTCACATGCTGCTGATAATAAACCTGATTCTAATTCTGATGTGATAGTGTTTCAAGGAAAGTGTGTGTCTTTCCACGGTAATCACTGAAAGGTAATTTGCAGAATCAGAAAGCAATTAGAAAGGCAGAAAGTATGGGGTTCTTTATTAAAGAGATTTGAATGGAGACCATTTGCCAACATGAAATAGAGCTCTGGTGTGAACAAATTTGGAATATTGTGGACAGATCTGGCGTTAATGTTACAGGTCCGGGACCTGTCGCTAAATTTAAATTTCGGCTCTGCTTCCGCTTCTTTCTTAGTCTTTTTAAATTATACTTATTGTCTCCCACTAACGGTTAACAAATGAAGGTTACCCACGGGACATAGAATCTTCAGACTTTTCTCCTCAAGAATTGCATGGAGACTCCATGAAGAACCACTGTATATTCAAGACAGAGATCAACAGATTTCTGGAGGAATCTAAGGAATATTTCTCAGAGAATGAAGAGATAAGGGTTTAGCACAAAGAACTGATGCTGAGGTAAAAAACCAAATACAACTTTTCTGAAAGGTGGAGCAGTTGTGAGGAGTTGGGCACCCGAATGCTGGTTTGGATTTCTTATGTTCTTATGGGGTTCTTGTCATGCTTGGTACCAGGTTAGGGCCAGACTAGAATGCTTTCTGTACGATTCTTGTTAATACACTAATATTTTTATTTCACTTTATTCTTAGATGTTGAATTGTATCACAATATATTTCCCAGTGAGGTTTAAAAGGAGCAGGAGAAACAGAACCCCATTCAGTTTGAAGAGCAGGTGCAAGTCATTAGGGAGAAGCATCATCTCAACCAGATGCTGGGCCATTAGGAATTCTGTGTGGTCGGGAAGCAGACTACCTGACTATCCAAAAGGCTATACATGGACAATGCGTACGTGTGTGTGTGTGTGTGTGTGTTGTGCACACATGCATTATTCCAACAATGGGAACGACTGACATTAATTTTCCACAAACAGACCCTTGCACTAATAAGCCAATTTACTCCTGCAAATACTGATTGCAAAGCGTCTGACTTGTGGAAGCCATCTTGTACTGAGATGTGAGCATTGCATCATGGGCAACATCTATTTTGATTTCCCTTATAAAGGCAGAGGTTCACTGCCGTAGTCTGTTTGCCTGAGGTGCTGTTAGGGAGGGAGTTACCAAAATTAAATCCACAAAATTCAAATTATATTTATCATAGTTTCCTTATCATCATATGAACATGACTGGGAAGAAGCAGCTGGCATCCATTGAGCCAGTTTGGGTTATGGCTACAAAATCCTGAGACTGCTAGTCCAATGTACCCAGCCAGAGCAGTTTCTAATATCTCAGCCACGCCATTCACTCTTCATACATATGCCAGCATATTATTGCTTCATGGCCAGACAAGCCCATTAGAAAGCAATAAAGAGAGTAATCCCAGGAGATTGCATCTCAGCATAATTGAGGGCTACTGAGACCATGTGTCTCATTCCAGTTATAATCAATGCTTGAGAATAATTGGGGAACCAGAGCCTCCTAAGCATTGTCATTATCTTCCGCTTAGCAACAGCAAGCCTGAAATCATGCACTTTGCTTCGTTCTTTGGCTCTGATTTCCCTCCAGCGAATCAATGAAGGAATGTATCACTCAGCTTGGAGTCCATAATACATGGCAACGCTGCTTTATATCGAAGATCTGTCCACTCCTGGTACTTGCTCCAATAAGGAGGGACCAGTGTTAACTGCAAAATCATAACAGCCTTCTCACAGTACTATGCTCTCCTCATGGTATTTTCCACAATGACAACTTAGAATTTATTTCGTTTCCAGAAAATTACTTCATGAGACAGCAGCTATTCAGTAAGTAGTGTCAAGGCCATTATGCAAATTAGCTGTCCACCTGCACACTACCAGTAGAATGCAAAGTGTCTCCCCAACTCCCTTTCATAATCAGCTTTTAACTAATACAGGATTCTAACTAAATTAGAGTGTATGGACAAACATGCATTGTTTTCTCAGCAGTTTTAGGGGCTGACGGGAGACCTTACAGAGATTTATAAAATAATGAGGCATAGACAGAGTAGATAGTTCAGGACTTTATCCCAGCATGGACATATCAATTACTAAAAGGCATAGCTTTAAGCTCAAAGGTAGAACGTTTGAAGGAGATGAAAGGGCAAGATGTTTTACACAGAGGGCGGTGGGTGCCTTGAATATGCTGCCGAGGGTGGTAGTGGAAGCAGACATAACAGTGGTGTAAAGAGGCATTTAGGCAGATACCTGAATGTGGAGGGATTGCAAGAATATGCATTATGTGTTAGCAGATAGGTTTAGTTTAGTTCAGCCAAAGGGCCTTTTTCTGTGCTGGATAGTTCATTGTTCTGGGTTCTATGTTCTCAGTAAAACTTTACGCAGAAAACAGCAAACACTTCAAGCACCATTTTCACCATTACTCCTTTGCTCTTCTCACCAGCTTCCCATTCTCTGGCTCTGATACACTCTGGTGGAAATCACCAACAACTACACGCCCAATTCCTCCTTCAATCATGGTAGAGAGTTGCTGTCAAGTAAGCTTGAGGGGCTTTTCCAGGTACAAATCCAAATACGTCCCTCAAATAAACCATGTTCCTCAACAATCAGGTAAAATGGCAACATATCTCAGCATTTCCCAATGCTAGCCAGACTGATGCTAGAATTCAGAAATTCTGTTAATAGCCAAGACATCTTCCAGCTAGCTCACAAAAATGTCTTTCTTTACTTCTTTTATGTCTGTTTTTCACCTTAAGTGTGTTGCGGAGACTGTTACAGCCTACGCTTCACAGTTTGGAAATCATTTGTGTGACCCAGTGCTTTGCTGTCTCTGAGAAGATTCCAGGAAGCGACCATGTACACGGACAGCCCCGATGCTAAGAAACTTCAAGACAGGGCATGAGCTGATGCTCATCTCCATTTCACCAATTAAAGTGTCCATTCATTGCCGGTTAAAGTGTCGAGGAAGATTGAGACATTGAGATGAATGTGGAAGGCAAGGGAGAGCTCAGCACCGAGAAGGAATCTGTCAGCAGCGTATCGCTGTAGGGTTCACTGTGCCTGAGCATCCCTCTCTTTCAATGAATGTTGGTGATATCGGAGGATGGGATCATGGTTCTGCATTTATGGGCTAGACTATTGCGTGTATAGACTGTGGACTTTTTCAGGCTTATGATTTTTATATTCTGTGTTTTTTTATCATCAATTCCCTTTCTGTTTTGTTGCGCAAGGGATGGGTGTTTGGGGGTTGATGTTCTCTTGTGTTATGTTAGGTTTTTTTGTGCTGGGGAGGGGTTGTTTTACGGGTCCATTTTGAGTGGGGGAGGAGGGCTTTGGGGGTTGGTGATTGGGTTACCATTCCTTTTTGTGCAGGGGGTTTGGGTTTGATGTTTCTCTCTGAGTGACTTTCACGTTCTTTCTTTGTTTTGTGGCTATCTGGAGAAGATAAATTTCAGAGGTGTATATGGATATATGCTTTGATAATAAATGAACCTTTGAACTTTCAAATTCCAAATGAGAGTCAAGTGCCTGGTGTTTATAGCCAGGAGAGAGGGAAAGAAAGGATGAGGGAGCAAAAGGGATGGAAGAGGAAAGGGAGAAGAGGGAAAAGGAAAAGAACAGAGGGAAAGGAAAAAGGATTGACTGCAAGAGGCAAGGATAATGAGGTGGCACAGGAGCTACCGAATGTGAGCAACAGCTTACTGGAGGTTCTCAAAGCAATAAATTAACTAAATACCATTACTGACACTTTCTATATGGAAAATTGTGGTAATCAATCACTGCAAGCAATAAGTAGGCAAGTGAAGGAGAGGCTGATCTGAGGGTTGAGGCATGCAGATGTGAGACAGAGCTGGAGAAAGGCCATGGGGGTGTTCCAGGAGAAAATGGAGTCAAAGAGTCAGAATCAGAGACGTAGCAGGAGTGAGAGTTTCGGAGGAAGGCTGGTGGAGCAGTTTCGGAGGCCGTCCACCTAAATCGGGAGTGAGATTTGATTCATCCAAGCACTGTGCAGATTGGAAATGTCGAGTATGGGCCGGAAATGGTCCACAACGTATCGCTGCAGGAGCTTCAAGACAATTTTGCCTCTGTGTGATGACCTGAGACTGAGACCATGGGCCGACTCCGGCTACTCCCAACTTCATGTTTACTTCTCCATTTTCCTCTGAATGCTGATGATAGCTTTATTGTTTGCATGATTTGATTTGATTTAGCTTTTTTCTCTCTGCAAATTGAGAGTTGGTCTTTTTATTTAATTGGGTTCAGTTGGGTTTCTTCCTTTGTAGTGGTCTGTATGCAGAGGAATCTCAAGGATGCATAATTTATACCTACTTCGATAGTAAAATATACTTCGAAATTCGAACTTTGTAAGATAGGTAGAAAGAATGAAATGAGGAAAGAAAAGAAGGTGGTGAGTGTATTTAAATGGAGCATTGCTATATAAGTCATTTTTAATATTGGATCTTGATTAATATGTTTTCCTTTATTACTGTCACTTCTTTAATAAATGTTTCATGTGACTAAACATGAAGGTTGCAGCAAGATTTAGTGAGGAAAATTGTAGAAGAAGGCAAGGGTGTTTGCTGGCTTTGAAAACTGCTCTCTTCATTGATAGTTTAAATATTTGTCAGTTTTCAGCGTCTTCAAGAATGAGCAAGAGAGATGTACCGTGGAGAACGTCCTGACTGCCTGCATCGCTGTCTGGTATGGAGGGGCTACTGCACAGGATCGAAATAAGCTGCAGATAGTTGTAAAGTTAGTTAGCTCCATCATGAGTACTGGCCTCCATAGCATCCTGTGCATCTTTAAGGAGAACAAAGCTGTGAATTACAACAAGTATACTTAAAATTACAATGCATATAATTCACTGTTTTTTCCTCTCTATTATTACGTATTGCACTGTACTGCTACCACAAAGACAACAAATTCCACGATGTATGCCGGTGATATTAAACCTGTTTCTGATTCAGATTTTGATTGACTTATCTCTTCCCAGACCGGTTGCTGCATTACACTTCTGGGATAGCCTCACAGAGCTTTGTTCTAACTGACCCACCTCAGGTGCAGCCTTCAGAGCACCCTGAATTACAGCAATGTCACATGAACTACAATCTGTCACCAAATTAACCAGAGTGTTAATTTATAGTTGTGTAGCTGTTTTCACAGGCTGGTGTGTTATCAATCCATCAAGAGCTGAGCCAACAGTGGGAGAGAGGAGTCAGCTGGCAGTGTGAAATAATTGTTTTTGATTTTCTTGAGAGCACAAACATCAGTCAAAGTCCATACATGCTGAGAGTGAGGGAGAGTGGAAGGTGTGGATGGAGGGAAGGAGAAAAGGAAATAGATGGAAGATGTAAAGGAAGAGAAGAAGGAAGGGGGACAGAAAGAGAAAGAGGGAGAAGGAGAGATAGTGAGGGAGAGAGGAAGGGGTGAGAGAAGGAAAAGCTATTGATAGGAGAGAGGGAGAAAGGTGAAGGAAGAGAAAAAAAAGGGAGAGGGAAGGAAGAATGGAGGTGAGGGAAAAAGGAGAGAGTGTGGGTAGGATGGAGTCACCAGATAAGAAAAAACACAAAATAAAGGAAGAATGAGAGAATGGAAAAGAGAGAGGAAGAATCAGAGAGAGAATAGATGAAGGGAAGGAGACATAGAGAGAATTTAATGGAAGGGTTAGGGAATAAAGAAGAGAGAGAAAGTGAAGGGAAGGGTTGATAGAGAAAGAAAGAGGTAGTGAGAAGAAGAACGGGAAGTAGGAAGGAAAGAATGGGAGAAAGTTGTTGCAGAGAAGAATGGCAAATTGAAAGAGAATGATGGGAACAATGAGAAGAGAGCAAGGGAAAGAGCGAAAGAATATAAATCATTGGTGAGCACTTCTGGGTTGATTGTCCACTCAGTTTCATTTCTTGGTGGAATTTCCCTTACTCCTTTAACACTTGCTTCGGTTTAAAAATCCCCCAAATGCCGCACATGGAGTTTTCAACCGCAATGATCTAAGGAAGTATTACTAATCCATTTCTCCAGAAACCATGCTAACAAAAAAAAATCCCAACTTACAAAGAGTATGCTACACCTCAATTACAGTATAACCTCAGACATACTGTTTTTCCCGTGAAGGTCAGAGTCATGTTCAAGGTCAGTGTTAGTCATGGGTTTAGGGGATTCTCTCTTGGATTCCTAGCTTCAAAATCACTCTGCTGATCAATGCTCAGCAACACATAGAAATTTCATCTCTCCTAAAGTTAAAGGATATAGGGTGCAGTGTGAAACTAGCATTCTATAAAAAACACCCTGGGCCTCCCAACTCTGTAGATGAATCAAAATGATCTTCACTGAGCTTGAATGGACCTCATGTTCTCCTCTAATAGTATCAAACAATAGATGGCCTTACGCCATTCAGGGGTCAGCTTTGTAGCTACAAGGCACCAAACATAAAGCTACCTTTTGAGATAAATTAATGATTAATATTACCAATTAATAGGCTTCTTGCTGTCATTTGGATTTTTGCATATATACCTGAAGGGGAAATCCTGTAGCATCAATGATGAAAGATAAAGGATTCTGATTTAATTCAACTCGCTGCCTTAGGCTTCATTAAGTAGATCCAATGGTACAAGAGCTCCCCCTACAGCCATTTCTCTTAATACACAAATAGCCAACCTCATCAGAAACTGCTTCCCAAAATCAATGGGAACTGAGCTATATCAGTCCTTTGTGAAGTGAGGAAGTAACAGCGAGTGTTCAAATAAAGTATAATGTGATGAAATCAAGCAATGTGCTCCCTGCATTACAATAAAGTTTAAGACATGATCAGGGAGGTTTTTTTTACCCTTTCAGACCATGGTTCTTACAATGCATTGTGTCAATTATATGTTTATGAAACTCTGACAAGAAAAATTCTATTCCTACATGTTGCAACACGACAAAGAAAATTATCCCATACTTTACAAAGAATATGTAAAGAGCAGTTACTGAAAGATGTCAAGTTAAAGAAGCTCTCATCTCTCACTGAAGTCTTAATAATTCCCCCCTCTCCGTTTCACTCACAGCTGTTCACTTCAAATTAATCTTTATGAACTTTTAATTTTTAATGAAGGTGTATTCCTTCTGCCCTGCCTTTGCTTTTTAATATGGTTCACATTTGGAAGCATTTCTGATTACCAGAAATACTGCTGGGTACTGAGCGAAATAGGCATCTGTTGGATATATGTATTGATGTTATCACTTCAGAGAAAGGGCCTTGAACTCACGAGATACCCATTCTTCTACAGATTTAAGGGCAGTATTCTGGAATTCCCATTCTGACAGCACTGGTAGAATTACTGCTCCAAAAGCCCAGATTCAATCTTGACCTCCGTTGTGATCTGTTTGGAGTTGCAGGTTCTCCCTCTGGTCATGTGGGTTTGCCCAAAGTGTTCACATTCCAAAAGCAGTCTGATGGGTAGGATAATTGGCCACTACAGGTTGCCCATAGTGTGTGGGTGTATGGTAGTATCTGTGGAGAGGAAGAGAATGTGGGAAGACTGAAAAGGGAACAGCAATGCAAATGGGTGTTTGATGATCAGTACAGACTTGGAGGGCTGAAGGACTGCATGGGTTCCACAAATCTATGGCCATCATTTTCATATGGACTGAACATGATCAGCCCCATGTTTCAGGGCAGCCAAAGCCATCTGAGGATTGTGTAAGACCATAGCCACTGCTCTTCCAATCTAACAAGAGTAAAAGAGGCCATTCAGCCTCTTGTGTTCATGCTGGCTCTTAGAAGAGTTCTCCAATTAGTTCTCTACCACTTGGTGTTTCCTGATAATCCAGCAAATTTATCCAATAAATCCAACATTTTATACTATGAAATCTGCTTATACTAGGTACATTCTAGACGTGTAGATATTATAAACATCAATATACCAAATTATTTCAAATCATTTTCAAAAAAATCAAGGCTTGTGAGCCCTCATCCTAGTATGGTATTCTGAGAGTTTGGATTCTGTCAATAAGTTCTTGTACCTAGAAATCTGATTATAAAATTGTCCAGTTGTAAATGTCATTATTTTGCCTATGAGCCCTGTAGAAGGGAACTTGCAGTCCTCTGTAGAGTGCCCTAAGTGTGACTCCAGTCCCATGTAGACATGGTTGATCGTTAGCTGTCCCAATTCTTCTAAATATATTTCCATCATCTTTTCAGCCCTTGAACTGATATTAGCAGAGCAGACAAAAACTTCTCCTTCTCTTTACTCCAGTTCCTTTGACAGCTAACTTAATTTTATGCACAATGATTACCAATGCACTGCTATCCCAAATTTACATGATAAAATTATACAGGAAAGCCTCATTAAATCATTGATATGAGGCTTAAATGAATATGTGCATCAACAATTTTAAACCAACCGAAGCGGAGCACTAATATGAACAATGAAGAACGAGTGTGGGGGTTGATCCTGAAAGCAGTCAGTGATCCTAACAAGGCTTGTACAAAGGGTAAGGTGTGGTAGTGCTATGAACAGATAATTAGTGCTGTGACCTGCTCTGGAGGCGCAACTTCACCAAGGGCCCGAGGGTCTTATGGTGCCAGTTCACAGGCAGTATTCATGGAATGGTACTCCTCTCTGCTGATTTCCACACAGCCCAGTCATTGCTTTGAGTCCAAGCTGTATACATCTGCCTCCTCTCCATATTCATCTCAGATTTAAGTGGCAACAGTTGTTTGTGGAATAGAGCTTCAGACTTCCGCTACTCTTTCTTACAAATGTTACTAATTTAAAAGGTACGGTTCCACTGCTCTGAATAAAACCTCTCGTCTTCGACTCAATCATCAGCACTTCCCCTAGGAGAGAGGTTATTATTGTTACTGGCTGAATATTATTGTTCTTAATATCTCATAATCTTCAGTAGTCAATGCACATTCTTCTAAATCTCAAGGAATACAATCCCACTTTATGTAATTACTAATCATAATGTAACTCCTGCAGTCTAGACAGCAATATGCAATCCCTCCAAGGAGAGAGTAGTGTGCCCAGAATCTTTATATTATTCCATTTGTAGTCTAACCAAGGTTTTGTACAATCGTGGCATAACATTTAACCTTTTATATTGTAGTCTGTTAACTAGTTAATATTACAAATTAATTAATTCTTTTCTGCTTCTGCTGTTATCTGTCCTGTGTCATGAGCACGAGTATCTACAATCTCAGATCTCAGATGTTGGTAGGGCACACCAAATGGTCTACCACATTTGATTGTGCAGTGTTTAGTTTTCACTATGAAGTTGGTAAGACAGGGAGGTGACAAGAAAAGCTTAACGTGAAAGATATGTTGTAATGCATTTTTGGAGGATTAATCATATTCAGATGCACACAATAAATTGTTAGATCCTAGAAAGCTCTGAGGAACAGAGGGACCTTAGTGTACATGTCCAAGAATCTCTGAAATTAGCAGCACAGGTAGATAAGATGGTTAAGAAAGCAAACAGGATATTTGCCTCCATTAGTTGGGGCATAGGTTACGAGAGCAGATGGGTTATATTACAAGCATCCAAATCATTCAAATCAAATTTATGTACACATATTCTTTCTCTCTCTCTCCTTTTTCTCCCTCTGTCCCTCTCACTATACCACTTGCCCCTCCTCTGGGTTTTCCCTCCTCCCCATTTTCCTTCTCCCTGGGCCTCCTGTCCCATGATGCTCTCACATCCCTTTTGCCAATCACCTGTCCAGCTCTTGGCTCCATCCCTCCCTCTTCTGTCTTCTCCTATCATTTTGGATCTTCCCCTCCCCCTCCCACTTTCAATCTCTTACTAGCTCTTCCTTCAGTTAGTCCTGACGAAGGGTCTCGGCCGGAAACGTTGACTGTACCTCTTCCTAGGGATGCTGCCTGGCATGCTGCGTTCACCAGCAACTTTGATGTGTGTTGCTTGAATTTCTAGCATCTGCAGAATTCCTCGTGTTTGCATCCAAATCATTCAGTAGGTTAAATTAGTAACATAATGAGCATTCTGGTACCCAACCGTAGGAAGATGTGATTCCACTAGGGAGAATACAGAAGAGATTCAGTAAGATGTTTCCTGAATGATGCATTTCAATAGCAATAACTGGATTGACTTGTTTTCTTTGGAGCAGGGCAGGTTGACCTGACTGAGACATCCAAGAACACAACAGGCACAGATGAAATAGATAGTGAGAATTCTTTTCTCCTCACAGAGGTTTCTCTGATCAGAGCCAATGACTTAGATGGTACCTATAGAAATATTTTTTCATCCAGAGGGTGGTTAAGGTCTCAAATGTACTGATGGAAGCTGGTAAACTTATTACACTTAAAAGGTATTTAAATAAGCACTTGGCATAAGACGCTACAATCAAGTTCTGGTAAATGGTATTAGTATCAATAGTTAATTATTGGCTGGTATGGCCAGGAGGCCAAAGGGCCTTTTACTTTGTTGTAAGTCAATTTGGCAACAAAGTAGCTTGGGTCAATTTTCAAGGAAGGAAAAGCAGAAAACCTGACAGAGATACTGGAGTTAATGAGGAGCTGAATGAAACTAGGATTAGTGAAAAAATAGAGCTGGAAAAATTAAGCTGCTAGGGCATATTATGGAATATAGCAAATATTAATTTCTGCAGCAACCAGTCTTCAGATCTGAATGTTGATGGTAGGTTGAGTTTAAAATGCTGCTCAGAACAATGGTCTTTCTGGAGCGGCAGATTGGGATTGATTCCTGACCAGGAAACACTCCATTGACACAAGGTGTCTGCATATGCATGAATGCAATTTAGAGACTGCGATAATTAACATTCATTTTGGAAGTCTGGTGTGTAGGTATGAAGAACTCGGTGTTTGAAAATCATATGCAATTCAAAGGAATCATTGTAGATATATTGTAACTATAGAATTGTCCTGCTGTTACTTCTGATCTTTAGCAGATAAAAATCTGATGTAATGTTGGGTCAGAGAGCCCCTCTCCAGAGTGACTCCAAATGCTGTCAGCTTGTGTGTGCTGAATAAAGGCTTCTTCACTACCGGCCGCAGGCCTCTCTGGTGGCTTTTGTTGACAGTCACAACAAAGCCAATTGACTCCTGGTCCTTATGACCATGGGTTTTGAAAGAGGTGGTTGTGGAGACTGTGAATACACTGCTTCTGATCTTCCAAAGTTCCCATGGTGGAGTAAAACTCCAATAATCCACTGTCTGACTGATCAGGGTCCCAATGGTTCAGAATGTGGCTCATCAGAGAGTGTATGTTGCCTTCCATGTTAACTCACCAGGGTCCCAGTTCCTGCACGGCTTTTCCACTTACAAACTCTAGCTCCAGAGATTCATTTCCACTCATGGGAGCCCCAATTCCCACACTCGCTTTAAACTTACTGGGATTCTAGTTTTTTTTATTTCAAAATATACTTTATTCAAAAATAAAATTATATACAATAAACCATTCAATAACTTTCCATCCTTTACATACGTTTCCATCATAGTCTGTACATATCCATACTTATGGCCACCCACGTGGCACTCCAGTTGTTCACCTTACCACATCATTGTTGAGGGGTTTACTCCCTGCCACCCAACCCCTCCCACTCCCGCGGGTGAAGAAACCTATACTGTGGTCCTTCCCCACCAGGCCCTTGCGGTGGCTGCACTGAGTTTCAGTGCGTCCCTCAGCACATCCTCCTGCAGCCGAGAATGTGCCAGTCGGCAGCATTCTCCCACGGACATCTCCATGTGCTGGTAGATCATCAAGTTTCGGGGTGACCAAAGAGCATCTTTCACTGAGTTGATGATCTGCCAGCAACACCGGATGTTGGTCTCCGTGTGCGTCCCCGGAAACAGCCCGTAGATCAGAGAGTCCTCTGTTACACAGCTGCTGGGGATGTAACGTGACACTAGCCCGTCCATGCTCCTCCACACCCTCTCTGCGAACTGACAGTGTGCAAAGAGGTGGGTCACAGACTACTAGTTTGCAAGACTCACTTTAAAATTTACTCAGGTCATGGCTCCCAGATTCTTTTTAAACTAACGAGGGTCCTTTTTCTCAACCTCTTTTTAAACTTACTAGAGTTCTGGTTCCCAGACTCCCTTTAAACTCACCAGTGCCCTACTTCCACATTCTTCTTAGAAGTGACTGGTTTAAACTGAGATATCAAAGATCATGAGTTGCATGGATGGAATAGATGGTGGGAATTATTTCCTATGAATTAGTTTCTATGATCTGAGGCAAATACTCTGAAGAGGCTGGTTTAAGTATAAAGCTGAAGTTTTTAAAAGTGTCGGGCAGACCACATTTGGAGTATTGTGAGCAGTTTTTAGTGTCAGGAAACATTGCGGAGGCTTGACCCAAAAGCAGAGCAGCGGAGACGATTTAGGAGTAAGTGATAACTTTAATAATAGACTGTAAAATAACAATCCATGAGGGGCCACAAATCAAGTGAGAATAGAAATTAAACACAACAGGTAACAAGGTAAACTTCAGGTGAAGGTGAACTGGTTGAATCCAACCGGTCTGATGAGTGAAAAAAGTCCGTGGATGAGAGCTGGGTTTAAATAGGTTGCAGGTGATGAGTTAGAAATAAGTGGCAGGTAACTCCTATTAGCTGAGTGGAGACTGGGAGGTGCCTGAATGTGCAGGCCTGACAGGAAATCTCCCCCACCACAACTAAGGCTGTCCCTCTGTCAGCTCAGGATGATCTGGATGGGTCCAGTGGGACTCCTCGATAGATCCAAGACGTAATTTGATGGCACCCAAGATCTCTCCTCCGGGGCGTACCCTTCCCAATCAACCAGGTACTGCACACCTTGTCTGCAATGATGTGAATTCATCAACAGCTGAACCGTGTACAACTTGGACCACCACCCTAGGTTCCAGAGATGCAGGCCCAGCTGGGTTGAGTGCTCCATAGTCAAAGGGCTTAAGGCTGGACACATGGAAGGTAGGTGTGATCTTGAGGGGCAGTGTCAGCTGGAAGTGTTAATTGACTAGATTGATGTGATGGGTAATCTTGAAAGGACCAGTGACCCAGGGTGCGAGCTTGCAAGAGTCAGTGCTCAAGGGCACATCTCGGGTGGACAGCTGTGGGCATGGTTGGCAGCTAGGCTCCATGTGCCGGTAGATCATCAAGTTTCGGGCCGACCAAAGAGCGTCTTTCACCGAGTTGATGATCTGCCAGCAACACCGGATGTTGGTCTCCGTGTGCATCCCCGGGAACAGCCCGTAGATCAGAGAGTCTTCTGTTACTCAGCTGCTGGGGATGTAACGTGACACTAGCCCGTCCATGCTCCTTCACACCCTCTCTGCGAACTGAAAGTGTGCAAAGAGGTGGGTCACAGACTACTAGTTTGCTAGGCTCACTTTAAAATTTACTCGGGTCACCTCCAAGCATTTCAGCACTGATGAACCAGGGCCCTCACGGACGTGACCTCCGTAGAGAGCAACGGTGGTTGGTGGCCTTAAAGCACTTCAAAGGGTGACATACCAGTGACAGAGGATGTAGATTGTGGAACGGCTTGGCCCAGAGCAGGTACTTCGTCCATGTGGAAGAGTTAGAGGCAGCAAAGGATCACAGAAACTTCTCCACATGCTGATTGCCTCTTTCTGACTGACCATTGGTCAGCAGATGATAGCCGGAGGAAAAACTCACTGTCATATTAAGGAGAGAGTGAAGACTCGCCAGAAGTTGGAGGAATTGGACTAGGTGCGTTAAGGGCAGGCAGCTACAAACTGACGTACATCTGCAAACATGGCTGCCACCAGAGCCTGTGTGGCAGAAAATCCAGAGTCCATCGTGCACCTGTGTGGCTGGAGAGGGCTGAGGAGTGGGCCCACTGGAGTACTTCAGAGCACATGGCCAACAGCACACACATGTGGTTGTCAGGTGTGTCGGCCGTAGCAGGCTCGTGTTATAGAGTCTGGCAGATCTGGTTCCCAAGGTCCCACATGATCAGAGTGAGGATCCGAGAGGTTGGAGTGATAGGCTGAGGGTCGCTGTCCATTTCAGCTGGGTCGAACAGTTGTGATCGGGTATCTGCCTTGATGTTCCTGGAACTGGATTGGTAGGAGATGGTGAAGTTGAATTGATCGAAGAAGAGGGCCCAATGAGTCTGCTGTGGGTTGAGTTAGTGGGTCTATTGAATGGATATGAGGTTCTGGTGATCAGTCCAGATCAAGAAAAGCTCGGCATTCCCCATCAGCCAATGTCTCTATTCATCCAAGGCCCATTTAATAGTGAGTGCCCTGTCCCCTACTCCAACCTAGCATTGTGTAGAGTTGAACATATCTGAGAAGAAGGCGGAGGGAGTGTTTTCCCGTCCTGTCCTCACTGGGAGAGGATGGTCCCGGTTCCTCTGTCGGATGTATCCACATCTATCACTAAAAGGTCTGGAGGGACTTGGATGGCGGGGAATGGGAGTGGTAGTGAAGCTTCTCTTGAGCTCCTCAAAAGCGAGGTTCACAACGTATCCGTGAGGTAGGTCACTTGGTGAGGGTGACGAGAGGAGTGCGAATCAGCTGTAGTTTCTGATGAAATGGTGGTAGAATTTGGGGAAGCCAAAGAAGCGGTGTAGCTGTTTGACAGAGTGCAGTCTGGGGCCACCCAATGATGGCATGCACATTCTCTGGGCTCGTGGTTATGCCTTGGGTGAAAGGACATAACCCAGGAAGGAAATGACTGGAGTGTGGAACAGATGTTTTTCTGACTTGCAGTACAGTTGCTTTCTGAGGTGATGCTGAATGATTGAATGGATGTGACAGATGGGGTGCTCCTTGGGGAAGATGAAATTGTCGTTGGGGGAGATGAACACATACCTGTGTAGCATATCTCAGAGGATCTCATTAATGAAGGCTTAGAAAATGGCTGGACTGTTGGAAAATCCAAATGGCATCACAAAGTCATAGTAATCAGTGGGTGTAATGAACTCCTACTCATCCCCCGATGCATGGAGATCAGGTTGTATGGGTTCTGCAGATCCACTTTGGTGAAGACATGGGCCCTCTGGAGTGTTCCAAATGTGTTATCCATCAAGGGGACAAGGTACAGGTTCTTACGGCGATTTTGTTGTATCTGTGCTGTAGCGGTTCGGTGATGTGGTAATACAGAGCTGGACTGAGAAATGGCAGCTGGAGTTCAAACTGGAAAGGTGTGAAGTGATACACTTTGGAAGATTGAGCTTGAAGGGGGAGTACAAGATTAATGGCAGGATTCTCAGCAGTGTGAAATAACAGAGGGATCTTGGTGCCATGGTTTGTGCTGGCAATGATTGTAGCATAGTAGTTAGCACAACGCTTTTTGCAGTACCAGTAACCTGGGTTCAATTCCCGCTGCTGCTTGTAAAGAGTTTGTATGTTCTCCCCGTGACTGCACGGGTTTCCTCCGAGTGCTCCAGTTTCCTCCCACAGTTCAAAGACATGCCAGTTGATAGGTTAATTCTCCCATGACTAGGCAAGGGTTATATCGGAGGTTACTGGGCAGCGTGGCTCAAAGGGCCCGAATGGCCAATTCTGCACTGAATCTCAATAAATAAGTAAATAAGCAATTAATTAATTAATTAATCCAGGTGCTCTTTAAACCTCAGAGCTCAACACTCTCCAACTCCCCACAAAGGCTCGAAGGGCAAATTACAGTACCACCCCACCCCTCATGGCCAGCACTTGACGACCCAGGGAGGTCTGGGCGAACCTGCAGGGCCATGGGAAACCATGGAAACCTTGATGACCTTGAAAACCTTGGGAAAGAGCCTTGAACATAGACTGGAGAAGCTTGGAATGTGGACTGGAAAAACTCGGAAGGTAGACTCAGGACACTTGGAAGCTGATTGAAGACCAGACACCACTGTACAATCTCCATTAGGTCCATTATATTGCTGGGCCCTTCTGTCATGGTGTGCGCTGGCAACGATTGAACCCAAGTGCAGAGGAAAGACAGACTTCCATGTAGAGATGGCAACCATGATTTATTCATAAGAGTTCCAACAAAACATTGGTGGCTCGGCCGAACAATTCTGTGAGCTGAAACATTTTCAAATCTAGAACCCAGCAACAAGCACTAAGTGGGTGTCTGCTTAAATAATCACAGAACGCAGAAAATCCATGCCAGTCAAAATAAACTTACCAAGATTAAATAGAAAGAGCTACGGCTAAACAACATTCATTAAGGCAACAATTAACAAATACAGGTGCTCTAGCATCCTTGGAGGCCAACACTCTCCAGCTTCCCACACAAGCCCAAAGACCTCATTACACGGGGTCTACACCCATAGATCCCACAAAGTTGCTGCACAGGTGATAGTGTGGCTAAGGAAGGGTATGGTGTGTTGGCCTTCATTAGTCTGGGGGGCAGTTCAAGAGCCGCGAGGTAATGTTGCGGTTCTATAAAACGCTGGTTAGACCATACTTGGAATCTTGTGTTCATTCCAGTCACCTCATTATGGGAAGAATGTGGAAGCCTTTGGGAGGGTGCAGACGAGATTTAGCAGAATGCTACCAGGACCAGAGAGCATGTCTTGTGAGGATAGTTTAGAGAGCTGGGGCTTTTCTCTTTGGAGTGAAGGAGGATGAGAGGTGACTTGATAAAGGTGTACAAAATGATAAGAGGCATAAGTCGAGTGAATAGCCAGAGACTTTTATCCAGGGCAGAAATGGCTAATACCAGTGGTCAGAACTTTAAGATGATTGGAGGGAAGTTTAAGGGGACATCAGAGTTAAGTTCTTCGCAGAGTGAGGGGTATATGGAACACACTTCCGGGGCATTGGTTAAGACAGGTACATGAGAGCATTTAAGAAACTCTTAGATAAGCACATGCAAGATAAAAAATGGAGAATTTTTCGAGAGGAAAGAATTAGGTTGATCTTAGAGTAGATTGAAACGTTGGCACAATAGGCCTGTACTATGTCCTACTACGTTAAAACAGTTGATACTGTAGAGTGATTTCAGCTTCCAGAAGACCTTTAATAAGTTGCCACAAACAAAACACAAAAAAAATTTGACCATAATGTACTTCGTATTTAGAACATATACTGCTTAAGGAATAACCAGCTAAAAACATGAAGTAATAATAAATGGGTAATTTTCAGACTAGGTGAGAGTTGCTAGTAGATGACATGGGGAATGGTGATGGAGTCTCTGCTGTTCTCAACTACACTGAGAATTTCAAGGGCCAGATGGCTGACTCTTACTGCTAATTCTTACATTAATTCATAAACAATATAGCCAAATGTACTATTGATAGAAAGCTAAGCAGCAACTTGCTTTACAAGGATGATACAGAGAATTTTCAGGAGCAGATCTGTGGATATAGTAAATGGGAAGGGGGATGCAAATGGTATATGATACAGAAAAATAAGCGTCTATCAATTTCAATTGATAAAAGGGAAGGGCAGAGCATTTGTTAAAGGGTGTAAACTCAAATTATGTTGGTGTTCGAAGAGCCTTGTACATTAATTAGTTAAAGTTAATATGCAGGGACGGCAAATGTTTAGGAAGTCAAATTGTATGCTTGTCTTTATTACAGGAATCGGTCTCGACATCATCAGGGGGGTGATGTGTTCAGACAGAATGAGATCATGCATTCTCAGCCCCTCTACCCACATATCCCCCCACCCCTCAGATTTCCCTCACCCCCCTGGTACTTTTTTTCTGCAGATCCGTTGGCGGCTCTGGAGAGAACGTCTTGAATTCTCTATCCCCCTTCCAATAATTCATAGAAGTAAAGATGTGGTTACTGTCATCTCTGCATGAAGTTGCTATCAGGATCTACACACAGACAAGCAAAAACTAACCCTAATTTTTTTATGTTAACAAGTTCTTCCAGTTTTGCAGCTCACCTATTCATCATCTGGAGCTTTTAGTAAGACGAAAGAAAGGTGAACAATTATGAGCAAACTCGGAAATATACATATATTGCAGCAATGAAAGCCTCTGTTACACACAAAAATAGCAATCTTTAACCATAAGTCACCACAATTACTTCACTCTCCCAGTAGCACAACTGATTTTACAATTCAGATTTATTTATCACATGTACAAGGAAACATACAGTGAAATGCAGCACTGACATTAACAACCAACACATGCTGAGGATCTGTGGTGAGGGCAGCCGCCAAGTGTCGCATCCCGGAGCCCGTATAGCATTCCCACAATGCCTGGCAGAACAACACAAAACACAGACAGAGTACAGAGTCCAAGGCAGAGTGCAAAGTAAATGACAGGATACTTGGTAGTGTGGAGGAGCTGAGGGATCTGAGGGTACATGTCCACAAATCCCTGAAAGTTGTCTCACTGGTAGATAGGGTAGTAAAGAAAGCTTATGGAGTGTTAGCTTTCATAAGTCGAGGGACAGAGTTTAAGAGTCGCGGGGTAATAATGCAGCTCTGTAAAACTCTGGTTAGGTCACACTTGGAGTACTGTGTCTAGTTCTGGTCGCCTCACTATAGGACGGATGTGGAAGCATTGGAAAGGGTACAGAGGAGATTTACCAGGGTGCTGCCTGGTTTAGAGAGTATGCATTATGATCAGAGATTAAGGGAGCTAGGGCTTTACTCTTTGGAGAGAAGGAGGATGAGAGGAGACATGATAAAGGTGTACAAGATAATAAGAGGAATAGATGGAGTGGACAGCCAGCGCCTCTTCCCCAGGGCACCACTGCTCAATACAAAAGGGCATGGCTTTAAGGTAAGGGGTGGGAAGTTCAAGGGGGTATTAGAGGAAGGTTTTTTACTCAGAGAGTGGTTGGTACGTGGAATGCACTGCCTGAGTCAGTGGAGGAGGCAGATGCACTGGTGAAATTTAAGAGACTACTAGACAGGTATACGGAGGAATTTAAGGTAGGGTGTTATATGGGAGGCAGGGTTTAAGGGTCGGCACAACATTGTGGGCCGAAGGACCTGACTGTGCCGTACTGTTCTGTGTTCTATGTTCTACAACAAAATGGAACACAACAAGCAGCAAAACAGCAAACAAGCCCCTTTCCTCCCTCCCACCCATACATACAGACAGTACTCCAAATTCAAGACAAGCCTCTGTGCCTCCAGGCTCCAGATTTCAGCCATTGGGCTTTGCCTTCATTTTTTTTCTTTTTTTTAAAGTAAAGTGACTGAGTGGGAATATCATGATGAATCAGGGTGTCAAAGCAGTCTATTCCACTTACATAAGAGAATCGTCAATCAATGAGAAATAAAGACATAAGATGCACCGTGCTTCTATGCAGACATCTGCCAAATGGCATAACATGCTTCATTGCTTTCTTTGATAAGAAGCTGCGAAGCTCAGTTGGAAGATTGCTCCCTCTGAGATATCACAGATGGTGCCCATTATCTTCCTTCAGCAACTGTAGAGAGCCCGTGCTTTCCTGAGAAGAATCATCTTTGGAGATTTGATCAAAGTCTTGCTGAAGGTAAACCAGTTGTTACTTAAAATAACCAGTTGATGGTTGCCTCTTAAAGAATGAAAAGCTTATATTTGTATAGCACCTACCAGGACTTCCAAAGCATGTCATTCCTACCTCTGTTTGTCGTTGCATTTCAGGAAATGTGTGCCCGGTTTGCAGAGAGAGCTCCCAAAGTTGGTAATGTGAAAATATAATCTGACTGATTGACTGAAATTCATGGATTACACCCCTGTTCTTCCTCATTTTTGCATTCATTCGGAGAATGTCCGGGACCTCCACTTCATTTAATGTTTCAGAAAATAATACACCTCTAGCATTTGTTCAATATGTCGAGGCTTAAATCTTGTAATGAAGTTCCTAGTGAGATCTGAACCCACAGACTCATGTCTTTGAGACAAGGCTGCTGCCTTCTGAGCAGCAGCACTCGGAATTAACTTAGATCTAAATTCAGGGCCCAAGTTTATTGCACTTAGAGAAATTGAGGTGCCTCTTATAAAATATTATCCGGACTCAAAAATTTTCCAATTCATTTGCACGATGCTGTCCATCAACAATTGCCCAAGAAATAAAGAGACAGTGAAGAGCTAATCACATTGGTGGGTCAAGAGACAAATTAAGGACAGACCAGCTGGAGTTGGCAGATTTCCTCCTCTGGAAGCCATTAGTAAACCAGATGGATTTTAACGACAATTCAGTGATTTCAGAATTTTGGAAGCTCAGACTCTTCTTTCCAAATACTTTTGACACCTGCATTTTTAAGTTCTTCTACTGCTATTGTAGGTCCTGAACACATACCTCTAGATAATGGTGCAGAATTCTGTGCTAGTAATCGAACTATCATGCTACCATACACAGGCATTACAATGGAACGAGACTACACAGTCATAAAGGTGAAAATGTCCATTTCGTATGACAAGCCACAAGCTTTCCATATTGTCAGCAGCTGTTGATAAGCAGGTGATGTCAGAGGTTTATGGTTAAAAATAATAATATTTAGTGTTTATGGTAGGCATAATTCCTAAAGTGGAGTGAGAAGTGTGGCTCTGCTCCATCCTGAGGAGACGGACGTTTTTCTGCAGTTGGTGATATTGTGTTGAATGAAACTGAAATTTGTGTTGATGGTCTTGCCTGTTCAGCTGCAAAAATTAGCTTTGATATTCATTAGTATTTGACTATTGATGCCAAACCCCAATTAAACTGTATCCTTGGCATATCACCATGGAAACCATTTAAGTGAAGAAAGAGTGATTGATTCTGGAATAGAAGTAAAGGTTATTTTATAATCTTTTCACTCTCTTCCTACACACACCCCAGCATACATAATCGTTTTTTTTAATGTATTCCTATTGCTTGTTTACCTATTTAGTATCCTTTGTTTTTTTTTTCCCTAAATGTTAGTGTTCATGGATTCTATGCTGGTAAATTGGGACCGTGTATCATACTTGACGTCAACTCGCCAAGAATAAGAAGATGCCTCTTAAATATATTCTCAGAATTTAAACATTATGCCCATTGTTAATGGTCCAGAAAGGTGACAGTTAGCATTCTGATTGAATTACTTTACATAATAATTCAATAGAGTGGAATGGCTTTCAAAGGTAGAAAAGTTAAGAATCATTCAAGCTGGTGTGGGACTCGAGTTATATATAGGGCTGGCAGATGATAAAGGCAAGTCTTTTTCCAGAAGTGAAGTTGTATTTTATAACTATACAGCAACATTTTGGTCACATCTAATGTAACATAAATCACATACTGAAACTTCAACAGTGTGATGTGATTTCCGGTTATTTGCCTCTCTCCAGATTTTAGATACAGTGGTACACAGGAGTAGTTAGTAGAGCTGCTGCCTCATTGCTCCAGTGATCCTGACCTCAGGTGGTGTTTGCACATTCTCTGTGCAATTACACCAAGTGCTCCCGATCCTCCCACATCCCAAAAACAGATAGGTTGATAGGTTAATTGGCACTGTGAATTGTCCTGAGTGTGTAGGTGATAGGCAGAAACTGAGGAGGTGTTGGTCAGAATGAGGGGAGAATAAAATAAATCGGGTTTAATGTAGGATTTGCGTAAGTGTCTGATTGATGGTCATGGTGGATTCACTGAGCCTCCTGGCATATTTTTGTGACTTATGAAAGCATGACTACAATTTCATAGATTGCTGGCGAGATAAAAACAAATTTAACAGATTTTTTTCTAAAAAGAATTTTATATATATTTGAAAAAAATAATAGTTACAGGGCTATGAGGAAAGACCAACTGATATGTAACTAATTGAATATTTCTATCAAAGGTTGATCAAGTACAGTAAGCTGAATGGAATCAGGATGGCATCAAACTGTGACTTCTGTTAAGGTCACCATTCAGTTTTAGCAGTTTTTTTTAGCAGGGCTTTATTTTGGGTTTTTGAGTCAGGGAGGGAGTTAGGGGTCAGGTTAGGCTTTAGAGACAGGGCTGTGGGAAAATTAGAGGAATTAGAGGACTGGCCATGGTCTTAAGTCTCTGCTCCACGTTCAAAGGACAGTGATGCGGACATGGGGCACCTGCGGAGTGGGCCAAGAAGTTGGGCTGGATATCAGACTGGCAGACCAGTACAGATGAGAGCTGGTGGCTCCCCCAGGGCCAGGGATTTGTCGGCGGATTCCTCACCCAGAAGTGGTAAAACTAGCTGAAAAACTCAAGGTAACCAAAGGACAAATCAGGTGTGAGCTTGTGTCTCCTCTAGCATCATAGTATCACCTCAAAACACAGCAGAGATGGTCTGCAGAGCTAGTAGTCATAACCAACAGCTGGCCTGAGGAATTAACGAGTGTAACATAGAAAATAGGTGCAGGAGTAGGCCATTCAGCCCTTCGAGCGCGCACCGCTATTCAGAATGATCATGGCTGATCATCCAACTCAGAACCCTGTACCTGCCTTCTCTCCATACCCCCTGATCCCTTTAGCCACAAGGGCCATATCTAACTCCCACAATAGCACAAAATTCCCAGACACCATACTATTGGTGGCAACCATTCACCAAGCACAACTCTGAGGGGCTCTGGGGTCGGTGGGGGGCGGGGAGCGATTTTCACACAGAAGCAGGCAACATGGAACAAGCTGCCAGAATTATTGTTAGATATATGAACAATTTGCAGAAGTGCATTGGACAGAAAATGTTTAAAGACATATGGGCCAAACAAAGGCAAATGAGATCACTGTAAATTAGCATTTTGGTCAACATAGATGTTTCAGGTTCAAGGACCTCTTTCCATGCTCTATGGCTCTATAAATCCAAAAAAGTACATGTGAAAAATCATATGTTTTTCAAAAAATCCACTAAAGAACTCATACTGAATGTGAAGGAGCTGACAAATAAACTCGAATTTATGTCAGTAATCTGATAGGTTTCCTGGTTGAAGATAAGAAGACAAATATTCTTTTCCTCATGATCAGAACTGATTTATCAAGCAGCATGCTGATTGTTCCACTATAGCTCAGAACTGTCTAGCAACCACTATATTGTTCATTGTTCTACAAATGTTAAACTTACAGAAAATAAAAATGTTATATTATAAGTTGGGTTTGCCATTTGCATTAACTGTGAGGCTTAAGTCTGATTGTACATCCCCAGCGTGAGAGGAGGAAATGGGTAAGGTCAGCCAACAGGGCTTTAGCAAAGCTGTATATGCCAATCAGAATCAGAATCAGGTTTATTATCATTGGCATATGACGTGAAATTTGTTAATTTAGCAGCAGCAGTTCAACATAATCTAGCAGAGAGAGAAAAAATAATAAATAAAATAAAACATAAACAGGTACGTCAATTACATTTATTGAATAGATTATTTTAAAATGTACAAAAACAGAAATACTCTATATTAAAAAAGTGAGGTAGTGTCCAAAGCTTCAATGTCCATTTAGGAATCGGATGGCAGAGGGGAAGAAGCTGTTCCTGAATCGCTGAGTGTGTGCCTTCAGGCTTCTGTAACTCCTCCCTGATGGTAACAGTGAGAAAAGGACATGCCCTGGGTGCTGGAGGTCCTTAATAATGGACGCTGCCTTTCTGAGACACCGCTTCCTGAAGATGTCCTGGGTATTTTGTAGGCTAATACCCAAGTTGGAGCTGACTAGGTTTACAACCTTCTGCAGCTTCTTTCGGTCCTGTGTAGTAGCCCCTCCATACCAGACAGTGATATGGAGGGTCCCCTCTACAGTGGATACAAAAGATTACAGAGCTCCAACCATACCATTGACTTTGGGCGATGGAGTCAGGAGGTCATCAATGGCCTATGTTCCACTGGAAGATAAGGGCTCAAGAAGAAGAAGAAGATAAATGATAGGATACACAAGTTTTGCCAGGATGCAGTTGGTCCCTTCATCTAAGTCATGGATATAATTGAGTCTCATAACTGTCACCCTGAAAATGACTGATTCATCCCAACTCTCTCTCAGTTAATTCTTTATCCCTCCTATCACCCTCAGCTCCATGAGCACTTAGACAGTGAGATTCTAGTGTAATGCCATACCAAATGCCACTTGGAAAATAAATACACAATATCTATTGGTTTCCTACCCTTAACATCCACAAAGAACGCTAACAAATGTGTCAAACTTTATTTCACTTTCATAAAACCAAGTTCGCTCTAGTAGATTGAATTATTATTTCCTAAGCACCCTGTTACAAAGTACACCAACGTTTTCCCCACTGTCAGATATTAGACTAACAGGAATAAAGCTCCCTATTTTTTTTTTGTCTTCCTCATTTTTTGAACAGGTGTGTTACATTCACAACTTTGCAGGAACATTTCCAGAATCTAGGGAAATTTGGAACCTCACAACAATTATGTCTGTTACAAATTACCACTACTTCCTCTAAAATCCCAGGAAGCAAAACATCAAGTCCAGAGAATTGAATTTGAGCTCTATTAGTTTGCCTAGCTCATTTCCACATCGTTTTATAATTTCCTTTTCTTTAATACGTGCCACTCAGCCCACTGAGCCAGATCTCAGGGCAGAACGCCAGACAAACTCTCACACTTACACTCACTACCTTTGTAACCTATTGCCTCTCACGCCTGCTAGCCAGCCCTTCCACAACCCCGTCCCCAAACCTTTACCCAGATCTGTCATCCACCTACTCTGAAGACAAGTTAAAACCTTTGGAAGTGGGAAGAAACTGGAGCATCCAATAAATCTCATACACTAATGACTGATGTTGCTTTAACTTCTTTCCATCCTATTGCCCTTGTTTTTCTACACTTATTAGTATGATTTTGTTGTCTTCAACTGTTATAACAATAACAAACTACGTGTTCCAATTCTCAATATTTTTCTATTTCCCATTATTGATTTTCAGTCTTAAACTCTAAGTAACCAATGTTCCTTAAGATACTCTCTCCCTTTCAGAATCTTTTACTGCCTGTTTTATACCTGCAGTTAGTTCATTCTCCATTATTGTACGCTATTATACTCACACTTTGCCATATAAAATATTCCCTATTTTCTGGCCTACCAGTGCACAACTATGCATGCCATTTCTTTAACTGCATTGCCATCCTACCACAAGAGATTTTGGAGTTGCTGGAAATCGTAGGCAACACACACAAAATGCTGAAGAAACCCAGTAAGTGAGGCAGTGAAACAGTAAGTGAAGTATGGAGGGAAATAACCAGTTGATATTTTGGGCTGAGACCCTTCATCAGAACTGAAAAGGAAGGGGACAGAAGCCAGAATAAGGTGAGGGAGGGAGAGAGTGCATGCTGGCAGGTGATAGGTAAGACCAGGTGAATGGGAAAGTGAGTAAGTGGGGGATAGGTGAATGAGTTAAAAAACTGAGACTTTTTTTAAGTGGAAGAAGTAAAGGGCTGAAGATGAAGAAAGCTAATAGGAGAGGACAGTGAGCCATGGAAGAAAGGGAAGGAAGAGAGGAATCAGATAGGGGTGATGGAGAGTGGAGGAGAATGACTGAGAGGGTAACCAGAATGAGGAAATGGAAAAAGAGCGAGAGAGGTGGGAAAAAATTACCAGAAGTTGGAGAAATCAGGTTGGAGGCTACCCAGACAGAAAATGTGGTGTTGTTCCTCCTACTTGAGTTTGGCCTCATTGAGGCCATGGACAGATGTGTCAGAATAGGAATGGGAAGTTAAATTGAAATAGTTAGCCATTGGGGATCCAGCCTTTTGTGGTAGAGTGAAGGTGCTCAACAAAGCGGCCTCCAATCTGTGTCAGGTTTTATCGATGTAAAGGAGGCCACACCATGAGCACTGGATATAGTAGATGACACCTATCCTTAACCTCCCTAGCTAAATTTGTCATCCAATTCAACTATTATTTCTCAATGAGAATTATAAAGTATTTCCTTAAATAGCCACCAGCACTTATCTACCATCCACTTTTCACCCACTTCATCTTAGCCAACTCTGTCTTCATGCATTTGTAATTAAGTCAGAGTGAGGGAGCTGATGCTCAGACCAGGGTCCTGAATCTAAATAAAGCAAATAATAAAAGAATGAGATACAAGTTGGCAATAATGTATTGCGGAACATTACTTAAAGTGTTGATGATGGATAGGCAAAGACAGAAAAATTAAAGAGAACTTGGATAGGGTATAACAATCATTCATTCCTGCCAGAACAAAAATAAAACAGGAAAGAAGATTCAATCATGTCCATCGAAAGAAATTAGGGATGGTAATAAATCCAAGGAAGAGAAATATAAAAAAGCCAGAAAAAGAAGTAAATGTAAGGACTGGAGCAAAGGGATTGATTAGGAAAGGGAACTGATTAGAAATAAAAATTAGAGTAACTTTGCAGGTCACATAAAAGCTATCTATTAACACTCCTATAGAGAAGAGAAAAAGATTAGTGAAGATAAATGTGGGTCGCTTACAGTCAGAAACAGAGGAGTTTGTATTGGAGAACAAAATTAATGTGTTCTTTCATTCAGTCTTCAAAAAGGAGAACACAAATAACGTGCCAAGAATGTTGCCAAATATCAAGTCCAATAAGAGGAGGAAAGTGGCCGGCTGGTGGCGCAGTGGCATCAGCGCCAGAATCCGGAGCAAAGGCTCCCGAGTTCGAATCCAAGTCGGGCCACCCCCCGAGCACGCTTTCCATCCGTACCGGGTTGAGCATCGAGCTAGCCACTCGGCCTCGTGAAAAAAAGGTCGAGTCAGGAACGTTCATATCGTGACCCAGTTAATCCGAAAGGAGACCAATCCTGACACCACGCGCCAGCCAAGAATGGCTGACTGGTGCGACACGCTAAAAAGAAGAGGAAGAAAGTAAATTAAATTAGTTTTGGTAGGGAAATGGTGGTAGCGAAACTGAAAGGATAAAAGCCAATAAATCTTCAGCAGCCAATAGTTTTTATCCCTAAGTACCGAAGTAGGATTACTCGATGCATAAGTGGTATACTTTCCAAAATTCTGTATAACAGTTGCATTAGATTAGAAAGCAACTAATAAATCCCCAGTACTTAAAAACAGAGGTAATGAGAAAATGCAGAATTACACTCAGGTCAGACTGACATTATTGTGCAACAATGCTAGAGTCTATTCTAAAAGATATAATAGTACAGCTTCTTGAGGAGAGTGGCTGGATTGAACGAAGTTGACATAGACTCTGGAAAGGGAGCTCACATTTGACAAAACTGTTGGAATTTTTGAGCTTACAACCAGCAGAATAAGTAATGAAGAACCAACGAATGGGGTGCTTTAGGACTTTTGAAATGCTTTTATTCAGGTCCTGCATAAGAGGAGAGACTAACATACAAAACAATATGAATAGACAACTGTTTGGTGTACGGGAAACAAAAAGTAGTAATAAAGTGTTCTTTTTCAGAATCAGAATTGGAATCAGGTTTATTATCACTGGCATGTGACGTGAAATTTGTTAACTTAGTAGCAGCAGTTCAATGCAATACCAAATATAGAAGAAGAAAAATAAATAAAATAATAATTAATAAGTAAATCAATTACAGTATACATATATGGAATAGATTAAAAATCATGTAAAAAACAAATATATTGTATATTAAAAAAGTGAGGTAGTGTCCAAGGGTTCAATGTCCATTTAGGAATCGGATGGCAGAGGGGAAGAAGCTGTTCCTGAAACACTGAGTGTGTGCCTTCAGGCTTCTATACTGCCTGTCTGATGGTAACAGTGAGAAAAGGGCATGTCCTGGGTGCTGGAGGACCTTAATAATGGATGCTGCCTTTCTGAGACACCATTGCCTGAAGATGTCCTGGGTACTTTGTACGCTAGTACCCAAGATGGAGCTGACAAGATTTACAACCTTTTGCAGCTCCTTTCGGTCCTGTGCAGTAGCCCATCCCCACCCCCCATTGCAGACAGTGATGCAGCCTGTCAGAATGCTCTCCACGGTACATCTATAGAAGTTTTAGAGTGTATCTGTTGACATAAAAAATCCCTTCAAACTCCTAATGAAGTATAGCCACTGCCTTGCCTTCTTTATAACTGCATCAATATGTTGGGACCAGATTAGATCCTCAGAGATCTTGATACACAGGAACTTGAAAATGCTCTCTCTTTCCACATCTGATCTTTCTATGAGGATTGGTATGTGTTCCTTCATCTTACCCTCCTGAAGTCCACAATCAGCTCTTTCGTCTTACTGATGTTGAGTGCCAGGTTGTTGCTGTGGCACCATTCCACTATTTGACATATCTCACTCCTGTATGCCCTCTCGTCACCACCTGAGATTCTACCAACAATGGCTATATCGTCAGCAAATTTGTAGATGGTATTTGAGATATGCCTAGCTGCACAGTCATGTGTATATAGAGAGTAGAGCAGTGGGCTAAGCACACAACCCTGAGGTGCGCCAGTGTTTATCGTCAGCGAGGAGGATATGTTATTACCAATCCACACAGATGGTGGCCTTTTGGTTAGGAATTCGAGAATCCTATTGCAGAGGGAGGTACAGAGGCCCAGGTTCTGTAACTTCTTAATCAGGATTGTGGGAATGATGGTATTAAATGCTGAGCTATAGTCGCTGAACAGCTTCCTGACGTAGGTGTTTGTGTTGTCCAGGTGGTCTAAAGCCATGTGGAGAGCAATTGAGATTACATTTACCATTGATCTATTGTGGTGACAGGCAAATTTCAATGGATCCAGGTCCTTGCTGAGGCAGGAGTTTAGTCCAGTCATGCTCAACCTCTCGAAGCATTTCATCACTGTTAAAGTGAGCGCTACCTGGCAATAGTCATTAAGGCAGCTCACATTACTCTTCTTAGGCACTGGTATAACTGTTGCCTTTTTGAAGCAAGTGGGAACTTCTGCCTGTAGCAGCGAGAGTTTGAAAATGTCCTTGAATACTTCCGCTAGTTGGTTGGCACAGGTTTTCAGAGCCTTACCAGGTACTCCACCAGGACCTTCCGCCTTGCGAGGGTGTGCTCTCTTTAAAGGCAGCCTAACATTGGCCTCTGAGACAGAGATCACAGAGTCATCAGGTGCAGCAGGGATCTTCAGAGCTCTAGTTGTATTCTTCCTTTCACAGTGGGCATAGAAGGCATTGAGATCATCTGGTAGTGAAGCATCGCTGCCATTCATGCTATTGGGTTTCGCTTTGTAGGAAGTAATGTCTTGCAAACCCTGCCAGAGTCGCTGTGCATCTGATGTCGCCTCCAACGTCGTTCTGAGTAACTGGCAAGGATTAGTGCCACCAGAGTTAGCACTGGGACACCACAGCTTCACAGTACATACTAAAGATTTTGACAGAGGAATTAAGTATAAGTATTCACCTTTACCTGGTCAATTTGAGGAGTGAGCAGATACATCACAGATATAGCACAACACAGGTGAAGTAATGTTGTCCAATTTGGTGGCAATAGCAGGAAGGAAGATTAGAATCCAAATGGTGATAGATTGGGAAAGGAGAGGTGAAATGAGATAGTGGTAAACTTGTACACAAGTCATTGAAGATAGGCATGCAGTTACACAGACATTTCTGAAGGGGAATTGTATACTGGTCTTCATAGCAAGAGGAATCAGGGATTCTTACTGCAGTTGTCCAGGGCCTTGGTAAGAGGGCACAATGAGTATTGTGTGCAGTTTTGGTCATCTTGTCTGAGGAAGCTGTTCTTGCTATGGAGGGAGAGCAGTGAAGATTCACAAGAGTGATTCCAATGATGTCAGGACTAATGCTAGAGTTTAGAGGAATAAGAAGGAATCTCATAGGAACTTACACAATTCTAACAGAACTGGACAGATTGGATACAGTAATAATGCTCTTGATGGCTGGGGAGACCAGGAGCAGGGTGCACAATCTCAGTATAAGGGGCAAGCCAGTTAAGACTGATTTGAGAAGAAATTTCTTCTCTCAGTGAGTGGTGACCTGGTGGAAGTCTCTACCACAGAAAGCAGTTACATCCAAATCATTAAATATATTCAAAGTGAAATTAGATATTGTTCTTAGGGTCAATGGATCAAGGGTTGTGGGGACATAGCTACAACTGTGCTCTGACTTTGGATGATCAGCTATGATCATATTGAATGGGAGAGGAGGTTCAAGGGGCCGAATGCTGGATACTGCTTCTATCTTCTTTCATTCTTTGTTTCTAATTGCCTTTCCCTTTTCTCGGTTCCTTCGTCATTGTTGCCTCTGTTCCCCGGATGAGGCTTTCCTTTCCAGGACATCGATGTATTCCTTCTTCAAAAAACATGGTGTCCCTTCCTCCACCATTAATGCTGCCTTCACCCATATCTCCTCCATCTCCCAAACTTCCACACTCACCATCTTCAGTGATAAAACTCCTTTTGTCATTCCCTATCACCCCATTAGCCTCCACATCCAACAATTCATCTTCTGCAACTTCTGCCATATCCAAAACGAACTTACTACCAAACAAATCTTTACCTCCTACCCCTTTTTCCATTTTCCACTGGGATCACTCCCTCCATGTTTTCCTTGTCCATTTATCCCTCCCTCACCTCCCCTCAAGGTCTTCCAGGTGAGGCAACATTTCTCCTGCGAATCTGCTGGGGTCATCAATTGTGCCCGGTGCAGCCTCCTCTACATTGGAGTAAGGTTGTCATAAATTGGGGGGCTGCATCATTGAGTACCTCCACTCCATCCACCAAAAGCAGAACTTCCCGGCAGACAAACATTATAACTCCAATTCCCATTCCCGTTCTGATATGTTGGTCCATGGCCTAGTCTTGTGCAGGATGAGGCCACCCCCATATTCCTTATATTATTATATAATATAATATTCCTTATATTCCATCTGGGTAAACTCCATCCTGATTGCATGAATATAGATTTAACTTCCGTTAAAAATAAATTCTCCTGCCCCTCTCCTCTTGTTCTACTCTCCATTCTGGCCTCCTACTTCTTCTCACCTGCCTATCCCTTCCCCTGTGTCCGCTCCTCCTTCCCTTTCTCCTATGCTCCACTCTCCTCTCCAGTCAGACTCCTTTCTCACCAGCCCTTAACCTTTCCCACCCACCTGGCTTCACCTGTGAATTTCTAGCTATCCTTCTTCCCCTCCCGCCACCTTTTTATTCTGACATCTTCTCCCTTCCTTTACCATCCAAAATGTTGGCTGTTTATATCTTTCCATAGATGCTGCCCCACTTGTTGAGTTCCTCCTACATTTTGTGTATGTTGCCTTTATATAACATTAGCACAAGACATTCAGAGCTAAGTTTCTCACTACCAAACTTAATATTAAGGTAGCAGGGCTATTTTTTCCTTATAATAGGTTTGCTGGACATTGACAATTTTTACTGGGGCACATCAGGAAAGGCAGGTTTTGACCACCACGGAAAAAATTGGCATTCTTGTTCCTTAACTACATCTGATCAAGTCAACTCACCGAGTAAGGAAAAAAGTCACACTTTCCACTGTCACCCTTGGGCTCAGTGATAACTCTCTCTGGTTTCTGAGTGTACATTTATCCCAAACTGAAGCACACACTCCTCAATGCTGAAGGCATTGTTCAAGATGGCGGCCCACTCAGATGCAGCAGCCACTCTGCGTGCAATCAAAGGTGTATTTGTTTATGCTGTACGTCTTTTTTACAATCAGCAGTCGCTGCTGCATACTAAGAACATCAAATACTGCACAGCTATGCCATCAACGAGTTGCTTGACAACGATGGAGCTGGGCTTATTGTACACCGTTATTGTGTTGTCGCCTGGACTTGTACTGTGACGGTGCACGGTGCTGGTGATTGGCTTGGGCGTTTTTATTAGGAGTGCTGGACCCTGCAGGACATCGGTAATGAAGTGTACAGCAAATCCGGTCACTGGTTCATTGGCATGACCAACGACAGGGGAACTACCTGAGGATTAGGCCAAAACCATTGGCTCGCCTGTTGCAGGCACCCAGGAGGGGAGACACTGAGGCAGTGTGGAAGAGCCTTTGTGGGGCATGCTAGAATCTATATTGCATTAGGAGCTGGCCCATCTGTCGACACTGTCCTTTAGTGTTCTAGCCGGACCAGGATTACAGTCATGCCCCTCAAGCACTTGGACAATATTTTCTTTCTCTCTCTCTTTTTAACAGTATGTTTTTAAAATCATAACCATATGTGTTATTTGTGCTATGTGCTATGTGCTGTTGGTAAAATGTGTTGTAACTTGTCTCCAGAGGAATGCTGTTTCCTTTGGCTATATTCATTATGATTCAATAATAATTAAATTTGAAATTGAACTGTTGGCTTCGTGGCCAAGTTTGTGGATGATAGGAAGATAGGTGGAGGGGCAGGTAGTGTTGAGGAATCAGGGTGCCTGCAGAAGGACTTAGGCGGATTGGGAGAATGGGCAAAGAAATGGCAGATGGAATATAGTGTAGGGAAGTGCATGGCCATGCACCATGGCAGCAGGAGTAAAGGTGTGGACTATTTTCTAAATGGGGAGAAAATTCAAAAATCAGAGATGCAAAGGGACTTGAAAGTCTTCATGCAGGATTCCTTAAAGGCTTAAAGGTTAACTTGTAGGTTGAGTCAGTGGTAAGGAAGACAAATGCAATGCTGGCATTCGTTTCAAGAGGACGAGAATGCAAAGGTAAGAATGTAATGCTGAGGCTTTATAAGGCATTGGTTAGACCGCACTTGGAGTATAATGTGCAGTTTTGGGCCCCTTATCGAAGAAAAGATATGCTAGCATTGGAGAAGGTTCTTGAGAATAATCCCAGGAATTAAAGGCTTAACATCTGAAGAGCTTTTGATGGCTATGGGCCTGTACTCACTGGATTTTAGATGAATCAAGATTGAATGTCATTGAGACCTATTGAATATTGAAAGGCCTAGATAGAATGGATGTGGAGAGGACGCTTCCTATAATAGGGGAGACTAGGACCAGAGGGCACAATATCAGAAAAGAGGGACATCCATTCGGAACAGGGATGAGGTAAGATTTCCTTTGCCAGAGTGTGGTGAATCTGTGAAATCCAATGCCACAGACAGCTGCACAGGCCAAGTCATTGGGTACATTTAAGGCAGAGATTGTTAGGTTCTTGACTAATCAGGGCATCAAAGGTAGATGATTGGAGTTGAGAGGGATATGAAATGAGCCATGATGAAATGGCAAAGATGACTCAATGGGTTGAATAAGCCAATTCTGCTCCTATTGTCTTATGATCTAAATAGCTGGCCGTACAATCTCTAATTCCACTCTTCCTAAATTAAGAGCTTTGGTCCTGTGACCTCACATCAATCCAGTTACCAGAAGTATGTCATCCGGTAACTGACCACATTCCTGCTTCCCAGTGACAGTCTGTTGCCCATAGGAATGTTGCTCATTACTCATGTGGCCTGCATTGCCACTGATGATCAGGTCACCCTGTGTGATGGCTATTTCAACTTGACTGTGCAGGTGTCCTTTTAAAGCTAAACTCTTTGTAATACCCAAATACCCTTCTGATCTCTGCATTAGAGTCACACAATGTCACTCACAGTCTGTGAACCTTACTTATCTAGTTGACTGACCACCTAACCCTGAGTATACAAAAATGTGTCTGAGAATTCACCTTGAACTGTATCAATTTGTCAATGCCCATCACACATTTATCTTAGTACAACTTCAATAGGTTTCAGACTTACAAATAAAGTTACACGCTATATGATAGATACATCAGAAAACTTTACACATCTCTCAGCACATGACCAGTTCCTCTCCACCATCCCTCATCCAAGCTAATCCCACCCTTTGACTGAACCATCTTTATTCTTGTTTTCTTTGTTGTAAATCCATGATTTCATCTTTCTAGTGTCAATAAAAGATAAATTGATTCTCCTTGCTGTTTGACCATTATCAACAAAGGTGTTTTGATAGAAAAAGTTTCTGACTTTATCTGAATTCAGGGAGGGAGGGAGAAGATGGCAGCACGACACAGCTTGCAGCAGCCACTCCAGTGAATGATATCTGTTATCTGTCAAGTAAGGTGCTGTGCACAATCCTGATTTGATGGAGACAGACATGAGAGCACAGAGGAACATTGGGTGAAACTTCTGAAATCCCTGTTCCGCTGCTGCTGCTACTGTGTCGTCCGGAATCTCCAGAGGGAAAGGCCCCGAGTCCTCGGCTTTGCTTGTTGCTCGGTGGCCGGGGCGGGGTCAAAGCGCTCGGCAGAGATGGTGCTCGGTGCTCGGTGTCGGAGGGCTGGTCAGAGGCTCGAAGTTTTCGGACGGACTCAGAGTTGGCTGCGGTCGAGTGCTTCCAATGCATTCGCAAATCTGTGGCACTTCCATCTGCGTGAGATGATGGGGCTATCGGGACTTGAGACTTTTTTTACTGTGCCCATGGTCTGCTCTTTATCAAATTACTGTATTGCTTTGCACTGTTGTAACTATATGTTATAATTATGTGGTTTTGTCAGTTTTAGTCTTGGTTAGTCCTGTGTTTCTGTGATATCTTTCTGGAGGAACATTGTATCATGTTTTAATGCGTGCATTTCTAAATGACAATAAACGAGGACTGAGTGTCCTCATAATCTAATTCTGAAGTGCCAGTACACCAGCTGAGTGTTAATAATTTCAAATACTTTTGGTGATAAGTCCAAAGCTGAGGGAATCTGGCTGCTGCTTTTCAGATCCCTTCTCACAGTTTGTTTTAGAAGGTTTGAACATCCTAATTTCTTACATCATGTTAGAATATTAAATGGTCAATGTTTATGTGAGAAGATCACAAAATAGTTTTTTACAATACAAATTCTTGTATCCCTTAACGCTGGTTTAGTTAAATGCATCTTGCTGTAGACCTGGCCACACTTGGTCCAATGAAGTTAAACAGTTAGTGTGAAATTACAGAAAAGACTAGTATCCAGCCCAGTAGGTACATGTGAAAATGGTGAAAGAGAGAGAGAAAAAAATGGCAGTAGTTTTTTGTAAGAAGTTGTAGTGGCTTCACCTACCACTGTTAGCAGTTTTCTACATACCTGTCAGATGCAAGTCCTCATGTAGTAAATACAGAAGTTCCAAATTTGCGAAGAGATCCCTCACAGAGTCCTGTTGGCAGCCGATGGAGTAGCATCATTTTTCTATTGCTCCTACCCTGTTTACTTAATTGTCTCCTACCAGTCTTTTTTTTTTGAAACCTTATTATAATACTTTAATACTGCTTTACTATGGCTGGAAAAAGAACCAAAGCAAAAGAAAGGGAAACAGAAAATAAATCCCCAGTCACATTGGATTCAATCAGTGACTTCCTTAAATGGCAAAAATCGGAATTTTCTGAGGAGCTTCAACGACTTACCGGCAAATTGGATACAATTCAACAAACTTTATCTGAGCATGAGAATCGAATTCAGGAAAATACTGAGAAGCAGATAACACTTGAAGAGGATGTTGAAGATACAATTAAACTCTGTAAAATAAAGCATCAAAAAGGGATAAAATAAAGCAGTATCAAAAAAAACAAAAGACAATATATGACCAGCCAGAACATAAGCTTAATGAAACCTTATTTCAAATTCATATTAACAGAAGAAAAAACTTGATCGAATAAGAAATATAACAGTTTTAGACTTCATCCTTCAGAACATCAACTTCTCTCACTTCCGTTAATGCTCCACCTCCCCTTCGTACCCCATCCATTATTTATTGATTTATTATTATTATTTTCCTTTCTCTCTCCTTTTTCTCCCTCTGTCCCTCTCACTATACTCCTTGCCCATCCTCTGGGCTTCCCCCCCTTCCCCTTTCTTTCTCCCTAGGCCTCCCATCCCATGTTACTCTCCCTTCTCCAGCCTCGTATCCCTTTTGCCAATCAACTTTCCAGCTCTAAGCTCCATCCCTCCTCCTCCTGTCTTCTCCTATCATTTTGGATCTCCTCCTCCCCCTCCCACTTTCAAATCTCTTACTATCTCTTCTTTCAGTTAGTCATGATGAAGGGTCTCAGCCCGAAACGTCGACTGTACCTCTTCATATAGATGCTGCCTGGCCTGCTGCGTTCACCAGCATTTTTTGTGTGTATTGCTTTTCCCTGCTTTATTCACTTCCGAGCCGAAGCTCGATCGAGCTCATCGCTCTCCGACTTTGAAGCCATTATCCTTGGTGGCAAAACCCAGATTGGTCATTCTAACCTTCCATGAATTTCGTATTAAGGACCTTTTAATTCACCATACCTGTCAGCAAGGAATGGTCGATTTCCAAAATTATAAGGTTAGATTTGTGGAAGATTATTCGCCTGAAGTTATGCTGATCGCATAATATATAAAGAAGTTACGTCGGAATTTTACAATAAATGATATAAACCATCCCTTCGGTTCCCCGCCCGTCTGAGTATTGTTTTGAAGAACAGATTGCGAAAAAGAATAAATTCGGTTGAAGATGCAAAAGAATTTCTGAAGGATGAAGTCTAAAACTGTTATATTTCTTATGTGATCAAGTTTTTTCTTCTGTTAATATGAATTTGAAATAAGGTTTCATTAAGCTTACATTTTGGTTAGTCATATATTGTCTTTTGTTTTTTTGATGCTTCTTTATTTTATCCCTTTTTGAGGCTTTATTTTAATACAGCTTTCTTTGAATTTGTTTAAACTGATCCTTTCATATTTTCGAATACTGAGTTATTTTTCTTTTTATGTTTTGTCTTGGTAGGGACATAATGACTTGCAATGATTGGAGTTTTTTCTGTCAACAGGATGTTTTGGGGTGGGTACTTAATTCTTAGCTCACTGACTGTCTATTGGTCAGCTTTTTTGCTTTGGATGGGGGAGGAGACAGGGCCTATTTTTCTCTGGGAGCTGTGTTGGGTTGAATATATGATTATATGACGAAGGGTCTTGGCCTGAAACGTCGACCGCACCTCTTCCTAGAGATGCTGCCTGGCCTGCTGCGTTCACCAGCAACTTTTATGTGTGTTGCTTGAATTTCCAGCACCTGCAGAATTCCTGTTGTTTGAATATATGATTATTTGTTTGAATACCTTACTTTACAGTTTGCTTTCTAGTATTAATAACTTATGGCCAGATCATTTAATTACATGTTGATTGGTATTTAAAATGGTTTGAAATATTAACTTATTTAGTTTGAATGTGAAAGGGCTGAATCACCCCATCAAAAGGAACAAGGTGTTTGCTTATATTAAAAAAATTAAAGCACCCATTATTTTCTTACAAGAAATGCACATACACAGCTGTGATAGCTTACGTTTTTTTACTTGGTGGAAGGGTATGCAATTCCATTCTTCGTTTAACGCAATATCACGTGGAGTTTCGATTTTTGTAGATAATACAGCATAAAGTTGTTTCAGACCTCAATGGTCAATTTGTTATTGTATCAGGGAGTTCAGACAGTAAATTGATTATTTTCACTAATGTATATGCCCCCAATGTAGATGATCCAGGATGTTTTGAACACCAATTTTCATTTTTGCCCGACTTGTGTACTTACTCCCTTGTGATGGGAGGAGATTTTAACTGCTGGTTAGATCCAGTATTAGATCGCTCATCTATTAAACCATAAATCATGAATAAATCAGCTTTGTTTATCCAATCCTTTCTAACTAAATGCGGTATAGTTGATGCTTGGCGTTTTCTTTATCCGATGGAAAGGGAGTATTCTTTTTTCTCTCATGTTCATCATTCTTATACCAGGATTGACTATTTTTTTATCGATAGTCAAATGATTCCATTAGTTCGATCGATCGAATATGAAGAGATTGCTATTTCGGACCACTCTCCTGTACCCCTATCTTTAAATACTCCTGATCCTATCTCCATGAGTAGATTTTGGTGATTTAATTTAACTCTGTTATCCGATGAGGATTTTTTAAAATTTATGGAGAATCAAATTACTCTTTTTTTTTTGAAGAAAATGCATTGGAAGAGACGTGTAGCCTTATTATATGGGATACTTTTAAAGCATGCATCCAGGGTCAAATTATTTCTTATACTGCAAACATTATTAAAAAGCTAATAAAGAGAGAAATGAATTAGCCAATCAGTTGAAACAACTGGATCTTAAGTATGCTTTGGTACCTGATTTTGAAACATATGAGACATATTGAAACTAAAACTAAGTATGATCTTCTTTTAACGTATCCAATTGAAAGCCAACTTTTATAAGATAGAAGTCAATTTTATATTCGCGGAGATAAAACTGGTAAGCTACTGGCTAATCAATTGAAACCATTATCAGCCAAGCGGCAAATTAAAGAAATACGTAAAATTAATGGGAACATGACAACTGACCACCTTGAAATTAATGACACTTTTAGGGAATTTTATTCTAAATTGTATAGTTCTGACTCAGTTAATGATAATATTGCAATGAATAGTTTTTTAGATCAATTAAATATTCCTAATCTTTCGTTAGATGATCGTAGGCAATTGGATCAACCTATTTCCCAGGAGGAAATTGCTCAGGCTATTTGAGAATTGCATTCTGGGAAATCCCCAGGACCCGATGGATTTTCTGGAGAGTTTTATAAGGCTTTTTCCTCCTTGCTTATGCCACACTTAAATTCTACCCTGACTGATTCCTTTAAGTTGGAAGACTACCACAGTCTTTTTACAAAGCTTCTATTTCGCTCATTCTCAAAAAGAATAAGAATCCTACTGAATGTTCTTCGTATAGACCTATCTTTTTACTCAATTTTGATACTAAAATTTTATCTGAAGTGTTGGCCCGCAGACTTGAAAATATTATATCTTCCATAGTTTCAGATGATCAGACAGGATTTATTAAAAATCAATATTCCTATTTTAATATACGGCATTTGTTAAATGTTATGTACTCTCCATCTAAGGAAATATCGGAACGTGTGATATCTTTGGATGCGGAGGAGGCTTTTGACGGAGTTGAATGGAACTTTCTATTTACATCCTTAGAAAAATTTAAATTTGGACCTAATTTTATTCATTGGATTAAATTACTTTATTTATTTCCCTCTGCTCGGGTTCTTACTAATTTTCAGAATTCTTAGCTCTTTAAACTCCAACATGGAACTAGACAAGGTTGCCCTTTGAGCCCTCTGCCTTTTGATTTGGTATTAGAACCCTTACCAATTGCTCTTCGAGAGTCTAAAGAGATCACTTTTAAGGAGAGGTACTATTCATAAAGTGTCGCTCTGTGCTGATGACTTATTGCTTTATATATCTAATGTTACAACCTCCTTACCATTTGTGTTCTGTTTACTGACTAATTTTAGTCAGTTCTCAGGATATAAATTAAATTTACAGAAGAGTGAACTGTTTCCTTTGAACAATTTAATACCAACTGATAGTAACCTTCCTTTTAGAATTTTAAGAAAACAATTTACGTATTTAGGAGTAACAAGCACTAAGAAGTATAAAGATTTATTTAAGGAAAATTTTTTAAGTTTATTGAATTATGTTAAAAAACACTTTCTAATTGGTTGCCTCTCTCTTTATCACCGACTGGCTGAATCAATTCTATTAAAATGAATATTTACGAAAATTTATATACCTTTTTCAAGCTGTATCTGTTTTTATTCCTAAATCTTTTTTTGACTCTTTGGATTCAATTCTTTCTTCCTATATATGGAAGAATAAAAAACCTCGTATAAATAAAGCTCGCCTTCAAAAAACCAAACATAACGGAGCATATGCTTTACCCAATTTTAGGTTATATTATTGAGCAGTTAATATACGTAATATTACGTTCTGGATTTATTACATTAACCATGAGAATTACACTACATGGGTTTCTCTGGAAGTCAGATCTGTTATAAAATTTTCCATTATTTCTTTACCTGGATCGTCGCTTCCTTTATCTTTAAACAAACTAATTGACAATGTGGTGGTTAAACATGCATTGAGGATTTGGTTATAGTTTAGAAAACATTTTGGTTAATTGAGATTCTCCCTCTCAAGTCCCATATTTTCTAATTGTTTTTAAAAACATCTTTAATTGACTTATCTTTTAAAGAATGGGATAGATTGGGTATTAAACGATTTCAGGATTTGTTTGATGGAGGGCATCTCTCTTCTTTTGTGCAACTTTCAACGAAATTTAACCTTTCCAACACTCACTTTTTTTGATACTTACAGATTAGAGATTTTTTAAGATCTCAATTATTTACATTTCCTACAAGTCCAGATAAGAATATAATAGATATAATTTTTAATCTGAAACCCTTTGATAATGGATCAATATCTTACATTTATGGTCTACTCCTGGGACTGAAATGGCCTCTTTAGATAAAATTAAAGGAGACTTGGAAAAGGATTTACAGATTTTTATATCTGATGAGAGCTGGAAGATTATTTTAAAATTGATTAATTCTTCATCATTATGTGCTCGTCATTCTTTATTACAATTCAAAGTGGTACATAGAGTTCATATGTCTAAAGACAAGCTTTCTTGTTTCTACGCAGATATTTCCCCTTACTGTGCTAGATGTACTAATGGAGTGGCCACGCTAACTCATATGTATTGGACTTGTCCAAGCCTTGAAAAATTGTGGAAAGATGTATTTCAAACTTTTTCTGTACTTTTCAATGTCAGCTTTAAGCCCAATCCTTTGACTGCCTTGTTTGGTATTATTGAGGATAGTACTAAAAAATTGAAACCATCTGATTTACAGGTATTGGCCTTTATGTCTCTTATGGCCAGGAGGGCGATCTTGCTCAAGTGGAAGGAGGCTGCCCCGTCCACTCATGTTCGATGGCAATCTGACGTTATGTTATGCCTAGATCTAGAGAAGATTCGTTGTTCGATTTCTGATTCTAATCATGATATTTTAATGTTATGGGGACCCTTTCTGAATTATTTTCACAATCTTTGAACTGTTATTAAAGTATGGATCTGAGCCATTATTATTATAATATCATATGGTAAGGTATTTTTCTTTTTTCTTCTGTTTTTTTTTAATCACCCAGCTCATTTTGGTAGTGGAGGTAGATTTTTTTAACAAAATACAATTATTTTATTCTATTTTACTTCATAATTCAATCTTTTTTATACATGAGTGTTTCGGAATATGGGATACTGTGATCATATTACTGTGATTTAAATGTAATGTAATTCATATTATTTACTTGTATCCTTATGAATTTTGTATTTGTATTCATGTAATTTACATAATATCAATAAAAATATTGAAAAAGAAAAAAGAAAGAGGACCTTGCCAGTGACTGGCCACACATATTTTAACATTAGACACCTGAAGGCATTTAGCAGGAGTCAACATTCTGCAACTGCCCAGCAGTTTCCCTGGCAACTCTCCCTGTTAAACCTGAACCCGTGTAAAGTTGACGGCGGTTTAATGATTTTGTTTGTTTCATTGGAGGTGAACAGCCGTGATCTTCAAAAAAAATACAATTTAAAATATTTTTAAACTTAAATACTTTTAATTGTTTTAAGAATTCTGCGGTGTTTTCAACTGTTACTTAAATATTTTGTTATAACATTTTGTGTAGTGTGTTTACTTTTTGACAATCTTTGAATGTTTGGAAATTATCAGTTTTTTTCATCATATACATGGTTTAACCAGCTGTTAAGGCAGTTCAGTGGGATTTATGATCAGAGAGCCCTGAAATGTCTCAGACCTCAACTACTTATTAAGTGCACACCAAGCAGATAGTGATGTAACATGCACAGACAGATTGCCTGTCCTTTAAAGTTCTAGGCTATGAATCTACATCAGAGATTTCAAATCTTCTGGAGTATGTTTGAGGTGTTTGGAAAGGGCAGAGAGTAGCATTTGATTTGCTGTACACTAGATACAAGAGCTGAAGTTTCAAATGGATACTGCATCTATGAAAAATGCCTCAGAATTTATTTTTACCACATAGAGCGTAAATAATTAAAAATAAATGCAGATTAATGGAATGTGATTATAAAGCTCCTCTCAGAACCATTGGTTTGCTAATCTCAGGGACTCCATTTTAAGAGTTTGGTTTCTACATTTACATTGGATCAAACCACACCTGCATTTGTGAAAGGCTAAGGGTTGCTACATAAAACCATTGAACAATTGCTTTCTGGTGCTGTGCCTCAACTCACACTCTCCAGGATTTTAAAGTTTTCATTCTCATGCTTAACTCCCTCTACAATCACCCACCCCCGATAATTTCCTCCCTCTCCAACTTCCTCAAATTTGGAACTCTTGCACATCCCCGGATTTCTTAGCAGCTGTGTCTTCAGCTGTTTGGGTCAGTAGCAGAACGATCTCCCCCCGTACCCCTGCTCTCCTTTCAGCGTCACTTTGAAACCTACTTCTTTGAAGAGAGCATTTAATAATAAATGCTTTATTGATCCCAAGTGGGAAATTCTTTTGTTACAGCAGCAACATTTAAAAACACGCTTAGCAGTATGCAGATTTAACTAATAATGAAGAACAGAATAATTTACCAATGTGCAATAATAGTTTATGCACTAATAAAACAGAGACGATTGTACTATGATGTGTGTTCTCCTGTCGCACAGAGATGAACTGTTGTATATATTTATTGCATTTGGTAGGAAACATTTTCTGTAACGATCCTTGTGACAGCAGAGCTGGATGTCTGTTCGAAAGGGTGTCCCTCTCTGGTTTAGTTTTAATTACTTCTACCAAAATATGCTTCAGTGAAATGCAGTTTATTACACGGAATGCTTCTGAACCAGCATGGGTAACTTAAATCTACTCCAAACTGACTCTACGACCTACCCACTCACTTTGTTTGAAGTATTGGGGGATTCAGTGACACAGGGAACTAGCACAGGAGAAATGAGGCTTGGGCAAATCATAATAATACTGCATGCTGAAGCATACATGAATAGCCTTGCCATCTACTCCACTCCTGCACCTATGTTCTTGTTCTTTCGTGAAGATACCTATGAACTTGAAAAAAAACAAGATATGCACTTACTTGTTCTTATAGCAATGCCAATCAGATCACATAACTGACTGGTGGATATTAGCAGTGCTCTTTGGGAAAGGATCTTAAAGGAGATTACATGGTCCAATCTGTTCCACATTTAATCTGGAAAATTTTGACAGTAGGAATCAGAATCAGGTTTAATATCACCACTATATGTTATGAAATTTGTTTTCTTTGTGATAACAGTACAATGCAATATATAATAATAGAAAAAACATGAATTAAAGTAAGTAAATATATATATATATATATATATATACTGTCCAGTCTCATCCATTTATGGTTTGTCCTGGTAGTCTATTTCTCACCAGATGGTCCTGGAACTGCAACCATCGGGCAAATCTTGCTAATCCAGGTGTCATCCAAGCGGGCTTGACTCCTTTTGTTCTTTCATCCAGAGGTTTTTTGTGGGCAGATGTAGCATAAGCTAGAGGGGTCCAGCCCAAGACCACCACCACCACGACCTGAAGCTTAAAGCCCCACGCCACGGAGTCCATTACTGGCCTCTGAAGTTCCCTGTACCTATGTATATATAGTTAAATTAAATAAGTAGTACAAACACAGAAATAAAAAAATAGTCAGGTAGTGTTCATGGGTTCAATATCCATCCAGAAATCAGATGGCAGAGGGAATGAAGCTGTCCCTGTTCCTGATTCGTTGAGTGTGTACCTCTAAGATTCTGTACCTCCTTCCTAATGATAGCAATAAGAACAGGGCACGTCCTGGGTGAGGGGGGTCCTTAATGATAGATGCTGCCTTTTTGAGGCATCGTTCTTTGAAGATGCAACACTCACAAAAAGCTGGAGGAACTCAGCAGGTTGGCCAGCATCCGTGGAAAAGATCAGTTGACGTTTCGGGCCAGAACCCTTCGTCGGGACTGTGAAGGTGTGTTGGAAACAATGATGGCTAGTGCCCATGATGGAGCTAGCTAACTTTAAAGCTCTCTGCAACTTAGACCATAAAACATAGGAGAAGATTTAGGCCATTCATCCCATCAATTCTGCACCGCCATTCCATTATGGTTGATCCCAGTCAAACCCATACACCTGCCTTCTAGCTATAACCTTTGATGCCCTGACCAATCAAGAAACTATCAATTTCTGCTTTAAATATACCCACATTCTTGGTCTCCAGAGTTGTGTATGGCAGAGCATTCCATAGACTTTCTGGCTGAAAAAATTCCTCCTTACCTCTGTTCTAAATGGTTGCCCCTCAGTTTTGAGGCTGTGTACTGTAGTTCTAGACACCCCCACTATAGGAAACATCCTCTCCACATCCAACTTATCTAATCCTTTCAAGATTTGGTAGGTTTCAGTGAGATCCCCCTGCATTTTTTCTAAATTCCAGTGAGTACAGGTCCAAAGCTGCCAACGCTCCCCATATGTTAACCTCTTCATTCCTGGAATCATCCTTGTGAACCTCCTCTGGAATCTCTCCAATGTCAACAGATCCTATCTGAGGTATGGAGCCCAAAACTGTTGACAATACTCCAAGCGCAGCCTCATAAATCTTATAAATCCTCAGCATTATCTCTCTGTTTTAATCTCCTTGCCTTCTTTACCACAGATTCAACCTGTAAATTAACCTTCTGAGAATCTTGCATGAGGATTCCAAAGTCCATTTGCATCTCTGATGTTTGAAATTTCTCCCCATTTAGATAATATTCAGTACTTTTGTTCCTTTTACCAAAATGCATTTACACACATTCCCCAATGCTGTATTCCATCTGTCACTTTTTTGTCCATTCTTCCTATTTGTCTAAGTCCTTCTGCAAACACATTGCTTCCTCAGCACTACCTACTCCTCCACCTATCTTTGTATCATCTGCAAATTTTGCCACAAATCTATCAATTCCATTATTTAAATCATTGACAAATGATGTAAAAGGTAGCGGTCCCAATACTGACCCCTGAGGAACACCACTAGTCACTGGCAGCTAATCAAAAAAAGGATCCCTTTATTCCCACTCGCTGCCTCCTGCCAGTCATTCCTCTACCCATGCCAGTATCTTTCCTGTAATACCGTAGGGTTTTATCTTGTTAAGCAGCCTCATGTGTAGCACCTTATCAAATGCCCTCTGAAAATCCAAGTAAATGACATCCACTGTCTCTCCTTTGTCCACCCTGCTTGTTACTTCCTCAAAGAACTCTAACAGACTTGCAGGCAAGATTTCCCTTTACAGAAGCCGTGCTGACTTTGACTTACTTTATCATTAGTTTCCAAGTACCCTGAAACCTCATCCTTAATAATAGACCCCAACACTTTCTCAGCCATTGAGGTTAGGCTAACTGGCCTATAATTTCCTTTCTTTTGCCTTCCTCCCTTCTTAAAGAGTGCAGTGAAATTTGCAATCTTCCAGCCCTCCAAAACCATGCCAGAATGAAGTGATTCATGACCAATGCGTTTGCTATCTCTTCAGTAACCTCTTTCAGAATTCTGGGATGTAGTCCACCTGGTCCAGGTTATTTATCCGCCTTAAGACCTCTGAGTTTGCCTGGCATTTTTTCTTTGTAATAGCAATGGCAATCACTCCTGCTGCCAGACACTCACAGGCCTCTGGCACACTGCTAGTGTCTTCCACAGTGAAGACTGATGCAAAGTACAATTTAAGTTCATCTGCCAATTCTTTGCCCCCCATTACTACCTCAATAGCATCATTTTCTGGATGGTCCAATATCAACTCTAACCCCTTTTACTCTTTATATAATTGAAAAAGAAATTAGTACCCTATTTTATATTATTGGCCAGTTGTCCTCATATTTCATCTTTTCCCTTCTTATGGCTTTTTAGCTGCCTTTTGTAGGATTTTAAAAACTTCCCAATCATCTAACTTCCCACTCACTTTTACTATATTATATGTGCTTTCCTTGGTTCTTATGCAGTCCTTAACTTCCCTTGTCAGCCACGGTAGCCTACCTCTGCCGTTTGAGAACTTACTTTGAGGGACATATCTATCCTGCGCCTTGTGAACTGTTCCCAGAAACTTCAGCCACCTATGTTCTGCCATCATCCCTGCCAAGCTCCTCTTTCATGCCTCTGTAATTCCCTTTATTCCACTGTGATACTGATAAATCTGACTTATGCTTCTCCCTCTCAAACTGCAATATGCATTCAATCATATTATGATCACTATCTCCTAAGGGTTCCTTTACCTTAACCTCCCTAATAAAATCTGGATTATTACACAACACCCCTTTCCCTAAGTAGGCTCAAGCACAAGCTGCTCTAAAAAGCCATCTTGTAGGCATTCAATAAATTCCCTTTCTGTGATTCGACACCAATCTGATTTTCCCAATCCCTTTGCATGATAGTCCCCAATTACAGTTGTGTCATTACCCTTATTACATGCCAACTCCCTTTGCAATCTCAACTGCACACCTTGACTACTATTTGGAGGCCTCTATATGATTCCCATAATAGTGTTTTTACCCTTGCAGCTTCTTAACTCCATCCACAAAGATTCAACAATCTCTGACCCTATGTCACCTCTTTCTAAAGATGTAATACCATCTCTTACGAACAGAGCCACACCACCGCCTGTGCCTTCCTACCTGTCCTTTCAATACAAAGTATATCCTTTGATATTAAACTCACAAGTATGACTTCTTTTCAACCAGAACTCCGTGATGCCCACAGCATCATGCAGACCAATCTCTAATTGCGCAATGCGTTCATTCACCTTATTCCGAATACTACGTTCATTTAAATACAACTCCTGCAGTCCTGCATTTTTTGTCCTTTTGAAATTTCCCTTTGTGGTACAATTCAACTCTTTGCACTGTCTGCATTTGTACTTAATTATCGACTTGTCCTTCCTTACATTCATATTACACCCTTCACCGACTTGCACACCTACTGGGTCATCCTCAGCTCTATCATGCTGGTTCCCATCCCATTGCCATATTAGTTCAAACCACTCCCAACAGCTTTAGCAAACCTGTCCGCAAGGATATTGGTGCTCCTCGGATTCAAGTGCAAACCATCCCTTGGTCACAACTGCCGCAGAAGAGGACCCGATGATCCAAAAATCTAAATCCTTCTCCCCTGCTGCAATTCTTCAGCCACACATTTATCTTCCACCTCATTCTATTCCTATCCTGACTGTCGCATGGCACAGGCAGCAGTCCTGAGGTTACTACCCTTGAAGTCCTGCTTCTCAGCTTCCTTCCTAACTCCCTGTATTCTGTTTTCAGGACTTGCTCCCTTTTTCTACCTATGTCGTTGGTACCAATATGTACCATGACTTCTGACTGCTCACCCTCCTTCTTTTACAATCCTGTGCAGTAACCTCCCCCCGCCCCACCGTCTTCCATACAAGACAGTGATGCAGCCAGTTTGAATACTCTCCATAGTACATCGGTAAATTTCATAAATTTGTAAATTAATAAAGTCCATAATAACGGTTACAATGATAAATAATCTGCACCTGGTTCAAAACAATGTTCACAAAGCATAAATTAGTTTGGAACCCATCTGACCAAACCATTGTGTAATGGAGACAGGTCACAACAATGGATGTTGAAGATCTATTTATCATGTCATAACTATGTATTCACCATTACATCATGAAGCAATATATGACATCCAAGCCTTCAAAGGCAGTTAATATTGTGAATGGATTTAAAAGGAGAGATTTACATTCTTGCTAGATGTTACATAACCAATTTAGTAGTAGTTTAATCTGCAATAGTGCACTGATCTTGAATTATTATCTGATAGTTCTTTTTTCGTACCTCATTTCACAATTTTAATTCAGCCATCACAAGCTCGCAGTGGTATGAAAATTATAACAGGAACAAATTAAGACTCTTTTACATTACCTAACTCAAAGATTTATCAGGGATTGATTCCGCTTCTGCTAAAATTCAATTCCTTTGTGACCTGCTTGCAACTGATGGAAGATAATGACACCGTTATCAGATCAAGTTATAACCTCACCCTAGATCATTAATAGAAACACATTCATTAAATGCTGCACATCAGTTGATGATACACCAGCACCAAGTTCCCCGTCATTACCAGACCCTAACTATTATATTGTATTTTCCAAAGTTCTAATTAAAATTGATGTCTTTGTGTTCAGGGAAGAACTGAAGTTGCATTCCATTGACCTATGTTCTGTTATTGCTTTTTATTTACGTACCAAAACTAAATGTATTCACTTTTAAACATTTTGAACAGAAGTAAAGTAATAGATCAAAGTTTGCTATAACAGACTAGTGGATGACACCTGGTAATTGTTAATGGACGCTTGTCCTTCCCTACACAGTCTTCACAATAGGCTCCATTAAGCGTTTTGCAGGTGTCAGATGTTGATGCAATTGATTTGTTCATATTGTGCCATCAGATTTCTAATACAGTTTGAGTACCTGAAGCACCTTCAATTACTCCAAAAGACTGAGGTTTGGTAAAATACTTGTAACGTTCCGTTATATTGGCTCGTGTATGTCTAGGGGAAATCCCGCCCAGCACCTGCTTCAACAGTCCCCTCAGGGTCGGTTGTCGCCCGAATCAATCACAAACATCAATCATCAGCCAGCACACCCAGTAAATTTTAACACATACACTTTATAGATATTACTAATTCTAGGGCATTAATATACATTTGATACAGAGAGGAAAGTAATGGGAAAAAAAAAGGCGCCAACACTTATCAAAGTCCAAGTTCTTCGCGCGCTACCGTTGGAGCTCAAGTTCGACGTCAGACGACCACCCGAATTCCGTCGACCCACGGCTCGGGACCACCCGAAGTGATCGACCGGAGCCTCTCCGCACGTCCGCCGTCCTCCTCGTCTCTCCTCCCGACTCCCCGCCAAAACTCAGTCCACTGTCATATCATACAGCATGGCATCCGAAAACAAAATGATACATAACCACCCATTGGCTAATAGCACCCTCTTATCACCCTCTAAACCACAATAAGCTGCTAGCGCAAACTCTCTGCAGCGTTAAAACACAACAAAGCCGCATTCCACAGATTAACATAACAAAATCGCCATTTTAAATGTAACAAAAGAAAGACCCCGTACATACTGAAAGGCTTTTATTTGCTGTACAATACGACCTCCACAGTGAGTGTCTGCCCCCGGACTGAGGGAGAGGGGCAAGGCGAACACCTTTATACAGGACTCTGTGGGAGGAGCCACAGGGACAGTCAGCAGAGGGGTGTGTCCAGACAGGTAACCCAGTTACAACATATATACATGGTTTACCACATTCACCCCACCTTTTTTTTTAAAAAGAGTCCCGCGGGGTGAAGTGACTGACAATATTTACAAGAAGTATATTTACAGGTTAAGTCTATCAGGCGGTCGAGTCCGTCGCTGTGATCTACGTAGCACCGGCGGTGATTGCACCAGCGATGGCGGTTGTGCTGGCTCTGGCCTGACTTCAGGTGCCAGCACGTTAGGCATCAGTAATCCCTCGTGCGTGTGCGTCGCGCCCGGTATGGGAGTGTCGTGTGGTGTCTGTATAGGGTTTGGGGTGCACGGTGTCTCGTAGGTACATGCATTGGTGGGTACGGGGTCAATAGTCACCACGGAGCGTTCAGAGTAGGGGCCCGGAGCTCCTGCGGGCGCCAGGTCGCGGATGGAGACCATGTCCCCCCGCCCATCAGGTAAAACCACCTAGGCATACTGGGGGTTCGCATGAAATAAGTGAACCCTCTCGACCATCAGGGAGTATTTATTGCTCCTCGCATGTTTTCCGAGCAGCACTGGCCCCGGGGACGTCAGCCAAGATGGTAGGGTGGTTCCAGTGGTCGATTTTCAGGGAAAAGAAAAGAGCCGCTCATGAGGGGTGGCATTGGCGGCTGTGCATAACAGGGAGCGGATGGAGTGGAGTGCCTCGGGAAGGACCTCCTGCCAGCGGGAGACCGACAGTCCATTCGACCTGAGGGCTAAGAGTGTGGCTTTCCACACTGTGCTATTCTCCTTCTCTACCTGTCCATTCCCCCGGGGATTATAGATTGTGGTCCTACTAGTTGCAATTCCCCTAGCCAGTAGATATTGGCGCAGCTCGTCACTCATAAACGAGAACCCTCTGTCACTGTGGATATAGCATGGGTATTCGAACAGAGTGAAGAGCTTGCACAGGGCTTTTATAACTGACGTGGTAGTGGTGTCGGGGCAGGGGATGGCAAAGGGGAACCGCGAGTACTCGTCAATTACGTTAAGAAAGTACACATTGCGGTCGGTGGAGGGAAGGGGGCCCTTAAAGTCAACACTCAGTCGCTCAAAGGGGCGGGTGGCCTTGATGAGTGGTGCCTTTTCGGGTCGGTAGAAGTGCGGTTTGCACTCTGCGCCGACTTGGCAGTCCCTGGTCATCATCCTGATCTCCTCAAGGGAGTAAGGCAGGTTCCGGGCTTTCACGAAGTGGAAAAGCCGGGTGACTCCCGGGTGGCAAAGGTCTACATGTAGGGCGTATAGCCGGTCGATCTGCGCACTGGCGCATGTTCCCTGGGATAGGGCATCGGAGGGCTCGTTGAGCTTCCCAGGCCTGTACATGATGTCATAGTTGTAGGTGGAGAGTTCGATTCTCCGCCTCAGAATTTTATCATTTTTGATTTTGCTCCGCTGCTGATTATTAAACATGAATGTGACTGAGCGCTGGTCAGTTAGCAGGGTGAACCTTTTGCCGGCAAGATAGTGCCTCCAGTACCTTATAGCTTCCACTATGGCCTGGGCCTCTTTCTCTACCGCAGAGTGCCGAATTTCAGGGCCTTGAAGGGTACAGGAGAAGAACGCCACTGGTCTTCCTGCCTGGTTGAGGGTAGCAGCCAGCGCAAAGTCGGAGGCGTCACTCTCTACTTGGAAGGGAATGGCCTCATCCACCGCATGCATTGCTGCTTTGGCAATGTCCCCTCTTATGCGGTTGAAGGCCGCGTGGGCCTCAGCAGAGAGGGGGAATGTGGTGGACTTGACCAGGGGGCGGGCCTTGTCTGCATAGTTAGAGACCCATTGGGCGTAATATGAAAAGAAGCCCAGGCACCTTTTGAGGGCTCTGAGGGTATTGGGAAGAGGGAGTTCCAACAAGGGGCGCATACGGTCGGGGTCAGGGCCAATGACTCCATTCTCCACGACACACCCAAGGATAGCAAGTCGGGTGGTCCCAAATACACACTTGTCCTTGTTATAGGTGAGGTTGAAAGATTTGGCCGCTTGGAGAAATTTTTGGAGGTTGTTGTCGTGATCCTGCTGGTCGTGACCGCAGATGGTGATGTTATCCAGATATGGGAACGTGGCCTTCAGTTGGCACTGGTCCACCATCTGGTCCATTGCCCTCTGGAAGACAGATACACCATTCGTGACACCAAAGGGGACGCGCAGGAATTGATAAAGCCTGCCGTCTGCCTCGAAGACAGTGTAAGGGCGGTCCTCCCGGCGGATGGGGAGCTGATGGTAAGCGGATTTTAGGTCTATGGTTGAGTACACCTTGTACTGTGCTGTCCGATTGACCATATCCACGATGCAGGGTAGAGGGTACGCGTCGAGCTGTCTGAACCTATTGATGGTCTGGCTATAGTCCACGACCATCCTATTCTTCTCCCCATTCCGAACAACGACCACCTGCGCCCTCCAAGGACTTGTGCTTGCCTCAATGATCCCCTCCCTGAGCAGCCGCTGCACCTCCGACTTAATGAAAGCTCTGTCCCCCGCGCTGTACCTCCTGCTTTTAGTTGCCACGGGTTTACAGTCAGGGGTCAGGTTGGTGAACAGCGGTGGGGGAGGGATCCTGACGGTGGAGAGGCCGCAAGTGGTGTCGGTAGTGCGGCAGTTGGCATGATGTTGGGTGTGTGTGTGTGGTCAGTAGCAGGGTACGTGACATATCTCTACAAAACAGGGGATTTATGACAGTAATTGGTAGGAGGGGCCCATCATACTTCATTGTCACGCTTTTCAGGTGGCTCTGGAAGTCCAACCCCAACAGCACAGGGGCACACAGTTGAGGCAAGACCAGTAACGTAAAGTCCCGATATTCTGTGCCCTGCACCACTAGCGTCGCTACACAACCCCCCCCTGGATGTCTGTTGTATGTGACCTGGAGGCCATGGTGACCCTCCCTTACCGGCCGTATCATGAGTCCACAATGCTGCACCGTGGCCAGGTGGATAAAACTCTCCGTGCTGCCTGTGTCAAACAGGCAGCTTGTCCTGTGCCCCTCCACCAGGATGTCCATCATTGACCTTGCGAGCTGGTGGGGAGCGATTTGGTCGAGGGTCACGGAAGCCAGGGTGGGGTCGCTGTCTTGGTCCGGCGTGGTGGGGTGCCCCGTGAGCACCCGTTGGTCGTAGGCGGTGGGAGGTGGCGCCGACCAAGATGGCCGCGCCCATGTCTCGCACATGGTGGTGGCGTGCAGGGAATATGGCGGCAGGCAAGATGGCGGCCCCCACGTCTCGCATGCGGCGCTGCTCGACCCCACTCGCGGTTTTGACTTACAGACCTTGGCGAAGTGGCCCTTCTTTCCGCAGCTGGAGCAGGTAGCTTGTCGGGTCGGGCAGCGTTTCCGGGGGTGCTTCTCCAGTCCGCAGAAGTAGCACTTCGTGGACTCAAGACTGGCGGCAACCGAGGTCGATTCGCCGGCGGGTTGCGGGGTCTGCGGCGCCCACGAGGCCATCGGGGAATCGCGTGCCTGGAGAGCCTCGGAGTTATGCAGAGCGGCCTCCAACGTATCAGCCAGCTCCATCGCCTAATTTAGGGTAAGATCGGCTTTTTCCAGCAGCCGCTGGCGCACGTACGCTGACCTGGTCCCCGTGACGAAGGCGTCTCTCACTAGGAGTTCTGCATGCTGCGCCGCCGTCAGCTCCTGGCAATTGCAGGCCCGCACGAGCATCTGTAGTGTCCGGACAAACTCAGCACTCGATTCCCCGGACCGTTGTTGCTGTGTCGCTAAGCGATGCCGAGCATTGACGCCGTTTATCGGCCGCAGGTATTGTCTTTTGAGTGCGTTCATTGTGCCATCGTAGTTCGGCTGGTCTCTGATCAGCGAATAGACCCGTGGACTGACCCTGGAGAGTAGAACTCTGCGCTTCGCTACGGGGTCGGTCGCTTTAATCTCCTCTAGATACGCTTCGAAGCAGGCCAGCCAGAGTTCGAAAGCGTTTCCAGCTTCAGGTGTTTGCGGATTGAGGTCTAATTTTTCTGGTCTCAGGGCCTGTTCCATGTTTTAAAATGTACAGCGAATAAAATTGAAGCACCTTCAATTACTCCAAAAGACTGAGGTTTGGTAAAATACTGAAAGGCTTTTATTCGCTGTACAATACGACCTCCACAGTGAGTGTCTGCCCCCGGACTGAGGGGGAGGGGCAAGGCGAACACCTTTATACAGGACTCAGTGGGAGGAGCCACAGGGGCAGTCAGCAGAGGGGTGTGTCCAGACAGGTAACCGAGTTACAACATATATACATGGTTTATCACAGTGCCCCCATCCAAAATTCCAAAATCTGAAAACCTCCAAAATCCAAAATCTTTTTGAGCACTGACATAACGTCACAAATGGAAAATTTCCACACAGCTCTGGGAAGGTTCTCAGGCAATGCGCAGGTCTCCGCACATCATAGGCAGTTCTGAGTAGTGACCTCATGTATGTAATGAACAGAAATTAATGGAAAATAGAAAAACACTGCATAAGGTGAAAAATGAAGATCTCGGTTGTGTATTTAAAGAGTAGATTTGTCAGTGTTGGAGTGAACCTATAGCAATTAATGGTAAACTGATCATGAGACAAACAAAGATCCAGCACAACAAACTGAAAACTGAAAGTAATTGTGAATATTCAGCAGGCTGATTGCAGAAACTGAAGAAAAAGCACAGCATCTCGTACCCCATCTGTTATTTATTTATTTATATACACACATTCTTTTTCTGTCTCTCTCCTTTTTCTCCCTCTGTCGCTCTCACTATACCCCTTGCCCATCCTCTGGGCTTCCCCCCTCCCCCTTTTCTTTCCCCCTCGGCCTCCTGTCCCATGATCCTCTCATATCCCTTTTGCCAATCACCTGTCCAGCTCTTTGCTCCATCCCTCCCCCTCCTGTCTTCTCCTATCATTTTGGATCCCCCCCTCCCCCTCCCACTTTCAAACCTCTTACTAGCTCTTCCTTCAGTCAGTCCTGCCGAAGGGTCTCAGCGGAAACGTCGACTGTACCTTTTCCTGGTGATGCTGCCTGGCCTGCTGCGTTCATCAGCAACTTTTATGTGTGTTGCTTAAAAAGCACAGCATTATTTTTTTAAAGATTTAACAAGTTTTGAAGAAAAAGTGTTTGCTGATCAAGAAGCAGCAGAGAAATTCACTGAGTTTGCCAAGATTGCCACTGATGAAAATCGAACACCAGAACAAGTCTACAATGCTGATTGGTTTTTATACCTTACATAAAACCTAAAAATGAAATAAAATGCAAATACACTGCATTGTAATCTTTTAATGGAAACACAGCATTATAGTTGGAGACTGAAAGCCTGGCATTGTTTGTAATTTTTCAACAGCTGACTCAGGTATTCTCCTGATGCTGCTGTGCTGCTTTTGTTACCCTGTACACATTATATTTTTATTATATTAATGGTATATTATTCATCATATTGTCTAACTTCCAAATTCCAAAATACTTCCAGCTCCAAACATTTCAGATAAGAGATATTCAACCTATACACGTAAATATACACAATGAATAAATTTGGTCCTTGGCTTGAGAGTGCTATATCTTTTATAATGCAACAGAGATAAATGAAAAACACAAGAAAAGGTGTATTTCTTTTGCTAATCAGATACAAGAATTGTCAAATGATCTGCACAACATCCTCCCTAACCAGTGGGCACATTTAAAGAAAAGGGTAAGAAAGTTAGTGGCGATTTTAAGAGCAATATTTTCACTCAGATGATTGTTGTGCTCTGGGACATAATATCTTTCAGACTGTCGGATGCAGGTATTCTCATAACATTCAAGAGTATTGAATTTTCTGAGAAGGTAATAAAATATATTTTTGAGGGCTGTGCAGTTGATGCAGTTAACATGGAGATCAGCAACACTTTTGAGTGTTTGTTTCCCTGTTTCTGTACTGTGCATCTTTATGATTCAAAACTCAGACCCACCAGAGCTGGTGTGGAAGCAAATCATCCTCACTCTTGCTCTACTTGAATCTCACTACAGGGTTGATCAATGCAAAGGACATCTGCAGATGCTGGAAATCTAGAGCAGCATCTCAAAAATGCTGGAGGAACTCAGCAGGTCAGGCAGTATCTATGGAGGGGAATAAACAGTGAAAATTTCAGACTAAGACCCTTCATCAGGAACAAAATGCTGGAGGGATTCAGCATCTATGGAGGAGAATAAATATTCAACATTTCAGGCCAAGACCATTCATTGAAAAGGATTTCAGCCCAACACATCAAGTTTCTCTCAAATTCTCATCCACAGAAAGACTCAGCTTTTACTTTACTGTTATCAATTGTACATCAGACACGTTGGTTTTGCACTGTATAAATCTCCCTTTTGTTAGTGTTTTTTTTTGTTCTAATGTAGAAACTCATAAAAAATTTAATTTAAAAAAAAGACTCAGAAGACTGGGAAAAAAATTGAACTTAGCCAGGCTGCAAATGTTGACAAAAATAATTGAACCCTTAAAAACTAGGATTATTCTTCAAACCTATGGACAAATTCAGATGAGAACTATAGTACTGATACAAAAAAAAGAACTACCAAATGTCTATAGCTTATGTATGACAGCTGAGATTTTGACACTGTCATGTCATTAATGGTGGGGATGTTAAACCTCTATATAGAATCAATACTGATAGAGAAGTACTGATCTGATATTGACAGAAGGACATCAACAAAATTTCTGGCAGCAGTGTTCACACCTGGTTCAAATTTTTTATAATTATTTATTTTTATGTACTACCTAAAGCATAGCTCAACTCATTTCAAAAGGTAGCCTTGGCATCAATTAATATTAAGACTCTGGCCATGAAGTTCATGAAGCTGAGGACATATCTGGACTCAGAAATGCAGGGAGGATCAACACTTCCACAAATCCTAAAACGAATACCAAAAAGATTAGGCTATGGATTTAGGGTGAGGGAAGGAGTTTTAGAGGATACTGCTTGCCTGCTGAAATTTCCCAGCATTTTCCATGTTTGATTCAGATTTCCAGCATCTGCAGATTTTTTTTTAACTTCCTTCCATAGTAGTGGGAGATATTGATGAATGACTGGGAATGAATCAACCATTTTATTTGACAGTTCTGAACAACACAATGAATGAAAATTACATCCTCATGATACCTATAACATGGAACTTTAGAAAGATTATCCAGCACCCTTGGGGTTAATTCCATTGACATGAAAAACTTCTCAGCCCTGCTTCCTTTACAATCAATTCTCTTTTTTTTTCATTTCTGGAGCAATTATTAAAATAACAAGCTAGTGAGGATTATCCCAAAATTCATTTGTTTTAGTAATGATGGCAAAACATTAATGGGGTTTCGTTTATGAGCTGATTGATCATTGCTGTCCTGATAGATGCTGGAAAGCCGGGTTTGTATACGAGGCTCATAGATCAGGAGCTGAGGCTCATAGATCAGGAGCTGAGGCAGGAGATGAATTGATCCTTTCACATCTGATCACACAGAGAAAAACACCAGGTGCCGAGGAGAACGCTTACCAGAAATTGGGTAATTTTGAAATGTAATCACCATTGTAATGTGGTAACCAGAACAACAATCCATGTACAGCAAGCTCCCACAAACAGCAGTGTAAGAATGTATTCTTGTGTTTTAAACAAAACTTAAATCTCTTCATGAATATTCAAAAGATTTTATTTTTAACGTTTCTGATTAGTTGAAGATGTCCTGTTCATCCCACATTCCCCCTAGATTACACGATAGCCAAAATTGCAGTTACATTTTTTATCAAGAGGCAGTCAAGTTGATTAAAACCGCACTCAAGATCTTCTGTTTTCACCTCAATAACCAATTGGAAGCTATTGCCTCTGGCCTTTCTACTGGTCTGCTGGGCCCCACCAACAGCTGGCTCCCTTAGAAGCCACATTTTGAGTGAGATCCTAGGAAGGATCAGGAACTTTGGCCCACTCCGGGCCTTAGAGGCTTGTGGGGGATGAGGAGGTGCGCCAGCAGTGGAGTAGGTGTTGGGCTTCAAAAGTAGGGGTAGGTTGGGTGTAGGAGGTGCTTCCAAGGCCGATCTGAAGGTGAGGATTTCAGAGCTCAGGAGAGTGTTAGGGAAGGAGAGGCACAGCTTTATACTCATGGCTGGAAGAGACTTTGATGCTTTTGAAAGGGGAAAGTGTTTTTTTTCTAACACACACAAAATGCTGGAGGAACGCAGCAGGTCAGGCATAATCTTTGGAGGGGAATGAATAACCAAGGCTCTTCATCAGGACTCTGATCAATTCATCACTTCATCAGGAGTCTGCAGTCTGTTAAAATGGAGCAAGCTTGGGGAGAACACCTCAGCCTCTATTGCTGCCTTCGGGACTCAATAGTGAAACTTAGCATCGGGTAACTTGCTTTTCTTGACTTGATCAAGAGTGGCTGTAAGTCACCCATCTTTGACATTAGCATAGCAATTCTTCTTTCTCCATTAGTACAGACCAACAAACTGAGCACACTCTGATTGTCTCCATTAACCTGTTTGACTAGACGTCTCTACAACCCTCAACCAATGATGTCCGAGGTTACGAGGCGAAGGCAGGATAATGGTTTTGAGTGGGATAATAAATCAGCCCTGGTGGAATGGTGGAGCAGAACCAATCCACCGAATGGCTTAATTTTGCTCCTACGTCTTATGGTCCTATTGTCTGACTGATCCCTATGGCAACCATTCACAGATATTCCGTTTGTCTTATCTATTTTTCCTAACAATCATTTTTCTGAAACTTAAGCTATCCTTTATATACCTCTCGTTTTCAGACGACCATTCACTCTATTTCTTTCTCTACAGATTTTGCCCGACAGCATTTTCTGTTTTATTTGAGATTTCTAGCAAATGCAGATTTTTAATATTCACATCACAGAACCTGTTTCACATTCCCCATATGATTATCAGAACAAACATAGTTAGTCAATTCTTACATGGATACCACAGAAATTTCCTTCTCATGACTTAGAGGAACGGCTCACCCTGGCAGAGGGATAAGAGGGCTGGGGAAAGCTAAGAGTAAATGGCCATTATAAGAAAGTTACCCCATTGTAGTCTTAAAATACTCAGCAACATTTTACCAGTGAGTGATATTCATCCATGACAGCAAAATCATTCACTGTGCATGATGTTTGCAAAGGTGCCAAATGATTGAAGAGGAAATTAATATTAAAATACTGATTCTTAACATTCTTTTGAGGGTGTGTGACTAGTTGGTGGGGCAGGACTATAGAATGAGTGAATAGAGCATTGGATAATGCTTGCCATGTGGAGGCACTGGAAGACAGTACTTATCGACATTGACATATTGTATGAGATTGTTCATCTTCTTTCTGTACTGTGTCTATGTTCTTGGCCACTTCCTGGCAGAGGCATTGACCACCACCTCTTCTCATTGCCTCCATTGTGTGTTTTTGGACCACCACCATCTATCCCTACTTTTGATTTACAGGAAGGCCTGTAACATTACAAGAAATCTTTTTGGAATTCTTGCATATCTAAACTCAAAGTAGCACTGTCCAAATTGTCTTCTAAAAATCTTCCACTATCAGCCACAATATATTATAATTACATTAACTATACTATACCACTTTAATAGGTGCTGGCTACCTTTAAGTGGAGTGCTCCCTTGTTGATGTACAATTCCTTGAAAAAGTATTCAGCCCACACAACTATTTTCACAGTTTGCTCTCTCATTTTTGAAATTTAAAATATATTGAAGTAGGATTTTTGAGTCAATCTACAATACATTGTACATCATGTCAAATCAAAAGAAAAATTCCAAAATCTGTCAACAACTTACTAAAAATTAAAAACCAAAATTGTGAGGCTAAAAAGGTATTCATCGCCTTTGTAATTACTATGCTAATTTTCCTCTGTATACTACCTTACAAAATCACCCAATTTATTGATGTAGAAAATTAGAAGATCACCTGATTGAGTAGCACCTCTCTCTGTAAGGTCCAATAGTATGGTAGATTTTCAACAGACCAAGCCAAGATGAAAAGCAAAGGGCATTCAGGGAAAGGGGGAAATTGTTCTGCCTTGTAACTCCAAACCAAATTGTAACCCTTGGGTTGGGCCAGCACGTGTTTGTCTCGGGGAAGACAGCCTCCGGCCCCGCCAAACTGAGAAATCTCATTTGCGTGGTTGCTGCGTGATGTGTTGCCTGGTTACAAATCTGAACCATATGCAATTAAATGATTGAACTTTATAAATCTTAATCTGAGTATAAGGTTAGTAAAGAAAATAAGAAGAAAAGAGGCCCATTTTAAGGAAAAAGTCAAATGTGCGCGTTACAGCTCACTGATAGGGCCTTTCATCCACCATCGACTTCTTCTGTGTTGTTGACCTTTGAACCCTCGCTCCCCATCCACTCCATCCAGTGGTCTACCAGCTATCTCCACACATGTCTTCCCTCTTCATCTCTCATCGACAAAAGACTGTGAAATCCCTGCTCCCAGACCCACAAGAAAGAATATTGGCTAACATACGTTCCAAAGGCCTGTTATCTCTAGTCATAACCCAAACATTGCTGCTACAGAGAAACCATTACCTTAGCAGTGGAACATTACAGAGAAGCCATTTCATTAGCAGTGAAACCTTACAGCGCATTACGAAATCACGAAGTAATCAAAATAAAAACACAAAGAGACCGGGAGAACTATGTTTTGTTTTTTGCTTTAGATGAGGCACACATGGAACACATGATGGTCTGATGACATACGTCATTTATGTACTTTTACAGATAACCCACAATGCATTATGTAAACAACAAAGAACGCTTAATCAAGCAATATTTCTGAGATACTAAATACACAACACTCCTCCCTCCTTAGCTATAAACACTTGCTCTCTTCGGTTGTCCATCGAAATCCAATGACGACGTCCACTCCTTTAACGGTGAGAACTTTGATGACTATACAGTCCTATCCTGGACCCACAAGCTCTATTGCAGGTGGGACATGTATATGTGGTAGTGGTGGCAATCATGGCTGCATTTCTCCTGGCTCTCTTCTGCTGTCTTCTGGCGGTTCTTTCCGTCTCCAGAATACGAACCCTGTCCCTACACAGCTGACGCTGGGTGATCATGGCCTCAATACTCCTGCAGTTGGTCTTTACAAGTATTTCAGTGTGAGGCACCCGCTCACACCAGGTAATTCCCAGGATGCGCTGGAGGCAGCTTATGTGGAAGCTCTCCAAGGACTTGATGTGACGGCTGTAGGTTACCCAAGCTTCACAGCTATAAAGGAGGGTGGTGACACAGACCGCTTGGTATACGGCGACATTTGTGGAGGGACGAAGGCTCCTGTTCTGAAAGACTCTACGCCGAAGTCTCCTAAAGACAGCTGATGTCTGTTTATTGTGGCTCTGGATGTTGTTGTCAATGCCGCTATCCTCAGAGAGGATGCTCCCCAGATATCTGAAAGATGGCACTACTGACAGCTTTTCATCACCAACAGTGAAGGCAGATAGGGTGGGTGGGACACCGGTACTCCATTGGCAAACCACTTCTGTCTTGGTGGTATTGACAGTCAGCCCCATCCTGCTGTACGCTCTCACCGCCACAGCAAGGACAGTCTGAAGATCCTCCGGAGTATGGGCCACAAGAGCACAGTCGCCTGCATACTGCAGCTCCAGGACCCGCTCTCTATGGAGTTTGGTGGTTGCGTGGAGCCTCCTGATGTCAAAGATGTTGCCATCTAACCTGATGTCCACTGCCACACGGCTGCTGTCTTCAATCTCGTTGTGGAGAAGCTTGGTAACACATAGGAGGATGATGTTAAAGAGCACTGGTGCTAGCACACACCTCTGCCTCACCCCTGTGTGTACAAGGTAGGGCTCGGACTCTTGTCCTCCTATGGTCACCCGAGTAGTCATCCCATCGTGGAACTGGTGGAGGATGTTAACAAATTTATTGGGACAGCCAAACCTAAGGAGGACGTCCCATAACAGCTCCCTTTGCACAGAGTCGAATGCTTTGGAGAGGTCAACAAAGGCCATAAACAGGTCCTGATGTTGCTCCTGGCACTTTTCCTGAAGCTGCCGGGCTGTGAAGATCATGTCGATCGTGCTCCTGTTCTTCCTAAATCCACACTGCGATTCAGGCAGCATTGACTCAGTGATGTTGCTGATGAGTCTTTGGAGCACCACCTCAGCCAGGACCTTTCCAGCAACAGAAAGCAGTGATATGCCCCTACTATTGCCGCAGATGGCCTTGTCACCCGTGCCATGAGAGGTGCCGAGTGCTGGACTGACCACTGTATGATTGTGGCCAAGCTCCATATGAAAGTGCATCCCCCCTTGCGGCTGCAAAAACCCAATAAAAAGCGGCTAAATTACCACCACCTGAGAAACACAGAAGCAAGAAGTGAGTTTCGACGCATCCTAGCTGAGAAACTAAGGGAGTTGGAACCTTGTCTGAGCTCAGAAAATACCATGGAACAACAGTGGACCTATATCAGTTCTGCACTCTGTGAGGCAGTAGCCCAATCCATCGGCCATAAGAGCAGGAACCAGCAAGACTGGTTTGACGATAACTCAGACACCATCCACAACTTGCTTAAGGACATAAAGCACACCGGGCAACTTTAGACAACCCTTCATCCACCAGCGTCAGGCAGCTCGGAGGAAAGGGCAAAAGCCAATACGGGCCATACAAAATGAGTGGTGGACTGAAAAGGCACATGAAATCCAGTCCTTTGCCCATAATAATGACATGCATAATTTTTACAATGCTGTCAAAACCACCTACGGCCCAATAAATCGATGCTTTACTCCCCTGAAAACAGCAGGTGGTCTAACCATCAGAAAAATCAGAATACCATTCTGCTGAGGTGAGCTGAGCATTTTAATACCCTGCTTAATCAGGACTCTGATGCAGACCCCACCACCCTGGATGAACTGCCTGAACTTCTTCCTATCCACGATCTCAGTCTACCACCAGCCTTCCAGGAGGTTTTATCAGCTGTCCATTCCCTTAAGAACAGCAAGACCCCTGGCACTGACAATATCCCTGCTGAGTTACTGAAGAACGGAGGGTACATGTGTTTGCGCACCTTCTACCAGTACATCACTAACGCCTGGACTGATGAGAACATCCCACAGCAATGGAGAAATGCAAACATCGTTGTCATTTGTCATTTTTGGTCTCCAAATTTGAGGAAGGACATTCTACCTATTGAGGGAGTGCAGCGTAGGTTCACAAGGTTAATTCCCGGGATGGCGGGACTGTCATATGTTGAAAGATTGGAGCGACTGGGCTTGTATACACTGGAATTTAGAAGGATGAGAGGGGATCTGATTGAAATATATAAGATTATTAAGGGATTGGACACGTTAGAGGCAGGAAACATGTTCTCAATGTTGGGGGAGTCCAGAACCAGAGGCCACAGTTTAAGAATAAGGGGTAGACCATTTAGAATAGAGTTGAGGACAAACTTTTTCACACAGAGGTTGTGGTTCTGTGGAATGCTCTGCCTCAGAAGGCAGTGGAGGCAAATTCTCTGGATTCTTTCAAGGAAGAGTTAGATAGAGCTCTTAAAGATAGCGGAGTCAAGGGATGTGGAGAGAAGGCAGGAAAAGGGTACTGATTGTGGATGATCAGCCATGATCACAGTGAATGAAGGTGCTGACTCGAAGGGCAGAATGGCCTATGCCTGCACCTATTGTCTATTGTCTATTGTCTATTTATAAGCTATAAACTGCAACTCAATATAGAATGCATCTCAACTATATACTTAATATACTATATAATACAGCTACTAAACAGACATGAACAGCATAGTAAAATTTCTTTTTCAATATGTTTATTAATATTATATAAATGATATGAATACAAATACAAAATTCATAAGGATACAAGTAAATGATGTGAATTACATTACATTTAAATCACAGTAATATAATCACAGTATCTCATATTCCAAATCAATCATGCATAAAAAAAGATTGAATTATGAAATGAAATAGAATAAAATAATTATATTTTATTGGAAAAATATCTACCCCCATTACCAAAATGAGCTGGTTGGTAAAAAAAAAAGAGGAAAGAAGAATACCTTACCATATGACATTATAATAATAATGGCTCAGATCCATACTTTAATAACAGTTCAAAGATTGTGAAAATAATTCAGAAAGGGTCCCCATAACATTAGAAAATCAATTTTAGAATCAGAAATAGAACAACGTATCTTCTCTAGATCAAGGCACAACATAACGTCAGATTGCCATTGAACATGAGTGGGCGGGGCAGCCTTCTTCCACTTGAGCAAGATCGCCCTCCTGGCCATAAGAGACATAAAGGCCAATACTTGTAAATTAGATGGCTTCAATTTTGTAATACTATCCTCAACAATACCAAACAAGGCAGTCAAAGGATCGGCCTTAAAGCTGACATTGAAAAGTACGGAAAAAGTTTGAAATACATCTTTCCACAATTTTTCAAGGCTTGGACAAGTCCAATACATATGAGTTAGCGTGGCCACTCCATTAGTACATCTAGCACAGTAAGGGGAAATATCTGCGTAGAAACGAGAGAGCTTGTCTTTAGACATATGAACTCTCTGTACCACTTTGAATTGTAATAAAGAATGACGAGCACATAATGATGAAGAATTAATCAATTTTAAAATAATCTTCCAGCTCTCATCAGATATAAAAATCTGTAAATCCTTTTCCAAGTCTCCTTTAATTTTATCTAAAGAGGCCATTTCAGTCCCAGGAGTAGACCATAAATGTAAGATATTGATCCGTTATCAAAGGGTTTCAGATAAAAAATTGTATCTATTATATTCTTATCTGGTCTTGTAGGAAATGTAAATAATTGAGATCTTAAAAAATCTCTAATCTGTAAGTATCGAAAAAAGTGAGTGTTGGAAAGATTAAATTTCGTTGAGAGTTGCACAAAAGAAGAGAGATGCCCTCCATCAAACAAATCCTGAAATCGTTTAATACCCAATCTATCCCATTCTTTAAAAGATAAGTCAATTAAAGATGTTTTTAAAAACAATTAGAAAATATGGGACTTGAGAGGGAGAATCTCAATTAACCAAAATGTTTTCTAAACTATAACCAAATCCTCAATGCATGTTTAACCACCACATTGTCAATTAGTTTATTTAAAGATAAAGGAAGCGACGATCCAGGTAAAGAAATAATGGAAAATTTTATAACAGATTTGACTTCCAGAGAAACCCATGTAGTGCAATTCTCATGGTTAATGTAATATATCCAGAACGTAATATTACGTATATTAACTGCTCAATAATATAACCTAAAATTGGGTAAAGCATATGCTCCGTTATGTTTGGTTTTTTGAAGGCGAGCTTTATTTATACGAGGTTTTTTATTCTTCCATATATAGGAAGAAAGAATTGAATCCAAAGAGTCAAAAAAAGATTTAGGAATTAAAAACAGGCACAGCTTGAAAAAGGTATATAAATTTAGGTAAGATATTCATTTTAATAGAATTGATTTGGCCAATCAGTGATAAAGAGAGAGGCGACCAATTAGAAAGTGTTTTTTAACATAATTCAATAAACTTAAAAAATTTTCCTTGAATAAATCTTTATAATTCTTAGTAATTGTTACTCCTAAATACATAAATTGTTTTCTTAAATTTTTAAAAGAAAGGTTAATATCAGTTGGTATTAAAATGTTCAAAGAAAACAGTTCACTCTTCTGTAAATATAATTTATATCCTGAGAACTGACTAAAATTAGTCAGTAAACGGAACACAAAAGGTAATGAGGTTGTGACATTAGGTATAAAATGCAATAAGTCATCAGCATAGAGCGACACTTTATGAATAGTACCTCTCCTTAAAATACCAGTAATATCTTTAGACTCTCGAAAAGCAATTGCTAAGGGTTCTAATACCAAATCAAAAAGCAAAAGGCTCAAAGGGGCAACCTTGTCTAGTTCCATGTTGGAGCTTAAAGGGTTTAGAATTCTGAAAATTAGTAAGAACCTGAGCGGAGGGAGATAAATAAAGTAATTTAATCCAATGAATAAAATTAGGTCCAAAATTAAATTTTTCTAAAGATGTAAATAGAAAGTTCCATTCAACTCTGTCAAAAGCCTTCTCCACATCCAAAGATATCATACATTCTGATATTTCCTTAGATGGAGAGTACATAGCATTTGACAAATGCCGTATATTAAAATGGGAATATCAATTTTTAATAAATCTTGCCTGATCATCTGAAACTATAGAAGATACAATACTTTCAAGTCTGCGAGCCAACACTTTAGATAAATTTTAGTATCAAAATTGAGTAAAGAGATAGGTCTATACGAAGAACATTCAGTAGGATTCTTATTCTTTTTGAGAATGAGGGAAATGGAAGCTTTGTAACTGTGGTAGTCTTCCTACCTTAAAGGAATCAGTAAGAATAGAACATAACTGTGGTATAAGCAAGGAGGAAAAAGCCTTATAAAACTCTCCAGAGAATCCATCGGGTCCTGGGGATCTCCCAGAATGCAATTCTCACATAGCCTGAGCAATTTCCTCCTGGGAAATAGGTTGATCCAATTGCCTACAATCATCTAACGAAAGATTAGGAATATTTAACTGATCTAAAAAATTATTCATTGCAATATTATCATTAACAGAGTCAGAACTATACAATTTAGAATAAAATTCCTTAAGAGTGTCATTAATTTCAAGGTGGTCAGTTGTCACGTCACCATTAATTTTACATATTTCTTTAATTTGCCGCTTGGCTGAAAATGTCTTCAATTGATTAGCCAGTAGCTTACCAGTTTTATCTCCATGAATATAAAATTGACTTCTATCTTTTAAAAGTTGGCTTTCAATTGGATACGTTAAAAGAAGATCATATTTAGTTTTAGTTTCAATACATCTCTCATATGTTTCAGGATCAGATACCAAAGCATATTTATGGTCCAGTTGTTTGACTAGTTCATTTCTCTCTTTGTTAGCTTTTTTAATGATGTATGCAGTATAAGAAATGATTTGACCCCGGATGTATGCTTTAAAAATATCCCATATAATAAGACTATACATCTCTTCCAACGTATTTTCTTCAAAAAAAAGAGTAATTTGATTCCCCATAAATTTTAAAAAGTCCTAATTGGATAACAGAGTTAAATTAAATCCCCAAAATCTATTCATAGGGATAAGACCAGGAAGATTTAAAGATAAAAGTACAGGAGAGTGGTCAGAAATAGCAATCTCTTTATATTCGATCTATCGAACTAATGGAATCATTTGACTATCAATAAGAAAATAATCAATCCTGGTATAAGAATGATGAACACGAGAGAAAAAAGAATACTCCCTTTCCATCGGATGGAGAAAACGTCAAGCATCAACTATACCACATTTAGTTAGAAAGGATTGGATAAATAAAGCTGATTTATTAAGTGTGGCTGGTTTAATAGATGTGCGATCTAATACTGGATCTAACCAGCAGTTAAAATCTTCTCCCATCACAAGGGAGTAAGTACACAAATCTGGCGAAAATGAAAATAGACGTTCAAAAGATTCTGGATCATCTACGTTGGGGGCATATACATTAGCAAAAACAATCAATTTGCTGTCTAAACTCCCTGATACAATGACAAATCGACCATTAGGGACCGAAATAACTTTATGCTGAACAAAGGAAACTGTATTATCTACAAAAATCGAAACTCCATGTGATTTTGCATTAAACGAAGAATGGAACTGCATATCCTTCCACCGCGTAAAAACACATAAGCTATCACAGCTGCGTATGTGTGTATCTTGTAAGAAAATAATGGGTGCTTTTAATTTTTTAATATAAGCAAACACTTTGTTCCTTTTGGTGGGAACAAAGCCACCGTACACTGCTTTGTCCGTTACCATTTCTTCCCAATCTGTAGTAGTGAGTTCAAGGGGCGGAGCATAAAAGCCAGGTTGAGCAGGAATTTGTTGTAGTAATTGACAAATCCTACAAAGGACCCCAACTGTGACACAACCTTTGGCATTGGGGCATCTACCACAGCTTGAATTTTATCAGCACACTTGTACAATTCCTGTGCATTGATGGTGTGGCCACAGTATGTGAAGCCTGGTTTAAAGAACTCGCACTTGCTTCATCATGCTCTGAGCCCATAATCTTCTAAACTTTTCAACACCATTTTGAGATTACGGAGACGTTCTTTGTCATCCTTACCAGTAACTATGACATCATCCAGGTTATACTGAGCGCCTGGACAGTCTTGCAGCAGTTGGTTCATAATTTTCTGCCAGAGTAGAAGTACACATGATACTCCAGAAATGAGCCTATTATCGCAATAAAGTCAATGTCTGTGTTTATAGTGAGAAGCACTTTAGACTCTTCGTCCATCTCCATCTGGAGATTAGCCTTAGCTAAGTCCACTTTGCTGAAGTGTTTTCCTCCACAAAGGTTTGCAAAGATATTCTCTATCCAGGGCAGAAGGTTTTGATTTATTTTCAGTACTGGGTTTATGGTGACCTTAAAATGACCACAGATCCTGACAGACCCATTCTTCTTGGCTACCGAGACTACTGGCATTGCCCATGGACTGCACTCAACCTTGCAAAGAATGCCTTCAGCCTCACACGATCTAGCTCACTGGTTACTTTATCGCGGATCATACAAGGAACCAGACAGGCTTTGCAAAACTTGGAAGTTTTTCATTTAACACTATCTTACCCTTGATATGTTTGAGTTTTCCGATGCCACTCTTGAACACTGCTGTGGCACCACCCTGTGCCTTTCTTAATTTGCCTTCCAATTGATTTTATTGCAGAGGATGTGGATCTTCAATCAAATTGTAGCTTTCTCAGCCAATCATGACCACCACAATGCTGACCCTTCTGTTTTTACCCCGTACAAGCCCAATGTGGCTATCTCTCCAATGTAGCCAGCCATTTCTGCACTTTTTTTATGACTATTATCACCTGGTACTCACTGCTTATGAACCTTTGAATTTGTTTTCTGCCCTTATTTAAACTCAGATGAGCTGTGCTGTTTTTTACTCAGCCTTTTCTCACTGCACTTCCTTTTAACTCAAACATCTTGCTGTGCTTCAGCAGACAGGTAGTTGTCTCAGGCTCATTTTAAAACTTCCTTGTCACCACTGTCATATTTTGTAACACCAAAACATAAGATCTATAGGAACAAAATTGGGCCATTTGGCTCATTGAGTCTGCTCTGCCATTTCATCATGGCTGATCTATTTGTAATTTTTTTCTGTCATCAGCCTCTCCTTGCTAGAAGTCTCACTACACATTGCCTCTGTTTGCAAACCAACTATCTCATCTTCACCACCATCACACTGGTTTGCAGTCCCTTGCCAAATTAGTTTAAACCCACCCGAACAATTCTAGCCAACCTGCCCACAAGGTTTAGACCACCTCGGGTCCAGGTGTGAACCATCCCTTTTGTACAAGTCCTACCTTCCCCAGAAGAGATCCCAATGATCCATAAATCTGAACCCCTGCCCCTGCACCAGTTCCTCAGCCATGCGTTAACCTGCCAAATCATCCTGTTCTTACCCTCACTGGCACATGGCACAGGCAGCACTCCAGAGATTACTACCCAGGAGGTCCTTTCTCAACTTTCTACCTAACTCCCTAAAATCTCTCTTCTGGACCTCCCCATCTCCTCAGTCTACCTACAACATAAACATATCAAAGTAAAAACAAGGATAGACCGGACCTGAGGATCTTGTACGGTTCATTTTCACTTTAATCGAGGTGTGCATATATCACCTGGTGATGTGAAGATAAATGCTATTTACGTACTTTTACAGATAACCCACAATCCATTATGTAAACAACAAAGGATGCTTAATCAAACAATATATTTTTATATTACATAAATATGACTGAAATATTAAATACACAACACAAATGACAATAGAGAAACACAAATCCGGGGAAAGGTACAAGATCATCTCAAAGACACTGAACATACTTTGGACCTCAGTCCAGTCCATCATAAAAAAGTGGAAAAAATATGAAACCACAGACACACTGCCTGGGCCAGGCTGCCCCTCTATATTAAGTCACCAGAGAAGAATGGCACTTGTAAGAGAGGCTGCTGTGATACCAACAGTCACTCTGAAAGAGCTGCAGAAGTCAGTGGCTGCAACTGGAAATGAAGTTCATGGCTCCACAATCTCTAAGGCCTTGAACAAAAAGGGTATTTATGGAAGAGCAGCAAGGAAGAAGCCCTGGGTAAAAAGAAAAGCATATCCTTGCCTGTTAAGACTTTGGAAAGTATTGCTTAGAAGATATTATAAAAATGTGGAAGAAGGTCTTGTGGTCAGATAAAACTAAAGTGGAACTTGTTGGCCTCAACATAAGTGGGTACTTGTGCCATAAATCTAATACTGTGCTTCAACCAGATAACACCATCCCTACTTTTCAGCAGCAGGGACCGGAAATCTGGTCAGGATTGATGAAAAGACAAATGCTGTTAAATACAGGGAGATCCTGGATAAAAACCTGCTAGCCTCTGCCAGAAAGCTTAAACCTAGGAGGAAGTTCTTCTTTCAGCAGGACAACAACCCAAAGCACACTGCAGAACAACAATGGGGTGGCTTCAAATGAAGAAAATTGATGTCCTTGAGTGGCTCAGTCAGAGTACTGACATTAATCCGCTTGAGCACCTCTGACAAGACCTCAAGATTGTTGTCCACTGCCACTCCCCGACTAACCTTGCACGAACTGAGCAATTTTGCAAGGAGGAATCGGTAAATCTTGCTCCATCACATTGATAGAGGCTTATCCAAAAAGACTACTGACTGTAATAATTGCAAGAGATGATTCAACTAACTACTGAGAGAAGAGGGATGAATACTTTTGAACTGCTGATATTTCTGTTTTTCAATTTTTAGTTTATCATGCTTTACAAATTTCCCTGTTTTGTTTTTAGCTCTGCTGTGAAAAAAGGGACGCGCGATTCACAAATAATAATTCTCAGTTGCATTGATCAAAATTCCTGGATGTAATATGCATTCATGTGAACAAAGGGTCAGGGGTTGAATATTTTTACAAGGCACTGTGTATAGCACAGAAAACATGAAAACAAAGCAGGAAGCTCCAATTTAACACAGTGAACAAGCATAGTGTCAGTTGTACATTGTGCTCCCTATCCCTTCTTTGGGCAAGTTATCCCATTCTCCCCATCATCATTTAAAAGCTGAATAATCTCTTCACCGTTCTGCATAGATTTAACAGGTTAAATTAGTTTCCTATTATTCACAGGCTCAGTCCTGTGACAGAATCCCATTAGTGAAAATTCCAGCTGTCTAACGCATCAGATAAATCTACATGGCTCTCGATGATGGAGTGTTTAATTATGGATGCAAGAGACAAAAGAATAAGATTATTTAAATTAACATCTTGAATTACATGAACCCAGTGCCCCAAAAAAATCCTGTTAACTGCCTGATGCACCAGGTTTATTAATGCCAGCTGTCAGAGTGGTGTCCAGCTGTTCATTTCTGGCACTGGGCAACAGCATATGTTTGAGGACAGAAAAACATATCAATCATGAGGAATGAATGTGGGCCTTGCCTATTTTCGAAAGGAAGACGTGGAAAGCCTCAGGCATGGAGAAATTTGGAGGATAGGACAAATTCCTACATGAACCAATGCTGTCAAGGTAGATGTGATAGTCAGCTGGCTTATAGTGGATATTGGTCACACACCTCTCCTAAGATGCAGGTGGAGAAGCTGAGAAAAGGGAAAGGAAACCTCAGATATGGACTGTGGAGCAACACTCAAATTGCTGCAGTAATTCAGTGAGTAAGAAGCAGTTATGGAGGGAAATGGATGTTTTGTACCAAAACCTTTCATTTGGTCTGAACGATAAAGGGAAGAGAGCCAGTATTGGAGCTAAGGAATAGAGCAAAATCTGGCCGGGGGTAAGTGAATGTGGGAAGGGGGGTGCGGTGTGTAACAGGCAGATAACCCCTCCCCCTCAACACCTGGTCATCTCCTCCCTATCTTTCAGCCCAGATGAAGCATCCATTTCCTGCCTTAAATGCTGCCTGGCCCATTGAATTTGTCCAGCATTTTGTGTTTCATTGTGGAACTGGTGTTCAGCCTCCACATGGCAAAGTTCAGTTTGCCAGACAACAGCAGCACCACTCATGTCATCAGGTTTGATGATAGTTTTCAGCATGCTGCTGAGTGGGTGGTTGTCAGTTAAGGTGGAACTGTAATAGGTCAAAGGCAAAGAGGTCTGTGTGGGTCAAATTGAGACTTAAAGTGACAGGCATCTAAAGACTCAGGGACACCCTTGTGGACTGTACGGAGGTGTTCAACAAAGCAGTTAGTTTTTCCAAACAGGGGAGAGCACATTACATAGAACACAGAACATTACAGCACAGTACAGGCCCTTCAGCCCATGATGTTGTGTTGGCCTTTTAATCTACTCTAAGATCAATCTAACCCTTCCCTCTAACATAGCCCTTCAGTTTTCTGTCATCCATGTGCTTATCTCAAAGTTTCTTAAATAACCCATGTGCTTATCTCAAAGTTTCTTAAATAACCCATGTGCTTATCTCAAAGTTTCTTAAATAATGTATCTGCCTCTGCCACGACTCGTGACCAGGCATTCTATGTAAAGAATTACCTCTGTCATCCCTGCTATATCTTCATCCATTCTCTTTAAAGTTATGCCCCCATGTATTAGTCATTTCCGCCCTGGGAAAATGTCTCTGGCTATCCACTCTATCTATGCCTCATCATCTTGTACAGCTCAATCAATTCACCTCTCATCCCTCTTCGCTCCAAGAACAAAACCCCTAGCTTTTTCAACCTCTCAAAAGACATGCCCTGTAGTCTAGGCAGCATCCTGGTAAACCTTCTCTGCACCCTCCCTAAAACAGTAAATGCTGTACACTAAGCTGGAAGTTGTACTGGTGAATCACTGCTCCAACTGATGGGGTATTGGGAGCCGGAAGGGAGGTGATTAAATGGGCACATTCTGCATATCCTGCACAACAGCACAATGGGGTAGGGAATAGGTATGGTGAGGATGGAAACACCGATCACATATTCCACGGGACAAGATAACTGGTAACTCTTTAATAATCCTAACATCAAAAGACAACTTGAAAATCAGCAATCAGAAGACATCCAATCCTCCACAATTGAATATCAATCTAATGATTTCTGTATGATTTCCTGCACATTGCTTGTAGAGACCTTTAAGATGAAAACAATTACTGGTTCCTGCTAATTGACCATAACAATTTAAATCAACTGCGTCTGCAATGAATTAACGGTCAGCTAAATTGCTATGCTAATTACCGCAATCCCCATTTGTAGACACATTGTTTCGGCAATGTAACTTCATCACAAAGCTACTATTCATTATGACAAGCAGAACATTGTTTGTGATCATCTGTCAGTTTTAATAAACTGTCTATTGTTAAAAGTAACTCATGGTATAAGAAGCTAAGAACAAACAGCTAGAGGAACTCAGCAGATTGAGCAGCATCTGTGGAGGCACGTAGATAGTGCTGATCCTGCATCGGCGGTGCTCGACCCACTCAGTTCCTCCAGCTGTCTGGTTTGCGCTCCAGGTTCCAATATCTGAAACCTTTTGTGTCTTCAGCTGTAAGGAAACTTCGGACAGGAGTTCTGCACACAGCACAACCGAATGTATTGTGTGAAGTGGAAACCAACTCCTCCCATCATGATGCAATCTTTCTTCTTTCACCTCCTTCCGAGACCTGATGGAAGGTTTTCAATCTAACCCTGTGCTTCTCAGACTTTCTTGGATCACCACCCCCTTGCCTCCCAGGCCATATCCCCAGCATCCCCTCTCCCTTTCCAGCCATTACATAAAGACCATAAAGATTTTTGATTTACGATACACAGTGAAGGAGAATAGGAATTGCAAATTCAAAGTAGTGACAGAAAAGTGCAAAAAATATTCAAATCTATTTAAAGCTATACTTTATACTTTATACTTTATTGTCACCAAACAATTGGTACTAGAACGTACAATCATCACAGCAATATTTGATTCGGCACTTCCCGCTCCCGGGATTACAAATATTAAATATGAAAAATATTAAAAATAGTTAAAATTAGTAAAAATTAAAAATTCAAATTATAAATCATAAATAGAAAATAGAAAAATGGGAAGTAAGGTAGTGCAAAAAAACCGAGAGGCAGGTCCGGATATTTGGAGGGTGCGGCCCAGATCTGGGTCAGGATCTGTTCAGCAGTCTTATCACAGCTGGAAAGAAGCTGTTCCCAAATCTGTCCGTATGAGTCTTCAAGCTCCTGAGCCTTCTCCCGGAGGGAAGAGGGACAAAAAGTCTGTTGGCTGGGTGGGTCGTGTCCTTGATTATCCTGGCAGCTCTGCTCCGACAGCGTGCGGTGTAAAGTGAGTCCACGGATGGAAGATTGGTTTGTGTGATGTGCTGTGCCGTGTTCACGATCTAATTACAGTAAAACAATTTTCATCAACAATTTTAGAGGGTATATGAGTAGTCAAGGATCAAAGTACATATATGTCACTATATAAAGCCCCGAGATACATTTTCTTGCGATCATACTCAACAAATCTATAGAATGGTAACTATAGCAGAATCAATGAAAGACTGCACAACTAGAGCATTCAACCCAGGGTGCAGAAACCAACAAACCGTGCAATTGCAAATATAAATAAAAAAGCATTAAATATAGAGAACGTGAAATGATGAGTCCTGGAAAGTGAGTCCATTGGTGGTGGGAACAGTTCAATGATGGTGCAAGTGAAGCTAAGTGAAATTATCCCCTTTTGTTCAAACGCCTGATGGCTGAGGGATAATAACTGTACCTGAACCTGGTGGTGCGAGTCCTGAAGCTCTTGTACTTTCTTCCTGATGGTAGCAGGGAGAAGAGAGCATCCCCTGGGTGGTGGGGACCCCTGATGGTGGATGCAGCTTTCCTATGGCAGCATTTCATGTAGATGTGCTCAATGGTTGGGAGGGCTTTACCCATAATGAACAGGGCTGAACCTATTACATTTTGTAGGACTTTCCATTCAAGGGCAATGATGTTTCCATATCAGACTGTGATGCAGCCAGTCAATATACTTTCCACTGCAAATCTATAGAAGTTTGTCAAAGCTTTAGATATCATGTCAAATCCCCACAATTTCCTAAGGAGGTAGAAACATTGTCATGCTTTCTTTGTAATTTTTTTCAGCGGGAGGAGGCGATAGCAGCGCTCACAGCTCTCCTGTGAAAATGATATTGTATCCGTTAAATAGGGGCCGTGGACAATTCTGATTTGATGGAGACAGACGTGAAAGCACAGAGGAACTTCTGGAGAAATTTCTGAAACGCCAGTTCGCTGCCGCTGTTACTGCGCGATCGAGAATCTTTCGGACGGAAGGCCTCAAACTCCCCGGCTTTGCCTGCTGCTGGCGACCAAGATTGAGGTTGAATCGTTTGGATAGAGATGGCACTCGGTACTCGGTGTCGGAGGGCTGATCGGAGGCTCGAAGTTTTTGGACGACTCAGAGTCGGACTATGGTAGGGCATGGCAGAAAGAGTTTTCTTCCTTCTCCCGTCCGTGTGAGATGTGGGACTTTCGAGAAACTTTGAACTCCTTTACTGTGCCATGGCCTGTTCTTCATTAAGTTATGGTATTGTTGCTCTGTTGTAACTATAGGTTATAATTATGTGGTTCTGTTAGTTTTTTCAGTCTTGGTCTGTCCTGTATTTTGTGATATCACACCGGAGGAATATTGTATCATTTCTTAATGCATGCATTACTAAATGACAATAAAAGAGGACTGCGTGTCTTCATAATCTAATTGCACTTACATGCTGAGCCCAGGACAGAGCCTCTGAAATAGTCACACCCAGGAATTTAAAGTTGCTTACCCTCTTCACCTCTGATTTTCCCTTGAGAACGGGCTCATGGACCTCAGGTTTTCCTCTCTAACGATTCACTACTTCATTACCTTCTCAACTTTCAATGAGATGGAGCCTGTTTCATTGTTTAAAAGAAGTTGACCAACTGCTCTGAAACTGCGCTCCACTAAATATGACATTGTAAAGACTACAAAGAACATCTTGACTTTTTTACCACAGTGCCAGATAGTGTTCAGAGATTATTTTCTGCATCCAAAAATCTTGAAATGATTTTCTGAACTTCAACTTCAGCTCAAGGTCATTTTGTAGCGAGATCAGCTACAATCCTTCCTGTTAATTCCTTATTGCAAGTGTTCGGGAATGAATTTATTACCCAATCTAGAATTTGGATCGAGAGCAGATCTTGAAATCTCTCAGACATATCTTTATACAGCTCACCCAGGTGGACACAGTATACTTGAAGATCATTACCTGGTGTTCTTCCTTTCTCGTCCAACTCAGAGAGGCTTGAAAATTGGAAAAGGTTGTGACAGCCAATGTTGCATGTAAATTAGGTTAACTTGGACAGTAACATAGAAACAACTGTTTTGACGTTAATAAGATTTACATCATTTCCTTACAATGGAAGAATGATTTTATTAAATATTGCTAATTACTCTGACAAATAAGCAATGGCGTGCTGAATATTCTTGAGCTGATTTCTGAATGAAGCATTCGAGTCTTCAAAAACTTTATCTCAGTTTCAAAAAGTGCATAAAAGCATCTCAGGATGTCTCCCTTTGAAGCCATCTGTCTTCTGTGTGCAACAGCAAGTGTTCAAACTGTCCATCATTATCAATACGAAGCTTTCAAAATAGTTGAGAATTGAGAGCATGGGATTTAAATTTCTTTACTGCTGTGATAATAGCACTTAATGATTTGTGCAACCTGTCACTTAGATTTGTTTGTGGCAAGATGTCTGTGAATTACACAATAAATGGTAAATATGTTAGGTACAGCTTTTTTCAAGAAAGTAACCACCTCACATTGGCTTCCTGTCATTAATCGTGCCCCATCTGTTGCACGAGTAAAAACGTTGGTGAGCAGGATGCCCTTCTCTTTGAAAAACTGCTCAACAACCCAAAGTATTGATTTCAGTTTCATAGCTGTTTCTAGTCCCCTTGTAAGTAACAACTATTGAACAACGGTTTCACCTTTTATGAAGAGAACATAACGAAGAAGCAAAGATTTGTTGCCTGCTAAAATTGACTCATCCAACTATAGGCAAATTGTTGTCCTAAGTATGTTGCACAATGCGTTTTCTGCATTCTCAGATATTTCATCTATTCAACACTATTGAACAGAGTTGTCACTGAGTGGAATCGCTTTAATTATTTGGTCTGGTAACTTAGCAAAATGGTACTCAGAAACTCCTTTACTCCTGGCAGAATCAGTTCTTCTCCAATTGTGGCATGAACATCGACTTCTCTAACTTCCGCTAATGCCCCACCTCCCCCTCGTACCCCATCTGTTATTTATTTCTATACACACATTCTTTCTCTCACAACAGGAATTCTGCAGATGCTGGAAATTCAAGCGACACACATCAAAGTTGCTGGTGAACGCAGCAGGCCAGGCAGCATCTGTAGGAAGAGGTGCAGTCGACGTTTCAGGCCGAGACCCTTCATCTCTCACTCTCCTTTTTCTCCCTCTGTCCCTCTGACTATACCCCTTGCCCATCCTCTGGGTCCCCACCGCCTTGTCTTTCTTCCCGGACCTCCTGTCCCATGATCCTCTCGTATCCCCTTCGCCAATCACCTGTCCAGCTCTTGGCTCCATCCCTCCCCCTCCTGTCTTCTATCATTTTGGATCTCCCCCTCCCCCTCCCACTTGCAAATCTCTTACTAGCTCTTCTTTCAGTTAGTCCTGATGAAGGGTCTCGGCCTGAAACGTCGACTGTACCTCTTCCTATAGATGCTGCCTGGCCTGCTGCGTTCACCAGCAAATTTGATGTGTGTTGCTTGAATTTCTGGCATCTGCAGAATTCCTGTTGTTTGCGCTTCTCCAATTGTATTAAGATTTAGCAATAACCAATGCAATGCTGTATGAAGCACACAAACCAAACCTGTTTTGTTGTGAAGTGCTGACAGAAGTGTTTTGAGGTATTTTCCATTTCTCAAAGTTTTCATGAAGTGACTGAAAATAAGCCAAGTTCTTGTTTGCTTTATCAGGGTGTGTTCTGTTCAAACATTCAAGGAACCAGGATGGCTTCATTACATAACTGGACACATTTTTTCACACAACAGACACATTGGCTGCTGTCGGTAGTTTGGTGCTTGTATAAATCCATCTTTCAGATACTCTGCACCATACTCCCTACAATTCTTTTTTTTGTTTTGTCTGCTTCTGCCATTTCCGCTGTAGATTAACAACCACAGTCAATGACCTGTTGTTTAAGTCTAACCTCAAGCGCAGTTATCAATGATGGGGAAAGTTATGACATCATCATAGCCCAGGCAAAACCTGATTCCCTGCCTGATGGTACCTAAAGTAGGGTAGCAATATCTCAGTTGGGCCAAGAGCTGGAGAAATGTGGTCAAGACAGTTGGAAAGGGCAGACTCTGAACTTTGCCCCATTGAACATCATACCCCAATTCACTGGAATTGTGTCACTGTGTGATTATATTTGGGAATCGCACTAGATAATACTGTGCTACAGTAGTGAATGACAATAGCATGCAGGCCAAACCCTGAAATAACATGGTTTCTTCAGTCCAGATTTTTCATGATATGCCAACTACAGAAGTGTCACGTTGCTTTGCAGTAACCATAAAGTGCTTCAGGTAAAGTCTAAAAGAGTGGCAGGTTAGCAATAGGTGAGCCATAGGTATAGGAGCAGAATTAGGCCATTTGGCCCATTGATTCTGCCCCAACGTTTCATCATAGCTGATCCATTTCCTTCTCAGCCCAAATCCCCTGCCTTTTCCCCGCATCCCTTCATGCCCTGATTAATCAAGAATCTATCAGCATCTGCCCTAAATATACCCAATGACTTGGCCTCCACAGCCACCTGTTGCATAAATTCCACAGATTCACCATTTTCTGACTAAAGAAACTCCTCCTCATCTCCATTCGAAATGGATGTCTCTCTATTCTAAGGCTGTGTCCCCTGGCCTTAGATTTTCAAATCTACTCTATCAAGACTTCTCAACATTTGATAGGTTTCAATGAGATTCCAACTCATTCTTCAGAATTCTAGTGAGTACTGACCCAGAGTCATCAAATGCTCTTCATATGAGAAGCCTTTCAATCCCAGAATATTTTTTGTGAACCTCCTTTGAACCCTCTCCAATGTAATGACATCTTTTCTCAGATAAGGGGTCCAAAACTGCTGACAATACTCTAAGTGAGGCCTCACCAGGGCCTTATAAAGCCTTAACATTACATTCTTGCTTTTATATTCTAATCCTCTCAAAATTAATGCTAACATTGCATTTGCCTTCCTTACCACAGACTCAACCTGCAAATTAACCTTTAGGGAATCCTGCACAAGAACTCTCAAGTCCCTTTGCACCTCATATTTTTGAATTTTTCTCCACTTAGAAAATAGTCTTCCCTTTTATTTCTTCTACCAAGGTGCATGGCCATACACTTCCCAACACTGTATTCCATCTGCCACTTCTTTGCCCGTTCTCCTAATCTTTCAGTAGTCTCTATGCTTCCTCAGCACTACATGCCCCTCCACCTATCTTCATATCATCCAGAAACCTGGCCACAAAGACATGAATTCTTTCATCCAAATCATTGACATATAATGTAAAATGAAGCGGTCTCAACACAGACCCCTGTGGAACACCTCATTACATGATCGTTGTAGTCATTTATGAGGTACTGAGGATCAAGTGCTTTAATAAGCAATTCATTTTTTAAATTAAGCCTGTAATCCCGCAGTTGCCTCCCCTTTGGTACAGAGTGGACCCCACCACCACTGCTATCTTTCTTGTCCCTTAGAAAATCCCACAGCCCCCAAAGGTGGGGTAACCCGTGGGGCAATATCGCCCACTGATCTAAACTAATAACTATCTTTTCTCAATGTTGTGGTCTGAATGGCTGACTATCTTCAGCACTTTGTACTTTTATTGTAACTAGTATTTTAAAAAAATGTTTAGATTTTTCCATGAGCTGAGAAAAAAGTCTGTTACGAAACAATGTTGGCAAAGATCTAGTCCAAAGATATAATTAGAATTCCATCTTGGAGGCATAAATAAAGAAATACAATAGATTTCATGAAAACCCATGACAAACAACCAATGTGCAAATGAAGGCTGTTAGGGTGTATTCTGGAGTTATGTTTTATAACAAATATTAATTTCGATGGCAACCAGTCTTCATTCCTGAACATGGATTGTAGACTGAAGTTAAACCGCAGCTCTGAACAATGGTCTTTCTGGAGCTGCAGTTTAGGATTGATTGCAAACAAGGTAACGTGCCATTTGACCTCAGATTAGATTAGATTAGATTAGATTATGAGGACACGCAGTCCTCTTTTATTGTCATTTAGTAATGCATGCTTTAAGAAATGATACAATATTCCTCCAGTGTGATATCACAAAAACACAGGACAGATCAAGACTGAAAAACTAACAAAACCACATAATTATAACATATAGTTACAATAGTGCAATAATACCATAACTTGATGAAGAACAGGCCATGGCACAGTAAAAGAAGTTCAAAGTTTCTCGAAAGTCCCACATCTCACGCAGACGGGAGAAGGAAGAAAGCTCTCCCTGCCATGCCCGACCACAGTCCGACTCTGAGTCATCCGAAAACTTCGAGCTCTGATCAGCCCTCCGACACCAAGTACCGAGCACCATCTCTGTCCGAACATTTCAACCTCAGCCTTGGTCGCCAGCAGCAGGCAAAGCCAGGGATTTTGGGGCCTACCCTTCAGAAATTCTCGATCGCACAGTAACAACAGCAGCGAACCAGGCATTCCAGAAATTTCTCCAGCTGTCCCTCTGCTTCTCGCGTCTGTCTTCATCAAATCAGAATTGTCCACTGCCCCTATTTAACAGTTACGCTATCATTTTCACTGGTGAGCTGTGTGCGCACGTCGCGCTACCATCTTCTCCTCCCGCCTGCCTATGCATGAATGTGGTCCAGAGTCATTGGGAATTAACATTCATTTTGGGTGTCTGGAATGTGAGTGTGAAGATGGAGGTGTTTGAAATTCATATGTAACTCAAAGGACACATTTTATTCACATTGTAATAATAGAATTATCCTGCTGCTACCTTTGATCTTTAGCATATAAAATGCCATATAATATTGGGTCAGGCACGCCTCTTCTTCCAAGAGTGTCTCGAATGTGATGGTTGCCACTCGTTTTGCTGAATAAAGACTTCTCTATCCACTAGCGTCTGTGTCTCTCTGGTGACTTTGTTCATAGTCACAACAAAGAAAAACTGTGCAAATAAAAAAAAAACTGAGTTTAAAATACTTAGTTAAAGTCTGTCCTGACCCTTGTGGCCCATCAGGCCGGTGCTTATGTCGGTTTCTGTGGCGTGAAGCGACTAGAGAGTACGAGACTCCCCCCTTCCCCGGATAGGACGCCAGTCTATCGCGAGGTTAACCCCCAGCATTTTGCTGGTACCCATTTTCAGCTGGGTGGACTGGAGCAGTGTGTGCTTAAGTGCCTTGCTCAAAGACACAACACATTACCTTGGCCAAGACTCGAACCTATGACCTTCAGATCGTGAGCCCAACGCCCTAACCACTTGGCCACGCACCACATGAGTTTAAAATATAATACAGTTATTATAAGTAATAATAACATAAATGAAAGCTTGCTTCAACAAACTTACACTGACCTGCCTTTTACATCTTAGTCACAACAAAAGGCATTACATTCAAACAAAGATATTCTTTGCATAGTGAATGATTTTTTAAAAATCAAGGTAGGTTTGATGGTAAAAATCATTAGATTTAGGAAGACCTGAATTTTTACATCTTTCTTTCTTTAAAAACTTACCACAAGTTTTGTCTCCAACATTGTTCTAGAAGTTAATTCTCTCTAGATGATTACTCCATGAGATGAATTAGCATTGGCATTAATTAAATTGAATTAATATTTCATGGTCCTTTTCATTACATTCTGCTTCTGAACACATTGTCCAATTTTAAGACAAACCAGTGCTATTTTTAAACATGGATCAGGCTCATTTTCTCTTCCTACAAAGAAGAAGTTTAATGGTGTTCTCCTACTTTTCTTAACTCTCTCTTTTCCTGTCTACCATTTCTGGCTGCTATCATGTTTGCACAGTTCTTCTTATTCCGTTTGTACAGTCTGGCTTTCCGGATGGGTTTCAATGTCTCACTATAGAAACATATTTTGCTTGTGATTGTAACTATCCCTGTTAACCATTTTGTTCTCATTTTATCAGCAAAATGTCTGGATACTTAATGGCATGGTATAGCACATGCTCTGCATGCGTCAGCAAGAAACTGCAGAGAGTTGTGGACATAGCTCAGCACATCACAAGAACCAGTCTCCCCTCTCTGCGCCAGTTCTATATTTCTCACTGCCTCAGTAAAGCAGCCAGCATAATCAAAGACCGCACCCACCTCAGACATTCTCTCTTCTCCCCTCTCCCACTGGGCAGAAGATACAAAAGCCTGAAAGCATGTACCATCAGGCTCAAAGACCACTTCTACCCCGCGGTCATCTAACTCTTGAATGGATATCTTGTACAATAAAATGGACTTTTGGCCTCACAACCTACCTTTTTATAATCTTACACACAAAGATGGCGGGAGGAGAAGATGGCGGTGCGACGCAGCACGCGCAGCCTCTCCAATGATGAATATCTGTTATCTGTCAAGTAGGCTGCCGTGCACAATTCTGATTTGATGGAGGCAGACGTGAGAGCACGGAGGAACATCTGGTGAAACTTCTGAAATGCCTGTTTCGCTGCCGCCGCTACTGTGTGATCCGAAATCTCCGAAGGGGAAGGCCCCGAATCCTTGGCTTTGCCTGTTACTTGGCGGCTGGGGCCGGGGTCGAAGCACTCGGCAGAGATGGTGCTCGGTGCTCGGTGATGGAGGGCTGGTCGGAGGCTCGAAATTTTTGGACGGACTCAGAGTTGGACTGTGGTCGGGAGCTTCCAGGATGCTGCATCGGCAAGTTTGCGGCACTGGAAGCTTATGGCAGGGAGAGTTTCTCCCTTCTACCATCTGCGTGAGATGTTGGGGCTATCGGGACTTTCAGACTATTTTTTTACCATGCCCATGGTCTGTTCTTCATCAAATTACAGTATTGCTTTGCACTGTTGTTATAATTATGTGGTTTTGTTATAATTATATGTTATAATTATGTGGTTTTTGTCAGTTTTAGTCTTCGTCTGTCTTGTGTTTCTGTGATATCATACTGGAGGAACATTGTATCATTTTTTAACGCATGCATTTCTAAATGACAATAAACGAGGACTGAGTGTCCTCATAATCTAATCTAATCTATCGTTTACCTGCATTGTTATTGTTTCCCTTCTTCTAGCTCAATGCACTGTGTGGTGATTTGATCTGTATAAATGCAGTATGAGCTGTATTGTGTTGGCACGTGGCCAAGTGGTTAAGGCATTCATCTAGTGATTTGAAGGTGGCTGGTCCGAGCCTCGGCTGAGGCAGCATGTGTGTCCTTGAGCAAGGCACTTAACCACACATTGCTCTGCAACGACATTGGTGCCAAGCTGTGTGGGTCCTAATGCCCTTCCCTTGGACAACATCAGTGGCATGGAGAGGGGAGACCTGCAGCATGGGAAACTGCTGGTCTTCCATACAACCTTGCCCAGGCCTGCACCCTTGGAAACCTTCCAAGGCACAAATTCATGGTCTCATGAGACTACCGGATGCCTATTATATGAGCTGTATGGATTGGCTAAATGCAAGCAGGTTTTCTCCACTGAGGTTGGGTGGGATTACAACCAGAGCTCATGGGTGAAAGGTGAAAGGTGACAAGTTGAAGGGGAACATGAGGGGAAACTTCTTCACTCATAGGGTCATGAGAGTGTGGAAAAAGGTGCCAGCGCAAGTGGTGCATGTGAGCTCGATTTCAATGTTTAAGTGAAATTTGGAATGGTAGTGGTTCCTAAAGGTAGTAGTTAGGGGTGGTAATGGGGACAAGCTCCTACAACCAATTAAATGCTCCCAGTGGTGTGCACTTCAAATAACCTCCAAAACCAAGTCTAGCTCCTGGTCTTCTCGTGTGGAATAGCTGCTGAGCCCTGTAGAACTGTTTCTACTGACAGGAGAAGAGCAAAGGCGGGTTATTGGGGCCTTAAAACCAGTCGCTTCAGGCAGATGGGCCCCAATCAGCCGTGGTTGACAGCTCATCTGCGAGGAGGAAAATGCTGATCTCTAACCTCCGCTGCCTTTCAGCTATCCCCACTCATGGGAAGGCTTCGCAAGTAAACCCTGAGGGAAAATTCTGGTGCTGGAGTCCCTTACGCAGTCCTACATTGACCTCAATCTTGACTAGGGACTCCTGTGACTCTGCAAGTACCAAATTGTAGCAGTCGCTGTTGTTCCTTTGGGTTCATCAGATGCGTGGAGAGGGAGAGCTTGCTACATGGGCAACAACTTGGTCTTCATATCGTACTGCCCAAGCATGCGTATCTATCCATGAACGCAATATCCATGGTCAACTCTGACCGACAGAGGCCTCATTCACAGACTAGTAGTGTATAGTGGGCTATAGTCCCAGTGCAGGTTGATGGGAGTAGGCAGTTTCAATGGTTTGGGCATGGACTGGGTGGGCCAAGGGGCCTGTTTCTGTACTATACTTTTTTTTTGTAATTTACTTTTTATTGAATTTCATCATCAAACAAACATTTCCATAAGATGTATTTCAGATACTGTACATATATATCATATAATCATATTTGTCACAAATCTCCACATAATATTTATCTGAGGTATACACTTATAAAAAGGAGAGGAAAGAAAGAACAATCGAAAGAAGAAAACTGTGTACAGAGTAGCAAGTGATTTTTTACAACATATTCATTGACTTGTGAGAATAAAATCAGGTGTATAAAGTGTTAGATTAGATTAGATTATGAGGACAGGCAGTTCTTTTTTATTGTCATTTAGTAATGCATGCATTAAAAAATGTTACAATGTTCCTCCGGTGTGATATCACAGAAACACAAGACAGAAAAACTGACAAAAAACACATAATTATAACATATAGTTACAACAGTGTAAGCAGTACCGTAACTTGATGAAGAACAGGCTATGGGCATGGTAAAAAAAAAAGTTCAAAGTCTCTCAAAAGTTATGTTATGGTTTGTTATGTAGTTAAACCATTTTTCCCAGTATGAATAAAATTGTTCCAACTTATGATTAACAGATGTTGTTATCTTCTCCATTTTGTAAGCGTCCATTGTAATTTCCATCCGTACATTTAAAGTTGGGCTCTCCTGTGATAACCATTTCCTGGTAAGGGTCTTTTTACCAGCCACCAGCAGTACATTCATTAAATATTTATCTCTTTTCAACCATTCTTGAGGTATATACCCAAAATATATGGTCTTGCTCTCTAAGGGCATTTCACATTTAAAGATGTCTTGTAGGGCATTATGTATCCCACTCCAACAGTCTTTGATAACGGGACATTCCCAGAAAATATGATAATGGTTTGCATTTTGATTTCCACAATTTCTCCAGCAAGCAGGGAAGTTACTACCATAATGGGATTTCTGAGAGGGTGTAATAAAATATCTTATCAAGTTTTTCCGCCCGAACTCCCTCCATTTCTGTGAACTGGTACACTTCCATTGATACCTCCATATTATTGTCCAGTCTTCCTCAGATATTATTATCCCTCCTTCCTTCTCCCATTTTGTTTTAATGTATGAAGTCGAAGGTGTTTTAAGATTTGACAAACACTTATACACGCTTGAAATGATTCTACTACCGTTGTCTGAATTATATGCTTTTCTAAGTAGCTCTATCAGACATGTACTTGCCTTGGTTACATTTTTAACCGTCCTATTAACATACTGTCGCATCTGTAAATACTGGTAAAAGTCTTGATTTTATAATAAGTGTTTCTCTTTGAGCATTTCAAAACTGAACAGTGTTCCTTCTTTCATTATATTGCAAATAGCTGTTATTCCTTTAGCTGTCCAGTCCTTAAATCTAGCATCCAGTTTATTTGGCGTAAAATCTGAGTCATAGGCACACCACTTAAGAATTGCAATGTCTCTCTCTAGTTTATATTCTTCTATAGTAGTTTTCCATATTTTAAGAGTCCATTTCACCCACGGGTTGTCAATATTATTTATGTAACTTTGTAGGTTGTTATCAGCCAAAATTGCCTGTATGGGGATGGAAAGTATCCTATTCTCAATGTTTTTCCATTGAGCATCATATAATGGGTTGCACCAGCATATCACAGCTCTCAACCGTGCTGCAAAATAATAATCTCTAAGAGAAGGTGGGCCCCATCCCCCCTTTTCTTTGGCTAATTGCAAAGTTTTGAGAACGAACCCTAGGCCTTTTAGCTTGTCATATATATCTTGATAGTATCTTGTTCCATTCATTGAATTGATTTTGGTTAATCTCTATTGGTAGGGTCTGAAAGAGCTATAGTAATCTGGGCAGTATATTTACTTTAATAGATTCAATCCTTGAACTGAGACCAAGAAAAGGAATTAGGTTCCATCTTGTTATATCTTCCTTAATTTTTTTATATATAGGCTGATAATTGCATTCTGATAATTTTGCCAAATCTTTTGGCATAGTGATGCCCAAATATTTGATGGACTCTGTTTGCCATGCCCAAGGGTATCTACTTTCAATTTCTCTTGGTGGGCTATAGTTTTACGAAAGTAGTTGGGATTTTATCTATGTTGATCTTGTATCCTGAGAATTGGCCATATTGTTCAAAGGATTGCATCAATGAAGGTAAAGAGTATGTTGGTTGCCCTAGATAGATCAAAGTGTCATCTGTGTAACAAGCCAATTTATGCTTTGTCCCTTTAATAGTAATTTCCTTGATATCTTCATCTTGTCTGACGTATTGAGCTAATGGCTCCAGATATAATGCGAAGAGTAGCGGTGACCATGCACAACCCTGTCTTGTGCCCCTTTCTAGGGTAAAACTATTAGATAAATATCCATTGATTTTAATCCTGGCAGTAGGATTGTCGTATAGTGCCTGTATAGTTTTAATAATTGTGTCATGTAGACCAAATCTATGTAAAACCTTGTAAAGAAAATTCCAATTAACCAAATCAAATGCCTTTTCAGCATCCACACTTATCACTATTGCTTCAATTTCATTTTTTTTAATATGATCCATAATGTGAAGAGTCCTTCGTATATTGTCTTGTGTTTGGCATTGTTGTATAAAACCTGTCTGATCATTATGTATCCGTGTGGGTAGAAACTCTTCTAATCGTTTGGCCATGATGGAGGTAAATATTCTATAATCCAGATTAAGAACAGATATTGGTCTAAATGACCCACATTCCATGTTATCATTGCCTTCTTTCGGTATAGCTGAGATTATCGCCTCCTTCCAGCTGGGTGGCATTTGCACCTTTCTTAGGGCCCAGTTCAGTGTGGGGAGTAAAACAGGAATTAACTCACTTCTAAACTCTTTATACCACTCTGCCATATATCCATCTGATCCTGGTGACTTGTTTAATTTAAGCCTACTAATTGCAGTTTTTAGTTCGGCTTCAGTTATGTCAGCAGTCATCGTTCTATTTTGTTCTTTGCTTAAAGTGGGTAACTCTAAAGAATTCAGGAAGGTGTCAATTTGGGTTATACTTCTCCCTGGAGCTTTGGAATAGAGATTTTCGTAAAACATTTCAAAAGCTTCTTGAATTTCACTTAGTTTATTTTTTATCAGTTTTGTTCTTGGATCCCTTATTCTATGAATTGTATTTTCTGCTATCTTTTTTTTCGGTATCCACACCAGTATTTTCATAGATTTAGATCCACTTTCATAGAGTCTCTGTTTCAGAAACATTAAGTTTTTTCTAATTTCTTGTGTAGCCAAACTATTAATTTCATTCCTAATTTTTTAAATTTCCTCTAGTGTATCCTGTGCCAAGCTGAATTTGTGATTTTTTCTAGTTCCTTCTAGCTTATTTTGTAATTCCTCTAATGTTCTATTCCTTATTTTTTTCTTACCTGAAGATATCACTATAATTTTCCCCCTTAAGACAGCCTTCAGAGTATCCCATAGAATGGGAGGTGAAACCTTTCCATCATCATTGAATTCTAAGTAAAGACCAATTCCTTTTTTAATTTGCTCCTTAAGATAGGGATCATTGAGTAGACTTGAATTTAGTTTCCAATTAGTATTCTTTGGTTGTAGGTCAAAATCAACAGATAAATATATAGGTGCATTGTCACTTACATCTATTGTCCCAATTCCACAGGTGATTATTTTGTCTCTATCTTATCCAAATGTTATGAAATAGCCTATTCTTGTATATAGGGAATGGGGGGCAGAATAATGAGTGTAAACCCTTCTGTTGGGGAAAAGGTCCTTCAATATATCAATTAGACCAACATCCTCAAAAAGAGTGTTAACTCTCTTATGTAAGGACTTTGTTTCATAAGTTTTTCTATTGCAAGTGTCTAACTTTGGTTGTGATTGTAAACTTAAATCTCCCCCCACATATCAAGAGACCTTCTGTTTCTGTTACTGTACCATAATATTAGTAATTTTCTGGAAGAAACTCATATCATTTCCTGGGGGTGCGTATATATTCAATAAAGTAACTGGATTTCCATCTGTATTCCCCCTTACCAGAATATATTTGCCCTCCTTATCTCCCATTTCGAAAACTTTTTCAAAATTTAGCTTACTTGAGATGAGAATAGCAACTCCTCTTCTATGTCCTGATTTATATGAGGAGAAAAACAAATTAGTGAAGCCCATTTTCTTTAATTTTCCATGCTCAGTATCACTTAAGTGAGTTTCCTATAAATATACTACATGGGCTTGTTCTTTTTTCATTTTTGATAGAATTTTACTGCGCTTGACTGGATTCAACAGCCCATTGACATTAAAAGAAATGAATTTTACTTTGTCCTTAGCCATGTGTATTTATCTGCTGGTATATCATCGAAATTTGCAGACTATAACTTAATTGATCTACTCCCTGAACAAATAAGAGCCAAGAAACACAAATAATTTAAAAAAAAGGTAACAACAGTGTGATTCCAAGGCTGGGGTCTCTAGTTGACCCTGGGTTGGGCGAGAAGAAAAGTCTAGCCGTGGGGGATAGCCCCTCCTACCTGTGGGTTGAGGGCCCCCACTGCAGTACCTATAAAAGTAAGTAAAAAAAACTATGTCCTTTACACAGAAATGATTTCCCTGTGTATTCTTCCCGTGTATATATTCTCATTTATGTGGGGAAAAGGAATGAATAAATGAATTTTTAAAAATTGAGTAATATAAAATCCACATTATTACATGCATTTCTCAAGATAGGTGTATCACCGTCCATTTTTGCTTCTGTTTAGTTTATCAGCGCTTTTAAAGTTAGCCAAACCTTATGGCTCTTCTGGAGGAGGTGAGGGCTGCCGTCGGAGAACTCACAGTCTCTTCCTAATGTCCTTCTCTCGTCCTGCTCCCATCCCCCACTTTCTCCATTCTCTTACTATTTCCCAAGCAGCTTGGGACAACTGCTCAGCCAGACTTTCCCTTGGTTTGACCACGCTAATTGGCAGTCCTCTGTTCTTCATGTCTGTAGTCGCCTCTTCCGCCGTCCGGTACAGTTGCACCCCTCTTGGTAAAATACCCTCAGTTTAGCAAGGTACGGGATTTGGAATTTAATCTTTTCTTGCTTTAATATTCCTTTCACTTCGGAATATTCCTTCCATTTCTGTAGGACTGCTGGGGGGGTAATCATGATCGAAGTATATTAACTTCCCGTTCCAAAAAACCCTCTTCTTACCCCAGGCCCTCCGTAAAATCTCCGCCTTGCTCTAAAATCAAAGGAATTTAAGGACTATTAAGCGCGGTTTACTTTCTCTGTCTCCGGGAGGCTGTGGGACAAGCGAGCGATGCACCCTGTCAATTTCAATCTCCATAGTCAGGGGAATCTCCAGCGCGTCCCACAGCAGTTTGACTACAAAGTCTATCATCAACAATCCCTCCGCTCCTTCGGGAACATTATAAATCCTGATAGTTTTCCATCACGATCTTCCCTCCTGGTCAAGCAATTTACTTTCCTGTTGATTTAATACTTTTATCGTCTTACTTAGTATCTGTTCCACATTTTGCACGCGATCTTCCACCTTCTCAATTCAAGTCTCTGCCACCGCTATTTTCTGATTGACGTTGGCGAGCTCTGACTTTATATCATTGAGTTGCTGCTTTATATCTTTTTGGACTTCCCTTATCTCTTCCAGAATCCTTATCATATTTGCCGCTTTGCCTGAACGAGGCCCCGTGTCGGCCTCACCACCACGCGCACATGTAGGAGAATCGAGTGTTCCACCTCTATCTTCCATAGGCTCTGCAGTGATGCTTTTTTTCATCTCCATTCTTTTTCCCCATTCTTGTCCCCCTTATCAATTCAGATATTTTCGGAAGATCTTGTATTTGATGGATTAACGGGGCAAAATATGCATTTTTCTGGAGGAGCTGTTGATTTAAGCTGCCATTCTGAACGATGACGTCACCGGAACCGTGCTGTACTTTTCTGTGACTCTGTGACAAGCTTTTTCACCATCTTGACACATGTGACAACATTAGTGAAGCAAAATCAAAGATATTGCCTCACCAACCACCTCTCCTACCGAAACTGACCTGCTTTTCTCTCCCAGTTCTGATGAGCATTGGCTGTTTCTCTTCCTGCTGCTGCCTGACAAGCTGAGAGTTTTGAACATTTTCTCTACTTATTTTCCAGCATTGTTAGCATTTGTTTTCAAGTTTAAATCTCATTCTAAATAGCCTCAATGCTGTTGGAAGTGGAGAGTACCACCCACTTCAAACTATTTGAAGTAAAACTTTCTGCAACTACTTTTTCTCCTGTGCAGAGAAAGAACAAGACAGCATGATCTGGCCAAAGTGGAAGACTTGAAATCTCACTGCTCAGACACCATTTGAAGTAGTGTGCTAATTTTTCATCTGGAAGATGTCATTGTGAAGGTCTGGAGATAAATGTGAGTCAAAAATTAATGTTCAGGGCTGAGATTAAGGAAATTAGTTTGGATTATTTAAAGGGAAAAAGTCTAGCTGGCCTAATTTGGGTTGTTGATATTAAAAAGGGGATTAGAGAAACTGTTCATTATCCTGTCAAGAGAAATTTTAAAAAGGTAGTTGCAGAAGGCAATGAAAAAAAGGGACAGCGAAAACTTCTCACAAATTGTAGCAAGTGATCAGGGATACAGGGAGCAATGTGACTATTGTGGGTTCACCATGATACAGAGGAACACTGTTTTGTTTAGTTGTATATATGTACAGTGAGATGGCAATCAACTTAAACTTGAACGAGATTAATCTGCGACTTTCAGTCCTCCTTTGCTTCCTTCAAGCTACAGGGTTTCCCTAGAAAACCAGCCAATTCGTTAAGAGAAAAGAATGACTTCCAAAGTCACAACAGGCAGCCTGATTTAAATCATCAGCCTGCATCTTGAGAGCTTTCTGGTCATATGCTCTATATCCCGACCTTCTTAATGTTAGTGGTACGAAGGTTTGAGGAGGTTTCAGTTCCAATCTCAGATTCGTTCCATTTTAACATAAACACGAACTATGTGATTTCTGGAGGTATGATTCAGTTCATGGTGTGGAAAAGCAGAAACGTTTTACTGAGCCTTTATAGATCACTGGCTAGATTTGAGCTAGACTTTTCTGAATGTCACTTATTACGAATGTTTTCAAGGACTTGGATTGAATGTGGAGATTTCATAGTCATAGAACACCACAGTACATAATCAGGCCCTTTGGCCCATCTATCCATGAGAAATCATTAATCCACTTAGCCCCATCGACCTGCACCCAGACCTTAGCCCTCCATACCCCTCACATTCATGTACCTATAAAAATTTCTCCTAAGTCTTGAAATCGACCCTGCATCCACCATTTCCACTGGCAGCTCGTTCCATGACTCTCACTAACTTCTGAGTGAAGATGTTCCCCCTCATGTTCCCCTTAAACATCACATTTTTCACTCTTAATCCATGACCTCTAGTTCTAGTCTCAGCCAATTTCAGTGGGGAAAGCCTGCTTGCATTCACTCGATCTACAGCTTACATAATTCTGTATACCATTATCAAATCTCCCCTCAATCGTGTGTATTCTAGGGAATAAAGTCCTAACCGATTAAACCTTTCTTTATAACTCGGGTCCTCAAGTTCCGGCAACATCCCTGTAAATTTTCTCTGTACTCTTTCAATCATTTAAATCTTTCGTATAGTAGGTGACCAAAACTGCACACAATATTCCAAACTGGGCTGGTGCAAGGGTGAAGGATGTCTCTGAGTGGCTGCAGGACATTCTGGAGTGGGAGGGTGAACAGCCAGAGGTCGTGGTGCACATAGGTACCAACAATATAGGTAAAAAATAGGATGAGGTCCTACAAGGTGGATTTAGGGAGTTAGGAGATAAACTAAAAAGTAGGACCACAAAGGTAATAATCTCTGGATTACGACCAGTGCCACGTGCTAGTCAGAGTAGAAATAGGAGGATATTTCAGATGAATACGTGGCTTGAAAAATGGTGCAAGGGGGAGGCATTCAAATTTCTGGGGCATTGGAACCAGTTCTGGAGGAGGTGGGACCAGTACAAACAGGACGGACTGCACCTGTGCTGGACTGGAACCAATGTCTTAGGGGGAACGTTTGCTAATGTTGTTCAGGAGGATTTAAACTAATGTGGCAGGGGGATGGGAACAAGTGCAGAGAGACAGAGGGGTGTAAAATGAGGGTAGAAGCAAAAAGTAGTAAGGTGAAAAGTAAAAGGGGCAGGCCGGCAAATCCAGGGCAAAAATCAAAAAGGGACACTTTTCAGCATAATTGTATAAGGGCTAAGAGTGTTGTAAAAGCAAGCCTGAAGGCTTTGTGTGTCAATGCAGGGAGCATTCATAACAAGGTGGATGAATTGAATGTGCAGATAGTTATTAATGAATATGATATAGTTGGGATCACAGAGACATGGCTCCAGGGTGACCAAGGATGGGAGCTCAACATTCAGGGATATTCAATATTCAGGAGGGATAGACATGAAAGTAAAGGAGGTGGGGTGGCATTGCTGGTTAGAGAGGAGATTAACGCAATAGAAAGGAAGGACATTAGCCGGGAGGATGTGGAATCGATATGGGTAGAGCTGCATAACACTAAGGGGCAGAAAACGCTGGTGGGAGTTGTGTACAGGCCACCTAACAGTAGTAGTGAGGTTGGGGATGGCATTAAACAGGAAATTAGAAATGCGTGCAATAAAGGAACAGCAGTTATAATGGGAGACTTCAATCTACATATAGATTGGGTGAACCAAATTGGTAAGGGTGCTGAGGAAGAGGATTTCTTGAAATGTATGCGGGATAGTTTTCTGAACCAACATGTCGAGAAACCAACTAGAGAGCAGGCCATTCTAGACTGGGTATTGAGCAATGAGGAAGGGTTAGTTAGCGATCTTGTCGTGCGAGGCCCCTTGGGTAAGAGTGACCATAATATGGTGGAATTCTTCATTAAGATGGAGAGTGATAAGGTTAATTCAGTAACAAAGGTTCTGAACTTAAAGAAGGGTAACTTTGAAGGTATGAAACATGAATTAGCTAAGATAGACTGGCAAATGAGACTTAAAGGGTTGACGGTGGATATGCAATGGCAAGCATTGAAAGATCGCATGGATGAACTACAACAATTGTTCATCCCGGTTTGGCAAAAGAATAAACCAGGGAAGGTAGTGCACCCGTGGCTGACAAGGGAAATTAGGGATAGTATCAATTCCAAAGAAGAAACATACAAATTAGCCAGAAAAGCGGCATACCTGAGGACCGGGAGAAATTCAGAGTCCAGCAGAGGAGGACAAAGGGCTTAATTAGGAAAGGGAAAAAAGATTATGAGAGAAAGCTGGCAGGGAACATAAAAGCTTTTATAGATATGTGAAAAGAAAAAGATTGGTTAAGACAAATGTAGGTCCCTTAAAGTCAGAAACAGGTGAATTGATCATGGGGAGCAAGGACATGGCAGACCAATTGAATAACTACTTTGTTTCTGTCTTCACTAAGGAGGACATAAATAATCTTCCGGAAATAGTAGGGAACCAAGGATCCAGTGAGATGGAGGAACTGAGGGAAATACATGTTAGTAGAGAAGTGGTGTTAGGTAAATTGAAGGGATTAAAGGCAGATAAATCCCCAGGGCCAGATGGTCTGCATCCCAGAGTGCTTAAGGAAGTAGCCCAAGAAATAGTGGATGCATCAGTGATAATTTTTCAAAACTCTTTGGATTCTGGATTAGTTCCTGAGGATTGGAGGGTGGCTAATGTAACCCCGCTTTTTAAAAAAGGAGGGAGAGAGAAACCGGGGAATTATAGACCAGTAAGCCTGAAATCGGTGGTGGGGAAAATGCTAGAGTCAGTTATCAAAGATGTGATAACAGCACATTTGGAAAAAGATGAAATCATCGGACAAAGTCAGCATGGATTTGTGAAAGGAAAATCATGTCTGACAAATCTCATAGAATTTTTTGAGGATGTCACTAGTAGAGTGGATAGAGGAGAACCAGTGGATGTGGTATATTTGGATCTTCAAAAGGCTTTTGCCAAGGTCCCACACAGGAGATTAGTGTGCAAACCTCAAGCACACGGTATTGGGGGTTTGGTATTGATGTGGATAGAGAATTGGTTGGCAGACAGGAAGCAAAGAGTGGGACTAACCGGGACCTTTTCAGAATGGCAGGCAGTGACTAGTGGGGTACCACAAGGTTCAGTGCTGGGACCCCAGTTGTTTACAATATATATTAATGACTTAGACGAGAAAATTAAATGCAGCATCTCCAAGTTTGCGGATGACATGAAGCTGGGCGGCAGTGTTAGCTGTGATGAGGATGCTAAGAGGATGCAGGGTGACTTGGATAGGTTAGGTGAGAGGACAAATTCATGGCAGATGCAATTTAATGTGGATAAATGTGAGGTTATCCACTTTGGTGGCAAGAACAGGAAAACAGATTATTATCTGAATGGTGGCCGATTAGGAAAAGGGGAGGTGAAACGAGACCTGGGTGTCATTGTACACCAGTCATTGAAAGTGGGCATGCAGGTACAGCAGGCGGTGAAAAAGACGAATGGTATGTTGGCATTAATAACAAGAGGATTCGAGTACAGGAGCAGGGAGGTACTACCGCAGTTGTACAAGGCCTTGGTGAGACCACACCTGGAGTATTGTGTGAAGTTTTGGTCCCCTAATCTGAGGAAAGACATTCTTGCCATAGAGGGAGCACAAAGAAGGTTCACCAGATTGATTCCTGGGATGGCAGGGCTTTCATATGATGAAAGACTGGATCGACTAGGCTTATACTCATTGGAATTTAGAAGATTGAGGGGGGATCTTATTGAAACGTATAAAATCCTAAAGGGATTGGACAGGCTAGATGCAGGAAGATTGTTCCCGATGTTGGGGAAGTCCCAAACGAGGGGTCACAGTTTGAGGATAAAGTGGAAGCCTTTTAGGACCGAGATGAGGAAAAACTTCTTCACACAGAGAATGGTGATTCTGCGGAATTCTCTGCCACAGGAATCAGTTGAGGCCAGTTCATTGGCTATATTTAAGAGGGAGTTAGATATGGCCCTTGTGGCTAAAGGGATCAGGTGGTATGGAGAGAAGGCAGGTACAGGGTTCTGAGTTGGATGATCAGCCATGATCATACTGAAAGACGGTGCAGGCTCGAAGGGCCGAATGGCCTACTCCTGCACCTATTTTCTATGTTTCTAGATTAGGCCTCACCAACGTCTTATACAACTTCAACATAATCTCCCAACTCCTATACTCAATACATTGATTTATGAAGGCCAATGTGCCAAAAGATGTCTGTATGACCCTACCTTTCTGTGACACCACTCTCAAGGAATTATCCTACTGTTCTACCACACTGCTCAGTGCCCTACTCACCGTGTAGGACATACCCTGGTTGGTCTTCCTAAAGTGCAACACCTCACACTTGTTTGCATTAAATTCTGCCTGCCTTAACTCAGATAATATTAGCAGTTGGTCCAGATCCAGCTGCAAGCTTTGATTGTCTTCCATGCTGTGCATTACACCCCGAACTTGGCGTTATCCACAAATTTTCTGATCCAACCACAATTATGATCCAGATGACAAACAACAGTGGACCCAGCAGTGGTTGCTGCAACACACCACTAATTACAGGCCTCCATCTACTACCACTCTCTGGCTTCTCCCGTGAAGCCAATGCCTAATCTAATTTACTACCTCATCTTGAATGCCAAGCAACTGATCCTTCTTGACCAACCTTCCATGCTGGACCTTGACAAAAGCCTTGCTAAAGCCCATGTAGGCAACATCCACTCCCTTGCCTTCATCAACTTTCCTGGTAACTTCCTCGAAAAACTCTATAATATTCGTTAGACACAACTTACCAAGCACAAATCCATGATGACTATCCCCAGTCAGTCCCTGTCTATCCAAATACTTATATATCTGGTTCCTAGGAATATCTTCCAATAACTTTCCCACAACTGATATCAAGCTCCACACATCAAAGTTGCTGGTGAACGCAGCAGGCCAGGCAGCATCTCTAGGAAGAGGTACAGTCGACGTTTCAGGCCGAGACCCTTCGTCAGGAACATTTCGTCAACATTTCCTGACGAAGGGTCTTGGCCTGAAACGTCAATTGTACCGCTTCCTAGAGATGCTGCCTGGCCTGCTGCGTTCACCAGCAACTTTGATGTGTGTTGCTTGAATTTCCAGCATCTGCAGAGTTCCTTTGTTTGATATCAAGCTCAACAAGCTATAATTTCTTAGAGCCTTTCGTAAACAGCAGAACAACATTAGCTATCCTCCAATCCTTTAGCATCTCATCCAAGGCTAAGAATGTTTTTAATATCTCTGCTAGGGCCCCTGCAATTTCTGCACTTGCCTCTCACAGGATTCCAAGCCCTTAAGGACTTATCCACTCTCATCTGCCTTAAGACAGCAAGCTCTTTCTCCTCACATCTATGGACTCTGTGTCCATCTTCTGAGTAAATACAGATACAAAATATCCATAAAAGACCTCCCCCATCTCTTTCGGCTCCAGACATAGATTACCAGTCTGATCTTCCAGAGCACCAGTTTTGTCCCTTATTATCCTTTTGCTCTAAATTTCACTTTTGAATGCCTCCCACTTACCAAGGACACCTTTGCCAGAAAACAACCAAAAATCCCAATCCACACTTGCCAAAAACTTTCTAAAGCCATCAAAATTGGCCTTTCTCCAATTTAGATTATCAATCCAAGGACCAGATCTATCCTTTCCCATAATTCCCTTGAAACTAATGTCATTATGATCACTAAAATAAAAAGTGTTTTTCTACACAAACTTCTGTCACCTGCTTGCCTTATTCCCTAATAGCAGATATAGTATTGCACTTTCTCTCATTGGGACTTCAATGTACTGATTAAGAAAGCTTTTTTGAACACATTTAACAAACCCTTTCTCTTCCAGCCTCTTACAGTGTCAGAGTTCCAGTCGATCCATAGAAAGTTAAAATCAACTACTATCACAACCTTATGTTTTTTGCCACAGTTTGCAATCTCTCTACAAATTTGCTCCTCTGAATCCTGCGGACTATTGGGTGGTCTATAATATAACCCCCTTAATATGGTCACACCTTTCTTATTCCTCAGTTCTACCCATAAAGCCTCCCTAGATGAAGTCTCCAGTCTGTCCTGACTGACATTTTCCCTGACTAGTAATGCCACCCCTCATCCTTTAAGCTCTCACACTTTTTTGCTAAACACTGAGCTACCAGTCCTGCCCCTCCTGCAAACAAGTCTCACTAATAGCTGCAGTGTCATAATTCCACATGGTGATCCATGCCCTAAGCTCATCCACCTTTCCTACAATACTCCTTGCATCGAAATATCCCCAGCTCAGAACACTAGTCCCACATTCTTAACCTTTCAATTCCTGACTTTGTATGTAGGCTGAGCAATATCTTTCTCCACAAACACTGCACTATCTGTTCTACCACTCTGGTTCCCAGCCCCCTGCAATTCTAGTTTAATTGTCCCCCCCCCTCCCCCCGGTGTGGCACTAGCAAATCTTCCCACTGGGATATTAGTCCACCTTCAGTTCAGGTGTAATCCATCCTTTCTATACAGATCCCACGTTCCCTGGAAAGGAGCCTAATGATCCAAAAATTCTGAAGCCCTCACTGCTGTACAAACTCCTTAGCCATGTGCTAAACTGTATGATCTTTCTATTTCTTGCCTCACCAGCAAGAGGCTTGGGTAGCAATCCTGAAATCACAACCCTGGCGATCCTGTCCTTTATCACAGCACCCAGCTCCCTGAGCTCTCTGTGCAGGACCTCATCACCCCTCCTACACATGTCATTAGTACCGATGGCTACTTATCCTCCCTCTTAAGAATGCCGTGGACTCAATCCGAGATATTCCTGACCCAGTCAATAAACCAACTGAGAAACTTGTTCTCATCCACAGAACATGAGGAATTCCTCCCCCTCCCACTTTCAAATCTCTTACTAGCTCTTCCTTCAGTTAGTCCTGACGAAGGCTCTCGGCCCAAAATGTCGACTATACCTCTTCCTAGAGATGCTGCCTGGCCTGCTGTGTTCACCAGCAATTCTCATCCACAGAACCTCCTTTCTGTTCCCCTAATCAATGAATCCCCTATCACTACAGCTCATCTCTTCTCCCCCTTCCCTTCGGAGCCAAAGGACCAGATACAGTGCCAGAACCTGACTGCTGTGACTTTCCTCTGCTAGATCATTCCCCACTGCAGTAAATGGTTTCAGTGATGTCAGACTTCATCAGGCAGATTAGAAAAGCAGAAGTTCCTTTCAAAGTAAAGAGTCTATGCAGACATTTAATGGATATGTTTCGATCTGAGTTAGTTCATTGGAATAAAGGCTGAAACATGCTGCCCAGTCTGGAAATCTAATCAATATGTTAAGAAAAGACTGACTGCTAAAATCAGGGCATCTCAGTATCTTTACACTGCTGGCAAACAGTTAGTGATCCAAACCAAGAAAAATACAGTACTCTGCAAAAGTCTGGGGCGCATATATACGGTATAGCTAAGGTGCACAGTACTGTACAGTACTAAATACAGGCAGTCCCTGTGTTACACAGGGCTGTGTTCCTGAGAGCTATCCTTAAGTTGATTATCTCCACAAGTCAAAAACTGTTTTCTACTGCAACCCATACTGTTTCACTCTACATACACTTGGTCTAATTCTTTCATCCCATTGAATATTAACTATAATGGTACCCATAGTTAAAATAATGGAATAATACTGTGTCCAGTTATAAATGAACACTATGAAACATTTATTATTATCATTATTATTATTATTATTATCATTACTAGCTTGAAAACTGTTTTAGAAATGTATAGGAGAATTCGTATAATGTCAGATTTCCATGTCAAGTCATTCAAAACCTCGTTAGCTCCTGTATTAGAAAACGTCACAGGGTTTATGATAGCATTCCTTACTGTGGGTTTTCCCACTAAACAAAACAGAAGATATGATTATAATTCACCTATGATTGTTCATAACTAAAATTACTTGAGACGCACAGCAGACAATCTTATTTAAACGACCAACCTTCATTAAAATACTATTATGCTGCGGGTGTGCATTCAATCCCACTTATGGAATTTTGTTCTGTTGAAGTAATTTCAGAAGCAATGTGCAATAAATTCTCATTACTATACAGTGTATTTAGTGACATTGTCTAGGAAGGAATTTCAAGACTAATATGTTTCCACTGTCAGGGATATCAGTAATCAGAAGAGACAGATTTAAGTTAAGTTTCAAAAGAAGAGGGAAGTAGATAAATGTGATCAGCAAAAAGGTGATGATCGCAGATTAAATGTTAACATTGAAAAAGAAATTAGATCCATACTTGAATGGAAATGCTAGGAACTATGGGAGGCAATAATTCCACATCTTTCAAAGAATTGACTTGACAAAATTCTCCTGTGCTGTCAGATTCTATGATTCAATGGTGTGAATCATGAACCGTGTTGGAAAGTTATCTCTACACTGCCCACTCACATCGCCAGTCTTCACATGGACTTACCTTATACAGAAAGCAAACTGCTAATTCAGAAAGATGACCTTAAGATAATTGCTTAACACTGGACTGGCAATAATAAAAATGAAAAGTTCTGGAAAAAAAAACAACAAAAACAATTTAAACTTAAATATTAGCTCTGTTTTTTTCCCACTGTTGATGCCACCTGACCCTCGAGATATTTCCTACATTTTCAGTTTATATTACAGATCTTACCACTTTAATTCCCACTTGAAGCCGAATGGAGTCAGCAATTTGATACCTCTGGAGAAAGCAGCGACTGATGATTACCACAAGAAGGAAATAGCTCAGTAATTCTGGCCACTGAAAATGGTGTCACTATTGACAAGACAATACTGAGGTATGTCTGCTTGTCTTTGTTAAAACCGTACCAAACAGTTTTACCCTAATTAAAATATCCTACTAAATAACTACCAAATTGAAGTGAAAGAATTTCAAACATAACTGCTTGAATTGATTAGTGGAATAGTCTGCTAAAAGTTTGAACTGATGATTTACAATGATATTCTGAACACAAGAGATTCTGAAGCTGTTGGAAATCCAAAGCAACACACACATAATGTGGGAGGAACTCAGCAGATCAGGCAGTATCTATGGAAATGAATAAACTGTTGACGTTTCGGGCCAAGACCCTTCTTCAGGACTCAAGAATGATATTGTGAGATATAATGCTCATTTGTAGGAGCTCAGTTTGAGTCCCAACTTTACTCACTCACCACTGAGAACATGGTACAATTGCAATGGTGAAGTCATTGAGGTCTAATCAAATAGCACACACTGGGTACCTTCATCCTCTGGATACCTCAGCTTATCTAAAACTCTGCTTCCCATCTTTATCCCGCATTTTTGCATGCCTACACTGGTTCTTAGTGCCACAGATCTGAAATTCTCTTCACTCCCTATGGAATTGATAAATTGGTTTATCATTGTCACTGAGGTACAGTGAAAAGCATTGTTTTGCACACCACCCATGCAGATTATTTTGGCATATTGAGGTAGTACAGGTGAAAACAATAACAGAATGCATAATATAGTGTTACAGTTACAGCGCTCACAAGCAATAAGGTGCAGGACCATGACGAGGTAGAGGAATGTCTGGTCAAGATTGGGAAGTCTTAACCATAGCAATGACTCACTCCTCAACCTGACTCCAACCTTTCACGCTTTGCCCCACAACTTTCAGGCACCTCTGCCTAAGGCTCTCCCGTTATCACACTTTTCTCTTCACCACCCTTCTAGAGATCAGTATTTAATTGCTCCTCTGAACAATTTCGTCTTTAAGTTCTGATGAGAGGTTGCAGTCTGAATCATTGACTTTCACCTTCCACAGCTGCAGCCTGACCTCTTGGCTCTTTCCAGTATTTTCTGCTTTCTTCGCTTTGGGTGTTTGACGGTCTTTGTAGTGTATGATTTTTAAACGGGTTAAATTGTGTTACTTTGTTTTTGGCTGCGAATCTCAAGGTTGTATACAGTATAGATACTTACAGTACATAATAAATGTACTTCGAACGTTTGCTCAGATTTTTAGTTATTTTTGATTTTCATCCACGTCTTCATGGTGCTGAAGAACGCTTATCGAGCCATCTGTTAAAGCAAAAGTGGTGTATGATCTCCTTCTGTCTATTGACTTGCATAAGGGGCAATTATATAATGACTCCCAGTAATGCTAGGAGCACTAGTAATGAGACAAGACAATAAGTTTACAGCCCAGCTAAGTTCAGGTGAAGGTTACACTGGACAGCAATTTTTTTCGGAAGTTCTACTTCCTCAGGAATTTTTGTGATTATGATAGACCTGATGAAGCTAAACACAAATATAATTTCAGACTATTTGGATCCTGGATGAATTTAGCAAAACAAGAAATTCACTTTTATTGAATCTAGTGCATTTAATTGCATAATGGTGCAGATGATTTGCAATAGTTCAACTAAGCTAAAAATGTTTTGTTGATGATTTTCATTTGCACTTAGTGTCTGAGGCTTCTTGCTTAGGTGTCCCACAATAATCAGCCAGCATTGATGGATTTCTGTTGCCCTGATACCACTTCTCCATCACCACAATGTCCTAGTGAAACCTTTCACCATGTTCATCTCCAACAGCACCAAGATTTGTGAGGAAGAAGTCTAATTGGGAATGCAGAAAATAAGTCTTCAGTGACATTTTGCACTTCATGAGTTTGTATGCTTGAAGGATGTTGTCAACCATCTGCATGTAGTTTGCCACTCTGTAGGTGCCCAGAAAAATTTCAACAACATCCTTGAATGGCTTCCATGTGATTTTCTCAAGTCCCACTAGAGAATATTTGAGCAGGTCATTGATAACCTGTTTGATTTGTGAACCAGCAAAAATGACTTCCTTAATCTTGGCATCAGTTATCCTGGAAATATCTGTCTCGAATATTGAAATCCTTCATGGAAATTTTTGTGCCTGGGGGTGAAAGCAGATTCCATCTTTGCAGTCTTGAACCCAGTAATTCTGCTTTTGCCTTTGACAAACCCAACTCTCTGAGCGGGTCATTAAATTCAGATTGAGTTATCAGTTGAGGCTCACTTGAGCATAAGGAGTTCAAAATCTGTATCAGTATCAGTGTTGTTTTCTATTTCAATACAACTTAAATTATGGGCAACATTTTAATTGACTTAGAAACATAGAAAACCTACAGCATAATACAGGCCCTTTGGCCCACAAAGATATGCCAAACACGTCCCTACCTTAGAAATTACCCACAGCACTCTATTTTTCTAATCTCCATGTATCTATGCAAAAGCCTCTTAAAAGACCCTATCGTATCTGCCTCCACCACCGTTGCTGGCAGCCCATTCCATGCACTCACCACTCTCTGCGTAAAAAACTTACCCCTGACATCACCTCTGTACCTACTCCCAAGCACCTTAAACCTGTGCCCTCTTCTGACAGCTACTTCAGCCCTGGGATAAAGCCTCTGACTATCCACACAATCGATGCCTCTCATCATCTTATACACGTCTATCAGGTCACCTGACATCCTCCATCGCTCCAAGGAGAAAAGACCGAATTCACTCAACCTGTTTTCATAAGGCATGCTCCCCAATCCAGGCAACATCCTTATAAATCTCCTCTGCACCCTTTCTATGGTTTCCACATCCTTCCTGTAGTGAGGCAACCAGAACTGAGCACAGTACGCCAAGTGGGGTCTGAACAGGGTCCTGTATAGCTGTAACATTACCTCCCAGCTTCTAAACTCAATCCCACGGTTGGTGAAGGCCAATGCACCATATGCTTTCTTAACCACAGAGTCAACCTGCGCAGCTTTAGCGTCCTGTGGACCCGGACCCCAAAATCCCTCTGATCCTCCACACTGCGAACAGTCTTACTATTAATGTTATATTCTGCCATCATATTTGACCTACCAAAATGAACCACTTCACACTTATCTGGGCTGAGCTCCATCTGCCACTTCTCAGCCCAGTTTTGCATCCTATCAATGTCCCACTGTGACATGCATTTCTAAATGACAATAAATGAGGACTGAGTGTCCTCATAATCTAAAAAAAGTACAGTCTCTCCTCTTGTGGCTTATCTACATATTGTGTCAAGAAACCTTCCTGAGCACACCTAACAAACTCCATCCCATCTATACCCTCTGCTCTAGGGAGATGCCAATCGATATTTGGGAAATTAAAATCTCCCACCACGACAACTCTGTTATTATTACACCTTTCCAGAATCTGTTTCCCTACCTGCTCCTCGATATCCCTGTTACTATTGGGCGGCCTGTAAAAAACACCCAGTAGAGTTATTGACCCCTTCCTGTTCCTAACCTCCACCCACAGAGACTCCAAAGATAATCCCTCCATGACGTCCACCTTTTTTGCAGCCGTGACACTATCTCTGATCAACAGTGCCATGCCCCCACCTCTTTTGCCTCACTCCCTGTCCTTTCCGAAACATCTAAAACCTGGCACTTGAAGTAACCATTCCTGTCCCTGAGCCATCCAAATCTCTGTAATGACCACCACATCATTATTCCAAGTATTGATCCATGCTCTAAGCTCATCTACTTTGTTCACAAGACTTCTATTACGAATTGAAATAACAAATATAGCTGATTATTCTTAAAAGAATGGTGTATGAAAAGGAAATTTCATGGCAATTTTCATGATCAGCAGCCTAAAATCTATAAGGTAAACCCAAAAGTAATCAAGCAGCGAAATCTTTGTTGTCCAGTTATCAACCTGAAACATCAACTATCACAGAAGTTGTTCGGTCTACTGGCCCTAGTCCATAAGACTACAGCTCCTGGAAACACTGATTTTTAAATATATGAAGGAATCTTCCAATGCATATGTGTAACTCAAAGTAAGTTAACAAATCTCATTTAACCATTTTGGAACATAAGAAACAGGAGAAGGAGTTAGCCAGTTGGCCTCTCAAGCCTGCTGGCTACCCCATAGGATCATGGCTTCAACAACTACTTCTCTGTTCTTTCTTCATACACCATGACTCCCTGCAGTTCAAGTGTCCTTCAATTCCCCCCACCCCATATCTACTTAGAGACTCCACTTCCACAACTTTTTGAGGTAGAGATTTTCACAGATTCCCAACACTGTAATCTTTGTGATTTTCTAAACTGTCAAAGCCTTATTCTGAAAGTATAAATCCTCGTTCTGGATACCCACTTTGGTGGAAACATACTCTCAGCATCCACTTGGCAACTCTCCAAACAATCAAATGTTTCAACAAGATTGCATTATATTCTTCTACATTATATGAGGATATACTCAACCTTTCCTCCTATTCCTTCATCCCAGGAATCGTTCAAGTGAACCAAGAAAAACATTTCCTTTGTTAAATATGGAGACCAAAACTGTACATGTAAAACTTTGACAAACTTCTATAGATGTATGGTGGAAAGTATGCTGACTGGTTGCATCACAACCAGGTATGGAAACACCAATGCCCTTGAATGGAAAATCCTACCAAAAATATTGGATATAGCTCAGACAATCATGGATAAAGCCCTTCCCACCATTGAGCACATCTACATGGAGTGCTGTCACAGGGAAGCAGCATCTATCATCAGGGATCCCCACCACCCAGGTCATCCTCTCTTGTCGTGCTGCCATCAGGAAGAAGGTACAGGAGCCTCTGGACCCTCGCCAGTAGGTTCGGAAACAGTTATTACCCGTCAGCTATCAGGCTCTTGAACTCATGGGGATAACTTCACTTGCCTATCACTGAACTGTTCCCACAACCTATGGACTCAATTTCAAGGACTCTTCACCCCATGCTCTCAATATTTATTTTTTATTTATTTATTATTATTATTTATTTTTTCTTTTGTATTTGCACAGTTTGTTGTCTTTTGCACACTGATTATTTGCCACCCTGTTGAGCACAGTTTCATTGATTCTGTTATGGCTCCTAGATTTACTGAATATGCCCGTAGGAATTGTATATGGTGACATATATGCACTTTGATAATAAATTTACTTAGAACTTTGAACGTACTCTCCAGATGCAGTCACATCAGTGCTTGTGAACTTGCATCACACCTACCCCATTTTTATGTTTATACTTCTTGGATTAAGGCCAATGTTTAATTAGCCTTTCAAATTTCTTTCTACATCTGCATGATAACTTTTTGTGTTTCATGTATGGGAGCTCTGAGGTCCCTTTGAGTTGCAATTTTTTTGTTCTCTCTCTCTCTCTCTCTCTCTCTCTCTCTCTCTCTCTCTCTCTCTCCCTCCCTCCCTCCCTCTCTCTCTCTCTCTCTCTGTATAATTGAAACCTTTTTTATTTCTGCCTTTCAACCATACAGTTGCCACAGGACACTCCATATGTCAAATTCTTACTCATTCACTTAATCTTTCTATATTCATGAAATAGAAAAATGAACATAAAACAACAAGCCCTCCAGCCCACAAAGTCAGAGTCAAGCATAGTACTGAATTAAACTACATTTATTGATTTATTTATTGAGCTACAACCCGGAACCGGCCTTTCTGGCCCTTCAAGCCACACTGCCCAGCAACCCCCAATTTAACCCTAGCCTAATCAGGAGAACATTTACATTGACCAGTTAAGCTACCAAAACTGTATGTCTTTGGACTGCAGGAGGAAACTGGAGCACACGGAGAAAACCCTTGTGGTCACGGGGAGAATGTAAAAACAACTTACAGACAATGGCGGGAATTGAACCTGAGTTGCTGGTACTGTAATGTGTTTTGCTAACCACCATGCTACTGTGCTGCCCCAATCTCTTTTGTCTTTATATGATCCATATTCCTCAATTCCCTGTAGATTGATGTGTCTATCTAACAGCCTCTTAATTGATACTATTATATCTGCTTCTACCACTACCCTTGGCAACCTATTGCAGGCACCACCATTCTCTGTGTAAAACAACTTGTTCTGCATATCTCCTTTAGATTTTCCACAAATAACTTTAAAATGCATGTCCTCTAGCACTTGGCATCTCTACCCTGGAAAAATGCTTCTCATGTTTCAATCAGGTCTCAGCCTCCAACACTCCAGATAAAACAACTTAAGTTGTTCTGACCTCTCCTTATAGCTCATAACTTCTAATCTGGGACATCCTGGTAAACTTCTTCTGCACCCTTTCGGAAGCCTCTGTGTCCTTCTTGTAATGGGGTGACTAGATCTGTACATAATATTCCGAAGGTTTATGCAATTGCAATATGACTTCTTGACTCCAATACTCAATATCCCAACCAATGAAAGTAAGCACCTTCTCTTCTATACCATCATCTCTACTTACTTGGCTATTTTCAGGGAGGAGATTCTTTGTCCAAGATCATAGTAGGTAGATCATCATAAGATTCAGAATTTAAGGTCTTTGTGCCTTTCTCAAAACCTGTTAACCCACATTCCTCTGTATTAATCAGCAAATATGACTAGAGTACATTCTATCCTTTCATCCAAGTCATGAGAATAGACTATAAATAGTTGAGGCCTCAACAACGATCTTTATGGCAACTCATTAGCTACTGATTGCATATCCAGGTATCACCCACTTAGCCCAACTCAGCTTTCTTTTGGTTAGACTACCTCCTCTATCCAAGCCAATATTTTAACCCCAACTCTTATGTACTTAGCTTGAGAATGGTATTATAATGCTGTTCCTGTTCCCTGTCTGGTTACAGCTTCCCTTTGCTACAATGACAACTTAATCTAATTACACACACTTAATTCCAATTCTTACTTGCACTTCATTTACCCAGAACCCTGTGAGAATTGCTCTGAAAATTACAAAATATGCCTTTAGAAGTAAAATTGTGAATCTTTTCAGAACTTTTTTCTGATTTGCATTAAAAGTGAGTGTTGGTGTACTATAAAAAGCCTCTTCAAGTGACCTTCTAGCTTCCCTTCAAACCACCTTTGACTCTCCTTCTTCTCAGCTTTAACCTTTGCCTGCTTGCCCTCAGTGCCTCTACCATGGGGAAAAGATTCTGACCATCTAAAAAACAAGAAATTTTGCAGAAACTTGAAACCCAAAGAAAAACTCAGCCGGTCAGAAATGAACGAACAGTCAATGTTTCGGGCCATCTACCCCATCTGTGTCTCTTATCATTTTCACTGTATGATCCTACCAGATCACCCATCAGTCTCTTTCATTTCTCGGTAATTAAATCCAGCCCTATCCAATCTCTTCTCACAACTAAAGTCCTCCACTCCAGATCAGAATCAGATTTAATATCACCAGCATTCGTCTATGGCTGCACCTTTCTTTAAGCACATGACAACCGGACTGCTACAGGTTTGTTCTTGCTGACAACATCTCATGCACCATCAGTCTACAGGACATGACACTCAGGGACTTGGGCTATCTTTATTTGTGTGTGACTGTATGTTTACTGCCATCTTACATGTGCTATGTGTGCCTTGTGCTGTGTATGACTCTTGGTACTGTGTTTTGCACCTTGACCCCTGAGGTTCACTGTTTCATCTGACTGTACCCACAGGCATACATGTATGGTTGAATGACAACTGAACATGAACTTGAACCTAAATAACCTTTGCACTTTTCTCAGCGCAACAAAACCCTTCCTATAGTGTGGCAACTGGAACTGCATACGATACAGCAAGTGCACTTTAACTTGTGTTTTGAAAGCTTCCAACACAACATCTCAACTTTTTTTATTCCATTTCCTGACAAATAAAGACGACCATGCCCTATGCCTTCTTCACCACCAAATCAAAGTTGCTACTTTCAGGAAATTACAGACCTGACCCCAAGTTCCCTTTGTTCATCAGCATTCCTTTCACACTCCCAGCTACTACATATGTTCTAAAAATTTTTGAGTTCTCAAAATGCATCAACTAAGACTTGACACGATCAAATTCCACCTGCCCACATTCTTCCCAAATTCCTATTTGATCTGTAGCCAGCCTTCCTCACTATCCACAACACCACTAATATTTAGGTCGTTTGCAAACTAATCATGCTATCTACATTCACAACCCAAGTTTTTAAAATATATCACAAACATCAAGGGTCCCAGCATTGTTTCTTTCAACCTTCCAATCAGAAAAATATCCCTCCGCCGCCTCCTAACACCAATAATTTTCACTCAATTAGCTAACTCACCTTGTATCCATCTTCTGCACCAGCCTAGCACATGGGACCATATCAGATGCCTACTAAAGACCATATAGAAAATATATTACCAATCATCATCAGTCTTCTTAGCTACCTTCTCAAAAACTCAGCAATTAATGAGGCAGCATCTTCCCCACTCAAAATTCTGCATAAAACACACACACAGATCTGTTAAGATACATGATAATTAACATTGTACATGAAGCAGAATTTCTAATGCTTATTCCTTTCTGGCAAATACTACAATTCAGGACAACACACTGAAGGGAAACAGCTTGAACTATGAACACCATAGAGCTTGTAAACTGGCACAACTAAGTAATTGGATAGACAGTGAAGTATGAATTTACTAAATGTTTAAGAGTAGGCATCAAGGCAGAGGGCAAATCTAAATCGAGGTCAGAATTGAATGGAACAATTTACAAAATTGGGATAAACAACCATTTTATGTTTGAAATGCTGAAGCTTACTCAGAAGTTCATGTAAAATTAGCTTATTTCAGTGATGCAAAATAGTGAAAGATTACAGAATTGCGTGAAAGAGAAATGTTGGAGAGTTACACAATTGAAGGAGCTTTTATTGTTGGGAAGTAAGTCAAGCCAGGTTGACCAGGAATCAGCTATATGCTGTGAACAATGGGAGAACGACAACAGAGTAAAGCTGCTGAGAGAGAGAGACCACAACAAGAGGACGCACATACAAAAAGCTGCCATGCCTCAGCCAAGACAAAAAGATGCACAGATTTTTTTTTCTTTCCCCAGTGTGTAATGAATATGTACATACACAGCTAAATCCTGCTTCGTTAACTCCCTCTCTTTAGTAAGAGCTAAATAGATATGAGAGTAGCATCCCTATGGAATTGGTAACTCAAAGCAGAAGCACAAGGGGAGATTCTTGGGGCAAATTGCAGATGCTTGTCCTTTCTATTTGTTCGTTCCTAGACTGTAGTCATTGCTGACAATGATCAATCAACACTTCTTGCCCCACAGAGTCAAGAATCAGCCACATTGTTCTTCCATGAGTCACTGTGTAAGAACTGTATATTTCCTTCCCTGATGGGTTGTTAACATGCTAATTTTATGGTTATCTACTTAGACCAATTTTATTTTTAATTCCAGAACTAAACTATCTGAATTTAACTTCCCTGCTGCTGTTGTTGGATTTGAACTGCATCGGTTGTGTAAAACCATGGCTACTGGTACTAACTGAAGTGCAATGCTGCCTTACCATGAAGAAATCTGGGGGGAAGAGAGGTACCATCATATGCCACCTGACTGGTTTTCCGTTAAATTATCTGAGGAGAATAGGTCAGAATCTGTTAGTTACCTATAACTTTTTCTACCTCAATTCTCTCTGCAAACTCCTCCCAGGTGATTATTTAACAGCCATGTTTACTTAAGAACATAAGAAATAGGAGCAGGAGTTGGCCACCTGGCCTGTCGAGCCTGCTCTGTCACTCAATAAATCATGGCTGATCTGGCCATGGGCTCATCTCCACCTACTTGCCTTTTCCCCATGACCCTTAATTCCCCTACAAAAAAACACACTTGTTATTTATGTTAAATGTTGTCCCAGCAGGCCTGGATTCTGAGAGTTTCTCTCCCGCCATACATCTTTACTGAAGAAATAACCTGCCTTATCTTGCCTCTCATTGGTACACCCCAATGGGAGTAATCCAGAGATGATCACCCTTGAGGACCTAATCAATATCTAGCTCCCGAATGTTTGCTCCTTGCACCATTCTGCTGCTGTAAAATACATTTCATTTCATGAAAAGGTAAATAATAAAACTGATCCTTATTTTGGTCTTGATGTGGGGCATAGACAGGGTGAATGCTCAGTCTTATGCTGAAGGGAATGGGAAGTAAAAAAATAAATGGCTTAGGCTTAAGGCGAGAGGAGAAAGGTTTAAAAGATACCTGAGTGGCAACTCCTTCATTCAGTGGGTGGTGCATAAATAAATGAGCTGCCCCAGAAAGTAGTTGAGGCAGTTGCAATGACAACATTTCAAAGATCTTTGCATCCGTAAAGCAAACAGCATTATGAAGGACCCCACGCACCCCTCTTACAAACTCTTCCCCCTCCTGCCATCTGGCAAAAGGCAACGAAGTATTCAGGCTCTCACGGCCAGACTATGTAACAGTTCCTTCCCCCAAGTCATCAGACTCTTCAATACCCAGAGCCTGGACTGATACCAACCTACTGCCCTCTACTGTGCCTAATATCTTGTTTATTATTTATTGTAATGCCTGCACTGTTTTGTGCACTTTATGCAGTCCTGGGTAGGTCTGTAGTCTAGTGTAGTTTTGCGTTGTTTTACGTGGTTCAGTGTAGTTTTTCTATTGTTCATGTAGCACCATGGTCCTAAAAAACGTTGTCTCATTTTTACTGTGTACTGTACCAGCAGTTATGGTAGAAATGGCAATAAAAAGTGACTTGACTTGACTTGACTCGTGTTAAGTATATGGATAGGAAAGGTGTAGAATGTTACGGGCCAGACATGGGGAAAAGGGACTCATTTAGGTGGGCACCTTGATTGGCACGGATAAGTTGGCCCAAAGAGCCTGTTTCCATGGTGTATAACTCTGTGAATTTAGTTATAGTCCTTCATCCCAAGATCTCATGTTGTGGAATGCATTAAATGATACCATTGTCACCTGCTGGTCTCTGAGCTTGAGACTGATACACACCCTGAAAACAGCTGCTTCTTGCCTCTCCCTGTCCTAAGAAATAATTATCCTCTTACTATCCTTAACTTGCTGTGATTGTAAGGAACCCAGAGTTCAAAAGGAAAGCACTTACATCCACACTGGTCTCCCAAGATTCTTCCAGCATCCTGAAGCTCCCAGCTGCTACAGTATATCCAGTTTCTCTACTGTCCAAAATATGTTAGAGAAGAAGCAGCCTGATCATGTGTGTTGTTGTATGACTACAGGGTGGATCTACTATCATTTCCAACTTTATCAGCAAGATTGGAAAGTTCTGCCCTCTCCCTTTTGAATGGCTCAGGGACCACACTTCAAAAGTATACTTGCAAGATGTGGAAACACAGAATGGGTACGACATGGATTGGAGGTTATACGGCCCATTGAGTCGTTACTGACCCATTGCAAGAGCAATCCAGCCATCTCATTTTCCTGCCCTTTAACCATGGTACTGCACATTCCTCTCTTTCAGATATTTACTCAGGAGGCTTTTGAATATGTCTCCTTTATCTGCATTGGTAACATGTTCCAAACCTGATCCGTTCACTCTGCATAAAGGGTATCTCCTGGTGTCACATTTGGTTCAAGGAGAGCAACCCCAGCTTCTTCAGCCTATCTGAGTAACTGGAGTCTCTCAAGCCAAGATCATTTTGGCGAATCTCTTTTGCATTCTTGTCAAAGGCCTTCATATCTCTCCTAAAACATGGCTGAGAACAATGTTTCTGATTTGTCTGAACCAGAGATTTTTCAAAGTTCATCAGGAACACTTGCTCCTCTAAACTACAACTCTGCTTATGCATCTAAATTCCTATCAAACTGGGTCAGATATACTCTCATTCCATTAAAATTACCCCCTTTTTAATTGGTAAGTGTTACCATAAAGTGGTCTTTTATGAGATATTTTGGTTGCTGTTCACAAGTGCTCCCTGTTGAGAATTGCATTCATTTCCCGGCTTCCTTCCCAAAATCTCATTGCCATTGCACCAGAAATATACTGACTAAAACGTTCTCCTGAACACATTTCTGATCCCTTTTCCTCTCTCTGTCCCTTCGGTTATTGCTGTACATTTCTATGTTTAGTTCGTTAAATGTCCTCTATGTCACATCACTGCTTTGCAGAGCTCTGCAATATTTCTGGTAATATACATCTCAACATCCTTCTCACCAATTGCTGGCCTCTGGAATAGTCCCAGTACCATAATCCACAAAAGTCAGCAGATATATTCTGTCCATGATCCTTCTAAGGTACCTTCTCTCACTCTTACACTGCAATACTCCCTTTAATCAATACACGCTCTCTCCTCTTTTTAATTCCTACTTTCCTAAGTGTATTGATCATGGAATAATTAAAACCAATTTCTCCCCATTTCATTGCCAAGCCCATATTATTGTTATCCCATGCAGTAAGTTGTTCACCAGCTTTACTTACAGCACAAAATGCTGGAGGAATTCAATTGGTCAGACAATATCCAAGGAAGGGAATTAACACTCGATGTTTCTGGCCAAGACCTTTCAGCTGGTTGTTCAATCCTGATGAAGGGTCTTGACCTGAATTGTCAACTGTTAATTCCTCTCCTTAGATGCTGCTGGCCTGTTCAGTTCCTCCAGCATTTTGTGTGTGTCGCTCTGGATTTCAAGCAGCTGCAGAACCTCTTGTGTTCTTGTTTACGGCACTTCTTTGCATTTACGTACATGCATTGGGTATTTACCCGAGACATTGCTGTGCTCAGCTCATTTAGTCTATTCAGAGCAATCTCATCAATCATATTTCCCCATGTTTCCTGGTTACCAACTTACTTTCACATAACCAGTAACAACAGACAGACTTGAGTGGAGCACCAACACAGAGACAGTATACCAGAAGGGCAGAGTTGCCTCTACTTCCTGAGGAGACTGAGGTCCTTTGGAGTATGAAGGCCTCTCCTTTACATGTTCTACCAGTCTGTCACCAGTACAATCTTCTGGTGGTGTGCTGGGGCAATGGCATCAACACGGGTGATGTCAACAGGCTCAATAAACTGATTAGATTCTGTTATGAGAGTCAAACCATACACACTGGAGGCTGTAGTACAGCAAAGGACCCAACAGAAAATCCTGGCAATCCTGGACAATGTTTCTCACTCTCTGCATGCCACTTTGGCTGAACAGAGGAGCACTTTTAGTAATAGACTGAGACAACTGCGCTGCTCCAAAGAGCGCTAAATGAGGTCATTCTTACCCTCGGCCATTAGGCTCTATAATGAGTCAACCTATAGCCAGGGAAGTAATGACCCTCTCCTGTTAGACTGTTTAATGTAACTTACTTTTTATTTATTCTTACTTTTCTTCTAAGATTGTATATCTGTTAATTTGTAATGCTACTGTGACATTGAAATTTCCTTTGTGATCAGTCAAGGATCTATCTATCTAACCCTCCAACAACACACTTCCCCTGCCACTAACTTACACTAGGAGGAACTCTTATAATTGCTAGTTAACCTACCAGCATATCCTTGATCTTCATGAAACTCCCAGAAACCACACACAGTCATAGGGAGAACATGGAGATTCATCTCAGTCAAGTTCAAAGGTCAGTATTGGAATCAAATCACTGAGGCTCTGAAGTGTTAGCACTACCTGCTGCACCATTGTGCTTCCTTGACCTGTAACATTAACCTGTGGGAAGATAAAACAGAGCTGCTCACTGCCCTCCTGCTTCAAATTCACATACATATCAAGTCTGTAAATTGTTCCTTAATCTGCCAAGTGCCAACACATCCCAGAGAGGACAGAACCATCAGTATGTTTAGTTTTTGAAGTGCACTGAATTACAATAAGATGATTACGAATATCTTAAGAGTGGAGAAATTATCACAGTTGACCACTTTTTTCTATGGAAAAACAAAGTGAATTGTATTTGTTGCCTGGTGCTTAGACATGAAATACAACTCAGTGCTCTCCTGACTGGAAAGTCAATAAGATAATTACAAACCTTCTCATATTGTGTCAGGCATAGTTTAAAATAATCCAAACTGTCAACTTTTCATTCAAGGTTGAATGCTCAGAGCAACAGAGGTGGCACAATTTGAATAATTTAATACTAAATAAAAAATTACTCAGTAGTCACACCATCCAAGACCCAAAACCATAGAACCATAGAAACTACAGCACAGAAACAGGCCTTTTGGCCCTTCTTGGCTGTGCCGAACCATTTTCTGCCTAGTCCCACCCGACCTGCACACGGACCATATCCCTCCATACACCTCCCATCCATGTATCTGTCCAATTTATTCTTAACTGTTAAAAAAGAACCCGTATTTACCACCTCGTCTGGCAGCTCATTCCATTCTCCCACCACTCTCTGTGTGAAGAAGCCCCCACTAATGTTCCCTTTAAACTTTTCCCCTCTCACCCTTAACCCATGTCCTCTGGTTTTTTTCTCCCCTTGCCTCAGTGGAAAAAGCCTGCTTGCATTCACTCTATCTATACCCATCATAATTTTATATACCTCTATCAAATCTCCCCTCATTCTTCTACGCTCCAGGGAATAAAGTCCTAACCTATTCAACCTTTCTCTGTAACTGAGTTTCTCAAGTCCCGGCGACATCCTTGTAAACCTTCTCTGCACTCTTTCAACCTTATTTATATCCTTCCTGTAATTTGGTGACCAAAACTGAACACAATACTCCAGATTTGGCCTCACCAATGCCTTATACAACCTCATCATAACATTCCAGTTCTTATACTCAATACTTTGATTAATAAAGGCCAATGTACCAAAAGCTCTCTTTACGACCCTATCTACCTGTGACGCCACTTTTAGGGAATTTTGTATCTGTATTCCCAGATCCCTCTGTTCCACTGCACTCCTCAGTGCCTTACCATTAACCCTGTATGTTCTACGTTGGTTTGTCCTTCCAACGTGCAATACCTCACACTTGTCAGTATTAAACTCCATCTGCCATTTTTCAGCCCATTTTTCCAGCTGGTCCAAGTCCCTCTGCAGGCTCCGAAAACCTTCCTCACTGTCTACTACACCTCTAATCTTTGTATCATCAGCAAACTTGCTGATCCAATTTACCCATTATCATCCAGATCATTGATATAGATGACAAATAACAATGGACCCAGCACTGATCCCTGTGGCACACCACTAGTCACAGGCCTCCACTCAGAGAAGCAATTCTCTACCACCACTCTCTGGCTTCTTCCATCGAGCCAATGTCTAATCCAATTTACCACCTCTCCATGTATACCTAGTGACTGAATTTTCCTAACTAACCTCCCATGCGGGACCTTGTCAAAGGCCTTACTGAAGTCCATGTAGACAATATCCACTGCCTTCCCTTCATCCACTTTCCTGGTAACCTCCTCGAAAAACTCCAATAGATTGGTCAAACATGACCTACCACGCACAAAGCCATGTTGACTCTCCCTAATAAGTCCCAGTCTATCCAAATGCTTATAGGTTCTGTCTCTTAGTACTCCCTCCAATAACTTACCTATTACCGACGTTAAACTTACTGGCCTATAATTACCCAGATTACTTTTCGATCCTTTTTTAAACAACGGAACAACATAAGCCACTCTCCAATCCTCCGGCACCTCACCTGTAGACAGTGACATTTTAAATATTTCAGCCAGGGCCCCTGCAATTTCAACACTAGTCTCCTTCAAGGTCCAAGGGAACACCCTGTCAGGTCCCAGGGATTTATCCACTTTAATTTTCCTCAAGACAGCAAGGACCTCCTCCTTTTCGATCTGTACAGTTTCCATGGTCTCACTACTTGTTTCCCTTAATTCCATAGACTTCATGCCAGTTTCCTTAGTAAATACAGACGCAAAAAACCTATTTAAGATCTCCCCCATTTCCTTTGGTTCCACACATAGCCGGCCACTCTGATCTTCAAGAGGACCAATTTTATCCCTTAAAATCCTTTTGCTCTTAATATACCTGTAAAAGCTCTTTGGATTATCCTTCACTTTGACTGCCAAGGCAATCTCATGTCTTGTTTTAGCCCTCATGATTTCTTTCTTAAATATTTTCTTGCACTTCTTATACTCCTCAAGAACCTTATTTACTCCCTGATTCCTATACACGTCATACAACTCCCTCTTCTTCTTTATCAGAGTTGCAATATCCCTTGAGAACCAAGGTTCCTTATTCCTATTCACCTTGCCTTTAATCCTGACAGGAACATACAAATTCTGCACTCTCAAAATTTCTGCTTTGAAGCCTTCCCACCTACCGATCACATCCATGCCAGAGAACAACCATACTTTTTAGATCCTTTCTCATTTCTTCAAATTTGGCCTTCTTCCAGTTCAGAACCTCAACCCTAGGACCAGATCTATCCTTGTCCATGATCAAGTTGAAACTAATGGTGTTATGATCACTGGAACCAAAGTGCTCCCCTACACAGACTTCTGTCACTTGTCTTACCTTGTTTCCTAACAGGAGATCCAATATTGCATCCCCTTTAGTTGGTCCCTCTATATATTGATTTAGAAAACTTTCCTGAACACATTTTACAAACTCTAAACCATCTAGACCCCTAACAGTATGGGAGTCCCAATCAATGCATTGAAAATTAAAATCCCCTACCACCACAACTTTTTTCAAATCTAAATTGAAGTTGTCAAAAAACAAAATCTAATTTTTATCACTGCCAGGGACTAAACTTTGAGGTAATACTCAGCTCTGCACTGAACTGAGGCTGACAGTATGGCCTGTTCTGGCCTTCGTGTCTATAGACTCACTTTTGTTCTGAATGGTATTTGTTTACTTTTATTGTTTATATGATTTTCTATTTTTTTTCTCTCTGTGCTTTGGGTGTTTGATGACCTTTTTTATGGGTTCTTTTGGGTTTATTTGTTTTGTGCTTGCCTCAAGCAGTCGAATCTCAAAGTTGTATAATGTATATATACTTTGATAATAAATATACTTTGAACTTCGAACTTTTGAACTTTAATTTTGACCGCTGAAGAATTGTCTAAGCTTATATCTCTAATGATGATCTAATTTTCAAGTATTAAATTTTGAGTTTTAATTGAACTGTTACAGAGGGCATATGTGGAACAATTTCATTGATCACAGGTCATAAACGAATAATGGATGAACTCAACTTTTCAATCTAATTTTTTAATTGGCAAACCAGTCATTAATTTTACCAAGACAGTATATGTGTTCATTCAGTAATGAGCACACATTCTTCTTGTCTGTTTGGGTATCATTCAAGTTTTTGTATTGCTTACCTCAGTTCACTCCTCATCTTCTTCATACAAATAGCTCTTTGCAAATAATTTTAGAGGCCTCCTCGGGCAAATTATTCCACAGAGAGGGAAACATAGCTGTAATATGGAAGGTGAAAACGTTTATATCTGCATCTGCCTTCAAAAGCATTTATTAATACATTTAAAAAAATCATTTTAATCAGCAATGCCACACAAGATCTTACGTCGATCTACTGATTTAATCATCCATCCAAACAATCATCTGTCAATTGATTAATCTACTTGAATATTGGAAAAATAGAAGTGAAGTTAATAATTGTGATAGAATGGCTGCACTGGTCAATTGCATAACATGATTCATGTTTAAGTCTAGGGAAACCTGGGTAGTTTTGCTTGGGAGAGGTTGGGAGCAATCAGCAACGCAGGTTCCTTTCGGACATAAAGATAACCTATTGGGATAGGGATATCAATAGAAACAAAACATGGTCTCTATAGGATTACAATATCAAATCAACTGACTTTAAGTGTTATTGTCGTGGTGAAAGACAACACAGAAACATACTGAGCCCAGTTGACCATCAAGCACTCATTTACACTAATCTTACCCTAACCCATTATATCCACCCCACCCCCACCCCCACGATGTGCCCATCATTTGCTGTCAGATTCTACCATTTACCCATAGGCTAGGACTGGCTCACCACCAAACTTGCGTGTCTACAGCTTGTGGAAGGAAAACAGAGCACCCTGAGGAAACCTAGAGACATGGGAAAATGTGCAAACTCCATGCAGACAGGGATCTGGCCTAACTTCCACGATTAAGCGTTCCAGCCTCAAAATGAAGAACAAGATATAGATTCCCAGTACTTTGATCCCTCCGCTCCTCATTTGATTGGTTTGCCAGTTGTTAAATCTTGGAAATTAGGTCAGTAGTGTAGTGGTTAGTGCAACACTTTACAGGACACCAGCTGTAGGATTGGGATTTGATTCCCACTGGACTGTAAGGAATTTATACGTTCTCCCCATGACCGAGTGGAATTCCTCCAGGTTCCTTAGTTTCCTTTCCTATTCCAAAAGCGTGTGGTTATGGTGAGGGAGTTGTGGGCATGCTGTGTTGGTGCAAGAAGTGTGGCAACACTTACAATCCTCTCTGATTTGATTTGATGCAAACGATGCATTTCACTCTATGTTTCAATATTTGAAGCCTCTGTCAGTCTGGGTCGACCATGGATGTAGAGTCCTAGCTGTCTAGATACACAAGCCTGGGCAGTACGATACGGAGAAGAAGCTGTTGCCCATGTAGCAAGCTCCCTCTTTCAATGCATCTGATGAACCCAAGGGAACGGCACAGGCCGATACAGTTTGGCTCCTGCAGTGACACAGGAGTTGCCAGTCAGCATCGAACTCGAGGTAGGACTGCCTTAAGGACTCCAGCTCTGGATTTTTTCCTCTAGATTTTCTCCTGAAGACCTTCCCCACGAGTGGGCATAGCAGCAAGGCAGTGGAGGTTTGAGATCAGAGTCTTCCTTCTCCTTGATGAGCTGCCAACCGCGGCTGACGAGCCCCGTCTGCCTGAAATGATTGGTTGCAAGATGGCAGTAACTCACCTTTTCCCTTTCTCCTACCAGTAAAGATGGTTTCACTGGGCTTAGTAACTAAGCCACACCTGAAGGCCAGGAGCTGGACTTGGGTACCAGAGGCTATATGAGGTACACGCCATTAATAGGTAGTGGGAGCTTGTCCCCATTTCCACCCCAGCTATAACAATCTGAAGGAATTAGGGACAGATGACAAATAAAGCTAATCTTTATCTTTATCTCGGACAAGGAAGATGGTTGTTGCTGCAGCATCCTGAGTTCGTGAATTTGACTGAGGCCTCTGAGATGCTCACCCTGGAACTTTTGCTTGCCCCATCACTTTATCCCAAGCATGCCACTCTGTCAATGGACGTGTCCCCACCGGGATCCCCTGGAGCGCTGCTTACCCACAACACTCCAGTAAAACGCTGCCTTACAGGTCTGTGTGAATAGTTCTGTACATCCTGCAAATTTATCCCCACTAACGGCTTGTTTCACCCATTTAATTAGTCATGTTTAACGAATAAAATGCTCCCATTTCTCATTTAGCGCAAAATAATTAGTTAAGTCAAAATTTGCAGATTAAAGGCTGAATGAGATGGGGAGGACTGTCGTGTATTTAATGCATGAAAGATGATGCACTGTAAAAAAAAATTCATAATTCAAAGACACCTACCCCAAGAATCAATGCTGTTTTAACATAATTCTTTTTAGCCAATCAAATATAAAAAATTGTAAAATACAAGCCTAATACATGAAAAATCATCACAATCCTGTCAGTGAAGAGAACTATCCTGCCAGGTTCTGTTGTATGGGTAAAGGGGATCTCTTTCTGTATCGTAGCAGGTTGATGCTTCTCTGCAGCAGGCACAAACTGTAGGAAAATGATTAAAATGCTCCATCTCGAGGAGGAGCTGCAAGAATCCCACAGCCTGCCTCACACCCATGAGAGAGAAAAAGTTACAGGGAAGTAAGTGCGGTATTAGGACGGCGGGGAATGCTCTGAAAGCTGGCTTAGACTCAGTGGGAAGAGCGGCCTCCTGTTATGCTGTAAGAAAATGCAAAAATTAAAAAGAGGAGATGATCTGGAATGCTCCACCTGGAGTTGTGGTCAAAATAAGTTCAAGTGTAAGGACAGAAGGCAAACACAGGCAGTGTTAAGGAGGAGGAACCGGAAGGCGTGGCTGATTCAAAGAGCTGGCAGAGTTTCCCCTGGTTCTATAACGTCCTATCAACCCAAATACAGGTGATTTTGTAATGAATATAATACCAGCTATCTGGGTGACATTTCTTATTTAGTTATGGGGAGGAAACTACCCTTAAAATAAAACACAAAACAAAACACTCAGGTGAATGACAAGGCCTCTGAAGAAAGGCCTTTCCCTGAACTCTATTAAAATGGAAGCTGCGTTGCCATAACAAAGTCAGCTATTGCCATGTTCGGAAGCTATGCCCCATTACCATCCATCTTTTCCTTGCAACTAAAAATGCTCAAAAATTAAGTGACAAAAATGTTAGTCGTTCCTTGATACCCACTATGCAGCCGAGTAATTTTCCAATGAGAGACTGCAAAGGGAGAAAGAAAATTATTAACCTTTCGCGACCTTTAAGTAGTAATTAACTCATGAAGCAAAGCGTATAAATAATTTCACAGGTATCCACCGTGAGGCTTCAAATCAGCCCTGTGAATTACAGCAATGATTCTAGGCTAAAAAAAATCCTAAAATTTAACCTCCGGAAGAATATACATCACAGTTTATCTTGTAATTCTGGCTTCCACCAATCCCAATCATGGATATGAGAGAGAGGGACGCTAAGAGAAAGTATGATAGAGGGGGGAGGACTGAGGGAGGGGTTGTTGGAGGGAGTGAGACTGAGGGAAGAGATTTTGGAGGGAGGGGGCTGAGGGAAGAGATTTTGAAGGGAGGAGGATGGAAGGAAGGGATTTTCATGGGAGGGGAACTGAGGAAAAGGCTGTCAGAAGGAAGAGGGATGAAGTGAAGAGATGAGGGAGGGAGAGGGACAGAGGGAAGGGATTTTCATGGAAGGGAGTCTGAAGAAAGGGCTGACAGAAAGGAAGGAGACTGAGTAAAGGGATGTTGGAGGGAGGGGACAAGGAAGAGATGTTGGAGGGAGAGGGACTAAAGGATGGTATGCCTGACTGGAGGGGAATAACTTACAAGTTAGAGTCAGCCATTCTGCAATGCCTTGGCCTTACACTACAAGCTCCTTCTGCCCCTTTCTTTAGCGTTTAGTGCAGCCAATTTGTATGGATAAAATATCTGCACACTTCACTGAAGGATCTTCCTAAAGTACAATTCTCGCAAGATACGGTGCTGTCCAAAAGCCTTTGGCACATATTTATAGCTAGGGTGCTAAAACGTTTGTACATTACTGTAGCAATTTTATGCATTTCACTGTACTGCTGCCACCAAAACCAAATTTCATAACATTTGCAATGTTGATAAACCTGATTCTGATACGGGTCTCTATTGTGGACTGAGAGTGGGAAGGGGGCAGGGAGAGGGGAATCATGGTTGGGAAAAGGGCAACGCAGAGGGGAGGCAGCAGGAAACACCAGAAAGACGTTCTGGGATGATCAATAAACTAATTGTTTGGAATCACTGTCCTTGTCTGGTGTCTCAGGGCTGGGTGTGTTAGCACCATTTTCCTCACTTTGGCACTTCTCTCTGCCGCCTGTCCCACACCCCTCCCACAGTGCTCCACCCTCACCTTTCCCGATATGCTTTGCTCCCACCAGATTTACAAACTCACTCTCTACTGCACATTGACAAATACCATACTGTGCAGAACTCTTAGGGACCCTAGCTATAAAAATGTGCCTAAGGCACTTGCACAGTACTGTACAATCATCAGAACAAACAAGTGTATTATTTATGAGAGGAAATAGATGAGGGCAACGAACAAGAAAAAACCCTTAGACCTACTAGAGCCTCTAACACCTGTCTGGGATGTCCCTCTCACACGCACAGGGCAAAATGATTAAATACATGCATCTTCCCATTTTCCCTCCAATTACGTCGTTCTGCAGAATAGAATCTGTTTTTTTCAAAGCTCTTAATGTCAAGGCTTGTATCACCTTACAAAAATAACATGCTCATAAAATATGTGTTGCTCACACTTGCAGAGAGGCTGTTTTTACAGACCACAGGTTGGTCTGTCCTATCGTGTCTCGTCAGTGAGAGCACACTGATTGGAGCATTGCCTGCTGGAAATCAGACTGACAGATGAGCAGCTTTTCAGTTTTAACCAAACTTCATTTCAGCAGAGAATTCAAACTATTCAAACCCTTATCTTTGTTCTGAAGTTTGCTTATGGCTCAAGTAAGGGTGTATTTGACTTTGAGGATTTTCTTTATTCAACCAAATCATGGCTGCTGTTATTTCTTCAGCATGGGTTCACTCCTGGTGCTGGAGAAATTCCCAGATTCACTTCTTTACTCAAATGGCAGTGGAGATCTGGAACAGTCTCTCCAGGCTCAGTCTCCCAACTTCACATTTCTTCCTTAACTCTCTGACCTATGGAGCTCAGCTCTGCATGTTTCAATTGGCCTTAAGACTCCACAGCTTCCTGGAGAGAACATCCCAGATCTCTACTGTCAATTGAGTGGTGGACCAAGAAATTAAAGCAATATAGGACACATTACGTTATTCCAGGAAGACACATGGAGCTTCAGATACAAGGTTCGCAGACAGCTTTGTGGAGCTTCCCTGTGTAGAAGAGACTGAGACGGCTGATTCAAAGATTTATTATCAAAGTATGTGTGCAGTATACAACTCTGAAATTCGTCTTCACCACAGGCAGCCACGAAATAAAGAAGAACCATGGAACCAACACGTTCAGAGAGAAATATCCAACATCAGTAACCCCCCCCCCACAACTTGCAAAAAAACACACACACAAATGGCGACAAAAAGAAAACAAGCAAAAACACAGAATATAAAACACCAAACTAAAAGGCATGTTTCAGTTCATTATCTGCAGACCGCCCAGATTCAAAAATCGCCCAAAAATAGTGACAAAAATGAGTGACCAGAACCAGAGCTAGAACTAGAACACATCGTGAAAACTGAATCAGAATTCAAGTCTACAATCCACGTCGATTAAACCTTGCTCCATCACCATCCGCCAACAGGATCACTTGAATGCAAGGACCTTCCCTCGGGAGCAGCAGGCAAGAGATCGCCACACGCAGACACCTTCCCCGGCAACAGAGAGAGGGGCTCGTAGACAGTGCGGACACTCACTCGCCTTCTGCACCCGCCTCGATGATTTCAATCTTCCTCGGCACTTTAATCGGCGAGATCAGCAAGAGATGGATTCGATCATGGCCCAGTGTTACCTGTTTTCTCAATGTAAGTTCTTGTTGTTAGCATCGTATAAACCAGCAGGTGTGATCTAGGCAGCCAGTCCCTGAAGGGAGCAAATCATGACACAAGCCACACTTTCCTGATGCAGGGGTGCGTCGCCAATGGATACTGCAATGAGGAGGGGTGGGTGTGAGTTTGCGTCTGCACAACCTGCACAGATTACTGAAGTGTAAACTCCACAGGAGGCATGTTCTCTGTACAAACAGACCACGGAGACCCTCCAGGGTCAAAAAGTTGAGCATCCTGAACAGAGAGGTCCACCTAAGCACTTGAGTACAGTCTCTGAAAACCTATCCTTGTGGGAAAGCCTGCAATGGAGGCAAACACTTCTCATAGGCTAGAGTAAAAATAGATGAAGTCTCCTCTCCTTGAGTTTCAGTGACCTCGTTAACGCAGCCATGAGTTATGTGCTAAGGCAGAGATCATGAGCAGCTCATTCCGATAGCAGCACAGACAAAATGCTCGAGGAACTCAGCAGGTCAGGCAGCAACTATGGAGGGAAATAAGCATTCGATGTTTCAGGCCGAGACCCTTCATCAGAACTCCAAAGGTGCTGCCTGACCAGCTGAATTCCTCAAGCATTTTGTCTGGGTGTTTCTCCAGATTTCCAGCATCCACAGAATCTCTTGTGTCTTAGCTCATTCGAAATCTGATTTCACCCTTCACGATTCAGACTCATCCAGTATCAGAGATATGTTCATTAGACAGTGTTCAAACCATGTGACCAAAAGCACTAAATGGCTTCTCTATAGATGTGGTTTGACCAACTGTGTACTTCAGCATTTTTTTGGGGTGGGGGGTATTATCGTTGTTATTGCTAGCAGCCTGGAATGATCCTAAGACTAGGAAGCCGAGTTTGAGTTTGACCCTGACTCTGACCTTCGAGGCCAAAGCAGTCAAGGCACATTTGCAAAGCTGGTAGGTATTGTCAGATCTCAGTGAAGACAGAGAACGTAATTCATTGTTGCCCTTTTAAATGGGGAAGATATATAATAAAAACCTGTTAGCTCTCTGTGTAAATAAGAACGGCTGGTTTTTTTAAAGCTATGATTAAAGATGTCACTACAGATGAACTTCGAAGATGGGTCTGGTGTTGCTGACATTTCATGCAGAAATACTTCAGGGAAAAACGTGCTCGGAAGATTGAAAGTCATGCTGCAAATAAGATAACTTTTACAGTGGGTGTAAAGTCATCTTGAACTATGCGTAAGATTGTCCTCTACAGTGTTAATGAGAATTTTAGCAGTACTGCACCTATTTTGTTTGGAGTTCCATAAATTAACTTCTATTTCCTGAATTCTTAAAGGAAAATTAGGGAATCTGGTAAACGTTGCAAAAGTTTGTAAATTTCTTCAGGAAGTTGAATTAGGTGGAAATATCTGTAAATCAACATCAAAAAATTTCCAAACTCATAACTGATGGTATAGCAAAGTCTCCCAAGCAAAACAGAATTATTTTTAAAGCAAATTGCAGGGATAATTAAAGAATGCACAATGCATATCAAAACAATTACACTTACTGTGTATCTAGTCTCCAAACGTGATTGTTGGTGAGATTAGCCAATGACCTCAATTGTGGAAAGATCTCGTTGAGTGTCTACCAGCAGCCTTGATCTACAGGAAGCGGAACTGGCAGTTCTAAGGGAGCTGAATAGAGATATTATAAAAATGGTGAAATAAGCAGAAAACTGCTGCACATACTTTATTGCCGGCAAAGTTGATGTCAAAGATTTAGACAAGAGTGACAAATCTCCTTTGAACCTGTGAAGTTAGTAATATGGGAGGAGTTTTGGAGTTGGGAGGACAAGTTCACCAGATATTTAAAAAATAGTGTCACCATCATCTGCTCTGGCATACACATGATTCTGCACGCACAGAACTGAGATGATTGGGTAATTTTATGCCATCAAAAATGTTGGAGACTAGAATTAAGTGTGATAGATTTGAACACATAACATGGCATTTAATTATTCTCACTCAGTGCAATTTGCTTTAAAAATAATCCTGTTTTGCTTGGGAGACTTTGCCATAAATTCAGTTAAGAATTTGGAGTCTCTTTGATGTTGTTCATGAATCTGCTGTAGATTTTATTTACAGAGCAAATAGGCTTTAGTTAGAATAACTCTAACTGCCCCCTGAAGTGGTTTAGTCAGCCACTCCATTGTGCCAGTTCCACTGTGCTTACACAGAGAAGAAATAAAACTGGATGGAGCACCCATCTGCAACAGATTCACTTGCATGCCAGTAGTCACGTAGAAATCGCCTGTTCAACAGTATAGATAGATGCCAGATTTGCTCTGTAACTTACAGCCTTACAGATCTTTGCAGACTGCCCATGATATCATGCTGTATAAGGGTATCTCCACTCGAAGTCCGGTCGTGAAAGTCATTCTTCAACACTCACCTTATTGAGGATACTTATCAAATAGCATGTAACAGCACTGTGGGAGGGCTGCCAAAATATGCGCCAACTCAAAGTAAGAGCTAAGTTGTGAACTTAAAAGAATGGTGTGTTTAAAAATTAGGAAGTCCAGGCACCAGATCAAATCCCATGGAGCTGTAACCTCTTGAAGTTTTAAGAAGTACCAAAGGTAGAGGAAATAAGGGTGCACTGACCAGCTGAGTTCAAAATTGGATCTTGGATCTTTTCAAACTAGCTGTAGTCGCACAGACTATTGTTTGTAAAAACATGGAGTATTGATGGAGATATAAAGATCTGCTGTTGTGGCAATGAACGAATTAATAGTGGACAATGAGAGCACCTTAGCAATAACTGAACATTCAAGGAGCAAAGGATAACCAAACAAAAAGTGAAAAAAACACTCAGAATTAAACAAAACTAAATGAAGAAAATTATATAAAATATTGTGTTAGATTCTCCAATAATACAGGACGAAGGGTACAATGTTTTGGTGCAGTCTTCATTTTGTAAAGCAGTGAATAGTTTAAATCAAAGATATAAGTAACCAACTGGAATTTGAAACAACAAATGTTTGATCTTACAGTTAAAAATAGCATTCTGAGTCTCATCGCTAAGGCAATTGCATTTTAACAGCCAGAGACCTATTGATGAAAAGCTTCTTGAAGGCCCAGTCTTACCTGAAATTCATAGAGTCACTTAAACCGCTGGACATTTTTGTTCACTTCAGTGTTCATATTTTGGATTCAAAACAGTCTGGGGTTAGTCTTGTGACAGAGATTTGGAGTTTCTGAGGGAATGCTACTTTGTTGGTTGAGCCAGTTCTTGATGAGATGTAAAATTGAGACCCTAAGCTCAGTTGAATATATTATACAAGAGTAGAGTTCATTTCAGTGTCCTTGCCTCTAATATACACTCAACCCACATCACTCAACGTCTCTTATCATGTCATTATCACATTGGTGGTATGGAAACTTACTGTGTATTAATCAGTTGTTTTGTTTCTAATATTAGAAAATATCTGCATTTTACAATTCTGCGGAAGATCTCGAGGTTGCAAAAGGCCTTGTATGAACGTAGGCCGAGAGTATGAACAAGCTAGTGGACCAAGGAGAAATCCTCTCCAGCTCTACTTGTCTACTTCATTCACCTGCCATAGTGCCTCAGTCTTTTGGGGCAGCACAGCAGTGCAGCAGTTAACCTAAGGTTATTACACTGCCTGCGACCCAGGTTCAATTCCATCATTGTCTATAAGGAGTTTGTACTTCCCTATCATGCCAGTGTAGGCTTTCTCCAGCTGCTCCAGTTTCTTCCCCCAGTCCAAAGACATACGGGTTAGTAAATTAATTGGTCACATGTAATTGGGCAGCTCAGGATTTTTGGGCCAGAAGGGCCTGTCCCATGCTATATCTCCAGATAAAAATATATCTCATGAGGAAAAGACTATACCAACAACATGGCAAACCCAAATCAGATGATCATAGATGCCGCTTTACTGGAGTTATCTAAAGAGAATGTGGACAAACTTTTAAGTGATTGGGAAATTGAGGGCAATGTGCAACAGACACAGAAGAGGAACTGAAGCCTGGGTCAGAGAAGCTAGAGTCACATAACACAGAAATAGATCCTTCAGCTTATCATGCCATTGCCATTTTTAGATTATGAGGACACTCAGTCCTCGTTTATTGTCATTTAGAAATGCATGCATGCATTAAGAAATGATACAATGTTTCTCCAGAGTGATATCGCAGAAAAACAGGACAAACCAAAGACCAACACTGACAGAACCACATAATTATAACATATAGTTACAGCAGTGCAAAGCAATACCATAATTTGATAAAGAACAGACCATGGGCACAGTAAAAAAAAGTCTCAAAGTCCCGAGTTGATGGACTCCCGAGTCCCCGATAGCAGGCGGCAAAGGGAGAAACTCCCTGCCATAAACCTCCAGGCACCGATAACTGCCAATGGATTGGAAGCACCCAACCACAGCCGACACTGAGTCCGTCCATCCGAAAACTTCGAGCCTCCAAACAGCCCTTCCGATACAGCCTTTCCGAGCGCCATCCTCTGCCGAGCGCCTTCGACCTCACCCGGTGGCCGAAACAAGCAAAGCCGAGGACTCAGGGCTTTCTCCTCCGGAGATTCCCGACCACACAGTAACAGCGGCAGCAAAGCGGGCACTTCAGAAGTTTCTCCAGATGTTCCTCCGTACTCTCACGTCTGTCTCCATCAAATTAGGATTGTGCACGGTCCCATACCTGACAAATGACAGACATCACCACCGAAGTTGTGGTGCCCACTGCGTCGCGCTGCCATTTTCTCCTCCTTTTACTCACATTTACTCATTTACTCATATTTGGTCCATCACCATGATCAAACTGAATGGCAAGGCATGCTTGTACAGCCAAGTGGCCCACTCCTCCTCTTGTTTTCTTGATCATTTGTCAACTGTTTTTTTAAAACTGCTGAAAATAACCAACACAATAAACAGTAATAAGCATTGCCTTTGTAATTGACTCAAATGATAAAACTGAATGATTTATCCAGTTTAGCCAATGTACAGTAGATAGATGCTCATAAATCAAAATCTGGTGGATAAGATGGGGTGTCTGCAATGATTGTACTTGAATGCGTAAAGTCTTTAGGTGTAAGGGCTCCATAACTTCAAGTGCAAAATGACGGAAAACAAAAGCATGCTCTCTGACACAGACATTGTAAACTTTTCAAACAGCAGCACACTTAAAAATCGCCCTTGATTGCTTTGTTTTGGAGTGTTTGTGTTTGATCCAGCTAACTGGGAGCCAGAAGTCACAGTTTTACACAGTTCCTTGCAAATCCCTATGCCACAAGCCATGCACCCAGTCACATTTTCTCAGCTCACACTTTTGAATGTTCACACATTGTGAACTTTACGCGCAATCACATCCAAAACCACATCGTGGCGGATAATCACTCTGCTTGATGTACAGTTTGTGTGATTAATTCTGGTAGGGGATTTCTCTGATTCAACAGCAGCTGACATGTCAGCCCGAGGACTTCAGTTTCCCATGTACAAAGGCAGCCTCTGAGAGCAGTGTGGCTTCAGTCAAAACGTGTCAATTAATAAATAATGATAGATTGTGTGATGCAACTTGTAATTAATTAGTTGGATTCTTATTTTACATCATTATTTATTTGTTCCTGGGATGTAGTCATCAAACAGCAGTGACATTAGAGGCATTATTGTACACTTCTATTGCCACTGATTTAATGAAGCATTTAAGGGACAACCACTCTGGTGGGACTGATATCAGATAGACTAGACCAGGTGAGGATGGCAGATTCTCCTTCCCTGAAACACAAGAAAGACTCGCGTTGCAGAGGAAACTACGAGAAAGAGGAAGCTGTAGAAGCGGTGGGAAAGGAGAAGGTGAGCAGAAGCACTGACAGTTCACCATCTAGCTCATTAGATGCTGATTCACTCCCTCCTAACATACTGGGGTCCAAGACCCCCCACTCCCTCCTACATACCAAGGCCCCTGTTCCCACATTCCCTATAACACTACAGGAAAAGAGTCCGCCCTCCCTCTAGCACGCCAGATCCCTAGTTCTTTTACTGCTTCTCACACAATGGGCTCCTGGATCCTGCAGTCTGTTTAAACTCACTAGTGCCCAGATCCCTGTGTTATCTGTTGTTTATGATATACGCGGTGTGTGTGTGGAACACATTGCCAGGGATGTTGGTAAAGAGGTATGTTAGGGACTTTTAAGAGAATCTTAGATAGGCACACGGATGAAAAAAAAAATAGAGGCTACATGGGAGGGAAGGGTTAAACTGATTTTAGAGTGGGATAAAAGGTCGGCATCTTACCGTCAGCTGAATGGCCTGTACTGTCCGCAACAAACAGGACTTCCCTGTGGCCAACCATTTTAATTTCAATTGCCACTCCCATTCCAACGTGTCAGTCCGTAACCTCCTCAACTGCTACAATGAGGTCACTCCCAGGTTGGAGGGCAACACCTCATAATCCATCTGGGTAGCCTCCAACCTGACAGCATGAGCATCAATTCTCTAACTTCCTCTTTTTCCATTCCCCATTCTGGCTTCCTTCTTACCTTTTCTCTTCTCCTAACGTGGACCTGTCACCTGCCGCTGGTACCCCTCCTCCTTCCCTTGCTCCCATGGTGCACTCTCCTCTCCTATCAGAATCCTTCTTTTACAACCCTTTTCCCCTATCACCTCCTAGCTTCCCACTTCATCCCCACTCCCACACCCACTGACTTTTTCCCCTCACTTGGCTCGCTTGTACTCCTTCCCCTCCCCCACCTACGATTACTGTCTTCTTCCTTTTTCCTTTCCAGTCTTTGCCCAAATTTCGACACCTTATTCCTTTCCATAGATGTTGCCTGCCTTGCATTTTGTGTGTTACTCTGGATTTCTGGCATCTGCAGAATCACTTGTGTGCCTCATAAGAGATTTGAATGAGAATGCAAGTGACCTGGTTCATAAATTTGTGGATGACACAGAAGTTTTGACTAGTGAGGAAGGTAATCAAACTTACAACAGGAGAAACATCAGTTGGAAATATGGGTGGAGTATAACTGCAGAGTTTAATATGGGAAAATGCGAGGCTGCAATTTAGAAGGTCAAGTACAAGAGGAAAATTCTCAGTGAATAGCAGTATGCTGAGGATTGTTGATGCCGCATACTCGCCTTCATTGGTTTGAGTATAAAAGTTTGCAAGTCATGCAGCTAGACTCAACTTGGTTGGGATACGTTTGGAATAATGTATGAATTTCTGGTCACAGGATTACAGGAAGGATGTGGAGGCTTTCGAGAGAATGCAGAAGATGTTGCCTGGAGCAAGGATCAAGTATTATTTGTCATATATAGTTACATGTATTAGGAATTTGCTGTAGTGTGTTGGTGTGACATGCAACAAAAACATCAACACTCAACAATTATGAAGAATAAAGAATTATATAAAAATAGGTTAAAGTACGGATATGGAATAAAATGTGCATAAATACATAAATACCAGCATGTATTTAGAATACAAATAGCATTATAAAAAGTGCTTCAAAGTGTCTACAGTGCAGTGCACCGAAGGGGAAATAGATAGAGTGGGTGAGGGGAGGGGCTAACCTGTCTGGAGCAAGAAATGATTTAGATGGCATAAAGTTCTTGTTTCATTAGCTCTGTAGCACATTCCAGAAATGAACTTCTGGAAAAGGCAGTTTTCAGGGTGGGTAGTGCCAATAATGGTTTTTCCTAACCGCTCCTTTGTCTAAGACATATCCAAACCCTGCACTGATGATTGACTTGAAATCAAGGACATTTTGGAGAGTATTAGCTATAAGAAGATCTTGGAAAAACTTTGTTTGTTTTCTCTGGCGCATTCGAGGCTGAGGGGCAACCTGTCTGCAGTATACAAGATTATGTGAGACTTAGACAGCATACCATAGATAGTCCAAATCTTTTTCCCAGGGCAGATATGTCAACTACTAAAGGATGCAGCTTTAAGATGGGGGGGGGGGAAGTGGATTTTGAAGGATATTTGTGAGGTAGATAACTCACGTAGAGAGTAGTGGGTGTCTGGAACAAGGTTCCAGAGCTGATGGTGGAAGCAGAATTTTTAGTGGACAGGCAAGAAATGGAGCAATATAGACCATATGCCAGCAGATGGGATTTGTTTAAATTGGTTCTTAAATGGCTCAGACATTATGGACCAAAGGGCCTGTCCCTGTACTGTATTTTTCTATGCTCTATGAACAGCAGGGAGAAGTGATCCTGGCCTTCATTTTCAAGGCCATGGTTGAGATTGTGGCCAGTGCAAGAGCTGACACTATCAAAGATGTCAGTTTCCTTATCCTCCTTAAAACTTATCATCCAGCCCCAATCCAGACTGTATTTGTACAAACTTTGGGTGGCATCTTGTTATTTGTCTTTTGTAGTATTTATGTAACCTACAGTATCTTTTTATGTCCTGCACTGTACTCCTGCTGCGAAACAACACATTTCACAACATATGCAGTGCACGGGAACAGGACAAGCTTGGGCTCCATATTCATAAATCCCTCAACGTTGCCATGCAATTTGATTGGGTAGTTAAGAAGGCATATGGTGTATTTGGTTTCATTACTCATGGGGATTGACTTCAAGAGCAATGAGGTAATGTTGCAGCTCTCTCAAACTCTAGTTAGACCACACTTGGAATATTGCATTCCATTCTGGTCAGCTCATTGTAGGAAGGATGTGAAAGATTTAGAAAAGTTGAGGGGAGATTTACCAGGATGCTGCCTGGATTAGAAAGCATGCCTTATGAAAAAAAAGTTTGAGTGGGCAAATATGGGCGAGGGGTGACCTGGGCAGAAATGGTTAATATGAGAGGGCATAATTTTAAGATGATTTGAGGAAGTATGGAGAGGGATGACAAAGGTAGGTGTTTTACACAGAGAGTGATAGGTATGTGGTTGAATCAGGTACATTAAGGACATTTAAGAGATTCACAGGTACATGGATGAAAGAAAAATGGAGGGTTTTGTGGGAGGGAGGGTGAAATTGATCTTGGAGTAGGTTAAAAGGTCAGCACAATATTTCAGGCTGAAGGATCTTTGCTGTGCAGTCATGGGAGTGGGGAGGTGGAGGAGGTGTTGATGTAGAGCTGAGACAGTATAGTGAGGAGTCATCTTGGGGTCAGAGAATATTGAGACACATTATCAACTGATTGCATCTTCACAGCCCCTAACGTGATGGATAACCCATCAAGCCACTTCTCTTATTTCTCCTCCTCCCATTCAGGCATAAACTCATCACCCCAGTTCTCCTCACTTCTTTTAGCTTGGCCAATATGGGTTAAAAATAAAAAACACTACAAAAGATAAAATGCTTCTCCCTTCTCCCGTCAGCAGTGGATAAAACAAGTTGGGACCCTGTTTTAAGTGCTCAATATTAAAATTTCCCTTCAGCTCTACCCTCAACCATTCTCGGAATTTAAAATTATTACCTGTCAACTCAATGTTTCTCTTCATGGAGCTGCTCCACTGGGTGTTTCTAGTGTCCCGTACTTTTATTACAGACTGTAATGCCACTTAATAAAACAGAGTTATATTAAAATGGCAGCAGCATATTAAACATTCATCACCTAATGTCACTGTCAAAAATTGACAAGTGATGAAAAACTCATGTCCCATGGATTCTTTACTATGTTCACGTAACCCAATCGTCAGAATCAGAATGACAGTACAAACGAGTGCAAAATTATGAGTTGGATTGTGCTTCAGAACCAATAATGTGGACAATATGACTCCTGCAGGAAGCCTTCAAACCTGACAGCTGATTATGTCATTGTTAAGTCTGTCTTTCCCAAATCACCTCTATAAATGTGCTCCTTTATCCTGCACTAATTTTCAAATATTCCTACACTGTTGATATCACCTCCACCATCTCCTTCCCTTACCTCCCCAGGAGCCTAATAGGGTCTGTTCCTGGCCTCCCATTTCCAGGCTCAGGAAGTCAATTCCAAGCCTCCTTCATCTACAGATACCATCTCTCAGGCTCTGTCACTATCTCAAATCTTATCGCTTGCCAACTCTTGCCCCACCCTTTCCCTTCACCTCTTTGACCTTGACCTGAAAAGTTGACTGTCCATTTTCCTCCACAGATGCTGACTGCTCCACTGAGTTCTTCCAGTACTTTGTTTGTTTTGTACCATATTCTAGCTCCTCTAGTGTTTTGTACATTCTCACTTCTACTTCATTTTCATCATTTTTGTTTCCAAGTCAATAAACAAAAGAAAATAAACTCTAACCTACCAATTCTAGACACCCTGCTATGCTGGTAATCCCTGTCTTTGCTAAATGTTAAACAGGTTAAACTTTCCAGTTGTGATAAATGGTCATTAAGCAGCAATATATATTCTGCTGCTGTCTCCACAGCTGCTACCTGGACTGCTGAGCAGCTCAGCAGTTTCTGTTTTAATTTAACATTTGCAGCATCTGCTTCTTCTTTGCTCTTGTTTTTGAGGGTCAAATGGAAAGGAAGTCCTGAGGGAAGGAATATGAGGTGAGGACTTGTTTGGGGAAAGAGATGAGGAACTTTCCTGTGTCTTCGCCAATTAAGTGAAGTCTGAAAATTCACACTTATTCCTCAAACATACTTTATTTTACTTGTGAACAAGAAAAACAACACAGCCTCTGTCACCACACTGTTCTGAATTCTGAACAGAGAAATGTCACTTTTATACAGAATTGACTAGTTGTTCTGGATATTGACCATTGTAAACTTCGTATGTTCAATTCCACACTGGCAGGATCAATCACCATTCACAATAGAGGTGTTAAAAGTCAATAGAAATTACAAGCTATCAAGTTAGTAAATCAATTGTCCCTTAGTTGGCGTGACACATCAAAGTTGCTGGTGAACGCAGCAGGCCAGGCAGCATCTCTAGGAAGAGGTACAGTCGACGTTTTGGGCCGAGACCCTTCGTCAGGACTAACTGAAGGAAGAGCTAGTAAGAGATTTGAAAGTGGGAAGGGGAGGGGGAGATCCAAAATGATAGGAGAAGACAGGAGGGGGAGGGATGGAGTCAAGAGCTGGACAGGTGATTGGCAAAGTGGATATGAGAGGATCATAGGGCAGGAGACCCAGGGAGAAAGAAAAGGGGGAGGGGGGAAAAAAGCCAGAGAATGGGCAAGGGGTATAGTCAGAGGGACAGAGGGAGAAAAAGGAGAGAGAGAGAGAGAAAGAATGTGTGTATATAAATAAATAATGGATGGGGTACGAGGGGGAGGTGGGGCATTAGCGGAAGTTAGAGAAGTCGGTGTTCATCCCATCAGGTTGGAGGCTACCCAGACAGAATATAAGGTGTTGTTCCTCCAACCAGAGTGTGGCTTCGGGTTGGAGGAACAACACCTTATATTCCATCTGGGTAGCCTCCAACCTGATGGCATGAACATTGACTTCTCTAACTTCCGCTAATGCTCCACCTCCCCCTCATACCCCATCCGTTAGTTATTTATATACACACATTCTTTCTCCCTCCCTCCTTTTTCTTCCTCTGTCCCTCTCACTATACCCCTTGCCCATCCTCTGGGTTTTTCCCCCCTCCCCCTTTTCCTTCTCCCTAGGCTTCCTGTCCCATGATCCTCTCATATCCCTTTTGCCAATCACCTGTCCAGCTCTTGGCTCCATCCCTCCCCCTCCTGTCTTCTCCTATCATTTTGATCTCCCCCTCCCCCTCCCACTTTCAAATCTCTTACTAGCTCTTCCTTCAGTTAGTCCTGACGAAGGGCCTCGGCCCAAAACGTCGACTATACCTCTTCCTAGAGATGCTGCTTGGCTTGCTGCGCTCACCAGCAACTTTGATGTGTGTTGCTTAAATTTCCAGCATCTGCAGAATTCCTCGTGTTTACTTAGTTGGCGTGTGTGTGTTTCACAACTTTCCCTTATATTCTTATCTCATTTCCATAACCTGCTATGCAAAGGGAAGTGATGCTCTTCAAAGACCTTTCTTGCCTGGGCTGTCTGCACTCTATCTGCAATCAGTCCTTGCCTGGTCATTATGTTAACTGTTGCCTTACCACAACTTCTATGCCTGGGCCAGGTGAAGGATGGGAGACATCCTAGGAGAACCGAAAGAGGAAGACGGCAGGACAGTGTGAAGAATAGATCGAACCAAAATATGCCATGGGCTTATCACTGCTGATGGCAGTAATCATTCTGTGTGATGGGACTCAAATTACAACAGATGGCTAATGTCACTGGATTAAGACACAGTTCAAACTGCAGACAGTCTATGATGAGCTCACTAGTATTCAACCAGTTGTGAAGATTAGACTTGGCAGTAAGTCTCCCATTAGTATCAGCTGCAGTGTCACTTCAGTTGTCAAATATCTGAGGCTGAGAATTACAGATGATTTGGTTTAAATCATTTTTTTATCTCCTAGTTAATATTTTTCTTATTTATATGCATAATCATATAAATAATTAATAATAATCATAATCATCCCTATTAACCAGTCCCATTATAGCTTTCAACTCCACATAACTGGGAACAGGTATAGAAAAATTGTACGGTGAAGTTACTGGATTTGATGAAAGAACCTGATCTTGAGATTCAGATTGGCAGTGTGTGTGATTTAACTTACAGTGCAACTTCGATTTTGCATGAGTATGGGAGGAGAATGGGTTACGTGCAAGTGTGAGTCACAGCTAATTAGATTTGGAGCCTGGCTTATTTTTTGCCTGTTGTTGATTCAGGTAGTCGGGAAGGTGGGCACTCTCAGACTGACACATTTATGGGAAAATTCAAAATACTCCACCAAATATGAAATCCCTTTTGCTGCCATAGTGAAATGGAAAGCAACTGTGTATCATAGACAATGAACCACACATCGATCTCAGGTGTGATATTACCCATGGTATGACTGAAACTTCAGTGCCATGAAATGCATGATACTGAGTTTGGTTCATATATTAAAGAATAAAAATATTTTTTTTAAATCAGATAATGTGAATAAGGTTCCCAATTAGTTCACTATTGAACTTTAGTGAAGGAAAATCTGCAACAACCTGAATGGTTAATCGTTCTGAAGGTTCTTTGAATTAATGTAGCAAGATCCACCAACGTATTAAACAAGGCCATTAAGGAGAAACAATAAATGCCAGTCTTTCCTATAATTTCCTATGACAATTTGAGGAGGGGTTCCAGGAAGGCATGTTGGACGGCTTGCATTCACTGCAAAGGCATGACGGAGGGAAGGAGATTTGGACTGGCAGCCCACTGAGGAGAGAGTATGACTGAGATCCCCAATTTATTTTCTCGCAGGCATCCTAATTTAGCTCTCTGGGGTGACTGGGGAGAGGCCAATGACAGGCAACCCCATAATCACAGGGTCCACATTGCTATGCAATGTTACCTAACAACTGTACCCAGTTCACCACAGAGACAGAAATTATATCCAGGTTGCAAGAGAGATGGGATAGAAAAATTGACCAGGTTTCTGAAATTATGTAATCTGTCAAGAAAATGGCTATCGTTGTGCTCAGCTGCAGTAAATAATGTTGGTTTCATAATATTAATAAAAATTTGCATAAACCAACTGAATTTCTAGGCAATGGTCCCTGGTTTAATTCCCAGCCCACACTGGCAGAAAGAGCCTTGTTAAAATTGTTATTACAGATAGGCATCTTGGTCAGAATGGATGAGTTGGCCCAAGAGGTCTGTTTTCACATTGTATGACTCTGTAAAATAGGTTAATGGCCTTTAAGGGTTGAGCAGAAGGGGCAGAGATATTAGGGGAGAAATATAGTCCATTCCAGCTGTAGAATAATCACATCTTGGATCACAGCCGCTAGGAGAAATGTGCACTGTAGCTACAAAGAAGCAAAGATCATTGGTCATGGGCATTATTAAATATAATAGACAGCAATGGCATTTTTAAATTCTGTGTGTTAAAGTGTCTGTGTGTGGATGGGTGCATTGTGGGTACATGTGGGCGGGGCAACAGATTGCTACATAACTCTGAAATTCATTTTACATTGCTCTGCAAAGATGAAAAGTACATTTAAATTAGCGTGCAGTAATTTTTGGTTTGCATTCTTCATTCAAGTGTGGGTGTGACAGTTAATTGGCCATCCAGTAAGTAAGAGCAGCGACACATTTTATTTGGTAGTTCTTACAGTCTGGAAAGTCAGTAGATGATTCCTCTGCTTCAACCATAAAACATAGGACAGTGATGAAATGCTTTGAGAGGTTGGTTCTGACTAGACTGAACTCCTGCCTCAGCAAGGACCTGGACCATTGCAATTTGCCTATCGCTACAATCTCAACGGCAGACGCAATCTCAGTGGCTCTTCACATGGCTTTACACCACCTAGACAACACAGACACCTATGTCAGGATGCTGTTCATCGACTATAGCTCAGCATTTAATACCATCATTCCCACTATCCAGATTGAGAAGCTGCAGAATCTGGGCTTCTGTACCTCCCTCTGCAATTGGATCCTCGACTTCCTAACTGGAAGATCACAATCTGTGTGGATTGGTGATAACATATTCTCCTCACTGACAATCAACACTGGTGCACCTCAGGGGTGTGTACTTAGCCCACTGTTCTACTTTCTGTATACACATGACTGTGTGGCTAGGCATAGCTCAAATACCATCTACAAATTTGCTGACGATACAACCATTGTAGGTAGAATCTCAGATGGTGACGAGAGGGCGTACAGGAGTGAGATATGCCAACTAGTGGAATGGTGCCGCAGCAACAACATGGCACTCAAAGTCAGTAAGACGAAAAAGCTGACTGTGGTCTTCAGGAAGGGTAAGATGAATGAACACGTACCAATCCTCATAGAGGGATCAGGAGTGGAGAGAGTGAGCAGTTTCAAGTTCCTGGGTGTCAAGATCTCTGAGGATCTCACCTGGTTCCAACCTATCGATGTAGTCAAAAAGAAGGCAAGACAGCAGCTATACTTTATTAGGAATTTGAAGAGATTTGGCATGTCAACAAATACACTCAAAATCTTCTATATTTGTACCGTGGTGAGCATTCTGACAGGCTGCATCACTGTCTGGTATGAAGGGGCTACTGCACAGAACCAAAAGAAGCTGCAAAAGGTTGTAAATCTAGTCAGCTCCATCTTGGGCACTAGCCTACAAAGTACCCAGGACATCTTTAGGGAGCGGTGTCTCAGAAAGGCAGTATCCATTGTTAAGGACCTCCAGCACCCAGGGCATGCCCTTTTCTCACTGTTACCATCAGATAGGAAATACAGAAACCTGAAGGCAAACATTCAATGATTCAGGAACAGCTTCTTCCCCTTTGCCATCCACTTCCTAAATGGACATTGAAGCTTTGGACACTACCTCACTATTTTTTTAATATACAGTATTTCTGTTTTTGCACATTTTTTAAAATCTATTCAATAAATGTAATTGATATGCTTGTTTATTTATTATAATGTTTTATTTTATTTATTGTTATTTTTTCCTCTCTCTACTAGATTATGTATTGCATTGAACTGCTGCTGTTAAGTTAACAAATTTCACATCACATGTCGGTGCTAATAAACCTGATTCTGATTCTGAGGAGTAGCATTGGGCCATTCGGGTAATCAAGTCTGCTCCACCATTTATCATCCCTCTCAACCCCGTTCTCCTGCTTTCTCCCAGTAACCTATATACCCAAACTAATCAAGAACCTATTGTGTTATTATTGTGTACATAATAAAGAACTTCATTTCCCAGTGTGCAATGTGGGCAGTTCACCCGGAACTGGAAGTGACATTGGTGAACCCTAATGTGTGGAGCTAGAAGCCATGACTGTCTGCTGTTAATAAATGTGTTAGCATTTAAACCCATGCAAAGTTTGTCATACTTAAAGAACAAACATTACATGGTGTCAGAAGTTGGTGTGAGATCTAAATACAGAGTGTAAATGAATACCATGAGTGACTAAGAAAGAGGTATCGGTTCCGATGGAGAGAAGCTGCCACATTGTGTCTTGAAGCTGCAGAAGTTCACCAGATTCACCAAGAGAATATCAGGTGAGAGCCAAAAATTCTGCAATGAATAACCTAAGTCTAAACCACAGCTATTCAGTTACCAGGAATCTAGCTGATAATTTGAAACACTTCAAACTACGATTCAATATATAGGTAGCAGTGAGTAGAGCCGGAGGTGCAGATGAAAAATTTAAAACATCTATCTTTCTACATGTAATTGGCGAAGATGCTTTGGATATCTACAACAGCTTTCGAATTGATGAGACAGCCTGGACATTAGTCACTCTGATGACAAAACTTGAGCAGTATTTTGTCCCAAGTAAAAATGTTATGTTTGAGAGATATAATTTCTTCTCTTGTGAATATAAACAAGGTGTTAGCTTTGACCAATACTTAGCTGAGCTTCACATACTGAGTAAGTCCTGTGAGCCTAGAGATTTGAGAGATTCATTAGTCTCAGAGACAAGATAGCATGTGGAATCGCAGTTAATGGGTTCAGAGAAAGCTTGCTCTGAAAAAGATTTAACACTAGAAAAGACGGTGAATATGTGCAAGGCAATGGAGACCACATGAGCACAAGATAAGGAGCTGCACAGAGCAGAGGCAACAGTGCATGCTGTGAAAACAGTGGGGCAGATCACAAGGCACTTCCCAAAGCAACAGCTTAGCAAAGAGCTGGACTCAGACAGTGAATGCAACAAATGTGGAGGTAAGCACATCCCAAAGAGGTGTCCTGCTTATGGACAGTCCTGCAATAATTGTGGGAAGAAGAACCTTTGCAAAGCTGTGGCTGCCAAGAGAAAGGGGTATACAGTTGTGAAGAAATGGAGGAAGCCTTTGCAGACTCTCTGGAGACTGCTGGTGCTGGTAAAACAGAATGGATCATCCCAGTGACTGAATGAGACAGTAATTCCATTCAAGCTTGACGCTGGAGCCCAAATTAATTTATTATTCATGGATGATTACAAGACTCTCAAAGTAAAGAGCGAGATTTACCCAGTAAAGTTAAAAGTGACTGGCTGAACTGGAAAGAACATTCCTGTAAAAGGAGGCTGTATAGTGATCTTCAAACACAAAGGACAGCATCTAAAGGCACAGCTACAGATTGTTAAAAAGCAAGTGCAGTCAATATTAAGTCTGACTGCATGTGAAAGGCTCAACCTGGTGGAAAGAGTTTTCTTAATGGCCTCACCACACAGATCAAAGATGACCATGCAACACTCATGGAAGAGTATGCAGATGTATTTGAGGGGCCCGGATGCTTACCTGAGGTAACTCGAGAAACTCGTAACAGCATCCAGAGAGGTTTTACAAGAGAAGCCCAAGAAATCCATCTTCCATAGACATCTGTACCAGCTACACCAGCATGACAGTCTGGATGCCAGTGCTGAACAGAGTGATCACGATGAAGAAGTCACCGGTCTTTCTTCCACGTTGTGCAGCTTTGTTTCAAAATCTATCTCTCATTGACTTCCAGTTAAAGACTGGAAATCAAAAATATCTCCACGATCCTCTCTGACATTGAAGAGGAAAAATAAAAAGGAAGATGGGGTGACCACACAGGTGCAAAGGTCAGAACAACAGCACCAGTTCAACACGAGCCAACAAGAAGAGTTGTGTCTGTGATATGCAGCCAACAGACGGAGCTCTGTGAATCGAGACCGAAACAGTTGGAGCTTATGCAGAAACTCACTGATCACATGGATGTAGTCCAGGACTCGGTTACGAGGCACACAAAGCAAATTATGGAGACAGCAAGAACAAGGACAGAGGCAAACAGATAGGATCTTGGCAGAATGATGTGAAAGAAATGAATGTGTAGATCAGAGGTCTATACCTTATCAAATCTCCTCTCAATCTTCTACATTCTAAGGAATAAAGTCCTAAAATATTCATTTTTTCCTTATAAATCAGGTCATCCAGACCTGGCAACATACTTGTAGATCTTCCCTGTACTTTTTCAACCTTAATAACATCTTTCCTGCAGGTAGATGACCCAAACTGCACACAATACTCCAAATTAGACCTCACCAAAGAGGCCAGCAGATGTGAAAAATAAACTTGTTGTTTAGCTTTCTCAAAAGGACACTAATATTAACACAGCAGGTGAAAGCAACTCAACCTGCAAGTTAACCTTTAGAGAATCCTGTACAAGGACTCCCAAGTCTTTTTGCACCTCGGATTTCTGAATTTTCTCCGTTTGGAAAATAATCTACGCCGTTATTCCTTTTATTGAAGTCCGTGACCATACAGCTCCCTAATCTATACTCCATCTACAACTTCCTTGCTCACTCTCCCAATCTGTCTAAGTCCTTCTGCAGACTCTACTGCCACAACACTACCTACACCTGCACCTATCTTTGTATCGTCCGCAAACTTAGCTGCATAATTGTTGGATCTCGTGTTGTTTCTGATCCCCAGGTCCTGTTAGGAGTCCAAGAATGAGTGAAGGTTTGTTGCTTCACGATTGTTCGGTGGAGATATTAGCTGATCTTCCTTGTGCTAGCTTACAGGCTTCAATCAAAGCTTTCCATTCTGCCTGTTCTGCAGACGTACCCAGAGCCATGTTTCCTGAGACCATCACTTTGTTTTTTTATGACAACCGCTGAACCAGCCATTGGAATTCCTCACTCAATAGTTGTGGAGCCGTCAGTTTACAGAATCAGATCTGGGTTCAATTCCTAATGCAGATGGAGTACTTAATATCACCTTTAAAGTCTGAAAATCTTCCAACTGTTCTTCATTAAGAGTCATGGGTTTGTCGGAGTGCTTGCTGCCTTTCAGCAGTGAAATTTCTTTCAGAGCAATGACTCCCCTTTGCACTACGTATAGACTGATAACTTTCCTATGTGCATTGATCTGCTGTCTCTGTAGCTGCAATGTGAATACACTCTGTTAAGCCGCATCTCTCACATGCATGTTTTTAATTGATATGCACTGGTACAGAACAACAAATTGGTGTTGAGAACGAACCTGAAAGTCAACCAGAAAATCAGCAATGGCACCGACAGTTATGGACCAACAGACTTCGGAGAGTGACAGTCAGAGGAAAGAGTTAATCAGTACAGAGAAAACTGACATGGACACAAACTAAGGGACATACGGGTAACAGTGCACAGTACACAGTGAAAGATGCACAATTAGCAAAGTGAAAATAACGTGACGATGGCCTTAGTTGGGAAAGTTGATGAATTTGATAGTGCTGATGAGGACTGGGAATCATATATTGAGAGAGTTGAACTGTATTATAATGCAAACGATGTGGATGAGGAAAAGAAAGCCACCATGCTTCTCAGCTTAATGAATGCTAAAATGTATAGGGTTTTACACAACTTAGTAACTCTTGTAAAGCCAGCAAGCAAAACGTTTGACAAAATTGTTACAATTTTACAAAATTGCTTGAGCCCTAATCAGCTGGTAATAACTAAAAAATTTAGATTTAGCTAAGGAACCAGTCAAAGGATGAAAGCACTTCTGAATACATCGCAAAACCGCGCAAACTTTCCAAATACCGTGACTTTAGAGATGGACTTGCTGATGCATTAAGGGACAGCCTTGTATGTGGCATGCAGATTCAAAGTACTCAGAAGAGGCTACAGTTAGAAAGATACCGAACCTCAGAATGGGCTTCGATCATTACAATATCATTAGAGACTGCAACAAAGGATGCAGCAGAACTACAGAAAAAGAGCTTAGAAGGTGAAACACACAACACGCCCCTGAATGGTGCAAAAAGCCAAAAATGTTATCAGTGTGGAAAATCCTCCATGATGTAAATGACTGCTGGTTCAAAGAAAAAGTTTGCAGAAAGTGTCACAGAGAAGGTCACAGAGTGTGCAAGTCAGAGGAAAAGCACGTCCAAAGACAAAGACAACAGAGTGAAAAGTTTCAAACACAAAACTAAACAAATGCATAAAGTGACTAATGTGGAACAGAATCAGACAACACTGAGTGTGACAAAGGTGAGCTGTCACGCATAGCATTACTGAAACAGATCATATTATCATGGATCACAACAGGGTTTGAGGGTCGGCACAACAATGTGGGCCGAAGGGCCTGAACTGTGTTGTACTATTCTATGTTCTATGTTCTAATAGATGTGTCTAGTGTAAAACTGAAAATGGAGCTGGATACAGGGTCAGCCTTGTATACAATTTCGGATGTTGACAGCATCAGGCTATTTTCTAAGCTCCCATTAAAAAAGACCTGGGTGATGCTACAGACCTACACAGGCAAAATGTATCTCCCAAAGGCAAACTGAAAGTGAATGTGATGTATGGAGGCCAAACACAGCAGTTAGAGCTCTTTGTATTGAAAAGTGGAGGGCCAATGCTTTTTGGATGTGAACGGTTGAGAAAAATCCAACTAGACTGGCACACAATCAAAGCTCTCAATGTGTCATCAACAGACAATGCAGCCCAAATGGTGGCACTAACCAGACTGGCACAGCTGCTTAATGCTAATGAGAAATTGTTTGAGAAGGGGATTGGTAAACTCAAAGGCATGAAGGCCAGAATTAAACTGGGTAAAGCAGCAACACCAAGATTCCAAGTGTGCCTTGCACACTACGTCCTAAAGAGGATGCTGAACTGCAGAGTTTGGAAGCATCTGGCATTCTCTTCAAGGTTGAGTGGAGTGATTGGGCCATTCCCATTGTCCCGATAATCAAAGCAGGGAAGGCTGGAGTTGTTTGTATATGCGGGGATTTCAAAGTGAGCATCAACTTGCAGTATTCCTTGCCATGAAGAGAAAACATATTCGCATCTTTGGCAGACGGGGAGAGGTTTTCAAAGATTGACTTGTCACAAGCCTATCTGCAAATGGAGACTGAGGAGTCAAACAGGAAGTTCCTCGCAATCAAAGGGACTGTTCCAGTATAATTGTCTCGTCTTTGGCATCACATCAGCCCCAGCAATTCGGCAAATAGCAATGGACCAAGTGCTCCAAGGTATCATTGTTACCTTGATGACATCATTGTCACTGACAAAATAACGAAGAGCACCTCCAGAACCTTAGTAAAGTGTTTCCCAGGCTGAGTGCGTATGATCTGCGTGCAAAGAGAGAGAAATGTGAGTTTTTCAAGAATGAAATTGCATATTGTGGATATGTCATTGACAAGCATGGCTTACGTAAATCACAAGAGAAGATTGAAGCAGTGCTATAGGCACCCAAACTGGAAAATGTGTCGCAACTCAGGTCATACTTGGGCCTTGTAAACTACAACACCGATTTCTCCCAAACATTGTTACAGTGCAGCATCCATTAAGTGCACTATTGCAGACAGGAGAAAAGTGGAAATGGTCAGAAAGATGTGAAAAAGCATTCGATGAGACTCATAACATCAGGTGAACTGCTCACCCATTATGACTCATCTCTGCCCATCAGACTGGCATGCAATGCATCCCCTTTTGACATTGGAACCGCTTTGTCACACACTATGAAAGATGGATCTGAACTTCCGATTTGCTTCAAGATCACTGACAAGCACAGAACACAACTATGCACAGATCGACCAAGAGGCCCTTTGTCTAGTCTGGGGAGTAAAGAAGTTCCACCACTACCTCTACTGACAAAAGTTTACTTGAGTGACTGACCACCAGCCCCCTGTGACCTTTTTCAATCCCAGGATGGAAATGTCAGTGATGACTGCTTCCCAGTTACAACGTTGGGCACTTTTCCTAGGAGCCCACTCTTATGACATAGAGTTCAAGGGTACCAAACAACACAGCAATGCTGATGGATTGTCACGTCTCCCATTATTGGCAAACGAAGAAGAAAATTCTTCATGCTGTGACCTTCCAGAAGTGTTTCACAATGCAATGGTGGACCAGTTGCCGATTACAAATTCTGAAATACAAGGAGAAACAAGGAATGACCCGACATTGTCAAAAGTCTATGACATCACCATGCAAGGATGGCCAGCTCATGGTAATCCTATGCTTCCAGAGTTCTCAGTGAGATGAGACCAACTTTCGGTATATCAAAGAATGCTGATGTGTCAATCTCCTGTTGTAGTTCCCTCTAAACTACGCACCAAAGTCTTAGTTAATCTGCATGAAGGGCACCTGGGTACAGTCAAGATGAAGAGTCTCGCACAGATCTACGTGTAGTAGCCAGGAATAGACAGATGGAAGACTTGACCAAAAGCTGTTTAAGATGCCACAAAGTTCAAAATGCACCCCCACAGGCACCGTTACACCTGTGGGAGTGGCCATCTTCACCACGGCAAAGTGTGCATATTAACTTTGCTGGGGAATTCACGGATTCCATGTTTCTGATTGCTCGTTCGAAATAGCCAGAGGTCATACCAATGAAGTCAACCACATCAGAAAAGACTGTTTACACCCTGAGGACTATCTTCACCAGAAATGGCTCACCTGAACAAATTATGAGTGACAATCACCACAATGCATGTCAGAAGAGTTCAGAGTATTTATGAAGAAAAATGGCATCAAACATTCCAAGTTAGCTCCTCATTGCATGACAACAAATGGGTTAGCTGAAAGGTTTGTCCAAGCCTTCATAAAGTCTATTAAAGCTATCAACAAGGAGGATATTTCTCTACAGCACAAGGTGGACAATTTCCTTTTTGTGTATCATAACTTCATTCATGAAACAACAAATCAAACACCTGCAGTGATGTTCATGAGCAGAAATCTGAGATGTTGCATAGACCTCCTGAAAACAGATTTATGGAGGGAAGTGAAGAATACACAGTTCAGCCAGTTGCCAAGTGAAGCAGCAAGGAGCTTCGAGGTTGGACAGAAAGTCCTAGCATGTGATTACTGAGAAGACAAGTGGACACCCGGTAGGATAGCTACAAGAACTGGACCACTAATGTACACAGTGGATGTTGAGATCAGACATGGAGATGTCATGTGGACCAGATACTGGGTACTCAGCTGAAGAATACACTTGAATCGACTGTATCCAACAAGATGGACACATTACAGCCACCGGAATTACTTACAGCATCGCAACACCCGCAACAGAGAAAGTTACTTTTGACAAGCCAGGTGCCAAATACGATGCCTCACAACAGGTCCAAAATCAATATCCTGAAAGTAACAGGGGGCCACCCAAAAGACTGAATCTCTAGTATAGTGAAGTTAGTTGTGGACTGTTATGGTGAAAGCATATTTATTTGAATATGGGCTATTAAAGGGAAGTTGTATCTTTTGTTACATATACAGTTTTATGTTACATCAGTCTAAAGGGGGAGGAAGTATAATGTAGAGATCTATTCCTTTTAGAGCAATGACTTCCCTTAGCACTACGTATGGACTGATAGCTTACCTGTGTGTATTGATCTGTTATCTACACATGCGCATTAATCTACTCTCTCTCTGTAATGTGAATACACCAGTTAAATCTCATCTCCTATGTGTGTGCTTTATTTTAATTGATATGTAGGTGCACAGACACAACAAGCAGACTAGTGAGAGGTTAAGTAATCTTATCATCTGAATTGACCCATGCTTTGTTGAAGTTGCACAACCCAGACTTGATCAAAGTTGCTAGACTGCTGTAGGTAGTTTTGCTGATGTAATGGCCTTTCGGCTAATTCAATCCCATCATCCAAATCATTCACATGTAATGTGAAAAGGAGTGGTCCCAGTGTCAGCCCCTGTGGAACACTACTAGGCTCTGGCAGTCAAACAGAACAGGCCTCCTATGTTCCCTTTGTCCTCTGCCAGTCAGCCAATCTTCTATCCACACTAGAATATTTACTGTAATGCTATGGGTTCTTATCTTATTAAGCAGCTTCATGTGCTGCACCTTGTCAAAGACCTTTGAAAACCCAAGAAAGCAACATCTACTGACTCTCCTTTATCTATCCTGCCTGCTATTTCTCAAGAAATTCCAACAGATTTGTAGGCAAGATAACCCCTTAAGGAAATCATGCTGAGTTTGACCTATTTTATCATATACCTCCAAGTACACTGAAATTTCATCCTTAATAATGGACTCCAATATCTTCCCAACTACTGAAGTCATGCTAACTGGCCTATAGTTTTCTTTCTTCTACCTCCCTCCCTTCTCAAAGAGTGGAGTGACATTTGCAGTTTTCCCGTTCTCCAGAACCATTCCAGAATCCACTGGTTCTTGAAAGATTATTACTAATGCCTCCACAATCTCCTTAGCGACCTCTTTCAGAACCCTGGGGTGTAGTCCATCTGGTCCAGGTGACTTATCTACCTTCAAACCTTTCAGCTTCCCAAGCAACTTCTCCCTGGTAATGGCAACTTCACTTTCTTCTGTCCCTGACACTCTCAAAATTCTGGTGTACTGCTAGTGTCTTCCACAGTGAAAACTGATGCAGAATACTTATTCAGTTCATCTCCCAATCTTTGTTCCCCAATACTACCTCTCCCATGTCATTTTCCAGCAGTCTGATATCAACTCTCACCTTTCTTTTACTCTTTATATATCTAAAATAAATCTATTGGTATCCTCTTTTATATTATTGGCTACCTTGTCTATATAGTTCAGCTTCTCTCTCCTTATGAATATTAGTTGCCCTCTGTTGGTTTTTAAAAGCTTCCCAATCCTTTACCTTCTTGCTAATTTTTCCTATACAATTTGCCTTCACTTTTGATTTTATGCTGTCTTTGACTTCCCTTATTAGCCATAGTTGCATCATCCTCCCTTTAAAATGCTTCTTTATCTTTGGGAATATCCACCTTGCACTTTCTGAATTTCCCCCTTAAACTCCTACCATTGCTGTTCTGCCATCATCCCTGCTAGTGTCCCTTTCCAATCAACTTTGGCCAGCTGCTCTCTCGTGCCTCTGTAATTCTCTTTACTGTAATACTGAAACCATATTACTGAAATGTCTGACTCTATCTTCTCCCTCTCAAACTTCAAATAAATGTTTTTTACTTGGAGATTTCCATGACATTTAGTCCAGTGTTTCACTCTGCAGGGTTCATTAATATACCTTAGTTATAACCGTCAACTGAAATATGAAAACATTTGGCAGATCAGGCGACAAATGAGGAAGCAGAGTTCACCTTTTAGGTGGAAGAATGTTGGTCTATCTAATAAGGGACCTCTGAATTGAAATATTAGCACTGTCTCTCGTTCTAAAGATGATGCCTGTCCAACTGAGTGCCTTTCCCAGCATTTCTTACTTTTGCTCTAGATTTGAAATATCCGTGAGATTTTACTGATAATCAGAGTCACCTCAGGCAACATGGTTTCAGAGTACAAACCACTGCCGCCAGATCTGGGCCAGGTTTCCTCCTTAACCATCAGCTAGGAGAGGACTGTCAAATCTATTTCTCTCAGGGCATTTCTGTCTAACTCAGGATATTTTTATCTCTTCAATGTGGATTGAGCTTCCAGATTTGAAAAGGTAGGGCAGAAGCATTCTGGTAAAGCTTACTGTTGGTTATCACTCCTTTCTAGTCCACAGAACTAAGATATACAATACTAACTCCAGCTGTATGGGGGATGTAAGCAGCAGTGTGTTCAGGAAACTAATGGGACGGGGCTAAGTAACAGTGACAGAAAAATAGCATCCTGGCATATGCTTCCAGGAAGTGTCAACAACCATTAGTGCTTTCACTGCTAGTCTCCTGCAACTAATGACATCTATATTATGAAAGTGAAAGTTACTTAAGGGGAAAACTATCAAAGGAATTTTAAAAAATAGTCTCTTCAACATAATGTCATTGACAGTAAATAAATATGACTGATGTATGGGAAGGCTGTGCCTGTACCATTACTGCAAGACCTCTAAGGCACCCAAGGAATAAATCTATACTGCATGAGAAAAGGAGAACAGTTTAGATGTCGGTGATTATCATTTTAAATGTTTTAATGGAACAATTGACAGTTGTTTCGGATTTATGAACTTAACATTAAACCTGGTAAAAAGTGTGCATTTACTACTAAAGCAAGAGTCTGTAATTCTCACCGCTGCCTGCAAAGAGTTTGTATGTTCTCCTCGTGACCGTGTGAGTTTCCTCTGGGTGCTCTGGTTTCCTCCCACAGTCCAAAGACATTCCAGTTGGTAGGTTAATTGGTCATTGTAAATTGTCCTGTGATTACGCCGGGATTAAATCGGGGGTTGCTGGGCAGCACGGTTCGAAGGGCTGGAAGCGCCTGTGTGCGCACTGCATCTCAATAAATCAATAAAAATAAAGCAACATGAAGGTGTGTTCCAGTTGATGTGATCCACACGATCTGGCACAGCACTCAGTGCTGTAGTACCAAGCCGGACAACTTGTTTATATGCTGCTCATTAAGGGATAAATGGTGGCCAGACACCCCTTCCCCCTTTCCAACTTGTGAAACAGAGGCTTCAATATCCACCAGACAGGTCACATGGGACTTTGGTTTTATCAATCACTGGACAGTACTGAAATATTCCTTCAAGAGAAATGGTACAATACTGAAAGCAACATTATTCTGGTTCGTAGGAGAGAGTACTACACATTTGGCTGAACAACCACCATTTTTACTCTCAGCTCTACTGTTCAAACACTGGCCAATCTTTTGACAAGCCCTCCCTGATGGATTGTGAGTTTATAGTATGGAAATAGCGACTGCCATTTAATCCTTCAAGCCTGGCCTGCCACTTGTTCATGGGCTGACCTGCATCTTAACTCCATTAAGCTCCCTTGGTTCTAGATCCTCTAATACTCAACCCTAACCTCCCGGGAGGGGGGAGAAGATGGCGGCGCGATGGCAGCCCGACAGCAGCTTCGGTGATGATATCTGTTATCTGTCAAGTAGGGGACCGTGCACAATTCTAATTTGATGGAGATGGACGTGAGAGCATGGAGGAACATCCAGAAAACTTCTGAAATGCCCGCTTCGCTGCCGCTGCTACTTTGTGGTAACCGGAATCTCCGGAGCAGAAGGCCCCAAAATCCTCGGCTTTGCTTGTTTTGGCGGCTGGACGAGGTCGAAGGCGCTCGGGAGGCTGTATCAGAGAGGCTGGTCGGAAGCTCGAAGTTTTCGGACGGATGGACTCAGTGTCAGCTGTGGTCAGCTGCTTCCAAGGTATCGGCAATTTGACGGTGCCTGGAGGTTTATGGCAGGGAGTTTCTCCCTTTTGCCGCCTGCTATCAGGGACTCGGGAGTCCATCGACTCAGGACTTTGAGACTTTTTTTTACTGTGCCCATGGTCTGTTCTTCATCAAATTATGGTATTGCTTTGCACTGCTGTGACTATATGTTATAATTATGTGGTTCTGTCAGTGTTAGTCTTTGGTCTGTCTTGTTTTCTGTGATATCACACTGGAAAAACATTGTATCATTTCTTAATGCATGTATGCATTTCTAAATGACAATAAAAGAGGACTGAGTGTTCTCTCATAATCTAACATACCTCCAGCAATTTAAATTTAGAAACTTCTATTTCTCCCACCACCCCTCCTGGCTCAGTTTGTGTCCTGGGAAGAGTGCACCTTTAATGACATTGTGCCACTGCAGGTAGAAATACAGTCTTGCAGTTCCACCACCTCAGGTTCAATCCCTGATTTAGATTTTTAGATTATGAGGACACTCAGTCATCATTTACTGTCATTTAGAAATGCATGCATTAAAAAATGATACAACGTTCCTCCAGAATGATATCACAAGAAAACACAGGACAAACCAAGACTAAAACTGACAAAACCAAATAATTATAACATATAGTTACAACAGTACAAAGCAATACTATAATTTGATAAAGAGCAGACCATGGGCACAGTAAAAAAAAGTCTCAAAGTCCCGATAGACTCATCATCTCACGCAGGCGGTGGAAGGGAGGAACTCTCCCTGCCATGAACCTCCAAGCGCCGCCAACTTGCCGATGCAGCACCATTGGAAGCACCCGACCACAGCGGACTCTGAGTCAGTCCGACCACTTCGAGCCTCCGACCAGCCCCTCCAACACAGCCTCTCCGAGCACCATCCTCTGCCGAGCGCTTCGACCCCGCCCCTGCCGCTGAGCAACAAGGAAAGCCGAGGACTCGGGGCCTTCTCCTCCGGAGATTCTGGACCGCACAGTAGCAGCAGCAGCAAAGCAGGCATTTCAGAAATTTCACCAGATGTTCCTCCGTGCTCTCACGTCTGTCTCCATCAAATCAGGATTGTGCATGGCACCCTACTTGACAAATAACAGACATCACCACTGGAGTGGCCGCTGCGAGCTGCGTCGCGCTGCCAACTCCTCCTCCTGCTTTTTTGGGGGGAAATTATATGCTTCTCAACCTATACTTGAAGGACTAGTTTACTTCACTACCTCCGTCTTGTCCTGATGGGGTCCATTAATAATCACGTTTTCAAGTAATAGGTCCCAACCCCACCTCCACTCCCAAGGAGGGAATACTTCCAGCTCATAAAGAAAGTTAAGCTATTTATTTTTGAGTGAAGCATATTTAACTCTTAACAGAAATTTATAACTGACAAAGGAATTAAAATGCAAGTACAGTTCCAACAAACCAGAAAAGCATACCAAAGAGATGCAGCCAAACGAGTCATCCCCCACCAAAAAACACACACAAAAATAAATTGTACACCCCCTTTCTGACACGCCTGCCAAACCTTCTTCTTGGAATGTTTAACGGTGGTTGGGTGACCAACGCAAGGTGCATTACCGCCACCTACTGGGCATCAATCAAGCACGCCGAACACTTTTCTTCCAGAAAGTCTTCTACCACCGGCCACAAAACCACTAACAACCTCTCTTTGAAGTCTGAATATTATTTACCACCCTTGTAAAGCACCGTTAATAACTTCTAGAGCTGTCTTTATCCTTACATGTTTTTCTGTAGCTTTTACCATAATTTTAATTTTTTTCTGTCTTACTTTTAGTTTGTGCTTAACAACTTGCCACATCTGTCATGAAAGTAACAAACTTTAGTATATCAACAATCAACAAATCCTTTGTTATACAATCAGACACTTTACATACTGACTTTAATCTATTTGTATTCTGAATATTAATAGGTCCCATTGGCACAATCTTCTGTACTTTCTGCAGAGCCTCTGCATATAATATATCCATTTCCACCTGAACATACCTCACTTCCACAGCTTTCTCTTGTACAGGATACCCTGCATAAGCAGGGATATGTTCTCCTCCATAGTTGCTAACAGCTTCTCCGCAATTACCATAATCATGTTTTCCAGCACATCGAAACACTACTTTTTAACCCCTACACACAGCTGCTCCATGACCAAACTTCTGGCATTGAAAACATCTTGGGGTGGCAAATAGAGTCAAACCGTATCATTCATATGGCCTAAATTAACCCTATCCAGCAACTTTTTTCCCATCAAATTTAATCAACATTGAAAAGCTATCTGCTCTTATTCCAACACAAATCCCCTTTAAACATTACAATTGTACAACTTTTCCCCAACTAAGTTTTAACTTGGTCCATGGATATATCCAGAGGTACTCCTGTGATTACTCCCCAAAAGCCATTGTCATTAAATGTAATTCCCTGGAGCTAGTTTCATTTCTCCCATAGCTTTTAACCCTTAGGCTTACTATCTTTGCAAAACACTAAGAGCATCCCATCTCTTAAATGTCTTGCACCCACACTATCTCCAAAACCATATATGTCCTGTGTAATCCCTGGCTTGTTTTTCAGCTCTTCATAAAGAAGGGCACAATATTAGACTCCCTCCAGCCTTTTGGTACCCCACAAATGGGGGGGGGGGCATAATCTCCTCACTGAAACTCCTGTCTATGACGCGGTCAGTGCGTCAGAGTGAGTGCATCTGCAGTTCTAACCACCTGAGGTGGTCAGTCAGAAGCTGCGGCTGGACTCCCTTCTCACTGTCATCACTGATTATTTATCTATTGAGATGCCGCGTGGAGTAGGACTTTCCCACCCCTCGAGCCACACCGCCCAGCAACTGCTGATTTAACCGTAGCCTAATCACGGGACAATTTACAATAGCCAATTAATGTACCATCAGTCCATCTTTGGACTGTGGGAGGAAACCCACCCAATCGTGGGGAGAATGTACAAACTCCTTACAGGCAGTGGCGGGAATTGAACCCAGGTCGCTGTTACTGTAATGCATTGTGCTAACCACTACGCTACCACGCCACCCCAATCTGATTTGTCTTTACATGATCCATATCCCTCCATTCCCTGTATATTGATATGTCTACTTAACAGTCTCTTAAATGATACTGTCACATCTGCTTCTACCACAACCCTTGACAGCCCATTCCAGGCACCACCATACTCTGCGTATAAAATCTGTTCTGCATATCTCCTTCAGATTTTTCACGCCTAACTTTAAACTGCATGCCCTTAGCACTTGGCATTTCTACACTGGGAAGATGCTTCTCATGTTTCAATCAGGACTCCCTCAGCCTCCAACACTCCAGATAAAACAACTTAAGTTGGTCTGACCTCAAAGCTCAAAGCTTCTAATCTGGAGCATCCTGGTAAACTTCTTCTGCACCTTTTCTGAAGCCTCTGTGTCCTTCTTGTAATGGGGTGACTAGATCTGTACATAATATTCTGAAGGTTTATACAATTTCATTATGACTTCTTGGCTCTGATACTCAATACCCCAACCAATGAAAGCAAGCACCTTCTCTTCTATACCATCCTCTCTACTTGCTTGGCCATTTTCAGGGAGGAGATTTTTTGTCCAAGATCATGGTAGGTCATCATAAGATTCAGAATTTAAGGTCTTTGTGCCTTTCTCAAAACTTGTTAACCCACCTTCCTTTATATTTATCAGTAAATCTGACTACAGTACATTCTATCCTTTCATCCAAGTCATGAGAAGAGATTACAAATAGTCGAGTCCTCAACAATGATCTTTATGGCAACTCATTGGTTACTGATTGCCTATCCAGGAACCACTCACTTATCTCAACTCAGTTTTCTGTTGGCTAGACACTCCCCTATCCAGGCCAATATTTTAACCCATACTCATATGTACTTGAACTCACCAGGGCCTCTAGAAGTTTCTCTGATCTCCCACATAATGAAGGAGGAACATATGACTGCCCTAACTGCCATATCTAAACCACCAAGACTAGAGAGGAAAGTAGGAGATCTTACTCTATCTTACCTTATGACTCACATCATCCTCACCAAATACTCTCAAGAAGAAGCCTCAGTACTTAAACCGAGCACTTCTACCTCAAATACATTACTTAAACCTCACAACATCCACTCTCACAATGACCACTCCACTCTAGCTCAGCTTTTTTTGAATCTTCCCAGCCTGCTGTGTCCTAAAGGACATTTAGAAAATAATCCAATTTATCTTTTTTAACTTCAAAGTGAATAACCTTATGTATATCCTCGGTTAATTCCTGCAAAAGAATTGTGATATCTTTGGTGTCAGCCAAGACAGAAGGAGAGGATATGACTCCCAATAACCACACACAAGTAAATACTGTTAAGATACTTCAGATATCCTGCAATGCAAATCAATCTTCAAGAATCTCACTTTCAACTGATGAATAAATTAACATTTTTCTAGCAAAACTGACTCATAGTCTGGTTTAGGACGCAGATGGAGGTCTAACTCCCACAATATTGCTTGTTACACTCAGACATTGTTTGATAACTACGGAATAGTTTTGTTACATAATTATTTGTTCGTATCAATTCACAGTCATTAATAAATCACCATGAAGCCCGCTGCTGTTAACCCTTTTCAAAGTAGATATGAGTGGAAAAATCATTTTGAATTCATGTCGGTTTCAAATTTTCTTTAGAGTCACAAATTGATGTATCAACTCTAGAATTAAAAGAGATTTGTCAGAAAAATGAGTGGAATTGTGACACAGAGAAGTGAAAGTGTCACAATGAAGTCTTCTCGAGCTTCGCTGCTACATCAGTGTATGCGCTGCTCTGAGGAAACATGGGGGTCATTTCTCCTGAGCTTTATCTTATTTATTTCAGGGATCAGGCTTCACAGCTGAGCCCTTGAGAAGGTGGTTGTGAACTGCTGCACCCCTGAGGTGTGGGTATACTTAACGCTGATTTATACTTGCACGTACGGGCTACGCCATAGGCCTGATTTATACTTTTGCAAAGCCCTACGCCTTAGCGAGCATGCGTATTTGTGTCTGCATTGCTCTGCAATTCACGACCAAAACGCTAGTTGGCGGTGGGGTTTCTATGCCACTGTGTCAAGTTTCTTCATGAGAGACATGGACCAGGAAATACATTTCAAATGTTTTCGGATGTTGGCAGGTAGATTTGACGATTTGGTTCATCGTCTCCAACCATTTATTTTGCATCAGTGTACAGACACGGCGGAGAAAAGCAATGGGAAATGCGTAGGAGGAATTGCGATGCTGCCGAGCGGACCAATCACATTTGTTGCGGTCTGCATCACCGCAACGCGTGAGTTACAGTTTTGGGGAGGTGCACTTCACCCTACGGAGTAGGGTACGCGGTACCTACTGCGTACATTTGACGCACAAGTATAAATCAGCCTTTACACTGCCATTCAGGAGGGAGTTCCAGGGATTTGCACCTGTAACAGTGAAGGAACAAAATATATTTCTAAGTCAGGATGTTGTGTGGCTTAAAGGGCAACTTACAGAGAACAGGGCAGAAAAATAACTCTCACCATTTCATACCAAGAAAGAAATGTCACAGAGATGACCGATTAATTCCCGATGAAGTCGGGAGGAGAAGATGGCGGCGCGACGCAGCGTGCGCAGCTCTCCAGTGAAATGATATCGTATTTGTAAGTAGGTTGCCATGTACAATTCTGATCTGATGGAGACAGACATGAGAAGGCACAGAGGAACATTTGGAGAAATTTCTGAAATGCCCGGTTCACTGCCGCTGCTACTGTACAATCGAGAATCCCCGTAGGGAAGGCCCCAAAATCCCAGGCTTTGCCTGCTGCTGGCGACCGAGGCTGAGGTCGGAGCGTTCGGCAGAGATGGTGCTCGGTACTTGGTGTCGGAGGGCTGGTCGGAGCTCGAAGTTTTCGGACGACTCAGAGTCGGACTGTGGTCAGGCATGGCAGGGAGAGTTTTCTTCCTTCTCCCGTCTGTGTGAGATGTGGGACTTTCGAGAGACTTCGAACTTTTTTTACTGTGCCCATGGCCTGTTCTTCATCAAGTTATGGTATTGTTGCACTGTTGTAACTATATGTTATAATTATGTGGTTTTTATTAGTTTTTCAGTCTTGGTCTGTCCTGTGTTTCTGTGATATCACACCGGAGGAATATTGTATCATTTCTTCATGCATGCAATAATAAATGACAATAAGAGAGGACTGCGTGTCTTCATAATCTAATCTAATCTATTTAACATTACCAATTACCTCTTCACTTCTCCTAACCATACATCCATTACTCTCACTCTCAGCAAAAACATCGTTGAGCACTTTAATGAGAGAGCACATGCTCTTGCAAAGAGAACACAATGCCAGGAGAAGTAGAACTAGAATAGTCCATCCAGAAGTTTCCCAATCCTTAACCCCAGATGAGATGGCATTGAAAGTCAACATGTTCTCAGTGTCTCTGAATATCAGAGATTGGGAGATGGGAAGCTCCCAACACTCTGGTGACACAATTAAACCAAAACTGCTAACAAGTCAGTGAAGATCTCCAAGGAAGGATCCTGAGAAGAGTTGAGGCTTACTTTGGGCAAAACCTCACAGGACCATGCACAGAGTGGAACATGTGAGACTCCAAGAGCACAGATGACAATGATGTGTCTCCATCAGAAGCCATAGCCCATTCTACACTCTGTCTATTTGGACACAGATGCAGCACCCTTGAAATCATTGAGTTTCAATAAGCTCAAAGGAGGAGAAGATGGCAGCGCGACGCAGCTCGCAGTGGCCACTCCAGTGGTGATGTCTGTTATTTGTCAAGTAGGGTGCCGTGCATAATCCTGATTTGATGGAGACAGACGTGAGAGCACAGAGGAACATCTGGTGAAACTTCTGAAATGCCTGCTTCGCTGCTGCTGCTACTGTGTGATCCAGAATCTCCGGAGGGGAAGGCCCCGAGTCCTCGGCTTTGCTTGTTGCTCAGCGACTGGGTCGGGGTCGAAGCGCTCAGCAGAGGATGGTGCTCGGAGAGGCTGTGTCAGAGGGGCTGGTCGGAGGCTCAAAGTTTTCAGACAGACTCAGAGTCCGCTGCGGTCAGGTGCTTCCAGTGGTGCTGCATCAGCAAGTTGGCAGTGCTTGGAGGTTCATGGCGGGGAGAGTTTCTCCCTCTGCTGCCTGCATGAGATGATGAGTCTGTCGGGACTTTGAGACTTCTTTTTACTGCGCCCATGGTCTGCTCTTTATCAAGTTATGGTATTGCTTTGCACTGTTGTAACTATATGTTATAATTATGTGGTTTTGTCAGTTTTAGTCTTGGTTTGTCCTGTGTTTTCTTGTGATATCATTCTGGAGGCACGTTGTATCATTTTTTAATGCATGCATTTCTAAATGACAATAAATGAGAACTGAGTGTCCTCATAATCTAATCTATCTGATGAACTGATGAAATCACAAAGTAAAACCACCCTGATCACAGGAGATCAGAGGAACCTGCCTCATGCATTGGGGGGGATGGGGGTGGTTGTTGACAGCGCAGATCAGTGATAGGTGCTTTTCACAATCTGCATCATGAAATATCTAATGAGTCATTCAAATGAGTCCATGCATGTGCCAGGTGTCGATACGTTTGCAAACATAAACTGATTGGCATTTTCTTCCTAGTCTGGGCCCTGCAGTTTTCCTCATTCAGTGGCTTTATATTCACGTTTAAAAAACTGTGAAGGGAATAAAAGCCAGGTTTCAATTCATCAGCCATTCAAACCAAAATCCATTTCTCTTCTTCTTCTCAAACTTGCTTAAGACTTGCTCCTGATTTTGGAGCCATATGTTCTTAAAATCACAGTCACTTTGAAGATGAGAATGAAAATAATGCACTGAAACTTCAGGCACACAAAATGCTGGAGGAACTCGGCCGATCAGGCAACATCTAGGATCAAGATCAGCATAAGGGATTCTACATTCAGAATCTTAATATCTCCCATGTGGCCTGATGCAGCAGCATGTACAAGATGGCATGCCCACTGGAGAAGCTGTCACAGCAAGCAAAGATAACTCTCATCTTTTGTTAGCTTTCACGTAGCAGCCAACAAGATAGAGCACAAAATCCACATGCCATCATATAAGTTGTGGTAGGCAATTCGACGCCATCAGCAGGTCCATTATAAATGTGCTTCTCTTCCTTCTCATACAAACATAGCCTCCATTAACACTTAGCAAAACTTCCAAGAAATCCTGAAATGTAAGCTTTGGATGCATCCATGCATGTGGTCACAGGCTCTGAGAGACTTCTTCAGTTTCAGCCTGTCGAAACTAGCTCCTAATGTTCAATAATGTTGGTGCTGCATTGTCAGAAGCAGCAACAGAGGTCAATCCTGGCCAGATCAGCAAATATAAATGAGTATCTTTCCAGCAAAACCACCAAAGTCAGAAAATGCAACCACTACTTCCGAAATATTGCCAGGAAATCCTGATAGGCTAAAGAGGGCTGCAGAAGTTCTTTCTGAATGACAAAGCAGTTGAGTTTATTGAACTTATCAGAATGGGAAGTAATTCAATTTCAGATGATGTGAAGAATTTGGCTATATTAACAAAAGCAGGTTCATTCCTTCCAATGAGGATTAGAATATTATTTTTAAATTGTTTTCTAATTTCCCAAATATGCAGTTAGTAGTGGATAAGAAGAATTATACCTGGAGGAAGATATATCTGACGATGAAACATGTGACTTTATTCTTCATCATCTGCTTGAGGCTTGCAAGAAGGGATGTAAGGAAACTACAGACCAGTGAGTCTCACACTTGTGGTTGGAAAGTTATTGGAGAAGGGAAAGAACTTATGTACGTTTGGAAAACCATGCCTTAATTAGAGATTGTCAGCATGCTCTGTGCATGGCAAGCCATGTCTTTGATAACTTTTGAGTAGGTGACAAAGGTGATTGATGAGAGTAGAGCTCTGTATGTTATCTACATGGATTTTACTAAAGTGTTGACAAGGTCCCTCATGGGACACTTACCCAGCACTTTAATATTTTATTTTGTTTTAATTTTACTTGGAGATACAGCACAGCCTTTACGGCTCATTGAGCTATGCCGGCAGCAATCCATATGGATTAAACCCTAGCCCAGTGATTCATAATGGGGGCAGTTACTTGTCCTGAGGGGGAATTAAAGGAATTAGAAGTCATCAGGGGGCATTAAAGATTCTTGGGGGTGGGGGGGAAGCAACACCCTAACTTGATGCATGGGACCTGACCAACGGTGTCAATTCACTGCTGTAGTCAGCATCTGATAAGCATTCCCTGTTTGTGTTAATTTTTTATTTTAATTTAGCCCCATTAATGATGAATAAATAAAAACGGCACAATCTCTATGAGACTGAATGTGATGAAGCCTTCAAACCCTGATCTTGTTAAGAACCAGTGTCTACAGAAAGTGTGTCAATACAAAGTTGCACGCCTGGAGTAGGTGAACGAGAACCTAGTGCTTTCCCGGCAGAATGATGAATAAACTCCTCTTGGGCTTCAAGCCAGGGATCCATGGTGAATTGGCTGTTCTGATGTAGAATTGGCTTGCCATTGAAGACAAAGACTAGTGGTCAATGAGACTTGCCCTGGATGGAGGTCAATGACTCTGCAAAGATCCAAACAAGGACCTCTAAAGTTTGTGATATATATGAGTGACCAGGATGAATATGTAGATGTGCGGGTTAGTAAGTTTGAAGACTTCACAAAGATTGATGATATTCTAGATAATATAGGAAACTGTTAAAGGATTCAGTGAGATATAGATCTGCTGCAGATACTCCCATACTGTTAGGGGCCTAGATGGTTTAGAGTTTGTAAAATGTGTTCAGGAAAGTTTTCTAAATCAGTATATAGAGGGACCAACTAGAGAGGATGCAATATTGGATCTCCTGTTAGGAAACGAATTAGGGCAAGTGACAGAAGTCTGTGTTGGGGAGCACTTTGGTTCCAGTGATCATAACACCATTAGTTTCAATTTGATCATGGACAAGGATAGAACTGGTCCTAGGGTTGAGGTTCTGAACTGGAAGAAGGCCAAATTTGAAGAAATGAGAAAGGATCTAAAAAGCATGGATTGGGACAGGTTGTTCTCTGGCAAAGATGTGATTGGTAGGTGGGAAGCCTTCAAAGGGGAAATTTTGAGAGTGCAGAGTTTGTATGTTCCTGTCAGGATTAAAGACAAAGTGAATAGGAATAAGGAACCTTGGTTCTCAAGGGATATTGCAACTCTGATAAAGAAGAAGAGGGAGTTGTATGACATGTATAGGAAACAGGGGGTAAATCAGGTGCTTGAGGAGTATAAGAAGTGCAAGAAAATACTTAAGAAAGAAATCAGGAGGGCAAAAAGAAGACATGAGGTTGCCTTGGCAGTCAAAGTGAAGGATAATCCAAAGAGCTTTTACAAGTATATTAAGAGCAAAAGGATTGTAAGGGATAAAATTGGTCCTCTTGAAAATCAGAGTGGTCGGTTTTGTGCGGAACCAAAGGAAATAGGGGAGATCTTAAATAGGTTTTTTGCGTCTGTATTTACTAAGGAAGCTGGCATGAAATCTATGGAATTGAGGGAATCAAGTAGTGAGACCATGGAAACTGTACAGATTGAAAAGGAGGAGGTGCTTGCTGTCTTGAGGAAAATTAAAGTGGATAAATCCCCGCAACCTGACAGAGTGTTCCCTCGGACCTTGAAGGAGACTAGTGTTGAAATTGCGGGGGCCCTGGCTGAAATATTTAAAATGTCGCTGTCTACGGGTGAAGTGCCGGAGGATTGGAGAGTGGCTCATGTTGTTCCGTTGTTTAAAAAAGGATCGAAAAGTAATCCGGGAAGTTATAGGCTGGTGAGTTTAACATCAGTAGTAGGTAAGTTATTGGAGGGAGTACTAAGAGACAGAATCTACAAGCATTTGGATAGACAGGGGCTTATTAGGGAGAGTCAACATGTCTTTGTGCGTGGTAGGTCATGTTTGACCAATCTGTTGGAGTTTTTCAAGGAGGTTACCAGGAAAGTGGATGAAGGGAAGGCAGTGGATATTGTCTACACGGACTTCAGTAAGGCCTTTGACAAGGTCCCGCATGGGAGGTTAGTTAGGAAAATTCATTTGCTGGGTATACATGGAGAGGTGGTAAATTGGATTAGACATTGGCTCAATGGAAGAAGCCAGAGAGTGGTGGTAGAGAATTGCTTCTCTGAGTGGAGGCCTGTGACTAGTGGTGTGCCACAGGGATCAGTGCTGGGTCCATTGTTATTTGTCATCTATATCAATGATCTGGATGATAATGTGGTAAATTGGATCAGCAAGTTTGCTGATGATACAAAGATTGGAGGTGTAGTAGACAGTGAGGAAGGTTTTCAGAGCCTGCAGAGGGACTTGGACCAGCTGGAAAAATGGGCTGAAAAATGGCAGATGGAGTTTAATACTGACAAGTGTGAGGTATTGCATGTTGGAAGGACAAACCAACGTAGAACATATAGGGTTAATGGTAAGGCACTGAGGAGTGCAGTGGAACAGAGGGATCTGGGAATACAGATACAAAATTCCCTAAAAGTGTCGTCACGGGTAGATAGGGTCGTAAAGAGAGCTTTTGGTACATTGGCCTTTATTAATCAAAGTATTGAGTATAAGAGCTGGAATGTTATGATGAGGTTGTATAAGGCATTGGTGAGGCCGAATCTGGAGTATTGTGTTCAGTTTTGGTCACCAAAATACAGGAAGGATATAAATAAGGTTGAAAGAGTGCAGAGAAGGTTTACAAGGATGTTGCCGGGACTTGAGAAACTCAGTTACAGAGAAAGGTTGAATAGGTTAGGACTTTATTCCCTGGAGCATAGAAGAATGAGGGGAGATTTGATAGAGGTATATAAAATTATGATGGGTATAGATAGAGTGAATGCAAGCAGGCTTTTTCCACTGAGGCAAGGGGAGAAAAAATCCAGATGGCATGGGTTAAGGGTGAGAGGGGAAAAGTTTAAAGGGAACATAAGGGGGGTCTTCTTCACACAGAGAGTGGTGGGAGTATGGAATGAGCTGCCAGACGAGGTGGTAAATGCGGGGTTTTTTTTTAACATTTAGGAATAAATTGGATAGATACATGGATGGGAGGTGTATGGAGGGATATGGTCCGTGTGCAGGTCAGTGGGACTAGGCAGAAAATGGTTTGGCACAGCCAAGAAGGGCCAAAGGGCCTGTTTCCGTGCTGTAGTTCCTATGGTTCTATACGGGCAGAGAAATGGCAGATGGAGTTTACTCTGGCCAAATGTGAAGTGTTACGTTTGGGGAGATCAAGTGTAAAGAGACACATTAACACTGTTAATGACAAGACCTTTACAGAGGGATCCTGGCATCCAAGTCCATAGCTCTCTGAAAGTGGTTACAGGTTGATAGACTGGTAAAGAAGGTATATAGCATATTTGTCTTTATTGGTTGAGGAACTGAGTTCAAGAGTTGAAAAGTTATGCTTTGAAGTGTTTAGAAAAGTTTGATGAAATTTTAAGGGAATTGGGGACATAAATAATCCTCTGATTCTGATAAATAGCCGGTTAAAATTAAGTGCCAGCTTGTGTATGCTCTGTTCTGTGAAAAGTTCCAGAGACTGTCCTTGACTGGAAAAAACTGCCTTCAGTTTGTTTAGATTAACACCTCACAGCTGTCCCTTTGAGAACGACCCATGGGCTGTATTCACATAGGTTGCATACATCGTGCCTTAGGATATCACATCACTGATCTATGCTCCAACCTTTGTCTATTCAAGTTTTACTGATAGGGCAAGAATTTGTCTGTAATTAAAACCCGTGATTTAATGTATTCTCATATCTAAGTAATTAAGTTTTGCTGTAACTGATTTGGTGGGAATATCCATGAAACTAACTGTTCTTTGTTTCACAAGTTCTGTAAATTGTCATGTTTCCGAGGGGGAGGGGAAGGGGGAGGGGGAGGGGGAGACTGTCACAATGGGGTGCTGGGAACGGACCCAAATGCGAGACACAGACACTGAAGTACGAGGAACAGGACTTGACTGGAGTAGGGACGTGACAGGATACAGGCAAGGAGCAGGGACAGGAACGTAGACTTGGGCTAGGGCATGGACAAGATAGGGAACCCGGACAAGGAACTATGCACTAGGAGCCTGGGCTTGGGCTCCGAGCCAGAGACTGGACAAGGACCCAGAACCTGGGTCTTGCCTTGGGCTCGGGCCCCAGTATCCGGCAAGGACATGACATGACTATGGGACAGGACGTGGCTAGGTTCTAGAGGCTTGTAGCTGCAAGCTGGGGTCTTGGTCTTGAGGCATGGAGGCTGGGGTCTTGGTCTTCAGGCAGGGAGGCTGGGGTTCTTGGAGCTTGGCTTGGGATCTTCGGTCTTGAGGCTGGAGCTTGGAGGCCGGTTGGGGTCTTGGGTCTTGAGGCTGGAGCTTGGAGGCCGGCTGGGGTCTTGGGTCTTCAGGCTGGCTGCAGGCTGGGGTCTTGGATCTTGGAATGCGGAGACTGATAACTCGGAGGCTGGAACTGGGAGATGGACTGGGAACTGCACATCAATGTAGAGCCGGGACTTGTCCTTCGAAAAGCCGGGTCTCATCATTAACACGACACCAACATGAGACAGGACAGTACATAGACATAGAGCCAAGACTTATACTTAGACAAGCCAGGACTCAGCCTCTCCACACCAAGATGGGACAGGTCCATCTGTTGGGTAATGGCAGAACGGCCAGACTTACCCAACAGAGGCAAAGACAAGACATGTCTCCCTGCAGGGCAATGGCAAAACGGCATGACTTACCCCACGGAGGTGAGGACAAGACATGACCCCCCACAGGGCAATGGCAGAACAGCCTGACTTACTCCACAGAGGCAAGGACAAGAGAAGACAGATCACCCTGTAGGGCAACGGCAAAACGGCCTGACTTACCCCATGGAGGCGAGGACAAGAAGAGACAAGCACCAAAGAACGACAGACAGTTCCACCTCTGCTTCAGGATAGCTCTGAGTCTCAGTTCGGCCAGCAACCTCAGCTGGCTACGGAAACAGCCAGATCCCTACCTAGCTTAGAGTGGCTGGCAGCCACTCAGCTGGTTCGGAAAACAGCCGAATCCATACCACGAAGACAGCTCCGACTACTGACAGCAAGATTCCATGAGGGGATAATTCCCCAACGCGACCTAAAGATGGCAACTAGCCGCTCTAGCCTTCCACCGACAAGTTGCTCCCAGGGGAACTTGACAAAACAAACCAGCAGCTCACACTCAACCCCAAGGCTACTTATGTTCAAAGCCGCAAGATGGGAATCAGGTGCCTATGATTAACTCAACCAAAATGAAGGACAGCTGGAAGACCCGGAGCCCTAAGTCCACGGACTAGACCGTGAACCGGAATGCGGACTTCACGGACTGGACCATGACAGAGAGAGAGTCTCTCTCTCTCTCTGATGATAGGCTCCAAGTTTTTTCTTGCCAGCTGAGTTCAAAGAAATAAACTGGTAAAAAGGATAAAGTAAAGACTTGGGTGTGGTGTGGTTTTTGGTCTGACAAATTTAAGTTTACAGCTTTATAGAACTCTAGCTAAGCCACATCTGAGTATTGAATTCAGTTCTGGCACCCCATTATAAAAAAGCTTTTGGAGAGGTTTACCAGGATGCTGCCTGGATTAGAGAGCATGTGCAAGACATTTTGTTTTCGACAGAGAATGGTCAGTGCCTGGAATGTGCTGCCAGAGCTGATGGTGGAGACAAATAATAGAGGCTTTCAAAAGGCTCTTAGGCACATGAGTGTGCAGGTAGTGGAAGGATACGAGCATAACGTAGGTAGAAGGAATTAGAGTAGTTGGGCATTTGATTATTTACCTATGTAATTCGTTTGGCAAAACATTTTGGGCCGAAGGGCATGTTCTTGTGATGTACTGTTCTATGTTCTATGTATTCTATGTCTCCCTTTTACCTTTATTCTAATCCCTTTTTTATTTATTATGATCTTAAAGAAGTCAATCAGATCAGCTTAAAATCTGCTTAAACTCTTTTGAAAGTAACCTTAATCATCTGGTTGCTCCCTCAATGGCTATCCCCTCCCTTACTGGTTTCCTCCCCTCAGTCATTGGCTGTCCCTTTGCTCAATGGATACCTACCCTCCTTCACTGAGTCCCTCCACTCCCTCAATGAGTGCCTCCCCTCACTCTCTGGAACAACAGTGATGTAAAGTGTTTAAATTAACCAAATTAAATCAGATGAGAAGCTTCCTTTCCTTTCTGCTAGCTTCTGATTTCCGAAGTTAATTCAGAGGGGATTTTCAAGCTGGGGCTCTAACACAGACCACACTGACAGATTTCCCATCTGGAGAGCTGGAAGATGTGTGAAAGTTGCACTCCTCAAGGCTGTGTTACAGTCTGTACCTAGAAATAGTCCATTGGTGGTTCTGTAAGTTCACTAGAGTAGTAAAAACTTCCCTCAGAATCACCAGCTTCTGGAACGAGAGCCACTAATAGAATTCCAAACTTCAGTATTCCTATTTCCCCATCTACCATCAAACCTACCTTGCCTTGCAAGGGTACTGCACAGGGCCCCCTTGATGGGTTAGAACTATCTTCACATTGAATGTTTTTGTTATCCATATTATCTATCACCATGATATTCATGCACATGGAGGCCACCAGCAATGACTTTAAATGGCATGCAAAAGATAGAAACATAGAAACATAGAAAATGGGTGCAGGAGTAGGCCATTCGGTCCTTCGAGCCTGCCCCGCCATTCAGTACAATCATGGCTGATCATCCAACTCAGCTGCCTTGACATCTCTTGCACAAAAGTGGTTGGCACATTTGAAATTGATGCACTGCACAAATCACACAGATGGAGCTCAGCTTTACCTGGAGGAGCTGGGGAACTCTTCAGTAGTGATTGAAGCGGACCAGCGTTGCTTAGGTTACCGCTGAACACTCCATTGTGCTGATCTTCTGAAAGTTTAGACTTCTAAGTATCTTACTTGTGGTTCCCTCTCAAAGCCATTCCTCAATTTGCTGAAGATGTTTATTAGACCCCCATGTCCTTTCCTCCCAATCATGATTACCACTCTCTCTTTCTATGTCCCTTTCCCCATGTCCCGTACTCCAGTATTGTTGTTGCCCAACCGCTTCACCCAATGGCCCTTCAAAACCTTGAGTCAGCCCCAATTAGTCTGAATGCACACCCCTCCAACCCTTCTTTGGTAGCACAATTAATTTCCTCTGCAAAGGAATATTACTACTAGAATTGTTTCAGAGCTCCAGCAACCTGAATTTATTCCTAATCTCTGGCTTTGCCCTACAGAGTTTGCACAACCCCCTGAGTTTCTGAGCTGCCCCTTCATGCTCCACTTTCCTCCCGCATCCAAAGATATGTGGGTTAGTAGTTCAGTTTTCTATTGTAAATTACCCCGATACGTGATCGAATCTGGTGTTTGATGGGAACATGGAGGATTAGCGTAAGATTGGTTCAATTGTGCACCTAATGGTCGGTATGGATTTAGTGGGCTGAAGGGCCTGTGTCTCTGCTATATGACACTATAGTAGGGGTCCCCAACCCGTCAATCGCAATCGACCGGTCGATCTTTGAGACTTTCCCAGTAGATCCCGAAGAAAAATCAAAAATAAATACACAAATACAGTTGTAATGTGAGCATTATAAAAGTAGTAATACTAATTAGGATAATGGTAATATAGCAATATTTTTGTTAAAAAGCTGTTTGTAAAGAGAGATTGTTTCCGGGTTGTGGGGTTTTAGTTCCGTTCTTTCTGCCCAGTGCGCATGTGTGTAGTTCCCCCGCCATGCACCGCGTTTTCAGCGTAGCCTGTGCTGCATCAAAGTGACCAATTAGATTAGGTAACAGTACAGACTGTCGCAAACATCAATATACGGCAGTGTCCCCAACCTCCGGGCCGCGAAGCATGCAGGGGTGCAGCAGTAGTCGGGATGCACCCAGCACATCTTTAAGAAAAAAAGCCGAAATAAACAAGCAAATTAATTAGGTGCAGCCTGACACGTAAATGTCGGCTCAGATCAGAGGTGACGCAATCGGCAATCGCTCGTGATATCCTGATAGCATGGCGGAGGCTCCATGAAAGAAGGCGAAAACATACAAATTCCATCCAGAATGGGAAGAGGAATTTCTATTTCACTTGGTGAAAGACAAGTGTGTGTGTATGTTGTGCCACCAAACAAAAGCACTGACTAAAAGAGGGAATCTGGAGCGGCACCGCAACACCAACCACCAGGAATTTAAAGACACCTACCCCCCAAAGAGCACAATCCGTGTCTGGAAAGTTGAGCTGAAATCGGGGTTGAAGGTCCAGCAATCATTTTCCTCAAAACATGCTGCTCAAAATAAGGCTGCTATTGAAGCATCATTTTGTGTAAGTCACCTTTTGGCTAAACACAAGAAGCCTTTTACAGATGGCGATTTATTCAAGGAAGCAACGGTCATTACTGCAGAGACTGTTTTTAATAACTTTAAAAACAAAAAACGCATCACAACTGCAATACGTAATATACTGCTTGGCCCTGCAACAGTGACAAGGAGGGTTGAGTCATTGTCAGAGGACGTGAATATTTTTCACTACAGTTTGATGAATCCCTGGATGTAATACAAACAGCTTAGCTCGTTGTATTTGTCAGAATGGCTTTCCAGGATTTTACAATAAAGGAGGACCTCCTCACTCTTTTGCAATTTAAGGAAAGAACGAGAGGTGAGGATAATTACAATGAGTTTTTAAAAAATGTCGGTGAAAATGATATCCCCATTCATAAACTGGTGGCAATTACTAATGATGGGGCCGAGCAATGCACGGTGTGCGCGTTGGTTTTATAGCACTAACAGTCAGTGCCTACTTCAGGTCAACTTATCTATGTGAAATTGCATTTTCACAGATGAAAATTGTTAAATCCAAGTGCAGGAGCTGACTTACTGACAGACACCTCACTAGGGTTGCCAACTTTCTCACTCCCAAATAAGGGACAAGAGTAGCAGTCAAATCCCGGGACATTTGTGTTTACCCAGAGAAAGACTACCATGACCATGAAGCCTTGCGTGGGCACCTGTGTGCGCATGCGCATATGTACCGATTTTTCTCTTAACCCCACGAATCAGATTTGGCTTAATTTTCATTACTTCTACTGAGTGCAACAGTCAATCTTTATTCATTTAGTTTTTGTATTGAAATAAAATTAAATAATGAAACTTAGAATTAAAGGTGTGAAGTATTGTAATATTCTTAAAGAAAGACAGCTATGGCCTGTTTGATATGCTAGTTACAGTGTTTCCTTGTCTAAATTAATTTGAAAGTTTGACAAAAGTATTTTGTGTATTTCAAATACAATTCGCCCAAGTAAAAGGCCTCAAATTGGAAGTACAATCTGAGCTGTTTTTTTCTCTAAATGATTTAGTAGGTAGATCTTGCCTTTCACTGAGGTCGAGATAGGGGATCTTGGGCTTAAAAATGTTGGTGACCACTACACTATAGGAACATCCAAGACCCCAGTATAGTGCTTCCTGGCCAATAAAGTTTTCCAGGCCTATATATTTGAAAACCAAATTTAAGGACTTAGTTAGGGGGTATTCTGGAGTGGTGAATATAGCAGATTTTTACCATTCATCTCACGGGTATAGGTTCCTTAAGATTGTCGTAGCTCGGGGGAGGGAGGGGTTAGTGGGGATAAGCTCCCACTACCTATTAAATGCTCCCAGTGATGTGCATCTCAAATTGCCTCTGGCAAACAAGTCCAGCTTCTGGCCTTCATATGTGGTTTAGCTACTAAGCCCAGCGAAACCATTCCTACTGATAGGAGAAAGGGCTAAGGAGGGTTAATGGCGCTTTAAAACCAGTCACTTCTGGCAGAAGGGGCTCGTCTGCCATAGTTGGCAGCTCCCCTAGGAGAAGGAAAATTCTTATCCCAAACCTCTGCGGGATTGTGGCTATACCATTCGGGAGTAAACCCTGAGGAAATATCCGGAGCTGAAGTTTCTAAGGCAGTCCCTGTGTTGAGTACAACACTGACTGGCAACTCCTGTGATGCCAGTAGTGCCAAGGTGTACCAGTCTCCGATGTTCCTTTGGGTTTCTCAGCTGTGTGGAGAAGGTGAGCCTCCTGTATGGGCAACAGTTTGCTCTTCATGCCCTGGCTTGTATACTAGCTTCTGTAGACAGCTGGAACACAATATCCATGCCAATAATGAGGAGAGATTGTTTTTTTTAAGGAAAAAATGAGATAGTGACTGGGGGAGATGAGAGCAACTGGGGAATAATAATGTCAGTGGTTCAGAGAGCTGATGAGCCCACCATGGATTATGCAACCTAAGTATCGAGTGTATGAGGAATACTCAGGTCCGGATAATCCAGCCTTCCTGAAAAAGCTGAAGGAAGTCCTGAGCTCATCCCGCCAGGAAGTTTGAGTTTTGTGGGTAGCAGTGGGATTGACTTACCCATGGGCTGGGGAGATAGACCAGAGGAGGGGTAAGAGAAGCCATAAAGTGGCTGTAGCAAATGTAGCTTCTGCAATGCCACAGAGGACTTGCTTCGTGTGCCAGCAACCAGGGCACCTAGCAAGTGCCCGGAGAGGCGCAGTTTCCTGTGGATTTTTGGATGTGCCTATAACAATGAAGGTGCCATCCTGGGGTTAACCACACTGAGTAAGGCAGGTGCTATCATAGACGCAAGAAAGGGAGATATCACATGGACAAGACAGGGAGAGTGTACATACATGATCCTCAGAGTAGATAACAATGGCCCAGAGAGAGAGACAGCAGCCCCAATCAGGGGCAGAAGAAGGGACAATGCACATGTATTTTGTCAGGAAGTCCCAAAGGGAGAGGCCAAATGCAGCACAGAAGTGTTAAAGGTAATACAGTTGCCTTCAGAGGTAGCAACAATTAAAGTAAAGACTTACCAGAAAAGGGAGAATAAAGAGCAGATAGGGAATGAGTGTGCAGATCACAGAGCAAAGAGAGCAACAGAAGAGCATGAAAAAACAGAGATGGAAAGTGTACAGCAAGAAAATACTGGAGTCAATTTTGTAAGATTATATGGAGATGTGAAGGACCACGGTAACCAGGGAAACACATTGAGGGATCGAGCAGAGCAGCAGCAACATATTGCTGTCCAGAGAGAGCCCAAGGGAGAGTGGATAGTCCTCCCACAGCCGAGTGATCGAGTCATAGTGAGGGATCTGCCTGAAAAGGTAGGGTTCGCTCCCCGATGGATAGTACCACCCAAGACAAATGAGACCTGTGTCTGTGTGCAGACCCAACAAGGCAGCCCGTGGAAAACACTGGACTCAGGTTAAACAGAATGGTACACCTTCGTGTCACCTTCACCAACAGAACAAGGGGTCAAGTTCACGCAGTAACAATATCGTCACAGAGAATCATCGTGATGAACAGCAGCCTGCTGCTTCACATCTGACCACTCCTGATGGAAGCAGACCGGAAGATGAAATAGAATGGGAACGCGGAAGCAGGAGTCACAGAGAGCATGTCAGTGAGCCATGAATACAGTGTTAAAGAATGACGGTAACTGTAATGAAGGCTGGTTCTGGCAGGCAGACAGTTATTTGTTTACATCAGGATAGAAACGTAATGGGAAAATAGACGTGAAGAGATCCAGGTTATGGCAGAGCAATCAAGTTCCACAATCCTGATGGCATGCAGACCGAAAAAGAGAAGAACTTACATACAGCATCCAAAGACAGTCATCCCAGCCTGGAACGGGAGTGGACACAAATAAATTGGGCCCTTTCAGTGGTTGGGCTAGCGATCACAGGGCAGTCCGGGAGCAGGTACCACCAGGGTGAGGTTCTTGCAGCCATTCCAGTAGAGACCACCCCAAACCCTCTACATCGATCAAAGGGACTGAGAAACTTGTCAAATTATTCTGACAATCCCTGGCATGGCATGTTGGCTGTGAAGAGATTCAGTTGTTCAGAACAAACATCAGAATGGAGAAGAAATGAGATCTAAATGATTTATAATATGGGATGATTGTTGGTGCCGGATTGGACGGTTTGAGTATTTCAGAAACCGCTGATCTCCTGGGATTTTTGCACACAACAGTATCTAGAGTTTACAGAGAGTAGGGTGAAAAAAAAAGCAAAACAAAAACATCCTGTAAGCGGCAGTTCTGTGGGCAAAACTGCCTTCTTAAATAAGAGTGGTCAGAGGAGAATGGCAAGACTGGTTCAAGCTGACAGGAAGGCAACAGTCACACAAATAACTACGCATTACAACAGTGTGTGCAGAAAAGCATCTCTGAACGCGTTACATGTCAAACCTTGATGTGGATGGCCTACCGAAGCAGAAGACGACAGACATATGCTCGGGGGCTTTTTTGTAAGCTTTTAACCGCAACTGAGTGTATAATCAAGCCAGCCACAATAAATACTGGTGCCCTGAGAGCAGGTAAGAAACTGAGTATCCTGTGACAAGTGGCTTACTACTGAAGTCTTTCCACTACTTTCATGGTACAAGTCATGAGTGTAATGAAATATTCTTCCTTTGCTCACATCAATAACAGACCCAACAATTTTCAAGATACTGGACACCATCCAGGACAAAACAGCTGACAAGACTGGCATCCCATCTGCCAGCCTAAATATTCATTTTCTCCATTACCAGCACATAGTAGCTGTAGTGTATATGCCAGACCTATGGTGGGAGTGCTGTGGTTAAATCACCCAATTAATAATCCACAGGGCTGGAGTACAATCCAAAGAACTACAATGAAGTTCCACCTTGGAACTGTGGAATTTAAGTTTAATTACTAGTCTGGAATTTGGAACCAATGTTCAGAGTGAAAACCGCAAAAGCCACTGGATTTCCCTGAATCCCTTTCAGGAGAATAAGTCTGCCATTCTTACCTGGTCTCACTGACTGATGTTTAGGAGATGGCTTTGAAGGTAATTAGAGATTGGCAATAGACGATGGTCATGTCAGTGACACCCAAATCCCAAGAAGTCTACAAAATGAACCTCCGTAGGAAACTCCAACAGCACTTACCAAACTCACAATCTCTGCTGTCAAGCTCAGGGGCAACAAGTGCATAGGAGCACATCCAATGCAGATTTCCCTCAAGGTCACAGAGGAGTTAGAATCGTGGGCTGCTCTTTCATCGTAGCTGGTTATAAATACTGAACTCCTCCTCCAATGGCCACTGCATGATTACCGTCCCCAGTTCAGGAAGGCAGCTCAGCAGCAACTTTTCAGGGTCCATTAGGGCAACAAATGCCAACGTTGCCAATGATGCCTGCATTCCTGCAATGACTGCCTGCGCCCAAAACAATCACCTCCATCATCATCATCTGACCATGTTAGATGAACCTCGAAGTCGAGGCTCCCAAAGGTTCATGCTCCATCCGAGACATACTGAAGGACAGCGAGAGAAGATGTTTCAAGGATGCTCAACGTTAATTCCTGAGAGACCAGGGGCTCACTGGATGGGACGAGAGGCTACTTCCCAGCATAGTGAAACCATAAGATGACAAAAGCAACTGAAAAAATGGGAACATGTTACCCATCCCCACAGGATATATCCACATTGTAGCAGTCATCATTGGAGTAATGACAAAACGTCCCTCAGCAGGCAACCACCCTTAGCTATGAGTGATTGCCTGTAGAGATTCATAGTGATAAAAAATACACAATTGTCATGGACGAAGTGGGATTCACTCTTTGCTATGCAAAATTCAATGCAGAATTGAATTCCACAGTACCAAGGCCTTTCCACAAGTCCCAGCTTGCTATTGGCTAATTGGGTTACTAAATGACCATGAATAGATTATGGACGAGAAAGCAGCTCCAAGGAATAAATTAGATCACAACACATCCTCCCTTATTCTTAGGGAGGCAGAGCTGAACAAAAGAACTAAATTGAATTTCTTACTAATGGCAAAGTTCAGATATATATCTTAATCTTCAAAAGGTGACCTTCAGTTTAATCACTCTTTAATGTACTACTGTTAGGATTTTCCTTGATTGGAGATGGATGCTTCATGTCACACTAAATGGACCTCTTCCTGTTAAAACTGCAGTTGGGCACATTTATATGTAAATTGGACGTCAGCACATTCAACGCAGATCGCTGATATAAGCAATTCTTGTACAGGAACAACTCATTCAGCGTTTGCGAGAATTTCCCTTGGATATTGTTTGCAGCCAATCCTCCTTGAGTAGCTGACCTACGAGCAGGAAAATTGATTCCCATCTCTGAATTGCTTCCAGCCTAGTCCTCCTCCAGTCAATGAAACAGAGATGATGAGTATGTAAGTTATGAAAATACAGTCGGATTTGCCGTATATTTGCAAAGCCATAAATACTATCATGTAGTATCTGATATGCTATGCTTCACACTGCTCAACAAGTTTGGCCAAAATGAGAGTGGGAAGGAATGAATGCATGAAGTAAGCTTGAGGTGAGGTGAGGTGAAGTGAGTGGCTCCATCAGTCCAAGTTGACATGGATATTGCATCCTAGCTGTCTAGATACGCAAGCCTGGGCAGTATGATATGGAGAGCAAGCTGTTGCCCATGTAGCAAGCTCCTCCTCTCCATGCATCTGATGAACCCAAAGGAAAGGCAGACAGTGGCACAGTTTGGTACCAGAACCATCACAGGAGTTGCCAGTCAGCATTGAACTCAATGTAGGTCTGCCTCAGGGACTTCAGCTCCAGATTTTTCCCTCGGCGTTTACTCCCAAAGCCTTTCCCATGAGTTGATATAGCCTCAAGGCAGTGGAGGTTGAGATCAGAGCTTTCCTTCTCCCAGATGAGCTGCCAACCATGGCTGACAATCCCCATCTACCCAAAGCAACTGGTTTTAAGGTGCCAGTAGCCCACTTTTGCCCCTTCTCCTGTCAGTAGAAACAGTTCCACTGGGCGTCGTAGCCAAGCCACACGTGCAGGCCAGAAGCCGGACTTGGATGTCAGAGGCAATTTGGGGTGCACACTATTGGGGGCATTTATTAGGTAGTGGGAGCTTACCACACCCGGCTATAACAACTTAAGAAATCTTAAGCTTGAGAAACTCCAACAATAAAAACAAATACATTGAAATAAGCAAACAGAAATTCCTCAGGACACAAATTCTGCTACTTCTGCAAATGTTATCATCCATGATCACCTATGAATAACTCCAAGCAAACTCCTTGTCCTACTCAAAACAGCAATACACTTCTCATTGTCTTTGTAAAGCAGCCAGCTCCCATCCTGGATATTCTCCCTGTTTCCACCCCCCCCGCCCCTTCCCATCAGGCAGAAGGTACAAAAGCCCGAAAGCACATAGCACCAGGCTCAAGGACGGCTTCTATCCCACTGTAATAAGACTGCTGAACAGACCTCTTGTAGAATAAGACGGACTATTGACCTCACAGTTTAGCTCATCATGCCCTTCACATTAGCGTCTGCCGGCACTGCACTTTCTCTGTAACTGTTACACTTTATTCCACATTCTCTTCTTGTTTCTTTCCCTTGTAGTACCTCAAAGTATTGACCTGATGAAATGATCTGTGTGGATGATGGCATGCCGAACAAAGTTTTGCACAAAGTTCTTCTCTGTATCTCGGTACATATGACAATAATAAACCGATTTACCAATAATTCATAAGAGTATAAGAACATATGAAATCAGATCAGGATCAAGCAATCCTAACTTTTAGGCCTGCTCAGCAATTCAGTAAGGTTATGGTTGGTCTTCTACCTCATCACCATTGTCCAGAAAAGTATCGGTTTTGAATGATCACAATGACGACTTCCATAGCATTCTAGGGTTAAGAACTCCAAAGATTCACCATCTTCCTCTGAAGGACCTTATCAAACAACCACGGAAAATCCAAATATACATTATTTGGTACTTCCATCTAGTCTGTTCAACTAGTCACATCATCAAAGAACTCCAGCAGATATGCCGAACTTGACTTTCCACACTGGCTCTGCCTCTACTTATTATTGTTAATCTTTCCAAGCATTGTGTTATTACAGTCTTTCCAAAGCAATTACTGTGTGTGCTGTAATCTCAAATCAAACAGAAAATGCTGAAGTTACCCAGCAGCTCAGGCAACAGCTGTGGAGAGAGAATCAGAGTCTGAAGTATCATAGATGTAAAGCAGGTTTTAAACGATAGGAAATGGAGGAGGAACTCTATGGCAAAAGCAGGCAAGGCTGCAGAGCAGGAAAGAATCAGGTTTATTATCACTGGCGTACAGTATGTTGCATAATTAGTTGTTCTCCGGCAGCAGGCAGTGCAATACAAGAAATATGTACCAAAAAAAAGTACAAAATGAAAGCAAAGATATTGTGGCAGTGTTAATGGATTCATTGTCCACTCAGAGATCCAATCGCAGATGGGAAGAAGCTGTTCCTAAAACACTGAGTGTGTATTTCAAGTCCTTTACCTCCTCCTTGATGGCGGTAATGAGAAGAAGGCATGTTCTGTGAGGTGGGGCTCTTAATGATGGATGCTGCGCTTTCTGAGGCATCACCGATTGAAAGTGCCCTCGGAGGAGGGGAGACTTGTATCCACGAAGGAGCTGGATGAGTTTACAACCCGCTGCAGCACTTTCCAATCCTGTGCAGTGGACCCTCTACACTAGATGGTGATGCAACCAGTTGAAATCTTTGCCGTGGTGCATCTTTGGTGACCTGTCAAATCTCCTCACATTCCTAATGAAACATAGCCACTGGCTTGCCCTCTTTATTATTGAATCAATATGCTGGGTACAGGATAGACCTTCAGAGATGTTGACACCCAGCAAATTGGAACTACTAATTCTTTACACTGCTGTCTGTCCGACAGAGACTGGTGTGTGTTTTCTCAACTTCCCCTTCCTAGAGTCCACAATCAATTCCTTGGTCTTATTGAGTGCAGTGTTCTTGTTGCAACACCACTCAACCAGCTGATCTATCTCACTCCTGTATGCCCCCTTTCTCACCATCTGAGATCCTGTTGCCAACAGTTGTGTCATGAGCAAATTTTTAGGTGGTGTTTCTGCTGTGTCTAGCCACCCAGTCATGAGTGTAGAGAGCATTGAGTAGTGAGCTAAGCGCGCATTCTTGAGGTGCACAGGTATGATTGTCAATGAATGATATTGCTGAGTCGCACTGACTTTGGTCTCCCATTGAGGAAGTGGCAGAGGCCCAGGTTTTGAAGGTTATTGATTAATACTGAGTAGATGATAGTGTTGAACGCTGAACTGTAGTTGATAAACAGCAGCCCAACACAGCTTTTGCTGTTGTCCAAATGGCCTAATACTGAATGGAGAGCATTGTAATTTTATCTACTGTACACTTATTATGGTGTTAAGCAAATTGCAGTGGGTCCAGGTCCCTCCTTCAGCAGGAGTTGATTCTGGCCATGATCAACCTCTCAAAGCACTTAATCACATAGAGGCGAGTGCAACTGGGAAATAGTCATTGAAACAGCTCACCCTGCTCTTCTTTGGCACCAGTATGACTGATGCCCTTTTGAAGCAGGAGGAAACTTCTGACAGCAGCACTGAAGAGATTGAAGATGTCCTTGAACACGCCAGCCAGTTTGTTGGCACAGGTTTTCAGTACCCTACCAGGTGCACCATCAGACCCTGACACCTTACGAGGATTTACCTCTTGAAAAATGTTCTGATGTCAGCCTTTGGTACAGATATCACAAGGTCACCGGATGCTGCAAGGATTCACACAGGCATAGTTTTATTCTTCTTTCAGAACTTGCATAAAAGTGTTGAGCACCTCTAGGAGTGAAGTGTTGCAGCCATTTATGATACTTGTTTTCCCCTTGTAGGAAGTGATGGCCTGCAAACTCCACCACAGCTGACATGCATACGATTCTATCTCTTACTTCATTTGGAATTGCCTTATTTCTCTTAAGGTAGTCTTCCACAGGTCTTACCTGGACTTCTTGTAGAGTTCTGTATCATTAGTCTTGAACACCACAGTCCTAGCCCTCAGTAGACCGTGAATCTCACAGTCCATCCATGGCTTCTGGTTTGAGTATATCTAGTATGTTCTCAAGGTACACACTCATCCACACAGGTCCTGACAAAATTAGTGACAAATGTGACATATTATTCGAATTCAAATATAACTCCCTGAATATAATCCAGTCCAACAATTCAAACCAGTCCTGTAAACACTCTGCCTCTCTTGACTACATCTTCATGGTCATCACCATTGGTGCTATGGTCCTCAGTCTCTGCACATACACCAGGAGTAGAGTAAAGTTAGATGATTGGATCTGGCAAAGTATGGATGTGGGATGACACAGTAAGAGTTCTTGATGGTGGTATAACAGTGATCAAATGTGTTGGCTCCTCTGGGTCAACAGGTGACATGTTGGTGGTAGTTGGTCAGACACTTCCTCAAGCTGGTCTGCTTGAAATCCCTCACAATGATCAGGAAGGTATCATGGTGGGCTATATCATGGTCATGGTGCTCCTGCAATGCCTGCCTGATGTTGGCCAGGGTGGAATGTACACTTCAACCAGCTTGATGGAGATAAAATCTCTGAGCAGATAAAATGGACAATACTTGACAGCTAGATATTCCAGGTCAAGGAAGCAGGACTGAAGACACAACTGCTATGTCTGTGCGCCACGATGAGTTAGTCATGAGCAAATGTAAGCATCTCTGCCTTCACCTGATACCACTGTCCAGTCCTTGCGGTGGAAGGCGAAGCCCTAGGACTACAGGACTGTGTCCAGAATGTTGGAGGAGAGCCATGTCTCTGTGAAGCAAAGTACGCAGCAGTCCCTCATGTCCCTCTGGCACTACAGTCTTGCACTGAGGTCTTCAATTTTATTTTTGAGAAAACTAGCCAGAAGGCTAGGAGGAAGGTAGGAGTAGAAGTCTTAGAGCCCAGAAGGAAGGTGGGAGTAGAAGTCTCAGAGCCTTGCGATTGATATGAATATTAGTGGAGCCAGCCAAAAGTGAGTGTGGAAGTGAAAGTAGGAGAATCAAATGAAACTTGAAATATCCAGAAGGATGAATGGAAATAAATGTTGGGAATATCAGAAAGGCTTAAATCAGGGGTTTCCCAACCTGGAGTCCACAAAGCCCTCCATCAATGGTAGGGGTCCATGGCATAAAAATGGTTGGGAACCCCTGGTGTAGATAGAAGAGCTTATGAACAGAGGACACAGTCTCAGAATTGAAGGATGTCCCTTTAGAACAAAGATGAGGAGGAATTTCTTTAGCCATAGAGTGGTGAATCTGCAGAATTCATTGCCACAGATGGCTGTGAAGGCCAAATGATTGGATATATTTAAAACAGAGGTTGATAAGTTCTCAATTAGTAAGGGCGTCAAAGCCTACTGGGAAAAGGCAGGTGAATGGGGTTGAGAGAAAAAATAAATCAGTCATGATCAAATGGCAGAAGAGACTTGATGGGCCGAATGGCCTAATTTTGCTCTTACATCTTATGGTTTTACAGTCTTAAATAGGGTTGATTACCAAAAATTGCACCCTGTCTGAAGGTGATGAGTTCATAAGTGGTCCAAGAAAAATAGGTCAGAGTGAGAGTGGATGAAGAATTAAAAAAATTAAAGTGACCTCTTCCTTTGTCAGTGAGACTGCCAATCCTCCATTGTAACCCATACAATTATGACCTTTTCTATTAGCTTGTCTTCCCAAATTCTCACCTTTACTTAAGGCTCTACCCTGAGACTGTTTCCTTTAGCATTTTTTTTCGGATGCACTGATCCTAGTTAGGTATACAGTACTTCATCATCTGTCCCTAAACACTGTGAGTTCAAATCCTGGGATAGCAATTTGTTAGTTTGGTTTTGAGGTAAATTGGACAGCTGGGGTTGTTTCCTTCAGCACTGAGAGGCTGAGAGGAGACTTCATGGAGGTGTATGAAATTAGAGGCTGTCCATATAAGATGGAATGGAAGGACCTATTTCTTTCAGCAGAAAGATCAGTGACCTGCAATTGGTAGTTCTACCCATATTACTTACCTTAGTGAACTGTAACATGAAATACCTGATGCACAACACAGAGGGATTTGACCAGATTTAAAGCTCAAGTTTTAAATGCCAATGGCTCAGATTCAGCTACAGATTTATTCTTCCATATCTATATTCTAAACATACAATGGAATGTCAATTGCGTTAACAACCAACACATCAAGGATGTGCTGGCGGCAGCCCGCAAGTGTCACCACACATTCTGATGCCAACATAGCGTGTCTACAATGTTCGGCAGACCAACACAGGGCACAAAAAGCAATAAGATAACAAAATCAAAACAAGCCCCTTCCCCCCCCCACCTCTCACCCTCCACACATGGAAAGTCATCCAACTCCCATCCTCAGGCTTTGGCCTTCAGGCTTCGACTTTCCGATTTCCGATCGACCTTAGGGCTCCGAACTTGTTCATTGATCCCTGAGCTAGCCAATGACAGAACCCCAAATTCCAGGCTTGAACTCCGGTGTGTCAACTGACCAGCTTTTGTGCCTCCATCTCACATCTGATCCCAGGACAGCCTGGCTCCGTGGATGTCCAATGCCATCTGTGCATGTTTGCTGGCCTTCGCGTGTGGAGTGGAGGTGTAAACTCCGGACATCCTTTGTTCTCTGTCCACATCTCTGGCTTTTGAATGCAGAACACAGAGTGGAGGCCTGACATCTAACTCTTCTATATCCCTGACCTTAAGCCCCAACCTGAGCCCGAAGTCCCCACATTACTGTAACCAAACCCTAACCTGACCCTTAATTCTCCTGTCTGTGCCACAAAAAATCCTTACAACTTGGTTCAAAAATACAATAGTACTATTGAAAATGACATCATGGGGTAGAAGAGCAACTGGAATGGCAAAGGAATGGCCTTGGATTAGCTGCTGCCGATATTGAGTGGCTGAGGCAGGAAGTGTTGCATCTGCTTCACCTCAGTTAGCACTGAATGAGAAAACAGGCTTATCTCTTGAATTTGAATTCTGCTGTATAAAAGTGACTGCAGACCCTTTCTTTTTGGTAGCTGTCAGAAGAATATTGCTCCTCTCTGCTGTCAATGAACCCAGATATTACGAAAGCTGTTTTATGCCATTTCACACTAATGGTTATCATCTGTTCTTCCCTTACAAATGTTTCCAGAAGCCCATCAGTAGAGGTCTAGTAAAAGAGTGCAGCATCTTTGAGAAGTCATTAAATTACTACCTGAGGGAACAGGCGTGTATCTTCCATCTGTTCTGAAATACTGCTCAGGGATGAACAGTGCCAAGAAGCACAAATTGAGGCATTCAGAAAAAGAACGGCTATCAATCCCGAAACTGAGAGAAAACTTCCTTATTAGGCTCAATAACTCAAGCAGCAATAATTCATTTATCACTCAAGACAAGGCTGGTGTCTGCCTTGGCTCAGTGACAATAATCATGTCACTAAGTTGAAAAATAAAGTCCCATCGCTAGGACTTAACTTCATTATCTAGGTTGGTATCTTTATTCCTCAACCAACATCACTACAAGAACAGATTATCTGATCTCTACCTCATTATTTGTGGTACACTGCGTCGCGCTAGCTAGTTACTATGTTGCGACCATTGTGATTCATCTTTTTTTGCAAAGCAGTGTAAGATTTGCTGAGGTCACAAAATACAACGTATAAATCATGACCACCACACATCTCATAGCAACGAACAACCAATGAATGCAGTGTGCTAGTAAGTTGCCGTGTTGCAACGATTGTGACTCATCTTTCAAACTGCAAAGCACAATGGGATTTACTGAGGTCACAACATGCATTGTACAAATCATATGCCTCCACGCATCTCATAGCAACGAACAGCCAATGGATGCACTGGACATGCTGGAAATTCAAGAAGTGGTCTGCAGCCACTAAAAATCAGGTTGTGATGATATGGTAATCTGTTTCTGGTGTTACTTCAGAGCCAACACAAACCAGGAGAATAGGAAGAATTCCCCAGTGCTCTTCTTGAAATCAATATCTCACACTTACCTGAGAGGGAAAACATGGTTTGCTTGCCCTGCACTTTCAACACTACCAGCAGTTGTCAGTTGAGATGAACATAAACTATAGAAAGCGCAGCACAGGAACAAGCCTTTAGGCCCATAGTGTTGTGCCAGACTGATTAAACTAGTAATTGAATGCCTGCCTAAACTAATCCCTCTGCCTACATCATATACATATCTATTCCTCATCTGCACATCCATTTGCCTATCAAAAAGCCTCTTAGGCACCTCTGTCTGATTTTCCCCCACTATCACCCCTGGCAGCATATTCCAGTCACCCACCATTCTCTGTGTAAAAACTCACCCCACACAGTATATATCGCCTTTCAACATTCCACTCTCACCTTCAATGCCATCTAGTATTAGACATTCTGACCTTGGGAGAATGTCTACCATATCTATGCCTCTCATAATATAAAATTCCATCATGTCTCCCCTTGGTGTTTCCAGAGTAAACAACCCTAAGTCCAACCTCTCCTTGTAGCATGTGTCTTCCAATCCAAAGGTCAACCTCTGCTGCTCCACCCTAACTAGGTAGAACGGGAGGCATAGAAAGCTATGGATCTAATGCAGGTAAACTGAATTATTGTTGGTGCATTGACAACATGGACATAGAACATAGAACAGTACAGCACAGGAATAGGCTCCACAACCCATGAGGTCTGTGCTGACCATAACGCCAATCCAGACTAATCCCACCGCCTACACATAGTCTATGTTCCTGCCTGTTTATGCACTTGTTTAAGTGACTCGTAAATGATGCCTGAAGAATCATTCTCTCTGCAGTAACACTCTACACAGACTTAAATCAACAAGCTGCTGGCTCGGAGACTGATTATTAAGGGTAGCAATGTTCAAAGTAAACCCCTGGGCTACTTAAAGCCTCCAAAACATCATCTGCATTGGTCTAAGAGACTATTTGTATGTGTTTCTGCACTCTCTGTTTGAATTTTGAATTCTTGTCGGTTTGTAAAGGAATTTTTTTCATTAGCACTATTGTTTGATTACTGGAGTAATTTCATATTAAAATAAATGCAGAGTTAAAATGTTCTAGACTGGGTTCTTGCTACCCAAGCATTGACATACACACTAAGGGGATCATGCACAAAGTGCATTATACATTAAGTTTATTCTGGTACACAATATTGTAATTATATGACCATAAGATATAGGAGCTGAATGAGGCCATTTGGCCCGTCGAGTCTGCTCCACCTTTTCATAGAACATAGAATAGAATAGTACAGCACAGTACAGGCCCTTCGACCCACAATGTTGTGCCGACCCTTAAACCCTGCCTCCCATATAACCCCCCACCTTAAATTCCTCCATATACCAGTCTAGCAGTCTTCATCATGGCTGATCCTTTATTTTTCTCAGCCCCAATCTCCTGCCTTCTCTCCATATATCTTCATGCTCTGACTTAAATATACATGAAGATTTGGCCTCCACAGCTACCTGTGTCAAAAAATTCCACAGATTCACTACTCCTTGGCTAAAGAAATTCCTCCTCGTCTTCATTCTAAAAAGACGCCCCTCTATTCTGAGGCCATGTCCCCTGGTCTTAGACTCTCCCACCATAGGAAATATCCACTCCACATCCACTCTATTAAGGCCTTTCGCCATTTTTGATAGGTCTCAATGAGGTCACCCCCCCCTCCCCCACCCAATCTTCTGAATGCTAGTGAATACAGGTCCTGAGCCATCAAACACTCCTCATATGACAACCGTTCAATCCTGGGATCATTTTCACAAACCTTCTTTGAACCTTCTCTAGTTTCAGCACATCCTTTCTGAGATTAGAGGCCCAAAACTCCTCATAATATACCAAGTGCGGCCTCCCCAATGCTTTATAAAGTCTCAACACTATACCCTTGCTTGTATATTCCAGTCCTCGTGAAATGAATGCTAACATCACATTGGCCTTCCTCATCACAGACTCAACCTGGAAATTAACCTTTAGGGAATCCTGCACAAAGACTCTTTGCACCTCAGTTTATTATATTTTCTCTCCATTTTGAAGCCAGTCAGTCCTTTCACTTTATCTGCCAAAGTGCATGACCATACACTTCCCAACATTGTATTCCATCAGCCATTTCTTTGCCCATCCTCCTAATCCGTAAAAGTCCTTCTATAGCCTCAAAACTACCTGTCCCTCCACCTATCTTCATATCATCTGCAAATTTTGCAACATAACCATCAATTCCATCATCCAAATCATTGGCATATAATATACAAAGAATCTGATTGAGTCATAGAACACAGAAACAAGCCTTTCCACCCATCTAATCTGTGTCAGCCTGGTTTTCTGCCTAGTCCCATCTACCTGCATCTGGACCATAGCCCTCTAGACCTCTCACTTCCATATACCTACCCCAAACTTCCTCAAGTGTTACAATTAAACTCACATCTACCACTTCCACTGGAAGGCTGTTCTACAATCCCATCATCCATTGAGTGAAAGAGTTCCCCTCAGATTCCCTTAAATATTTCATCTTTTACCCACCCTAAACTTATGACCTCTCGCTCTTGACTCAGCTAGCCTGAGAGGGAAAAGCCTGCATGCATTTAAGCTATCGATAGTCCTGAATTGTTATTATCTTCTTAATCTTGATAGGCTATCATTAGTTGTTAAACACATTGGTTGCTTTAAATGGAAACTTCTGAGTTTAAAAAGTGCCACAGGATCCTTCATATCCACATTCATCTGTGCAGAGTTTACTGAACACACTTGGATTAGCAGTAGGGGCTTTTGTCATCCAGCACTGAGAGGAGAAAAATTCAGTCAGGCTTCTCATTTCAGAATGTTTTCATTATTAGACAGTATAAAGTCAGATCAAGATAAATAGTGACAGGTCAAGATCAAGTTACAACATTTATAGTAACAGATAGTTTTCTGTGAGATCTTGCTCATTTCTTGTGAGACTCTTTCTTCCACAACCATTAAAACTTGGGGTAAGGAGAGAAAATTGAGAATTAAATCAGTGCAACAACTTCATGTGAGAGGATTTTAAAACCTCTGCTGAAGATATTTGTTATGCCCCAATCTTGCTCAATTTCATTAAAATCAAAGACACTTTGGTTTGTCAGCTGAAATTAATTCTTGATGAAAGCCTTTGAACTGAAGAACTCATTTTAAACAGATTAGACACAGGAAGGGTTTTTTTTAAAAAAAAGTAATATTCCAATAAGAAACCAAGCTACCAGGAGAGAAAAATGATCTTGAAACACGTTTAGGCAAAATATATATTGGAAAAGTTCCCCTGGACTGCACTTTGTGGCTAGCATTTAATGGTCCAATGGTTTTGGAATTAGAACCTAATTCCCTTACCTTATACTTTAATCATTTTTCTCTCTCCTGTTCCATACAAAACCTGCCAGCTTATTCATTATAGATTTAATAGAGAGAATAATTTAAATGTGTATTATTCTCATTACAATCAGTCATTTTGCAATTGAATAGGAGCAAAATTCCTGGAGTTTAGATGACTATATATAGACTGCTCAAATATATATGCATTGATAGGACAGTGCAGGACACTGCTTTGAATCACTGTTCATGGTCCTGAAACCCACCCTTAACAGTGTCAGATGTGCAAGTCCCACCTCATTGTCGTTCAGTCTCATGTCTAATTAGCTACTGCATCGCCCAGATGTTCTGCCTCTGAAATCCAGTAGAGCTGATGACTCACAGCTCTACTGACCTCAGTTCAATCCTGGTACTGTCTCTGTAAGTATACACATTCTGCCTGCAATTATGTGGGATTTCTCCAGGTGCTCTGTGTCTTTCCATGTGCCAAAGGCATGGAACTTGTGGGTTAACTGGCCACTGTAACTGGCCCTTTGTCTGTATGTGAGAGGCGGAATCCAATGGGAACTGATGGGTATGAGAGGAGCATAGGTTAGAGGGAAATATTACTGGGAGAATGGCACAGATCTGTGAGCTGGCATAGATTTGACAGACTGATTGGCCTCTTTTTGCAGGATAAGGAAATATGAAACACACTCCTGACAGATTTTGTCAGAAGACAAAGTGGGATTGGAGCTTTAGCAGCTGTGAAAATTGTTCTTGATCTTAATGTTAAATCTCAAACCTGTAGATGGTGGAAGTTGAAACTAAAAACAGAAAATGCTGCTGGAATGAATCTTGATTCCTTTAGCAGATCAAGCAGCATCCGAGAAACAGTATTTATGTTTCTGGTCAATCTGAACTGAGAAGTTAGAAATCAAACTTAAAATGTATACTGGCAAGGACATCTTTAAAATAGTATAATGAATGGGGTCTTCTAAGCCAAACTGAGATAGCAGCTGGGATCGATTTATTGATTAACGCTTCCTACAATAAATGGAGCTCTAACACTGCAGCACTGTTTCAGTAGAGAACATTGAGTAAAACCAGGGGGCCTGAGTTGAATGCCTTCCCTCCCCCAGTTCAGAGCAGCTAAAGCCAAAATCACTGAAGTTTGCCAAAATCAATATATGGAATAACTTAGCAAATACTATGTTATTTACTTGGGAGACAAGCTGAGAGTCTATGAACTTGAGCCTTGATAGACTAGAGAGGGTGCAGAGCAGATTCACCAGGATGCATCTGGATGGGACATTGTAACTCTGAGGGGACAATGGAAAAGCTAGAGAGGATTTTGAAAAGTCCTGAGGCCAATGAGGGGTAACACAGTGGTGCAGCTATTCCTGCTGCTACCTCATAACTCCTGTCATCTGAGTTCAGCCCTGATCTTCAGTGCTTTCTGTGTGGAGTTTGAATGATCTCCCTGTGACTATATGAGTCTTTTCCATGTGCACTTGTTCTCTCCAAAAGATGTGTATATATAGATTAGTAGTTGAATGGGGGTAGTTCTGAGAGTATGAAGGGCTCATTCTATGTTATAAAGACATAGGAAAATGTTATTCTTCAGTTCATTGGGTAGAAACTCTTTCCCTCTCCAATGAGTTGCACAACTTGCTTTTATTTCTTTCTTACTTTGCTCCCAGTTGAGAGCATTCCCTGCCTCCCCCCGCCCCAACCAATTAACTATCAGGTTCACAGTTTAATGTGTGCACAAAGAATAGATTAGATGTTCATTATGCAGAATTAATCAGTTCACATGACAGAGTGAGAAACTGTCCCTTCATTTTGAAAGGTTTCACACTGTTATTGCTACCACCTCAGCAAGAACAGTCTCTAATAATCAGATCCGGATTTCACAGCCACTGATTAATCCCTCCAACCATTCATAGTCAAGTTAATCCATTTAATTTTGCCCTTTGAACTCATCTTTTGATTATTGTGACTTGCAACAAATCTGTTCTGTTTTTAAAAAAGTTTAATTCATAGTCATTTCTTATTAGGGAGGTTCCTTAAAATATGTAAAGGTAATTTTGTTTTAACTTATCACCAGTTCCTAAGCTAATGCTGCAGAACAAAGAGTGGCTTCAAAATGTAAAATCTTCTTTGAAGGTACTTTCGGTCAGTGCTCTTGCTAATTCTTCTATCTGTATTCAAGAAGGGGGCAGCTGTACTGTATTTCTTAAAGTTAGGTGGATTGAGGTTATGGGGAGAAGGCTGGAATAAGGCACATTGGAGACAGAGGTCCAGTCCTTGCCAGGTCTCCACCATCCCACCCACCTCTCCCTCCCTAATGCTGATTAGTCAGTCCTCAAAATAGGCCTCACATCTATATTCCTGCACACATACCCCATTGAGTTCTGGGCCCTACTTGGCATTGAGATCTTTTTTCATTGCCACCAACTCCATGCCTATATCTTTGGAAAGGAGTCCTCATTCCACCCACCCCTCACCATTGGTGCCCCCCTTGTCAAATCTCAAACACACCTTTTCCCCTTGGAAACTTCACTTGACCCGTGTTGAGGCAAGGTATCAACCCAAAAACCGACAGTCCTTTTCCTCCCACAGCAGATGGTTTGTTACTCACGAACAGGATATAGATGCCCCCATGTAATGGCCATTCAAGTTATATAATTCACACGATAGAATTCACAACCACTACCGACGCATTACAATACAAAGTAAAATCAGCTCCTGCAGAATTTATGTGACAAAATAAACACAAATTTATTTCTTTTCAATGTGTTTCTTGAGGCATATGCACATGAATTACAGAAAATCACAATACAGATTTAACTCCCCACCATAACACAGTGGATGGTCTATATTGAAGTCGATAATGGTATTAAATGCCAGAGGAGCCCTGCATGGCCATCACCCACTTCTCCTTCCATTTTCCATCTTTCCATTCCTCTTGGAAGCCCTTTGTTTCCAATAGTTCCATGAAGCATCTGAGATGTATTTCCATCTTAACTCCATCACAATGTGTAGAGCTACGCCACAGGGCGAGAAATCCTAAGGATCTTGATTAATAATGGGATCTTAAGTCCACCAGAAAAGTAGACACAAAACAGGTATTGGCAAAAGTGACTTTGAATCTGTTGTGCAAATCGAAGTGGTTCATAACTGTCCTTCAAGAGAGAAGGCCTAATGTTACTGCTGTGTCTGACTCACGTACTATTCAGAAGACCTGTGAATACTTCTGTTCCAGGTATGAAGTTGTATGTAATCCTGTTTTACAAAATGAGACAAGCGTTTTCTGCATTGAGATCTAAAACCTTTCAGCTCTAAGAATATTTTCCACCCAGCAAAATTGATGTGAAGATCCTTCAACCAAACAACAACCAAAAGGACCATTAACAAGCTGCAGTCTGTCTTCCTGACACTTGGTCTGCAATTAGTCACTTCTGTTCCAAATAATAGGGGAAATGTTAAGCATTATTGGCATGAACCATAGTCTCACATCTCCTCCAACAGAGAGACAGCTCCTGCAGTGAGGGAGCTTGCAATGAAATAGTCCAACAGTGCATTCATCATATTCCACTCTGACTGTGGACACATCCTAGCTGAGATGTTGCTGTTGCAAAAGAAATAAACCAGATGCAGTTAAACCTACAAAGAAAGTGGAGGACAGGAAATGGAGGCAAGGAAGACATTCCCAACCAAAACAGAAAGAAGTGTGTAAGTAGGGAAGAAGATACAATTTCATGGACCTCCTGGTCAGGCACAACGATCCATTTGGGATCTGGGAGGAGTTACTCGGTGAAGGTTGACAGAGATCCAGAAATATTCTTCTAGAGTATTTATTACTTCCACATTTCCCAAGGTGCAGGAATTCATAGCAAGTCATGGGTTGCAGGATGCATTGGGGCAGGATATCACAGCAGAACTCAAGGATGCTGCAGACAAACTAGTAACAGCGAGCCTGAGAGAGATCAGATTAATCCTGAAGTGGATTGTCTATCAGCATCCAGAGAGAAGGGCAGAGAGATATTGAAGTCACCAGCGTCCTGCAAAAGTCTCAGAGAGTGAGAACTGTTGTGGGGGTAGGCTTGTCAGGCAGTAAGCATCTATAAAATGTGTGTGTATGTGTGTGTGTGTGTGTGTGTGTTACCTAGCGTGAGCGGGTGCCTCACATAGAAACATAGAAAATAGGTGCAGGAGTAGGCCATTCAGCCCTTCGTGGCTGCACCGCCATTCAGTATGATCATAGCTAATCATCCAACTCAGAACCCTGTACCAGCCTTCCCTCCATACCCCCTGATCCCTTTAGCCACAAGGGCCATATCTAACTCCCTCTTAAATATAGCCAATGAACTGGCGTCAACTGTTTCCTGTGGCAGAGAATTCCACAGATTCACCACTCTCTGTGTGAAGAAGTTTTTCCTAATCTCGGTCCTAAAAGGCTTCCCCTTTATCCTCAAACTGTGAACCCTCGTTCTGGACTTCCCCAACATCGGGAACAATCTTCCTGCATCTAGCCTGTCCAATCCCTTTAGGATCTTATACGTTTCAATAAGATCCCCCTCAATCTTCTAAGTTCCAGAGAGTATAAGCCTAGTCAATCCAGTCTATCATATGAAAGTCCTGCCATCCCAGGAATCAATCTGGTGAACATTCTTTGGACTCCCTCTATGGCAAGGATGTCCTTCCTCAGATTAGGGGACCAAAACTGCACACAATACTCCAAGTGTGGTCTCACCAAGGCCTTGTACAACTGCAGTAGTACCTCCCTGCTCCTGTACTCGAATCCTCTTGCTATGAATGCCAGCATACCATTCGCCTTTTTCACCGCCTGCTGTACCTGCATGCCCACTTTCAATGACTGGTGTATAATGACACCCAGGTTGCACTTCCCCTTTTCCTAATCGGCCACCATTCAGATAATAATCTGTTTTCCTGTTTTTGCCACCAAAGTGGATAACCTCACATTTATCCACATTAAATTGCATCTGCCATGAATTTGCCCACGCACCTAACCTATCCAAGTCACCCTGCATCCTCTTAGCATCCTCCTCACAGCTAACACTGCCGCCCAGCTTCGTGTCATCCGCAAACTTGGAGATGCTGCATTTAATTCCCTCATCCAAGTCATTAATATATATTGTAAACAACTGGGGTCCCAGCACTGAGCCTTGCGGTACCCCACTAGTCACCGCCTGCCATTCTGAAAAGGTCCCGTTTATTCCCACTCTTTGCTTCCTGTCTGCCAACCAATTTTCTATCCACATCAATACCTTACCCCCAATACCATGTGCTTTAAGTTTGCACACTAATCTCCTGTGTGGGACCTTGTCAAAAGCCTTCTGAAAATCCAAATATACCATATCCACTGGTTCTCCCCTATCCACTCTACTAGTTACATCCTCAAAAAATTCTATGAGATTTGTCAAACGTGATTTTCCTTTCACAAATCCATGCTGACTTTGTCTGATGATTTCACCGCTTTCCAAATGTGCTGTTATCACATCTTTGATAACTGAAAGATGCCCACTGTGGTCATGGTGAGATATACCATATCTCTTGATGAGATATATCACACTGAAATACTTGTAAAGACCAACTGCAGGAGTGTTGAGGCCATGATCACCCAGCGTCAGCTGCAGTGGCTGGGGCAGGTGATGATAATACCCCCATGTCGGCTACCCCGCAGAGTGTTATACGGCCAGCTACATCATGGTCGACGCTCAGCTGGAGGGCCAAAGAAGCGCTGTAAGGATCAGATGAAGAATGCTTTAAGGAAATGCAAGTTCAGACCCGAGGACCTGGAGGAGGTTGCTGCTGACCGTACTACTTGGCGACAGCTGTGTAGGGACGGGGTTCATAGGCTGGAGATGGAAAGAACAACCAGAAGACAGCAGAGGAGAGCCAGGAGAAATGCAGCCATGGTTGCCACCACTACCACATATACATGTCCCACCTGCAATAGAGCTTGTGGGTCCAGGATAGGACTGTACAGTCATCAAAGATCTCACCGTTAAAGGAGTGGACATCATCATTGGATTTTGATAGACAACCAAAGAAGAAGAGTGTGTGTGTGTGTGTGTGTGTGTGTGTGTGTGTGTGTGTGTGTGTGTGTGTGTGTGTGTGTGTGTGTGCGTTTGCATATTTGTGTATAACCATTCTTTTTCCTTATTGGAAAGGGGAGCTTGTCAATGTGTCTGTTATATTAGTAAAAGGGGTCAATGTTCTTCAGGGTTATAACCTCTTTAAGTGCAGAGTCAAATGTCTGACTGCTGCTGCAGCTTCCTGGGTCAGACTAGAGGTACTGCAGTAAACAACTTGTTTGGTCAAACTCCCTCATCTTGATGTGTTTGTCCAGCACTTCAAACTGTATCCACACATGGATCTGCTGATCACCCAAATGTCCCCTTCTGCACAAGTCATGAAACCTAGAAGCAAGTAATCAATATGCTAAATGTCTTTTCTAAGTCGAGTCAGGAGTGAAACCATTGAGCCGCTGAATAATTGAGCTGAGCACATGATTTCACTGAGCTCATTCCTGCCTCACTTTTCTGGCAGGTCTCCCACTAAAACAGCATCCAGGCAGGTGCATCCTGATGGTAGAGGAGGTTATGCCTGTCCCAGAAGGGGACTGAAACTGATCCTGGACTGGCTTTAGCCACAGCTCTATCATCTCTGCAGAGCTGTACCAACCTGCTTCAACTAGCCGTTGGGCACCTGTGGGAGGACTCTCTCAGTGGGGTGGAGGGGGGGGGAGCGTGAATGTCACTCTGAGAGAGAATAGCACTTTTCGACTCCCTGGACCCATTAATAATCCCTGGGCAGGGGCATCAGCTGAAGCTGTTGGAGAGCAGGTTGCTGGAGTACTGTCACACCCCCAGGTCCCCTGATAAAAGCACGATTTAGAGCCCTAGTAACAGAGTTTGAGGTCGTCGGGAGGTGAAGTTGTCAGAGCAGTACTCAAGTGCTCAACATCACCCTGTAAGTGCTTACAGGTTGCACATCGCAAACAAACAAACACACATACGCCTACGATCATAACAGTGCACACATACATGCATTTATAATCACATCTACATGCACACCCACGTAGATAGACGGGCACACAATATACGCATGCACAATCACACACACACGTACACATACAGACACAAATATACTATGTATTTATATACATTTAACAACCGAGAGTAACGCTTCAGTTATCCTGGCTCTGTGCATGTTTTCATTAATATTACTCTGGCATTCACGCTGGACGTGGACAGGCCACCCTCTTCAGGAATCACTGTGATCTGTCTTAGGTTCACTGTCTTTGCTTGAGTTCTATCACATCCCGCCCCAGCCAACAATGCTTGCCACTCACAAATACGGAAGGAGAGGTTTTAATAGTAACCAATTGGAGATTTGCCTTAGTTGATCTACTTGTGGGTATCTTGGTTTGTGTGTGTCGGTGTGTGTGTGTGTGTGTGTGTGTGTGTGTGTGTGTGTGTGTGTGTGTGTGTGTGTGTGTGTGTGTGTGAGAGAGAGTGAGGAGGATAGAGAGCGGGAGAGGGAGAGGAGGAAGAAAGAGAAGGGGGAAGAGAAAGAGACTGTGTGTGTGTGTGTGTGTGTGTGTGAGAGAGTGAGACAGACTGGGTATATGGCTGGATTTTTACTGGCAATCTGAATGCTATGGATAAAGACAGGATGTTGAGGAGGAGGCTAAAGGGTTAGTAGTGCCAAGCTGCGATATCAACTGCATGGTACTTTATGTGTGTAGTCCGACGAGTCAAGTAAAGAAATTAGCCACTATCCCAAGGCTATGTGGGACCCATGGTAATGTGGAGCATATTAATGGACACTGGATACCCCCCTAATTTTCTAATATTATGTTCATATTATTTTTATTGCTTTGGGTTGTTATTTTGTTCATTCACAATTTGATTAATGTTCAGTTGCACTAGCAGCGGTAATATTTTAGTGGGTTGCTTGATGGTTACAAGGGGCAAAGCTTATGCACGTCTGGAAGTCTCTTTTGTGTCCAAGTGTGCAACAGCTACTTCAACCGTTATGACCCTTAAGGCCCTCCAGTGCCCTCAGCACCTTGTGCTTCCTCCCTGCCGTGAATTTTGTTTGGCAGCACCTGCAGGTTGTGGTCCTCAGAGCCAGGAGACAACTCCCTCCCCTCTCCTACCATTAAATCCATGGCTGTTGTATTTTGTCAACAGGGAGAGGATCCCTTTAAGAGCTGAAGCATTATGGGACACTGCATGAAATAGAAGGAAGGGGTTTTGGAATCAACATGTCTTCCTTTGTCTGGAGGTGTTGCCAACATTCCATGCTGCTTCCTGATCTAATTGCTATATTACAGGTGTAACTAAACATCAGAAGTATCTTATTGGATGTAAAGTACTTAGGGATGTCCTGAGATGGTGAAATGCATTTTATTATTAGAGACAATGATAAAGCTCTCTGAGTCTGTGGTGTAGTATATAGGAGATCTAGGATGTTGATTACTACAAAAAAAATGATTTCAGATCACAGTTTCTAAGCATGAATGGCCATGTCTTGACTGTTTTCCCTTTATGTTATCTAGTCACTCAACTAACTCAGACAGACAACTGAAGATGTTTCAGGAAATGACAAGCCTTCAGAAACAGCTATACCGACAGAATGTTGGAGCCAGCTGATAAAACACTCCGATGTCATTGGGAATATCAAGCAGAAGGCAGCCAAATTCTCAGCTCCTATACTGAGGCAACACTGCCATCTATGACTTGCTGGCAGCAGTGATTAGCCTTTAAATTGCAAACTTGTGTTTATTCTTTGAAGTATTCCTCAATTCCAGCTTCTTTTGTCCAGCGATTTCAAAGTTAGTTTATCACAAAGAGTCAAGATCATGTAGTTTGACAACAGACACAAGTAATTGTTGTACAATAATTATAGACACATTAGATTTAGTGAAAAATAAGATCAGATAACACGGTTATTTTCTACACTTTGGGAATTCGTGCATAATTCTGGTCAGAGTTCATGGTTATAGTGCACCTCATGTTACTTACTGAATTGCATTATGCACACATACTAGAAGTATAGTGTAAGTAAATGTGACATTATTCTTTGTGGAACATTCATTTGATATGATCTCAAAGTTTTAGAAAACATATTTGCATCTTTCATACACTTTAGGATTTTGCACGACTTCAGATGACACTGCACTCTCAGAATCAGAATCAGGTTTAATATCACCGGCCTATGTCGTGAAATTTGTTAACTTAGTGGCAGCAGTACAATGTAGTACATGATAAATAAATATAGAGAATAAAAAAGGAGTTACATTAGTATATATATATGTCTATTAAATAGTTAAGTTAAAAAAAAGAAATAAAAAAAGTAGTGAGGTTGTTTTAATGGGTTCAATGTCCATCTAGAAATCAGATGGCAGAGGGGAAGAAGCTGTTCCTGACTTGCAAAGTGTGTGCCTTCAAGCTTCTGTACTTCCTTTCTGATGGTAACAGTGAGAAGAGGGCATGTCCTAGATGGTGGGGGTCCTTAGTAATGGAGGCTGGCACCCGCGATGGATTTGACCAATTTTACAACTATCTGTAGCTTCTTACGGTCCTGTGCAAGTAGCACCTCTGCGCCCTGATCCCCCCCATATCAGATGGTGATGCATCTGTCAGAATGCTCTCCATGGTACCTCTGTAGAAGTTTTTGCGTGTTTTGGGTGACAAACCAACTCTCATCAAATTCCTAATGAAATATGACCACTGTCTTGCCTTTATACCTGCATCAATACGTTGGGACCAGTTTAGATCCTCAAAGATATTAACACCCAGGAACTTAAAATTTCTCACTCTTTCTACTTCTGATCCCTCTGTGAGGATTGGTTCGTGTTCCCTCACCTTATCCTTTCTGAAGGTTTTCTGCACTGTCCTGTTGTTTTGTGCTCATCGTTGTTTATTGTTGTCTATGTTATTACTATGTGTACTGTTTGCTCTCTGAGCAAGGAATTTCATTGCACCATGGTAATTTGTCAATAAACTGATCTGTACTCTGTAGCCCATATAAAAGGCTCAGGCAGCAAGCAGCTGACCTATTGATTATTTGCAAATTTTTTTTGCAATTCAGAACTGAAATTGTCTTGATGTTAGAAGGCAAAGGATGAATAGTGGGAGCAGCTTTTGCGATTGGAACCCTGTGAACAGTAGTATAACACCGAGATATGATCTTACATATCAACAATTTGAAAATAAACTTAGGGGGCATGATCAGTAAGTTGGCAGTTTACTAAAACTGGTGGTGGCTTTGATGGTGAAGAGAGTGATTTTCAACTGCAGAACAATATTGATGAGTTTATAAGGTGGGCAGAGCAATGGCAGATGGAATTTAATCCTGAGAAATGCGAGGTGACTATGAAATACCCAATGTCCTAGATGGAGCTCAGAGGGGGCTTAAAGGGCTGGTACAGAGGAATCTTAACAAACATACCCAAAGGTCGCAGCAGGAGTCAGCTCGGGTAGGTAAGAAGGTGAATGAGGCCTACAGGATTCTTGCCTTTGATAGCTGAGGGACAGAAATTTTAGAAAAGGGAGATTACTGGTACATCTAGAAGACATAGGAACAGAAATTAGCCATTTGGCCCATCGAGTCTGCTCTGCCACTTGATCATAGCTGATTTATTTTTGATCTCAGCCCCATTCTCTGCCTTCCCCTTGTAACCTTGGACACATTTACCCTTCACTTTAAATACACCCAATGACTTGGCCTCCACAGCTGTCAGTGGAAATGAATTCCACCCTCTGGCGAAAGAAATTCTTGCTCATCTCTGCCTCATCTTTTCCAGGAAAGCACTTTATCAGCACGAGCTGAAGGTTTATGGCAATGTGATGACTGAGGCTGCGGGCCCCACTGCAGACATGCCAGCGTATTTTATTCAGGTTATCCTTCAACCAGGAGAGAAAAAAGTCTCGGTGATTGTGTCATAAAAAAATCATCCTTTAATACTTTTTGTATGTATATCAAGGGACATACAGCTATGGGATCATACACAAATTAAAATTGATACAACTCAGCAGAAAGGCCTGGGAGATGAAACTGCATCTTAAGAGCTGGTTACTGATTATAAATCATTCAAACCTCAGGAGGAACTTCCAGATTAATTTAAATACAAGGCAGTGATAAATTGGTGTTAACAGAAGGAACAGTATTTTTTAGGATTTTAGTTAGACCACAGGTGGAGTACTGAGTGCAGTTCTGATTGCCACACTGTGGGAAGGATGTGATTGCACTGTGGAGGATGCAAAGGGGATTCACTAGGACATTGTCTGAGATTTTATTTTATTTTATTTTTTATTTTAGGTATTCCAGCATTTGCAGTTTTATGATATTCATTCATTTGTTGCTCAGTGTGGAGCATGTCACTGATAAGACCATAAGATACAGGAACAGAATTAGGCCATTTGGCCCATCGAGTCTGCTTCACCTTTTCATCGTGGCTGATCCATTTTTTCTCTAAGCCAAAATCTCCTGCCTTCTCCCCATATATCTTTATGCCCTAACCAATCAAGAATCTATCAACAACCTCTGCCCTAAATATACATAAAGACTTGGCCTCCGCAGCTACCAGTGCAACGAATTCCATAGATTTACCACTCTCTGGCTAAAGAAATTCATCACCATCTCCATTTTAAATGGACATCCCTCTATTTTGAGGCCTCGTCCTCTGGTCTTAGACACTCCCACCATAGGAAACATCCTCTCCACATCCACTCTGTCAAGCTTTTCAATGTTCGATAGATTTCAATGAGGTCACCCATTATTCTTCTGAATTCTAGTGAATACAGGCCCAAAGCCATCAAACGTTCTTTATATGACAAGCCGATAAATTCTAGAATAATTTTCATGAACCTTCTTTTAACTCTCTTCAGTTTCAGCACATTCTTTCTAAGATGAGAGGCCCAAACCTGCTCACAATACTCCAAGTGAGGCCTCACCAGTGCTTTATAAAGTCTCAACATTACATCCTTGTTTTTATATTCCAGACCTCTTGAAATGACTGCTTAACATTGCATTTTCTTCCTCACCACAGAATCAATCTGCAAATTAACCTTTAGGGAATCCTGCACAGGGACTCTTCACAACTCAGTTTTTTAACTTTTCTCTCCATTTTGAAAATAGTCACCCTTTCATTTTTTTCTACCCGACCTAGTATTCCATCTCCATTTCTTTACCCATTCTCCTACTCTGCCTAAGTCCTTCTGTAGCTCCCCAATTTCCTCAAAACTACCTGCCCCTCCACCTATCTTTGTATCACCTGCAAACTTTGCAACAAAGCCATCAATTCCATTATCTAAATCATTGGCATATAACATAAAAAGAATCGGTTCAACACAGACTCCTGTGGAACACCACTAGTCACTGGTAGCCAAGCAGAAAAGGTTCCCTTTATTCCCACTCTTTACCCCCTGCCAATAAGCCATTGCTTTATCCATAATAGAATATTTTTTGTCATGCCATGGGCTTGTAGCTCGTTAAGCAGCCTCATGTGTGGCACCTTATCAAAGGTCTTCTGAAAATCCAAATACACATCAACCAATTCTCTTTTGTCTATCCTGCCAATCAGCCACTGCTTTATCCATGCTAGAATCATTCCTGTAATACCATGGGCTCGTAGTTTGCTAAACAGCCTCATGTGTGGCACTTTGTCAAAGACCCTCTGAAAACCCCAGAACACAACATCAAATGATTCTCCGCTGTCTATTCTGCTTGTTATTTCTAAAAAGAATTCCAACAGATTTGTCAGACAAGATTTTCCCTTGAGGAAACTATGCTGACTGCAACCTATTTTATCATGTGCCTCCAAGTACCCTGAAACCACATCCCATAACTTCCATTACTTCTGCCTCTCTCCCTTCTTGAAGAGTGGAATGATGTTTGCAATTTTCCAGTCTTCCAGAACCATTCCATAATCTAGTGGTTCTTGAAAGATCATTACTAATGCCTCCACAGTCTTCAGCCTCCTCTTTCAGAACCAGAGATTACAACTCGGGAAGTCCTGTTTCTCAAATTTCTCCCTAGCTCCCTAAAATCTCTCCTCAGGACCTCCTCACCTTGTCTACCTATGTCATTAGTGCCAATATGTACCAAGATTTCTGCCTGCTCACCTTCGCCCCTGAGAATACCATGGACACGATCCGAGACATCCCTAATCCCGGCATCAGGGAGGCAACATACCATCCAAGTGTCTCTATCGCGCCCACAGAACCTCATCTCTGTTCCTCTGAATAAGGAATCACCTATCAATACTGCATCCTCTTCACCTTTCTGTTCTTCTGAGCCACAGCACCAAACTCAGTTCCAGGGGCCCGGTCACTGTGGCCACTTGGTAGGTCATCCCCCTCAAGAGTATCTGAAGCTATATGCTAATTATTGAGGGGAATGGCCACAGTGTACTCTGCCCTGGCTGTGATTTCCCCTCCTTCTCCTGACGGTCACCCAGTTATCCGTCTTCTAAAAACTACCTCCCTGTAGCTCCTGGCTATCACCTTCTCATTCTCCCGTATGAGTCGAAGGTCATCAAGCTGCAGCTCCAGTTCAATATGTTCTCTCCAGAGCAACAGTTCGGTGCACCTGGTGCAGATGTGTTTATCTGGGAGACTGGAGGTCTCTAAGAGTTTGCACAGCGTACAAAACACTGCCCCTGCAGTATTTCTCACTATACTATATATTAATAGATGAGAAATGAACAAATAAGATCAGAGAGAGCAATTTAGAAGACAATCTACATCACCCAAGCCTGATGAGCGAAAGCCACTCTGAACACTGGCACTCACAAGAATGGCCACTCAAAGAATTCTTGCTCCGCTTCCACTTGAACTATTCCTACTGGCCCTTTCTAAAGAATCCCTCTTGCTGATTGGTCGCTCCTCAACTCAGAGGAACTGCCACAAAACTCTGCCTTCAAAATCTTAATCACCTCCCTAAGTAAAAAGTAGCTCTTTTTATGCATCCCTGCTGTGGATTGTCCAACTCAGAGAAAAATGGCTCGAAGCTCTGCTTTTTAAATCTTGAACACGGACCTCATTGAAAGGTAGTTCTTTTCACACACTGCCTCTTGCTGATTGGCTACTCCTCAAATCAGAAAAACTGCTGCGAAACTCTGCCTTCAACATCTCGATCACTGCCCTGATGAAAACGTAGCTCTTTTTACATACCTCTGGTGTGGTTTGTTCTGTGGAGAGACTGGTCAGGTTGAATTTGTTTTGCCTGGAGCTGAAGAGGCTGAGGCAGGAGCAGATAACGATAAAAAAAATTAGGAGTGGCATTGATTGGGTGGATACAGAGAAATATTTTCCCTTAAAACACGTGTCACCTCAAACTTGGCCCCATAGAGGTAGTCATTCAGCTTATCCACCACCGCCCATTTCAACTCCAGAAATTCCAATTTTTACGTTGGATAGTTTTTCTCAGAGGGCAACAGACTTCAGCTGACAAATACAACGGGTCTCAATCCAGTGTCCTGATCCTGATACAGGACACCCCCAAGTCCTCTCGGCTGGCATCCGTGTGCAGTACATATGGCAATCGGAGGTCTGCAAAAGCCAGCACCGGTGCCTGGGTCAGCAGCTCCTTCAGCAACTGAAAAGCCTCCTCACATTTTGCGTCCCACCTCAGTCCAATGGGCTCCAATGGGCTAAGATACCTGTCCTCTTCTCCCCCTCCCTTTCTTCCCCAAGGGAGGGTAACCACACAGAAGCTGATTCAACAGCTGACTCACTTTCACGTCGCCCTTCATGAACCTCCGATAGGAACCATAGGACCTGAGGAACAAGCGCAGCGTGCTCACAGTCTGAGGTATTGGCCAGGTGGTCACCGCCTCTATCTTAGCCTGATCTGTAGCTACTCCATTCCGTACGACTATGTGCCCACTGTAGCTAACAGACATTTGGCAGAACTGGCACTTGTCCAGGGAAAGTTTTAACCCTTCAGCTTTCAGGCGGCCCAGCACCTTCAGTAGCCTCGCTTCATGTTCTTCCAAGGTAGATCCAAATACCATGAGGTCATCCAGATACACCAATACCTCAAGCAAGTTCATAACCCCCACTGTCTTCTTCATGACCCGCTAGGAAGGTTGCAGGGGCTACCGATATGCCCTTTCGAACTGGAAGAATCCCAGGGGACATATAAAGGCTATCTTCTCTTTGTCAGCCTCACTCATGGGGATCTGGTAATATCCACTCCTCAAGTCCAGCACACTGAACCACTTTGCACCACTCAGACAAGCCAGCACATCTTCAATCCTCAGGACAGTGTACTGGTCAGGGATGGTGCACCTGTTCAGAGCCCTATAGTCCACACACACCTGTACCTTCCCATTCTTCTTTCGGGCCACTACTATTAGGGACACAGAGGGGCTTTGGGACTCAGTGATGATCCCAGCTTCCTTCAACTTACACAAATGCTTCTGAATGTCTACCACCTCTGCAAGGGTCAGTCTCCGCAATCTCTCTCTAAACGGGGTGTCCTCGGTCACCTGGATAGTGTGACGCAAGCTCTTGGAACAACCCACATCAAACTCATCAGTGGAAAAGACACGTTCCAACTCCAACATCTTCTCTACCGGCCTTCTCTTCCAACCCGCAGGAACCAGGGAGTCCTTAAAGCTGAATGACTCAGTGGTCAACTTTTCCCCCTTTTCCAATAGTTTCTCCCCGACGTGTCTCACAGGGACACTAGACATTACTGCACTAGGAACAAATGCTCCAGGGGCATCCCCTGCTTGAAGGTGACCTCCCTCTTCATAGTGTTCCTGACAATCACTGCCATCCTGCTTGCCTGAGCAACTAAGGGCTTCTGCAGTTCGGGCCTCACCAGTACCCCAGCCGAAAATCCTGACTCCCCTCATGGTCTTCCAGGCCATCCACTAAGATGGCCTCGCTCCCAGGCACTCCAAGAAATATGGGAGTCCCCATCGCTCTCACTACATTCCCAGGCCACAACACGATTTCCTTCAACTGGGTGAACCATACCGTCCCACGTCTACATTCGGTATCCGGCCCAATGCAACCCCACACTTCCTCAAACACAGCTCGAAACTCAGGGTGCACAGACAATGTTCCCAGAAAACTCTCCCCAGCCTTCTCCTTGCAGGCCCCCGGGAGCCTCCTCACAAGAAGGGTGTTGGTCCCCACCAGAATTGAAACGCCACCCATCTCAACAGGGTCCAGACAAACCAGCACTAATGTATCAAGGACCTCAGACACTCCCACATCGGCCTCCGAGAACTCCAACTTCACCGACAAATAACCATCGTATGGATCATCACCAACACTGAGTCTCCAGATCTCCAGAGCACCGAATGTTGTCAATAGTAAATGCTTCAGATACCGGTTGTAAAATGAATGGTACAACAATGTGTCCTGCGACCCAGTGTCGAGTATAGCTTTAGCATAAATACCCTCGATCCGTAGTGACACACTGGAGCATGGTCCCAGTAAGCCTTCAGGAATAGGGTCTTTCGCTTTCGGGGGTTCTCTTTGTATATTGCTGGTCATTCCCTCACTGGGTCTCCGCTAAGTTTACTGATGTCTCTCTCTGCTTAGGTACCCAGGGGCTCACTCTCTGAGGGGCTTCCCGCCACTCACACTCCCGCCTGAAGTGTCTCTCTTCACCACAGTTATAGCAGAAGATACTGGCCGCCCCTCTTCTCATAGAACCTGGCACCAGCAGCTCTCTGTGTAGTCCGTCCCCTTAGGGGTCCACCTCTCTTTCAGTCCTATCATACAGGGGGTCGGTCCACAGCCGCTGTTAACACCCGGGACATCTCGATTCTCAGCTCTGCCACAACCTCCTTTATCATCCGTTGGGTTGGACTAGCTGTGGTCACTTCACCATCCGGGGCTACAACCGAGGACTGTACCCTGCTGACAGAGCCCTCCTGCGCCTCCGTCGCATTCTCCTCCTCCCGTACCTCAGCTCAACAAAAGAGGGAGGGGGGTGCATCTTACGAGACCGTGGAGATCCCAAGCAAACAGGTCCTGAGATGGGCGCCCTTTGCTATCTGGTCCATTCTTAACTGATCCACCTCAGCCGCCTGAATGACCCCTCTGCATCACAAGCAATTTAGCTGCCTCTCTAGCCGAAAGATGTAGGCAGATGCTTCTCCCCCTTCTCCTGACGCATGTTCTGAAACCCCAGCATGAGCTCCAATGGGCTCCCTGTCATGCCAAGTGCATTTTCCAGTGCTCCCACGTAATCGGCAGTGTTGACTAAGGGTTGCCGTGTTTTCACAGCTCTCACCACGTCAGAGGCCAACCCCCTCAAATTCTCAATTAATCTCTGTCGCTTCACATCATCAGCGCACTGCCACTCATCGAACAACTGGGAGGTCTGCTCCACCCAAGTCTCATACTCATCTTCCTCTTCTACTAGCACAGACTGAAACACACAACCCACTGGTTCAATGCTCAGGGCAATCACACAGCATCCAACAAAATCAATCCCAGACAAGCCCCCCACAGTTGTAACCCTGAGGTTTGGCCAGCACGTGTTTGTCTAGGGGAAGACAGCCTCTGGCCCTGCCAAACTGAGAAATCTTATTTGTGTGGATGTTGCGTGATGTGTTGCCTGGTAACAAATCCATACCGCAAAATATCAGACAGTACACCATATGCAATTAAACAATTGAGCTTTATAGTTCTTAATCTGACTATAGGGTTAGTAAAGAAAACAAAAAGAAAAATAGCCCATTTTAAGGGAACAGTCTAATGTGCATGTTGGAGCTCACATTTCCATCCATTCGTTCCCATTGACCTCCTCTGGGTGTTGTCAACTCCTGGACCCTCGCTCCAAGTCTACTCCATCCTGCGGTCTACCCGTTCTCTCCACTTGCATCTTCTCTCTTCATCTCTCCCCGACAAAAGACTGCAAATACTTTCCCTCTGACACACAAGGAGAAACAACACACCTCTCATTGGACGGCGCACATTCCGAAGCCCCCGTTATCGCTGGTCATAACCCAAACACTCCAGCTACTGAGAAACCATTACATTAGCAGATTACAGAGAGGCCATTACATTAGCAGTGAAACCTTACAGGGCGTTACATAACATTAAAGAAATATATACATGTGCACATGAAACTATAGGGGAGAAAAGGCTGCAGGCTGAATGCTGGGAAATTGGATTGGTGTGGACAATATCTGATGGGCTGAATGGCCTGATTCCATGGCAACTTCCTGTTGTGAGGAAAATTTCTTGTTTGCACATAGTTGCTGTGTGCACCTAGGAGCTTACGTCCATAATTCCAGTATAGTGCACAGCTTCTTCTCCTCTGCCATCCGATTTCTGAATGGGCATTGAACCCATGAACACCACCTCACTACCTCTTCTTTGCACTACCTACTTATTTTAACTATTTAGTATCTATATATTTACTGCAACTCACAGTTTTCTTGTCTATTATTACGTACTGCATTGTACTGCAACAGCAAAGGAATCAAATTTCACAACATAGGCCAGCAATATTAAACTTGATTCTGATTCATGTTACATACAGTACTGCATCACGCATACACACTGAAAGCATCATATAAGCTGTGCCACTGTGCGTGTTCCTTTGTGGCCAGGAAGACCACATTCTAGCCTCTGACAGCCCCTACTCCCGTCAGCCTTCCTTGCAAACACTCCCAGGTTCTGGAAGTTTGCAGGTTGCATTATGTGTGTTCTCTAAGGGCTCCTCACCGAGGTGAAAGCACTGCCAGAAAGGGTCGCTAACTCTGGAAATTCAGCCCTGAACACCCGCTGTTCCTGAAGTAAGAGGTGGACTCAAATAGGAAAGCACAGGTGAGACTTTGGTCTTGCTCCTGTTTCTGTTTGCAGGAGGTTACCTAACCTTTCAATATGTTTCCCCAATCTACGTTCAGCCCACCTGACTCTCACACAGTCACAGGTGGATTGATAACTCTTGGTTTCAGACTGAACCACAGAATTGTCCATCTCAGCATAAGATTCCATCATATTGTGGTTACATTTTCCTTGGGGCCACTTTACAACAAGATTATTAACTTATCCCATCTCATTGCACTATACCAGATTTAAATTACTGTAGTCTGTTCCCTAGATAGTTCCTCAATGCGCTGACCCAGAAACTTGCATTGAGTTCATCCTTCACATTGTTAGGGTTCACATGATATGTAGATTAAAGTCCTCTGCGATTACTCTGTTATCCTTGCTACATGCATCTGCAACCATGCCCCCACACTGCAACTCCCATCAATGAATGCATGAGCGTGCAGAAGCTGGAATCTGCAAAAACAGGCAATCTCCTGCTTTTTGACCCACTGTATTCCTCCAGCAGATCATTTGTTGCTCCCATTAATGGCTTTTGTCTCCTGCTGTTTCGCAGTGTCAACCAAACCAATTCTAGCTCTGCAACATGATCTGCTGAGCCAGAACCTTCCTGACTCCTGTACTGATGTAACAAAACCTCCTGAGTGTCAAATAATTGAGTATATTTATTTCCCAGCTTTGGTCACCCTGTAGCCATGTTTCCATAAAATGAATTAGATTAAGTCTAGTTACAATTATTTGCGTTGTTAATTCACCCATCGAGATTAATATGCAGCTTGCATTCAGCTCTAGTGCTCTTAAATTTGGCCTTTCAACACTGTTTGTTGCTTGCCTTTGTTTCTGCCGCTGATTTATTTTGCTTGTTATATTTTTAACTTTTATTTACAGCTTTGTTTCTTTCCCTCCTCAGGTTCCCATTCTTTTTCTATTCTAGCTTAAACCTTTCCCAGTGCTCCAATAAACTCCATTGCATGATTCAGGTCTGACCCAGCTTACTTGTACTGGTTCAAGCTGTGCAAGAACGGTCCCCGAGGTCTCAGAAATGTAACACTCTCTCTCCGCCACCATCTTACCAGTCATGAATTTCTTTGTTCTGTTTCTATTTTTGGAGTTGTTCGCACAAGGCACTGAGAGCCACCCTGAGAGTACTCTTTTCAGACTGAGACATAAGAAACCGCAGGTGCTGTATCCTGGAGTGAAAAGCTAACTGCTGGAGGAACAAAAAAGGTCAGGCAGCATCTGTGAGGGATGGTCAACAAGGACCCAGCAGTGCAGCAATGTGCTTATGCAACATTCGGCTGCATCACCGTCTGGTATGGTGCGGGAGGGAGGGGGCAGCAATTGCACGGGATCGAAATAAGCTGCAGGGAATTATAAAATCAGTTAGCTAGTTAGCATGGTCATCCTGAGCACTAGCCTCCATTGTATCCAGGACATCTTCAAGGAGCGATGGCTCAAAAAGGAGACATCCATCATTAAGAACCCCCATCACCCAGGACATGCCCTCTTCTCATTGCTACCATCAGGAAGGAGGTACAGAAGCCTGAAGGCACACACTCAAGGATAGTCAAGTGAGTAGAAGATGAACTGATCTCCAAAAGTCATAAAGTTAAAGATGAAACAACATTTTCAACATTTTAGGCAAGATTAGTGTATTATTTTTGTTTGGTACAATTTTAGAGTAAAAAAAGGAAAGGAAAACATGCAAAAGTTTGGGCACCCCAAGAGATTTGAGCTCTCAGATAATTTTTACCAAGGTCTCAGACCTTAAATAGCTTGTTGGGGCTACGGCTTGTTCACAATCATCGTTAGGAAAGGTCAGGTGATTCTAATTTCAAAGCTTTATAAATATGCTGACTCTTCAAACCTTGTCCCAACAATCAGCAGCCATGGGCTCCTCTAAGCAGCTGCCTAGTACTCTGAAAATTAAAATAAATGATGCCCACAAAGCAGGAGAATGCTATAAGAAGCTAGCAAAGTGTTTTCAGGTAGCCATTTCCTCAGTTCGTAATGTTATTAAGAAATGGCAGTTAACAGGAACGGTGGAGGTCATGTTGAGGTCTGGAAGATCAAGAAAACTTTCCAAGAGAACTGCTCGTAGGATTGCTAGAAAGGCAAATCAAAACCCCTGTTTGACTGCAAAAGACATTCAGGAAGATCTAGCAGGCTCTGGAGTGGTGGTGCACTGTTCTACTGTGCAGCAACACCTGCACAAATATGACCTTCATGGAAGAGTCATCAGAAGAAAACTTTTCCTGCATCCTCACCACAAAATTCAGCCTCAGAAGTTTGCAAAGGAACATCTAAACAAGCCTGATGCATTTTGGAAACAAGTCCTGTGGACTGATGAAGTTAAAATGGAACTTTTTGGCCCCAATGAGCAAAGGTATGTTTGGAGAAAAAAGGTACAGAATTTCATGAAAAGAACACCTCTCCAAATGTTAAGCACAGGGGTGGATCCATCATGCTTTGGGCTTGTGTTGCAGCCAGTGGCAAGGGGAACATTTCACTGGTAGAGGGAAGAATGAGTTCAGTTAAATATCAGCAAATTCTGGAAGCAAACATCACACCGTCTGTAAAAAAGCTGAAGATGAAAAGAGGATGGCTTCTACAACAGGATAATGATCCCAAACACACCTCAAAATCCACAATGGACTACCTCAAGAGGCGCGAGCTGAAGGTTTTGCCATGGCCCTCACAGTCCTCCGACCTAAACATCATCGAAAATCTGTGGATAGACCTCAAAAGAGTGGTGCATGCAAGACAGCCCAAGAATCTCACAGAACTAGAAACGTTTTGCAAGGAAGAATGGGTGAAAATCCTCCAGACAAGAATTGAAAGGCTCTTAGCTGGCTTCAGAAAGCGTTTACAAGCTGTGGTACCTGCCAAAGGGGGTATTACTAAGTACTGACCATGCAGGGTGCCCAAACTTTTGCCTCGGGCCCTTTTCTTTTTTTGTTATTTTGAAACTGTAAAAGATGGAAATAAAAGAGTAATCTTGCTTAAAATATTAAGGAAATGTGTCATTTAATTTTATGCCTTTTGGAAATCAGGTAATCTTTCACTCGCTTAGCTATTCACAGTAACAGAAATTTTGACCGGGGTGCCCAAACCTTTGCATGCCACTGTATATATATATGTATGTATTGCATTGTACTGCTACTGCAAAGTCAACAAATTTCACAACTTATGCCGATGATATTTAACCTAATTCTGATTCTGATTTGAGGTTCTAGCTGCATGACTGGCCATTCCAAGATGAACGGTGGACATGTGTGCTCAGTCCAATCAGCCAAAGGGAGATGATAACAGATGCCAGGTAACACTGCCTAAATGCATGATTTGCACATAGAAAATACATACTATTAGATCATTTTCCACCCTTATTTCTCATTCCTTTTATTTTATGTCATAAATTGAAGGAATTTATTTTCTTTATTTATTTAAAAACATACCAGTCAATTGTGTCCAATTACTTCTGAGTTTCTAGTTTCTGGTTTGTGTTTCTAAAGGTTTCATCTGCTTTATCCTAATTTAACATAATTAGTTTTCTCTCTCTGTAGTAATGTAATTATTTTCAGCACTGTTAAATTTTGTATCCATTTGCCACTAACAATTCAGTTTTACTGAAGTTTATTGTGTTTGAGTAGTTAAAATTTCAGCTAATCTCAAACCCAATGGACTGCTGCATTAAAATTTAATACAGATTTTCACAGTACAGAAACAAATAATTGAACTCTACAATAGTATTGACAATAGGCTAGCTTGCTAACATTTTTCAGACTTTGCTTGAACCACCTCCTACTTTAATTGCCTTATGCTAAGACTGCTGCCTGAAACTGAAACTCATGAAAGTGAAAACAAATTCAATGGTGTGTATTGAAAGTCAGTTCAGCATTGCAAGATTGGAAATCAGTATAACGGACTGAAAAAGGGGGAAGGGACTAGTGTTGGCCCATAAGAATTTGGGTAAGGAACTCAACTATTCATTATATTTACATCTTTACTGTTCGTTGCATCAGTGTAGATGCCACCAACCCCAAACATTCTCTCTTCTCCCTCTTCCCATCAGGTCAGATACAAAGGCTTGAAAGTGTCTACTGCCAGGCTCAAGGACAACTTCTGTTGGACCATCTCCTACTATGATAAGATAGAGTTTTGTCCTCACAGTCTTGTGCTTTATTGACTGCTCACACTGCACTTTCTCTGTAACTGTAACACTTTAGTTAGTTAGTTGGTCAGTTAGTTATTTAGAGATTCAGCACCGAACAGGCTCTTTCAGGCCTACCTGCCGAGCTGCCCAGCAACATAAATCACAGGAACGTTTACAATGACCAGTTATCCTACTAACTGGTACATCCTTGGAGAATGGGAGGAGCCCAGAGGAAACCAACACAGTCACGGGGAGAACGTACAAGCTCCTTACAGATGGCGCAGGAATTGAACTCTGAACTCTGATGACCCAACCTGTAATAGCGTCATGCAAACCAATACGCTGCCTTGGCGACCTGCGTACTGTTTTTTCCCTGTTTACTTATTTTGTACACTGTCATTACTTTTCCTTCTACCACTTTGATATACTGATGTGATTAAATGATCTGTCTGGATGGCATGAAAAACAAAGTTTTCACTGCACTTTTGTACAAGTGCCAGTATAAACCAATGTACCAATTATTTATCATGAGATGGTACAGTAGAAAACTATACATCAAGTTCACTGAAAGTATAAGGATTTGAATTGACTTTATTACTCACATCCTTCATGTACTTGAGGAGCAAAAATCTTTACATTATGTCTTCGTCAAATGTGCAATGTGCAATTTATAATAAATAGTATGTACAAGAGGACAGTCAGTATAACATAGAAATACAACTGTATCAGCATCAATTAATCAGTCTGATGGCCTGATGGAAGAAGCTGTCCCAGAGCCTGTTGGTCCTGGATTTTATGCTGCGGTATCATTTCCCAGATAGTAGCAGCTGGAACAGTTTGTGGTTGGGGTGTCTCAGGTCCCCTATGATCTTTTGGGCACTTTTTACACACCTATCTTTGTAAATGTCCTGAATAGTGGGAAGTTCACATCTACAGATGCACTGGGCTGTCCGTACCACTCTCTGCAGAGTCCTGCGATTAAGGGAGGTACAGTTCCCATACCAGGCAGTGATGCAACCAGTCAGGATGCTCTCAATTGTGCCCCTGTAGAAAGTTCATAGGATCTGGGGGCCCATAGCAAACTTCTTCAACCGTCTGAGGTGAGAGAGGCGCTGTTGTGTCTTTTTCATCACACAGCCGCTATGTACAGACTACGTGAGATCCTCAGGGATGTTTAAGCCGAGGAACTCTAAGCTGTTCACCTTCTCAACCCCAGGCTAGATAGCAGCAGAAAAATAGAGAGACATTGCACAGATTACATGGTGACAAAAGTTAGGAGAAGTTCAATGTGAAATCATAGGGACTCAAAAAGGATAGAACTCAATATTTATTTCAGACGTTCAGACTCATCATACTGTTTCTCTCTCCACCGATGTTGTCTGCCCTGCTGAGTATCTCTAACATCATAATTTTTAAAACATTAATAAGAAATTTCAACTTGAGAGGCCGACTGTTGCTTTATCGGGGGAGGAGGTTCGCAAAGCCCTGGTTAATTCACCTGGGAAGGTCTGTGCAGGACATAGGTAGTGCACGTGGGTGATGCTGAAGATCTTCACTAGACTGTCACTGCGGCACTGCAGAGAGAGCACACAAACCAGGCTTGCAGTTCCAGGAATTTAGAAGCTAAAATGTAACTACTGAGATTTCCAGGATTTTGAAAGGAATTTGAATGTTTTCTTTTAGTGAGAGAAAATCGACTGTAAAATCCAAGCTAAGCCATTCCAGGTGATAGGAAACTGCTCAGTGTAGAGGCAGCCTCTCCCATAGAAACAGCAGCAGATGTTAGCTTAATTAATGTATATTGTAATCTAGAGTTTTCCTTGCTAAAGGTATTGCAGCATATGGAGTGAAGACACATGGATGAAGTTGGGATTGTAGGTCAAACATAATCTTATTAAACATTGGAATTAGCTGAATGGTCCTCTTGTAGTAGCAATGTTCCTGTTCCCCCTCGCTCTAAAACCCCTTAGTAATGAGCCATTTCAATCTCAGAAAGGGCACAAATTCACAGCCTTGACTGAGAGACAGATGCAGGTGGAGATTTCTGGCCAAAACGGCGACTGTCCAATTGCCTGTACAGATTCAGTTTGCCTTGCTGAGTTTCCCCAGCAGCTCCTTTTTCTCCAGATTCCAGCATCTGTTCTCTCGCGAGGGATCAGGGTGAGATCAAGGCTTTCCTCAGTAAAATGAAGGAATGATTCACTGAGCTGACAGAATTATTTTCTGAAAGAGCTAGAAGTGCAGGATCCATTGAAGTTTTTATGACCAAAAGAAGTGCTGATAGGATGAATATCAGCGATATGGACAAAAATAGTTAAACAAAGTTGCTTTGGAGACCAACCCAGATCTATTTATACTGCGGAGCAGACAAAAGGAGTGAAAGGCATATTCCTGTTCATGAAAAGTTAAGTTACCTGTAAATTAAAATGTGGTTATCTATTTCTCTTTTTAAAAAAATTAGCTCCAGGAGTGTGTGATTTAGCATCCTGCCAAGACTGACAAATGCATGTTTAAGATTTTCAACAAGTTATTATTCAGCATTTTTTAAAATTTGAAGAGGCCCAAAGCTGTATTCTATTTTTCCTATCGAAGACAACACAGATAACACTCTGTCCATAATGGAACTGCTCAAGTCATTGCTTGCTATGATTGCTGTATGAGAGCAAATCAACTACTGTTGAGAATTCTATTTTTTTTTGGCCCATTTTCTTCTCCAAATCCTGCCTCGGAATCTTAATTATTAGTTTCAGGTTATGAGCCATGGGTAAGATCATTAATAGAAAAGCAGTCCACGTGCCAACTGCACTTGTTCTGAAAGGTGGGTGGCTCAAGGACGCTTGAAGAACAGCACCTCTCCTGCTTTGTAACAGTGAGGTTGATTGAGCAGGTCAAGGACAGGCAGATTGTTTTCTAAAAGTAGCTCGGACCCTCGGGGAAACCTGTCTGGCTTCAAGCTGATGAATTCTAGATCTTCAAACTAGTGACAATTTCTATGTGACTTGATGATTCTCTTCAAAAGCCATAGGAAAAGGAGATTTGGGAAGGAGGTTTGATTTTCAACATTGTCAAATACACAACAAGCTGGTGTTACTTAGATGAGCACTATTATTTTTGTAACTCCAGAAGTTAAATTTAAAGTAAAACATGGGTGCCCAGGGATAAACGTGCCCGGCCCGAAGTGTTGACTGATCATTTCCACGGATGCTGCCCAACCTGCTGAGTTCCTCCAGCGTGTTGTGAGTGCTCCTTTGACCCCAGCATCTGCAGAGTATTTTGTGATAAACGTGTCTACTTTGTTTTACTTAAGGGAGGCTTGCACATATGACATGGTGACGTGAGGAGGTATTCCATTCATGTACTTCTTACGTATAACCCGTAATTAATTAAGTAAACAAACAAAGAATGCTTAATCAAACAATATTGGGGTGAGAGTCCTTGACAAGGATGGTTTGGACCCAGATGCTGGAGTATCTGAGGCTAGGATCGAGACACTGGATTGAGAACTGAGCACAAAACAAAATGCTAGATGATATCTCTGGCTGGACAGACACACGCGCGCGCACACACACACACACACACACACACACACACACACACACACACACTATAATACAACTATATTTAAATTGTCCCATTTAGGTCTAAACATTTAATTGCTGCAGAGGATTTCTTACTTGTCAGGACTGCTTGTTCAGGAGTGAAAAAATCGAACCTCCTTGTTTGAGGCGCCCTCAATTTGTCTCAGATGTCTATCCTGTATACTCCTTCTGAGAACGGGTTTGAGGAAATCCAGGTGTGAGTGCAGGAGATTGATTGTGGAGTGTGCTGTATTGTGATATGCAAGGAGGAAATTGTTGAGCTACGATGACGCTAGAGAGCAGCTTCTTCAAGCTCATCGGCAGAAACAATTTCTACCTTTAATGTCTCTTTTTTTTCCTTCTCAAGGTGGAGTGGCACTCAAACTGCAGTTCTTTACGGTGATAGTTCCCGCTCCCAGGGCTCACTGACAGTCCGTTTTTCAATATTCCAAGGATGTGGTCTCTGCTGGCCGGTGGTGTAATGGCATCAGCATCGGACTTCAAGGCAAATGGTCCCAAGTTCGAATCCAGCTCTTGCATGCATTCCATCTGTGCTGGGATGAGTGTTGAACTAGCAACTCGGCCTCATAAAAGAACAGTCAAATAATGCCACTCAATGTGAAAAGGAACAACAATAACAAATGCACAGTCTATTTGTAGAAGGTGAGCACATCTTCAGGGTTCTGAAACTTTGCAGCCTTGTGGATGAGCTGGTGTCACTGACTGAAATGTCGTAGGAGAAAACGGAATACTGTATCGGGAATAGCGGATTGGCTATCAAAGGTCTCTGTACTCGGCAAATCATTCTCTCTTTCTCTTGTTGATGGGAGATAGTCTGCTGCCGATTCTCAAGTCAGTGAACTCGATAAAAAGGTGACATGACAGACTTTAACATTGTAATCAGAGGGTTGTTTCATTTTTGTTGGTCCCCTCCCCTCTCGCTGTGTGACGCCTGTCTGCGTCTTTATTAGAGAGAAAGAGAGAGAGAGAGACATAGAGAGTGAGAGTGAGATAGAGGGAGTGAGATAGAGAGAGAGAGTGAGAGAGATAGCTAGAGAGAGAGAGAGACAGAGAGAGATAGAGATAGAGATAGAGAGAGAGAGATATAGATAGAGTGAGATAGAGAAAGAAAGATATAGAGGGAAGGATAGGGAGAGAGAGAGTGTGAGAGAGAGAGAGACTGTGGCATATCGAATTGTCAGGTGAATGAGTAGTTTTTTTTGTACTGCAGATCACCGTCTCTTTTGGGGGTTTTGCTTTTGCTTGCTTGATGGGTGATGGGGAATTATGGGGTTCTAACATTTTACTGTCACTTGTTCTTTGGAGTACTCTTCTGTTTTCTTGCTGAAGAGCAAGAATTTCAGGCTTTATATTGTATACATTCTCTGATATTAAATGGAAATATTAAACTATCGAGCTTCTGATTCAGTGTCAGTGTAGTGTGTTCTGCTGACATTGCTTGTAGCACATTCTTTAGACTCTGGACAAACCTTTCCACCAAGCCATTTGTAGCTGGGTGGTACAGTGCAGATGCAATATGTCTTACTCTATTCATTTTCAGGAATGACTGAAACTGTTCCACAACAAACTGTGGTTATTTGTCACTGACTAAGACTTGCGGAGCACCAGTCCTTGAGAAGAGGCTTCTCAACAGATCAGCAGTGGGTGAGGCTGAAGTGGAAGCTACTGGCAACACTTCTGGCCAATTTGTAGCTGCATTCACCACTACCAACAAGTTTATGCCCATGAATGGTCCAGCAAAACCTACATGAATCCTCTGCTTGAATTTTCTCAGCACGTTTGTGTAATTCTTACGCATCAATGGAGTGACCAAAGTGGTACTTTGTTTAAAAAATTCACACTGATTGCATTGTGCTCTGAAACCATAATCTTCTAATCTTTTTAACACTGTCTTCAGATTTTAGGGATGTTCCTTTTCATCCTCACCAGTAACGATGATGTCATCCAGGTAACACTGAGTGCCTGGGCAACCTTGCAACACCTGGTCTATAACTTTCTGTCAGAGTGCAGGTGCAGATGCTACTCCAAAAACAAGCCCACTATAGTGATAAAGCCCTTTGTGAGTGCTTATGGCGAGGAACACTTTGGATTCTTCTTACATATGCATCTGTACGTAGGCCTCAGATAGGTCCACTTTGCTGAAGTGTTTCCCTCCAGAAAGGTTTGCAAAGATCTCCTCTATCCTAGGCAGAGGGTACTGATCTACTTTCAGTACTGTGTTGATAGTGACCATAAAATCACCACAGATCTTGTCAGTCCCATTCTTCTTGGCTACTGGGAGAACTAGGGTTGCCAATGGGCTCCACTCAGCCTTGGACAGAGTTCTTTCTGCCTCCATCTGATCCAGCTCACTAGATACTTTATCTCAGATAGCATAGAAAAGCAGACAGTCTTTGTAAAACTTGGGTGCGGCATTTTCATTTAACACTGTTACGTACCCTGTAACTGGGTTGCCAAACCAGCAGAAATGGATCACTCAGCTGGAGTCTGGATTACTAGAACTAAGAAAGTTTTATTAAAGAAACAAGCAACACAGTAATCGAAAGGATAATAAATGCAACAGTTCAGCAATGATAAACACACATGTGCACAGAATTAAGATAACAGGATCAATCAAGCTCTATTGTTGTCTAGGGGTAAATGACCAATTTCAAAGTGACACAAAGTCCAGTTCAATTTAGTTCAGTTCGCAGTAATCGTTGCCATGGCGATGGACAACGTGGGGGGAGGGAGAGAGAGAACGAGAACGACTGATCATTCAGAAACGGCTTCCACTCACAGACCAGCGATATTGCTCACAAGCAGCTTTCGGGCGAGTCCTTTGTGATGTCACCTGGGGTCACCGACTGTGACCCCTCCTCCAGATGCGGTCGATCCTCTGCTGTGAACCCGGCACCCAAGCGAGGGTGGACACACACCGGGTTCCCGCTGATCGTACCTTTCCACCCTATGCGTTTATGGCCCGGTACTTCCCACCGACTCGTGAGAGGCGCACCGCCTCCAGGGTCTCGTTACCTCGGGCGTCGTGTGTGTCCTGCCTTAGCGAACCTGTCCCTTTTTATCCCCCTGCTGGGGTATCGCCTGTCCATCACTTCAAACAGTTCAGGGTTCAAAGGGGCAGCCGCTCTAGACAGCTCTCTCTCCCGTCCCTTCATTACACATCTCCAAATCGCCTGTTCATCACTTCAAACAGTTCAGGGTTCAAAGGGGGAGCCGATCTTGACAATACCCAGACTGATAGCTCCTTCATTAACACCTCCAAATGCTGCTTCATTGTGTTCCTTATCTCTCCCTCCCCTGAGGACAGGTGGCAGACCAACTGCTGATGCCACTGGTGCTAACCCAGGCCAGCAACCATCTTAATTTATGTGTATTCTCATCACAACACGATTTTACCCTTGGTCAGAATCAGAGTCAGAATCAGATCTAATATCACCTGCACATGTCATGAAATTTGTTAACTTTATGGCAGCAGTACAATAAAATACATGATAAATAATTACAGAGAAAAAAGTCTGAGTTGCATTAATTCATATATATATAATATTAAATAGTTAAGTTAAGATAAGTAGTACAGAAATAACAGAAATAATAAAGTAGTGAGCTGGTATTCACGGGATCAATGTCCAAGATGAAGAAGCTGCTCCTGAAACACTGAGTGTGTATCTTCGTCCTTCTATGCTTCTTTTCTGATATGTTTGAGTTTTCCAGTGCTATCCTTGGACACTGCTGTGGCATCATCCAGTACCTTTCTTAATGCACTTTCAGTTGGCTATATTGCAGGTCATGTAGCATGCAAATAGTGGATCAATCTCCAATCAAGTTATAGTTGGCTTTGCCAATCACATCTCTTCAATGCTGCCCCTCCTGTATTAACCACATACAATTTCAATGTGGCTCATTGGTTGTTGTATTTCACTATAACGAGTGTCATTCCCACAGGAGTTTTCTTTGCTCCTGTATAAGTTCTTAGTTCGATATCTACAGACTTCAGTTCAGTATCTTTGAAATATCTTTCAAACTCATTTTGTGGAATGACTGAAACAGCTGAGCCACTGTTCACTTCTATTTTAATCAATTTGCTGTTCACCTCTGGTGTAAGCCGTATTGCTTTCCTCTTGTTAGTTTTTACATCATAAATCTCAAGACTAATCAGTCCTGCGACACTCCCATCATTATCAGATTTTTTAAATGCTATTTTAAAGGTGAGCTGTGCTTCAGTTAAGAGCCATTTTGCATACCTTCTTGTAAGATTACTCAAACTAAATGATCTCTCAGTGCATCATTAAACCCATCAATTGAACTGACAATGCTTAGACAATTTCTTCAGTTCTGCCACCTAAGCTGAAATTAACACCCCTTTCTTTTGATTCTGCTTATGATAACTAAAGGATTCTGCAAACAACAATGTTTTCAGTTCTAAATGTTTCCACATTACTTTCACAATATCAGTAAAGTTCATTTCAGCTGGTTTGGTTGGAGCAATCAAACATCAAAGCAAACTGTACGCTCTTCCACATATTCCACTCAGCAAAACTGGCACTCATTTCTCATTGGCTATTTCATTTGCCTCTAAATATTACCATTTTGTTCAGTATACATCAGCCAGTTATCAACTGTGCAATCAAACACATTTATTTTTCCAATGTAGCCAGTCTTTTCTGCTTTTGTAAAAAAAACCATTATTATTATCACCCTCTGTTTATAAACATGACTATTGTCTGTTTTCTGCCTTTTTTTAACTTTCTGTCCACTTCCAAAGGAACACATGCTGTATTTTCAAAAAATCAAAAGTCTCTCACTCTCTCCCCTCCGAAGCAAAAAAATATGCTGCACTTCAATACTTAAGGTGGGTAATGGTCTCACGTCCATTTTAAACTTCCTCATCACCACTGTTATGTTAATTAATCAAAAGAAAATACGGGAGCCCAGGGATAAGCATGTCTACTTCATTTTACTTTAGTGAAGCGCACACATATGATGCGGTGAAATGATGACATATGATATTTTCGTACTTCTTAACTATAACCCGTAACGAATTATGTACACAAACAAAGAATACTTAATCAAACAATATATATACAATATTATTGAAATATTAAATACCCAACAGGCACCTTCAAAATGATCCCTGCAATTTCTGAACGTACAGCCTTGCCCAGATAACTTTCCTTCTTAAAATTAGAAGGAAAACTTCTGGGCTATAGGGAAAGGATGAAGGATTTAGAACTAATTAGTTAGCGTTTTAAGATCTTTTGGGAAAATAGTAGGTAAAATGGCCTCCTTCTGTGCTGTAGGATTTGGTAATGCTTCAGTTCTGGGGCACCATTATCCCTGTTGGATCACCAACCACTTGCCACACACCAAGCTTATTCACTAAGTCACCAACAGGAAAAGACTTGGTGCTCTATTGTGCCATGTCATTAAGTCATTTCCCATTCGATTCAGGTTCAGTTCTTATCATGCATACATCTAAAATTATCGTTCGTGTTAAGAACTAGTACATCCTCAAGATGAGCTAGGATTGGCCCGGAAATGTTGCCACACGTTCCGGCATACCCACGATGCTTGGCAGAACAAGACAGAATGCCATAAGTAACAAAACAACAGCGAAACAAGCCATGTTCCTCCAACACAGACAGTCCCCAACCCCAGAGTAGGCCTCCAGGTCTCCAGCAAACTGGAGGACAACACACCTCCGACATCTGTAGTGGACTTCAGACTCATAGACCCAAGGTTTTGGCCAATGGGCTTCAACTTCCAGACTTCCAATTGACCTTAGGACTTCAATCTTCCTAAACCTCGCACTACTAGTTCTGTAAATGAGAGCTTTGTTAAAATCTATGAGGCAGAACCTTATACCAATCAATAGGTGTATTATAGTCATATATTTTTATGGATAAATACTGTTTCTGCGAGTGTTAATTAATCTAAATGATATCAGCAAGAGTACACATTTTTGAATTGTGTTATTTGATCATTAGAAATAAAAAGGTGAACAAACTGAATAAGCTTAACAGAACAAAGTAAACATGCATTGTAACATCATTCCATTTGAGCATAAAATTCTTTCAGATTCTTGCATCTCTAGTTGCTCTTTATCTTGTTCACTGAAGAAGAATCATAGGGGTCATATTAGTTGTCAGGCAGATGCTGATTACTAGAAAATCAGAATCAAGGCAAAATATCATCAGCTGTCATATTGATCAACAATTGTTGACTGGGAAAACAAATTCTGCAATCCATCATTATACCTGGGCCGAACTTTCAATTGTGTTCGTGTTATTACTGATTATTTCACCATTTTGTGATTATTGTACATTATTTACAAAGATTGCTCTGCACTGTACATCACTCTCCTTGAAAGTAAGTCAAATTATTTTGAATCAGTTGCCTAAAGTTATAATCCATTTGATTTTTTTTCTCCCCTTGCTTATCGAGAGGAACGACCTCATCTCCCCCGCTTCATCCACAATTACCTTCAAAACCTTACGTCTCTTGGGAGTTTAGCATTTGGGAATCACGTGGGTTAACGTGCTGTGCTGTTGGACTGAAAAGCAGCAAAGTAGCTAATTCTGTTGTGTGGTTTGTTTTATTTCACGGGTGCGAAAGCATAAAAGGAAACCTACACTAACCAGTACGCTGCCTGGTTAGTTTTAAAGTACTAGTGCCCGAATTCCACACTGTCACTATATTTTCAGTTTATGAGTATATTTACTTATTTAGATATGTACAATCACTGCCATATGGCATGAAATTTGTTGTTCTGCAGCAGCAGTGTATTGCAAAATATAATAAAAACATTGGAACTCTGGCCCTTCTTGTACACAGCTCCCTGCCTTCCAGGTGCACCCCCAGGTGCTTGTAGGTCCTCACCACATCCACGTCCTCACCATCAATGGTAACAGGGAGCACTGTAGGCTTAGTCTTCCTAAAGTCCATCACCATCTCCTTCGTCTTACTGATGTTGAGCAGCAGATGACTCAGCTTTCACTATTTGACAAAATCCTCCACCAGGGCACTGTATTCATCCTCCTATCCTCCCTTTATAGACCCAGCAAATGCAGATGACATGACTCCGTGTTGTATCTAAAGTCCGAGGTATACAGGGCAAACAGGAAGGGAGCCAGTACTGTCCCGCGTGGGGCCCCAGTGCTGCTTCTAGCCATGTCTGACACATAGCTCTGAAGCCGCACAAGCTGTGGTCTGCCAGTCAGGTAGTCCATTATCCAAGATACAACGGAAGTGCCAGTCAGCACTGAACAGAGATTTTCCCCCAGCAGTGAGGGCTGAATAATATTGAAGGCAGTTGAGAAATCAAAAAACCTGATCCTCACAGTGTTGCCCTGCTAATCCAAATGGGAATAGGCCTTGTTCAGCATCATCGACAACAATGGTAGGCAAACTGCAGGGGATTGAGTCCTGATCTGACTAGGGGTCCAAAGTGAGCCAGGATCAACCTCTGTAGGGTCTGCATGATGTGTGAGGTCAGGGCCACTGCATGATCATCATTTAAGACTTTCAGTCGGCCCTTCTTGGTTATTGAGACCATATATGATGTTTTCCACACAGTCGGGGCCCTTTCCAGACTGAGACTCAGATTGAAAATGTGCTGGAGAACTCCACACAGCTGCTCAGCACACTCCTTCAGGACCTTGGGACTGAGGGAAAATGGATCAGCCATGATGAAATGGTGGGTTAGACTCAATGGCCCAAATGGCCTAATTCTGCTCTATATCTTATGGTATTATGGTCTAAATTGCATTAAGAATTATATATAAAAATTAAATTGAATAAGTAGTGCTAAAAGAGAGGGGAAAATAATGAGGTAGAACATGTGAGTTCATTGTCCATTCAGAAATCTGATGGCTGGGAGGGGGTGGTGGGGAAGAAGCTGTTCCTAAAACGCTGTGTGTCTGTCTTCACACTCCTGTACCTCTTTCCTGAAGGTAGCAATGTGAAGAGGGCATGCCCTGGGTGATGGGGGCCTCTAATATTGGACATGCCTTTTGAAGAAGTCCTTAGTGCCTGAGAGGCTGGTGCCCATGATGGAACTGGCTGAGTTTGCAATTTTCTGCATTTTTTTACCGATCCTGTGCAGTTGCCCCTTCACACCAGTCAGTGATGCATTCAGAATGTTCTCTGCGATATATCTGTAGAAATTTGTGAGAGTCTTTCATAACATACATCCCCAATCTCCTCAAATTACGAATGAAATATAGCCACTGTCGTGCCTTCTTTCTAATTACATCAATATGTTAGGCCCAGGATAGATCTTCAGAAATGTTGACACCCAGGAAATTAAAACTGCTCACTCTTTCCCCAGCTGATCCCTCAATGAGGACTGATGTGTGTTCCCTTGACTTCCCTTTCTTGAAGCCCACAGTCAGTTCCTCGGTCTTGCTAATACTGAATGCAATGTTGTTGTTGTGACACCACTCAAGCAGCTGGTCGATCTCATTCCTTTCCTAATAAAGTGGCCACTGAGTGTAGGTTTTCAAAATTACATCTGTTTAATCATCTGATGCAAATAGTGTGCACATCATTTAGACTTGCTGAATATTCAGTTCAACTTGACTATCTATAATGCCATGTTTTACAAAGCTGCAACAATTATGGTGATGTGATTGTTAATATAAATTACAACTCAGAAAATTACTATGTAAAAACAGTAGAAGGAAGGGTGAATAATTAATTTGGTAATGCTGTACATGTGAGTTCTAAGCTGATTGAACATACCATTGTTGGGTAGCTGGGCATTCTCTGCAACAGTGCTTTGAGCTCAAGGATGCTTGACCTGTACATGTTCATTGCAAAGTCCACTTGTATATCAGTGGATAGCTTTCCTACTTTATCACATTTTAAAACGACCCGAATGAGCACTTAATGTGCTGTAACCTAGAAGGCTGTGGATAAACAGCTGGGAAACAGAATTAGTCTAAATATCTTTTTAATGAACAGAATAGACCAAGTAATCGAATAAAATGACATTTAGACTAATGGTCTCTATAATTCTTTTGTATTCATGGAGCCCATCACCAATTCATCAACATCCATTATTTTAAAATTGTCATGTTCATGTACAAATCCCACTACTTCAAGTAATGGTCTTGTTCAAACATTCCTCATCCCTGCAACCTTTCCCTTTAACCTTTGTCTCTCAAAAATTCTCTATTATCTTCACGTCTGCATTTGTGGCTCTGTCTAACTCTGGAATTCACCAGCTAAATATCTCCCTTTTGTCTAAAAGCCATCTCTTTGATCAATGTGAGACATCCATCCTCCATCCTCATAAGTCACAATGTCCACCACACCATTTTCTTCATGAGGATAATGCCCACAACTGTTTGTCGGCAAAACCCTGGCGAATCTGCCAATCTCTAAATGGAACCAGGCATTCTTTCCCTCCAGTGCATTGTGTACCATACCAGTCCCTCTGGCAAATGTGGAAGGTCATGCTATCAGCCCTTGTGTGGCAAATGCTGCTGAGTATGAAAGCACATTCACTACTAAACAGATGCCTCGAGTTAAATCCTGTGCTCAGTCTCCAGAGAGGAGACATTACATCTGCCTTGTTATTTACGATCTGTAGAGCTCATCATTCTCCAGCAAACACACAGAATCCTCTGAGGTCATTGCCAAGAACTTCGTGAGTGTGGACTGACTGTGGTAAATTGCTCAGGCTGCACTGACATGGGCAGAGGAGTTTGGAATGACTTGGCTTTGATTTATTGTAGATATATAAATATTCTGAACCTGGGAACTGGAGTGGACAGCATCATCAATTACATGTACCAACAAAGTAAAGAATCCACAAGCTTTGAAAGATTGAAGGCAAAGGAATGTACTGTTCAAATTCTGGAAGCAAGGATAGGGGTGGAAAATGAGATTTTAAGAACAAATGAAGCAAAAGTGTTGTTCTAAGCTATCTGCTATTATAATAGTTGCACTTGATACAAAATGGAGTCAGGCAATTGAAGCACTGACTATGAAACTCCATCCAGAGTTTTGACCACCCTGTTAGTGGGAAGGTTATAAACCTACTGTGAATGCTTCAACATTATCAGAAAAAAAGGGTAACAATTATAAATAGATATCTAAGGATTTGGGACTTTTTTCCCCCTCAGTAAAGCTGAAATTTGTGTTTACAGTTGAAGGTTCCAGTTATAAGGGACAAATTAAATAAACCATTTCACAATTCAGTACAACTCTAATGGGAGAGCACAAGTTAATCATGTACAAAATGAAATGGAATCTTTACAGAAGTCTCTCAATACAGGATGATTAGAATTTAAAATTCACTGCAGTCGACTTCTGATACAGAGTCCATGCTACATTCCCTGACAAGACAGTAACGCTGCCTGACCTGCTGAGTTCCTCCAGCATGTTGTGTGTTTTGCTTTGGATTTCCAGCATCTGCAGAATTTCTTGATGAATATCCAGGGCATGGTTTTTGTATTATTGTTTACGCCTGCAAAATATTATTGGAGATTCAAGCAACATACATCAAAGTTGCTGGTGAACGCAGCAGGCCAGGCAGCATCTCTAGGAAGAGGTACAGTTGACATTTCAGGCCGAGACCCTATACATATCCACTATTGGAGATTAGTGGGTTTCCAACTAACTGCAGCAGCAGCTTTTAAAACGTTTGGTTAAACCAATGACTACGAAAACAGAGAGAGATCTTATGCCAATGACATGATAACTCAATTAAAGGGATAAAAGTGAAAAAAAAAGCGGAAGCGATAAATGTGACAGAAATTTGCCAATGCATTGTCAAACAGTTGTGTAGTCTCATCCCACCCTGAGTTTCAGAATGTGCCCGTGTAGGGTCTCACTCAACCAATGACTCTTATTGCTGAACATTTCAGAGCCTGGAGCACTGGAGGGCACGTGCCAGAAAAATAGGCCGTGAAATTTCTTAACCACGCACCCGCCTACCCTTTCTAAAAGTCACGGTGAGAAAGCAATGTCAGTGGGAGTGGTCCGAAGATCTGTGGTTTGCTGAGTCCCAGGAACTCTGACCTCAACTGAAGAGAAAATAAGAATTTACATTGATTTCCAGCCGACCTGTTGGATATATCGGTCCAATATTTCTTCCAATTATTTGTCTTTGCTTTTGTTTTGTGAAGAATCTGTATTACTATAAGAATAATTTTTATATTATTACAAAATGAATATTATATCTCACTCACTGTTTTAATAATAGGCAAAAGAGAAAATACGGTGATTACAAGACAAAGCTGGAAAGGATAGGATGATTGAGGTATATGGTAGAGAAACACATCCTTTGCTGTACTCATGCCCATACATCAGAGCTTTCTATTTCAAGTGCTCTTCTTAAGTGTCATGAGAGAACCTGTCTCCACTACTCTCTCATATTGTTGATGTGGACGCCATTGATAAACGCTCGGTTGCAGTTGGTAATTCTAAAAGCTCAAAGTTTAATTGCCAATCCACCTACTGACCAAACAGCTGGTGCTGAAGTGACCTTGGTTTCCAAAGGAACAACACCCACACTGCTGGTAGAAAGGAGCACGAAACGATACCAGATGTTCCAGTGAGAAAGCATGAGGGCCACACTTGGTGGAATCTTCAAAATGAATGAGTTCAGCAGGAGAAAAGCAGCAGTCGGGATAGGATGAAAGGCAGGCAACGAGGAAGCAGTGGCAACTGCCAGTCAAGACAGTGAAATGGCTGTGGATCGCTTTGATAATCGTTCCATTAGTTTTGTAATAACCAGATTTAAGTATTATTTTTATAGGAACATATGTGGCATGGAGTAAGTTGCCCATGATTCTTTGCAACCTACTGCTCATCGTCCTCTGACTCAGGTCCCAGTTCTATATTGGTCATAGACTGTGTGTAACTAGTTGGAAACAGAAAAACAATTGAAAGGCACAAATTTGTAACTGGATGTCTTCAGATTACCACTTGCAATATGAAACAGAACTATCACCTTGCTTCTCCACTGTGCTAACCTTCAGGGAGACAAGTTTTTATTCATGGAGAAAGGCATCCTGATCATAATGTTATGATTAGAAAATTTGACATTTTCTATCTCATTCCATAGTGTTCTATCATTAAAAATTATGTCTGCTCTTAACTTCATGAGCAGAAAGAACGACTGAAGTCAGAAATGTTGGAAATATGGGAGATAATCTGCTCTTTTAAACAAGATAATGTGCTTCAAACATAAAATTGCTTAACATATTTTGCAATCTATTTTTTTGTCACACAAGCAAAATATAAGAATGGTTGCCTTGAAATTAACTATCACAATTTTCTATTAGCTTGATTGAAGCTGATTATATCTGTGCTGAAGTAGCAAAGTACAGCAATAAATTACCAAATGTTAATAAACCTTTCATTGATATCGTAGCTCCTGAAAATTCAGTTATTTTTTATCTAAAATGTATCATATCCAGCAATGTGAACTTAGCAATCTAAGTACCAAAACATGAATTCAAGACCAGCTAGAAGTAAAGAATTGTCAGATAATATGATAAATTATTTAAAATAGCAAGTCCATTTTACCTGCCACAGGAGATTTCAGCAATCTTTTTGGTAGTGGTATACATTCCACCTCAGGCTAATGTCAAACAGGCTCTAGATGACCTGAGCAATGGGATCAACATGTACAAAACAGCATGCCCTGATGCTTTCACAATCATCTTGGGGGATTTTAACCAGGCCAACTTGAAAAAGTCATTAAATAATTATCATCAACAAATCACTTGTAGTACTAGAGGAAACAATGCACTGGACCACTGTTACACTAAAGTCATGAGTGCTTACTGTGCTATTCTACACTCACACTTCAGAGAGTCTGATCACCTGGTTGTACTTCTACTCCTAGAGTATAGGCAGAGACTGAGGTCTGCAGCACCAGTAGTGAGGACCAAGGAGATATGGATAAGGAAAGCACAGGAGTGCTTACAGGACTGCTTTGAATCGGTGGAATGGACTGTATTCAGGGATTCATTTTCGATTCTTGGTGAGTTTGCTGCATTTGTTACCAACTTCATTAAAACTTGTGTGGATGAATGTGTGCCTACGAAAGCTTACTGTACATTCCCAAACCAAAAGCCGTAGATGAACCAGGAGGTTTATCGTCTGCTGAGGGCTAGATCTGTGGCATTTAAATCTGGCGACACAGGTCTGTTCAAGAAAACCAGGTATGACTTGCTGAGGGCTATTTCAAGAGTGAAGAAACAATTCCAAGCGAGGTTGGAGGCGACATCAGATGCACGTCATCTCCAGCAGAGTTTGCAGGACATTACCTCCTAGAAACCAAAACCTAACAACATGAATGGCAGCAATGCTTCACTACCAGATGAGCCCAATGCCTTTTAATGCTCTTTGAAAGAGAGAATATAATTACAGTTGTGAAGATCCCTGCTGCACCCAGTGACCTTGTGATCTCTGTCTTGGAGGCCAATGTCAGGCTGTCTTTCAGGAGGGTGAACGCTCACAAGGCGGCAGGCCGTGATGGTAAGACTCTGAGAACTTGTGCCAACCAACTGGCAGGTGTATTCAAGGAGATTTTCAACCTCTCATTGCTATGGTCAGATCAGAAGTTCCCATCTGCTTCAAAAGGGCAACAATTATACCAGTGCCCAAGAAGAGTAGTGTGAGCTGCCTCAATGACTATTATCCAGTTGTACTTACATCTACGGTGATGAAATGCTTTGAGAGGTTGGTTATGACCAGAATGAGCTCCTGCCTCAGCAAGGACCCGGACGCACTGCAACTTGCCTATCGCCACAATAGGTCAATGGCACATGCAATCTCAGTGACTCTTCACACGGCCTTAGATCAGCTGGATAATACAAACACCTATGTCAGAATATTGTTCGTTGACTATAGCACCATCATTTCTACAGTAATGATTGGCTGGCTACGGAACCTGGGCCTTTGTTCCTCCTTCTGCAATTGGATCCTCGACCACAATCTGTGTGGTTTGGCATTAATATCTCCTCCTCACTGACAATGAACACTGGCACACCTCAGGGATGTGTGCTTAGCCTACTGCTCTACTCTCTCTATACCCATGACTGTGTGGCTATGCATAGCTCAAATACCATCTATGAAGTTGCTGATGATACAACCATTGTTGCCAGAATCTCAGATGGAGACAAGAAGGTGTACAGGAGCGAAATATAACAACTGGTTGGGTGGTGTAGTAGCAACAGCCTTACACTCAACATCAATAAGACCAAAGAGCTGATTGTGGACTTCAGAAAGGGTAGAACGAGGGAACACAAACCAATCCTCATAGAGGGAAGAGAAGTGGAGAGAGTGAGCAGTTTCAAGCCCCTGGCTGTCAAGATCCCTGAGAATCTAACCTGGTCCCAACATATCGATGCAGTTATAAAGAAAGCAAGACAGTGGCTATATTTAATTAGGAATTTTAGGAGGTTTGGTTTGTCACCTAAGGCACTCAAAAACTTCTACAGATGTACTGCAGAAAGCATTCTGACAGGCTGCACCAGCGTCTGGAATGGGGGGGGGGGGTGCTACTACACAGGATCAAAAGAAGCTACAGAAAGTTGTAAAATTAGTCAGCTCCATCTTGGGTACTAGCCACCATAGTAACCAAGGCATCTTCAAGGAGTGATGTCTCAGAAAGGCAGCGTCCACCATTAAGGACCCCCATCACTCAGGACATGCCCTCTTCTCGTTGTTACCATCAGGAAGGAGGTACAGAAGCCTGAAGGCGCACACTCAGCGATTCAGGAACAGTTTCTTCCCCTCTGCCATCCAATTCCTAAATGGACATTGAATCCATGAACACCGCTCCACTCTATTATTTCTGTTTTTGCACTATTTTTAACTTAACTATTTAAGCACATAAATACTTACTATAATTGATTTATATTTTTTCCTATATAATCTTGTATTGCATTGTATTGCTGCTGCTAAGTTAATAAATTTCACAACATATGCCGTTGATAATATACCTAATTCTGATTCTGAAGTAGACTACTGCTCATTAATACAAAATGAATCCACTTTAAATTTAAACAAGGGTATAAAACAGCTGGTTGGAAAATATTTAGCCAATTCAGTGAGGTTATTTAGAAAATTACTTCATTACATTTTGAAAACTCTGTTTTTTATGTTTGGAATTTATCACCCGTAATCATGCATCAAAATGTGAGATCAATGTTAAAAAGAATATTATGGGACAAACTTTGCATGGAAAGCAGAGAACAAGCAACAGATGTGCCTTCATATTATATTTATAGAACATTACTTCTCCCAGCACTTCCCGTCCTTTTATTGCACGCGGGTGTATGGTTCTACAGCTCTTCTCCAGTACTTTAATGCATGAGCCTAGAAAATGCCACCTGAGCAACTTTTCAGCAATCAGCCTCATCAAATCTGATCTGGCCTTCTCCAAGATCCGCAAGCAAGTACTTAATTGTGGTGATCACTTGAGGGGGAAGATGGCTGGTTGCTTCCACCCACCTTTCTTTTTCTTGGGTCAAACCACTGAGGTGAAGCTTTAACTTTTAACCCATAAAGATCTCTGTTAGTCCCTCAGACATTCATCAACCGTTCGATCCAATGTGGTGGGAAATTCGTTTATGTTTCATATTATGGCATAGCAGATGAATTCATTAGTGAATGAGGGAGAACAATAAATTACAAGGTATTTATTATGTGTGTTTTCAAAAGTGTTGCTTCCTCAATTTTTTTCTTTGTTTATAATAGACTGCTTGAAGCTAAACACAAATATAATTTCAGAAACACAAAATAATCTGCAGATGCTGGGGTCAAAGCAACACTCACAACACACTGGAGGAACTCAGCAGGTCGGGCACCATCAGTGGAAAAGATCGGTCGACGTTTCGGGCCAGAACCCTTCGTCAGGTCACGGGTCCTGACGAAGGGTTCCGGCCCGAAACGTCGACCGATCTTTTCCACTGATGCTGCCCGACCTGCTGAGTTCCTCCAGCGTGTTGTGGGTGTTGAATATAATTTCAGACTTCTTGTATCATGTAGGAATTTTGATAAACAAGAAATTAACTTCTATTGAGATATAATGCATTCAATTGCATAACTGTGCTGATATTTTACCGTTCAACTAAGCTAAAGATGTTTTGTTGATGATTTTCATTAATACTGAGCGTCTGAGGCTCCTTCCTTAAGTGACAACAATAATCAGCCAGCATTGATAATTCCAGTTGCTTTGATATCATTTCTGCATTCTTGACAGCATCAAGATTTGCAGGGAAGATGTCTAAATGGGAATGCGGAAAATGAATCTTAAGTGACATGTTGCACTTCATGATTTTGTATGCCTGAAGCATGTTCTCAACCAGCTCATTTGGTGCTCTGTAGGTGCCAAGAAAATTTTCAACAACATCCTTGAATAGCTTCCATCTGCTTTTCCCTGGTCCCACTTGAAATTCTTCAACTTGCCTGTCATTAATGGCCTGTTTGATTTGTGGACCAACAGAAATGCCTTCCTTAATCTTGGCATCAGTTATTCTGGGAAACATGTCTCAAATATTGAAGTTCTTCATGGAAATGTATAGCCTTTCTAAAACTTGTCTTGCTATGCAGCATCCCTACCTAAGCATGCCTGGACAAGATAGAGAACTTCTCAGCTTACATTTTGGACAACATTTTAATTGAATTGAATTATAATTGAAATAGCAAATATAGACTATTTCAAAAAATGGTACATGATAGGGAAAGTTCATGGTGATTTTCATGATCAACAGCCCAAAATCCATAAGATACACCCAAAGGTATTCAGGAAGCAAAATCTTTGTTGTCCATGTAACAGGTTGTAAATTTTATTCATCTTTAATTGGCTTGAAGAGAGTTGAAAGTGGTTTGTTATTTGTAACCATTAAGAAGTCTTATTCTTATCTGGACATTAGCTTAATGATAATATTATCCTGTATATGTAAATTCTGCCATAACGCCAGAGTTACATTCTGAAGAAATTTCACATTATAGTATGTTATAGGATGAACAGGCTGTAGCTGCCTTCAAAACAGATTTAAACAGCTTTTCCCATTTCTGATCACACCATAATCAAAGCGGTCCGTGTAATGCAAGTGGTGCACTCGAATCAATCAATCATAACCAAGCTGAGTTATGGAAACAACTTTTACACCTGTATTGCCCTTCAAAAGAATATTCTTTTTGTATGCCAGGTGGAAAGTTTTGCTCTCTTTCTGTAGTTCTTCAGTCATTCGAGGAGGAGTAGATATGAAATTCCATGTTCCTTCCAATCTCCTTCAATCTCCATTGTGAAATAAGGTATATGCAACAGGTTTAGTATGTACCCATACCCTCCATCCCCACCGAATGCAGAATCATTGTTGCTGAATTTCACTCCCTTTATTCCCACATACAGAAAGGGGCATTTATTTTGATGACAAGAGCTAAAAGTAAGATACAAGCTGAAAGAACAATGTGGTTTTGTGAAAGACAAAGGTACATGAAATACAATATTGATGTTAAGGATACTATCAGAGTGAGCTATTCAAGTGCAAAATGATTTGTTTGTTTTATCAACTACACAAAAGCATTTAATAAAGTGAAGCACAATAAGTTATTTGAAATATTACAGAAAACTCTAGATCTAGATTCAAAAGATCTCCGCCTAATCAGAAATCTGTACTGGGAACAAACTGCTGCTGTAAGAATAGATGGAGAAGTGAGTCAGTTTACGAAAATCAAGAGAGGCGTTAGACAAGAGTGTGTTTTCTCCCCTGATTTATTTAATGGGTACAGTGGAACAATATTACAAAAAATAAGAGACATCTTGGGAATCAAAGTTGGCAGTGAAAACATCAATAATTTCAGATATGCAGATAACACTCTGTTAATTGCAAGTACGGAGGAAGAACTACAAAACTTAATTGATATAATTGTTGAAGAAAGTGCAAAAATGGGTCTATCTATCAATTGCAAAAAGACAGAATGTATGGTGATATCCAAAAAGAAGGAGAATCTTATCTGCAGGCTGAGAATAAATGGGGAAGACATAAAACAAGTGAAGAACTTTTGCTACTTAGGAAGCTAGGTGACATCAGATGGCAGGTGCGACATGGACATCAAAAGAAGAATAGGGATGGCAAAAGACACCTTTACAAGAATGAAGAGTGTACTGACCAATACGAAACTAGGCATGACAACCAGCCTCAGAGTACTGAAATGTTACGTTTATCCAGTTACATTATACAGCTCAGAATGTTGGACAATACCTAGTAACATGAGGAAATGAATTGTAGCAGCAGAGATGTGGTTTTTGAGGAGGATGCAAAGAATATCATGGACGAAATGAATATCTAACGAGGATGTCATGAACAGAGCAAACACAAAAAGAGAAATAATGTATGAGATCATGAAAAGGTAACGTAACTTCATTGGACATGTGATTAGGAAAGAGGAGTTAGAATGCACGTTAATTATGGGAAAGATTAAATGGAAGAAAGCAAGAGGAAGACAAAGACAAATGATAATGGAGACAGCAGCCAGAGAATTAGAAATGAATACCAATGAATTGTACATTTGACCCGAAACAGGAGTGTGTGGGCCATGACAGTCAAAGCTCAAACTGGGCACAACCCCTGATGATGATGATGATATTTTTGGATCCTCCTGACCTGCATAATTCCTCCAGCATTGAAAGAGATGAGAAGGAATTTCTTTAGTTGAAAGATAGTGCATCTGCAGAATTCATTGCCACAGACTACTGTGGAGGCCAAGTCATTGAGTATGTTAACAGTTGAGGTTAATCATCATCATCAGGTGCCGTGCCAAGTTTGAGCTTTGACTGTCATGAGCCACACACTCCTGTTTCGGGTCAAGCGGATCAATTCATTGGTATTTATTTCCAGTTCTGTGGCTGCTGTCTCCATCATCATTTGTCTTTGGCTTCCTTTTGGTTTCTTCGCTTCAATCTTCCCCATAATTACAGTGCATTCTAACTCTTCTTTCCTAATCACATGTCCAATGAAGTTACGTTGCCTTTTCATGATCTCATACATTATTTCTCTTTTTGTGCTTGCTCTGTTCATAACATCCTCGTTAGATATTCGTTTCATCCATGATATTGTTTGCATCTTCCTCAAAAACCACATCTCTGCTGCTGCTTCAATTCATTTCCTCATGTTACTAGATATTACGTTATATGGATCAGAATGTTGGACAATATCTAGTAACATGAGGAAATGAATTGAAGCAGCAGAGATGTGGTTTTTCAGGAGGATGCAAAGAATATCATGGGCCAAACGAATATCTAACAAGAAGGTTAATAGGTCCTTGATTAGGAAGGGTGTCAAAGTTTTCAAGGTGAAGGCAGGAGAATAGGATGGAGAGGAAAATAAATCAGCCATGATCAAATGGCAGGCAGACTTGATGGGCTGAATAATCAAACTCTGCTCCTATGTTTTATGTGTTATGGTCTTATAAACAAAATCACTTTGACTGTTGCTTTTTCATCTAAATGTTAATATCACCAACACATTAATAGAAATTTTGATTTCAGCATGATCCAGACAATTTTGAAAACTAGATTTGGTATCAAACCCAGAAAGTGACAATCTAGGAGTTAAAAGTATATTTTCTTTGAAAAGTATTTCAGACAGATAAATATTAAGTACAAATTAAAATTTGGTCTCTGACATTTCATTTCCTGGGCACTCCACCTAAATCAATATTCATCTATATAGTCCACGGAAGTCAATGTTCAATCCATAATCCTTTCTGATTTATTTAACTGTGCAGTGTCAAAGATTAATTTTCCCTTCCAATCAAAACGGTCAATCTTCCTCTGCATCGTCTTTCTGCTTTACATCACCTGTGAGTAATGGTGTCAGCCTTACTTCTTGTGAATTATTTTCAGTCTCAAGGATGAAAATTCTTCTTTCATCACCTAGTTTCTTTCCAGCATTATAAAGTTAAGCATAGGGCACAGAAGTGGGCCACTCAGCTCAGCCATGTCCTATTTACATCTCATCCCGTATTTATTCCTCATATGATCCCTATGCCTTTCTTCCTTGTGTTTATATAACATCCCCTCAGCTGACTCTATGGAAGACATTCTTCTACCTTTCCAAAAGATTTTAAAATAAGGATGGATTCAAACAGTGATCATTTACTAGTTTCAGAGATTTTGTATTTATTTTAAATATGTTATTTATGTATAACAATTTTCTGATCACTTTGTAGTCCAGTCACAGTCTACTTTAATCTCCTGCCAATAACAAGTGTAGTCTTCACCTTGAACATTTCATTTGGGATAGGTCAGTGCAGAAGAATAGATTACTTCTCCAGGAAATCTTAGTTGTTCCAACACTGGGAAATCAATGAATGGTTCCCACTATATGTGAGTACCTAAGTTTAGTTCCCATTTTTTAAGGGGTAAATTGAGCCACATGCTGCTCGTAGAAATGTAACCCACTTTATATTATTTTCTCATACTTACCCAACTCCTGACAGCTGCTGGAAAACCAACACTACAGAAAGCCAAACAAAATAACTAAGACAGCTCAGTATACAAGGTTTTATACACTCCGATTTTGTCAAACATACTCTTATGGGAAATGAATGAAGGTCAAAATAATGAGGACCTTGAAAACCTGAAACCAAGCTCGAAAATTCGGGTAACACTGTGGAAATCTGCAGAAGGAGAAAAAGAGTTATGTTTCAGGATGGACACCCTTCAACAGAACAGCAAAAAAAAAAATTAAATTATAATTTTAAATTGCAGGCAAAGAAGCAGTAGGGATGGATAGGACAATGTTGATGATAGGGCAAGGCCAGGACAAATCTGTTAAGTAGGCTTTTTTGTGCTATGTGCTTCTGAAAGTAAGACTGTGGGGCATGACCAGTGCTTCAAGCTTTACAAAGGGGAGAGAAGTACTGAGTCAATATCACAGATGGATGACTTATAGCAGAAGTGGCCAGTTCGGATACAGAGAAAGCAAGGTACATAAAATTGAAAAAGTTGATATTGAGGCTGGAAAGCTGCATATATTTGGTTGGAAGGTGAGATGTTGTTCCTCAAACTTGTGTTGAGTTTTATTTTGAATTTGTACACTGATGCACTTAGGAAGTAATGTGATATGTGCTGTCATAATAATGGCTTTTCACCAACGATATATTAGATAGGGTTGGCATCTATGAAAGACAAGATGATGAAGGCACTAAAGAAGACTATTAAGCCTATATTGCCTGGGCAAGCTATCAAAAAGAACAATCCATTCAATCTTTTTCCCAAAGCCTTTTAAACTGTAATGTTTTACACATGAATCCATGCTCTCCAGTTTAAAACTGTTCTGGATTCAGATCCTATTGTATTTTCAGCTCAGTAATTTCAGGTTCTGGAATGGTCCTAGAAATTTTGCACCAAGCATAAGACTGAAGTGAATAAAGGTAATTAATAGAACTCCAGCAGCTTTATTTAATAAACATTTTGCTTTTCAGTTAAGGCATTATTCAAGTATAAGTTTTACTTATGTTGCGTTTAATTACAGTAATCAGAGTTTTAATACAAGCCGTGATGATCAGAAGCCACACATGGACTCAGAGCTGATAGTTCTGTCTAGAAAGAAGACTATGAAGAATGGCAGCAAATGATGCAATAAATCAAACCAAGGTGAATGAATTGCTGGTGGTGACTTCCTCTTCAAAGATTTATCTTATTGTCTCAGAATAGGATTAATGAATACATTTTAATGAACGATAACTAGTGGGAGTGAAACGTGAAAGATAAAAAAATGATGTGCTTGCCATTTGAAACACCTTCACAGGATATGAGCAATGGTGGTAAGGCTAGTATTATTTGCATATCCTTACTTGGCCTTCAGAAGGTAATGATTCGCCACCTTCTTGACAGCTGAGTGTCTTACCGGGCCATTTCAAACTCCAGATGAAGGGTTTTGACACATAATGTCAACTGTTCACTTCCCTCCAAAGATGCTGCCTGATGTACTGAGTTTTGTGTTGTTCAAAGGCAAACACATTGCTTTGGATCTGGTCACAAACTAAAAGTGGGTATGGACTAAGCATACCTTTCCCTAAAGGTTTGTGTGAATGCCAGAAATTAAATGAATCACTGAACACAACAAAATAACCATATGTACAGTGAAAATCTATAAGAACTCTTCTGAAATTGGAAACAAATAACAAAAAGCTAACAGTATTGTGAAGGACCCCACGCACCCCTCATACAAACTCTTCTCCCTCCTGCCATCTGGCAAAAGGTACCGAAGCATTCAGGCTGTCATGACCAGACCGTGTAACAGTTTCTTCCCCCCAAGCCATTAGACTCCTCAATTCCCAGAGTCTAGTCTGACACCAACACACACATACACACATTCAACTGAACACCACTCCACTCCCTTTGCAATTTTTGTTCACTTCTTTCTTAATTCCTGCTAAAACATTGTTTATATTTACAGTTATATAATTTATTATTATTTTGTAATTGTCCTTTACTGTGCCTATCGTCTTGTTTATTAATTATTGTACCGCCTTGCACGGTTTTGTGCACTTTATGTAGTCCCATGTGGATCTGAAGCCTAATGTAGTTTTGTGTTGTTTCACGTAGTCTAGTGTAGTTTTGTATTGTTTCATGTAGCACCATGGTCCTGGAGGATTCTTGTTTCGTTTTTACTGTGTACTGTACCAGCAGTTATGGTTGAAATGACAATAAAAGCAAGTCGACTTGACTTGACTTGACTTGATACACTCATCTATTTCGTAAAATTATTCAAAGTAAAGAGAATTGCGCAAATAGAATGTGTTACAATTTAAATTTGAAATAGCTTTGTGAAAATAAAGAGAGACAACAGCTATCAATTGTCAAATTCCATCACGACATAAGTGCAGTACCTCAAGCCACAATCATTCCTGTACAAGAAATTATGGGAACAGCTATGCAAATTGGTTTAAGAACACACGTCAGGAACTCAACAAGAGGGTGCAGCAAAGGGCATTCAGAGGATTACAAACTATAAGGCTACCCTGTGCATCAGCAACAAGGACGCCTTGCTCCCTGACAGGCTGAATGTCTTTTACGCCTGGTTTGATGCATAGAACAAAGTGCTTGCGAACAAGGCACCCCTCCCCCCCCCGCCCCAGGTGAACAGACACTCCGCCTGGCTGAAGCTGAAGTGAGGAAGACCCTGGCCAGGGTTAGCCCATGCAAAGCTGTGGAGCCTGATAACATACCAGGTTGGGCTCTGATAGGCTGTGTAGCCGAGCTGACTGTGGTGCAGACATATATATACAACATCTTCCTGGAACAGTCCATTGTCCGCTCCATTTTCAAGGCAGCAACCATCATTCAAGTGCCAAAGAAGGTGACAGTCATGCCTTGCACGCTTAACTTCTGGTGGAGTCGTCGGGACAGCAACCTGTCTAAATGACTACCTTCCAGTGACATTAACATCAAACATTATTAAGTGCTTTCAGCGGCTTGTCATGGAGCACATTAAACCCTTTCTCCTAGCTACATCAGATCATTTCCAATTCACTTGTTGCTCAAATTGATCCATTGACGACGTCATAACCTCTGCCCACCGCTCTGTTCTGTCCCACTTGGAAAATGGGGTCTCATATGCCAATTGCTGTTTATAGACATCAGTTCAGCATTTAACACCATCATACCCCAGAAACTGGAGTGGAAACTGACCTCACTGCGTCTCAATGCCTCTCTCTGCAGCTGAATCTTGGATTTCTTAACAGAAAGGCAACACTCAGTCCATGAGGGGAGCAATACCTCTCGTCCCATTATGCTGAGCACTGGCGCTCCCCAAGGCTGTGCGCTCAGCCCACTGCTGACACATGACTGTGTCACAGGATTCAGCTCAAACAGTATCATCGAGTTTGCAGATGACACTACAGTGGATGGCCTTATCAACACGATGAGTCGGAGTACAGAGAGGAAATGGAGTGGCTGGTGGACTGGTGTGAGAAACTAAGCCGAAATGTGGAGAAGACCGAGAAAATGATTGTGGACCTTATGAAGGTGCAGAGGAACTACCTCCCTCTGCGCAAACATGGCCCCTCCATAGAGAGAGTTAAATGCACCAAGGTCCTGGGAGTTCACATCATGGATGACCTCAGCTGGTCCCTCAATATCACCTCCATGAACAAGAAGGCACAGCAGCACCTCCACCTCCTGAGGAGATTGAGGCGAGCAAAGCTCTACCAACAACCACACCCCCTCCCCCATCTTAACTGCATTTTACAGGAGCACCATTGAGAGTATCCTGACAAGTGACAATTCCATCGGCTATGGGAGCAGCAGAGCAACAGACCTTAGTATAATCAAGGATCCCACCCATCCATCCAGCATCATCTTTGACATCTTACCATCAGGGCAGGAGATGCCAATACATAAAGACAAGAATGGTCGGGATGGGAGACAACTTCTTCCCTCAGGCCATTAAGCTTTTGAACTCCCTTTCGCATTGCATTCGAAGTGTCATTGGATAATTTGTACTGTGCCCTTCAAGATTTAAAATGTGCACTTTACTTTGTTTATCTAAGCGTAATTCATTTGTAGATTTAATTCCTTCTTTCCTAGGTTATTGTGTGTTATACGTGTGTTATGTGTACTTCTGTGCTTTACACGCTGGTCTGAAGAAATGTTGTCTTGTTTGGCAGTATTCATATATATAGTTAAATAATAAACTTGATTTGACTCAATTCCAACTTTCCAGCACCAGAACAGTATGATGTCCCATTTGAATTGAATTGAACTGACTTTATTACTTACATCTTTCATATACATGAGTTAAAATCTTTACGTTACGTCTCCGGCTAAATGTGCAATATGCAATTTATAGTAAATAGTATGTACAACAGGATAGTCAATATAACATAGAAATACAGTTGTGTCAGCGTGAATTAATCAGTCTGATGGCCTGGTGGAAGAAACTGTCCCGGAACCTGTTGGTCCTGGCTTTTATGCTGCGGTGGTTTCCTGGATGGTGCAGCTGGAACAGTTTGTGGTTGGGGTGACTCAGGTCCCCAGTGATCCTTCTGACACACCTGTCTTTGTAAACATCCTGAATAGTGGGAAGTTCACATCTACAGATGCACTGAGCTGTCCTGCAATTGACAGAAGTACAGTTCCCGTACCAGACAGTGATGCAGCCAGTCAGGATTCTCTCAATTGTGCCCCTGTAGAAAGGGTTTGGGGGCCCATACCAAACTTCTTCACTGTCTAAGGTGAAAAGGCACAAAGGCGCCTTTTTCACCACACAGCCGCTATGTACAGACCACATGAGATCCTCGGTGATGTGTATGCCGAGGAACTTAAAGCTGTTCACCCCCTCAACCCCAGATCCATTGATGTCAATTCCGGCTAGCCTGTCTCCATTCCTCCTGTTGTCCACAACCAGCTCCTTTGTTTTTGCAATTTTGAGGGAGAGATTGTTTTCTTGACACCACTGTGTCAGGATGATGACTTCTTCTCTGTACACTGCCTCATTATTATTTGAGATTAAGCCAATCAGTGTAGTGTCATCAGCAGATTGGAGCTGTGGGTGGCCATACAGTCATGGGTATACAGAGAGTAAAGGAGGGGGCTTAGGACACAGCCCTGAGGGGCACCTGTATTGAGGGTCTGAGGGTTAGAGGGGCAGAGGTGAGGGAGCCCACTCTTACCACTTGCCTATAATAGTAGCTTCATCAACAAGTTTCAAGGTTTTCTGAACAATGATACAGTCCACAAACAGTAACCCAAACACATTGCTCTTGGGATTTCATTGTTCAGGATTAAAACTTAGTGAAATTCAAGCATTAATATCACTTATATGTTCACATAAATTATTTCATCTCCTTCCCTCTTGGAAAATGACACAAACTAATAAACCAAATTGATTTTATTCTTTAAATTGTAAAACAATTTTATATAGTTAATTAATAACAAAATATGCAAATATAAAAGGAATAAATTAATACAAATGACACTGTAAAAAGCAGTATACAACCCAGATGTTTTTAGTAAACTTGCACATTCTCTCTTTAAAAATATATTTTGTAGATTTTTCACGACAAAAAGGGGAAAACCATTTGTGCAGTTTCACAGGCTACAAGATACCACAGGAGTTCATATATCACTCTCATACCAGTAGCACCTTAGAAGTGAAATAATTATAACTTTCAGAAAACAATCACAAGCAGAATGTTAAAAATAAATGTTTCAGACTTGAATATTTTCCTCCACACAAAAATATATACTTTTTCATAAACGTACTTTGGATTCAACATATGATGAATTGTACACCAGTTCAAATGATGCCTGTTAGTGCTGTTACTTTGGAGGCATCTTGTCAATATGGACACCAGCTTTCAGTATGTATAACATTTATCAATATGAACAGTATCTGACAGTACGCCGATACAGACACTACTTGTTACAGTGGATACAATCTATCAGTGTGGGCACTGCCTATAAATAAAGAGGCTACCTGAAATGTGGGCATTTAGCTGTCACCATGGGCACTGCTTATTAATAAAAGTTTACCTGAAGTGTAAGCACTGCCTGTTATTATAGACACTACATGTGAATTTAGAGAATGCCTGCCAAATAAAGCTACTGTCATTGTGGAGAATGATTGCCAATGGGGATTCTAATCTGTTAATACAGAGACTACTTGCTACCTGCCAGTATGGGCATTGCCTGGTAGTAGGAAAATGGTCACTATTTCTAAGATTTGAAATGCCTGTCAACGTGAATGCAGTCAGTGCAGACATTACATTTCAGCATGCACATGCCTGTTACAGAATCACAGGAAGGTTAAAGCATGGAAGAAGAATTTTCAGCTCATTGAACATGTGCTAACTCAATGTAATAGCAATACCTCTCAACCCACACCCGAAAAATGTCACAACCAGACTCTGCTGCAGGGCCTACAGTACTGTGCGCCCGCACACCGGCTACACCACAGGCTCAACAATCACACTCATGAGTTTGCACCTTCCAGTTACTTAAGTGTTCCATTATTGTGGTATTTAGCTCCCTTCCTTTCATTCTAGTCTTGTCCAGACTTGCCTAAAAGCACATCAATGTTTACGCTCTCTGCTTCCCCTCATCTTTGTCTGGGAAAATAGACTACTATTTGTACTAACGCTGCCAAGGAGTGGTATTTATTTATAATAGGTTATTGTTTCCAGCCACAATGCTGACATTAACTTCCAATTTGAGTTTTAGTTAATGGTCCTGTTGGCCTAGGGTTTGTTCTTCTTTTTCCATAAGTTCTGCAACAATTCTCATTAAAGTCAGTGAATTGGTGACCCGCTTCAGTGTCTCTCTCCCTCTCCACACTTGGCCATATCCAAATGTTTTGAAAGCAAATCTCGGCCACTATTGCCCTGACTTCCACGTCTGGTCCAAAACCAAACTCCCGTGTCTGTACCAGAACCAAGTATTCCTACACGGGGCAGGTACTCTGGTGACCCTGATAGCTGCAGGAGTGTCATTACCCACCGTGAGCTGACTTTCTAAGCCCGGCCTAATGAGTTTGGTGATGCTGCACACAAACTGGCATACATGGTAAATCTCCTGGATGGACCTCCACTCAGCCTGTTCAATGCTCAAAAGGAGCAAAGGTACCCACCAGCCCCATCATTTCAACATTTTACTGCCAATTTAAGGAGTGTATTTGGCCTTTATTATGGGGTCAGGAGGTTGCACCAATGTAGGAGGACAGTGAGGGACTATGCAATATAATTCTGCATGCTTGCATGAGAATGGCACAAGAGATCCCTCATCACTGCCTTCCAGTGTGGACTGAACGCAGGGGTCCAGCACACGGTTGCTGTCCATGTAGAACAGGACAAGCTGGACGACTGATTAATCTGGCCATTTGAGATGACCTGGCAACTGAGTGCCAAAAGGAAAGAATGTCTCACGTTTCCTACTCTTTGTAATCACCATCTGTCATCACCCAGTACTTAGCTCACGGAGCAGCCAATGCAAGTGGGGTGCACACACCTATCTCAAGAGGAACAAGATCAGAGCAGAACAAGTTCCTGCCTATATGGTGGTGATCCAAGACATTTCTGTGCATCATGTCCCAAACGTCTGGTAAAAGAGGACACCCAGCAGCAGGGAGGGGAGTTCTGATGAGTTAGTTCTCTGTGCAATCGGCTTCCCCTAACTGTGTGATGCTCCCAGCTTTCTTACTGTGTGGTTCTCAGACTCATGAACTTCAGTCGTTTATCAACTCCTGGGCAGCCGGTTATCTCTTGGACATCTCGTTGGCTCAAAAGTGGGGAGTTTTGACTCAGATTGAGAGAAAGTATCGACGTCAAAGCCCTGTATGGTTGACCTCTGGGCACTAGCTAGATCCACCTTTCCACCAAATCCCTCCAACTTGACCTTGAAGGCAACCATAGGGAACAACTCTGCTTCTATTTTTTTGATTCACCTGAACTGCCGCTAGAGCTTAGTCTCCCCTGGTTATCCTGACAAACCCATGGATTGAGTGGTCCCTAAAAGCACTCCAAGAGTGGGGACCAGTAAACCTGGCTACCTGTCTGGGCCCAGCTCAAGCACCAGACTGCGAATCCCCTCCTGCGTCAACTGTCAACTACTGGTGTGGACCTGTCTGGCATTCTGGCTGAATATGCTAATCTTCTTGAGGTCTTCAGTAAAAAGAAGTTTACTTCTCTGCCTCCACACCAGTCATATGACTGTGCCATTGATCTCTTACCTGGGGCCAGCTCTTTTCTCTCATCCAGAAACAACAGCCATGGAAGAGATACATCAAGGAGGCATTGGCCTTGGGGTTTATCCATCCATCAACCTTGCCAGCAGGGGTGGGCTTCTTTTTTTGTGAGCAAGAAGGCTGGTAAGCTCTGTTCTTGCATTGATTATAAGCCTCTAAACAATGCTACCCTCTTTCCTGCTTGCCTCTGCATTCAAACATCTCCAGGAAACTATCATATTTTCGAAGATAGATCTGCAAATTGCTTATAACCTTGTTGGTATCAGAGAAGGAGACAAGTGGAAGACATCTCCACTGGCAACTATAAGTACATCATGCCCTTTAGCCTAGTCAACACCCCTACTCTTTTTCAGGCCCTCATCAACGACGTGCTTAGGGACATGTTGAATCAGTTCACTTTCATGTATTTGGATGACATTCTGATCTATTCCTGCTCTCACCAGGAACATGGCCAGCACGTCCAGAGGGTTCTCAGATAGCTTGAGAGTAACCTTTACACTAAGCCAGAGAAGTGCAAGTTCCATAAAGACCAGGTGCAATTTTGGCCGACATACATCAGTGTTCAAATGGACCCAAGTAAAGATCAGGTGGTCACAGAGCCATCTATGATCAAATAAGTTCAAGGGATTTGCGAATTTTTGTCGCTGCTTCATCCAAACTTTCAGCTCTATTGCAGCCCCGGTAAATGCACTCACCAGGAAGACGTCTGCAGGTTTCCTCTGGGCAAATGAAGCAGACCAAGCATTCTCAGAATATTACATGTGCGGTACGTAGCATCAGGAACACACAGTGGGGAGTTAGAGGATTTGTAGGAGCAACTGTTCAGTGGTCAGGGGCTGAATGGAGAACTTTGTGGGTGAGTGGAATAGGTCAAGCAGCAAGTCACCGTGTTGTGGGGGAGGAGTAAGGGCTGGTAGAAGCATCTGAGTTTAGATGAGACCAGCAGCAACAGCACACTGGGCAGAAGGGTGCTAAGACCATAAGGAGACTTTGTGTAAGAGTTGAAGGGGGTGAGTTGAGGAGCACTCTGTAAGGAGGAGGAACATTCTCTGCAAGGTGCTTCCTCCACTTGAAGAACAAGAGGTAAAGTGTTGTTCATGTTCCTTTTGCCAGTGGACTGCTAGTACAGCATATTTAATGCAGTTGAATACTCGCAGTTGATTCACAAAGGACGACAACAAAGCGAGCAACAAAACCAGACAAAGAACAGGTATAGCAATTGAGAGCTTCAGAAGAAACAAGCTGAAAGCACTTATACTGAATAAATTCTAACTAGAAATAATATCACACAAAGACATACATGAATGTTAATGGTGCATCACTGAGGTAGTAGGAATTATAAGAGGTTAAGTGATGTAAGACCATAGTAAAGGATGTCAAGTTTTAATTCTGGTTTGAATTGAACTAGTAGCCAATAGGTGTTGAAGAAGACCACTGCTGAGTGAGAAGGACATAACAAAAGAAGTGGGCAGTTGCTACCAGGATGAATTGGAAATTGTCCAGGATGGAGTTTGAGATTGATGAGGAGTCTGCTGTAACAGGAGTTTGAGTTAAATGAAAATAAAGGTATGGCTTTCAGCGATATTGGGAATCCGGTTTGTCAATGGTGGGTAATGTTATGGAAACAAAAGCAAGGATTTATATTTATGAGTGAAGCATAAATGAAACGCATGTACTTTCCATACCCGGAACCACATTCGGGACAAGAGTTACATTTTGGCAACAAGGTATAATTGTTTGTCCTTTACATCTCTTATACAATTGCAAAACACTGTTGAATATAAAGATACTGCAGGTCTACCACACTAAGAGGTTGCTGAATAGCGATGGAGCTGAACTTGTGTACCTTATATTCGCCTGGTCTTGTTGTGTAATGTTGTTGTGCAGAGGCGGTGTGTGGTACAACTAGCGGTGCAAATAATTGACTTGAATATTTTTATTGTGATTGGAAAACCCTGTTGGACATTAGTAATGTAGAATTCCTGTGAATTCCTGTTCACTGGTTCATTGGCGAAACCGAGGCTGGGGAGTTGTGTTGCCTCGGTTAAGTGTAGACAAAGCCCTCATGCCATGGTGTCACCTGCTGCAGATGTCAGAGGTGGTGTGGGAGAGAGCAGAGGCCCTTCTGGGTGCACTGGAGTCTGTGCTGGTTTGGTGGCTGAGCCATCCTGTTGGTGTTGCCCTCCAGTATTCACCTGGTGGAAAACGAGCTATATTGAATTCATCTGCAGCTGCCCGGGTACGTGATAAAGAATGGCTGCGTGCTTGTTCTTGCAAAAAAGTAGCTCCAGGGCAACATCCCATGCACCGTCAATCTATGGTGTGTGTGTGTGTGTGTGTGTGTGTGTGTGTGTGTGTGTGTGTGTGTGTGTGTGTGTGTGTGTGTGTGTGTGTGTGTGTGTGTGTGTGTGTGTGTGTGTGTGTGTGTGTGTGTGGTTGAATGACAATGAAACATAAACTTGAACTTGGACAAAACAACAAAACAGTATTGAGCTAGAATTGGAAACTACGGTGTAAGATGAGTGATTCAATTCCATGATATAGCAATCATTTTATGCAGTCTGAAGCAGATGTGCAGCGGGCACTTATACAGGAGTTTAAAATGGAGCTGAAACGTTATTCTTCTGCAGTAGATACATCTTGTCCCAGAGATTCCACTGACAGTCTAGCAGGTGGTCATGAGCTTCAGCAGTGATGGTTCTTGAGACGCTGAGGAAGAAGGTTGTATCTCTTCTAAAGTGGAGTGATGTAACACATCTGTTGCATCAGGCATTCAAGTAGATTTTATTGGTATGTTACTTTCACACAATAGGTTTCTTCATTTTTTTCAGCTTGGTCATTAATGAAAATCAGGATTTCCTCCTCACCAGAATTGTAGCCTGGTGCAAACCGTAGGCCAATGTGGTAGGTTTCACCACCTTCAACCTGAAACAAATTAGTAGTCTGTGAACTCAGGAACACATCAGCAAAAACATAACAAAAAATCAGAGAACAGGTTTTTGCAGCCAAAACACGTCTCAGATTTCATCAGTACTCACCTTTGTTTCACTTACGTAAGTTATAACAATAAAGAAAACGTTAAGCAGGATTTTGTGGTTGATGTAGCCTATAAAGACTTCAGTAAGGTCTTTGACCAGATCCCATGTGGGAAACTACTTAAAAAGGTAAGAGCTTACAGGATCCAGGGCAATTTGGCAAATTGAAATTAACATGGTTTCATGTCAGGCAGAGCTGATGATACAGGGTTGTTTTTTCAGTTGGGAGCTTGTGACTGATTGTATTCGTGCTGGGATCCTTGCTGTTTGTGATGTATATTAAAGTCTGGGGTGGGGTGGGGTGGGGTAATGAGATTAGATGGTAGTTAAGGTGACTGTTGAAGGTTAAGGCAGACCATCAGTCATTTTATTGGAAATGATTTGATACACATCGTGCCCACGAAACACATACCATGAAGGTTGTTATCCATTATGTTGCTTCAAACTAGAAATGATGGCCGGTTCTTGAAGATGAAAGAATTCAAATATAAGCTACAGAAACTCAGCAGGTCAGACAGCATCTATGGAGAGGATTAGAGAGTCAATATTTTGGGCCGAAACCCTTCTTAAGGACTATTCTCCATTTTTCTCCATAGATATTGCGTGACCTGTTGAGTTCCTCCAGCATTTTGTGTGAGTTACTCTGGATTTCCAGCATCTGCATAACCTCTTGTGTTTATAAACTAAAGACCCATATTTCAGTAAGGGAGTGACCATTCTGTAGAGCACATGGTCTCTGTAGAAGGTGGAACCAAGCACCACTGACTTACTCCTATTTCAGAAAACAATGTTTGGAATAGGAATGTGAGTAAGTTACATTAAATGTAACTTTGCATGTGATTTCCAAAGTTCTCAACACCTGGAATTTTCCACACATCATGCTAGGCCCGTTGTTGTTTAACAATTAAAAACTGTTGCCACAATCTGCAACGGCTCCATTATCATTGTCAATAAAACAACAACAGCATTAACATTTTAAGTCAAAGACCCTATATCAGAACTGGGAAAATTAGAAAAAAAGGTTGGTTTAAATTGCAGAGTGGGTGGGGTTGGACTAAATGAATGGGAATATTTCTGATAGGGTGAGACCAGGGTCCCCACAGTGATCAGTGGATAGTAAACCATTGCGGACATGATGGGCCGGATGGCTTTGTTAACGGCTCATCATCATGGCAACCCTGGCTTTGCCCCATCCTATCCATCCCTCTACACTCTCTTTGCAACTGACAACTAACTTGTTTCTCTTTTCACAAAAACGGCCTCACCTTCTGAGCATTTCTAGCTATTTGTGTTTTCACTTCAGTTTTTGGTCACTTTTAATTGCAGTTTTTGGTCACCATATTGATCATGCTCTATATCCAAATACTTGTTGATATTCTATTTTCTGTGATTAGGTTTCTTTTGTTCCAGACTGTAGAACTGAAGGTTCATTTATGTTATGGCTAGTTATTGTTGCTACTTTATGACATAGTGTATTGTTTATGACCAGAAAACATTACTCCCAGACTGGCATCACCTACTCACTGCGAGGGTCACAAATGGAGTACAATAGCCAATGCAGCTTTAAAATTACAGACAAGAAATATTTCTTTGACTCGTTTTCTATGTTTTAAATACTTCTGCATAACTTTGTAAGAATGAAATATAAGCTGAATGACTTAAAGCTCTTACCTCAAAAGAATCTTCTTTGAACTGAAGTAAATCAGGACGATTGGTTCGCAGGAAATACACTCGCTTAGTTGGGTATGGATTGGTATAACTGACGCGCTTGTTGCTACCTTTCCCTTCTTCCAAGGGTATCGAGATCTCAAAAGCCTTGAACAAATATAAGAGCAAAAATGAAACTACAGAGGGAAGCTGAGAATATCAGTGTCTACCCTGTTTATTTTTCTCTATTCTTATCAACACTTCCACTTCATCAGGACAATGGACTTCATTTTTCACCCATCAGCCAAAGTCAGGCTCATTATTTCTTACCATCTCCACCAACACTATCCCTTGGGCCTAATATGATATGGAAGATAAATACAATTGGAGATGCTAGAATCCAAAACTAAAACTCAGTCAACAGTCAACACAAAATGCTGGAGGAATCCAGTGGGTCAGGCAGCAGCGATGGAGAAGAATAAACAGTCAATGTTTCAGGCCAAGACCATTCACCTGGACTAGAAAGGGAGGAGGAAAAAGCCAGAGTTAGAAGGTGAAGGGAGGGGAAGCAGTTCAAGCTGGCAAGTGATAGGTGAAAACAGGTGAGGGGTAAAGTAGGTGGGGGAAGGGGGAATGAAGTGAGAAGCTGAGAGGTGAAATGTGGAAAAGGTAAAGGGCTGAAGATGAAGGAATCCAACTGGAGAGCAGAATGTACCATGGGAGAAAGGGAAAGAGGATGGGCACCAGAGAGGGGTGATAGGCAGGTGAGAACAAAAGAAGGGGCAGGAAGGGAGCAAGAATGTGGAATGGACTAAGAGAGAATGGGGAAGGGGGAGAAATCACCAGAACTAGAGAAACTGATTTTCAGGCCATCAGGTTGGTGAATACCCAGATGGAATATGAGGTGTTGCTCCTCCAACCTCAGAGTAACTTCATTGCGGCAGTAGAGGCGGCCATGGGCTGACATGTCAGAATGGGAATAGGGAGTGGAATTAAAATGGTTTGCCACTGGGAAATCTTGCCTGTTGCAATTAGTGCGAAGGTGCTTGAAAAAGCAGAACCCCGCCCCCCTTCTACATTTGACCTCTTAATGAAGAGGAAGCTGCACATGGAGCACCAGATATAGTAGGTGACCCTTTACATTTTCACAGCAGTTTTTTGGGGGGGTGCAGGGTTATCTTAAGAGGTTGATTTAACATTGAATTCCTTCACAGATAATTGACTTAATGCCCTTAATTTGGCAGAACAAACATGAAAAAAGATCAATTCTGTTGCCCAATAGGTGACACCCCATCCAACCAGATTTTGACAAAGACCAATTCCTTTGTCCTGTCACTAGTTGTGTCTTGAGTGACAAAGACTACAGTCTCTGGAATTCCCTGCCTTGAATTCTTGTCCTGTTTTATTCCCATTAAATCCCTGCTTAAAATTGACCTCTCTCCAAGTATCTCATCACGTTTGATCACCCATTCCAATGTCTCCTTTGCTGCCCACTATGTCCATTATGTCCATGCCTATTCTCAACTAGCACCATGCACCACCCCTAAACCTCTCCTTGACATTCTTCCTCAGTTACATCATCGTTTTCCCATTCATCACTTCAGCTGCTTGACACTCACCACAGACCAAATGATCTTCTCAGGTGCCCCTCCCCCATACTAGCCCAATGTTCTTCCTTGCACCTTTCTCACTGCCCTTGTCAAGATATTCTCCTTCACCTTATCCACATTTTCCTCTTCTGTCCCTGTTTGCATCCCACAATCTACTCCATACCACTCCCTGCTTTCCTCACCAGCTCCTCCTCCAATATGTTGCCCTACACTTTGTTTCTTCCATGATCTCAGCCTTCCAAAACAGAGGGAAGGTTGTTGGCAGCAGATTGGTGGAAAGACATTCATGTATGATTGCATGTGTAAGATCTATTTCTTCAAGATTAATGCTTGAGTTTTCATTTATATACCCCTGCAGAGAGTTGCTTCAACACGTGTATTCACCCATTGAAGAACTTCTTGCCCAAAATTCAGTCTGTACACAGAGATCAGTCAGTCACTAAACCAAATATAAGGGAAATGATGAAAGTAAGATGAAATACTCAAGCAGAAGAACATAGGAATGACAAAGCATCATAAAATAAAGAGAATGTATGAAAAATAATGGGTAACTATTGATCATTATGGTATAAGGGAAAGTGAAAATTGCCTTGGAACAAGGAAGTTGCTGGGACCTAGGGATCTGTTGGAGCTTTAAGAAGTGTTGGCGCCAAGGTAGAAGAAAAGGCGAAGGAGTAGCTGGTGTTCAGGGAAGTCTCAGGACCAAGCGTCAGAACTGAGGGAAGAGCAGGGCCAAGAAAGATCTAGCACGGAGGACTGCAGCTGAGGGAGAAGAAGGGAACATCAAAGAAGAGGGTGAGAAAATGTGCCAGTGAGCAGGAAATACAAAGCAGGAAATGGTGAGCAAGATGAATTGTTCTCAGTCACATGGTAAGAAGGTAGAATATGGAAAAGACCCAATACCCTTACTTAATATATTTCTTCCTTATAGTAGTTCAGATCCATTAATTCTTGTTACCTTACAGATGGCAGGTTGTTTACATATTAAAAATATAAGCCAAGACGCCACCAGTTGACGGAAATCTACGTCCACTACATTCAGATAGATGCACCTATTTCCTTCCATCTGAGGCCGGATGGTAACGTGCAGATCCTTTACCACGTGTGGTGGAAGTAGGAAGACATCTGCTGGCATAACCTAGGTGATAAAAAAATATAAAACAGTGTTTAGTATCTAAATGCCAACTTTGAAACATATTTACTATAAACACAAGACATCCTGCAGATGCTGGAAATCTAGAGCACCACACACAAATGCTAGGTCAGGCTGCATCTATGGAAATGAATAAACCGTTGATGTTTTGGGCCAAGACCCTTCTTCAGGACAGATAATTACTATGTTGAACAATCCTAAGGAAGTTTACACTTGGGGAGATATAGTTTCAAAACCATCAGTTCTCTCTGTCACCTCTCTCCTGATTCACTCGACCAATGCTCACATAGCTAAGCTCATTCAGTTCTCAGTTACCTCAATTCTCACTCGCCATCAATGCTCAGTACACCAACTCCCAGCTCATCCAATTCTAGTTTGTGCCCTGATTCTCAGCTCACTGATTCCCTGTTTCCAGGACTCCTAGTTAACGGATGTCTTTATTAATTATAGCAACAGAGTGAAAACTGCCACAAGTTCCTTAGCTAATTGCTGAAGCTGAACATAAATTCATCAGTCCAGTTCCGTGGCAAATGAGATTCTGTGTTCACACCTCCACTTCCTAAAGTTCTGAAGATAATTACCATTTATACAACAAAATCATTGAAATTTATAGCATGGAAAGAAGCAATTCAGTCCATTATGACCATGCTTATCAAAAATAGACCTCTGATTAATCCTTTTTCCATGATCTTGGTCTACAAGTGCAAAATATACTTTAAACGATGAGAGAGAATTTGCGTTTACCACACCTTCAGGCAGCAACTTACCACTCTTAGTATAACATTACTTTTCGGCTCCACTCTAATCCATCTACCAAATAAGTTAAATCTATCCTGGTATTTACCAAATTTACTGCTAAAGCAATGAGTATTTACTGTTTACTTAGTCTGGGGCACTTCTATTTTACACATTTCAGTAAAATCCTCTCAAAGTCCTTTGTTCCAAGTAAAAGAACTAAGGCCTTGGTAGACTCCCCTTAACAACTATAATTCTTTAGACCTTTTCATCTCATGTTCTCAATATCTATAGATTTATTATTATTATTTTGTTTTTTTCTCATTTTGCATTTGCACTTTGTTGCCTTTTGCACACTGGCTGTTTGCCCATCTGGTATGCAGTCATTAATTCTATTGTTTCTTTGTATTTACTGTGAATGCCTGCAAGAAAATTAATCTCAGGGCTCTATATGGAGACATATATGTACTTTGATTAAAAAAAAAATAATTTGAACTCTGATAGAAAGTGCAGAAGAAGAATATTGAGCCCATTGAGTTCATGGACTGCTGGGAACTCTAATGGCAAAACAACACATTTCACAGCATATATTGATGATAACAAACCTGATTCTAATAACACAGGAAAATTGGTGCAGGAGTAGGTCACCTCCCTCAAAACTGTTCTGTAGTCAACATGGTCATGATTTATCTACCCTGACTTCAACTCCTCCTCTCAGCCAGATCCCCCTTGCCATCCTTGAATAAATCCTTTTTGCTTATGCTGTGGTGGCCAGAACTGTGCATCATATTCTAGCTGTAGACTAACTAATGTCTCAAATGCTTCAACATGACTTCTCTGCTCTTCTGTTCTGTGACTCAGCCAATGAAGGCATGTATACTAGATTCCATCTGAACCACCTCAATTACCTGGCCTGCTACCTTCAGGGATTTGCAGACAAGCAATCTAACATCCATCAACATTTCATTCTCCAGCAAGTAACTGCATATTTTCTTGTTGTGTTTTCCCTCTTGAATTGAATTCAATTTGCAGCTTCTTGATCTGACTAATCTGATAAAACATTTCCAGTTACCTCAAGCTCTTCAGTATTTGAAACGTAGGCAGCTACATTTCGCGTAGATTGTGTCCCTCGCAACACCAGTGATAACTGGGTCCGCTGGCCGACCACACAGTTGACATCTATCCGGTGGAGTGACTGGACATAGAACTGCCATATCTGGATTGGCACGGCCAGCCACGGATCCCTGCAAAATTTATTAGGAGGTTCTTGAACTGCTTACAAATATTTCCCTCTTCCATTATTTCATTAGTTTCAGTACAACATGCAGAAAACCCTAATGTTAAGTCACAGCAAGATAATATCTACTCAGAGGCTATTGTAGGAGTGGTCAGGATCAGATTGGGAAACGGAGGCTTTGGCAAGAAAAGCTGGAAGATGTTTTGGATCAACTATTGCATGAGTGGGCCAGTGTAGGAGTCTGAGGTCTGAGGCTTTGGCTGGAGAGGCTTCAGCAGGGTGGAAAATAAGAACAGGAAAGCTATTTTTATTAGTGTCAGGTAAGGTTTTTTTTAAACACAGTAGTTAAAAAGATACCAAATATCCAAAAAAAACCCAAAATACAACCGATTACGAAGTAGGGAGGATGGAGGACCAGGTGATATGTTGCAGCTGAAAGATAAGGAGTTAGTGGACCCCATTATGGTTCCCAAAGACCAGATCTGCAGCAAGTGTCAGTTGCTTGAGGAACTCAGGCTCAAAATTAATGACCGGGAACCTGAATATCAAACACATCAAGAGCGGGGAGTATTATTTTGATACTGCGTTTCAGTAAGACCAATTAAATTAACTGTTTTAAGTTTGGTCTGTGGCCAGGAACAAGAGTGTGTGACTGTGAATGAGGCAGGGCTAGAGAAGCTTCAGCCCTTGAGTTTGCTCAACAGGTCTGAGAGTGATGTTCCCTATAAGAGTGGGGGCTGTAGGAAGTATGACACTGTCATTCAGACAGCCATTTAGGAGGTAGAAGAGAAGAGAAATGTAGTTGTAATTGGGGATAGTATATTCAGGGGAATGTACACAATTCTCTGTTGCAAAGATCGCGAGTCCGAGAGACCATAAGACCATAAGCTATAGGAGGAGAATTAGGCCATTTGGCTATCGAGTCTGCTCTGCCACTTCATCATGGCTAATCCAATTTCCCTCTTAGCCCCAATTTCCTGCCTTCTCCCCATATCCCTTCGTGTCCTGACCAGTCAATAATCTATCAACCTCTGCCTTAAATATACAAAAAGACTTGGCTCCCATAGATGCTGTGTTGTCTGCCTGAAGCCAGTCTGCCTGGATTGAGACATCTCATCAGATCTGTGGGGAAAATTGGAGGTGAAAGATCCAGTTGTCATGGTCCAAGTAAGTACTGATGAGATAGGAAAAGCAGGAGTTTCTGTTGAGGGAATAGCTGAGGATTAAGTTAAAATACAGTGAAGACTGATGCAAAATACTCATTCAGTTCATTCACCATTTCATCGTCCCCCATTATTACCTCTCTAGTATCCACTCTCAACTCTCTTTTACACTTTATGTACCTGAGAAAACTTTTGATATCCTCTTTAATAGTATTGGCTAGCTTGCTTTCAAATTCCATCTTTACCTTCCTAATGACTGTTTTAATTGCTTTCTAGTTGGTTTCTAAATACTTCCCAATTCTCTAATTTCTCACTAATATTTGCTCTATTATATGGCTTTTATGTTGGCTTTGTCTTCTCTTACTAGCCATGGTTGTGTTACCTTTCCATTAGAATACTTCTTCCTTTTTGGGATGTATACATCCTGTGCCTTCCGAATTGCTTCCAGAAATTCCAGACATTGTTGCTCTGCTGTTATCCCTACCAGTGTTCCTTTCAAATCAATTCTGGCCAACTCCTCTCTCGTGCCTTTGTAATTCCCTTTACTCCATAGTAGTACTGATACATCTGTCTTTAGCTTCTCCTTCTCAAATTTCAGGGTGAATTCCACCATATTATGATCACTTGCCCCTTAGGGTTGTTTTATCTTAAGCTGTCTAATCAACTTCGGTTCATTGCACAACACCCATTCCAGAATAGCTGATCTCCTAGTGGATTCAACCACCAGCTGCTCCAAAAGCCATTTTGTAGCCACTCTATAAATTCCTCCTCCTGGAATCCAGCACCAACCTGAATTTGCAATCTACCTGCATATTGAAATCCCCAATGACTATTATAACATTGCCCTTTTGGCATGCATTTCCTATCCCGCTAGTACTGTTTGGGGGTCTGTATACAACTCCCATCAAGGTCTTTTTACCCTTGCAGTTCCTTAGCTCTATCCACAAGATTCAACACCTTCCGACCATATGTAAACTCTTTCTAATGATTTGATTTCATTTTTTACCAACAGAGCAACGCTGCCCCCTCTGCCTTCCTGCCTGTCCTTTTGATACGATGTGTATCCTTGGATATCAAGCTCACAGCTATAGTCTTCTTTCAGCCATGATTCAGTGATGCCTATAACATCATACCTGCCAATCTGCAACTGTACTGCAAGTTCATCTACATTATTCCATATACGGTGTGCATTCAAATATAACACCCTGTTTGTGCTCCTTTTACTTAGCAACTCATCCTGTTAACTGCAATTTTGCCCCATCAACAGCCTCCCCTCACTACACATTGCCTCTGTTTATAAACCAGCTACCTCATCTTCAGCACTATTATCTGCCTTTCCTACGATACTTCTTGAATTTAAATATAAGCAGCTCAGGATACTAATCATACCATACTCAACCTTTTGATTCCTAATTTTGGCTAAGATCTTACCAACATCTTCCTCCACAACCTCTTCACTAACTGTTCTGGCACTCTGGTTCCCATTTCCCGACAAAACCCGTGGAAAGGAGAAGCGTCAACTGGTTCAGGACAAGACAGGAGCAGAAGTGGAGGAAGAACGATACAGCAAGATGGTCGGCATGTACAAATAAGGTGCCTGGACTAGATGGGAGCATGCAGAACCTCACAAGTTCACCTGGACAGAGCTCTGGAGAGCCGAACCATTGCGCATCAAGTTTCTCATCCAATCAGTCTATGACGTTCTCCCACGACTGGCCAACCTGCACAGGTGGGGCATGGCAAACACTCCGGCATGCCAACTGTGCCAGAAGAGGGGCACCTTGGAGCATATCCTAAGTTGCTGCCTGAAGGCATTAGGGGAAGGGCGATACCGCTGGTGCCATGACCAGCTAAGGTCTATGGTGGACGCAATCAGCACAGCGATTCAAGATTGCAAAAATCAACACGCTCCCAAACAGTCCATCACCTTTATAAGAGTGGGGGAGAAGGCTCAACATTGGCCTAGCTCATCGAGAGGGCTTCTTGGCACTGCATGAGATTGGCAGCTCCAAGTCGACCTAGGGAGGAAGCTCAAGTTCCCAGAGAACATCACAGCCACTTGCTCCACTTGGACATGGTGTTAATATCAGAGTCTACAAAGCAAGTGGTCCTGCTGGAACTTACTGACCCTGGGAAGACTGGATTGAAGAGGCCAATGAGCGCAAGAGAGCTAGATACACAGATCTTATTGCAGAATGCTGGAGCAATGGCTAGAGAGCTCGCTGTGAGCCAGTCGAAGTTGGGTACTGGGCTCTGCTGGCCATTCATTACAGCAGACACTAAAACTCCTTGGAGTTGAAGGACTGCAGTACAGAAGAGCTACCAAGAACATTCTGGAGCTGCTGAAAAGGCCTCGCGGTGGCTGTGGATCTGGAAGGGGGATCCGTGGATTAGTGCGCCACTTGGACACAGGTCGGGGGCTGACCACCCCCGGCTGGGTCAACCGGGTGAGGGTGTCGAATGATTAAAGACCCGAAACACCCTATGACCCCGGGTTCATCACTGAAGACGTGTCCAAGTAGCAGCAGAAGGTGTATTCTACAACTACCACATCTGGCTCAGCCAGTAACCTCCAGGAAAGTCTGGATGACGACCATGAATAGAATGGTGACGGCTGGAGAGACAGCAGACAGCATGGAAAGACGGCAAACGGGGCAGCAAGGGCTAGCACCCCGAACTGCAGCTCCTGTGAGGGAGCACCCAAACAAGCTACGAAGAACCCTTCTGAAACATACTCCCAGGGGTGCCCGAGAGGGGGGGGAGGATGAGCATCCCAATTGGACGGAACTATTGGCAATGACTCAAGCAAACGGACAATTGACTATGAGCATAGTCTGTATCTGCGGCAAGGTGTGCAAAAACCTGAGAGGTCTGAAGATCCACCAGACAAAGATGGCCTTCTTGAGGAGGGAACAAGTGAAGCGACACACAGGAGCAGGAGCTAGTACTACAAGTTCTGTGGGACTGACTACAGAACCTGGTCGGGTGGAGGAGAAACCCGTCCTGGAGTCTCCCCACAGTGCCCAGAACCTCCAAGCAACACAAGTTCCCCCAATAAGCATAAAGTCGGAACAGCGTCAGGTGAAGGGGCCTGCCGCTAACAAGGAGTGGCTCCAGTTGGATGAGGATGTAGACAAGATTCTGGAGGCGATATCAAAGGGCAATGCTGACCAGAAGCTCCGGACTATGTGCACCCTCATAATGAGCATAGGCTCAGAATGGTTTAGCGTCAAGGAAAGCATGGAACAAATAATCCAGCGAGACCAAATCGGCGGGAACAGAAGATCAGCCAGCTGTGACAAGAACTCAAATCTCCGAAGTGCCAATTTAAGCTGGCCAAGGAGGAGGAGAAAACTGCCCTGTCAGACCTCACAGATATCATAAAGAGGAGGCTCATCACACTTATGGCACTTATGGCTGAGTGGCACCGAAGGAAGGGCAAGGAGAGGGCCCGAAAGTGCAGTGCTTTCATTATCAATCCCTTCCGCTTCACCAAGAGGATACTAGGACAGAAGCAGTGGCCACCTCACTTGTTCTGTAGGAGAGATAAACCACCATCTCAGTATCATTTTCAGTGACACCTCGAGCGAGCAGGACCTCGGCCCATGTGAGACACTGGTAACGCCTCCAGAACCGGTGACCCAATTCAACATCTCTGAGCCCACCCTGAAGGAGGTCAAAGAAGCAGTCAAAGCAGCAAGAGCAAGTTCTGCCCCAACCCCAGCGGAGTCCAAGACTCCTTGTGCAACTTTGGAAAATCTTAAAGGTGATCTGGCAGAGGGGAAAGCTCGCTGCTCAGTGGAGGCACGCGGAAGGTGTCTGGATACCAAAAGAAGAGGATTCAAGCAATATCGAGCAGTTTCATATCATCTCATTGCTCAACATTGAAGGGAAGATCTTCTTCAAGATTGTGGCCCAACCTTTAACTGAGTTCCTCTTGAAGAATGGATACATAGACACCTCAGTACATGAGGGGGGAGTCCCAAGAGTAGGTGGATGACTAGAGCACACAGGAGTGGTGACCCAGCTGATCTGGGAGGCAAGGGAGAACAGAGGAGACCTTGCAGCACTCTGGCTAGACCTAACCAACGCCTATGGATCCGTCCCACACAAGCTCGTTGAAACAGCACTGACAAGACACCATGCTCCAGAGATGATCCGAAACCTCATTCTGGACTATTACAGCAACTTCAGGTCGAGAGTCTCCTCGGGGTCACTAACATCCGCCTGGCATCGGCTGGAGAAGGGCGTAATCACTGACTGCACAATCTCGGTGTCACTGTTCTCAGTGGCCATGAACATGATTGTCAAGTCAGCGGAAGTGGAATGTAGAGGCCCCATGTCTAGATCTGGTACTCGGCAGCCCCCCATAAGAGCATTCATGGACGACCTGACGATGGTGGCAACATCTGTCCCTGGGTGCAGATGGCTCCTTCAAGGGCTGGAACGGCTCATCTCATGGGCAAGGATGAGCTTTAAACCAGCAAAGTCCAGATCTCTGGTCCTGAAGAAAGGAAGAGTGGCCGACCGGTTCCGCTTTATCCTGGGAGGGATCCAGATTCCAACGGTGACAGAAAAACCAGTCAAGAGCCTGGGCAAGATCTTCGACAGTGAGGACACAGCCGCACTTCAACAAACCAGGAGCGACTTGATAACCTGGATCACCGCATTTGACAAATCAGGGCTTCCAGGAAGATTCAAAGCCTGGATGTACCAACACGGAGTCCTGCCAAGGCTACTCTGGCCCCTTCTAGTCTACGAGGTGCCAATGTCAACAGTGGAGACTCTGGACAAGACCATCAGTCAATCTCTCCGGAGGTGGTTGGGGGTTCCCCAGACCTCAAGCAGCATTGCCCTGTATGGGCATTCCACCAAGCTGCAGCTCCCCATCAGCAGCCTATCAGAGGAATTCAAAGTCACTTAAGCCAGGGAGGTTATAATGTACTGAGACTCCTCTGATGTTAAAGTCGCTTCGACAGGAATCCACGTAAAGACTGGAAGGAAGTGGCAAGCACAGGAAGCTGTCGACAGAGCGGAGGCACGCTGAGGCACAATATTTTGGTGGGCACTGTGGTGGTGGGGCAGGCAGGACTGGGCTGTTTTCCCAAACCACGCTATGACAAAACCCGTGGAAAGGAGAAGTGTCAACTGGCTCAGGACGAGACACGAGCAGAAGTGGAGGAAGAATGATACAGCAAGATGGTCGGCATGTACAAACAAGGCACCTGGACTAGATGGGAGCATGCAGAACCTCGCAAGTTCACCTGGACAGAGCTCTGGAGAGCCGAACCATTGCGCATCAAGTTTCTCACCCAATCAGTCTATGACGTTCTCCCACGACTGGCCAACCTGCACAGGTGGGGCATGGCAAACACTCCGGCATGCCAACTGTACCAGAGGAGGGGCACCTTGGAGCATATCCTAAGTTGCTGCCTGAAGGCATTGGGGGAAGGGCGATACCGCTGACGCCATGACCAAGTCCTAACGTCTATCAGCACAGTGATTCAAGACAGCAAAAATCAACACGCTCCCAAACAGTCCATCACCTTTATAAGAGTGGGAGAGAAGGCTCAACATCGGCCTAGCTCATCGGGAGGACTTCTTGCCACTGCACCAGACTGGCAGCTCCAAGTCAACCTAGGGAGGCAGCTCAAGTTCCCAGAGAACATCACAGCCACTCCGCTCTGCCCGGACGTGGTGTTAATATTGGAGTCTACAAAGCAAGTGGTCCTGCTGGAACTTACTGACCCTGGGAAGACTGGATTGAAGAGGCCAACGAGCGCAAGAGGGCTAAATACACAGATCTTATTGCAGAATGCTGGAGCAATGGCTGGAGAGCTCGCTGTGAGCCAGTCGAAGTTGGGTACCGGGCTCTGCTGGCCATTCATTACAGCAGACACTAAAACTCCTTGGAGTTGAAGGACTGCAGTGCAGAAGAGCCACCAAGAACATTCTGGAGGCTGCTGAAAAGGCCTCGCGGTGGCTGTGGATCTGGAGGGGGGATCCGTGGATTAGTGCGCCACTTGGACACATGTCGGGGGCTGACCACCCCTGGCTGGGTCGACCGGGCAACGGTGTCTGATGATTAAAGACCCGAAACACCCTACGACCCTGGGTTGATCACTGAAGACGTGTCCAAGTAGCACCAGAAGGAGTTTTCTACAATGAGTTTAAATCCCACCACGCAGCATTAACAAACGTTTCCACTAAGACATTAGTTCCTCTCCAGTTCGGGTGCAAACTGTCCCTTTTGTACAGGTCCTACTTTCCCTAGAAAGCTCAATGATCCAAAATTCTTATGCCCTCCCTCCTACACCAGCTCCTTTGCCATGTATTAAACTGTATAATCTTCCTAGTTCTAGCCTCACTAGCACGTGGCACAGGTAGCAATCCTGAAATCACAACTCTGGAGGCCCTACCCTTTAACTTAGCACCTAACACTCTGAACTCCCTATGCAGAACCCCATCACTCATCCTACCCATGTCATTGGTACCTACATGGACCACAACTTTTGGATGTTCACCCTCCCACCTACAAATGCTGAAGACTCGATCCAAGAAATCCCGGACCCTGGCACCCAGGAGGCAACATATCATCCAGGAATCTTGTTCTCACCCACAAAACTTCCTGTTCATTCCCTTAACTAATGAACCCCTATTACCACAGCATGCCTCTTCTCTCCCCTCCCCTCTGAGTCACAGAGGCAAACTGAGTGCCAGAGATCCAACTACCGTGACTTTCCCCTGTTAGGTCATTCCCCCCCTTCCCCACCAACAGTATTCAAAGTGTTGTTGAGGGGGGTGGCCACAGGGTGCTCTGCTCCCTAATCCCTTTCCCTTTTCTGATTGTCATCCAGTTTCCTGTGCCTGCACCTTGGGTGTAACTACCTCTCTATACTGTATGTCCGATCTATCACTCCCTCAGCCTCCTGAATGATTTGGAGTTCATCCAGTTCCAGCTCCAGCTCCTTAATGTCGATTGTTAGAGGCTACAGTTGGATGCACTTCTTGCAGATGTAGTCTTCAAAGAAAGGCAGAGTGGGTACAAATCACAACAGTGGATAGAAAAGGCATGTAAAAGGAACAATGTTACAATGGTTACAGGGGATTTCAATATACAGGTACAAGGGAAAAACAGGTTGGTGCTGGATCCTAAGGGAACAAATTTGTAGAATACCTACCAGATGGCTTTTTAGTGCAGCTTGTGGTTGAGCCCACTAGGGGAAAGACAGTTCTGGATTTGGTGTTATTTAATGAGCCATATTTAATTAGGGAGCTTAAGGTAAAGGAACATTTAGGAGGCATTGATCATAATATGATAGAGTCCACCCTGAAGTCTGAATTAAAATCCAATGTATCAGTGTTACAGCTGAGTAAAGGCATTACAGAGGCATAAGAGAGGAATTGGCCAAAGATGATTAGAAGGGATCATGGCAGAGTAGCAATGACTGGAGATTCGGGGAGTAATTCAGAAGATGCCAGAACAGTTTATCCCAAAGAAGAAACTTTCTAAAGGGAGGATGAGGTTTCTAAACTGTCTAAAGGGAGAATATGGCTGGCAAAGGAAATCAGAGATGGCATAAAAGGAAAAGCGAGGGCACACAATATTGCAAAAATTAGTGGGAAGCTGGTAGATTGGCAACCTTTTATAAAAAAAAAGGCAACTAAAAAAGCAATAAGGAGAGAAAAGATGAAATATGAAGGTAAGGTAGACAATAATATAAAGGAGAATACCAATTTTTTTCAGATCTAGAAAGGGAAAAATAGAGAAAAGTGCAGACGGCAGATGAAAAATAAAACTGGTGAGATAATAATGGGGACCAAAGAAATGGTAGATGAACTGAATATAAGTATTTTGCATCTATCTTCATTGTGGAAGACACAAGAAGTACACCAGAAATTCAAGAGTGTAAGGGGGCAGAAGTGAGTATAATCGTTATTACTAAGGGGAGGATTCTTGGGAACCTGAAAAGTTTGAAGGTATAAGTCATTTGGACCAGATGACTTACACCCCAGAGTTCTGAAAAAATGTAGAGGTACTAGTCGTGATCTTTCAAGACTAACTATTTTTTGGAGTGGTTCCAAAGGACTGGAAAATTGCAAATGTTGTTCCACTCTTAAACATGGAAGACAGGCAAAAGGCAGGAACTTATAGGCCAGTTTGCCTCGCTTCAGTGGTTGGTATGATGTTAGAGTCCATCACAGGTTGGTTATCTCTTATCTGAAATGTTATGGATTTGTTACAGAAGTGTTACGATTTCGGATTTTTTCAGATTTTGGAATATATAATGTGATAGCTTGGGATCACTGTAATTTCCAGTAGTGAATTTGTGCGCTGCCAGTAAGCAGTGCTTGTCTTACACTTGTTCATCACACATGTGTACTGATGCCGTTCAGTGTGCTAGATTTTGGCAAACTCATCAATGAATTTCTCTGCTGTGTCATGATCAGCAGTTGTGTCACCACCACAAATCTTTAAAAATTTAATGCCGTGTCTTTTCTTAAATTTCTGCAACCAGCCTGCTGAATATTTACAGTCACCATCAATTTTCAGTTCGTCCTGATACACCTTAGGTTGTTTCCTGATCAGCATTCCGTTAAGCGGCATACAAAGGGTGATTGACAAGTTTGTGGCCTAAGGTAGGAAGAGTCAATTTTAGAAAACCTAGCACATTTATTTTTCAACATAGTTTCCCCCCCCCACTACATGTACACACTTAGTCCAGCGGTCGGTGGAGCATATGGGTCCCTTCTTTGTAGAAGTGGTTCACAGCGGGGGGTGATTGATAAGTTCATGGCCTAAGGTAGAAGGCGATGAGTTATTAACTTCAAACTTTCTGCATTATCACTCAAAGAGTTGAACTGCACATGCATGTAACGAGAGCGTCTTGGACCTCCAGGTGGTCCACAGCAGGGGTGATTGATAAGTTCATGGCCTAAGGTAGAAGGAGATGAGTTATACAGCTCTCGTCACATGCACATGCAGCTCAACACTTTGAGTGAAAATGCAGAAAGTTTGAAGTTAATAACTCATCTCCTTCTACTTTAGGCCACAAGCTTATCACTCACCCCTGCTATGGACCATTTCTGGAGGGCCAAGACGCTGACTTCTACAAAGAAGGGATCCGTATGCTCCACGACCGCTGGACTAAGTGTGTAAATGTAGGAAAAATAAATGTGCTAGGTTTTCTAAAATTGACTCCTTCTACCTTAGGCCACGAACTTATCAATCACCCCTCGTATGTTCACTCCAACACCAACAAATCAACACTCTTTCAGTACACGATCACGATCTTCATTTTTTGATTTACTCAGTATTTTTCTATTTTTCATTAACTTCTGTTCATAAAATATGTGAGGTCAATTCTCAGAACTTTCCGTGGTGCACGGGGACCTATGCATCGCCCAGGAACCTTCGCAGCACCTTGTAGAATTGTCCACTTGTGATGTTATGTCCGCCCCCAAAAAAATTCTGATATTAGAGGTTTTCGGATTTTGGTTTTTGGATAAAGGGTAATCCACTTGTATAAAGGATAAGGTTTGGAGGCTCATTATAAAAGAGGCTGAGGTCAGCATCGGAAATCTTGGGTAGTCTCCAACCTGATGGCATGAACATCAATTTCTCTAACTTATGGTAACTTTTTCCCTTCCCTCCTTACTTCTTCCCCTTACCCAACCTTGTTATCCTGGCTTCTGACTCTTCCTTTCCAGTCCTGTTACAGGGCCTTGGCCCAAAACGTTGACAGTTTATTGCCTCACATTGCTGCTGCTTGACCTGGTGAGATCCTCCAGCATTTTGTGGGCATTGCCCTGAAAGACTGAATGTGACTCTTCAGATTCCTGTAACTCCTCCCCAATGCTAAATCACGGATCAATTATCAAATCAAATACAGAGATCAGAAATCTGACACTGTTGCTATCAGTGGTTCTGGCCTCATAGCACTATGATAAGGTGGTGCCCAATTTCACTCTTTTCAGTGGTGGTTACTCACATGTAAATCATGACATAGAACTTCTTGATCTCTGGGCTAGGTCCACATTCCACTTTCAAGAAAATATCTTGGGGCTCATTGGGAGCCTGCAAAATAAAAGTTGGGATAACTTATGACTAATTGACACAGCTTTGTCTCAGGAAGTTATATTGGGAATGATTTCTGTAAATTTATTCAGCTGCTAATTTTACTCCCAGGTAGATAGGATGTGCCATGAGCTCAGATGCCAATTTCACTGATTTCAAAGGAGGAGGAGTACAAGGGCAGTCATTTAACAAGTAAAGTGTGTACGATTGCCAGGTTCTGAGTTACATTCTGTCATCTGCGAACTGATCCCAAAGAAAGACTCAAGTAACTAACACTGAAATTATTCATAGATATATTAAAAACAACATTTTATTGAGTACCTTCCATCTAGAGCCTACATATTAGGTAACAGCAACTTCTTGTTCTGACTTCCTGAGCACAGAATAAATCAAACAGACTCCTAGTATCTCTACTTCCTTCAATTCATCCATAGAATTATGAGGTACATTATAGCAAATAAGTAGCCCATTTAGTCCAACAGCTCAGCATCAGTGTTTCTACTTAAGCTATCATCCATCTAGTGATTTTGGGCTAAGATATGCTGCATGTAATATTATATCCCGGTAAAGATACTCTTTTTCTTCTTGGTGTCCTTGATATATGACAATGTTCATATAGTTAGCACAAAATGAATAAAGATACCAACATTAATGCAAACCAAAAAGTTATAATCCTCTTGCTCCTAATGATGACAGGGTAGGTGATAAAAAACAACTTTTTTCAATCAATACTTAACTCTCCAAGGGATTACCTAAGAAGAAAAATAATTAAGGAGGACTGATGACAATCAATAGGACTGGATGGAAAGGTAGAGGTCTTAAAAATAGAGAGAACAAGGGCAAAGAAATCATCATGATGCTGTAATACACACTGGTTCAACAACTGGAGTACAGTGCCCAATCATGGTCATCACACTGCTGTATAGAAAAACATGGAAGCTTTAAAGGCAGTGCATAAGAGATTTAACAAAACGACTCCTGAGATGAGTGGTTTTGTTTTCTGGAAAGATTGGGGAAGCGGAGATAGTTCTTGTAATAGAGGTGGTTGCACAGAAGTCTGAGAATAGAAAGCATAGATAGAGATAAATATTTCTTATTGTTTGAGGAGACAAGAGCTAAGGGACACAAAATGAAAGTAAAGAAACATTTTTAGAATAAGGAGGAAGGACTGCTTGAGTCATTGTGGCAGCAAATTCTACTGTGCAGCCCAAAGGGAGATAGATACATTTCTGAAATCATAGGTTTTGAAGGTCCATGGAGAGGGATGAGTAAGTTAAATTAGCATGATTAAAGAGAGCCAATACAGACTTGATGAGCCAAAAGACATACATCTAAAAATAAATTGGGAAATTACAGGCTGGTGAGCCTGACATCAGTAGTGGGAAAGTTATTGGTAGGTATTCTAAGTTACTGGATATGAGTATTTCGATAGACAGGGACTGATTAGATATAGTCAGCATGGTTCTGTGTGTGGTAGGTCATGTCTAACCAATTTTATAGATTTTTTCGAGGAAGTTACCAGGAAAGTTGATGAAGACAAAGGCAGTAGATGTTGTCTACATGGACTTAAAAAGGCATCTGACAAGGTTCCACATGGGAGGTTGGTCAGTAAGATTCAGTCACTTGGCATACAAGATGAGGCAGTAAATTGGATTAGATACTGGCTTTGTGGAAGAAGCCAGAGAGTGGTAGCAGATGGTTATTTCTCTGACTGGAGGCGTATGACTAGTGGACTGCAACAGGAATTGGTGCTAGGTTCATTGTTGTTTGTCATCTGTATCAATGATCTGGAGGATAATGTGGTTAATTGGATCAGCAAATTTCCAGATGACACCAAGATTGGGGGTGTAATAGTCAGCGAGCAAGATTATCAAAGCTTGCAGCAGGATCGGGACCAGCTGGAAAAATGGGCTGAAAAATATCAAGACAGAATCTAATGTAGACAAGTGTGAGGTGTTGCACTTCAGTAGGACCAACCAGGTCTTACACAGTGAACAGTACGGCACTGAGGAGTGTGGTAGAACAGCAGAATCTGGCATATTTCATTGAAAGTGGTGGCACGGTTAGATGGTGTTGTAAAGAAAGCTTTTGGCACATTAGCCTTCATAAATCAAAGTATCAAAGGAAATGTGACGTTATGTTGAAGTTGTATAAGATGTTCAATGGTGAGACCTAATTTGGAGTACTGTGTGCAGTTTTGGTCACCTACCTACAGGAAAGATGTCAGTAAGTTTAAAAGAGTACAAAGAAAATTTACAAGGATATTGCCAAGACTGGAGGACCTGAGTTAAAAGGAAAGATTGAAAAGATTGGGATTTTGTTCCTTAAAACATAGAATATTGAGGAGAGATTTGATAGAGATATACAAAATTATGAGTGGTATGGATAGAGTTAGCACAAGCAGGCTTTTTTCCACTGAGGTTAGGTGGGACAATGAGAGGTCATAGGTTAAGGATAAAAGGTGAAAAGTTTAAAGGGAACATCAGGGGAAACTTCTTTACTTACAGGGTCATGAGCGTGTTGAATGAGCTGCCAATGGAAGTGATGCATTCAAGTTTGATTTCAATGTTTAAGAGAAGTTTGGATAGGTACATGGATAATAGAGGTATGGATGGCTACAGTGCGGGTGCAGGTTGATGGGAGTAGGCAGTTTAAGTGCTTCGGCATGGATTAGATGGGCCAAAGGGCCTGTTTCTTTGTTATACTTTTCTATGACTCTATCAATGATGTAACCATTCTGGGATTCAATTCATGGATTTTTACACTCTAAACTGACCATTCACACCATCACATTCACACCAACCAATGGGTATCCATCTATATTAATCCCATCCTCTAGCATTTGATCCATAACCTTCTATGCCTAGTCATTTCACGTGCCCATCTAGACAACAACTGTGCTTCCATCAGTCTATTTTAGAAGCCAGAAAGTGACCTCCTTTGCACTGTGTAAGGCAAAGCAGGGCTGGCCATGGTTCAATAGTTAACATTAACAATCTGAGTAGTATGCCAGATGCAGAAATAAATATTCATGCTATTATGGCTAATCCATTCAGCTGGATAATTTCTAGGTCTCCTTCATATTTTTTATTAACTGAATCCAGTCCCATGAAAGGACTAATATATTACTCTACTTTCCTCAACAGAATCTCCTTTGAGTTATAGCTTTAGGATTCAGCTGGAAGTGTTCGTTGCTTTCATCATTCATTTATCACTGATGGCCACTCTTTCTTAATTCTCTTGTCACAGAAGGATCCAGTGTTCTCTGAAGAATGTGGAAGTTGTATTATTTTTCAGAGGGAAAAACTGAAGATATGAAAGCACCTCTGATAGTTGCGTACTGGCACTTCGATCATCTCATCTGATAATCTGAAGATAATGGCCTAGAATTTGGGGCCATTTAAGTTGTGGCTGAGTTTAGAAAAATGCTTGTGCTGTTCCTGTAGCAGATATTTTTGAAGGAAAGCCGGGTGCACCATATCCCCTCAGATAGTTGTCAAAGCTGTACAAAATAACACCATTCTAATGCTCAGAAGCAATGCAAGCCTTGGTCCAAAGCACAAAACCCAGATTTACACAGGACTGGAGCCAGTTGGGTGAAGCAGAATACTGAAGCCATGACCGCATGCAGGCACAAATACAACTGAACCTAAAACCATACTCAAAAACACATGGAGCTTGTTATGGAGCTCAGATTAGTTCTTGTCATTGAACCGATATCTAAATCAGGTTATCAGATAATTATCATATTGTTTGTTGTTACAGCTAGTAGTGTGTAACACTGCAAACATGACATAATGGCTGGTAAAGGACTTTGGGACAACCAAATGAAATTAAGTATGATTTCTAAGGAAAAAAATTTATTTTCTGATTTTATTTATAAAACTTAAGAGAACAAAACATTCAGAAGATGTACAGGGAAGCTTGACAAATCTGAACGGTATCAGGATTGCTTAAAACTGTTCAAGTCTAACTGCTGTGTTAGCTTTGGGAACATTGCAAGTCAGACAAAGCTTGCTGTATCTCTGAAGGCCAAGAAGAGAAAAAAAAACAGGGAAAACTTTTAAAAATTTGGGAAAGAGAAATACAGGAAAGTTATACACACCTGCCAATAACAGCAAGAGGGTTATATAAACTGCCATTTTAAAAGTGAACTGGAACCTTGCGAAGACATGAATAAACTATTAACTTTGCCAACATATGAAGGATATGTTGGACAGATGACTAAAGATTTAAGTATTTTCTCAACATCATTCAAACAAAGTCGTTGGAAAACGTGTCAGCTGTAGTTCTTTTTATTTCTCATGCTGAAGTGCAAAGTTATACATAGCACACAATGTAGTTATACCAAAATACTATATAAGTCTGACAAGGTCCTTGCTTTTCAGCTCTCTCTCTCTAAAAATTAACCCTATATGCACTATATTTTCTTTCAGTACTGTTGCTGAATGTTAAATTTTTACAATTTTTACAGGTGCGCTACCAAGAGTGTCCTAGCCAGCTGCATCACTGTCTGGAAGGGAAATTGTAAGGCACCTGACTGCAAGTCCCTACAAAGAATTGTGAGTACTGCTGAAAGAATCATCAGAGTCTCTCTTTCTCAGGTTAGAAATACTTATCAAGAGCGCTGCATATCAAGGGCCCTTAGCTTTGTCAGTGATCCCTCCCATCCGTCTAACAAGCTCTTTGACCCCCCCTACCATCAAGCCAGAGGTACCATAGGATTAAGACAAGAACTGTTAGGATGGGAAACAGCTTCTTACCCGAAGATGTAAGATGTAACTCCCTGCCACCACCTAGGTCTCATCATGTATGAAGTGCCTGTACTTTATACTTTTTAACTAGTATCATCTATGCACCTTATTACCTGCTAATTTATTTGTGGTAATATTACATTATGTGTTATGTGTGTGAGTTATAATACTGTGCAAAAGGCTTATGGTTTCAGATGGTATTGCCTCCACAGAGCCCTGATCACAACATTATCAAGGCGATCTGGGATTACAGAGAGAAGCAGAAACAAGCGAGAGACACAAAATCTGCAGAACTGTGGTAAGTTCTTCAAGATGCTTGGAACAACCTATCAGCCAATTTACTTATAAAACGGTATGACAGTGTACTGAAGAGAATTGATGCAGTTTTAAAAGCAAAGGGTGGTCACAGCAAATATTGATTTGATTTAGCTTTCTTACTGTTTACTGCTCTTTCTAGAAAATCTTTTGATATTTAGAAGATTTTCATTTCATTATTTTTGAAAGCATCTTCACAGAGTTTTTTTAAAAATGTTTCTAAGACTTTTGCACAATACTGCAGATGTACTGTGTAGTGCAGCAGTCCCCAACCACCGGGCCTTAGACCGGTACCAGACCGCAAAACATGCGTTACCGGGCCACAAGAAAACGATATGACTTGGCGATATGGGTCAGGTGCACCTTTCCTCATTCCCTGTCACGCCCACTGTTGAATTTGAATGCACACGAGGTCATCCATGTCAGCGTGGGAAAAAGATCAACTCCTCGAGCTTGCAAATGACGGCGGGCTGAAAAGTATGTTTGACATAACATCTCTGTCGGTATTCTGGATCAAAGTCAAGGCTGAATATCTTGAGATAGCCGTGGAAGCACTGAAAATGTTGCTTCCATTTCCAACGTCATATTGCTGCGAAGCGGAGTTTTCTGCAATGAATGCAACAAAAACTAAATTGCAGAATAGACTGGACACAAGGAACCCCCTTCGAGTGTCGCTGTCTCCCATCACCCCTCGATGGGACCGTCTTGTTGCAGGGAAACAAGCCCAGGGCTCCAACTGATTCAGCGATATTGGTGTGTTGCAATGATTTTATATGTTCATACGGGGAAAATATGTGCTGTGTGTTTAATATCCAAACGTTACTTAAAATGTTATGATGCTATTGACTTATAAGTGACTTATAGTTGACTTATCATATTATTCATGCGAGGAAAATATGCACTGTGTGTTTAATATTAAATTCGTTAGATAAACCCTCTTAGAAACTAAATTGAGTGTATTAGCCACTTATAAGTGACTTACAGTTGATGTATCACCTATATTCCAGTCGTGATTAACACCACCCCGCCCCCCAGGGTTGCCAACTGTCCCATATTTGCCAGGACATCCGTATATTGGGCTAAATTGGTGTCTCCCATACCGTACAGCCCTTGTCCCGTATTTCCCCCGCTAAGGAAGAGCGTTCCCATGAAACCTTTTGGGCCGAAATGGAGTAAAGTGAAGAATAATTACCATTAATTTATATGGGAAAAATTTTTGAGCGTTCCCAGACCCAAAAAATAACCGACCAAATCATACCAAATAACACATAAAACCTAAAACAACACTAAGATATAGTAAAAGCAGGAATGATATGATAAAAACACAGCCTATATATAGCAGAAATAATGTATGTACAGTGCAGTTTCACTGAACAGAATCACCAAAAACGATTTGTAGTGAAAAAAATCGGCACGTACACGTCACGCATGCGCACACAGGTGCCTGCACAAGGCTTCATGGTCATGGTAGTCTTCCTCGGTGTAAACACAAGTGTCCCGTATTTCACTGCGACTCTTGTCCGTTGGCTACCCTACACCCCCTCACCCCCGGGTCGGCCGGTCCGCAAGAATATTGTCAATAAACTGGTCCGTGGTACAAAAAAGGTTGGGGGCCCCTGGTGTAGTGCACCTTGGGCCAGGGGAATATTGTTTCATTTGGTAGAATACATGTGTACGGTTGAACTTGGAACTTAAGTATTTGTGTTATCTGAATCACGGCTTGCATGCCATCATGGAGTAAATGTTGTCCGCAGAATTTGCAGATAATCCATAGTTCCTCATTAATGACAAAGTCAAAGACTTTAATGGGATTGAAATATAAATTATAGTAACTGGTGCTGACCTCTGCAGTCTTCTTAGAATTATCAAATGATGAAAACTATGTCCATTATGCTTCCACATGTACACAAGTCATACCTCAATTTGAGAGCCAATCTTTGGTCACTGAGAAAGGCTAATTGTAAAGAAGACTGGTTATGACCTTCCCTATGGCAGACACCTTGGAGACCCCTCTCTAGATGCCATTGTCAGACCTGATAACTGTTTTTGAAGATGGTAACAATTACTACATACTTGAGGTCCTCTCCTATAACCTCATCTTCAAAGTACAGATGATGAAACTGCAGTCAGCACAACAGCTCTTCACTATTGAATTTCAGAATATCAGCAGGTATAAAGCCTTCTATTGATGCCTTGAAATGTTTGATTCATGGCCTTTTCAACCTCTTGTCAATAAGGAGTTGCAACATGGCAGGGCTTAATATATTGCTGCAGGCCAAAACCCAGGGCAATCAGTTCAAGGATACAGTTATGGTATTGGGGCATTCCTTCCTGAAGACATTGACTTCTCTCTGTGCCTTTCAAACAATACCAATTTTTATTCCTAAATCCTTTTTTGATACTATTGATTCTAAAATTTCCTCTCATATATGGCAAAACAAAAATCCCAGATTAAGTAAAAAATACTTACAGAAATCCAAGAAAGATGGTGGTTTGGCATTGCCTAACCTAACATTTTATTATTGGGCAATTAATATTCGATATTTAATATTTTGGACACAAGATTGGAATATAACTCCAAGCCCACATTGGGTAAACCTTGAAGGCCATTCTGTACAAGGGTTTTCTTTAGCTTCCATTTTAGGATCTTCACTTCCTTTTGTACTATCTAAATTGAATAAACAAATGTTTAACCCTATAGTTAAACACACATTGCGAATATGGTTTCAATTTCGTAAATTTTTTGGCTTGAATGAATTTACGTTATCAAGTCCTATTATATCTAATTTCCTTTTTCAACCCTTGGTTATGGACCAAGCCTTTCTGATATGGAAAACAAAAGGTATAATATGTTTTCGTGACTTACCGTTTTATGTCTTTTGAGCAGTTATCTAAGAAATTTGATTTGCTTAGATCCCATTTTTTTAGATACTTACAAATAAGAAATTTTTTAAACTCTACGTTGCCTACCTTTCTGACTTCATATCCTACTGATATTATTGATAAAATTTTAGGTTTAAATCCTTTTCAGAAGGGATTAATAGCAATTATCTATGATATAATTATGAAATTACAGCCAGGTATATCTGATAAAATTAAAAATGAATGGGAAAGGAAACTTCAACTTTGACTACCTATAGAGAAATGGGATAAAATTTTCAATTAGTTAGTACTTCTTCTATATGTGCTAAACATACATTAATGCAATTTAAAGTAGTGCATAGAGCCCATATGACCAAAGATAAATTAGCCCGTTTTTATTCCCATATAAACCCTATTTGTGATAGATGTCACTCTGAGGTGGCTTCTTTAACTCATATGTTTTGGTCATGTCCTCTTTTGGAAAAATATTGGAAAGATATTTTTGATATTATTTCACCAGTTCTATGTTTTGATTTACAACCCCATCCTATTACGGCAATTTTTGGATTGCCAATGGTAGAACATAGATCTTTGTCTTCTTCAGCCTGTCGAATGATAGCATTTGTTACTTTAATGGCCAGAAGATCTATTTTATTGAACTAGAAGGAAACCAACCCTCCTACTACATTCCAATGGTTTTCTCAAACTATATTAAGCTTAAATTTAGAAAAAATTAGAAATGATATTTTCCATCCTTCGGTTAAATTTGAAGAAACTTGGAAACCTTTTATGCAACATTTTCATATGATGTAATTTGACCTTCCCGAATCTGTTTTACTAACTCAAATTATATGAATAGAGGAGCGGAGTTGACGACATTACTGAACGTGTCTGATTCAAGATATTGGTCTAGCCCTGTTTTGTTCTGGTTTTTTTGGGGGTTTAGTATTCAGTTTTTTTTTCTTTTGGGGTTTTTTTCTTGGTTTATATATATATTTTTTCTTTTTATTTCTTTTTTCTCTTTATAACTAATTTCATTATTAGTTTGGAAGTCTATTATACCTATGTTATTTTAAATCTTTTTTGTATATGTTTATTAAGATTATTCCAATCTCTTTGTATCAACATTGTTACTGTGTTTATAATTTTGAAAATTTAATAAAAAGACTTCTCTCTGTGCCTGATGAGTTTACTCTGCTCTTTGCTCTCAGTGGGTTGGGCCCTCAGGTAATTGGGCTGTAGATGTCCTTTACAGTAGATCTTCACAAAGCCAATCTTAATGAAGGCTAGAATCAAACAAAGCTGCAATGTTGCCCCAGCTCATTCCTTAATCTTTTTCACCCAATGTCGCACTTCACCTCCAACAAAATTTTCCCAAGGAATGGAGATAATCTTCAGAATTAATAAGAAATTATTCAACCTTCAACAATTATACTGTAGGACCTAGGTCACCTAAAACTCCCCAGTTTGAAGTTCTAATTACACTCATTTGGCTACACTGGGAAAGACACATCGCTTGCATTGTTAAAGTTTGACTTCTGTACTAATGCAATTCAGCGTTCTGTCACATGAAGAGATTACCACACTGTCAAAGCAAAAGATCCAATGACATGTTCAATACCCAACTGAAGAAATTCAGTGTCCCAAATTATACCTGGGAATCCTGACCTACAACTACTTCAAGCGAAGTAATCAATATTGGATCAAAAATCCAGAATCCAGCCATCAGGAACACGCTGAATACTTGCTTAAGTAAGAGAAGAAGCCCATCACCTTGCAAACTACCCAACCTGTCAGTCAATTCCTAATCCTTGTGGAGTGTGTTGTTTCTATATTAGCCACCACACAACTAGGTAAACAAGAGTGAAGCAGTTATCTTCAATTCTTAAGGATTACCTATGCAAAAGAGTATCCATAGTCTCCCAAACCTCCTATTCATCCACTTCTAAGACAAGTATTTTCCAAGGAAAACGTAAACCCCGCAGTTCTCAATACTGAAGATCATTTACTAATAACACAATAACTGCAAGTTTACATAAACAGGCTGAGAGATTACATGACCACTTTGCAAATACATCATTTGCATTTTGTTTTAACTGCACATGATTCACTGCCATCCTCCAATGTTGAAAGTCATTTACCAATCACGAATGTCAATTATTTATTAAATAGGAAACGGCGATTCTAGCAATAGATCTTGCAAGTAATTTAAAAAAATCTTTATGACAAGCACATCATTTTTATATGACCTTTTTCTCAAGGGCTGATATGATACGCATACCAGTGGTTAGATACGTTATTCACACAATATCAACCTTTCTTCCCTCATTCCCCATTGCAATTTCTCACCCTCTCTGGTTTCTTTCATCTTTAAGCATGTACCATTATTCTTCCCTTATCATCTCTTCCCCCATCCATTTTTTGTACACAGCAAATCCCCTGGTCACAAACATACCATCTCCTCTGCTATTTTCAGGCACTTGTCTGCATAAATGCCCTACGATGCCAAAAGCATTCAAATATTAGAACTGCTAACATGAGTAAGACAAGAACATACCATTTTCTTTGATTCGCAAATGACATTTAAATCGCTGCAGCGGACATGGATTTGAAACTCCACAGGTGATGTGTGCACTTTCATACCTAGAAAATATCAAATGACGCTCATGAATTACACTGCGGAACCACAAATAAAATACAAACCTTGTTATTCCATTAATAAAAGATGCTATTTACAACGCCTATAAAAAGTATTCACCCCCCCCCCGGAAGTTTTTATGCTTCATTGTTTTACAACATTGAATCAAAGTGGATTTAATTTGGCTTTTTGATACTGATCAACAGAAGAAGACTTTCGTGTCAAAGTAAAAACAGATCTCTACAAAATGATCTAAATTAATTACAAACATAAAACACAAAACAATTGATTGCATAAGTACTTCAAGGTAGTATTTAGTAGATGCATCTTTGGCAGCAATTACAGCCTTGAGGCTGTATGGAAGGGTCTCTATCAGCTTTGCACATCTGAACACTGCAAATTCCCCTCATTCTTCTTTTGAAAAACTGCTCAGGCTCTGTTAGATTGCATGGGGATCATGAGTGAACAGCCCCTTTCAAGTCCAGCCACAAATTTTCAATTGGATTGAGGTCTGGACTCTGACTTGGCCACTCCAGGACATAATTTTGTTGCTTTTAAGCCATTGCTGTGTAGCTTTGACTTTATGATTGGGGTCATTGTCTTGCTGGAAAACAAATCTTTTCCCAAATCACAGTTCTTTTGCAGACTGCATCAGGTTTTCTTCCAGGATTTCCCTGTATTTTACTGCATTTTACCCTCTACCCTCACAAGCCTTCCAGAGCCTGCTGCAGTGAAGCATCCCCACGGCACAAAGCAGCCTCCACCATGCTTGACGACAGGGATAGTGTGTTTTTGATGATGTGCAGTGTTTGGCTTATGCCAAATATAGCATTTAGTCAGAAGGCCAAAAAGCTCAATTTTAGTTTCATCAGACCATAGAACTTTCTTCCGGCCGACTTCCGAGTCTTCCACATGCCTTCTGGTAAACACTAGCCAAGATTTTATGAGAGTTTTTTTCAACAGTGGTTTTCTTTTTGCCACTGTCCCATAAAACTGCGGCTGGTGAAGCACCCAGGCAACAGTTGTTGTATACATAGTCTCTCCCATCTCAGCCACTGAAGCTTGTATCTCCCCCAGAGTTGTCATTGGTCTCTTGGTAGTCTCCCTTACTAGTCCACTTCTTGCATGGTCAGTCAGCTTTTGAGGACGGCCTGCTCTAGGCAGATTTACAGATATGCCATATTCTTTCCATTTCTTGATGATTGACTTAACTGTATTCCAAGGGATATTCACTGACCTGGACATTTTCTTGTGTCCATCTCCTGACTTGTCTTTTTCAATAACCTTTTCACAAAGTTGCTTGAAGTGATCTTTTGTCTTCGTGGTGTAGTTTTTGCCAGGATAATGACTCACCAACAGTTGGACCTTCCAGACACAGGTGTATTTTTACTACAATCATTTGAAACACCTTGTCTGCACACAGGTATCCAAAAATGGATCTCCATTTAACTAATTATGTGATTTCTAAAACCAATTGGCTCCACCAGTGATGATTTGGTGTGTCATATTAAAGGGGAGGAAATACATATGTAATCAATTATTTTGTATTTAATATTTGTAATTAATTTAGATCACTTTGTAAAGATCTGTTTTCACTTTGACACGAAATTGTTTTTTTCTGTTGAACAGTGTCAAAAAAGCCAAATTAAATCCACTGTGATTCAAAGTTGTAAAATAATAAAACTCGGAAACTTCCAAGTGGGGTGAATACTTTTTATAGACATTGTACATATAATGAATAAATGGCCACAGAACATGAAATTTTTGAGAGACCAATTTGGACAGCGAAGGTGAATAGTGATGACATTTGTTGCTGTTAGTTTTGACATTCTTTTAGCTGGAAATGTCATTGCCCATTGTAAAACTGAGCCATTGATCAATAAAGCAGCAAACATCTCTTACCCTCTGGAGTCAACCACCAAATTGTCTTAACACCATCATACAGTATTTCTCAAATCTTTTAAGTATGAAGCTGAATCATAAATATCAAAAGCTTTATGTTCAATTACTGTGTTCAGTTGATGTTTAAATCACTGCAGCTGACATGGATTTGAAAGTTGACGTTTCAATCTTTACAGTGTAAACACAACATACAAATAGAATTAATAAATTATCTATTTAAATCTTTTTTATGGTAAGAGCAACTTGGACACAAATCTGAGATAGATTGAGCAACACTACTTCAGGGTTGACAACAGATTGACAATGGCATAAATGTGTGGATGAACTACAACAACTGTTCATTCTTGGCAGGAACAACAATAAGATAGTAACAAGGTTCAAAACTGACAATAGTCTGAAACTCAGCAAGGATATTTGTAACCAGAAGTAATGAAATGGCAGAAAACTGAACAAATACCTTGATTCTGTTTTACAAAGGAGAACAGAAATAATCTTCCAGAAATGTCAGGGGACCTTGAGTGAGGAAGGAAGTGAAGAATAGCGTAGTTTGCGGGCGGCGGAGTGAGCTGGGAGCAGAGTGAAGACTTAAGGGCTTCGGCTCAACGGGCTTAGGCGGAAACGGGCGAGGCGAGGAAGGTTTGGCATTCATTTTCTGTTGTTATTTGAGGAGAGGGGCAGTATGAGTGTGAGGGCAGTTTGCTGTTCTCGGTGTTGGATGTGGGAGGCCCTGGAGTCTCCAAGCCTCCCGGACGTCTACATCTGCGCCAAGTGCATCGAGATGCAGCTCCTAAGGGACCGCGTTACGGAACTGGAGCTGCAGCTCGATGACCTTCGTCTGGTCAGGGAGAGTGAGGAGTTGATAGAGAGGAAGTTGCAGGCAGGTGGTCACGCCGGGGCCACGGGAGGCAGACAAGTGGGTCACGGTTAGGAGGGGGAAGGGGAAGAGTCAGGTAATAGGGAGTACCCCGGTGGCTGTGCCCCTTAACAACAGGTACTCCTGTTTGAGTACTGTTGGGGGGGACAGCTTACCCGGGGGAAGCGACAGTGGCCGTGCCTCCGGCACAGAGTCTGACCCTGTAGCTCAGAAGGGTAGGGCAAGGAAGAGGAGGGCAGTTGTGATAGGGGACTCAATAGTAAGGGGGTCAGATAGGCGATTCTGTGGATGCAGTCCAGAGACCTGGATGGTAGTTTGCCTCCCTGGTGCCAGGGTCCGGGATATTTCTGATCGTGTCCAAGATATCCAGAAGTGGGAGGGTGAGGAGCCAGAGGTCGTGGTACATATAGGTACCAATGACATAGGTAGGAAAAGGGATGAGGTCCTGAAAGGAGAATATAGGGAGCTAGGAAGGGAGTTGAGAAAAAGGACCGCAAAGGTAGTAATCTCAGGATTACTGCCTGTGCCACGCGACAGTGAGAGTAGGAATGCGATGAGGTGGAGGATAAATGCGTGGCTGAGGGATTGGAGCAGGGGGCAGGGATTCAAGTTTTTGGATCATTGGGACCTCTTTTGGCGCAGGCATGACCTGTACAAAAAGGATGGGTTACACTTGAATCCTAGGGGGACCAATATCCTGGCAGGGAGATTAGCGAGGGCTACTGAGGTGACTTTAAACTAGAATGGTTGGGGGGTGGGAATCAAATTAAAGAGGCTAGGCGTGAGGAGGTTAGTTCACAACAGGGGGATGGGAACCAGTGCAGAGAGACAGAGGGGTGTAAAGTGAGGGTAGAAGCAAAAAATACTAAGGAGAAGAGTAAAAGTGGAAGGCCGACAAATCCAGGGCGAGCATTAAAAAGGGCCACTTTTCAACATAATTGTATAAGGGCTAAGAGAGTTGTAAAAGAGCGCCTGAAGGCTTTGTGTGTCAATGCAAGGAACATTCGTAATAAGGTGGATGAATTGAAAGTGCAGATTGTTATTAATGATTATGATATAGTTGGGATCACAGAGACATGGCTCCAGGGTGACCAAGGATGGGAGCTCAACGTTCAGGAATATTCAATATTCAGGAGGGATAGACATGAAGGAAGGGGAGGTGGGGTGGCGTTGCTGGTTAAAGAAGAGATTAACGCAATAGAAAGGAAGGACATAAGCCGGGAAGATGTGGAATCGATATGGGTAGAGCTGCATAACACTAAGGGGCAGAAGACGCTGGTGGGAGTTGTGTACAGGCCACCTAACGGTAGTAGTGAGGTCAGAGATGGTATTAAACAGGAAATTAGAAATGTGTGCAATAAAGGAACAGCAGTTATAATGGGTGACTTCAATCTACATGTAGATTGGGTGAACCAAATTGGTAAAGGTGCTGAGGAAGAGGATTTCTTGGAACGTATGCGGGATGGTTTTTTGAACCAACATGTCGAGGAACCAACTAGAGAGCAGGCTATTCTGGACTGGGTTTTGAGCAATGAGGAAGGGTTAATTAGCAATCTTGTCGTGGGAGGCCCCTTGGGTAAGAGTGGCCATAATATGGTGGAATTCTTCATTAAGATGGAGAGTGACATAGTTAATTCAGAAACAAAGGTTCTGAACTTAAAGAGGGGTAACTTTGAAGGTATGAGACATGAATTAGCTAAGATAGACTGGCAAATGACACTTAAAGGATTGACGGTGGATATGCAATGGAAAGCATTTAAAGGTTACATGGATGAACTACAACAATTGTTCATCCCAGTTTGGCAAAAGAATAAATCAAGGAAGGTAGTGCACCCGTGGCTGACAAGAGAAATTAGGGATAGTATCAATTCCAAAGAAGAAGCATACAAATTAGCCAGAGAAAGTGGCTCACCTGAGGACTGGGAGAAATTCAGAGTTCAGCAGAGGAGGACAAAGGGCTTAATTAGGAAGGGGAAAAAAGATTATGAGAGAAAACTGGCAGGGAACATAAAAACTGACTGGAAAAGCTTTTATAGATATGTAAAAAGGAAAAGACTGGTAAAGACAAATGTAGGTCCCCTACAGACAGAAACAAGTGAATTGATTATGGGGAGCAAGGACATGGCAGACCAATTGAATAATTACTTTGGTTCTGTCTTCACTAAGGAGGACATAAATAATCTTCCAGAAATAGTAGGGGACAGAGGGTCCAGTGAGATGGAGGAACTGAGCGAAATACTTGTTAGTAGGGAAGTGGTGTTAGGTAAATTGAAGGGATTGAAGGCAGATAAATCCCCAGGGCCAGATGGTCTGCATCCTAGAGTGCTTAAGGAAGTAGCCCAAGAAATAATGGATGCATTAGTGATAATTTTTCAAAACTCATTAGATTCTGGACTAGTTCCTGAGGATTGGAGGGTGGCTAATGTAACCCCACTTTTTAAAAAAGGAGGGAGAGAGAAACCAGGGAATTATAGACCGGTTAGCCTAACGTCGGTGGTGGGGAAACTGCTGGAGTCAGTTATCAAAGATGTGTAAACAGCACATTTGGAAAGCGGTGAAATCATCGGACAAAGTCAGCATGGATTTGTGAAAGGAAAATCATGTCTGACGAATCTCATAGAATTTTTTGAGGATGTAACTAGTAGAGTGGATAGGGGAGAACCAGTGGATGTGGTATATTTGGATTTTCAAAAGGCTTTTGACAAGGTCCCACACAGGAGATTAGTGTGCAAACTTAAAGCACACGGTACTGGGGGTAAGGTATTGATGTGGATGGAGAATTGGTTAGCAGACAGGAAGCAAAGAGTGGGAATAAACGGGACCTTTTCAGAATGGCAGGCGGTGACTAGTGGGGTACCGCAAGGCTCAGTGCTGGGACCCCAGTTGTTTACAATATATATTAATGACTTGGATGAGGGAATTAAATGCAGCATCTCAAAGTTTGCGGATGACACAAAGCTGGGTGGCAGTGTTAGCTGTCAGGAGGATGCTAAGAGGATGCAGAGTGACTTGGATAGGTTGGGTGAGTGGGCAAATTCATGGCAGATGCAATTTAATGTGGATAAATGTGAAGTTATCCACTTTGGTGGCAAAAATAGGAAAACAGATTATTATCTGAATGGTGGCCGATTAGGAAAAGGGGAGGTGCAACGAGACCTGGGTGTCATTATACACCAGTCATTGAAAGTGGGCATGCAGGTACAGCAGGCGGTGAAAAAGGCGAATGGTATGCTGGCATTTATAGCGAGAGGATTCGAGTACAGGAGCAGGGAGGTACTACTGCAGTTGTACAAGGCCTTGGTGAGACCACACCTGGAGTATTGTGTGCAGTTTTGGTCCCCTAATCTGAGGAAAGACATCCTTGCCATAGAGGGAGTACAAAGAAGGTTCACCAGATTGATTCCTGGGATGGCAGGACTTTCATATGAAGAAAGACTGGATGAACTAGGCTTGTACTCGTTGGAATTTAGAAGATTGAGGGGGGATCTGATTGAAACGTATAAAATCCTAAAGGGATTGGACAGGCTAGATACAGGAAGATTGTTCCCGATGTTGGGGAAGTCCAGAACGAGGGTTCACAGTTTGAGGATAAAGGGGAAGCCTTTTCGGACCGAGATTAGGAAAAACTTCTTCACACAGAGAGTGGTGAATCTGTGGAATTCTCTGCCACAGGAAACAGTTGAGGCCAGTTCATTGGCTATATTTAAGAGGGAGTTAGATATGGCCCTTGTGGCTACGGGGATCAGGGGGTATGGAGGGAAGGCTGGGGCGGGGTTCTGAGTTGGATGATCAGCCATGATCATAATAAATGGCGGTGCAGGCTCGAAGGGCCGAATGGCCTACTCCTGCACCTATTTTCTATGTTTCTATGTTTCTATGTAACATCAATAATGAGAAGGGAAATGGTGTCAGGGAAATTGATCGCAATGAAGCTAATATACCCCCAGGGCTCAGTAGTTTACATTCTAGGGACTTAAGGAAATGTCTAAGAAATAGATGGCATATTGGCAGTCAGAGTAACTAACATAACTCTGCTGTTTGAGAAAGAAGGTAGAAAGAGAAAGATTAGATTAGATGATTAACTTTACTTCTCATATGTACATCAAAGCATACAGTGAAATGTGCAGTTTGAATCAAGTCAACTCAGTGAGAATTGTGTTGACAACGTAGCATGACTACAACTCACTAAACTTAATCATTTGTTCTTGGAATGTGGGAGAAAACTGGAACACCCAGAGAAAAACCACAGTGTCACAGGGAGAACATACAATTTCCATTTTGGTGGCAATAACAGGAAGGCAGATCACTATCTGAATACTAATGATGAACAATGAGAGATTTGAAAAGAGGAAGCTGCAATGTACATTAATGCCCTTGTATATCGGTCACTGAACTCAAGCATACTATGCAGCATGTGGTTGAGAAGGCATGGGATATGTTAGCCTTTGCAGTAAGAGAATATAATGTTTAAGTAGAGACATCTTACTGCAATTACACAATTGTGCAACAACTGCCACTGTGATATCACATCTCAAATATTTACTTTGATAATAATCAGAATCAGATTTAATGTCACTGGCATATATCAAAGGTTCAAAGGTTAATTTATTAACAAAGTATACAACTCTGAAATTCTTCTTCTCCAGATAGCCACCAAACCAAGAAAGAAAAGAATAGCAGCACAATCATCAACCCGAAAAACCCTCCTCCCTGCACAAAAAAAGCGAATAAAAATAGAAAAGGCACATTGACCCCCAAATCACCCGTCCATGGGCACACAAGAAAAATGAGAATGATTGGGTAGAAAACACAGAATACATAAAACTATACCACTGAAAAAACTCTGTAGTCCAAGACCACATTCAAAACACGGAAAACCCAGGTTACATTCTCTGGGCACAGTGGCAGGCCTTTCCCTGCCAGCAGCGAGGGATCTTGTTGAAACCTACTAGATTTTGCAAGGACTGGATAGGATGTGGACAGGATGTTTCCTATGGTGGACGTATCCGGAACTAGAGGGCATGGCTTCAAAACTGAGGGATTGAAGGATAAAAGCATTTCTTTTAGAATGGAGGGATAAAAGCATTCCTTTTAGAATGGAGGAATTTTTTTAGCCAGAGAGTTATAAATCTGTGGAATGCTCTGCCACAGACTGTGGTGGAAATCAAGTCCGTGGGTATATTTAAGGTGGAAGTTGATAGTTTCCTGATCAGTCAGGGTATCAAAGGATATGATGAGAAGGCAGGTTGAGTGGGATCCAGGATCAGCCATGAAGGAATGGCAGAGCACACTCAGTGGGCTGAATGGCCTGATTCTGCTCCTATGTCTTATGGTCTTTTGGACATAAAATAGTGCTCTAATTATTGTTCTCCAAAGTTGCATCAATTCAGGTTTGTTTTTTTGCATTTAAGGAAGTAGGAAGAAAGAAAACAGGCAGCTATCAACCCTTATGCTGTAGTTGAAAAATTCCAGTAAAGGCTGGAGTATACATGAACATCTTCAACCTTTCACTGCTGTGGTCTGAGGTTCCCACTTGCTTCAAAATCATTCCAGTACCCAAGGAGAGCAGAGTGAGCTGCCTCAATGACTATCATCAAGTAACACTTGTATCTACTGTAATGAAGTTCTTCAAGAGGTTGGTTAAGGCTAGAATTAACTTCTCTCTGAACAAGGATTTGGACCTGCTGCAATTCACCTACCCGCCGCAATACGTCTATAGTGGATGCAATTTCACTGGCTCTCCATGCTGATTTGGAGTCTCTAAACAACTGCAAGAAAAATGTCAAGCTGCTGTTTATCAACTACAGCTCAGCAATCAAGACCAATGTTCCTTCAGTACTAATAACCAAGCTTCAAAACTTGGGACTCTGTGTACCTCCCTCTGCAATGGGATCCTCAACTTCCTTATTGGGAGATCACAGTCAATGCAGATGTGTAATTACATCTCCTCCTCATTGATTATTAACACAGGCCCACCTCAAGGATACATACTCAACTGCTGCTCTACTCTATTTACACTTATGACCATGTGTCCTGAACATCCATACTCAACAACTTGGCAGCACCATCTTCCCCTCTGCCATCAGATTTCTGAAAGGTCAATTACCCTTAGGAACACAACCTCATTGTACCTTTTTGTTTTGCACTATTTCATTTTTTGTAATTTATAGATTTTCATGTCTTTGCACTACACAGCTGCTGAGAAAAAACAATTTGATATCATATATCAGTGATAGTAAATTTGATTCCAATTTTGGAAGTATTATTAGAAATCGGAAACCACAAAAACAAGTCACGTAGATTTGGGAGACTGAAAGCTGTAAGAAGATAAAGAACCAACAAGAGCAAATGTGGGTTCTTTATCAACAGAGACTGAAGGACATACAATGGGAAGCAAGGAACTAGAAAGGAAATGAAGGAAAAAAATTGTATGTCTTCATGAAAGAAAACTAGAGAACCAAATATGTGAGCTGTTCTACTTTATAATGAAAAAAGATTAAGTTTTTCTTTTAGTATGAGAGGTTGGGAAATGTCACTGATCAAAGAAACCCCTGTGTACTTGTACGTTACTCACTATAAGCAAACATGGAGTTGCAACAGCATTTGAAAAGCAAACAGGTGTAGTATTTTTGAATTTGTTGAAAAAGATTTGAGTACAAGAGTGAGGATGCCTTATTATAATTATATATAATAATGGCCTGGTGAGATGCCTGCTGGAGTATGGTGTAAAATTTTGGTATCCAGGCCAAAAGAAGGATATAATTGCAACAGAGGGGAATACAATGAAGATTCAGTGACTGGTTTCTGGGATGGCAAGTCTGACATATGAGATCACACTGAGAAAGCCCCACCTTCTGAGTTCAGAAGGACTGGTGACCTCATTGAAGTGTATAGAATACTAGTGGAGATGCAGGGAAGAGTATTTCGCAGGCTAAGGAGTCTAGAAATGTGAGACGGTCATTTTGGATTCAAATGAGAATAAATTTCTGCCTAGAGTGTGGAGAACTCTTGAGTTCTTCACATTGGGGCTGTATGGAGATTCAACCATTGACTCTACTCAAAAAGATGCTGATAGATAACTGGATATTAGAGGAATCAAAGGAGATGGGGGTGGAGTGTTTGAAGTAGAACATTTGCTATGAAACTGTTGGAGAAAAAAAAGACTCAAGGAGTCAAATACTCTCCTTCTGCTCCATTTTCATATACTCTTATATTGCTAACGCAAAATGTTGGCACCATTTCTCTCACCACTAGTGTGCTGCTTGACCTGATAAGTGTTTCAGAAATTTTGTTTTAGTTTCAGGTTTCCAGCTTCGGCAATTTTTTGTCCAAGTTAGTTTACATTTATCTAGAGCTGGGGTTAGACCACTTCTGGTCTCCACATTACAAAAGGGCAAAAATATGGATAAATCACAAATATGATTCACCTGAGTGAACACAGAACTGAAAGGTTATTACCATCAAAAAATAAATGAACAGACCTGAACTCAGAATTTTAGAAAAATGAAGGTTGAAGAATGACATAATAAATGACTTAAAGTTATGAAGAGATTTGATGGGTAATAAAGAGAAAATATTTCTTCTAGCAGGAGGAAACAATAAACGAAGTTTTTTGGCTAAATCTAGCCAAAAAAAAATTAACAACACTTTTATTCAATATGTGGTTTGGAATTTTAAAAATGGATTATATAAAGCAAAGAGCACAGATGCATGTTATAAATGCAGCACTAGTTAAGTACATGAAGGAAAAAATAAGTGATTGAGTTAGATGCCTATTAAACGCTCATGTGGAGCACACTTACTATCATAGAATAATAGCTGGTCTGAATGACCTACTTCTGTTCTGCAAATTCCATTGTAATTCAAATGATGAAGTGCCAATCCAGTGCCCTGTGTTAAATCGTAACATTGACTCTTAATAACCATTTGTGTAATTAAGGAATTGTGTTTGTTTTCCTTATACAGCATATGGACCATATAGTTAAAGCTCTCCTTCTTTCACAGTGAAATCACTGGAAACAATGAAATAACGCTGAAAAATGGGAAATACGTTACACAGCCAGCTGCTCAGCATTAACTATGATAGCCCAATTTTCTGGTTCTACCAACCTATTCCATGCAGGCTTTGTGGGGACATAGGCAAAATAAAAAAAACTATGGAAAAGGCAAGAATGTATATGTGACCACATGAAACTAAACTTATTCTATGTCACTTTGTAAACACCATTACACTTGTGGGGATTTTACTTCAATATTAAGGAAGAAACATTTTTAATACATTCAATGGAAAATGTATTCAATAGAATATAATAACAATACCTTTCAGTATATGCAGTGGAGGAAGGCGGATAGATTTCTTCAGAAATGTAAGTTCAGGATGGTAAAAGCGGAACGTCTGATCAATTACATATGGCTGAGCTTCAACATTTACATATAGGATGGCAATTGGCTTCTGGTTTTCTATCTTAAAATAAACCTGAAATAAAATTAAGGAAAACTTTATTGTAATTATTTTAAAATTTAAGAAAATACAATGAATCTCAGACAATACAAAATTACAATTTGAAGTTTTGTTGATCAGAGCCAAATCTACCAGTGGGCTTCCTTGGTAAATTCTTTCTTATACTGTTTACAGAAGCAAAATGTACAAATTCTAGCTATTTATCATTCATTGCAGTTTATTCAAGTGAGACCACTACTGCCAATGATTCAGAAAGCCTACTAGATTTCTACTACACACAAAGGTAATTAATATTCTATAGCATCACATCACAAAGGGCAGTGGATAATATTCCCCTCTCTTTCAACATAACTAAACAAATTTATCAGACATTCATTTCATTGTTGACAGATACTGCCATGTACAAACTGAATGGAGTAGTTGCTCGTATGGAAACAGTACCATCCTCAAACTATAAGTTTGATTTCAATGTGTTAGGAGGTGATACTTGGTGTCCTATGTGATTTATCTGATTTAATTATTGACAATTAATTTAGTTAACTAAATAAATAATATTGCAATTACATTTACAATTTATAAGGAAGCTATAAATGAGTGGTTATAATAATTAAACCAAGTATAATATTTATAATACTTCATAGTTGACAGGATCTTTGATCTATTATATTTCTTCCTAAGATAGCTTACTATATGAGCAGAGGAGATGCACTGTCTGTCCTTTGGCCTCCTCGCAGTCTACCATCCAGGATCCCAAACATTCTCTCCAGGAGAACATATGATTCATTTGTCTCTTTTTCAACTTAGCTTACCATTATTACTATTAAAGATATGGTTTCTTCTGCACTGGGAGATCCAATAAACATCAAGTGATTGCATTGTAATCTGCTCAGTTGATTCCACAAATGTACAAAAGAACTGGTTCTGACACTTTAAATCTCCACCCTACTCAGATCAATGCTTCATGAACTATTCCACAAAGACTTAAAACAAGATGGAGGAATGGCATCTTTTGATTAAATACTTCAAAGACTACCAGATACACAATTTCAGAAAAATCTTAAACACTCCACAATACACTTCCTCCAGACTAAGTGATTTACATTCCACCCCAGAACATATGCATTACTGGTTGGACAAGCATCAGGTGCCCATCTCTAACTAAACTTAAAGATGTGGTGATGACTCTATTAAAATATCGGTAAAGTCCTGTTAAGTTGGTTACCCCAGGATTTTTGAACTTCTCTTGAAGATTAAATAATTTACTTTCAATTCAACATGATGTATAATTTGGAGGGTAATCTTTCGTTGGTGACATCTTTTATACCTGTGACCATTCTTCCAAGCAAGAACAATTGAAGATTTTGGAACTACTGTTGAAGAAGTCACACAAACTGCAATGCTCCACCCTGTAGATGGTACAACAACCATCACTTCATCCTGTAGATGGTACACAACAACCAAAACTTCTAACTTACAGGATTATTCTCTGTGTCCTTTACTCTCTCAAACATTTTTGGCCTTCCTTTTTGCTCTAGATGTCAAAATATTTTGAATTTTAATGAATGAAATATTAACTCTTTTCACTTTCCACAGATGCTGCCAAACATGCTGATTATTTCCAGAATTCACGACTTATTTCTGTAATGCTTATAAAGCTCTCCTTCGCCCAGCTTTTGGAAAATCTGATCACTCTTCAATCCTGCTTTTGCTGACGTACGGGGAGAATCTGAAACAAGAGGCAGCCATAGTTAAAACCGTCCACTGTTGGTCCAACCAATTGGCCTCCATACTGCAGGACTGCTTCAATGACATTGACTGGAATGTCTTCCATAAAGTGTATCAATGATGTTGTCCCCCAGAAGTTGGTCTGGGTCTTCCCAAACCAGAAACCCTGAATTAGTAGTTCTGTGCGAGCAGCACTTACAGCGTGACGTCGAGCTTACATCGCTGACAATCAACTAGAGCTCAAGAAAAGTAGCTATGATCTGCGCAAAGATATCAAGGCTGCAAGACAACAGCATAGGGACAAGACTGAGTCAAGATTCACAACGAGTAGCACACGTGACTTGTGGTGAGGGCTGTATACCATCGCAGACTTCAAAGCCAAACATTGTAGTGCCACCAACATCGCGGCCTCTCTCCCAGATAAACTCAATCGTTTTTATGCTCAGTTCGATTCGATGCTGCTAACTCTGAGTCTCCAAGGAAAGCCACCGCTACAACTTGCAACCTGGTCATCTCTGAGGCTGAGGTACGCAGATGCTTCCAACGAGTAGACAGTCGCAAGGCTGCGGGACCGGATGGCATCCCAGGGTGAGTACTCGGGATGTGCGCAGCACAACTAGGGTGTGTTTACAGACATTTTCAATCTCTCCCTCTCCCAGTGTAGAGTGCCCTCCTGCTTCAAATTATCCACCATCTTCCCTGTATCAAAAATGACCAAGGTAACATGCCTGAACAACTGGCGTCCTGTCGCACTCACCTCAATAATAAGTAAATGCTTTGAGAGTCTGGTCAATGATTACATCTGCAGCTTGCTACCACCCATACTAGACCCCCCTACAATTTACCAACCGATACAACCAATCGACAGATGACACGATAGCCACTGTTCTGCATACCGTCCTTACACATCTGGAGAAGAAGGATGCTTATGTGAGAACGCTGTTCTTGGACTACAGTTCAGCATTCAACACCATAGTTCCACCCAGGCTTGACAAGAAGCTCAGAGATCTCAGCCTTGACCCTGCCTTATGCTGCTGGATCCTGGACTTCCTGTCAGATAGCCAGCAGGTTGTAAGAGTGGGCTCCCTCACCTCCACCCCTCTGACTCTCAATACAGGATCCCCTCAAGGCTGCATACTGAGTCCCCACCTTCATTCCTTGTATACCAATGACTGTATCGCCACCCACAGCTCTAATCTGCTAATTAAATTTGCCAACGACACTACATTGATTGGCCTTATCTCAAACAATAACAAGGTGGCCTACAGGGAAGAAGTCACCTCTTTGACACAATGGTGTCAAGAAAACAACCTCTCTCTCAATATGGCAAAAACAATGAAGCTGGTTGTAGATTGCAGGAAGAATGGAGACAGGCTATCCTCTATTGACGTCAATGGATCTGGAGTTGACAGGGTAAACAGCTTTAAATTCCACGGCATCCACATCACCGAGGACCTCATATGGCCTGTTAACACCAGCTGTGTGGTGAAAAAAGCACAACAGCACCTCTTTCACCTCAGACAGTTGAGGAAGTTTGGTATGGGCCTCCAAATCCTAAAAACCTTCTACAGGGGCACAATCGAGAGCATCCTGACTGGCTGCATCACTGCCTGGTATGGGAACTGTGCCTCCCTTAATCGCAGGACTCTGCAGAGAGTGGTGTGGACAAACCAGCACATCTGTAGTGGTGAACTTCCCACAATTCAGGACATTTACAAGGACAGGTGTGTAAAAAAGGGGCCTGTAGGATCACTGGGGACCCAAGTCACCCCAACCACAATCTATTCCAGCTGCTACCATCCGGGAAACAGTACTGCAGCATAAAAGCCAGGACTAACAAGCTCCGGGACAGCTTCTTCCATCAGACCATAAGACTGATTAATTCACACTGATTTGAGTGAACTGTATATTACATTGACTGTTCTATTTATTATAAATTACTATGATTGCACATTGCACATTCAGACAGAGACATATCGTAAAATTTTTACACCTCATACATGTGAAGATGTAAGAAATAAAGTCAATTCAATTCAATATTTTGCTTTTGTAGCAATGACTTTAATATCTAATGGTGTGGTGGATTTTATTAATGTTGGATAATTATTCTCAACTTTCAGATAATAGGGCAATTAACTAGAAAACCCACAGTAAATATAAAAGAGTTTTTTTAGATATGAACTGAACTCTTAGTCTGCAAAAAAAACTGACTAAACAACTTTGTGGGTTTGACTTTGTTTTAGTCCTGAAAATTCCACAAAAAGTAGTGGATGTGGTCCAGTACGTCACGAATAAAAACACTCTCCCCACCATGGAGTGTATCTACACGGAGCGTTGTCGCAGGGAAGCATCATCCATCATTAAGGACTTTCTTACGTCATCAAGGTACAGGAACCTCAGAACCCACACCACCAGGTTCAGGAACAGTTATTATCCCTAAACCATCAGGCTGTTGAACCAGTGGGGATAACTTCACTCAACTTTACTCACCCCATCATTGAACTCTTCCCAAACTCTTCCCACTCACTTTCAAGGACTGTTCATTTCATATTCTCAATATTTATTGCTTATTTATTTTTGTTTTAATTTTTCATTTGCACAGCTTGCTGTCTTTTACACATTGGCTGTTTGTCCACCCTGTTGGGTGTGGTCTTTCACAGATTCTGTTTCTTGGATTTCCTGTATATGCCTGCAAGAAAGCTAATCCTAGGATTGTACATACAGTGCTATGCAAAAGTCTTAAGCACATATATATAGCAAGGGTGCATGAGATTTTTGCACAGTACTGTGGTAATTTTATGTATTGCACTGTACTGCTGCCGCAAAATAAAACAAATTTCATGACATCCTGTATGTGAGTGATGATATACTGATTCTGATATGGTTCTCTAATGTGGACTGCGAGTAGGAAGGGGACAGGGAGAGGGGAATCATGATTGGGAAAAGGGGAATTGAGAGAAGAGGAAGTGGAAAGTATCAGAGAGACATATTTTAATGATCAATAAACCAATTCTTTTGAGTCAAATTACCTTGCTTGATGTCTCAGGGCTGAGTGTACCTGCACCTGCACTACCCCGGCCATGGCACTCCTTCGTCTCCACAGCCCTCCCGTGGTGTTCCACCCTTGCTATTCCCAACATCCTTTGCTCTCGCCAGATCTACAAACTTGCTCTCCGCTCCACGTTGACAAATACAGTACTGTGAAAAAGTCTTAGGCATTGTAGCTATATATATGTGCTTAAGACTTTTGTACAGTACTGTATATGGTGACAGATATGTACTCTGATTTCAAACTGAAAGCAAGATCAAATTAACTGAATTCAGGAACTGCTACTCTTCACACGACCAGATGAAAAACGCATAACAGACACACAAGTATACAGCTGGAGTTTATGAGTTGGAACAACAGTGTACATTTAGAAACAAACTTTTGAAGAGATGATACATACTTGGATTATCTTGGTTGTGTTGGACTTATCCTGATTAATCAGGTTCTTTCTAGAAAAACTCCCATTATCTGGACCCTGAGAAAAAAATAACACGTTTACAGTGGTTAGCCATGAGAAAAATAGTTTTTATCTATTGATTTTCTCACTTGCCTCTATCAACTTAGTAATTTCTGTCACAATAGTAGAGATATTGTTGAAAGCCAAGTCTCTGCTGGAAAAGACTTGGCTTTCAGCAACGTGTCATTTTGCAGAGTAGATTCAAAGAGCCAAATGATCTAATTCTGCACCTAAGTCCTTTGCTATTACTGCATAATCAGGCAGTCAGGCAGAAGTAAATAGCAGAACTACAGTGACTCAATATCTATGGACAACAATTTCCACTTCTGTTAGCTTCAACAACAAGGAAAGTGTAAGTAAAGAGCAGCAGTAAAAGAACAATTTACTGATGTGCTGTCAGCAAGCAATGCAGTACAAGCCTGATTTTTTTTCTGGTGGGGCCTCTGCTTAGTCTGTAGCTCAGTCCAATGGGTGAGATATAACACACTGCAGAAACACTGGTTTGAACCTGCATCCTACTGCTATGTGATATAGGATTCTACGAGTCCCATCCATACTGGTCACGCACTGAGACTTACAGCTTAGCTGAAAATTCCAACCTTGTTTGCTGTTTATGTACCAACAGACAAATTATGAGCAGGAATGGGCCATGTCATCCTTTGAGCCTGCTCTGTTACATAGTACGATCTGATTGTGGACCAAAGGGCCTGTTTTTGTGCTGTACTGATCTATGCTCCATAAAGTCTTTGAAGCCCACAAATGTTCTACATGAAACTTCTTCCACACAAAAAAAATTTAGAAATAAAAGAAAATCAGAATTGCAAGAAATCAGCATTTTTCGCTGAAGAAACTCTTGAAAGCAGAAAGCTCGTCTGAGTAAACCACATATTAACATTTAAATACTACATCCCCTGAAAAATTGGTGATGAAATATATAATTCTGTGTGATGCACAGCCTGCTCTCCAAATTGCACCATCAGGGAAGCTTCCATCCACGTTGATTCTAGGGAACTTTGTGTGCTTTCTATCGTGTCTCTGGATCCATATCAAATTACACACATCAGAAGCCTGTTCAGTTCAGTGCATGTTAATTAGCTGCTCCCAGCACTTATTTTTCTGCATCACTGGGTTGAAGCAATGAACATTTCATAGTTAGCAGGCACTGGGAAGAAACTGAGCCTCACTTTGTTCAATCATATAAGCACCGTATACCTCATGCATAATTTACTATTGTTCCTCAGCAATCTCAAATCATAGAAAATCAATAAGAATCAAGTGGCTCTCACCAGACACCCTGAAAAGCTGAAGAGTATCAGTCAAATTCAGACCTGTATTGTAGACTATCATTAATCAATGAGTTTGTGTTGCTCATCACATTTAATACAGTTCAGGCTAAACCAAGTATGAACAGTCATTACCAACAAAATAATGTCAACCATCAAGCTCTCATGTTTACACCAATCTTACCCTAACCCATTTTAGTCTCCTTACATTCCCATCAACTCACCGCAGATTCTACCACACACCTAGATATATGGGACAATTTACCCTGCAACCTTCAGGTTTAAGGAAGAAACCAAACAGTTGTAGGGGGCACATACAAACTCTATAGAGACAGCACCAGAGATCAAGATTGAAGTTGGGTTGCTGAAGTTCTGAGAAAGTGGCTTTACCACCTGCGCTACATTGCTATCCTTTGCCCTTCCTTTTAGTGTTTGCCCGGGTAATCATTAAACAATTATGAATTGTTTCACCATTCCTTCACCATATTTACAGATAGTAAATTCCAAGCCCTGACCACTTGAGTCAAATGTTTTTTGCTCAAAATTCCTCTAATTAATTAATTAATAAATATAAATCCATGGCTCTTTAGTCCTTGACTTCTTTCCTGCAGAAAATAGGCCCTCTCAATTTAATCTTTCCTCAGTCTCCTGGGATCCAAAAAAAATCATGTTAGAACTTGTCCAGGATCTGCAGACCATTGCTTCAATGGAGACTGCACTTCCTCACTGGAGCAAGACAGATTGAAGGCAAAAAATCTTTTAAAATTATTTGTATTTCTTATTAAACTTGTTTCAAATTACCCTCAGTTGATTTTTCAAAATGTTTAGAGGATTTTACTTCTTTATTTCATGTTTATTAGTTTATAATACTTCTAAATTTCAAAACAGATGCAGAAAACTAGATTACCTTGTCAAGCGGAAAAGATAAAGATTTTTTTTTTGTTGAGGAGGTTTGGGGATAGGGCTTTTCCTTTTCCATTCAAGGCCTATGGACTAGTAAGATAAACCCTACAACATCTGGATTTGGTGGCAGCTGGACACTAACTGCAAACTCCAGTCAATAAGGTAGCTCATTAAATAGAAAAACAGTACTACTGATCTTCTCACACTTTTCCATCCCTCCTTCCACCACCCACCCCACCTTTTAGCATTCAGCGCACTGTGCCTTGAAATTCAGTCACGAGTACAGCAGACATCAAAGTTGCTGGTGAACGCAGCAGGCCAGGCAGCATCTGTAGGAAGAGGTACAGTCGACGTTTCAGGCTGAGACCCTTCGTCAGGACTAACTGAAGGAAGAGTGAGTAAGAGATTTGAAAGGGGGAGGGGGAGGGGGAGGGGGAGGGGGAGATCCGAAATGATGGGAGAAGACAGGAGGGGGAGGGATGGAGCCAAGAGCTGGACAGGTGATTGGCAAAAGGGATACGAGAGGATCACGGGACAGGAGGTCCGGGAAGAAAGACAAGGGGGTCTCGGCCTGAAACGTCGACTGCACCTCTTCCTAGAGATGCTGCCTGGCCTGCTGCGTTCACCAGCAACTTTGATGTGTGTTGCTTGAATTTCCAGCATCTGCAGAATTCCTGTTGTTTACGAGTACAGCAGAACTAAGTTAGATTCTGATATTACCCAACATCCTGATACAAATACATACTACCCAGCAGAGATTTCAGTAAAATAAGCATGATTGGAAACAATAAAACTACACTCATCCATACTCTGATACTTTGGTAATTTAATTTCCAACATTTCATTAATTACTAAACTTTGAAATTATTTATTGAGTTAACTGTTTCAAGATGTTTTGATACCACTGGACAAAAAAGATTTTGCTTCCTGAATACTTTCGGGTATATCTTAGGATTTTTGGCTGTTGATCATGAAAATCACTATGCAATTTCCCTATCATGCACCATTCTTTTGAAATCACCTATATTTGCTATTTCAATTCATCATTCGAATCAGAACAACTGATGCCAAGATTAAGGAAGGCATTTTCATTGTTCCACAAGTCACAAATAGGTCATCAACGACAGGCAATTCGTAGAGCTTTTAGTGGGACTGGAGAAAATCTCATGGAAGGCAGCCAAGGGTGTCATTGAATCTTTTCTTGGCAACTATAGAGCACCAAATACATGCAACTGGTTGACAAAATGCTTCAAACACACAAAACCATGAAATGCAACATGTTACTAAAGATTCATTTTCTGCATTCCAATTTAGTCTTCTTCCCCGCAAATCTTGGCACTGTCAGTGACGAGCATGGTGAAAGGTTTCACCAAGACATTGAGGACATGGAGAAATGGTATCATGGCAACTGGAATCCATCAATGCTGACTGATTATTGTTGGACATTTAAGTTAGAAGCCTCAGGCGCTAAGTAGAAACGAAAATCATTTACAAAACATTTTTAGCTTAGTTGAGCTACTGCAAAGCTTCAGCACCATTATGCAATTAAACGCATTATATTCAGTAAAAGTTAATTTTTTGTTTCTCCAAATTCCTACATGATACAAGTAGTCTAAAATTATATTTGTGTTCAGCTTCAAGCGGTCTATCATAATCAAAAAGAAATATTCTGAGGAAGCCGTGCTTTCCAAAGAAATTGCTGTCCAGTGTACTCTGATGGGGATCTTATACATTTAAATTCTTAAGGTCCTTGGTTCCTTAAAGTGATCATAGCAGGGGAAGTATTGGGGTAAGTTCCCGCTACTGAAATGCTCCCAATGGCGTGTGTCTCAAATAGCCTCTGACAGCCAAGTCCAACTCCTGTCTTTCACTACTAAGCCCGGTGGAAGCATTTACTGGCACCTTAAAACCACTCACTTCAGGCAAATGGGGCTCGTCAGCCATGGTGGGCAGCTGATCTATGAGAAAGAGAACTCTGAGCTCAAACCTCTGCTGCCTGGTGGCTATAGCCACTCATGGGAAAGGCTTCGGGAGTAAACACCGGGAAAAATCTGGAGCTGGAGTCCTTAGAGCAGTCCTACATTGAGTTCAACGCTGACTGGCAACTCCTCTGACGTCACTGATACCAAATTGCATCAGTCTTTGGATTCATCAGCTGCATGGAGAGGGGGAACCTGCTGCATGGATAACAGCTTACTCTCATATCACACTGCCCTGGCTTGCATATCACGTAGACAGCTAGGACGCAACATCCATGGTGGACTCTGAGAGCCTCAAAATCTATTTTCAATTTATTATAGTATTTCTAATGCAACCATTGATTTCTGCAATTTCAACACAGACAAGTAGTTGAACTAGACAGAGTGAATCAATAGTAGGCTGTGTCCTTACTTGATATTAACTTTGAACTTAATAAAAATAGAATTAAGCCAAAATAAAGGAATCAAAATTCAAAAAAAAAATGCCAGATGTCAAAAAAAGGTTAAGTTGTACCTGTGGGGGAACAGAATGGTCAGCACTGAAGGTCTGAAATTTAAATGGGATATACACAGTCTCTTTGGGTCGCAGGTAGATTTTTGGGTACTGCACGCCTCCGTCAACATGGAACATGTCCTCTTCCAATGGAGTCAATACTTTGCTGAGGTTCTTGAAGTACTTCCATTCTCTGCTGTTCACAATGACACTTGAAACAATGCAAGAATAGAACAATTTAATAAAAAGAACCAATATTAGCCATTCCGCACTCAAGTGATATCTTGGCTGGTCCTTTACCTCAGTGCTTCTTTCTTCCACTAATCCCATACCTTCCCTTCATATAAAAATCTGTATTAAGCTCTGAAATGAATATTCTTACTAACTGAACCTCCACAGCCTTCCTGAACCTCCACAGCCCTCCTGGGGTTAGAACTCCAAAGATTCACTACCTTCCGTGTACAATTTCTACTTAGTTCTATTCTGTACACCTTTTTTAAGATTGTGTCTCCTGATTCTGTTCAATGTAACCACATCATCTCTGAACCTTCCCTCTCTTCATTTCACTTGCTGCAATGAAATCCCCTTTCTGTGTCTGTGCATTAACTTCAGTGATTTGTATTCAACGACATCCAACTCTCTTTGAACTCCAACACCTTCCCTACTCTCACCATTAAAAATACTGCAGTATTCCTTTTTAATTCTCAAAGTGGATAACTCTTATATTTTTACAATATTCCATAAAGCAGTCAACACAATCAAAGACCCCTCCCACCTTAGACATTCTCTCTTATTCCCTCTTCCATCAAGCAGAAGATACAAAAGACTAAAAGCACATACCACCAAGCTCACAGACAGCTTCTACCTTGCTGTAATACGACTATTAAACGATTTCCTCATACGATAAGATGGACTCATTACTTCATAATCCACCACATAATCATCTTGCATCTTATTATCTTAGCTGCACTGCACTTTTCCTATAGCTGTTATAACTTATTCTGCATGGTTATTATTTACCTTGTACTGCAATGCACTGTGGATTGATTTCAAAAAAAGTCTATTTATTATCCAAGTATATATCTGTCACCATACAGAACCCTAGAATTCGCTTTCTTGCAAGCATACTCAGGGCAAAGGCAGGTTACTGGCGCCTCACTTTGGGCAGATGGGGGCTTGTCAGCTGTGGTTGGGAGCTCATCTAGGAGAAGGAAAACACTGATCTCAAACCTCCACTACCTTGAAGCTATACCAAAACATGGGGAAGGCTTCAGGAGTAAACTCCGAGGGAAAAATGCAGAGCTGGAGTCCCTAAGGCAGTCCTACATTTTCAACACTGACTGGCAACTCCTGCAACGCTGCTGGTACCAAACTGTATCGGTCTTTGCCGCTCCTTTGGATTCACAGGATATATGGAGAGATGGAGCTTGCTACATGGACAACAGCTTGTTCTCCATATCGTACTGCCCGGGCTGGTATACCTAGACAGCTGGGATTTTACGCCATGGTTGACCTTGACTGACGGAGACCTCGCTCAATCACTCAGTAAATCCAAGAACCAAAATAGAATCAATGAAAGATCACAGCCAACAGGGTGGACAAATGACCAATGTACAAAAGACAACAAAACTGTGCAAATACAAAAGAGAAAACACAAATAATAATAAATAAGCTACAAATATCGAGAACATCAGATGAAAGTGAATCCATTGGCTGTGGGAACAGTGATGGGGCAAGTATAGTGAAATTAAGTTATCCCCACTGGTTCAAAAGCCTGATGTTTGAGGGGTAATAACTGTTCTTGAACCTGGTGTTGTGTGCCCTGGGGCTCCTGTACCTTCCTGATGGCAGCGGTGAGAGAAGAGCATTACCTGAGGGTTGGGGGTCCCTGATGATGGATGCTGCTATCCTGTGACATTGCCCCATGTAGCTGTGCTCAATGGTGGGGAGGGCTTTACCTATACAATGATAGACTGTGCCATATCCATTACTTTTTGTGGAATTTTCCGTTCAAGGACATTGGTGTTTCCATATCAGCCTGTAATGCAACCAGTCAATATACTCTCCACCCCATACCTATAGAAGTGTGTCAAAGTATTGGATGACATACTGAATCTTCGCAAATGTCTAATGAAGTAGAAGTGCTACTTCGTAATTGCACTAATGTGGTGGGTCCTGGACAGATTCTCTGAAATGGTAACACAGAGGAATTTAAAGTTGTTGATGCTCCCCACCTTTGATACCCTGATGAGAACTGGCTCATGGACCTCCAGTTTCCTCTTCCTGGTCAATAATCAGCTACTTGATCTTACTGACTGTGAGTGAGAGATTGTTGTGGCATAACTCAGCCACGTTTTCAATCTCTCTCTCCTATATGCTGATTTGTAATCATGTTTGATTCAGCCAAAAGCAGGGGTGTTATCAGCAAGCTTAAATTTGACACTGGAGCATGCTTAGCCTCACAGTCCTAAGTATAAAGAGAGCAGAGCAGGGGGCTAAGCACACAGCCTTGAGGTGCACCTGTGCTAATGGAGATTATGGAGAAGATATAGTTGCCAATCTGAACTGAATGGGGTCAGCAAGTGAGGAAATCGAAGCTCCAATGGAAAAAGGAAGATTGAGGCCAAGGTCTTGGAGCTTATTGATTAGGTTTAAGGGAACGATAGCATTGATTGCTGAATTGTAGTCGATAAAGAACAACCTGATGTATGTATTTTTGCTGTCCAGATGTTCCAGGGTTAAGTGTATAAATAGATCGAGCTTTTCACTGTAACTTGGTATTTGTGACAATAATAAACCAATTCAAATTCCAATCTCATACCCAAGAAAAGACAGACATCTGATGAAGCCTGAAGTAGATATTTTCCCCGTCTACTGTGTGAGACATTTGTGAGTACCCATTTGCTGAAGACTTAAAAAAAGGATGGAAAGGATCAAAGGCTGAAAAGAACAATGAAATTCTAACCCAGCAATCTGCAATAACCTGAGCAGAAAATATTCTTCTTTTAGTTGAGGGACACTATCCAAATGATATACTTAGGCACATTTTTCACAGATGAATAATCACTAGATATGACCTTTTGAACAAAAAAGTTAAATCTCCCCAATTCTACATCCAACTTTAATCCTCATTTCAGAAAATTACAGTAAATAGCTTTCACAAAGCAAGCTTGCTAGGGGCCAACAGTAAAAAGCTAGGTTCTAATTAAACCATTATTTTTACAGTAGGTAGATATTGGAACCCAGGCTTCATGGTGTTGTCTGAAGAGCAGCATACCTGAGTTCTGGATGTTCACATTCAATTGTTACAGTGTGTTGAACATTGTAAGGATTTTTCAGAGTAAATTCAAAAAACTCTGCATTCCCAAGTGTGGAGTACAATGTGAACTGTGTGGTAATGGCCTGAGATAACATCTTGCTGATTGCCTCTGCTTTAGTTTGCTCACGATACGCTTCTATGAGCAGTAGATCTCGTTCATGCTGAATCCGTTCTTCTCGCTTTGCCTGAAACAGAACACAAATTATTGATCAGAATAACTGACTACAGATTGTTTGGAACCCCTGGAGCTTTCTGAATTTAATTCAGAGTCTCCAGCAATGCATAAAAGTTAGCAGGACTCTGGGGAATTTAGGGTGAATTCTAAGTCACTGCAGGTGAAATGGCACACTCCACCTCTCCCACCACCACGTACTGTACAAGTTCCTCATTTTGTCGCCCAGTAAGCTTCTTGTTTGTAACTAAAGCCTTGTGTAGCACCACTGATATATAGATAAGAAGTTAAATTCATAAGGGTAATTAAAAAAATGTCTTAACATAGATTTAAAACGTAATATCTAAATTAGTAAGTCATTGGGTAGATTTCAAAAATATCTTTAAGAGATTTAAGATATATCTTGAAATTAACATCCAAAGTTTTTGTTAATACAATCCTTTAAATTAACAATTAATTTAAAACAATTTTTTAAATTTCTAAAATCAGAAGTCTGTTAAATAGATCATAAAATATATTTTTTACATTAACATGCTATTTAAGTCAATCCCCTAAGTGTTATTACTGCCAGATATTTATTGTCTTACATCTTTTTTATAAATTGCACCTCCTCAGACTTGCCTCTAAATCTTCAGCTGCGCTTAAATTGTAATGAGATTTACAGCAATTAACCCAAGTATGAAGTGTCATGATTATCTCCGTCCTGATTTGAATATCACTGACATCATAAGGATGCATAGAGTTGGGGGTGATGGACTAGCATGGATAGAGGATTGGTTAACATGTGACATGTTAGTGACACGGATAGAGATAGAAAGCAGAGAGTTGGGATACTGTATATGGGTGTTACTCTGGATGGCAATCAGTAGTGAGTGGTGTGCCACAGGGGTTGGTGTTGGGCCTGCAACTGTCAACGAAAGGGGACCAAGTGTAGTGTATCTAAGTTTGCTGATGATACTAAATTGAGTGGAAAAGCAAATTATGCGGAAGATACGGAGAATCTGCAGACAGATATAGATAGGTTAAGTGAGTGGGTAAGGGTCTGGCAGATGGAGTACAATGTTGGTAAATGCGAGGTCATCCACTTCAGAAGGAAAAATAAAAGAGCAGATTATTATCTAAATGGTAAAAAAAATTGCAGCATGCTGCTGTGCAGAGGGACTTGGGATGCTTGTGAATGAATCACAAAAGGTTGGTTTGCAAGTGCAGCAGGCTCTCAAGGAGGCAAATGGAACGTTGGCCTTTATTGCTAGAAGGATTGAATTTAAGAGGAGGAAGGCTATGCTGCAACTGTACAGGGTATTGGTGAGGCTGCACCTGGAGTACTGCGTGCATTTCTGGTCATCCCAACTTGAGGAAGGATATACTGGCTTTGGAGGCAGTGCAGAGGAGGTCCACCAGGTTGATTCCAGAGATGAGGGGGTTATACTATGAGGAGAGATTGAGTCGCCTGGGACTGTACTCATTGGAATTCAGAAGAATGAGAGGAAATCTTATAGAAACATATAAAATTATGTAAGGGAAAGATAAGATACAGGCAGGAAAGTTGTTTCCACTGGTAGGTGAGACTAGAACTAGGGACATAGCCTCAAGATTCGGGGGAGTAGATTTAGGATGGAGATGAGGAGGAACTGCTTTTTCCAGAGTGATGAATCTGTGGAATTCTCTGCCCAATGAAGCAATGGAGGCCACCTCAGTAAATATATTTAAGACAAGGTTGGATATATTTTTTGCATAGCAGGGGAATTAAATGTTATGGGGAAAAGGCAGGTAGGTGGAGATGAGTCCATGGTCAGATCAGCCATGGTCTTATTGGCAGAAGCAGGCTCGATGGGTTAGATGGCCTACTGCTCCTATTTCTTATGTTCTTATCATTAGCATGGCCTCAGAAGGTGCATTGAATTGGAGACAACTTCAGTATTTTAGATTCAATCGAAACAAGCACAGAAATCTAGAAATTACCATCAAGTTCACATAGTGAATACCACTGGTATTGCCATGATTATTACTACAAAATCCAGGAGTACCTTCTGAGAATGGATGTGAATATCTAAATATCCAGCCTCAAATATCCCAGGATACTGCCTCCCATCATTAATGCTGGATTATGGAATATTTTTCTACAATGTTTGTACATTCAATAAGCATTTAATCCTGATTCATTTTATCTTTTATTTGTTTTTACATAATTTCAAGATATTGTTTTGAATATCAAAAATTATTTTGATGGGAATTCTTAACTCTATGTATCTTACCAAAATATGGCTCTTTGAATGAAGATGCGTGCCAGACTCAAGCTGTCGAACAGACATCATCCGGTTCAGCTTCCTTCTGCGAATAACCTCTGCCTCACTGTCCAATTGCTTCTGCCCATAACTATCAACTCTTGCTCTTGAAAAAAGGACTGAGGCCAGCTCACTATCCTGGTCCACCAAACGCTGTGCTCTGTGTGTATTGTTAGCTGAAAAAATGTACATAATAACAGACTGAAGAGAGGCATGAAGGTGACTTCCTTATAACACAGTGGTCTGTCATGTTTTGGTAACTGAAAGGATGACTTAAGCAAATTGAACAGCAACTTGAAAAATGGATTTGGAAAAAAATGACTTTAAGACTATGAGGAAGGACCAAAAGATGTACTGGAGTACATAGGTAGATTTAACAGGATGATGATTGGGCTCTATTCCCTGTCAATTAGAAGATTAAGAGCTACTTTGCGTGATGTTTTCAGATATTAAGGCAGATAAAAAATATATTGGTCGGAGAATCTGGGATAGGATCATGCAGTCTAAAAATTAGAACTAGGTTTTCAGAAAAAGAGTAATAGAAATTATCTTTCACAAATTACTATTGATGCTATTTTAATTGTTAGTTATAATTCTGAAATGAATGGCTTTGCAATAACTAAAAATATTAAGTGGTACATTACAATACAAGGTAAATGTGGTTAGGTTACATATTAACCTTGATCTCACAAGAGCAAAAGTGCTACTCTCTTTATGCTAAATATAAACTGAAAATGCTGGAAACCCAGGCAGCATCTGTAAATCTGTAATAACCCTGATGGAGTTTTAAATTCTTTTACTAATATTCTCTCCTGTTCTCTTGCTCTAACTTCCATCATTAACTCATTAACCAGATAATTTTATCCACAGGTAATCCACACAGCCACTGGCCTTGCCCTATCATAGATATTCCCTTTACACTACCCATCCTTTACCACTCTCTCTTTAACTTAAATAAGCTTGTTTGATCTCTTTCACAGTTCTGACAGAGGTTTTGATCAAAAATGTTAATTCTATTTCTCTTTCCACAGGTGTTGTTGGAGGAACTAAGTATTTCCAGTACTATTCAGACTTTCAGCAAATGTAGTCTTTTGCTTTTCATTCCTTTTACTATGTACCTTTCAGTGGAACTAATTAGATAGCTCAGTGTTTCAATGGTCAAAGCTTCTGATACTATGAAAAAGAGGGAAATGATCCTTATTAGGGAAAATTGTTATAGTTTCTAAAAGACTACATATTTTGTTAAATTTTCTTCTGTGAGCATTGACTGCAAACACACATGAACTTAATGATGATCCTTTTTAAGTTCCAGCAATGGTATGGAAAGGTCTAAGAAAATCCAACGTAAAAGTAGTTGTTACACTCAGGTGTGGGGAAGTCCAGCAGTTTATCTGGGAAATACCTACATGTTGGATAGATTAGCTGAAGAGATAATGAAACCTCATAGAGCATTATATCTCTTTTATCTGTATACTATTCACAAAGGCAAAGTTTCCATTGTAGGATTGGCACTGTCAGATTATATTATAAATCTTCCTCTTGAAAATCTAAACATTCAGATCCTACATATTTACAGCCTACATCATATTGCGTAAGTATGGTGTGAAAAGAGAGTATGTGTTTAGGAGGAAAGAGGCATGCTATTTAAACTAAAAAGTGCATGTGATTTTGTGAAAGATGAATATAAAGGTAGTGAATGTAAATGTTTCTTGATACCAATATGCTGAAGACACACAGTGATTAAAGTTTTGATTATGTGTCAGGGAGACATGAGAAATTCGACAGCAGCTTTTGAAGAAGCAGGGTCCAGTCAGATGAGTTGATCATTCATCTTTCTGCTTTGTCATGCAACCTTTCTGTGTGAAAGATGGCTGCCACATTTGTTTACGAAGTTAATGTAACTCCACATTCATAGCACTTCAAAGCAACTCATTATAATTGAAGCTTCGTGTGTTGTTTCTGAAAGACAACAGTGATGGTGGTAGTATTCTGCTACAGATGTAGGACATAGAATTTCCTCTGTATTTGAAATAAAGCTGTGCCCTTGGTGAATAATTATACGCCTACATATTTGGATAAAAATAACTATCCAGTACAGGATATACAATTTACTCAAAATGTACAGTGATGATCTAAAAAGAGATGGTAAGCCATTCAGGACAGAGATGGGAAAAAAATCTCTTCATTTGGAAGGGAGTGAATATGTGGAACTCTTTACCCAAGTGGGCCATGGAGGCGTAGGTGCTGAATATTTTCAAGACAGGGACAGAAAGATTTTTGGATATTAAAGAATCAAGGGATATGGTTCTTGCAGGAGAGTTGTGCCAGGCTATAAAGCAATCATGATTTTATTAAGTGGCACAGTGGTGTGGGTACAAGGAGCCAAATAAAATAAATTTGAATCATAAAATTGAAAGGACTCAACAACAGATGCATAAAAAGTGTTGGTTGTGCCAAGTACCTTTGAAGTAAACAACTGGAAATGTTTCATAAATATTATAACTTGAATGAATTCAACATCATGAAGCCTTAACAGATTTTTGAAGATGTATCTCTGTAGCAAGCAAACAGAAGAGTGAATATATGGATAGATTTCCAGAATTTAATAGAGAACTCAAAAAATACAGGAACTGAGTATTATTTCATTACATACATTATTAGTGCTATATATGAATAAAATGTATTCTGTATACTATACAGAATATCTACACAAGTGCCTGTGTAAAAGTGCACTTACACTGTACATGTATCATTAAGTGTCTTGTGCTTACACAAAGGGATGATATAAACATGTTGAGCAATACTTGATCAGTGATTTACCAGTTAGTCTTTTCACATTCACAGTAGACAAACTCCCTCCAGAAAACCCACTGATCTCATTATGGGCAGAAATGACCTTTGACTGAAGGAAAGGCAAGGAACTCTTCTCTCTCGGCTTACTCTGGTGACCTATGAAGACAAAGTTATAACTTCACTGTGTTGATATAAGAAGCACTGTAGTCTTTTCAGATGCTCTTTGAAATGCTTATTTATTTAAAAACTGCATTCCTTTCAATGAAATCTCCTCCACTAACACTTAAGTTGTAACTTTAACTTAATGAAGCATTGTGCACATCGATCAAAATATTACCAGTCAAACATTTAATCAATGAAAATAAATTGATTGCAATCCTTTCAGTATCAAGCAGCCATTATAAAAATAAGAATTAATAGATTTGTATCCGACAACTAACAGGACCTCTATAATGCCCTGGACTGCAGTCGAAAACTTCAAACTCTCACTGCTGTAGTTAGAGGGTCCTACCTGATTTAAAATCATCCAATGGACACAAAGAGCAGGGTGAGCTGCCTCAACAACTGACACCTAAAAGCACTCACATTTACTGGGATTAGATAATGAGAACACTCAGACCTCTTTCATTGTCATTTAGAAATGCATACATGCATTAAGAAATGATACAATGTTTCTCTGGAGTGATATCACAGAAAACAGGACAGACCAAAGACTAACACTGACAGAAGCACATAATTATAACATATAGTTACAGCAGTGCAAAGCAATACCATAATTTGATGAAGAACAGACCATGGGCACAGTAAAAAAAAAGTCTCAAAGTCCCGAGTCCATTGACTCCCAAGTCCCCGATAGCAGGTGGCAAAAGGGAGAAACTCCCTGCCATAAACCTCCAGGCACCGTCAACTTGCCGATACCTTGGAAGCAGCCAACCACAGCCGACACTGAGTCCATCCATCCGAAAACGTCGAGCTTCCGACCAGCCTCTCTGCTACGGCCTCCCGAGCGTCATCCTCTGCCGTGCGCCTTCAACCTCTCCCCGGCCGCTGAAAGACGCAAAGCCGAGGATCTTGTGGCCTTCAGCTCCGGCGATTCTGGTTACCACACAGTAGCAGCGGCGGCGAAGCGGGCATGAGGTGCTTTGATATGTTGGTCATGGATTGAATTAAGTCCTGCCTGACTGAACGAGGTCCTTGAGCTGCTACGATTTGCCTACTGCCACAACACGTCTACAGTGGATGCAATCTTACTGCCTCTCCACTTGGCCTTGGACCACCTAGACAAAGTAATACCTATATCAATCTATTGTTTATCAACACCATCATTCCCTCAGTACTAATCAACAAGCTTCAAAACCTGAGCCACTGTACTACCCACTGCAATTGGATCCTTGATTCCCTCACTGGGACACCAGTCAGTGCAGATCAGTAATAACATCTCCTCCTTGCTGACAATTAACACAGATGCTCTACTTTCTCTATACTCATGACTGTGTGGCTAGGCACAGCTCAAATTGCCATCTATAAATTTGGCGATGACATAACTGTTGTTGGCAGAATCTCAGATGGTAGTGAGGAAGCGTACAGGATTGAGACAGATTGGCTGTCTGAGTGGGGTTGCAGCAACATTGCCCTGAACATCAGTAAGACCAAGGAATTGATTGTGAAGTTCATGAAGGGAAAGTCAGAAGAACACAGACAAGTCATCATTGAGGAGTCAGCAGAGGAAAGGGTGAGCAGCTTCAAGGTCCTGGGTGTCATCATCTCAGAGGATCTATCTTGGGCCAATAATCATGAAGAATCACGAAGAAGGCACACCAGCAGCTATACTTCATTAGGAGTTTGAGCAGGTTTGGTATGTCACCAAAGACTCTAGCAAATTTCAACAGATGTACAGTGGAAAACTTTTGACTGGTTTCATCAGTGCCTGGTATGGCACTCCACCTTTGCCATTCCCCACTCCATCTTGATAAATAAAGTACTGTGCAAAAGTCTTAGGTACCCTAGCTATATATATGTGCATAACACTTTTGCACAGTGCTGTAGATCATTCACTCTAATCCAGGCAACATCCTTCTGAACCTCTTCTGTCCCCCTCTCCAAAGCCCCACATCTTTGTGTAATGCACACAATACTTCAAACATGGCCTAACTAAAGTTTTATGCAGCTGCAACTTGATTTTCATACTCGGCCTGCCATGCACTTTCTTTCCCATCCTATTCACTTACAGAAAGATGTGGACTTGCACTCCAAGATCCCCCTGTATATTAAGGAACTTAAGGATCCTGCCATTTACTGTAAACTTTTCTCTTACTTTTACCTTCACAAGAAGCAACACCTCACACTGATCCAGATTGAACTCCAAATGTATCCTTTTGACAATCTTCCTCACTATTCACAACCACGTCAGTTCTTGGGTCATCTGTGAACTTACTAATCAGCCCACTTACATATAATATGTATAACTTCTGTCTGCTCTACATTTTACTATGAGATATAACCACAGATTGTGGGTTGCATCTGTAATAGCTAATTTCAGTCAGTAAATCCAGAAGAAGCTGACATACACCAGATGGCATCAAGAGCTACACACGAACACCAAGCAAATATCAACCACACCAACGGAAAATGTGTCCATGCCAATTTCCCAACAGTCACTAATTGATCTAAGAATAATCATCAGTGCCATCTAATACAATTCCACATCAAAAATTATGGAAATAGGTAAATTTCCAGGTATTCAGTTTTACATTGCAGCCCTCAAGCATTGTCACACTAGATCAACAATAGTATAAATGCAAGATAGAACATAACACTAGCTCCAGCTCAATGATTTATATATCTTTTACAACCTCAAGTACTCTACAGGGAACAAAATTATTCTGAGATTGATGTAATATAGATTAGACTGCAGTCACAGCAAGGACACATGCACAGAATGTGTTCATGACCAAATGATTTTAGTCAAGTGAATCACTAATGTCTGGGACACTAGTCGTAAACCTCCTCCACTTCCTCCAGCTGTGTCACAGGATCCCTTAAATATTCTTGAGATTACGAGTGGATACAACAGGGTATTTTACGAGACTCTTGGATAGGTACATGAGCTTAGAAAAGTAGAGGGCTATAGGTAACTCTAGGTAATTTCTAAAGTAAGCACATGTTCAGTACAGCATTGTGGGCCAAAGGGCCTGTATTGTGTTGTAAGGTTTTTATGTTCTATTTTTCTATTATAAATTCAAAATCTCACCTGAAAACAACGCTGGAAATTCTGCACTTCTTTGGTGTTGCTCTGATCTGTCTGCTTAGATTTTGAGTTGATATATCCCAATCTGGGCTTGACCTACAAGTTCCTGATTTAGCATAAATTCTAAAGAGGCAAAACTTATTCAGTCCAGCTTTAGAATACTGATCATCAGTCAATATATCAGAGTACAAATAAGTGATGTTAAAAATAGTGGATGCACTCTTTTGATTTTGGATCAGCTCTTTCAGCATATTATCACACTATTTAAAGAGGAGGGGGAGAAGGCAAAATTATGGGGAAAATGCTGTAGTTCTGTAGACATGAAATAGTAAAGTATACGGAAAACATCAACAGCAAAGTCAAATGCATACTAAAGTATTTTGATCATTGGATTAAAGGTCCTTAAGTCCCGGCAACATGCTTGCAATCTTTCTCTATACTCATTCAATCTTATTGGTATTATTTCCTGTACGTAGATGATGAGAACTACACACAATACTCCAAATTTAGCCTCACCAATGGCATATACAACTTCAGCACATTATCCAACTCCTGTACTAAAAACTCTGATTTATTAAATGGAACCATTGAATATTGAAGATCAATGTGCCAAAAGCTGTCTTTATGACCCTATCTACCTGTGACACCACTTTCAAAGAGTTCGTAATAAGAGGGTCAAGTTGTGATAGCATTGGATAGAGAAGTAGGGAAATATTCAGGTGATCATGGCTGAAGGATACTTAGAGAAATATCTTCACCCAGAGTTTGATGAAATTGTGGAATTCTCTTCAACAGAAATAAAATTGAAGCCAAATCATTAAATTAAATTAAATCAAGGGGCTGGATATACCTATAATGCTTAAAATATCAAGGGATATAGGGAGAAAGCAGGAGGAGAGCAGTGAATCTAGATGATTGGTTCAGGAGTCTGATGATTATAGAGTCCAAAGGCCAACTCCTCCTAATTTCTAGGTTTTTATATTTCAATACTGATAATTATTTACATCTGTTTCCAGAAGTCAAAGAATCATTTCTGATTCCACATTCCTCTCACAGCAATATTCCTAGAGTCCCTGAAAATTTTTCTCATGAAACCTCTCCTGAAGTACCACCAGCAGAACAATAACATTCAAATGAGCATAAAGCTCTGTTTTCCTGATTGAAGCATGGTTCAGCCAGTCTTCCAATTACTAACACAAGAACATAATTCCTTCCCATAATGACATTTTTCTGATTGAAGGATCAGTCATCCATGAGAATTTAATTTGGTTGTTGGGCAGTTCTGTTTGGTACAGTCATTGAAGCAGATTTAACTAGAATTCAAATTACACAATTGCAAAGTACCTGATGTTTATGTATATCTGTAGGTAAATACATTAATTTGTGTTCAGATATTATAGTCTCAAAATCATACAGCAGCTAATTCATAAACATTTCAACAAAATAAATTTTCTGCTTTGACAGCTCCAAAATTTAAAACAAGTGGGGTGTATGATAGTGTAGAGGTTAGTGCATCACTTTACAGTGACAGTGTCCAGGGTCAAATTCCCACCACTGTCTATAAGGCATTTGTACGTTCTCCCCCAACCATGTGGGTTTCCTTTGAGTGCTCCGGTTTCCCACCAGATTCCAAAGAATTATGGGTTATTAGGATAATTGGTCACATGGGTGTAATTGGGTGGCATGGGATCCATGTGCTGCATCTCCAAATTAAGATTAAAATTAAATAAACTTTTCTATAAATATTTACAGCTGACATTTAATTTTTCACTCATATCCTCAAGTTATTTAATACATCTATCTCAGACTTGCCTCTTTCCTTTATCTTCTTCCTCAGTCTCCAATTCCTTTTGGCATTGTATCAATTCTAGAGTATATCCAGCAGATACTTATTCATCTCAACAGCATCCTGGGTAATTATTATTAATAAGTAATGATAATTGCCAGCAGTAATTCTGACACTACATTAAGGGATGTTGACTCTCAGTTCATCTGCGTGAAGCACAGTCATCACCATGCCTTCTCTGTAAAGATCATTAGCAGCGACAGGGAAGGGAATTAAGTTCTTATTCACATCCGATTGTACCAGCTCTATAACCAGAATGCTTGCTTCAATTATAGTTGACAAAATACTTTAGGAACAAATATAAATTACTGTATAAATTACACAAAGCACAAAATAGGATATGCTTATTATGTGAATATATACAGTATACTGTTTCAAGTCAGGTATGTCATTACTGATGCAAGGTTTCGACGCAAAATTTCCACCATCACTTTGCTGATAGATGCTGTCCAACCTACTGGGTTTCTTAAGAAGTTTATTTATTGCTCCAGATTGTAGTAGTCTCTTGTGTCTCAATTTCATTTTCCTTTCCTTTTTTTACACGTTATGACCTCCTGTGAAAATTCTATTTTGATGACATACTACATCTGTTTAAAGATTGTCATACATGCAAAAGGTGTTTGACAAGGTCCCTCACGGTAAGTTTATCATGAAGATTAAGATGCGTGAGATTCACAGTGAATTGCAGTTTGGATTCAGAATTGGTTTGCCCATAAAAGAAAGAGAATAATGGTGAAACGGTGTTATTCCAGATGGAGGTCTGTGACGAACGGTGTTCCACAAACATCACTGCTGAGACCTCCATTGTTTGTGATATATATAAATAACTCGCACAAAAATGTAAATGGGTGGGTTATTGAGTTTGCAGAAGGCACAAAAATTGTGGAGTTGTGGACAGTGATGAATGTTACTAAAGGATACAATAAGGTACAAACCAGTTACAGTTATGCGTGGGGAAATAGCAGACAGAGTTTAATACAGGCAAATGCAAGATGTTACACTTTGGGAGGTCAAATGGAAGTGAAAAGTATACAGTTAATGGCAGGATCCTTAACAGCTAATATACAGAGGGTTACTGTGGTCCAAGTCCATACCTCATTGAAAGTAGCAACGCAGGTAGATGGAATGGTAAATATAGCATATGGTGTGCTTGCCTTTGTCAATTGGGCATACTGCATGAGTCAGGAAGTCATTTTGCAGTTGTATAACAACTTTGGTTAAGCCACACTTCAATATTGTGTGCATTTCTAGTTGTCTTTTACAGGAAGGATGTGAAGACCTTAAAGAGGATGCTGCCTGGATTAAATGGTATTAGCTAGAAGGAGAGGTTGGACAGACCTGGATTGCTTACTCTGGAGCATCAGAGGCCACGGGGAGACCCTATAAAAGCTTATAAAATTATGACGGGTATAGATAGGGTAAATAGCTAGGATCTTTTATCCCCAGAGTGGAGATGTTGAATACTGGAGGGCATAGCTTTGAGGTAAGAGGGGAAGTTTTTCTGACACTACACCCGTTTGTAGTGTAAGCAGATATGATAGTGGATTAAGAGGCTTTTAGACAGGCATATGAATAAGCAGGAATTGTAGAATATGGATCAGACACAGCTACAAGGGATTAGTTGAATTTGGCATAATGGTCAGCACAGAGTGTACAGGAACAGACTGAAGAGCCTGTTCCTCCTGCACTGTACTGTTCTATGCTTTAAAAATTATATTTCATGCTGGTAGAGAGAACTGAATTTCATCAGTCACACTAGGATAGACTCAAAGCTCACTAAAGGATACTTCAGCTCACTGTTTTTCTTTATTTATTCATTCACAGTAGGTGGATATCTCTGATGTAAAATGCCCAAAATGTTGGAGGCAGCTAACAACCACTTTGCTGGGACTGGGATCACATATAGGTCAGTCAGGCTGTTTGTCTGACACCCAGCCCCAATCAAAGGACATTTGCGACCCGCCTAGTAGGCAGTAAAGGGGCTAAGGGTTTTCTACTATTTTTATTGGCACTTGTGTAAGAACGCAATTGTTCAACACAGAATAGCTCATTAATCACTGGAGAAAATTTGAATTTGATTCCCTCAGTTCAGGTTATTCCTCATCTTGAACTATTCATAGCTCAGAATGTGCCCGACCTCCAGACTTCTTTCAATGCTTCACAATAACTAGTCCTTGAATGTCAAGCACCTCAGGTGGAAAAGAAAAATTAAATTACAGCACTATGACAATTTTGCTTTCACTTGCTCAATAGCAGTAGAGATAAGGATGCCTCCAGGTGACATTTCCTTAACAGTTTTTGGCAGAAAGAAAATGGAGAAGACAAAATAGCAAGCTGTTCCTTGTGAGCCGATATGCTCTATTTGGCAAACCATAAATGGACATACAAAGAGATTAAGTCAGATATCTTCAAAAAAGAATTTTCCTAATAACAGTGGGATCAGTCCAGAGTCTTCAATTGGTGGCCCAGTGCTGCAGATGGTAAAGCTGCTGCCTCATAGTACCAGAGACCCAGGTTCAGTCCTGACCTCCAGTACTATTGGTGTGGAGTTCACATTTTTCCTATGACTGCATCAGTTTCCCCCCACATCCAAAAGAAGTACAAGCTGGCAGGTTAACTGCCTTTATACTTGCCCCCTAGTGTGTTGGTAGGTGGTAGAATCTGGGGAAATGTACAGCTGAAGAAAATGTGGGAAGAATAAAATTGGATTAGTATAAGTGGGTAGTTACTAATAAGTGTGAATTCAGAGGGCCAAAGTGCCTATTTAAAGTCATAGAGAACTTCCGCACAGAAGCAGGCTCTTTGGCCCATTTAGTCTGTGCCAACTTATTTTGTAAGTAGTCCCATCTATACACACCTGGACAACAACTCTCCATACCCCTCTCATCATTGCAGCTGTCCAAGCTTCTTTTAAATGCTGCAATTGAACCCACATCCACCACATCGGCTGGGAACTCATTCCACACTCTCAGCATCCCCCTCAAGGTCCCTTAAATAATTTACCTTTCACCTTAAATCTATGACCTCTAGTTCTAATCTCAGCCACACTTAGGGGAAAGAACTTGTAGGTATTTACTCTATCTTTACCCGTCATAACTTTGTATACCTCTGTAAGATATCCTCTTAATCTCCTACGCACTGGGGGATAAAGTCTGAACCCACTTATCCTTGCCCTATACTCAGGTCCTCAAGTCTTGGCAAAATCGTATAAATTTTCTCTGCACTCTTTCAAGCTTATGGATATCTTTCCTCTAGGTGGGTGTCCAGAACTGCACTCAGTACTCTAAATTCTGCCTCACCAACACCTTGTACAACTGCAACATAACATCCTGACTTCTGTGTTCAATGCTCTGATTTATAAGGTCAATGAGCCAAAAGCTCTCTCTATAATGCTATCTACCTGTTCACCACTTTTAAGGAATAATAGATCTGTAATTCCAGATCTCTATTGTACCGCACTCCTCAATGTCCTACTTTTCACTGTGCGAGTCCTACCTTAGCTTGTCCTCTCAAAGTGCAACACCTCACACTTATCTATATTAAATTCCATCCGCCATTTTTCACCCCATTTTTAAAGATTATCCAGACCACAGTGCCAGTTTTGATAGCCTTCGTCACTGTCCACTATGCCCCCAATCTTGGTGTCATCTGAAAATTTGCCGTTAATCACATCATCTAAAAAATTAATACGGATGACAAACATCAATGGACCCAGCATCAATCCCTGCACAGGCCTCCAGTCAGAGATCATCATACTATCATACTTCAGAAGTTGGTGGGTAAGCTGTCCTCACTGGGTCTCAACATCTCTCTATAACTGGATCCCGGACTTCTTGACAGAAAGATCGTAGTCAGTCAGTGTTGGCAGAAATATCTCTAGCTCCATCGTGCTGAGCACCGGCACTCCCCAGTGGTGTGTTATCAGTCCACTGCTGAGGCATGATGACATTGCTAAATCCAGTTCAAACCAAGTCATGAAGTTCAGTGATGACACAACAGTAATTATCCTCATTAACACAATGACGAAATGGCATACAGAGAGGAGGTAAAACAGTTGGTAGAATGTTACAAGCACAACAGCTTCTGTAACTTCTGTCTCAACATAGATAAGACCAAAGAGATGATAGTGGATCTTAGGAAGGTGCAGGCTAACCATTCTTCACATGGCTCCTCTGTGGAAAGATTAGGAGCACCAAGTTTCCGGGAGTACACATAATGGTTGATTTCACCTGGCCCTTCAGCATCAACTCTTTGGTCAAGAAAGCACAGCAACATTTCCACTTCCTGAGGACACTGAGGCAAGTGAGACTCTCCACCCCCCCCCCCCCAACCATTGTAACCAATTTTTACTGGAGCACCATGAAGAGTGCCCTGACCACCTGCATCACCATCTGGTGCAGAAACCACCAGACATCTGACCAAAAGTCCCTACAAAGGATTGCGAGGACTGCTGAGAGGATCATCAGGCTTCTCTTCTACCCATTAGAGATATTTCTCAGGAAAACCATGTTCACAGAGCTGTTAGCATTATCAGTGATTCCTCCCATCTGTCCAACAACCTCTTTGACCCACTACCACTAGGCAGATAGCACCGTAGCATGAGGACAAGAACTGTTAGAAAGGGAAACAGCTTCTTCCCCCAGGCCATAAGACTACTGAACACTCTGCCACCAATAACGTAATACTGTTTACTTTTTAACTTGTACTACATATGCACATTATTCATTAATTTATTTGTGGTAATATTATTTTATGTGTGTGAGTTATATATACTGTGTTGTGCACCTTGGTCCAGACCAAAGTTGCCTCATTTGGCGGTATACATGTGTATGGATGAATGACAATAAACTTGAACTTGAACCATTTAATACCACTCTCTGGTTTCTCCCGCTAAGCCAATCCTGAATCCGATTTATTACTTCATCGTGAATGCCAAGCGACTTCACCTTCTAGACTAGCCTCCCATGTGGGACTTTGTCAACGGCCTTCCAAAAGTACATGTAGACAACATCCATTGCCTTTCCTTCATCAATCCTCCCACAAACTTCTCAAAAAACTCTGTAAGATTGATTAGATATGACCTGTAACACACAAAGCCATATTGACTATCCCCAATCAGGCTCTGTCTATCCAAATGCATATATATCCTGTCCCTTAGAAACTTTCTAATAATTAACCTGCGCCTGGCAAGAGGCTCACCGGCCTGTAATTTCCGAATTTATTCTTAGAGCCTTTCTTAAGCAACAGAACAAGAATTGCTGTCTTTCAGTCCTCTGGCATCTCACCAGTGGCTAAAGAAGTTTTAATTACCAGGGCTCCTGCAATTTTTACACAAGCCTCCCACCAGGTCCTATGGGAGACCTTGACAGGCTCTATGAAATTATCAACACTAACTTGCCTGAAGATAGCAAATGCCTCCTCTTCTGTAATCTGGATATAGACCATGACCTCACTCCTCTTATGCTTCAGTTCTATAGACCCTGAGTTAGCCTCCCAAGTAAATGCAGATGCAAAACATTCATTTAAAATTTCCTCCATACATTTTCCTGTTATTAAAGACCATGTGGAGATAATATAATTTTTCCAAGTAGGTTAATGTGAAAGAAGGTAGATGGGAATGTAAATTGTGAGGAAGACATTAATAGATATGAATGAATGAATGAATGAACTGAATGAATTGACTTTATTTCTTACATCCTTCACATACATGAGGAGTAAAAATCTTTACGTTACATCTCCATCTAAATGTGCTATTTGCAATCATAGTAATTTATAATAATTTATAATAAATAGAGAGTCAATGTAATATAGAGTACACTCAAATCAGCCTGACCCGGATCTGGGCTGTACCCTCCAAATATACGGACCTGCCTCTCGGTTTTTTTGCACTACCTTACTTTCCATTTTCCTATTTTCTATTTATGATTTATAATATAATATTTTAATATTTACTAATTTTAACTATTTTTAATATTTTAAGTATTTATTATTTGTAATCTAGGGAGTGTGAAGCGCAGAATCAAATATCACTGTGGTGATTGTACGTTCTAGTACCAATTGTTTGGCGACAATAAAGTATAAAGTATAAGTATATGTCAATCAGTCTGATAGCCTGGTGGAAGAAGCTGTCCCGAAGCCTGTTGGTCCAGGCTTTAATGTTCTGATACCGATTCCTAGATGGTAGCATCTGGAACAGTTTGTGGTTGGGGTGACTCAGACCCCCAGTGATCCTTCGGGTCTTTTTTACTCACCTGTCTCTGTAAATGTCCTGAATAGTGGGAAGTTCACACCTCCAAATGTGCAGGGCTGTCCGCACCACTCTCTGCAAAGTCCTGCGATTGAGGGAATTACAGTTCCCATACCAGGCAGTGATGCAGCCAGTCGGGATGCTCTCAATTGTGCCTCTGTAGAAAATCCTTAGGATTTGGAAACTCATGCCAAACTTCTTCAATCGTGAGAGGTGAAAGAAGCGCTGTTTTTTTCACCACGCAGCCAGTATGTACAGACCACGTGAGATCCTTGGTGATGTGTATGCCGAGGAACTTAAAGCTGTTCACCTTCTCAACCCCAGATCCATTGATGTCAATAGGGGTTAGCCTGTCTCCATTCCTCCTGTAGTCCACAACCAGCTCCTTTGTTTTTGTGAAATTGATGGAGAGGTTGTTCTCTTGACACCTTTGTGTCAGGGTGATGACTTCTCTGTAGGCTGCCTTGCTATTATTTGAGATAAGGCCAATCAATGTAGTATTGGCCGCAAATTTAATTAACAGATTGGAGCTGTGGGTGGTGACACAGTCATGGAGAGGGCTTAGTGTGTTGCCCTTAAGTGCTAATCCTGTTATTTCCTCCCTTGAGAGGAGTAAAAGTGATAGGATTTAACCTGATACAGTTGTGTGATCTTCGAACGTATAATTTTTAGTTTTGGGTTACTTGTTTACTTTTTGTTTCTAAACTCTATCACAAAACCAGATTGGCAACAATGTCAGGCTGTGAGCTCACTCACCAACATTTCCAAGGCGCAGATGTAGTTTTCCTTTTGTTACTGTTGTCACTCCGTAAGGTTTAACAGCACCATGGTTTGTAAAATCAGACAGGGACATAGGTACATCTGGGGCATAGTCTGTACTTATGACGTCCAGCTCATGAGACACCTGGACTGCAGCGAGACCATGACGTAGCAAATACTGCAACAATAAGATTCATCGTTATCCTAATATATCCAAGTATATAAAACCTCAATTTATGCACTAAACATATGCAATGGGAGCTTAAATGAACCTACAAGCATTTCAACTTGTACTTTGCAGTCAGTGACTAATGAACAGCACCACTTGCTCATCTCACAAAACTTCTCAGGGGCTTACCAATAGAACTCTCAGTTATTAGAAGCACATTTCAATCTGGAACATATGTACAGAGCAGATGATATAGCCTTTACTAAACCAATTAGACTGAATTATTCATAATATGCTTAGATACACTCAGTAGTCTCTTTATTATGTACCTTCTGCTGCTTCAGCCCATTACTGTTCTAACACATGGTTACTTGAGTTAATGTTGCCCTTCTTGTCAGCTTGAACCAGCCTGACTGTTCTCCTCTGATCTTTCTCATTAACAAGGTGTTTCTGCCCACAGAAATGTCATTCACTGGATGCTACTTTTTTTGTTTTTTGGACCATTCTCTGTAAGGTCTAGAGACTGTTATGGATGAATATCCCAGGAGATCAGCAGTTTCTGAGATACTCAAAGCACCCCGTCTGGCATCAACAATCATTCCTCAGTCAGAGACACTTAGATCACTTTTTTCCCAATTCTGATGTTCAGTCTTGACCATGTCTGCTTGCTTTTGTGCACTGAGTTAGTGGTACATTAGATATCTGCATTTATGAACAGATGTATAGAGTACCCAATGAAGTGGCCAGTCAGTGCAAGTCTGAACCAGAAAGTGAAAGTTAGAACAGCAATGCAAACCACTAGGAGGTTTCAATAAGCTAAAAATAAAATACTGTTGGCTTCAATATATCTGTATCAATGTTTAGCAAAACCCTGTGCCCATTCATTAGGCTTTCACTCACAATTCTTCCTATCGGTCTGAAGCGCCTTTCTGAATTGTCCCTCCCCTCCAGCTTCAATCTCACCTTTTTTCTTTTAACCCAGAACATACACCAATTTCATTTTTGCAGCACCTTAATGTGAACACAAAATAATAATGCCAACCCATGTAAAGAGATATTAGGGTGTGCCCTAACCAGGATGAAGAAGTGTAGAGGTAAAGAGATTTACAGCTGTTATTCCAGAGTTTGGAAGTTTAGCAGCTGAAACTAATGGTGCAGCAATTAAATCTGGGAATGAGTTCACTGCTGATATAGGACTGGAGGAGTTGACAGAAGAGATTGATTTAAAATAACATTGAACTTTGAAAGGAAGAGTGACACAGTGTTACAGCTAATAGATCTCCTGTCTCACAGTCCTTCGGATCAATCCAAGCCTACAATGCTGTCAGTTATGTCTCCCTGTGACCCCAGGAGTACTTGTTTCCTCCTACATCCAACAGAAGTGTGTGCCGGTACATTTTAAGTCAATTAACCTGAGTATGTAAAATGAGTGGTATAATCTGATGGGATGAAAAACAAAATGGATTGGAATAAATAGGTAATTGATGATTGCTACAAGCTCAGTGGGCTGATTTTCAAGCTATCTGTCTCTATGACAAGGATGAAATCTTTACAAATAAAGTGCTACTTAACCAGAACCAGTGCAAGAACATCATGATAAGTGAACAGGATGATACAATTCTGAACATGGACAGCCAAGTTTTGGATGACTTCTAATTTGCAGACAGTAGAATGAGGTAGCAAAAACACAGAGAAGCATTTCTGCTGTAGATTTGCTGAGGTGGACAGAGCAGGATGAGGTATCAGGGCGAAAATGAACAAACACAGCAAAAAGTAATTTTACTGATGCTTATACTGAATTTTGCTAAATCAGAGCTGAACCCCCCTCCAAATTTATATTTTCTCTCTGCCCCAAATCGTCATAGTCAGACCATTGAAAGGCCGTCCTCCATTTTTCTGACGTTCAGTAGATATTTAATGAATAGGTGCTGCAAACTCAAACACTTCCTTGGTTTCAACACTGAGCCCTTGAATGACAATGCACTGCAAAGAAGCCTCAAGATTCACAGAGCAGCTCGGTGTTGACTTCAGGATTTCAGTTTTATACGTGCAGTTTTGAAGGTGGCTAACTGATTTTCCCTTCAATTTTTTGTACTGTTGATAAACTTGCTATTATTTTTAAGCACAATATTCAGACTAATATTAAATTCAAGAACACAGAACTTGAAACAGTACAACACAGGAGCAAGCTCTTTGGTTCACAGTGTTGTATCAAACTAATTATTCATTTTGACCCTGGAAATAAAGATAATGGCTGTCTATCTATGCCTCTAATAATCTTATAAACTTCTATCAGATCTACAAATGAATTCCTTCCATGAATTCCAATGCATTTATCCCAAAAATGAATAAAAATGACAGAATGGTCATATCAAAGTTTTAGCTGACATCATCAGATATTTTCTTTTAAAAATTTGCATATTAACATTCATTGTTTTGTTCTCTAGAGGTGCTTCCTCACCTGTTGAGAGTTCACGGCATTTTCTGTTTTATTTCACATTTCTAATAGCTACTTCTTAATCTCTGTTTTAATAATTTCTTAAATATATTACAAAGTTTTGAAAAAGAAAGAAAGACTTGCATTCCTTTGCCACCAATCTCACCTCAGGACACCTCACAGTGTGTTGTGGTCAATAAACTCAAACCCTTACAGAAAGTGATTATATCCTGATCATTATTCTTTGTAGTGACGTTGACTATTTGGGGTCATGAGAGAACTTACATGGAACATAGAACAGTAAAGTATAGGAACAGGTCTTTGCCTACCAAGGTAAGTTGGTTTATCATTATCACATGTACCGAGGTACAGTGAAAAACTTAGCTGCCAGGAATTCAAAAGCCTTTGATTTAATTAAATGCAAGAAAAGCAAGAGGTTGGACAAACATTGGTTGTTTTCCTTGGAGTGTCAGTGACTAAGACAAGACCTGATTGGAGGTATAGATAGGGCAGGGTCGCATAGAATTCCCTTTTTCCCCCAGAGCAGAAATATCGTTTACTAGAGAGCATAATTTTAAGGTGAGAGGGAAAGATTTTTTTAACATACAAAGTGGCAGGTGCCTGGAATGTACTGCCAGGGGAGGTGCTAAAAGCAAATACGGGTAATGACATTCAAGATAGACATGTGAGAAGGGATTAGTTCAATTTGGTGTCATGGCATGGACATCATGGCCAAATGGCCTGTTCCTGTGCCGTACTATTCTATATTCTAAATGGGGTCATGTTTCTGTGGACTAAAGTATACCCATCACATTCAAGCCACCTGGTCAGTAAAACAATAAGAGCTAATGGGTTGTTCTGGAAGCAGTAAAATCTGAAGCTTATGGATTCATTGTCCAATATGGCGAATTCCCAAAGCGAGCCTTACCTTGTGGTAGGCTCAGAAAATACCACTGCTAAGAATGAACCAAATTCCAAATTATTCAATTTTCAATAAAGTTGACAAAACCACGGAAAAAAAATTCCCATGTATTTTTACCATATCCTGCCAGCCTAGTATCTAATAGGGCTATTCTTACATGTACTTCCTCCTGTTCCCTTTCTCACTTTCTACATGACCTCCTGCGTTTGAACTTTAGTTCACTCCAGTCCACTTCTTTCTGATATACACTCTTAATTTTCACACAGCCATCACATTCAAAACTAGATAGAGAAGCTGTCGCATTGAAATGGAATGAACTGTTCAAAAGTAGCTAGATCTATTACTATGAATGTAAAATAATTTTAGAATTCTCAGCAGAACTACAGCACGTCCCATTAACTTTGGATATTTGCCTTTCTGAAGTGCTCTAGTGTGAACAGTAAATGTAGTTTTGTGTTTTTTGATGAATATTTTTACATAGTCCAATACTCAATTGGACATGTTTGTACAGCAGCATTGGCATCCTCCAGTGGTCCTGCTTTGTTCATCTTACCTTCAGGTCTACAGAAGCAGTGCCAATCAGAAGTAAGGATTCTGCATCCCAGACATCAATCTGCAACGTCTGCATTGCCAAATACTGAATAAACCACAAATGTTCACCATCCCTCAGAAGACTTGGCTCCACCATAAATTTCATCTCCAAACCTGGAGAATCTACAGTACACAGAAACGGGAAGAAGAAAAATTCAAGCAGATATTATACCTATTAAATTCAGGTGAAATTAAAGATAAAGACAGGTAATTGAATCACAATATGCACTTTTTAAATAAACTTCAACATCTAACATTTTAAGTGACTCCAGAAATACAGACTTCCTCCAGACACCTGAGGTGAAGGCCACACTGCCCGACTGTCTGGAGTAACGCACAAACGCAACAGAAACATTCCAGTGAAGAGCTTTAAAAAGCAGGAAATTTTTTAACGGGAGTCATTGATTGGAGTACTGCACAGACAACAGAACGTGTTCCCATGCAGGTCTGGCAAAGAGCTTTAGAAAGCCAGTCTCTATAAAAGAGAGGAACCGCCCAGCGGAGTGGTCATCGTGGGAGCGGTCGTCATCGGAGTAGTCTGAGTCAGAGTAGCGAAGCTTTGACTCAACAAGGCTTTGACAAGAACAGGTGGAGGCAAGGTAAGTGAGTAAGTTCATTCCTTATTTCTTATTTAACCCTTGAGAGAATAGGGGGTATGTCTACAGAGCTGGTGTTCCGTTCAGGGTGTCAGATGTGGGATTTCCAGGAGACTTCCAGCCTCCCCGATGGCCACAATCTGTGCCAGGTGCATTGAGATGCAGCTCCTTAGAGACCATATTAGGGGACTGAAGCTGCAGCTCGATGACATTTGGCTTATAGAGAAAGTGAAGCAGTGATAGACAAGAGCCACAGGGAGATAGTCACCCCAAGGCTGAAGGAGACAGATAAATGGGTGACTGTCAGGAGAGGGAAGGGAGAATGTTAGATGTAGAGAGCACCCCAATGGCTGTCTCCCTCAACAATAAGTACTTCATTTTGAGTATTGTTGGGAGCGATGACATACCTAGGGGAAGCAACAGTGGCCGTGCCTCTGGCACTGAGTCTGGCCCTGAGGCTCAGGAGGGTAGGGAATTGAAGAGGATGGCAGCAGTAATAGGGGATGCTGTAGTTAGGGGGACAGACAGACAATTCTGTGAATGCAAAAATGAAACACGGGTGGTAGTTTGCCTCCCAGGTGCCAGGTCTGTAATGTTTCTGAACACATCCACAATATTCTGAAAAGGGAGGGTGATGAGCCAGAAGTCATGATACATATTAGTACCAACAACTAGGTAGAAAAAGGGAGGAGGTCCTGAAAAATAGAATACAAGGAGTTAGGAAAGCAGCTGAGAAGTAGGACCTCAGTGGTAGTAATCTCAGTATTGCTGCCTGTGCCACACGGAAGTGAGGATAGGCATAGAATGAGGTGGCAGATAAATGTGTGGCAGAAGAATTGGAGCACGGAGCAGGGAGCAGGGATTCAGATTTCTGGATAACTGGAACCTCTTCTGGGGCAGGTGGGACAGGTACAAAGGGGATGGGCTGCAATTGAATCCAAGGGAGACCAATATCCTTGCCCGATTGGGCAGGTTTACTGGAGTTGTTGGGAGTGGTTTAAACTTATACAGCAGGGGGATGGGAGCCAATATGATAGAGCTGAAGATGAGCCAGCAGATTCACGAGGAGATGATGGGTGTAACGTGAAAGTAAGGAAGGACAAGCCAATGACTATATACAAATGCAGAGAGAGCAACAAGTTAAATTGTAGCACAGAGGCAAAGTTCAAAAGGGCGAAGGATACAGGAATGAAGGAGCTGTATTTAAATGTGCGTAGCTTTCGGAATAAGGCGGACAAACTTGTGGCGCAATTAGAGATCGGGCATCATTGAGTCATGGCTGAAGGAAGGCTATAGTTGGGAGCTTACCGTCAAATGATATACTTTGTATGGAAAGGACAGGCAGGAAGGCATAGGCGGTGGTGTGGCTCTGTTAGTAAGAGATGGAATTCCATCTTTAGAAAGAAGTGACACAGGGTCAGAGAATGTTGAATCTTTGTGGGTGGGGTTAAGAAATTGCAAGGGTAAAACAACCATAATGGGAATCAGATATAGGTCTCTAAATAGTAGCCAGGATGTGGGGTTGAGATTGCAAAAGGAGCTGGAAAAGACATGTAATAAGGGTAATGACACAATTATAATGGGGAATTTCATTATACAAGGGGATTGTGAAAATTAGGTTGGTGTCAGATCGCAAGAGAGGGAATTTGTTGAATGCCTATGAGATGGCTTTTCAGAACAGCTTGTGCTTGAGCCTACTCGGGGAAAGGCTATCTTAGATTGGGTGTTAATTAGGGAGCTTAATGTAAAGAAACCCTTAGGAGACAATGATCATAATATTAGTGAAGTCATACTACAATCTGAAAAAGCAAAGCATAAATCACATGCAGTCACATGTATCAGTATCGCAATGGAATAAAGGGAATTACAGAGGCATGAGAGAGGAGCTTGCCTAGGTGGATTGGAGGGGGATATTGGCAGGGATGCTGGCACAGCAGAGATAGCTGAGGTTTCTTGGAATAGTCACAAGGTGCAGGATATGTCCCACAGAAGAAGTTCTTAAATAGCAGGGGTAGGCAACCATAGCTGACAAGGGAAGTTACGGTCTGCATAAAAGCCAAGGAAGTGTACATAAGATAGCAAAAGTGAGTGGGAAATTGTATGATTGGAAAGCTCTTAAAATCGATCAAAAGGCATGAGAGCAAACTGGCCACTAATATAAAGCAGGGTACCAAAAGTTTTTCAGGTTTTTTTTAGCATGTTGCACCAGACAGTCAACCATTCTTGTCTGGCGCGTGGTGTCAGGATTGGTCTCCTTTCGGATTAACCGGGTCACGATATGAACATTCCTGACTCAACCTTTTTGTCACGAGGCCGAGTGGCTAGCTCGACGCTCAACTCCGCACGGATGGAAAGCGTGCTCGGGGGGTGGCCCGACTTGGATTCGAACTCGAGAGCCTTCGCTCCAGAGTCCGGCGCTGATGTCAGTTTTTCAGTTAATATAAACAGTAAAGGGGAAGTGAAAGTTGATATTGGTCCACTAGAAAATGATGCTGGTGAGGTATTGGTGGGGGGGACAAAGAAATGGCAAATGAGCTTAATGGGTACTTTGCATCTGTCCTCATTATGGAAGACAGTAGCAGTGTGCCAGAGGTCTGTGAGTGTCAGAGAGCACCATTGCTTTTACAAAGGGAAAAGTGCAAGGCAAACTCAAAGGTCTTATGGTGGATAAGTCACCTGGATCATATGGACTACATCCCAAGTCATGAGAGAGGTTGCTGAAGACATAATGGGTGCTTTGGTCATGATCTTTCAAGAATCACTTGAATCTCGGATGGTCCTGGAGGACTGGAAGATTGCAAATGTCACTGCAATCTTTAAGAAGGGAGGAAGGTCAAAGAAAGGAAATTATCGGCCAGTTAGCCTCACCCAAGTGATTGAAGAAGTGATGGAGTCTATTATTAAGGATGAGGTTTCAGGGTACTTGGAGACGAATGATAAAATAAGTCGAAGTCAGCATGGTTTCTGTAAAGGGAAGTCTTACCTGACAAATCTTTTAGGGTTTTTCAAGAAAGTAACAGGCAGGTTGGTTAAAGGAGAGACAGTGGATGTCATTTACTTGGATTTTCAGAAGGCATTTGTTAAGGTGCCACACATGAGGCAGCTTAACAAGATAAAACCCTATGGCATTAGAGAAAGGATACTGGCATGGATAGAGGAATAGCTGACAGGCAGGAGGCAGTGAGTAAAAGGGACCTTTTCTGGTTGGCTGCCGATGACTAGTGGTGTTCCTCAGGGGTCATTATTGGGACTACTACTTTTCACATTGTTTGTCAACGATTTGGAAAATGGAATTGATGGCTTTGAGGCAAAGTTTGCAGATGATACAAAGATAGGTGGAAGGGTAGATGGTGCTGAGGAAGCTCTGCGATTACAGCAGGCTTAGACAAATTGGAAGAATGGGTGAAAAAGTGGCAGATGCAATACAATGTTGGGAAATTAATGATAATGCATTTTGGTAGAAGGAACAATAGTGTAGACTATTATCTAAATGGGGAGGAGAAGGGACTTAGGAGTCCTCGTGCAAGAATCCCAGAAGGTTAATTTACAGGTTGGGTCTGTGGTAAAGAAGGCAAATGCAATGCTGGCATTTATTTCAAGGGAAACAGAATATAAAAGCAAGGAGATAATGAAGAAAGCCCTTAACTCCGAGTAGAGTCATCGGGACGCCATCATGATGGCTTTTTTTTTTAGCAGGCTTCCTTATTTTTACGAGGCTGAGTTGCTAGCTCAACACTCAACCCAGCATGGATGGAAAGCGTGCAAGGGAGCCAGCTGGAGCCTTCGCTCCAAAGTCCGGTGCTGATGCTACTACGCCACCAGCTGGTGTCCAAGGAGATAATGCTGTGCCTTTAGAAGATGCTGGTCAGGTCGCAATTAGAGTATTGTCAACAGTTTTGGGCCCCATGTCTCAGAAAGTATGTGTTGTCATTGGAGAGAGTCCAGAGGAGGTTAATAAGGATGATTCCGGAAATGAAGGGGTTAACATATGAGCTTTGGGCTTGTACTCACTGAAATTTAGAATAATACGTGGGAATCTCATTGAAACCTACTGAATGTGGAAAGGACTACATAGGATGGATGTGGAGAGGATGTTTCCTATGGTGAAGGTATCCAGAACTAAAGGGTACAGTCTCAAAATTGAGGAGCAACCTTTTAGAACAGAGGTGAAGAGGAATTTTTTTTTTAATCTGTGGAAGGCAGGTGTAAGGGGTTGAGTGGTATCTGGAATCAGCCTTGATGGAATGGTGAAACAGATGTGATGGGCTGAATGACCTAATTCTGCTCCTATGTCTTATGGTCTTATGGTTTGATTCCTCAAAGTTCTGACCATCCAGTCACAAAATCATTCGATCCTCAAAAGTCTCCCAGCTTATAAAATCTACAAATTCTCTACAAACTTTTCTCTTTGATGACCATCTAATCAGCCCATGCCCATACCCAAATGGTCTTTCAAAGTTCCCAATGAATGTCATGATTTGTACAGACCCCATCCCCCACCCCACTTATCTAAATGCTCGTCAAAAAAAATCCCAGTGTGGATAGGTGCATCAGAGTTCCATATCCAAAATAAACATTAGTATCCCCTCTGATCTATATTGTACACTGTTCTGGAAAACAACACCAAGTACTTTTAAAAATACAATTTTGTAAAAAGGTACTCTACAAACCATTATATAGAGGGCAGATGATGAGACAAAGGAAGTAAGTTCCATTTTTTAATAATCCTTCATGCATAGGTATCAGGTTTATTGATTTTTACAACTAGACACATAAAAAGAAAACTTCTGGAACCATGCCCAACATACATTAGTGCTAGAAAGTTTGTGAACCTTGTAAATTTTTTTCTATTCCTGCATAAATATAACCTAAAATGTGATCAGATCTTCATGCAAGTCTTAAAACTAGATAAAGAGAACCCAATTTAATAAGTAACACAAAAACATTATATTTGTTCATTGATTTATTGAGAAAAATGATCACAAACTTTCAAGCACCATTATAAATTGGAGCATTGCTTTGTCAAGCATCTCTGTTCCATCCTCCAATAGCAGAATTTTCTGATGGCCAACCATTTTAATTCCTATCCCCATTTCCTATCTGACATGTCTGCCCATGGCATCCTCTTTTGCCACAACGAGGCCAGTTTCAGGGTGGAGGAGCAACACCCCATATTCCATCTAGCTAGCCTCCAACCTGATGGCATGGACATTTGATTTCTTTTTTCCCTCACTGTTCCCTTGTCTTCTATTACCTACTCTAGCCTATTACTTCTTCTCCTCATCTGCCTATCACCTCCCCCTGATGTCCCTCCTTCTTTCCTTTCTTCTATGGTCCACTCTCCTATCAGATTCCTTCTTCTCCAGCCCTTTATCTTTCCCACCCACCTGGCTTCACCCATCACCTTCTAGCTAGTCCTCCCACCTTTTTTTCTGGCATCTTCCCCCTTGGATCCAAGTCCTGAACAAAAGTCTCAGCCTGAAACTTCGACTGTTTATTCATTTCCATAGATGCTGCATGACCTGCTGAGTTCCTCCAGCATTTTGTGTGCGTTGTTCAGGAACCATGTAAACCTATCATTGGTAATACTCGCTCCCAGCAAATGGAGAAAGGGCATCATGTGATTGATAACTGTGAGTATATGAATGAAGGAGGGCAGCAAGTGTAACATGGCACTTGTTCTGGATTCTACAACTATAAGGATGAATTGTACCTGTGATTGAGAGTTCAACACGGCCATATTCAGCTTCCGTGGATATTAGAGAAAATGAAGGAGATTAAAGCTAGTAAATGATATTCAACTTGGTATGAACAACAGAGGAAACCTTTTTTTCTGTGCTTAGCAAGGGATGGAATCTGAATTAAGAAAGCAGAAACCCAAAAGTTGTAACATCTGGTTTATTACTCAAGTGCTTGCAAATTAGTGTAGGATAAATGAGTTGGGAAGGGAAATAAGTGACTGAAGAAGTAATGAGTCACAGAGTGGTTTATCCCTTGTGACTGTTCACATAATACTTGCAGTAGAACCAAACTACCAGTCAAATTCTTAAGAAGCCAGTCACTGGGGGCGCTACTCAACTGCTCATAATGATGGTCAATGAAGTTCCATCCTATTCTCTTACTAATCTTAGCACTGATTCATCAGCTGACAGAAAATGTAACCCGGTTAATGAGGAAGATACAATGAACAACAAAAAGGTGATAGAACAGTAGGAGTTACCAACAGGTGAACAAAATAAAACTACTGAAGAAGAAAATCAAAATTTTTAAACAATTATATCATGAAAATATTTGGTGTCCTTAATCACTGGCAATGGCAGTTCAATGAAAATAATAGAAAGGTGGACAAGCTAAATGTCATTTTGTGTTAGTATATATAGGGCAGGGTTTTATTATCAGTGATGAAGTGACCGCTGAACTCTAAGAAAGCTGTCCATAATGATCACATAATCGTTGTGACATGAAATTGCCCACTTCCTAGTACACAGAACCGCTCAACAATTTGGCTTCAGTTCAGTGTTAGTTCGGGGAGGACTTTACTAAGGCTTAGATTCCTTCTGGATATCAGAAGAAGATGGCACCAGCAAACTATGTGACGTCCTGCAGATAGTTCACAAAACTTCTTCCTTCCAATATGATCCTGCCATTCTGGTGTGTAGAATATGTAACTTTCTCCTATAAAGCACAGATAAGTTGCAAACTATTGATACATTTAAAAAGAAGCTAAATGAGAACATGTGGGAGGAAAAAAACGGAACAATATTTTATTAATGCTAGTCAAAAAGATTGTGTCATGAGGAGCATAAATGCTGATGTGGATCTACTGAATGGCTTTTTTACGACAATGCTGAAGACATTTTGCAGTACTCACCAATATTACCAATCCCATTTTTACTTAAGGGTACAAGGATGAATGGCATGGAGTTTGATGTTCCTTTTCCTTTCATCTTCATGAGCTGCAGCTGCTGTGTTCTTACTGGTGAAAAGCGATAAAACTGAAAGGTGAAGTAGACTGATCTTGGATGATTACTTTCTGGAGGTACCCTGAAAAATATCAAATCTCAGAAAGCTTATTATGTCACAGTATTCCTCCAGTTGCAGTCTCCTGCACCTGTACAATCGTTATCCTCCATTCATTCTGCACATTAATTGATTAACTTGAAAGCAACTATTTTGCATGAAAAGTGCCAAAGACAACAGAAATATATAATTATCATTGGATCTGAGCAGGGAAAGCTATTTGTCCTCTGTTCTGTTTGCCTTTTCCTGTCATTTTCTATGGTCCAAAAGAGACAACTACCCCTACCTTGCCGAGGCACAGCGACAACTCGCGGATTCTTCCTCTTATTTACCCCTCGATCGTGACCCCACTAAGGAGCACCAGGCCATTGTCTCCCACACCATCACCGACTTTATCCGCCCAGGGGATATCCCATCCACTGCTATCAACCTTATTGTTCCCACACCCCGCACTTCCCATTTCTACCTCCTACCCAAGATCCACAAACCTGCCTGTCCTGGCAGAACTATTGTCTCAGCTTGCTCCTGCCCCACCTAATTCATTTCTGCATACCTCGACACGGTTTTATCCCACCTTGTTCAATTCCTTCCTACCTATGCTCGTGACACTTCTCACGCTCTTAAACTTTTCGATGATTTTAAGTTCCCTGGCCCCCACCGCTTTATTTTCACCATGGATGTCCAGTCCCTATATACTTCCATCCCCCACCAGGATGGTCTGAAAGCTCTACGTTTCTTTTTGTATTCCAGACCTAACCAGTTCCTCTCTACCACCACTCTGCTCCGTCTAGCGGAATTAGTCCTTACTCTTAATAATTTCTACTTTGGCTCCTCCCACTTCCTCCAAACTAAAGGTGTAGCTATGGGCACCCGTATGGGTCCTAGCTATACCTGCCTTTTTGTTGGCTTTGTGGAACAATCTACGCTCCAAACCTATTCTGGTATCTATCCCCCACTTTTCCTTCACTACACCGACCATTGCATTGGTGCTGCTTCCTGCACGCATGCTGAGCTCGTTGACTTCATTAACTTTGCCTCCAACTTTCACCTTGCCCTCAAGTTTATCTGGTCCATTTCCGACACCTCCCTCTCCTTTCTAGATCTTTCAGTCTCTATCTCTGGAGACAGCTTATCCACTGATGTCTACTATAAGCCTAGTGACTCTCACAGCTATCTGGACTATTCCTCTTCTCACCCTGTCTCTTGCAAAAATGTTATCCCCTTCTCACAATTCCTCCGTCTCCGCTGCATCTGCTCTCGGGATGAGGCTTTTCATTCCAGGACGACAGAGATGTCCTCCTTTTTTAAAGAAAGGGGCTTCCCTTCCTCCACTATCAACTCTGCCCTCAAACGCATCTCCCCCATTTCACGCACATCTGCTCTCACTCCATCTTCCCGCCACCCCACCAGGAATAGGGTTCCCCCTGTCCTCACCTACCACCCCACCAGCCTCCGGGTCCAACATATTATTCTCCGTAACTTCTGCCACCTCTAATGGGATCCCACCACTAAGCACATCTTTCCCTCCTCCCCCCCGCTTTCCGCAGGGACCGCTCCCTACACGACCCCCTTGTCCATTCGTCCCCCCCATCCCTCCCCACTGATCTCCCTCCTGGTACTTATCCTTGTAAGCAGAACAAGTGCTACACATGCCCTTACACTTCCTCCCTTACCACCATTCAGGGCCCCAGACAGTCCTTCCAGCTGAGGCAACACTTCACCTGTGAGTCGGCTGGGATGATATATTGCGTCTGGTGCTCCCGATGTGGCCTTCTATATATTGGCGAGACCTGACGCAGACTGGGAGACCGCTTTGCTGAACACCTACGCTCTGTCCGCCAGAGAAAGCAGGATCTCCCAGTGGCCACACATTTTAATTCCACGTCCTATTCCCATTCTGATATGTCTATCCACGGCCTCCTCTCCGGAAAAGATGAAGCCACACTCAGGTTGGAGGAACACCACCTTATCTTCCGTCTGGGTAGCCTCCAACCTGATGGTATGAACATTGACTTCTCAAACTTCCGCTAATGCCCCACCTCTCCCTCGTACCCCATCCGTTATTTATTTATATACACACATTCTTTTTCTCTCTCTCCTTTTTCTCCCTCTGTCCTTCTCACTATACCACTTACCCACCCTCTGGGTTTTCCCACCTTCCCCCTTTTCTTTCTCCCTGGGCCTCCTGTCCCATGATCCTCTCATATCCTTTTCGCCAATCAACTGTCCAGCTCTTGGCTCCATCCCTCCCCCTCCTGTCTTCTCCTATCATTTTGGATCTCCCCCTCCCCCTCCCACTTTCAAATCTCTTACTAGCTCTTCTCTTAGTTAGTCCTGACGAAGGGTCTCGGCCTGAAACGTTGACTGTACCTCTTCCTAGAGATGCGCCTGGCCTGCTGCGTTCACCAGCAACTTTGATGTGTGTCACCCTTCACATTCAAGGTTTTTGAACCTTTTTACAGATCTCAATTCCTCTACTTCTTGCAAATACTTCATTGAAAGTTAGTGCACATAATTCTCTTGACAAGATCTATTCTCTAACAATTAACTAATATATAGAATATGTTCTTTAGATTTGGGGAACACATATGCATTTAACAAGAAAATGCATCAGAACAGCTCTCAACCAAAAAGCTTCAAGTGAGCTCTTCAGTTCATTTCATTCCTTCAATATTTATGAGTTTGTTAGAGATTCCAGTTTATGTTTGAAGAACACTCATCATATGCAATTGAAATACAAGCTTTGAATTAACTGCTTGAACATGGACATGAGGAGAGACTGATTCTGAAATCTGGCAAAAAAATTATTTAAAGATCTTTAACAACCATCATTTGTGTGACAACAGAAAATGAGGAAAGAGAGAAATAAAACAAGCAATAGGTTTTACCTTTTAAATTCTTGAATAGATTTTTATCAACATTATTGTAGCTATGAGAAATTCAGGGTCAAGAATTATGGTTGTTACTCAAAGGGTAAGCGCTGAAATAGTTTCTGTGCTTTGTTAAGCAGTATATATCTTAGACTCTTTGAATCACAAAATGGACACACAAAGCTAATCCACAAACTGAATGCAACTACTGTGACATTAGGATACCAAAGAAAATAAAAACCGTGCTCACGGTTCCCTGAACTGGGGGGTGGGAGGGCCACAAAACCATCCAGAACTGTCATCTGCTGCTGCTAGAGGGAGAGTTTTAAGTACGAATGACATGCTTGAATCATTTGCCACTGAAAGTTGAATAAAGGAAATGTTTCTTCCTTGCATATGGTGAACACAATAATGCAGCAGTGATCAGCAAAATGAGATGTGGCACTGATCAATGGTAGTATCCTGAAATGATCCTGAATGATGGAAGCTGAACTCTACCTTTCTTTGTTATTGTCAACTCATTATGTTTTTGCTCTAAGCACTGCAATCTATGTACCATTCTGCTGTTTTGTTCTCATTCTTGTATTTATTGTTGTGCTTATTATTATCCTGTATACTATTTACACTATGAGCGTTGTGTAAACAAGGAATTTCATTGCACCCTGGTACCTATGACAATAAACTAATTTAACCTAACCACCTTGCACCTCAACAGATAACATTGGATTTGTGATAATAGGTCACAGATTTAAAGGAGTCAAAAATGTAGCTTGAGTGCTGGCCCTTAAACTAACATGGTTTCTGGGGATGCAGTGTTCATACTATATGGAACCAAAAGAGAAAACAGGACTCAGCTGGTGATGCAGCATCCAGCAGAGAGATACTTCAACGTTTCAAGTCAATGACTACTGATCAGAACTGGAGAAGTGAGAAAACATCTTATTTTAAGTTGCAGGAAGGGAAAGGTGGAAAGAACAAAGGGAATGTCTGTGATAGGTTACAGATCAGATGTATCTGTTAAACTATTACCTTAAATTTGGACAATTAGAGGCAGATGAAAAAAGGAACAAGAGAAGATTAGCTTTATTTTTCACATGTATATCAAAACATACGGTGAAATGTATTGTTTTACACCAATGAACAACCAAGTCCAAAGTGCACCATATTTCCGGTGCCAACACAGCATGCCAACAACTCACTAACCCCAAGTGTACAAGTGGGAGGAAACAGGAGTATACAGAGAAAGTCCACACATTCACGGGGGGGCCTTGCAGACAGCATTGGGAATCGAACTCTGAACAGCGATTGCTGGCACTGTAAACTGATTGCGTTAACCGCTACACTACCATGCTGCCCCCATCAAACTATCCAAGAACTGAACTATCTCAGATAGTCTCTGTCTCTTTTCCCTTCTGTGTCAGTCAAAACTTAAAGTGAAGGCTAACTGGAACTTTTTTGGTCTGCACACTATCACATACATAGTAAACATTAAGTAAAAGCTGGCTGTTCCATGAGTAAATAAGAACTGTCATTTTTCAGATCGACAAAGTTAAGAAAAAACAAACCAGAGGAAAAAATTGTGTACTGCTTAACTGTTCATACTGGAAAAAGTGCTATATTGAATGAAATTTCACTTAAAAGTCAGCAGCTGGATTTCCAGAAAAGTTTGCAAATTGCTCTACTTACAGTTAGGGCAATTTTCAGTTGTTCAGCACTATTTCACTTGGAGTTACCTGAATGAAGTTCTCGACCAAGTATGTGCATTATAACCCCGACAGCATTAAGTATAAATACTAACACTGAATCAAGTCAGTTGTATATATAATTAGATTATTTATAATTTAACATTGAAGTAACTACGTTTCATTTTTTTCAAAAATATCTTAAACTGTGTATCAAATCAATAACAAAATAAATAAATAATTTGAAGCCAATAACTGAAGAGAATGACTTTCAATATGTTTTATGGCTGTTTTAAGTGATAGAGATTTAAATGTTAATGTAGTTGGGGTTAGTAATGTTAAGTATCAATGAATAATGAGCAAACAATATTTAGTAGGGAAAACTATTTTTATCAATGCAACAGAAACTCTTGACACAAATTAGATCTCACAATTATCTGCAAACTGGAGATATTTTCCTTCGATTCAGAAGGAAATGCTAGTCCCTGAGGATTATATTGTCTTCAATACCAAGGTAAGAGCCTATGGTGTGGATGTATTTGACATCGAGAGGCAATTGCCAAAGAGGCAGGAAACAAACAGGTCATTAACAGGTTGACAAACTGTAACCAATGAGGTTACACAGGGATCGGTGCAGGGACTGCTACTTTTTACATTATTATCAGTGAGTTGGAGGATATTAAAACATGTATGCCAGATCTATGGGCCACACAAAAATATGTGGGAAGCTGAGTTACAAAAAGGATCCTGTTTACAGATAGACATTGATAAGTTAAGTGAGTAGACAAAAAGTTATTAAACGGAGAAAATGTGAAGTTATTCATTTAGGAAGGCAGGACACAATATTAGTTGAACAAAGAAAACCATATTTAAACTGTAGAAAACTACAGCACAGAGAGATTAGCAAGTGCTCATGCATGAAAGACAGATACCTGGTATACAGGTGCAGCAGGTAGTAGGGAAGGCTAATAGAATGTCAGCTCTTATTTCAACACATTGTATAAAAGTAAGGAAGTCTTAGTGCAGCTGCAAAAGATACTTGTGAGACCAGATCTTTATTACTGCCAAAAATGTTGATCCCTCATTTAAGAAACATACTATTTCATTTGTTTAGTGAAATTTCACTAGGGTGAACTTGGGGAAGGACGGGATGTCCTATGAGGAAATGTTAGTCCAGTCATTGAAAGTTAGGAGAACAATAGACAATGTAATTACAATGGCTATGATTCTTCAGGAGCTAAATAGGTGTTTCCTCTCATGTGAGTGTCCGGAACCAGGAAAGGCGTTCATTTAAGAAGGGTACATTCATTTAAGAGGGAAATGAGGAATTATTTTTTTCTCTCAGAGGGTTGTAAATCTTTGGAACTCACTGCTGTGAAGAGTACAGGGAAGAGACTTTGTATATATTTAAGGATGATATGGATAGATTTCTAATCAGTAAGGGATTGAGGGGTTACAGGGAAAAGGTTGGAACGTGGGTGCGAAGGAAGTTGGATCAGCTATGATTACTCTTAATGACAGAGCAAGTACAAGGACTTGAATAACCTAGTCCTGTTCCCACTTCATATAATGGGGCCTGAATCTGAAAGATACAAGGTGAAGCCTTAACATGTTGGTATCCTTATATTTTGCTGTGGTCCTTCATGAATGCTCAAAGAGCCCATCTGAGCTTTAATGTGCTTGTGCAATATCAATAAAATCAGAACCATGTATCAAATTTATTTAAAAACTCCTACTTTAACTTTGAATGACAGACTTGTCTCTAGAAATTGAAATAAAAAACTGTACTGAAGATTCAAGCTAAAGTGAAGCTGCATTAACATAATATCTCTGTGGCTTTAAGCCTTCCTAGACAGCTATAGCAAATTATCTACTTTTGAACTGCAATCACTGTAATTTTGGAAATCCAGTAGCCAATTTATGCATAGCAAACATTCACGAACTGTAAAATCAGAATCAGATTTACTACTGATGTCAAATGTCATGATATTTGTTGTTTTGCAGCAGCAGTACAGTGCATGACAAAAAAAATTACTACATTACAACAAGAGATAAAAAAGTATTGTGGGTGAGAAAAATAGTGAGGTAGTGTACATGGGTTCATGGACTGTTCAGAAATCTGATGGCAGGAGTGAAAAAGCTGCTCATAAAATGTTGAGTATATGTCTTTAGGCTCCTGTGAAGAGTGCACGTTCTGGATGATGAGGGTCCTTAATGACAGATGCTGTCTTCTTGAGGCACTACCTTTTGAAGATGTCCTCAACAGCGAAGAGGCTACTGCCCATGATGGACTTGGCTGAGTCTACACTCTCTGCAGCTTTTTTTCGATTACCCGCATTGGAGCTTCCATACCATGGTATATTTGTTGAAATTTACTAGAGTCTTTGGTGACACACCAAATCTTCATAAGACCGTAAGACACAAAAGCAGAATTAGGCCATTCGAACCATCCCGTCTTTTCCACAAACTCCTAATGAAGTACAGCTGCTGGCATGCCTTCTTCATGACTGCATCAATATGTTGGGTTCATGGATCCTCTGATATTGGCACCCTGGAACTTGAAGCTGCTCATCCTTTCTACTGCTAACTCCTCAATGAGGGTCTGGTGTGTGTTCCCCTAACTTGCCCTTCCTGAACCCCACAATCAATTCCTTGATCTTGCAAGTGACAGCACTCAATCTGCCAATGTATCTCACTCCTGTATTTTTCTTTGATATCATCTGAGATTCTACCAATAACAGTTGTGTCATTGGCAAATTTATAGATGGCATTTGAGCTGTGATGGGCACGTGGCCAAGTGGTTAAGGCGTTCATCTAGTGATCTGAAGGTCACTAGTTTGAGCCTCAGCTGTGGCAGCGTGTTTGTGTCCTTGAGCAAGGCACTTTACCACACATTGCTCTAGTGTCTGTGTGAGGAGTGGCACTCCACACAGACTTCCAATCTGCGCCTTACGAGGCATGAAAATACCCGATGCAGGCCTCATGGTCTGAGTCGACGTTCCCTCCCTCCTCCCCTGAGCTGTGCCTACCTACATAGTCATGAGTGTAGAGAGAGTATAGCAGTAGGCTAGTACATATCCTTGAGGTGCACCTGTGTTGAGTGGTAGCAAGGTTTTTAATTTTTTTAAATTTTTATTTAGAGACACAACACAGAATAGGTCCTTCTGGCCCTATGTGATGTACTGCCAACAACTCTCGATTTAACCCTAGCCTAATCACAGGATAACTTTCAATAACCAGTTAGCCTACAAACTGGTACACTTTTGGACTGTGGAGGAAACCAGAGCACCCAGAGGAAACCCATGCATTCCACAGGGAGGATGCACAAACTCCTTAAAGAGGATGCCAGGATTGAACACCAAACTTCGACACCCCGAGCTGTAATAACGCCACGCTAACGACTATGCTATCATGGTGCCCAAAGGTGGGGATGTTACTTCTGATCCACGCTGACTGTGGTCTCTTGGAGAAGAAGTCAATGATGAAGTTGCAGAGGGATATATTGAAGCCCAGTTGTTTTGAAGTTTGTTGATTAGCACTATGGGGGGTACGGTTTGAATGCTGAGCTAGGAAACTTTGTCACATGGGGTGAGCAGGATTATCTGCAGCTTAATGTGAAAAAGACTAAGGAGCTGGTGGTAGACCCGAGGAGAGCTAAGGCACCGGTGACCCCTGTTTCCATCCAGGGGGTCAGTGTGGACATGATGGAGGATTACAAATACCTGGGGATATGAACTGACAATAAACTGGACTGGTCAAAGAACACTGAGGCTGTCTACAAGAAGGGTCAGAGCCGTCTCTATTTCCTGAGGAGACTGAGGTCCTTTAACATCTGTCGGATGATGCTGAGGATGTTCTACGAGTCTGTGGTGGCCAGTGCTATCATGTTTGCTGTCGTGTGCTGGGGCAGCAGGCTGAGGGTAGCAGACACCAACAGAATCAACAAACTCATTCGTAAGGCCAGTGATGTTGTGGGGATGGAACTGGACTCTCTGATGGTGGTGTCTGAAAAGAGGATGCTGTCCAAGTTGCATGTCATCTTGGACAATTTCTCCCATCCACTACATAATGTACTGGTTGGGCACAGGAGTACATTCAGCCAGAGACTCATTTTACCGAGATGCAACACAGAGCGTCATAGGAAGTCATTCCTGCCTGTGGCCATCAAACTTTATAACTCCTCCCTTGGAGGGTCAGACACCCTGAGCCAATAGGCTAGTCCTGGACTTATTTCCTGGCATAATTTACATATTACTATTTAATTATATATGGTTTTATTACTATTTAATTATTTATGGTGCAACTGCAACGAAAACCAATTTCCCCCGGGATCAATAAAGTATGACTATGACTATGACTAAAATCAATAAACTCAGGCTGATGTAGGTGTTGCTGTTGTCCAAGTGGTCCAGGCTGAGTGATGAGCCAGTAAGATTGCTGTCGTACAATCTATGATTAGATTAATTGTTTTTGAAAATCAATAATCAGCAAATGCTGGAAATCTTATAAAAAACAGAGGAAATTTTGAAAACAAAAAGCATGTCAGACTGAGAGAAAAAAAGAACAGAATTGTTACAAGTAAGAGAGGGGCAGGCAGCAATGGATCAGAGATGACAGGCAAGGGTAAGTTTTCCCAGATGATCCTGATACTTTATACTTGATACTTTATTGTCGCCAAACAATTGATACTAGAAGGTACAGTCATCACAGCAATATTTGATTCTGCGATTCCCGTTCCCTGGATTACAACCAATAGTAAATATTAAAAATTTAAATTATAAATCATAAGTAGAAAATAGAAAAATGGAAAGTAAGGTAGTGCAAAAAAAAAACCGAGAGGCAGGTCCGGATATTTGGAGGGTACGTCCCAGATCCGGGTCAGGATCCGTTCAGCAGTCTTATCACAGATGGAAAGAAGCTGTTCCCAAATCTGGCCGTACGAGTCTTCAAGCTCCTGAGCCTTCTCCCGGAGGGAAGAGGGACGAAAAGTGTGTTGGCTGGGTGTCGTGTCCTTGATTATCCTGGCAGCACGGCTCCGACAGCGTGCGGTGTAAAGTGAGCCCAAGGACGGAAGATTGGTTTGTGTGATGTGCTGCGCTGTGTTCACGATCTTCTGCAGCTTCTTTCGGTCTTGGACAGGACAACTTCCATACCAGATTGTGATGCAGCCTAGAAGAATGCTTTCTACAGTGCATCTATAAAAATTAGTGAGGGTTTTAGGGGACAAGCCAAATTTCTTTAGTTTTCTCAGGAAATAAAGGCGCTGGCGGGCCTTCTTGGCAGTGGACTCTGCTTGATTGGACCAAGTCAGGTCATTTGTGATAATGAGAACAACTAGAAAGATACAGAAAAAATATATAAACAGTATGTGAAATGTAGTCAGATCTGTTGGTGAAACCTGAAATCTAAAGAAGAATGATTGATGAAGATAAAAACAATGCACCTTGACAAAGTTGATGAGGACTTCTAGTTTCATATAAGGGTAGGATACTTCTTTTGCTGAACGGTACTCATGAATTGGATATTTTTGTGGTTGCCTAAAAAGATTTAGCTTTTTGTTTATAATGATAGGTAATTAATTAAGTTCTCTAGCTACTGCTGAGTCATTTGAAAATGTCCCTTGAGTCATTAAGTCCACCACTTTGAACAATTCTTACCATTTAGTCCAAAGGCTAGAGATGCGACATTTGTCTGATAGGATATTACAAAAGCATTGAATTATATGGAATACTAGTACATTACAATTATGTTATGAAAGTCAGTGAATGTCTCTACCTAAGGTAATAGTTATTGATTAGTCTGGTTTCCCCATCACTCCAAATGTTACCTGCTGAAAGCCAGGAATTGCAGAATTATTTCGTTGCACTGAAGATGGTCTGCTTCTTCCATCTGCAGATTAATGCCTGGAAGGTTATCTGAATCAATCACTACTGCCAGCTCATTATTGTCAGCTCGGATCTCAGGGAAGCCAAATGCATGCATCTGTGCCAAAGCTGCCCTTGAAGTCACAGTTGTCCTATGAATCAAATGCAGCAAATCATTATGTATTAAAGTAGGCAGTGCCTATTTGCATGGAACTTGAATTTAAATTCATTACACCAAGAAAGGTAAAGGTCTCCTTTTACATGAGGAAATCTGCAGATGCTGGAAATTCAAGCAACACACACAAAATGCTGTCAAGATGAAGCCACACTCAGGCTGGAGGAACAACACCTTGTATTCCGTCTGGGTAGCTTCCAACCTGATGGCATGAACATTGATTTCTCCAACTTCCGTTAATGCCCCTCCTCCCCTTCTTACCCCACCCCTTATTTATTTATTAATTTATTTGCTTTTTTTTCCCCCTTTTCTTTTTTTCTCTCTCTGTCACTTTCACAGTAACTCCTTGCCTGCTCTTCATCTTCCTCTGGTGCTCCCCTCCCCCTTTCTTTCTCCCCATTCCTCCCATCCCATGATCCTCTCCCTTCTCCAGCTCTGTATCCCTTTTGCCAATCAACTTTCCAGTTCTTAGCTTCATCCCCCCCCCTCCTGTCTTCTCCTATCATTTCCGATCTCCTCCTCCCCCTTCCGTTTTCAAATCTCTTACTATCTCTTCTTTCAGTTAGTCCTGATGAAGGGTCTCAGCCCGAAATGTCGACTGTACCTCTTCCTATAGATGCTGCCTGGCCTGCTGTGTTCCACCAGCATTTTGTGTGTGTTACAAGGTCTCCTTTTAAGTATCTTCACCTAAATAAGTTCTAGAAAAAATACGCATGAAACTGATTTGGAGTACTGTTATTACTATGGCTGATCTGGCAGTAAATAAGATTATAGTCATACATTCACTGTGAATCATATCTCACTGATACAATGTTTCAGTATTTCATTCAGTCATTAGCATGTAATACAAGGCTAATTTTTAGTGAGGAGTTTATTTGGGTACAAAGTCATCATGAAAGAGCAACCCTTTAAAGGAACTATGAACACAAATAATGGATAGGCATTTGTGAGAATAGGCAAGATCAATTAAAAAAATCAGACACAATTCAGATATTGTATTGATTTGTAGGAGAAAACTTGCTCATGATCTTTTTTTTAAGTCAAACAATAATAACAGCACTTTATCTGGAAAAGCACAAGTGACATCTGCATTTTTATTAATTGAAGCCTATTTGTATTGTGTAAGAATAGTAGAAGTTAAAAGTCCACAAAACCCAGCCCATGCAACAATTGAAAAGCCTGCTATTTTATATATTAAGCTTTATTTTACTAAAGAGTATTAATTTTTTTTACATTTTGGAATATATTACATCAGAAAAGCAGAAATAATTCTCCTTTACAAACTTGCTCGTGTGTAACTTATATATGCTCTCCCATTTTCTCCTACCAATGTTACTAGTTTCCTACTGAAATACGGTAGGGTGAATGAATCTTGCTGACTGGAACCTCTGGTTCCAGCTGTAGCCACCAGCCTTTAAAATTCCACATGACTACTGAGTGAATGTATTGTATTTGGGCTCCCAAGTGAAGCATAGTCATGCTGGGATTCCTACTACTATGCTGGGGAATCATTTGTCAGATTGTATATCAGGTAAAATACAATATAGGATCAATTTCAATGTAGTTTCCAGGTGTTCCCATTGTGCCTAAATTCTTTGCCCTTTTTGGGGACTGAGATCATGTCTTTAGGAGAGCCTAGTTGAGAAATTGCCTTGTAGATGATGAAAAGACTGAAATATCAGGAACTGCATCAATTGTCTCAAAAGGCCAGCTTCTGATCTGCTTATTGTCACAGTATTTTACAGTACGTCTATGACAAGTTCAGTGAATTTCTTGTTAACGGTTATTCCCAGGACTTTGATAGTGAGTCAATAACGATAATGCTAATGAACATTAAGGGTAGATAGACATTTTCTTAGAAATGCTCATTGCCTAAGATTTCTATGACACAACAGCTACTCTGTGTAAATAATTCATCAAGTGATTGCACTAGACTGTAATAGACATACATTTTTTTAACATCTGCTGGCACAGCTAATTCTTTAGCTGTGCAGGCTGAACCCACTTCCTTTGTCCTCCCCAGCTGAATTGGCAGGGACACATGCCTTCAATTTTTAAATAACTCAATCCGGGATCAGGTCAGAGAAGCATTTTTGAGGTGGGCAAAGGTACTGAAGTCCTGAAAGTGTTACCAATGGATATTTGGCCCAAAAAGAATATTTTGAAGAACTACATGATCAGACTCCTCCTTGTAAATGTTTTAAATTAGATTACAATCACTAGGTATAACTTATAATTAAACACTCTTATGACACATTCTAATGCATTGGATATTTTGCTCTAAACAAACATCTGAAAGTCTTGAATATCAGACTTTATCATTATTGTCACTGACATTCTCCAACTCTGTGTACACTAATAATTTGGAAGCAATAAATTCACCATCAGAATCAAATCCCTATGCTATATATACACAACAGCACTCTGAAAGCTTTACAATTCTTGATCCAATCTGATACGAGTTACACACTACTATTAATTAATCCACCCACTTACGTGGTTCAGACATTTTTGACTGCTATCAGACAGCTCATTGTGAACAATAATTTAATTACTACTTGCAGCTTCCAGCATGCATCTTATGAGTGCCATATAAAAAGACAGACTTAGGAAAGATTGCTGAAACTCTGCATCCATAAATGCCCGACAATTATTTTATCTTCACCATTGCTTCACTTGAAACTGTTAATCAAATTTACCATTTACTCTGAAGCTTTAGTCTTTTTGAAAACACTTACAAAAAAAATTAACAACAAAAAATTATCCACCAGATAACCAGTGCTTATCATAAAAAGAAAAAAAATGCTGGAACAATCAGCAGGTCAGGCTGCATCTGTGGGAAGAAATGGAACTAGCCTTTCAGGATAAAGACCTTTCTTTTTTTTTAATTTTATTTTTATTTGGATAAGAAATTCACAAGTATCAGGTACTTTTTTCACACGTATAACCTTTTCCATTTTTTTATATGTATAAAACTATAATTATTTATACATTCTTAAGTACACATTGAGATGATATAAAAGGAAATTAGACACTTAAATAGATAATTATGTACAGTGGTAATTCTAATCTATTAGGATAAGTAATGGTATTAGTTGTTAAGAAAAATAGTAATAATAGTTTCCATATATCTCTTCTGGACCATTTCTACTGGTCCAAAATGTTGTATGTAAGCCTATGTAACAACCATTGTAGGTGTTTATATCCTAATTTGTTCATGCTTGCTCCTGCCCCCAGACATAATTATCCAATCTCTATGTACTTATTTACTTAATTTTATCATTTTTTATCCCTTTCCCAAATCTTTTCCTTTACTTGTATTAATTCTCTATTTTCCAAAAGAAAACAAAAAACGGTAAACATTTAGACTAGGGGTGCTTATGTTAGCAATATTACTGTGTTGATGAGAAGAGCAGTATAAATCATTAGGAGAGTCATCTAAAGTCTGCTTGCATTGGGGTTATATATTCAATCCATTTATTCCAGAGTTGATAAAATTTTTCTTTTTGAATTCTCAGGGAGTAAGTCAACTTCTCCATTTTAAATATTTCCAAGATAATTTCGTGCCAATCTTCTAATGTAGGCGGTATTGGATTTAGCCACTTTCTAGTGATTGATTTCTTACTTGCCGCTAAGAGGGCCTGCAGCAACTTTATATCTTCCTTCTGTTCAAGAAACAATACATGCCCCAAATAGAGCGTCTCAAAGTTCAGAGTTATCTGGGACCTAAGTACCTTAACTAATGTTCTGTGAATACCTTCCCAATATATACTTAATTTAGGGCAATCCCAGAAAATATGAAAATGATTTGCCTCCTTGGAGCCGCACCTTCTCCAACACGTCATGTTTGTATCTTTATATTTTTCCTGATATGGGGTCTTGAAGTATCTTATAATATTTTGGATAAAGACCTTTCATCAGAATTTGGAAAGTCTAAATAAGTTAAGATTCAGAGAGGGTGGTACTTCTGATTCATTGACTGCATAACCTGATTTACACCTTACATCTATGGCTCACTGAGTATTACGGCTTTGGACATAGCGCCACTCCCCCAGCCTTCCTGCAAGTTAACAGATTTCTTCTACCTCCATCTCAGTTGTAGTAAAAGATCTTTGAACTGAACTATTAGCTGTTTTTCTTTCTACAGATGTAGCCAGACCTGCTGAGGACATCCACCATTATCTGTTCTGATTTTAGATTGCCAGGAGGTGTGTTTTTGTTTCATTTTTAACCTGTGTTTACCAGTTCACTTGTAACTTTATTCTTCATTCAGTCACAACTGAACTGATTAACACTATTTAAAAATTAAATTAAATCACAGGCCCTGGAAACCTGGAGGAAGTATTGTAGAGGCGTGGATGCTTCAAGAAACTCCATCAGGCGATGCCAGTTCAGTGCCACCCATGTTGGAACGGCTGTGGATGAGATGCCAGATGAAGGTTGATCCACATAACTACATAAGGAGAACCCAATTAAACAAATGACACAAAAAATTATACTTGTTTATTTATTTATTGAGACGAATGATTGAATATTACATGTATTTGTTGGAAAAAGTATGTGAACCTCTGGAATAAAGCCTTCTACAAAAGCTATTTGGAGTCAGGTGTTCCAATCAATGAGATGAGATTGGAGGTGTGGGTTGTAGAGGTGCTCTGCCCTATAAAAGAGACACACAAAGTCAGGTTACTGACAGAGCCTGCTCTTCTCAAGAATGATCTGTTTATGTGCACCATGTCTCACAACAACTTACAGAGAAAAACTGTAGAGATGCATAAAGCTGGAAAAAACTACAAAAGCATTTCTAAAGACCTGAGTGGTCATCAGTCCATGTTCAGAGAAACTGTCTACAAACGAAGGAAGCTCAGTACTGTTGCTACTCTCCCTAGGAATGCACAACCTGCAAAGATCACGCCAAGAGCACAATACTGAAGGAGGTGAAAAACAACCCACGGGTAACAGCAAAAGACCTGCAGAAATCTCTAGAACTGGCTAAAGTTTCTTTTCATGTGTTCATTATAAGAAAAACACTGAATAAGAATGGTGTTCAAGGAAGGACACCAGGGAGGAAACCATTGTTCTCAAAAACAAACATTACTGCACATCTCAATTTTGCAAAAGACCACCTAGATGTTCTACAATGCTTCTGGAACAATGTTTTGTGGATAAAAACCCAGAAATCCTACAGCACAATACAGGCCCTTCGGCCGACATAGCTGTGCCAAACATGTCCTTGCCTGAGAAATTACTTAGGGTTACCCATAGCCCTCTATTTTTCTGAGCTCCATATACCTGTCCAGGATGTAGAGAATAGAGCAGTCGGCAAAGTACACATCCTTGAGGTACACCAGTGTTGACTGGCAGCAAGGAAATGATGTTAAATCTGTTCTACACTTACTGGAGAATGTCCACCACCACCACCATTGCTGGCATACCATTCCACACACTCACCACTCTCTGCGTAAAAAACTTACCCCGACATCTCCTCTGCACCTACTTCCAAGCACCTTAAAACTGTGCCCTCTCATGCTAGTCATTTCAGCCCTGGGAAAAAGCCTCTAACAATCCACACGATCAATGCTTCTCATCATCTTATACACCTCTATCAGGTCACCTCTCATCCTCCGTTGCTCCAAGGAAAAAAGGCAAAGTTCACTTAACCTATTCTCATAAGACATGCTCCCCAATGCAGGCAACATCCTTGTAAACGCAAACACGAGGAATTCTGCAGATGCTGGAAATTCAAGCAACACACATCAAGGTTGCTGGTGAACGCAGCAGGCCAGGCAGCATCTCCAGGAAGAGATACAGTCAACGTTTCGGGCCGAGACCCTTCGTCACCTGAGGACTGGGAGAAATTCAGAGTCCAGCAGAGGAGGACAAAGGGCTTAATTAGGAAAGGAAAAAGAGATTATGAGAGAAAACTGGCAGGGAACATAAAAACTGACTGTAAAAGCTTTTATAGATATGTGAAAAGAAAAAGACTGGTTAGGACAAATGTAGGTCCCTTACAGACAGAAACAGGTGAATTGATTATGGGGAACAAGGACATAGTAGACCAATTGAGTAACTACTTTGGTTCTGTCTTCACTAAGGAGGACATAAATAATCTTCCGGAAATAGTAGGGGACAGAGGGTCTAGTGAGATGGAGGAACTGAGGGAAATACATGTTAGTAGGGAAGTGGTGTTAGGTAAATTGAAGGGATTAAAGGCAGATAAATCTCCAGGGCCAGATGATCTGCATCCCAGAGTGCTTAAGGAAGTAGCCCAAGAAATAGTGGATGCATTAGTGATAATTTTTCAAAACCCTTTAGATTCTGGACTAGTTCCTGAGGATTGGAGGGTGGCTAATGTAACCCCACTTTTTAAAAAAGGAGGGAGAGAGAAACCGGGGAATTATAGACCGGTCAGCCTAACATTGGTGGTGGGGAAAATACTAGAGTCAGTTATCAAAGATGTGATAACAGCACATTTGGAAAGTGGTGAAATCATCAGACAAAGTCAGCATGGATTTGTGAAGGGAAAATCATGTCTGACGAATCTCATAGAATTTTTTGAGGGTGTAACTCGTAGAGTGGATAGGGGAGAACCAGTGGATGTGGTATATTTGGATTTTTAAAAGGCTTTTGACAAGGTCCCACACAGGAGATTAGTGTGCAAACTTAAAGCACACGGTGTTGGGGTTATGGTATTGATGTGGATAGAGAATTAGTTGGCAGACAGGAAGCAAAGAGTGGGAATAAACGGGACCTTTTCAGAATGGCAGGCAGTGACTAGTGGGGTACCTCAAGGCTTAGTGCTGGGACCCCAGTCGTTTACAATATATGTTAATGACTTAGACGAGGGAATTAAATGCAGCATCTCAAAGTTTGCGGATGACACAAAGCTGGGCGGCAGTGTTAGCTGTGAGGAGGATGCTAAGAGGATGCAGGGTGACTTGGATAGGTTAGGTGAGTGGGCAAATTCATGGCAGATGCAATTTAATGTGGATAAATGTGAGGTTATCCACTTTGGTGGCAAAAACAGGAAAACAGATAATAATCTGTGGTGGCTGATTAGGAAAAGGGGAGGTGCAACGAGACCTGGGTGTCATTATACACCAGTCATTGAAAGTGGGCATGCAGGTACAGCAGGTGGTGAAAAAGGGGAATAGTATGCTGGCATTCATAGCAAGAGGATTCCAGTACAGGAGCAGGGAGGTACTACTGCAGTTGTACAAGGCCTTGGTGAGACCACACCTGGAGTATTGTGTGCAGTTTTGGTCCCCTAATCTGAGGAAAGACATTCTTGCCATAGAGGGAGTACAAAGAAGGTTCACCAGATTGATTCCTGGGACAGCAGGACTTTCATATGATGAAAGACTGGATCGGCTAGGCTAATACTTGTGGAATTTAGAAGATTGAGGGGGGATCTTATTGAAGCATATAAAATCCTAAAGGGATTGGACAGGCTAGACGCAGGAAGATTGTTCCCGATGTTGGGGAAGTCCAGAACGAGGGGTCACAGTTTGAGGATAAAGGGGAAGCCTTTTAGGACTGAGATTAGGAAAAATTTCTTCACACAGAGTGGTGAATCTGTGGAATTCTCTGCCACAGAAAACAGTTGAGGCCAGTTCATTGGCTATATTTAAGAGAGAGTTAGATATGGCCCTTGTGGCTAAAGGGATCGGGGGTATGGAGGGAAGGCAGGTACAGGGTTCTGAGTTGGATGATCAGCCATGATCATACTGAATGGCAGTGCAGGCTCGATGGGCCGATTGGCTTACTCCTGCACCTATTTTCTATGTTTCTATGTAAGACACAACCTGCCTTTCACAAAGCCATGCTGACTATTCACAATCATATTATGCCTCTCCAAATGTTCATAGATGAGACAAAAGTTTAATTTCTTGGCAGTAAAGCATATTGCTGTGTTTGGAGAAGAAGAGGCACTGCATACCAACACTAAAACTCCGTGTGTAGCATGGTGGAAGTAGCATCGTGGTTTGGGACTGTTTTGCTGCCTCAGGGCCTAGACAGCTTGCAATCCTTAAGGGAAGAATGAATTCAAAATTATATCAAGACCTTTTACAGGAGAATGTCAGGATAGTAGTTCATCACATGAAGCTTAATAGCAGTTGGGTAACATAACAAGACAATGACCTGAAAGACAAGAGTCAATCAACAACAGAAGAGTTTAAGAAGAATATTTGTGTTCTGGAATAGCCGAGTCAAAGTCCTGACCTTACTCCTATAGAAATGTTGTGAAAGGACCTGAAGCCAGTTGTTCCTGCAAGGAAGCCAACCAACATCCCAGAGTTGAAGTGGTTTTGTAAGGAGGAATGGCCTAAAATTCCTCCAAGCCGATGTGCAGGACTGATCAAGTACCAGAAACGCTCGGTTGAAGTTATTGCTGTACAAGGGAGTCGCAACAGTTACTGAAAGCAAAGGTTCAGATACTTTTTCCAACAAATACATGTAATATTTGATCATTTTGCTCAATAAATAAATGAACAAGTATAATGTTTTGTCTTATTTATTTAATTAGGTTCACTTTATCTAGTTTTAGGACTTACGTGAAGATCTGATAACACTTTAGTGCATATTTATGCAGAAATAGAGAAAATTACGCATAGTTCACAAACTTTCTAGCACCACTGTATATATTTCTCTTTCCTTAGTACCATACTCTTCCAATTTCTCTCACCATTATCTATGTGGTAATTGTTAAAAGCGTTCTAAAACATACGTATCAAATCCATTAAAGTTTATCAGTATAATATCACCAACTCATGGAACTGTCAGATTTTTAATATGCATTGTCATCCTTTTCGAAATCTATATTAAATGGCTAATGATCTATCTCATGTTAAAACATTTTAGAAAGCTGACATAGAAATACATTGTTTTAGGGGCAAAATACTATTAACATTAAAAACTCATCTCCAAAACAGGTTGTTCAACATTCCAGAAAAATCTTGACAACCATTTGTACTGACCAATAAACATTAGAATTACGTCAATAATATCCAAAACTTCAAAACAAATTAAAAAGACCCCTTGCAGGTAAATAATAAGACAGTCTAAAAATTGGATCTACTAGAACTTAAATTTTTAGTGTTTAAATTGTACACAAAAACAATATAACCTGCACTGATCACATCAGTGATCACACTGGGATGAAATGACACTTTGCAATTAACTAGACTAGGCACTTCTATTCATAACTCACCTTCTTGGTTTTCCTCCATTGGATGCACTTTATGCATTTCCTCCCTTTTCAACATAAATTGGAGCTACAACCTTGCTGAACTGTTCTTAGTGCTACCTGGAATACACCGCATCTCTTTATTGCATTTGTATTTGGAGAGACACTACTGACGTCAGACCAGACTATAAAGCTTCGAAACAAACTGCTCAATCATGTTTATATACTGTGTGAAAACTTATAATAAGCGTTCTTTCCATCATTTAGCTGTTGGGATACTCCAATACTGTTAGGTTCAGTATGGCTACTTCAACTTCCAATTATTTACTACAGGATCTTTCTAAATGTTACAGGAACAGCTCACAGCACAGCAGTGACTATTATACCCTCAAGAGGTTATCCAAGTATACTTACAGAGAGATTAGTTTACATACTTTGATTTCAGTGATGACAATGTAGCATCAGACACAGGAATTTACATAGGGTGCCACCTAATGCACTCCCAATAATAACCAAGATATTTTCATCAACAAGAAAGCTTTCCCCTTCCTCAAATCCAGGTACTTGTGGATAATCTTGATTTTTTGATGGTGAATGCCATGTTTCCAGAAAGCATATATAATGCATTCACCCTCAAGAAGTCCACACCACTGGATATTTTCTACAACCAACATTGCCCAGAGACATGGATCTTGGGGTCAATGTTCCCCAATGTTCTAATTTGTAATGACCAGTGTGCGCAAAAATCTTGTCCCGGGCAATTTTTTTGCCCAGTGACAACAACATGTGTGCACAGAATCTTATACATAGACATATTCATTTTAACAGCTAGCAAAATACTATCAATAAGAACTTTGATCTCATCTGGGTTTGATCATTTTCATTCTCATTCATCTGCATTCTTACAAAACATACGCAGCAGGCTTGTAGTGGGTGATGAAGGATTTTCTCGCTGGAGCTTTTGCACACGGTCCATATGTGATTTGCTTGGTAAATGACACTTTAAAAAGTCAACTTTCCAAATACCACCCAACTTCTTCCCACTTACAAATTCTCCAGCAACTTTTGCATTGCAACAATACACGCAGGTAACAACAGTTTCTGCATTGTACATTAATATTTCTCGTAGCTGCATGTTCCTGACCTCATGTGCTTTCAGATTTCATTAAGCTACTCCACTTGAAATGAACTGGCAGTTCTTTTGCGCTTCACATCCTTTGTTTCTTTGGAATTTGGCATAATGAATTTCTTCAATAAAAACACTGTAAGTAAGCCAGTTCTAAAATCCACAGACAAATCATCACAAACTCCACAACGTCAACACCATCCACCTCAGAAACCAGAAAAGGAAATTTGATGGTGTACAATTGTGAAATATACTTAATATGGCAACGAGGAACAGGGTGACAACATTTTGTGTGCAATTTAAGTTCCTTTGTGCATTAGTAGCAAAAGATGTGTGCACGTACACACCTTGGATGGATGTTGCCTAGAGTTCATGGATATCCTTTACGCCCCAGTTGCTCACTCCAATGTGATTTCTAACTACAGCTCCAAGTGCTAGAACAGTGAAGGTGCCATCGGTTTTCTGAAAATAACTATTAATCCAGATGTCACCTGCATTAAATAGCCAGTGCGTGAGGAGGATCATCTTCCCAACAGATTGAGAGTAGGAGCCATTGACCACATGGGATGTAGGGAACTTTTTGGTAGAAATACATTTTTCACAGAAATCTTCCAAATCAGTCTCCAACACAGACAAAATTACCCTTTCCACACTCCAATTTCTAACACTGACATAATTCACTATTAATCAGCTAAGTTATCCCGGGTGACAAAAAGCAATGTTTCATGTTATTCTTTTTAGGACTATCTGCCATAATCATAACACGTGAGTGAGCGAATGAATGTATGTACAAACTTGTGATTGACCTACTGAAAGAATTCACTTTCACAATTTCTAGTGGTGAGTAGCTCTCCACTAAAATAGTTATAATGAGATATATCTTTTGAGGGTGTAACATTTATTTCAACTGCATTCAATTTTCCTGGAGCTGTTGTGAACCATAAAGGTCCTGATTACATTATTCAAAGGTATTTCTAATGTACTTTTTGGCAAATTTCACAATACCTTGTGGCAGTCCAGTTGGCTATATGCAGCATGTGTTGAGTGCTAAGTAAATTTTACACATCGGTTTTCTGAAAATAACTGTATTAATCCAGATGCCTCCTGCATTAAATACCCAGGGTGTGAGGAACACTTTCATCATTTTCTCTTCCCACTATATAATTATTTTTGCTCTTCTAATTTTTCATTCACTAAAGAGAAGATAAGAGTGTATATTCTAAAAGGGCACTCCATGTGGAGTATTATAGCAGTACAAGTACAAACTTTCACAGGAGAGTTTAAACTGAGATCAAGTCTGTTTACACAAATGAATGCAAAGATTCTAATTCAAGGAAGAGCTCACTTCCTGTGATATTCCGGCAAACAATTATCATATTACTGTCAAATTATATTAAGTTAATATTTATTTCACTGCAGTTGGTTGAATCTGGCTATATATAACATTGGCAGTCAGATTTGTGAACATAACGGTGTTCATAATTGCTATTTTAGAGCAATCAGATTTGTCATTATTGAGGGAAGACTAATTTGATCCTTTTATCTACAATATCCAAATGTAATAACAAAATGAACATTTTATAAGTGAAACAATGTGTGGAAAAACACATAAATTAAGTTGAACAACAATTCATAGTGAAAAGAATAATGGATATTTTCATAGGTAGCAAAGGATCAATGCTTTATAAGTTACAATAACCTAACTGTGCTACAGAAAGAAAATTAACTTAATGGGGTTGATTCCAAGTAGCCCTAGATGTATCTATTGATTGTAAATTTTACACTTGAAGGTGTTGTATGGAGAGCAAAGTGTCTCCCAGTGGAGGTTGGTTGTAGGGGATTCATAGCCCGTTCTTTAGTTAGAGCCTTCAGCATTTTGGGCATCGAGGGAGAGAGGAAGAGGAGAGCCATCCGCAGTACCACCAATGCGGCAGAGAGGGCCTCCAGATGGCTGTGGCTCAAAAGAGGGGAGCCATGGTGTCATAAGTAGCTAGCCATCTGGACACAAGCTGGGGTCTGATCAGCCCCGGCTGGGGTCACCTGGAGGAGGTTGCATGATGTTGAAAGACCCGAAACACCCGATGATTCCAGGAACATCACTGAAGATGTGTCCAGAAGCATCAATAGATGTATGTACACAGTACATCATAATAACACTGAAAATATTTGGTGTTGGACTGAATGCCAGATTGTGATTGCACGTAGAACGTAGAACATAGAACAGTACACCACAGTACAGGCCCTTCGGCCCACAATGTTGTGCTGACCCTTAACCCCTGCCTCCCATAGAACCCCCACTTAAATTCCTCCATATACCTGTCTAGTAGTCTCTTAAATTTCACTAGTGTATCTGCCTCCACCACTGACTCAGGCAGTGCACTCCATGCACCAACCACTCTCTGAGTAAAAAACCTTCCTCTAATATCCCCCTTGAACTTCCCACCCCTTACCTTAAAACCACGTCCTCTTGTATTGAGCAGTGGTGCCCTGGGAAACAGGCGCTGGCTATCCACTCTATCTATTCCTCTTATTATCTTGTACACCTCTATCATGTCTCCTCTCATCCTCCTTCTCTCCAGAGAGTAAAGCCCTAGCTCCCTTAATCTCTGATCATAATACATACTGTCTAAACCAGGCAGCATCTATTGGAAAATGTAAACGCATACATTGTATTTTCTATGTATTACAGTATTTACAATATTTACTCAACAGTATTTCAGTATTCACTCAAATGCACACATTATATTTTCTATATTTACTATGTAACCACTGCTAGCTGAATAGAGGGTATTCACTATGTAGCCATGACTTTTGACCTAATCACTATTAATTCATGAAGAGAACTAGAATGAAACCAAGTAGGAAGATAACGGTGGCGAGTAAGGTAATGAAATATGTGGCAGTATGTCAAAACAAGACCAATTAAGAAATAACTGTGGTTAGGGATGAGGGGACACCTGGTCTAAAAAGTAAACTAGGACATAATTAAATTGGGGAGTAAAACAATAGTGGAAGGTCGAGAGCGGATGCATTGATGATATGTGATCACAGGCCGTCTGGATATGATCATGTAGCTAAGATAGGAGATTGCTATAAAAAATGCTGTGTACAAGCCTCGATGGGCAGTCAGCTACAAACTTTCTGATTGTCTCAGCTTTGATTTGCAAATTAAAGTTTAAAACGTCTTGAAGGATTTTCTGCGTCTCCTTGTTGTTTGTAAGAAACGAGAAACCACGACAAAATTGGCGTCACAAACAGGATTCGGATAGAGACCCGCGAGGAAGGGAACGGCAGATTGGGACGCTTCCCGGTCCCTCGGGGACCCTCACGGGGCTAACAGAATTAAGGGTGCACCCAAAGAAAAAAGTGAGCGCTTTTTGTGATAATTCGGACTAAGAATTCTGTTGGTTTTGGGGGGTCTCGGGGACTCAGAAGTGTGAAGCAACTGCCGAAAGGTCTCTCCGATCCAAAGAATCTGGCAGAATCGGGGATAAAAGGAGGCTCAGAGGATTAATCAAGAGCATGGCAGTGGGGGTAAGTACAAGTTAAGTAAGAAAATTCCACGTGGTGTTGGTAAGTCCCTGTGGATACCGCTTCGCATGAAACGAAGGTCTGAACAGGCAGGGAAGGAGAATTAAAAATCCTCGTGAATACCGCCTTAAGAAGTGTAAGGGTCTGCATAGGCAAGGTGCAAATTAAAAATCCTCGTGAATACCGCCTTAAGAAGTGTAAGGGTCTGCATAGGCAAGGTGTAGACCTTCGGAAAAGTCCAGGATCGAAGGGGGAGGAGAAGGCCGGCTGAGTTGGCTCGACTGGAAGCTGGCTGTGTTTTGCTTGATGCGTGAATGTGGTTTGGAACCTGTTGAGGGAAAGAGAGTGGGGAAGGAACGGAAATTGCTGGGAGGGGGTCATGTGGGTCTGGTAATGGCGGACAAGATAAGAGGCGGGGTTGAGGGAAAGAAAGTGGAGAAGGAGAGGGATAGAGACTTGGGACCAGAGGTAGGCAGCTGGGGAGAGGTGGATTATTGTGAAGGGAGAAATAAAGGGAATGAGGAGGTAGTGAGGGGTCGGATGAATAAAAACCAAGACAAAGGGAATAAAAGAATAAAAAATGATAGTGGAGAAAGCTCTGAAAGTGAGGAAGATGAACAAGCTCAGAGAGGAGGTGTTGTCATAATTAGGTTTAATGAGAAGGCTCAGGGACATATGAAGAAAATTAACCCGTTTGTGCTAACAACAACTCTGACAAATAAGGTAGGAGAAATAGTATTTGCAAAAGTCCTTAATGATGACAACTTATTGGTAAGATGTGTGAATGAGGAACAACTTGAGAAAGCACTCAAGCTAAAAGAGATAGGAAAATGCAAGGTGGAATACACTGGGAGGGTGGGAGCACAAAACAGTGGTTGTAAAGGAGTGATCACGGGGATACCAATGAGTATAAATTTGGAGGAGATAAAGAGGGATATCAAAGGAGGGAAAGTAATGAATGTTCAAAGACTGAAAACAACAAAGGAGGGAGTGAAAAAGGAAAGTGAATCAGTATTGATTGAATTTGAAGAAGAAAGAGTGCCAAGGAAGGTGTTCCTGGGTTTCATGAGTTACCCAGTAAGGGTGTATGTGCCAAAGCCACTGAGGTGCTATAATTGTCAAAGGTTTGGACACGTGGCTAAAAACTGTAAAAGGCAGAGGAGATGTGCTAGATGTGGGGGTGATCATGAACATGGAAAGTGCGGAACAGGAGTTCAACCAAAATGCTGCAATTGTGGAGGAGCTCATAATGTTGCATACAGTGGGTGTGAGGTTGTCAGACAGGAGACTAAAATTCAAGAAATAAGAGTGAAAAGAAAGATCACTTATGCAGAAGCTGTAAGAATGTCAAGAGAACAGAATAATGCTCCTAATGAACAGGGAGCAATATGGATACGAGAGATGCAACAAAGAACAAATGACAGGATTTATGTAGACAAAAAGGCTCTAGTAACATTCATTGCAGGAGTGATTAATAGTACGGCTGAGGTAAAGTCAAAAAGTGACAAAATTCAGCTGGTGGTAAAAGCAGCAGTAAACCATTTAGGGTTAGTAGGACTGACATGGGAGGAAGTGAGGGAGAACCTCAGTAATCAGTCAAGCCAGGAAGTGTCATGTGTTGGTTAATACTAATTATGGTGATTCTTTTACAATGGAATGCAAGGAGCTTACTGGCCAATAGCCAGGAATTCAAACACTTTATTAAAGAAATGGTTGTAAAACCGGATGTAGTGTGTTCTCAGGAAACTTGGTTAAAACCAACTTTAGGCTTTGTGGTATATGGGTATACAATGATAAGGAAAGATAGAAATCTAGGGGGAAGAGGGGGTTGTGCTATGTTAATCAAGCAGGGTATACCATATAGGGTACCGGAAAAAGGAGATGATCAGGAATACATAGTGGTGGAAGTGTGGGAGAGAGGGGAGGGAGTGGTTATAATTAACTACTACAATCCATGTAAAAGGTTGGATTTGGACAGCCTATTAAAGATACAAGGACAAAACAGACATAAAGTAGTGTGGTGTGCAGATTTCAGTGCTCATAGCACAATATGGGGGGATCAGATTACAGATCCAAATGGAAAGGTAATTGAAGATTTGATGGAAGAAAGGGATTTGGTGTGTATGAATGATGGTAGCAGCACAAGGATAGATATAACAACAGGAACTGAGTCAGTGTTAGATATTACGTTAGTGTCTAATACCTTGGCTGGCATTAGTAACTCGGGAGTTTGGACTGCTTCAACAGTAGGCAGTGATCACTACCCAGTTTTGTGTTCAGTGGGTGAAAGAGTTGAAGTAAGACCAGGTGGCGGAACCCCAAAGTGGGTGTTTGAAAAAGCTGATTGGGGTAAGTTCCAGAAGTTGAGTGAAGAAGGGTTGACAAAGATTGATATTTCTGGAAATGTAGATGAATTAAACAGTCAGGTGACTTCAGCAATTATCATGGCAGCAGAAGGATCTATACCTAGGAGTAAAAATAGGATGAATAGAAAACTGGTACCATGGTGGACAGAGGAATGTTGTCAGGCTGTAAAAAACAGAAATAGAGCATTCAGGCTGGTTAAAAGAACCCATAATATGCAGCATTTGGTTCAATATAAGAAAGCACAGGCAGTGGTGAGAAGAACTATACGTCAAGCTAAAAGGGCAAGTTAGAGGAGTTTTTGCGACAAGGTAGGAAGAACACCTGTGGGAGAGATATGGGGAATGATTAAGAGGATGGGAGGAGATAGAAGGGAATGGGAATATCCAGTAATGATATCTGAGGAGGAAACTGCAGTCTCCAGTAGGGATAAGGCTGAGGTCATGGCCAAGTCATTTGTACTGATACACAGTTCAGAAAATTTGTCTGGAGAAGGGAGAAGAAGAAGGGAAAGAATAATGAGCCAACACCCAGGTGTGTTAAGCAGGAGGGAAGGAACAGATGATATAATTGATGATCCATTTACATTAGCAGAAATGGTGAGAGCAATAAAGAGATCGAGACCAACCTCCCCAGGGAAAGATCTGATATGCTCTGTGATGCTAAAAAATCTAGGAGAAAGAGCGCTCTTGAAGTTGCTGCATTTTTATAACAGAGTGTGGGAGGAGGGAAGATTACCAAGTGCATGGAAAGAAGCAGTAGTAATTCCAATAAGGAAGCCTGGTAAGGATCTGTCAAAACCCACTAGCTACAGACCAATTGCATTAACATCAAGTATATGTAAGATAATGGAAAGGATGATAACAGAAAGGTTATCATATGAGCTTGAGAAAAGGGGAATGCTGGCAAGTTATCAGAGTGGTTTTAGAAAGGGAAGGAATTCCATGGACTCAGTGATTATGTTAGAGACTGAAATAAGGAAGGCCCAGGCAAATAGAGAGTCAGTAGTGGCAGTGTTCTTTGACATTGAAAAAGCCTATGATATGATGTGGAAGGATTATTAATTAAACTGCACAAGATGGGGGTTGGTGGGAGAGTTTTTAATTGGATTAAAGATTTTTTGTTTGGTAGAAAAATTCAAGTTCTGATTGGATCAGAATTATCAAATAAGTACATAGTGGAAAATGGCACACCTCAAGGTAGTGTGATTAGCCCGTTACTTTTCATCATTATGATCAATGATGTCTTCACAAAGGTACCAGTGGATATAGGTAGGTCGCTGTTTGCGGATGATGGGGCCTTGTGCAAAAGAGGCAGGAACATGGACCATATAATCAGGAAACTACAAGAAGCAATTGATGAAGTGGTGGAGTGGGGTTATGATTGGGGATGTAGATTTTCAGTAGACAAAACTCAAACTGTATTTTTTACCAGGAAAACGGTTGAGGTAGGGAAGAAGTTAAGGATGTATGGGGTTGAATTAGAAAGGGTTGCATCATTTAAATTTCTGGGAGTTATATTTGATTCACGATTAACATGGGCAGACCATATCAGGAAAGTTGAGGAGAAATGTAAAAAAGTAATAAATGTGATGAGATGTTTGACTGGTAGGGAATGGGGAGCAAGTTGTTCAGCTTTGAAGAGAATGTATGTGGCTTTAGTAAGATCTGTATTGGATTATGGAAATATAGTATATGGATCAGCAGCTAGGTCTCTTATAAGGAAACTGGATGTGATTCAGGCTCAGGCCTTGAGAGTGTGCAGTGGGGCTTTTAAAACGTCACCAGTGTCAGCCCTACAGGTAGAAATGGGAATAATGCTTTTGGAACTAAGAAGGATGCAACTGATGGCAAACTACTGGGCTAACTTGCAGGGGCACAATGATTCTCACCCTACTAAAGGAGTGTTGCAGGAATGCTGGGAAAATGGGAGGTTTCAGAGGGATACCCTTAGTCGGGTAGGGAATGATATCGCGAAAGAATGTGGAGTATTTGATCTGAGGATAAGTCCTTCAGTAGTTTATCCAGTTGTAGCTCCATGGAAGCTTGTATGGCCTGACATAGACTGGCATTTGTTAGAGGTAAAAAGGAAAGAAAGATATAAAACAGACTTGGTAAGTGCATTTAACTGTCATGTGTTGGAAAAGTATAGTGATTATACTCACATCTATACGGATGGTGCGAAGGAACCTGAAACAGGAGTGACAGGGTTTGGGGTGGTAATACCAGCAAAAGAAATTGGAATCAGCAGAAGGACATCTATTAAGTTAGGGGTGTTTACAGTGGAGATGCTGGCAGTGTTGGTTGCGTTGCAATGGGTGCAGAAAGCCAGACAAGCCAAAGCATTGATATGTTTAGATTCATCCTCAGTTCTAGCAAGTTTAAGGTCTTTTCACACAAACAGTCGGCAAGATGTACTTTATGAAGTCCTTCAGTTAGTTACAAGAATTGCAAATCAGGGAGGTCAGGTAAAATTTCTATGGGTTCCAGCACATGTAGGGGTGAAGGGGAATGAGAGGGTGGATGAGTTGGCAAAGAGGGCGTTAAAGAAAGAAAATGTGGAAATGCACATTAGTATCAGTAAAGCAGAGGTTAAGTGTGTAATCTGGGAAAAAGTCAACCGAATGTGGCAAGAAAGTTGGGACAAAGAGGGGAAAGGGAGGCATTTATATCAAATACAAAAGAGTGTTGCAGTTACTAGGGTAGGTAATGGAAACAGAAGAGAGGAAATTATGTGGACTAGGTTAAGGCTGGGGCATTGTGCATTAAACAAAACATTGAAAATGATAGGGAAACACCAGACAGGATTGTGTGAGGAATGTCAGGAAGAGGAGTCAGTAGAACATGTAGTTTTGTGTTGCAGGAAGTATGGGATACAGAGAGAGATGATGAGAAATAAATTAAGGGAGTTGGGGATGCAGGAATTCACATTAAAAGGGTTGCTGGGCATGGGTGAGAGAGCACAAGTCCGGGTATTTTTAGCGTTTTTAAGGGGTACAGGGGATTTTTATAGAATATGACGAATAAACAGGAATAGGATACTAGGATGGTCAAAGATGGGAGGGTGAAGTATAGGTTTGTGTGTGTGTGTGTGCGTGTGTGTGTGTGCGCGCGCGCACGCGCGCGATTGAGTGAAGGGATTTAGAATGTATGTCTAGTGCACATTCTGGAGCAGAGGGTGACGGTAATGCACAATTAAGCTGGATGCCAACCGCCGTAAAAACAAGATACAGACAGACAGATAGGCGAGGTGTAAAAGGTTCTGTGGATACCGCCCTAAGTAGGGGTCTGCACGGGCAGAACGTAGTAAGAGACAAAGATAGTTTGATAGAGAATTCAGACGCTGGTGAGATAAATCATAAGGCTAGGCATAGAAATAGAGTTAGAAAAATAGTACTATTAAATAGGCAAGTAGTGAGATTCTAAAAATACCATAATAGAAAAAGGAAAAAGAGAGCAACATGACAGAGAAAGGAACAGCAGTAGAAATATTGAGCAGAAAATTCCCGGTGTGTCAAGGTAAGATCGTGGAAATTTCAGAAAAATGGGAAAAAAGAACTAAAGAACTGGTCACGAAATGGCCAAGAGAAGGAACGTTTGATGTAAGCTTATGTGAGGAAATGGAAGCACTAATTAAAAATCACAAACCCAAAGATAAATCTAAGAAAAGAGAAGGAAAAAGGGAACAAGAAATGGAAGTGTTAAAACTCTTTAGGATGGAGAGAGAAAGATTAAGAAAGACGGGAGGTATATTAATAGTAAGTAGAAAAGACACTGAGAAGCGAAACAAGCAGGCTGATAAAGAAAAGGAAAAGCATAACAGGGAGCCGGCTTCGGCTCTATACCCAGACCTGAAAGATGTAGAAAAACCTCCTCCCTAATATGAGAAAAAAACCCTTAAGCAGTGTCCGATGATAACAGGAAGAGTGGATCTAAATGGAGAAATTAAAGTCTGGGATACCGAGGAGGAAAGAAAGAATCACGAAAAGGAGCAGGAGGAACTACGGAAGGGAAATAGAAGAAGAGATCAAAAGGTTACAGGAATTAAAAGCGAAAAGGGATGAAGAGAAATCTTTGTTACATGGACATGGAGCTGAGCAGGCTAGAGCAGAAGGTAACTTGTCGGGTGGGCAAGAGTTGAGTAGCGAAAGAGAGGGTGCCGGAGAATGTAGGCAGAGGATAGGAGACAGGAGCCTTGAAGGGGAAAGAGAGAGTGAAAAGGCAGATATTAGAAACAGAGGGAGAGATTAGGGAGTTACAGCGCAGACTGAATTTCCAACGAGAGTTTGAGGATTTCGCATGGGCCAAAGCAAATGCTAGCTCAAGGTAGAAAGAAAGAACTCCACGAGGAGGCCAAAGGAGAAAGGAAACCCTGGAAAGAATCATGTGGCAGCCAGTGAAAACGTGCTCAGAAACAGATGGGGAGTCAGGCGAGGAGGAGAGTCAGGAGATGTGGGAAAGGAAAGGGAGAATGATGCCGTTGTTAGTAAAAGGATTGGGACAAGTACAGTATATTCCTTGGGGATCCCAGGACCTGGAAGGGCTGAAAGACACCCTGCCCAGCCTACATGAGGCTGCAGGGAAGTGGATTAGGGCCTTTGAGGAAGAAACCACGGGACGAATGTTGGCTATGGGAGATTTAAAGGCGCTGCTGATAAGGCTGATGGGAACCTCCAAACTGCAAGAGTTGATGGAAGCGGCTGGCATACAGAATGCGGACAGCACACTGATTGACGGGGCCAGATTTGACACAGTGAGGCAGAGGGTATGGGAGGCCCTCAGGGAGCTCTATCCACCCAAAATGGACCCCAAAGCCATGAAAGGGGATCCACTGGGAGACACTGAAAATCCAGTAGCCTACATAGAAAATCAGTTGAAAAGGTGGAGACTAGAAATTGAACAAGAGGTGGAAGGCAACCCGTTTATGACCTGGATGTTCCGAAATGCTGTTTTGGATGCGATGCCTTCCCAAGTTAAGTCTAAACTTGAGGAAGTGGCCGGACTGATGTCAATGACCCCACAGGAATTCAGGGACCACGTAGACCATACGGTCAAAAAATATCGAAAAGACAAACGAAAGTTGACTGAGCAGCAAGAAGCAAAGAAAGCTGATACAAATGCAGCTTGAAGAACTTAAAAAGAAGGAAAAAGAAAAAGGCAAGAAGATGCAGCCAGCAGTGACCGATTTAAGCACAGCCTTTGAAATGAATGAAATGCCATTATATGGAGGGGCCGGTCGTGCCGTAAGACAGAGTCCGGAAAACCCCATGCCAATAGTAAACGTCTTTGGGGGAGCTTTTCCCGCAAATGCCCTATCAGGGACAGAATAAATTTAAACAGCAGCCCAGACAGGACTGGAAATCCCAAGGAAGGGGGCAGAGAGATAACAGGCTAGATAGGTTACCATCTATTCTGTGGTCACAACATGACACGGATGTAGGGAAAATAAGAACAGCTAGTCCGGTAGAAATAAAGCTGAAAAAGGGAGCAGTTCCACCCAGGAGACCACAATATCCCCTGAAACCAGAGGCAGAAGAGGGAATAGCGCCAACGATACAGGGGCTACTGGAGGCAGGAGTACTAAGGACAGACAGCCCATGTAATACCCCACTGTTACCTGTCCTTAAAGCGGATAAATCTAAATGGAGACTGGTGCATGACTTGCGAGCGGTGAATGAGGTAATGGAGGACTGGCCAGCGGTAGTTCCCAACCCACGCACGCTCTTGACTAGTGTTCCACCAGAGGCAGACTATCTTTCGGTGATTGATTTGTATTCGGCTTTTTTCAGCGTTCCCCTGGCAGATCAGTGTCAGTATCTATTTGCATTTACATACAGAAACAACCAGTATACCTACACTAGAATGTCTTAAGGATTTAAACGTTCACCACACGTATTTAATCAAGTGTTAAAGGCGGACCTAGAGGGCATATCGCTGGAAAGTACATTGATACAGTATGTGGATGATTTGTTGATTTGCTCCGAAAGTGAGGGACAGTGTGAATAGGATACCATAACTCTTTTAGAGAGACTGGCGCATGGAGGGCATAAGGTATCTAGAAAGAAGCTGCAATTTTGCAAGCAACAGGTAGAATACCTAGGTAGAGTGATATCCAAGGGAGTGAAGGCGATAGCGCCAGATCAAATTGAGGCTATAACTAAAGCTCCCAAGCCCCAGACAGTGAGACAGATGATGACGTTTCTGGGACTGACAGGATATAGTTCAGATTGGATTGGGGAATATGCCGAAATTGTAACGCCATTAAGGAAAATAATGAAGGAAGCAGGGCATACAAGCTTGGGGAGTAATCTACAGTGTGGAAACAGAGAGGTTTTAAAAAGAGCAATGGAGATCCCATACAGCACTGTCAGCAGATTTTAGATCTAATAAAAGCGCTGATGAAACCTAAAGCACTGGCTATAGTAAAATGCCAGGCACATAAAAAAGAAAACAATACAGTAACAAAGGGAAATCAAGCTGCAGCTGAAGCAGCCAGGAAAGCATCAGGGTGTACATCCGTTGTCAGCGCACCCCAGGTAAGTCTAGAGCCGGAACCTATGGTAGAGGACCTAATTGAAATACAGGGAAAGGCAACTTTGGCAGAACAAACACTGTGGAGACGAAGGGGGGGCCAAGCAGAACTCAGAAGGCCTATGGACCACGGAAGATGGCCTACTGGTAGCTCCCACCCCGTTACTGACTATCCTGATCTCAGAAGCACATGGGATGGATCATTGTGCAAGGGGGGAAGTAATAAGAAAAATAAAAAAGGATGGATTTTGGTCGCCTTATTTACAGGCTTCAGTAGACCATGTATTGTCACAGTGCGAGGTATGTATGCAGAATAATAATCGGAAAGGAATTACAACCCCAATAGGTCATATACCCGTACCTGAAGGGCCATTTAAACACCTAGTGATTGACTATGTAGACATGATAGAAACAGTAAGAGGGAAAAGATACATGTTGATGGTAATCGACAGATTCAGCAGATGGGTAGAGGCAGTACCCTCGAAAGATCAAGGGGCAGGAACAGTGGTGAAATTCCTGACAAACAAAGTGATCCCAAGGTTTGGGATACCGACAGAAATTAGCTCAGACAATGGTTCAGCTTTCATTCAAAAAGTGGTCAAGTTAGTTCTGCGAGCACTGAGAATAAAGCAGAGATTTGGATGTGTGTATCACCCTCAGTCGCAGGGTATGGTGGAAAGAATTAACGGGACCTTAAAAACCAAACTAAACAAAATCTGTGCAGATACTAAACTTAATTGGGTCGATGCACTACCATTAGCATTAATGAGTTACCGTATGCAGACTAATCGGATGACGTGTCTAACACCGCATGAAATGCTAACCGGAAGGCCCATGCCAGTGCCCCGGTGGAGAGGACCATATAAAGGGCCTAGTTTGGAACAATTGGAATTGAAATTAAAACAATGCATGTGGCAATTAACTATGATGCATAAGTCTATTTATGTACAGGAAAAACAGAAAGAGCCAGAGATTGATCAAGGGGAAGGACCAATCATGCCAGGCGATCAGGTCTACGTGCGAGCATTTCAAAGAAAGTGGAACGAACCCAGAAGGGAAGGGCCCTTTATAGTAACCAAAGCATCACCCACCGCAGTTCAAGTGGAAGGACGCTCCACCTGGTATCATCTCAATCACTGCACTAGAGCAATCCCGCAGGTACAGTCAGGTGGGCCGCCCGAGGTAAGTGGTGAAGAGGAACAAACAGTAGGGGACAGGCAAGAGCAACAAGAAGCTGACACTGAACCGCAGGAACTTGACCAACTAATAAGGGAAATTTTTGGTCCTGAGGACAGGCCCGAAGATCCTAAGGATGGGGTTATGGATGGTAGTACTCTTTCAGATAATGGGGACGACTTGGGGGCGACCAGTCCCGCCCCCCGGGAGGATACACTCAGATACTCTTGTGCAGATTTGGAGACTATTAATTTGGCAGATGTGGCATGGGACTGTTAGGATCCCACCAAATCTGAGAGAAAGGAGTAAGAGGAGCACAATGGTTACCTCCGTACCATGGTACCAGAACATGTGGTATCAATGGGCAAATTATACAGCAGGGATGATGAAGAGACAAAATTGTTATCTATGCTCAAGGGCAAGTCCAGTGCAATATGTAGTCCCCATGCCATACAACTCTTCCACCTGCGCGCAATGGCGAAAGGAGTGGAGGGGGCAGTGTGCGCAGCAGTGTCCAAGTATAGTCAAGACCTGCAGTATGGGAATTTGTAGCGGGATAGATCCTTGTTATCGGAAATGTATTGATAACACACCAATGTGCCCTTATTGGTGTATGTTATACCAGGCTTCCTCGCAGTATGATAGACCGTGGGCTATGAATAAAAGAAGCCAGACACCCACATTTGAAAAGCTCAAAGTGCAGGAGCATTTGAGTTATGAATGTTTCACACGGACGGGTGATCTCTTGGTTGGACATTTCAGTGGTAACTGTGCTAAGACTTGGGATGTAACCCCAGGCCAGAGATACAAGACAGGTACCCCTCCACCTGATGGTGCACTGGATGCCCAGACCATCCCGTTAGCAGACACCTGGTGGCTCTGTGGGAAGGAGGGAGGTCTGAGATCCACGCTCCCCCTCGGTTGGACGAGTACATGTACACGAGTTATGCTGATTCATGAAGTTGTAGTATCCCCTGAAGTACAATTTGACGCTCTGAAGCAGCAGATACTGCGACGAAGGAAGAGAAAATATGAACCTGATCCAACAATCCAAATCGACAGTATAGGACAGCCGAGAGGTATACCTAATGAATTTAAGGCAAGAAATGAGATTGCTGCGGTCTGGGAGGCACTTACACCTATAATAGGGGTTAGTAAAAATGTTGAATGGATAAATTATATATATTATAATCAACAGAGATTCATTAACTACACTGATGATGCACTAGAGGCCTTGGGGCAGCAGCTAGATGCAACCAGTAGAGTGGCGTGGCAGAATAGACAGGTACTAGACTGGCTATTGGCAGAGAAAGGAGGAGTTTGTGTAATGTTTGGGGAGCAGTGCTGTACTTTTATACCAAATAATACTAGTCCAGGGGGATCGTTTACCAGAGCAATGAATAAACTGAAAAATCTAAGAAAGGAAGTTAAACAAAATGCAGGGTTTGGACATCAGTTCTTTGACTGGTTAAATAGTAAACTAGGAGGATGGGGAGCATGGCTGACCAAGATTGCAGTAACCATTGGTATTGTATTGCTAATCTGTGCGGTCATTCTGTGCTGTTTTCTTCCATGCCTCAAGTCGCTTGTAGTGCGTGCTGCAATGAAACGGTTTCCGATGCTCCTGGAAATTGTTGGGTCGAGCCCTACGGAGAAGGAGACACCGATGATGTATTCGTACAGTCTACGAGACATGCAAGATGAACAGGAGAGAGATGAAATATGTGGGGATTAGGCTGTGAAGGCTCCTGAGTCTTTTTTCCTGTCTCAGTTACGAAGGGATGGGTTTTTGGCTCAGCGGCCTAGGGAGTTAGGGAGAGAACACTTTGAGTCTTAAGCGCAGGAAACTATAGTTTAACCCAAATTTGGGAGTAAATGCGGGGCTTTATTTGAGCTTTTGTGCATAGACTCTCAGTCCTCTCTCTCTCTGTATGAGACCCTGTGGGTCTCAAAGGGTAGATTATATTGGAAAATGTAAACGCATACATTGTATTTTCTATGTATTACAGTATTTACAATATTTACTCAACAGTATTTCAGTATTCACTCAAATGCACACATTATATTTTCTATATTTACTATGTAACCACTGCTAGCTGAATAGAGGGTATTCACTATGTAGCCATGACTTTTGACCTAATCACTATTAATTCATGAAGAGAACTAGAATGAAACCAAGTAGGAAGATAACGGTGGCGAGTAAGGTAATGAAATATGTGGCAGTATGTCAAAACAAGACCAATTAAGAAATAACTGTGGTTAGGGATGAGGGGACACCTGGTCTAAAAAGTAAACTAGGACATAATTAAATTGGGGAGTAAAACAATAGTGGAAGGTTGAGAGCGGATGTATTGATGATATGTGATCACAGGCCGTCTGGATATGATCATGTAGCTAAGATAGGAGATTGCTATAAAAAATGCTGTGTACAAGCCTCGATGGGCAGTCAGCTACTAGCTTTCTGATTGTCTCAGCTTTGATTTGCAAATTAAAGTTTAAAACGTCTTGAAGGATTTTCTGCGTCTCCTTGTTGTTTGTAAGAAACGAGAAACCACGACACATCCTGGTAAATCTCCTCTGTACCTTTTTCAATGCTTCCACATCCGTCCTATAGTGAGGTGACCAGAACTGGACACAGTACTCCAAGTGTGGCCTAACCAGAGTTTTATAGAGCTGCATCATTACCCCACGACTCTTAAACTCTATCCCTCAACTAATGAAATCTAACACTCCATAAGTTTTCTTAACTACTCTACCTACCTGTGAAGCAACTTTCAGGGATCTGTGGACATGTACCCCCAGATCCCTCAGCTCCTCCACACTTCCAAGTATCCTGTCATTTACTTTGTACTCTGCCTTGGAGCTTGAATTTCCAAAGTGTCCTTCACACTTCTCCGGGTTGAACTCCACCTGCCACTACTCAGCCCACTACTGCGTCTTATCAATGTCTCTCTGCAATCTGCGACAATTCTCTACACTATCCACAACACCACCAACCTTTTTTTTTATAATATAATTGTTATTGAGTTTTCAAGTGATACATAAGAAAAAAAAATCTACCCTCCCCCCTCCCCTCCCCGGATATATACTCCTACCTAAAAAGAAAAGAAAAAAAAGGAACCGCCTTAATATTGGAAGGTTTGCACATGCTCCATGGGATAAAAATAAATTTAATATATATTTGTTACTTTCCCCCAAGGAACCCAGATCTTCATCATCGGAGCTATAAATAAGGGCTCCAAATATTCAAAAATGTTACATATTTATCTCTTAAAATCTAAAACATTATTCAGCTTCTCAACTCTCATAGTTCCCTGGGGAATCTCTATGAACTTCACCATGTTGCTATGTGTTTCCCTCCCAATCATCCAGGCAAAAAGAAAAAAAAGATAGATAAGACACAAAAAAAAGAAAAAACAAAATACCCCCCCACTAATGTTGTGAATGAAAAGATACACAACACTACCCCCGTCCACTGTGTGGGTCGTGGCTATTGCCACGCTTGCACAGATGAATAACGTAGCGATTGGACAGTGTTTCTTCCAGCTCCCCCGTAGCAAAAAATTATATACATATATAGAAAAAAAATTAATGTTATTATTCCCAGCTAATATTCCTCAAATTTTAACCTTTCTTCCCCTCCCTCATATAATTAATAATATATTTATATATTCGTCCGCCTAAAAATTCAACAGGCCTAATCCTTGATCCAGTATTCATCTTCAATCCATCTCGCTCCCCTAAGTTTGTTCTTGTATCTGGTGAATATGCAAAGAATCTCGCACAAATTCCTCCGCTTTCCGGTAATCGTCAAAAAATCTTTTTTTCTCCACCAGGCAAGAAAATCTTCAAGGTTGCAGGATAACGCAATATAAATTGATAACCGTGATTCCACAGGGCTTTTTTCACTGGATTAAACTTCTTCCTTCTTTTCAAAAGTTCATAACTTATGTCAGGGTAGAAAAAAAATTTCTTCCCTTCTATCATCAATGGCCCTTTTCTCTTCTTGGCAGCTTGGGCAGCCGCCTGTGGAATCCTTTCTTTGTCTTGAAATCTTAAGAATTTGATTAAAATTGATCGTGGATATTGGTCATTTGCGGTTTTGGTCTCAGAGCTCTCTGTACCCGCTCACTTTCAATTGATCGGTCTTCCTCTTTGATTTGCAAGGTTTTCAGGATCCATCTTTGAAAAAATTCTATTGGATTATCTCCCTCTATACCTTCTTTGAGACCAACAATTTTAATGTTATTACGTCTACTATCACTTTCCAACACGTCCACTTTCTCCAAGAGTCGATTTCTTTCCGTGTTCCAGACAAGTACATTATTTTCTGTTTTTTCCACTCTATCGTTAATATGCTCGATTGTTCTTTCCATCTTCTGAAGTTTCTTATCCATTTTATCCTGTCTTTTCATAGCTTTATCATAGCACATCCTCACGTCTCTAAGCTGTTCTTAATTTTCTTATTTCAGCTGTTAACTGCAATAAAGCCTCTCTCATGTCTCCATCGTCTCCTTTACTTCCAATCTCTTCCAGTTCTTCCTCCTCTTCTTCATCTGTATTCTCTGTAATATCCAATTCTGACTCTGAGTCACTTCCAGTTGCAGTGGCCGTCGGTTCTTGTAGTTTCAATTGTGTCGATTTGCACATGCGCAATTCCGGCATCTTCTTCCGAGAGACCGCTACTGCCGCCATTGTTCCCCGTTCTTCTACGCCAGAGATAGAATGCGTCTCCTCTGAAGGAGATCCAACCTGAATCCGAGGCTCCATCGCTGTAGTAGGCCCTTTTTTCTTCCCATCTCGCGGCGACTTCACAAAAATAGACTTCTTCTGTTGCAGTTTACAAGGCATATCGTAGAGTAGTCTTACGAAGTTTATAAGTAGTTTTCAGAAAGTATTTATTAACTTTACTTTGTTTAAACGGTACTTTGCTAATTTCTTACGGGAGAGCTGGATTTACACGTCTCAATCCTAAATCATCACGTGACGCCCCCCCCCCCAACACCACCAACCCTTGTGTCGTCTGCAAACTTGCCAACCCACCCTTCTACCCCAACATCCAGGTCGTTGATAAAAATCATCAAAAGTAGAGGTCCCAGAACCGATCCTTGTGGGACACCACTAGTCACAACCCTCCAATCCGAATGTACTCCCTTCACCACGACCCTCTGCTTTCTGCAGGCAAGCCAATTCTGAATCCACCTAGCCAAACCTCCCTGGATCCCATGCCTTCCGAATTTCTGAATAAGCCTATTGTGTGGAACCCTGTCCAATGCCTGACTAAAATCCATGTAGATCACATCCACTGCACTACCCTCATCTATATGCCTGGTCACCTCCTCAAAAAACTCTATCAGGCTTGTTAGACATGATCTGCCCTTCACAAAGCCATGCTGACTGTCCCTGATCAGACCATATTTCTCTAAATGCCCATAGATCCTATCTCTAAGAATCTTTTCCAACAGCTTTTCCACCACAGACGTAGGGCTCACTGGTCTATAATTACCCGGACTATCCCTACTACCTTTTTTCAACAAGGAGACAACATTCGCCTCCCTCCAATCCTCCGGTACCATTCCCGTGGATAACAAGGACATAAAGATCCTAGCCAGAGGTTCAGCAATCTCTTCCCTCGCCTTGTGGAACAGCCTGGGGAATATTCCGTCAGACCCCAGGGACTTATCCGTTCTAGGGTATTTTAACAACTCAAACACCTCCTCTCCCTTAATATCAACGTCACTAATATTGTCTCCACTGTCATCAAGTTCCCTTTCATTGGTGAATACTGAAGAGAAGTATTCATTGAGGACCTCACTCACTTCCACCGCCTCCAGGCACATCTTCCCACCTTTATCTCTAATCGGTCCTATCTTCACTCCTGTCATCATTTTGCTCTTCACATAATTGAAGAATACCTTAAGGTTTTCCTTTATCCTACTCGCCAAGGCCTTCTCATGCCCCCTTCTTGCTCTCCTCAGCCCCTTCTTAATCTCCTTTCTTGCTACCCTATATTCCTCAATAGACCCATCTGATCCTTGCTTCCTAAACCTCATGTATGCTGCCTTCTTCCACCTGACTAGATTTTCCACCTCACTTGTCACCCAAGGTTCCTTCACCCTACCATTCTTTATCTTCCTCACCGGGACAAATTTATCCCTAACATCCTGCAAGAGATCCCTAAACATTGACCACATGTCCATAGTACATTTCCCTGCAAAAACTCCATCCCAATTCACACCCGCAAGTTCTAGCCTTATAGCCTCATAATTTACCCTCCCCCAATTAAAAATTTTCCTGTCCTCTCTGATTCTACCCTTTTCCACGATAATGCTAAAGGCCAGGGAGCGGTGGTCACTGTCCCCCAGATGCTCACCCACTGAGAGATCTGTGACCTGACCCGGTTCGTTACCCAATACTAAATGTAGTATGGCAGTCCTCCTAGTCAGCCTGTCAACATACTGTGACAGGAATCTGTCCTGGACACACTTAACAAATTCTGCCCTGTCTAAACCATTGGAATGAATCACATGCCAATCAATATTAGGGAAGTTAAAGTCACCTGTGATAACAATCCTGTTATTTTTGCACCTTTCCAAAATCTGCCTCCCAATCTGCTCCTCGGTATCTCTGCTGCTACCAGGGGGCCTATAAAATACTCTCAATAGAGCAACTGCTCCCTTCCTGTTCCTGACTTCTACCCATACTGACTCAAAAGAGGTTCCTGCTACATTACCCACCCTTTCTGTAGCTGTAATAGTATCCCTGACCAGTAATGCCACTCCTCCTCCCCTTCCCCCCCCTCCTCTATCCCTTTTAAAGCACTGAAATCCAGGAATATTGAGAATCCATTCCTGCCCTGGTGCCAGCCAAGTCTCTGTAATGGCCACTACATCATAATTCCATGTACATATCCAAGCTCTCAGTTCATCAGCTTTGTTCCTGATGCTTCTTGCATTGAAGTACACGCACTTTAGTCCTTCTACCTTACTACCTTTACACCCTTAATTCTGTTTCTCTTTCCTCAAAGCCTGTTTATATGTTAGATCTGGCTTTAATCCATGCATTATACTTGCAGTTCTCCCATGACCTTTATCCTCCTCCACCTCACTATCTGCTCTAACACTCTGGTTCCCCTCCCCCTGCAAGTCTAGTTTAAACCCCCCCCCGCCGCAACACAAGCAAACCTTCCTGCAAGGATGTTAGTCCCCCTGCAGTTCAGGTCCAACCTGTCCCGTCGGAACAGGTCCCGCCTTCCCTGGAACAAGACCCAATGGTCCAGAAACATGAAGCCCTCCCTCCTGCACCAAATCCTTAGCCACATATTTAGCTGCATTATCTTCCTATTTCTAGCCTCACAAGCACATGGCATGGGTAGCAATCCTGAGATTGCAACCCTGGAGGTCCTGTCCTTCACTTTGCACCTAACTCCCTAAATTCTCTTGGCAGGACCTCCTCCTTCTTCCTATCCATGTCATTGGTCCCTACATGGACCACGACATCTGGCTGCTCACCCTCCCTCCTGAGAATACCAAGAACTCGATCCGAGATATCGTGGACCTTGCACAAGAGAGCAACAGACCATCCAGGATTCTCGATCTCTTCCACAGAACCTCTTATCTGTCCCCCTAACTATCGAATCCCCTATCACTACTGCTCTCCTCTTTTCCCTCCTTGCCTTCTGAGCTGAGGGTCCCGTCTCGGTGCCAGAGATGCAACCTCTGCAACTTGTCCCTGATAGGTGGTCCCCACCAACAGTATACAAAACGGTATACTTATTATTGATGGGAACGGCCACAGGATATTGGAAATTTGGTTCGGAAAAAGAGAGATATCTACAATAAATATAGGCAGCATAGAGTAAATGAGGTGTTCGAGGAATATAAAGAATGTAAAAAGAATCTTAAGAAAGAAAGTAGAAAAGCTAAAAGAAGATATGAGGCTGCTTTGGCTAGTAAGGTGAAAATAAATCCATAGGGTTTCTACCGTTATATTAATAGCAAAAGGATAGTGAGGGATAAAATTGGTCCCTTAGAGAATCAGAGTGGACAGCTATGTGTGGAGCCAAAAGAGATGGGGGAGATTCTGAACAATTTCATTTCTTCGGTATTCACTAAGGAGAAGGATATTGAATTGTGTAAGATAAGGGAAACAGGTAGGGAAGTTATGGAAACTATGATGATTAAAGAAGAGAAAGTACTGGAGCTTCTAAGGAATATAAAAGTGGATAAGTCTCTGGGTTCTGACAGGATATTCCCTAGAACCTTGAGGGAAGTTAGTGTGGAAATAGCAGGGGCTCTGTCAGAAATATTTCAAATGTCATTAGAAACGGGGATGGTGCCAGAGGATTGGCGTATTGCTCATGTTGTTCCATTGTTTAAAAAGGGTTCTAAGAGTATACCTAGCAATTATCGGCCAGTGAGTTTGACGTCAGTGGTGGGTAAATTGATGGAGAGTATTCTTAGAGATGGTATATATAATCATCTGGATAGACAGGGTCTGATTAGGAACAGTCAACATGGATTTGTACGTGGAAGGTCATGTTTGACAAATCGTATTGAATTTTTTGAAGACGTTACTAGGAATGTTGACGAGGGTAAAGCGGTGGATGTTGTCTATATGGACTTCAGTAAGGCCTTTGACAAGGTCCCACATGGAAGGTTAGTTTGGAAGGTTCAATCGTTAGGTATTAATATTGAAGTAGTAAAATGGATTCAGCAGTGGCTGGATGGGAGACGCCAGAGAGTGGTGGTGGATCACTGTTTGTCAGATTGGAGGCCGGTGACTAGTGGTGTGCCTCAGGGATCTGTACTGGGTCCAATGTTATTTGTCATATACATTAATGATCTGGATGATGGGGTGGTAAATTGGATGAGTAAGTATGCAGATGATACTAAGATAGGTGGAGTTGTGGATAATGAAGTAGGTTTTCAAAGCTCGCAGAGAGATTTAAGCCAGTTAGAAGAGTGGGCTGAAAGATGGCAGATGGAGTTTAATGCTGATAAATGTGAGGTGCTACATTTTGGTAGGAGTAATCAAAATAGGACATACATGGTAAATGGTAGGGCATTGAAGAATGCAGTAGAACAGAGGGATCTAGGAATAATGGTGCCTAGTTCCCTGAAGGTGGAATCTCATGTGGATAGGGTGCTGAAAAAAGCTTTTGGTATGCTGGCCTTTATAAATCACAGCATTGAGTACAGGAGTTGGGATGTAATGTTGAAATTGTACAAGGCATTGGTGAGGCCAAATTTGGAGTATTGTGTATAGTTTTGGTCACCGAATTATAGGAAAGATGTCAACAAATTAGAGCGAGTACATAGAAGATTTACTAGAATGTTACCTGGGTTTCATCTCCTAAATTACAGAGAAAGGTTGAACAAGTTGGGTCTTTATTCTTTGGAGCGTAGAAGGTTGAGGGGGGACTTGATAAAGGTATTTAAAATTATGAGAGGGATAGATAGAGTTAATGTGGATAGGCTTTTTCCATTGAGAGTGGGGGAGATTCAAACAAGAGGACATGAATTGAGAGTTAAAGGGCAAAAGTTTAGGGGTAACATGAGGGGGAACTTCTTTACTCAGAGAGTGGTAGGTGTGTGGAACGAGCTTCCAGCAGAAGTGGTTGAGGCAGGTTCGATGTTGTCATTTAAAGTTAAATTGGACAGCCATATGGACAGGAAAGGAACGGAGGGTTATGGGCTGTGTGCAGGTCGGTGGGACTAGGTGAGAGAAAGAGGTCGGCACAGACTAGAAGGGCCAAGATGGCCTGTTTCCATGCTGTAACTGTTATATGGTTATTATATAGGGGTCCTCTGCTCATTCTGTCTATTCCCCTTCCCTCTCCTGACAGTCACCCAGCTATCTGCCTCCTGACTTTTAGGGGTGACTATCTCCCTGTAACTCCTGCTTATTTCTGCCTCTGCCTCACGAATGATCCAAAGTTCGTCCAGCTCCAGCTCCAGTTCCCTAAGTCGGTTTGTCAGGAGCTGCAGCTGGATGGACCTTTTACAGGTGTAGTCATCAGGGACAATTGTGCTCGCCCTGACTTCCCACATACTGCAAACATAATATGAAAAATAAAAGTAGGAGGAATCCCTAATGATCAAAGTTGATCCTTTATCTTTCTATTTTATTTCACTAATCCCATATTTTCTGATTCCATTTCTAGTCTAAATTCTACCATTCTGAAAATATTCAGCAAATGAAACCTTTTGGAATATTGAATGCCAAAGAATTACTACCCCTGTATTGATGAAATTTCCTTTATCTTTGTTCTGAATGATTCACACTTTATTTTAAGACTGTGACCCCAGTTTCTAAATATCCCTGGTTCTAAGCACTCAATCCAGGCTATATCCACCGTAAATCCCCATTCATTTTATTCAAATAAATTAATGCTGAAACTTAAGGCAATATAGGACCAGTTTGACTAAGGTCACACGACAAATTTATCATCCCAGGCATCAACCTGCTAATGTTTTTCTGCAGTACTCTATCATATGTATAACCAACAATACAGAGAGACCAGTTCTGTTTGTGCTGCTCTACATGTAGGCTCTCTAGGAACCTATGTATTTGGAACAAGGCACATCTGATCTTAAATTTAAGTATTTTTTTTCCTAATAAAAACCTTCTTCATAGTTAGTTTAACCTGCAACTTAGCTTTCATAATTTTTATAGAGGTCATCCAGTGTTTAACATGTTTCAAAGTTCAAAAGTTCAAAGTAAATTTATTATCAAAGTATGTATATTACCATATACTACCTTGAAATTCATTTTCTCACAGGTTTTACAAGGGAAAAAAATCACAATATAATTTACAAAACACTATATCTAAACAATGACAAATAAAAAACCAGCAAGACCATAAGACATAGGAGCAGAACTAGGCCATTTGGCCCATCAAGTCTGCTCTGCCAATCAATCATGGCTCCTCAGTCCCATTCCCCATAACCTTTGATGCTGTGGCAAAACAAGAACTTATCAAGCTGTGTCTTAAATACACCCAACAACCTAGCCTCCACAGCTGCCTGTGATAACAAATTCCACAAATTCACCACCTTCTGGCTAAAGAAATCTCTCTGCATCTCTGTTTTAAATGGACACCCATCTATCCTGAAACTGTGCTCTCTTGTCCTAGACTCCCTCACCATGGGAAACATCCTTTCCATATTTACTCTGTCTAGGCCTTTCAACATTCAAAATGTTTCAATAAGAACCCCTTCATCCTTCTAAATTCCTGCGAGTACAGGCCTTTCATTCCTGGAATCATCCTTGTGAATCCCATCTAAACTCGCTCCAATGTCAGCACTTCTTTTATTAGATAAGGAGACCAAAACTGTTCACAATACTCAAGGTGAGGCCTCACCGGTGCCATATAAAGCCTCAGCATCACATCCCTACTCTTAAATTCTAGATCTTTTGAAATGAATGTCAACATTACATTTGCCTTCCTCATCACCAATTCAGCCTGCAAGTTAACCTTTAGGATGTTCTGCACAAGGACTCCCAAGTCTTTTTGCATCTCCGATTTTTGGATTTTCTCCCTGTTTAGAAAATAGTCTGCACAGTTATTTGTTCTGCCAAAGTACATGACCATGCATCTTCCAATATTTCCCATTCTCCTAACCTATCTAAGTCCTGCTACAGCCTTCCTGTTTCCTCAACACTACCTCCATGATGCACCTCCATCATCTGCAAACTTAACAACAATGCCACCTATTCCATCATCTAAATCATCGATAGGTAGCATAAAAAGAAGTGGTCCCTAAAGCTTCCCAACTTCTCCACTGTAGCCTTATAGTTGAAATTTCTTACCCCTGGAAGCATTTCAGTAAATCTATTCAGCTGCTTCTCTACAATCTTATCCTACTTCCGAAGTGTGACAACCCAATTTGGACATGATACTCCAGCAGACCAAAAGAGGTTCAACAGAAATTTTAAACACAATGAAGTCTGCTGGAAAGCCAAAGCTGGAGGAACTCAATACGCCAGGCAGCATCTATGGAAATAAATACACAGTTGAAGTTTTGGCCCGAGATCCCTCTTCAGGACTGAAGAGGGTAAAGATGTCAGAAGGGGAGGTGGGGAGGGGAAGGAGGCTAGCTGGAAGATGATAGGTGAAGCCAGGTGGATGGAGAACATAAAGGGCGGGAAAGGAAAGAGTCTGATAGGAGGGGAAAGTGAACAATAGTAGAAAAGTATGGAGAAGGGGAACCAGGGGAAAGTGATAGGCAAATGAAAAGAGGTAAAAGGTCAGAGTAGGGAACAGAGGGCGGGGAGGGGGGGCGGTGAGAAGGGAAATCCTATTTACCAGAAGGAGAAATCGACATTCACTCCATCAGGTTGGAGACAACCGAGACGGAATATAAGGTGTTGCTCCTCCACCCCGAGAGTGGCCTCATCTTGGCACAAGAAGAGGCCACGGACTGTATGGAAATATATCTGCAACCTTGAATTATTTATGAATTTGAAACTTTTGTAAAATGTAATGTAACAAAATGGGGTCTGTGAAATCTTAAGGTGCTTTGCTGGTTTGGGTAAGAAACTTACAGGTGTGTTTCTGTTATATGGAACAAACTATTTTCTTTAATGCCAAGCAATTTGTTTTATGGCCAAAGGGGATGTTTTGATAACAGGGAAAAACAGGTTGGAGCTTCAAAAGATCTAATGTGAGAACAAGATAAGGATGAAGATAACAGAAGAATGAAATGTTATGGAATGGAGCAACCTAATAATTGTTCTTTGTAAAGAAAAGGTATAAAAGTACTTTGGTTGAAACATAAGATCAGAGCTATACTTCGAGACGAAACTCGGCTGGAAGTACATCTCCGCTTGCAAGTAAAATAATAAATGCATTAATCATATGATCCACTCTGAATTTGTTGTAGCTTGTTTCTTTATACTGGAAGATCTAGCTGAATGGTATACGACAGAATTTGGAGGGCCAACCAAGATTGTTTGTCTAGGTGCAACAGCCACGGGATATTCCACGGACAGAACCACCTGGAGAAACTCCTCGAGAGTTGCGACCAACGAAGAAAAAGTAAGCTTTTTACCCTTGGATCAGTTTCTCTTGTCATGATTCTGATGCATTTGGCATGACGACAGAAACTTCCAGTAAGGAAAGAGGTTGACCGAGCATCTGGGACGCATGAAAGAAATGTGCACAAACATATCGGATAGTTTTTTTTGTGTCGAGGACACTTACACAGGTCAACCTAGCGTCAAGGATGTGTAAAATTTTTCTGAGGTAGTATGAAAAAGGAAATTAGTAAACTATTGGATAACGAAGAGTTGTCAAAGATACCAGGCACTGGAACTAAATGCTGAAATTTATTAAACCCTACAGGATGCTGTAGTGAAAACTGTTAAGTTGTTAGAATATTGGTAAATGTAAATAGAATAAAATAATGATAAAGTAAAAGCTGGAGCATGATGCGTCTTTCACTAATCCAGAAAGAGAAATCAGCACATGAACAAAAAGCAACACTGGAAATAATACAAGGTGTTTAAAGCAGATACAAAAGCTGCAGAGCCAATTTGCTGAGCAGAGATGTGCTTTGGAGCTGAAAGAACGGTAAAGGAAGAATATGGAAATATGGATTGAAATGACTTAGCAGATAAGGTGACCAGATATGGTTATAATGAGGATACCCCCCTCCCCCCACGTTACTATCAAAGAGGAAGGAGCCGGGGCAGGAAATCAAAACCAAAATATAGCATAGACTCCCCCGTTCAAGGTACATCAGCTGAGGGATATTGTTAAGGATACCGGGACATCTGTGCCTGAGGATGATTCTAAAGAGTTGTTCCAAGTAATCAGTTACCAGCAAAACATAGTCTTGATGATAAGCAAGGGTTTGCAGCTGAACATACACTCTGCTTTGCCAGAAGCACAGCGACATACTAGGTTAATAAATGAAGATTTAAAGAATATTATACTGAATGTTATGGGTAATAACAACAGGAACCCAAATAGATGATTTATGTAAAATTACCAGAGGAAAGGAGAACATCCTGCTGCATTTGCATCCCACTTGTGGATGGTGTTACAAGGGGTACAAGGATCAATATTAGATCAAGATCATTTAGAGCCAGAACCCACAAATAGATGGTTAAGAACATTAGTATCCCATAGTACCGGCAAACTTAGAAAGATGTTGGGACTGTTTGATCCCAGTGATCCTACACATACTTAAACATGGATACTTAAAGGAAAATTATTAGAGCATGAGAGGAGGAGTTAGATTTTAACTTCATGAATACTCTGGAGGCAGCCAAAGTGTTTTCCCTTTGGGAAAATATATGGGATATCACGTGGGGAAATGTAGGCCGGGGAGAAGCCAGCAGAGAGATTATAGAAGGGAAGTAACACAGCGCTGGAGTGTACCTTCACCTAATCAGGGAAGCTGTTTTGGGCTCAGATCTGCTGTTTCAGCTGTGGTAATGTGGGTCATTATGCTCAAAACTGTAGAGCAAACAGTTAATGTAATTTAAACCCTAACAAAATCAGAAATTGAAGTTGCAGAAGGGTCAGAGTATGTTGGAATTTTGGTTAATATGCGATTTTGTGCTTTGAACTTGTTGAATGTTGTTTACTTGTGCATGATGAATAACTTCCAGCATTTCTTTGTTTTGGAGCCTTAGAGTAACAACAATTTCCTATTGTGGTAACGATTTAACCATAAGGACAAGAGATTTTCTGAAATGACTTAAAGTGTGAATGGTTTTGCATGTAAAGTGTGGTCGCAACTGAGTTTATTTGAGTGACAGGAAATTTGTGTGTGCGTGTGCGTGTGTGTGTGTGTGTGTGAGAGAGAGAGAGAAAGAAAGAGAGAAAGAGAAAGAGAGAGAAAATGCTGTTTTAAGCGACTGTGCCTTTAAGAGGTTGCATCAATGTGTTAATGTGTGCCACGCCACCAAGCAGATTTTTCCCTCTTCTTTGGTCCTTTGAAAAAATGTGTGAAAGCCTTTCATGATGGGTATTTTAAATTTTGAAGTTACTTCAAGGAAGAACAGTACAAGAATGTTTTTTGTTTTGTCTTGTCCGTTTCTTTTTGGGGTTGTGCTTCTTTTTTTCATGGAATTGATTTGAGAAGAACTTAGATTCCATACTCACCATATGTAATCTGAGTTGAGGTAGAAATTTGTGCATCTGTATTCTGGATATGAGATGCTCACATTTCTGAGGGAAATGGGAATTTGGGGAAAATTGTTCATTGGAAGATAATTAAACTGGAAATATGAAATTAACAAATTTGGAAATATTCAAATATTTTGAGAGCAATTCTAAAAGTTGCTTTACTAATAAGACTGCTTTCTTTTATAGAATATAAAATACGTTTTCCGAGACTTTTGACATATTTATTTTGAGTTTGAGATTCCTTGGGAAATAGTTTTGATGCAATCAGTGCTTTGTCATGTAAATTGCAAATGGAAGAAGGAAAAGAGTTTCCCCAAGGGGCTCTACTTTATTACAGTATGTGTATGATCTCCTGTCAATCTCCCCAAGCAAGAAAGTCTGTGAGCAGGACTCCCTCTACATTTTACATAAAATAGTGAAGAAAGTACATAAATTATAAAAGCAGAAACTACAGTTTGTACGACCAGAAGTTACTCATCAGGGACATACCTTATCCCAGGATACAAAGTCATTGATTAAGGTTCAGACTGAAGCAATAGTTGAAGTCACACAACCTCAAGAAATGCAGCACTGGATTTTAGATTATGCCAGTATTGTTAGGCCTCCCCAGAAAATACCTCTTCCCAGTCAATCAGATCCGTAATACTCCAAAAACTGAAGAAGCGTTTGAACATATAGAAGAAGCATTGACATTTGCCTCAGCTTTGGGCCTCCCAGACCATAAGAAGCACCTTCTGTTCACCATGAGTGGTTTCTTCAGATCGTTTGACTCAGTATTACCATAAGACCATAAGATATAGGAGCAGAAGTAGGTTATTCAGCCCATCAAATCTGCTCCGCCATTCAATCATGGGATGATCCAATTCTTTCAGTCATCCCCACTCCCCTGCCTTCTCTCCATACCCTTTGTTTTCTAGCTAACCACGAACCTATCTATCTCTGTCTTAAATACACCCAATGACTTGGCCTCCACAGCCGGTCGTGGCAACAAATTCCACAAATTTACCACCCTCTAACTAAAGTCATTTCTCCGCATCTCAGTTCTAAATGGACATGCTTCAATCCCGAAGTCCTGCACTCTTGTCCTAGAATCCCCTAGCATGGGAAATAACTTTGCCATATCTAATCTGTTCAGGCCTTTTAACATTCGGAATGTTTCTGTAACATCCACCTTCATTCTCCTGAACTCCAGGGAATACAGCTCAAGAGCTGCCAGACGTTCCTCATATGGTAACCCTTTCATCCCTGGAATCAATCTCGTGAAATTTCTCTGAACCTTTTCCAATGTCAGTATATCCTTTCTAAAATAAGGAGCCCAAAACTGCACACAATACTCCAAGTGTGGTCTCACGAGTGCCTTACAGAGCCTCAACATCACATCCCTGCTCTTATATTCTATACCTCTAGAAATGAATGCCAACATTGCATTCGCCTTCTTCACCACCGACTTAACCTGGAGGTTAGCCTTTAGGGTATCCTGCACAAGGACGCCCAAGTCCCTTTACATCTCTGCATTTTGAATTCTCTCCCCATCTAAATAATAGTCTGCCCGTTTATTTCTTCCACCAAAGTGCATGGTCATACACTTTCCAACATTGTATTTCATTTTCCACTTCTTTGCCCATTCCCCTAGACTATCTCCGTCTCTCTGCAGGCTCTCTGTTTCCTGAATACTACCCGCTCCTGCACCTATCTCCGAAATCTCATCCCTAACAATTGATTCCAACAACTTCCCAACCACTGATGTCAGGCTAACAGGTCTATAATTTCCTTTCTGTTGCCTCCCATCCTTCTTAAATAGCAGAGTAACATTTGCAATTTTCCAGTCATCCAATACAATGCCAGAATCTATCAGTTCTTGAAAGATCATTGTTATGCCTCCACAATCTCTCCAGCTACTTCCTTCAGAACCCAAGGGTGCATTCCATCAGGTCCAGGAGATTTATCCACCCTCAGACCATTAAGCTTCCTGAGCACTTTCTCAGTTGTAATTTTCACTTCCCTGACACTCTTGAATGTCCAGTATACTGCAGATGTCTTCCACTGTGAAGACTGATGCAAAATAAACATTCAGTTCCTCTGCCATCTCTGTGTCTCTCATTACAGTATTTCCAGCGTCATTTTCTATTGGTTCTATATCTACCTTCAACTCTCTTTTACCCATTACATAATTAAAAAAGCTTTTAGTATCTTCTTTGATATTAGTCAACAGCTTCCTTTCATAATTCATCTTTTCCTTCCTAATGACCTTCTTAATTTCCTTCTGAAAGTTTTTAAAAGCTTCCCAATCCTCTATCTTCCCACTAACTTTGGCTTCCTTGTATGCCCTCTCTTTTGCTTTTACTTTGGCTCTACCTTCATTAGTCAGCCACGGTAGTGCCCTCCTCTTATAGGGAAAGACAAAGGCCAATTGTTTTTTTCAGTGCTCAGACCCAATAGCTCCTTACCCCTACTAGGCAAACTAAGTACGAAATTGAGCCCAGAAGTTAGAATTACTTGTTGTGCAACTCTTATGGCCACTCTCCTCCAAACCCCCCACAAAGAGGCAGACAGCAATCCATACTGCTATGAAACTGTTACACAAAAAGTAATAAAACCTGCTGTAGACCTTACAGATACTCATATTGTTAATGCCAAATTAATTTTCTTTCTTGACAGTTCAGCCTTAATGTAATAATATGGGAAAAGCTGGGTTGTAAGCATCACAATAGTATATGGCTTCACCCTGATAAACGCATTGTGGCCCCAGGTAAATTGGTACTGTGGATTGCCCCATGTGTTCACAAGTTCACACATGGGAGCAAGAGGGGAATGATTGATTAAATAAATCAAACTTGGTATGCTCCTGGAGTATCTGCGGACAATGTATGGGATGTGAAATGTACCTTACAAAATCAGGGGAACTGGTATAAGTAACAGGGGTTCATACCCTGCCGTCAGTTGGCTTTTTTGTACACTTATGGATAGACTTTATTGAATTGTCTTAATGTAAAGGGTATAAGTTTGCTTTGGTGATTATTGTTATGTTCTCAAGATGGTTTTAAGTATTTCTTTGTAGAAAGAATGATGCAGTTACAGCAGTGAAACATTTGTTAAAGGAAATAATCCTGCGATTTGGGATTTCCTGGAAACTATCTAGTGACAACAGTATCCGTTTCACAAGTAAAGTAATTAAAGAAGTAGGCAAAACCTTACAGGTGGACCAACATTTCCATTGCAGCTACCATCCTCAGTCAGCGGGTTGACTGGAAAGGATTAACAGAACAATTAAATATAAACGTATAAACTTAGCAAAATGTGTGAGGAAACTGGACTAAAGTGGGAACAGGTGCTGCCTTTGCTTCTGGTGACTATTCAAGCCAACCCTAATAGAATCATTCATCTTTCCCTAATGAAATCATAATGAGACAGCCCTTGTGCACGCCATCAGATACGCCTTTGGGAGTTAAGCAGATGGATGTACAGAACCTGTATGAGAGTTTTCTAAACTATTGTTTTGTGCTAAAAAAAAGCATTAGCAGATATCATCAACAAATAAAGGAAGCTCAGCAACTGTTAGCAGACACTAAGTGCCATGACATCGACCCAGAAATTACGTGATGGTGTTGACATTTAAAATAAAGAATTGTTTGGAACCTCGATTTGAAAGATCATTTCAGGTATGCTGGTTACTAATACAGCCATTAAGGTAAGAGAAAATCCGTCATGGATTCATGCTTCTCACTGTAAAAAGGTACCTAATGATGTGGAAAAAATATATAAAATCACGGAGAGTCCAAATGACAGCAGTTGGATTAGCCCTTGTCTTTTCTCTGACAGATGCAATTGCCACAAACAATCTCTTACAGTTGACTTGCAAATATGCCATCAGGACCAATGTCCTAAGCTGCTGGATTTGTATGGATGTCCAGGCACATGAAAGCGGGTGTGCTTTTGTTACCTGTGCCCTTTAACAGAACAGAGGTGAACTGTGACATTAACTAGTCCAAGCTCTCTGCCCTGGATATGTCAGTGCAACAATGCTGGGACTCAGAAACATAAACCTCTTCCTCCAATTTATGGCACAGCCAAAATGTCCCTGGGGGAAGATGGGGATATAAATTTGGAAACAACAAGTGCTATACAGCAACACTCACAACACGTTGGAGGAACTCAGCAGGTCGGGCAGCATCCGTGGAAACAATCAGTCAACGTTTCAGGTCGGAACCCTTCGTCAGGACTGAAGAGGGAAGGGGCAGAGGCCCTATAAGGAAGGTGGGGGGAGTGTGGGAAGGAGAAGGCTGGTAGGTTCCAGGTGAAAAACCAGTAAGGGGAAAGATAAAGGGGTAGTGGAAGAGAAGCAAGGCGGGGAAAGGCAGGAAAGGTGAAGAAGGAATAGCGGAAAGCACAATGGGTAGTAGAAGGAGGCAGAACCATGAAGGAGGTAGTAAGCAGCTGGGGGAGGGGGCAGAGTGAAACTGGGATAGGGAAAGGGAGGGGGAGGGAATTACCGGAAGTTGGAGAATTCAATGTTCATACCAAGGGGCTGAAGACTACCTAGACAGCATATGAGGTGTTGCTCCTCCAACTTGAGTTTAGCCTCATCATGGCAGTAGAGGAGGCCATGTATGGACAAATCCGAATGGGAATGTGAAGCAGAGTCAAAGTGGGTGGCAACCGGGAGATCCTGTCTGTTATGGCGGATGGAGCGGAGGTGCTCGACGGAGCGGTCCCCCAATCTGCGTCGGGTTTCACCGATGTAGAGGAGGCCGCACGGGGAGCACCAGATGCAATAGATGACCGCAACAGACTCACAAGTGAAGTGTTGCCTCACCTGGAAGAACTGTTTGGGGCTCTGAATGGTGGCAAAAGAGGAGGTGTAGGGACAGGTATAGCACCTACGCTTACAGGGATACGTGCCGGGTGGGAGATCCGTAGGGAGGGACATGTGGGCCAGGGAGTTGCGGAGGGAATAATCCCTGCGCAAAGCGAAGAGGGGTGGAGAGGGTTTCCCTTGTCCTCACCTACTACCCCACCAGCCTCCAGATGCAGCACGTTATCCTCCGCAACTTCCGCCACCTTCAACAGGACCCCACCACTAAGCACGTCTTTCCTTCTCCACCCCTCTCCGCTTTGGACTTTGTTTTGTTCAAGTGAGGAGGCATGTGTGCCCTGATTGGACAAGAAACAAGAATGTTGTATTTACATGCCAGATGAATTGGAAGACATAACTCACTTTGCAGATCCTATCCGAGAGGCCATCGAAAAGGTTAAGAAAGTGGGAGACCAGTTTCACAATTATAACACTCCAGTTAGAGGATGGTGGGCAATATATCTTACATGATGATATATCCATTGGTGTAATAATAATAGCCATTATTCTTTTGTGATTTATGTGAAGTATAGGACTAAGAAGGAGAGTATACTGAAAATGAATACCTGTTAATCCAGACTAGGAAAAGGGGATCTTGTTTAAATAAAGGTCTGAGACTGTATCATTACTTGAATATTCAAAATTATTTTTCATTACTGTACTCATACAATTGTGTTTTGATGATTATGGTATTGTCATGAAATGACAAAAAGGAGGGAATGTGGAAATCTATCTGTAACCCTGAAATATTTATGAATTGGTAACTTTTGTAAAATGTAACAAAATGGGGTCTATGAAATCCTAAAGCACTTTTCTGGTTTGGGTAAGAAAACTTACAAGTGTGTTTGTATTATATAGGAACAAGTTATTTTCTTTGATGACAGGCAATTTGTCTTATGGCCAGAGGAATTGTTTTGATAACAGGAATCAACAGGATGGAGCTTCCAAAGATCAAATGTGAGAACGAGATAAGAATGAAGATAACAGAGGAATGGAAAGTTATGGAATGGAACAACCTAATCACTGTTCTTTGTAAAAAAGTATAAAAGTACTTTGGTTGAAACAGAAGATCAGAACTATATTTCGAGACAAATCTTGGCAGGAAGTATATCTCCCATTGCAAGTAAAATAATAAATGCATTAATCATGTGATCCACTCTGAATTTGTTGTAGTTTGTTTCTTTATACTGGAAGACCTAGCTGAACAGTACACGACAACCGACACGTCAGAACGGGAATGGAAAATGGAATTAAAATGTTTGGCCACCAGGAAGTTCCACTTTTTGCGGATGGAGCAGAGGCACTCAACGAAGCAGTCTCCCAATTTATGATGGGTCTTACCGATGTAGAGAAGGCTGCATCATGATCACCGGACGCAATAGACGACCCCAGCAGATTCACAGGTAAAGTGTTGTCTCACCTGGAAGGACCGTTTGAGGCCCTGAATGGAAGTGAGGGAGGAGGTGAATGGGCAGGTGTAGCACTTAGGCTGCTTGCAGGGATAAGTGCTGGGAGGGACCCACGGAGGGAGCGATTCTTGCAGAAAGCTGGTGGGGGGGGGGATTGGGGGTGCAAAGGAAGGTAAAGATATGATTAGTGGTAGGATCCCTTTAGAGATGGCGGAAATTATAGAGGATGATGTGCTGGATGTGAAGGCTGATGGGCTGATAGATAAGGACAAGAGGAAATCTATCACTGTTAAGGAAGCAGGAAGATGAGGTGAGCGTGAATGTTAGGAGAACTGGATGAGGGCAGATTCAACAGTAGAAGGGAAACATTGTTCTTTGAAGAACAAAGACATCTCTGTTGTCCTGGAAAGGAAAGCTGCGTCCTGGGATCAGATGAAACAGAGTCAAAGGTGTCTCCAGAAATGGAGGCAGAGATTGAGAAAATGGAGGGAGGTGTCAGAAATAGATCATGTTAATTTAAGGACAAGGTGTAAATTTGATGCAAATGACAAGCTCAGCATGAGTGCATAAAGCAGCATAAATTTGCTGGTCTTGTACTTTATGCTTCTACCTGAGAATCCCAGTATCCTAAATGCTTTATGAATCAGCAAATTCATACCACTTTCAAGGGTTTACGCCCAGAATTCCAAGGCTATATTCTGGAACTTCTGTGCTTGCACACCCTTCAGAACAGTCTTTTTATATTATTTTCTGTTTTTCTGTCGGCCAAAGTACATTGCTAATACACTGAGTTTTATTTGCCAATGCCACTCTGCAGGCTATTACTATCATTCCACTGTTTATCTGTGTCTTCTGCAATTCTGGTTTATTCCGCATGTGAGTCAGGAACATTATCTTTTTTATTAACTATCTACTTCATGGTTCAATATGGATTTTTATCCCTTCCATACATGAACACAAAGCCTAAATAAAATTACAATAAACATGTGGTGCAGCAAAAATTAGTTTTACTTTCACAAAGTGCACAGCATAAACCTAGTAATGGCAAAGCAGTACTTGCCTTTCATGAGATAACAACCACTACCATCTTGCATATAGTACAGAAACCTAAACTTTTGATTTAAAAGTGAACATACTAACATTTAAAAGGCTACAAACTAAAATTCAGACTGGAAAACTAATTTCTGATACAATATCAAAGTTGCTGGAGAACGCAGCAGGCCAGGCAGCATCTCTAGGAAGAGCTACTAGCTCTTCCTTCAGTTAGTCCTGACGAAGGGTCTCCGTCCGAAACATCGACTGTACCTCTTCCTAGAGATGCTGCCTGGCCTGCTGCGTTCTCCAGCAACTTTAATGTGTGTTGCTTGAATTTCCAGCATCTGCAGAATTCCTTGTGTTTCTGATACAACATGTTATTTCATATTTATTTCACAGTTAGTGAGTTGCATAATCATAGAGTTAGCCTTAATCCTTTTTCATCCGTCTCAGTGCTTAAATTAGCTAAAAATCTGTTTATTTTCCATTCTTGGGCCTGGGCCCCATCACACCAATCCAGCCTACAGTTTCAATCCGGCCAGGAAGCCACTCCAGCAGTGGCTGCCGCAGCCATACCTGCACTCTCGAGAGACCAGCTCACCAAATCCTTCAGGATACCGCAAAACGCCAGGTCGTACAGACGTTCGAAAGCACAACTCCCAAAGGGGAATTACAGGCTGCAAGTTGCAGTGATCGTGGTCCAGTAAAAGTATATTTAATATAACAGTTAGTAGCTTTGTTTGCTGCCTGCTAAATGTCACCGTGTCTTGCCAGTGCCATCTTGGTAAGGAGCACATTCACTACTGGTCAGTTACTTTAATTCTGAAGTTTTATTGGCCTTTAACAAGTAGATTCTGTTGGCAATTAACACCTGTATTATCATGCTGTAATTGTTGATTAATTATGCAAATAAGGAACTTGAACATCCACAAGATCACCAAATAGTATCCAACTAGTCAATTTTTGTTTGAACATGTCACTACTTTATTCAAACATTAGAACAGTTTGGTGACGGGGGCCATCATGTTCTCCCTGTGCACAAGTAAGTAAAGTGTGACTGAGACACAAGTGCAAGTTTTCAGAGTCCAGTTAATCAATGATAACAACCCTGCTTCAGATTCTACCTCTTGCACACTAGGTTTTGTTTACAATCTGTATATCTTTGGTGTATGGGAGGAAATTGGAACCCCTAGGAAAAATCCACACTGCCACAGGAAGGAGATGCATACAGATTCCACATAGACAATACCGAAGGTCACCCTCCTCTTGGATCCATATTCAACCGGTATGTGCACTGTCTGATATACCTAAGCACTTGATTCTTCATGCTAAGCACTGAGATTTTTCGCATTGTAATTATAATGAAAAGAACTTTTTAAGAGATACTGATATTGCAGTATTCCTATGTCAGACTCAAAAAATACGAGATCTATAAAATTCTGGAACGAGGTTTTTAAATAATTGATGTAGCTACTACAAACACAAAAGACTTCCCCAATGTATTGTTTGTACAGAAAGTGCACAGCACAACAATTAAAGATATTGATTAGCTAAAACAAAAACAGAAAATGCCAGAAGTACCCAGCCACATCTGTGGAAGGAAAGGATCAGAGAACCTTTGTCAAAACAGAAAGAGTGATGAAGGAAACTTGCAAAGCTGTAGGGAGGGCGGGAGACAAGTAATGTCTCTCACAGGGTGAAACTGGGGTGACCATGAGGAAAAGCTGCAAACAAGAGTGAATGTGAGCAGTTAGAAAGCCTGAAATGTAGAACAGGACATGTCCTCAGATAGACGAAAGCAAGAAGCTGAACTAATATCACAGATGGATGACTGATACAGATGGAAAAATCATGTTGTAGGATTCAGTATTGAGTCTGAAAGCCTGCAACATGCCAAGGCTTTCAGACTCCTCAAGCTTCTTTGGGCCTTGTACCCACTGTGACAGCACAGGAGACCACAGGCCAACAGGTGACAGTAGGATGGGACACTCAGCATCGCTCCTGCTGACTGAGTACAAGTGTTTTCCAAAGCAAGTACCCAACCTACATTGGAGAGGGGACAATGAAATGCAATGCACTAGAGTGGAAGTAGTGCAAATGAATCGCTGTTTCAGTTGATGAGACTGAGTCCCTGGATGGTGGACAGGGAAGAAGTGAAAAGACAAGTACTGCATTGCCTGAAGTCACAGAGCTAAGAACCATAAATGTGTGTGGGGGTGGGTGGGTTGTGAAAACAGAAAGAGAGATGAAGGAAACTTGCAAAGCTGTAGGGAGGGTGGGAGACAAGTAATGTCTCTCAGAACAGAAGATTGGACCATGGAGTAATGAAAGAAAGGGTCTCTATGAAAATCTGATAGGGGAGGAGAGGGGAAAATACATCTGCTGGTGAAATCTCTTTGAAGGAAGTGAAAATTGTGAGGTCCAGAGGAGGTTCACAAGGATGATTCCAGGAATGAAAGGGTTATCAGATGAGGAACACTTGATGACTCGGGGTCTGTACTCACTGGAATTCAGAAGGATGAGGGGGGATCTCACTGAAACCTTTTGAATGTTGAAAGGCCTGGACAGAATAGATGTGGAAAGGATCTTTCCCATGGTGGGGAAGTCTAGGACAAGAAGGCACAGCCTCAGGATTAGGAAGCGCCCTTTCTAAACAGAGATGTGGAGAAATTTTCTCCTCCTCAAAGGTTGGAGAATTTGTGGAATTTGTTGCCATGTGCAGCTGTGGAGGCCAGACCGTTGGGTGTATTTAAGGCACAGATTGATAGGTTCCTGATCGGACATGGCATCAAAGATTACGGGGAGAAGGCTGGGAACTGGGGTTGAGGAGGAGAAAAAAGGATCAGCCATAATTGAATGGCGGAGCAGACTCGATGAGCCAAATGGCCTAATTCTGCTCCTATGTTTTATGGTCTATGGTCTAAAATTGTGGAGAATAATCTGTTGAATAAGGAGGCAGGTGGGTGGAAGATGAGAACCAGGGGATCTCTATCCTTGTTCAATCCCAGAGAAGAAGAGGTGAGAGCAGAAGACTGGAAATAAATGAGATGTAGTTTTAGGCTTCAATAGCAGTGGCAAGTGGGAAGCTGCAGTTCAGAAATTAAGGAAATGTTTGAGGTGCCCCTGTAAGGTAAGTCACATGGCTATAGCCAATACAATGGAAACGGAGGCAATGAGAAAATGTAATAAAGTCCTTACAGGTGACAGGATGTAACAAAGTAGTCGAGACAATCGTGTGTCAGTACATTTGTAATGGATGATAATTGACAGCTAGCCTAACTCCATAAAAATGAAACAATCAAATCTATTAGTTCCTTTGTATCAACACACACAAAATGCAGGAGGAACTCAGCAGGCCAGGCAGCACCTATAGGAAAAAGTACAGTCGAAGGGTTTCAGCCCAAAACATTTTTCTATACTTTTTTCCATAGATGCTGCCTGGTCTGTTGAGTTCCTCCAGCATTTTGTGTGTGTTGCTCAGATTTCCAGCATCTGCAGATTTTCTCTTGTTTGTGATTTGAGTTCTTTTGTATCCCTCAATTCCCTTAAAAATATCAGCTCAAGCTCCTTATTAACAACAGGAACTGATCTTGAACAAATTCTTTGATTGAGAGCCTGAAACAAAAAAATAGTTACACATCTTCATTGCCAAAGCATTGTATCAATAGCCAACCCTCCAGTTTATAATTTCAGGTTTGTTGTTTCGGGAGTTATAATCTCAAACTAATCAGATCAGTTGCAAAATGAACTAAATCCTTACCCTCCAATCTCTGTTCCCATGGCCATGATTGGTGGCTGGGTTGATGTAATAGACAATTCTCGCAATTGTTCAACCAAAGGGGAACTTGGACCTGCATTTGAGTCCATATAAATGATGCTGCCTCGTTGGAGAGCTTCCTAGAAGTATATGAAAATCAAATTCAATTATATATTGCATGTAACTTTCAAAAGACTGCTATATAAACGATGACCTAGATTTTGCAGTATTTTGTTGGCTAGACTACTTTAGTAAGTTCCAAGGAAAACACAAAAACAACATTATACAATTTGATTTATGACATTGACTAGATCCAGAACATGCTTTATCCTCTGCTCTACACCAATCTACATTGGAAAAAGACATGCATTTAGATATACGCAGCACAGTAGGCCATGGACGAAGTTTGTCACGGGGCAAATTGGAGGTAGTGATGCAGAGCAGGTTGCCTCCTAAAAAAGGAGATATCTCAGCATAAACTATTCTAAAATGACCTTTACATATACTGAAGTTACAAGACAGTGTGTGGGACCAATGGCCTCTATGTACATACACAAAATACACACTTAATTTACAACAGTATTCCACCTGTACCCGGGGTGAAGGTAAACATAAAATTGGCTTAAATATAGCATGGGTAACAGCAAAAAGCATTGAAAACCATTAATATTCATAAGCATAAAATAAAAGTCATTAACAAACTTAATCCATTAGTCAGATCGCCAATGTTCATGGAACGCAGCAGGCCTGCTGTATTCCACCAGCATTTTTTTGTGTGTGTTGCTTGAATTTCCAGCATCTGCAGATTTCCTCGTGTTGCCAATGTTCATTCCATTTCTTTAATTAGCTTTTGTTATTTTGTTGCAAAAGCAACAATAGGGCTATTAGCATTCACAAAAATTAAGTGCAATATGAAAAGCAACTTCCAATGGGTAAATCTGAAAATGGCTCAGTCCTCCTTTGTAAACTGCACAAATAGACTACCAGATGGCTTCCCATTAATGCTGTCTGACCTGCTGAGTTCCTCCAACATTTTGCGTGTGTTGCTTTCGATTTCCAGCATTTGCAGACTTCTCCGTGTTTATTGTTTCCCATTCAAACGTTCAGAATGAGTTTATATTTCGGTTCTAATGTTGAAGATAAGGACTGAAATTGTGCATTACAGGGAGGCCATTATATTAGCAGTGAAACCTTACAGTGCGTTAGTTATATCCTATCATTCCGGCCTAAGTATGCTTCTGACATAATCGTTAATCATATTTGCTACAGAAACCTCCTAAGGATTAAATATTATTAACACTTGTGGAGTCATCATCATCATCATAATCATATGATGTGGGTGATCATGGTCTAAACACCATGATTGTTCTTGGCAAATTTTTCAACAGAAGTGGTTTGCCATTGCCTTCTTCAGGTCAGTGTCTTTACATACGGGTAACCCCAGCCATTATCAATATGTTTCACAGACCGTCTGTCTGGCAATCTCTGCATCAGTGACTGCAGAGATATCGTGCTTTCTTACTTTATACTTTCTTGTTTATTTTGAGTTGGTCACAGCTGGTCGCATAACCAGGACTTGTGATATGCACCAGCTACTCATACAACCTGCTCCCATCGCTTCATGTGACCCTGAATGGGGGGCTAAGTAGGTGCTACACCTTGCCCAATGATGACCTGCAGGCTAGCAGAGGGAAGGAGCAACTTATACCTCCTATGGGAGAGACTTATCTCCATCCCACCATCTAAAGTGTGAAGTACCAATCCTAAAAATTTTAAATATCGTCAGAGTATTTAAAAGAGTATTTCTAGTTACTTGGTTTATCTTTCTTAACTAATCCAATCTTAATTAATCTCTATTTAATATGCATTTTTATTTGCTTTTGTCATTATTCTAACCTTTGTCAGACTCAGCACTCATCAATATCGATTTTTCTGTCTGATAAGCTGAAGCAGACAGTTATTTATCCAACCCTCACTGATGACCCGACAGCTAGGGTGACCACACTGACCCCGGTAACTATAGTCCATAAGCGTAATGTGTATTGTAGGTAAGATAATGGAAACAATAATAAAGAATGAGCTGGAAAAGCAGCTGGTAAGAACAGGTATATTAGCAGAAAGACAACATGGGTATAGAAAGGGGAAATCATGTTTTACTAACACACAGCAGCTCTATGAAGAGACAACTAAAATTTATGTTAACAATAGAGTGGTTGATATTATTTATTTGGATTTTCAGAGGCTTTTGACAAGGTACCCCACAGAGAGGTTAATAATCAAATTGTAGGAGGTAGTGAATCAGGGCAAATGGGTGCAGAGTTGGCTCAAAAAGTGATAACAATGAATTAAGATGAGAGGATCATTTTCACAGCTAGAGTGGAGTTCCGCAGGGATTAGTTTTGGGGCTGCTGCTGTTTTTAACTTACATTCATGATTTGGATAAGCATATAACAAGTAAACTAGTAAAGCTTGCCGATGACACAAGATCAGGGGAACCAGCTGATAACACTCAGGCAGTAGAATCAATAGTTAGATCGAAACAAAACCCAAATGTGGGCAGCTAAATTTCAGATGGCAGGTGAAATTTAATGTAAGTAAATATATGAAGTATTACATATAGGAAGTGGAAATACTAGTTATAAATATGCAATGGGGGGTTGAGTTAGAAAGTGCACTGTATGAGAGGGATTTGGGCATCCTGGTAGACCAGTGGTCCCCAACCTCCGGGCCCTGGACTGATACATTGCCGCGAAGAATGCAGCGGCGTGGCGGTAGCCGGTTTTTTTAGTCAGCTTTTTTCTTAAAGATGTGCTGGGTGCGTTCCGGCTACCGCTGCACCACTGTATTCTTCACAGCAATGTATCGGTCCGCGGCCCGGAGGTTGGGGACCACTGTGGTAGACTCATCTCTCTCAATATCCAGACAATGCACAGAAGCAATTAGGAAGGCCAATAGAATGTTGGGCTGTATAATGCGTTCAGTGGAGTTCATGTCGAGACGTTCTCATAAAGCTGTATAATGCACTTGTGAGACCACACTTTGAGTGCTATGTACAATTTTAGTCTCTGTTTTGTGTGAGAAATGTAAAGGCACTGGAGAGAGTTATAGAGGAGTGACTAGACTCATTCCAGGTCTGCTGGGTATGAGCAATGAAGAAAGATTGAAATAATTAAATCTTTTTAGTTTGAGTATATGTAGAATGAGAGGAGACATGATAGAAGTGTTCAAAATCATTAAGGGTATAAGTAAGATGGATACCAGCTGCTACTTCGAAATTTATCCCTCATCAAGGACACAGGGTCATTGGTGGAGACTGGTTAAAGGGAGATTTCAGTCTAACATCAGGAAGCATTTCTTTACACAGTGAGTTGTGTAGTTGAGAGTAGTACCATAGAAACTTACAAATATAAACGTGATAGTTATTTCAACACACTATGTAAACAGGAATTTGGCAAGCTTTGTTGGGCTGAATGGCCTGTTTGTGTCAAAAACTCTCTAATGTTCTAACTAATTTAGTAAAAACTCAGCCCACCAATGGAATCGCAACACTCAACACATTCAGGTGCAAATTACACAAACTTCTACAAAGTGTTTGTTCATTGTTTTTATTATTATTATTACCCAAGAGAGGAGTTTATGCTCCATAGCCTTACTGAAACCTATCCTTCTACTTCAAATATTCACTTAACAGCATGGCACTTCAACAAAATTACATTATTGTACTAATTCCACTGTACTCACCAATAACATTGATGGATATTTACAAAACTAAGTTACAGCCTTGGATCAGAAGAATAAACAAGAGCCCGCAATTTACAATTTGGAGATTGATTGAGTGATCTAGCACTTTGCTGTTTCTGAGAAGATTCTGGGAAGCAGTGAGTATGAACTTCGAGATGAAGAAACTACAAGACCAAGGTTTGACTCCATTTCGCCAATTAATGCTTCCATCATTCTCTGATTAAAACAATAAGGAAGATTGAAACATTGAGGTGAATGAAAGCACCAACTATCTGCCTTTTATTCGCTGATGGGATCTCTCTGCTGCCGGAAAAGGAGCCTGTGTAGCCTATTGCTGTGTCTAGAGGGTAGGCTTCTGCATTCGAGCAGTGTCTCTCTCTTTCGATGATGTTGGAGGATATTACCAAGGTTCTGCATTTATGGATTTGGACTATGGACTATGGACTTTTTCAGTCTTATGGTCTTTCTATTCTATGTGTTCACCCATTCTTTCTCGTTGTTTATCTTTTGAACTGAGGTGGGTGTATCTGGGACACCAGGTAGCACCGTTGAGCCCTCTGGAGACGTCGTGGGCTTATCAACAAAACGTCAAAGAAGGAGGGTGCTCACCTGATGACCCCAATGACATACTTACCCTCCATCCTTGTCACCACTCCAAGCCCACTGCCAACATCAAGAGTGCCGACTTACCATAGAGATTGAAACATTAAGTCCTGGTAGCTCTACATTGTGTGGCAGGAGGGGGGTTTGGGATCGCTGTTCTTGTTGAGTTTTGTGCAGAGCGAGGAGGGCTCTGGGGGAGGTTAATGTTTTAAGTGTTTTTGTTAGTTTTTTGTGTGGGGAGAAGGAGATTTAAGGTCCTGTGTTCTTGTTGCGTTTCATGCAGGAGAGGGGGTTTTGGGGCCAATGTTCTTGTTGCATTCTGTATGCGAGGAGGGGAGTTTGGGGAGGGTTGATTATAGTGTTGCTGTTCTTTTTCTCTGTGTTTGGAGGGGTGAGTTTGCTTTTCCTCTCTGAATCGACTTCCATGATTTTTCTTTGTTTCATAGCTATCTGGAGAAGAAGAATCTCAGAGTTGTATACTGCATATGTACTTTGATAATAAATGAGCATTTTAATTTTTAATATTGATGGATATTTACAGAAATAAGTTACAACTTTGGATTAGAAGAACAAACAAAACATCTATTACACAGGATGGCAGAAAATAAACAAATGCATACATACAAAATACACTTGAAGGTCAGATGCCTAATTTCCATCAGTGTTCCATTCAGTCTCGGGCTGTATTTGAGAACTACCATTCCATTGTTCCAGTGATTATACTTCACAAGAGGTTCTATTATTCATAAAAACCTGAATGTTACATCTATAACATTCTCAGGGAAGTTCAGCACAGGAGCAGAATGCAGTATTACACTAATCTTTAAAATAGTGCCACTTTGAAAGAATAGTATGTGACCTCTCCTTGTCAACAGCCCAAAAACCTCTTGAATGCTGATGTATTTGTAGTTTGTGTGAATTTCTAGTTTAAAAAAATACTGGAAATACTCAGTAGGTCAAATAGTGCCTGTGGTTTTTCTTTGTGAGGTACCCCTCTAAATTTATTAACAACTAATTTCACGGCATGTTTGTTCTGATCTTGTAACCAATCATCCATGAAAAACATGCGTTCAGGATATTTTCAAACAACATAGTTTGATATATCTAATATGGTAAGGCTTTATAAAGCCATGGTTAGGCAGCAGCTAGAATATTGTATACAGTTTTGGTTGCCATGTTTTAGGAAGGATGAGAGTGCACTCAAGTGGGTGCAGAGAAAATTTGTCTGAATGTTAACTAGGATGAAGTGTTTCAGATAAGAAGAGAGACCGTTAAATGCTGAGTTGTTTTCTCTGGGGTGCAGGAGGCTGAGAGATAACTGAGCTCTCTAAAACTATAGGGTATGTGCTTAGGACAAAGGATATGCAGTTCAGAGGGGACCTGAGGAAGAACTTTTTTCACCCAGAGGATGGTTATCATCAGGAATACACTAACTGAATGTGTGGTGGAGGTCGAGAGTCTCGGAACACGTAAGTAGAAACTAGATAAGCAAGTTAATACACCAAGTCATATGAGGCTAGCAATGAAGTGATGATAAATGAGAACAGTATAAATAGGCACTCGATGGGTGGCATGGACGTGGATTGCTGTATGACTTTGTGACCTTTATTTTTGCAGTGAGAGAGATTGCATTGTAGAAATGAAACAGTCAGTTATTACAGTTTCGATTTCCTGTTTACAAACAGATTTCCAACTGAACAGTTCTATTGTGTAGTGGTGATTAACAGTGAAAAATGCATACTGCTTCAGGCTAATTAATCACAGATAGTCTTCAACTCAACTATGATACCCATAGAGGCTTATGAGATCCGAATATTTTGAATGATCTATAAAGCAATTATCGCTTTCTAATTTATTGGAAACATAGTTGAACATTTTATTTTCTCTAGCAAAGTCATTCTTGTGTAAAATCATTTGTTTAAAAACGTATAATGTTTCATTTGGAATACATACAGTATATCAAAACACCACTCTACTACACTTATTGTTCTGGTAGAGAATGATTAATGGCTATTCTATTATACAGAACAGAACCAAAATCTAATGGAACAATGCTTCTTAGTGGTTCAATTTACAAAATGGTTACCAGTCTAAAACTCCAACCTGCAGTATCAATTACCCAGGTAGTACTTCATGTCTGAGTCCTGCTGAGTAATGCACAAACATGTGTATATTAACAAAGACAATTCACTTCACCACAGTTGAAACACAAATCTCTTGACTGAGCATATGTATGCTCAAAACTTTGACTTCCATTCTGAATAAGTTCTAAACTTGCAAGGGGTTTCAAAGGATTCTTTGCAGGTTTAAACCAGATTTAGCTGGAATTAAACCTAAGTGTCAAAGCCAATAAAACATTTGGAGCCAAAGTGGAGTCATACCAGGCCTAATCTCAGGTTTTAACAGGATGTTCTTTTTACAAAGTAGTCAGGATTCTATGATAACTTTACAGTGCCAGAATAAATACATTTTAGGACTGAGAAAAATTGATGCAGGTCGTATTACTTATCTAGACAGCCTAAGTGCTCTTCAGCACCTTATTCAAGGGAGCCCAGAGCAAGTGTCCGTAAGCTATTCATCTTTAGGGGCACTGCAGTCATATTAGCTACGGTCCTTGTCCACATTGTTCTGGTAGGGAATGATCAACAGTCATTTTATTAGACAAAACAGAACCAAAATCTATGGAACAATGCTTCTTAATGGTTTAATTTACAAAATGGTTACCAGTCTAAAATTCCAGCCTGCAGTATCAATTACCCAGGTGGTGCTTCAAGTCTGAGTCCTGCCAAGTAATGCATACATATGTGTATATTAACAAAAGCAATTCACTTCACCACAGTTGAAACATAGATTTCTTGCTAGGCTTAGACAACAGGCAGCAGAGGCAAGAATCATGAATGAATTTTACTCCTCTTAAGCCAAGGTGGTTGAACTAATTTTTGAACTGCTTTGGCAATCTTGTCTTGAATTTAGCTAACTCAATAAAATCTACCAAGCAACCTTCAAATTCTGCTGGACTAGTTGGTTCATTTGAACACAACCTTTTGCTAATGCAAACATTGGGAAATTACATTTTAAGTGTATTATAAAAAATATAATTCACTTCTAAATGATAAATTTTGTAGCTTAACGAATATTTAAATATAATCTAAGCTTGGTCAAATCAGTTTAGGATCCACTTACCCTATACAAGAGTATTTTAGTCATGTGATTGGTTCTATAGATGTATGGTCTGAATATGTAAGCCTAAAAATTGCTTTGTGTTTACTTGTGGTATCAGAATAAATGTTCTCCCTGTATGTGGAAGTTGCATAAAGAGCAAAGTTCATGGAGCAGTATGCTCTGTTTCCCAATGTGACATTGCAGTCAATCTGATTGTTTCAGTACAGCTTTCCCCTTTGATGTACAGTCACTATCATGGTCATTGCAATGTAACACAGGGATCTCTTCATGTACTTTATAAAGGGGCAGACCTACACCCTGCTTAGTGCTACTTTGTAGAGTGCAACTCTCATGTGTTCTTGGCCTTTGGCCATTGAGGCCATAGTAAGTAAAGACCCATTCTGCACCTGATTCATATGGCACTTTTGGTCCTGGGGATATACAAAAAGGTGAAGTGAGGTACCAGTAAATAAGCAACACTTCTTCAGATGAGAGGTGGAGTAGCTGCCCCACAGCACCAGAGACCAGACTCAATCATAAACCTGGGCTCTGTCAGTATCACGCACTCTGTCTATATCACGTTTAAGTGTTCCATGTGTGAATTGAGCTTCTTCCAGGTGCTCTGGTTTCCTCCCACATCTCAAAGGCATGCAGTTGGCAGGTTAACTGACCACTACAAATTGCTTGCTTCTAGGTAGTATATAGGTAGAGGTTTCAGGAATGTAAGGAGAATGAAGAAAATGGATTAATCTAGGATTAGTATGAATGGGGGGCTGTTAGTGCAGACTCAATGGGCTGAATGGCCTGTTTCCTCAATAATTCTATGCCAATGAATGGATGGATGCTATAAAGATGAGTGATGGGAAAATCCTGCTAAGGAGTCAGGGGTGAAGAACCATGTCCCATGAGGCAAGGGGGTTATGCAAACTCTCTGAGGATACAGCCATAACTCTTAACCCTTTTCAGACAAGCTGGCAGGGAAGTTTCTGTAGGAACATGAGTACTGTCTCTGAATACCTGCAGTGAAGGCAGATGTCTGCCCACTCTGATTGCTCCTGAGGGCCGAAGGACAAGTTGATGAAGTCTCCTCTCCTTGAGTGTGAAATTTTGGGTGAATTCTCTAATGCATCCTTGAGCAGTGAACCATGAGATAAGCAGGCGGGAAAGATCTTGAAGCTACATTGCTAAAAATGACATTGACCCTGATCTCTGTGGGAAAAGCATTCAAAGCACATGTAAGACTGTACAGGCTGACCACCAATTTTCCAGAAACTGATGGTTCAGTACTCCTTTTAATTCAGATCCAATTACAAGGCCAAGTATCGCTCACTTTTCATGAAACGTCTGTTAATTCTGTACAGACATTTGTTAATGAATTTAACATGAAGGACATTCTTTGGTTCACTGCTCAAGGGTAGGAGAAGGTAAAACCCTCAACACTAAAGAATAGCTGGCATAAGTTGTGGCCTGCCTTGATGTTGTTAGTGCACCTGAAGAAAAGCTTGACGATGATTTTACAGGATTTTGTGTACCAAAGGAGAAAATAGTTGTTTATGATTTGCTCGTGTGTGCAAAAAGTGTTACAGGACCTCCTTTCAAAGATATAGCAAGTAGTCTTAATGAAGAAAATCTACATGAGTGGATGATTGTCAACAACGAAACACCGGTTGTGCATCACCTTATGGATTCAGAAATTATAGACAGTGTTCTGAATGCTGATGATAACACTGCAAGTGAAGAAGATGGTAGCAATGATGATGAAATGGATGAAATTTAAAGATTTACTATTGACAAGTTAATTGAGTTGTAGGGTGATTTAATCAAATGGTTAGAGAAACGTACCTTCGTGACGGAACAAGAGCTAATCAATTTTTATTTGATGCAAGAAAAATTACACAGGGAGATCAAAACTTATGAAACAACTTCACCTGGATGAAATGTTTAAAAAGGTAACCAAAAAGCAACATTCTTTGTAAGCACAGCAATTAATAAATTTACATTATTTTTTGTTTAATTAATAAAGCTTTAAGCTTCTACAGTGCATTTTTGCTATTATTATTGCATGACCTCTTTTAATCTGGTAAAAACATTAATCCAGCAAGGTTCAGGAACCGAGGGTGCTGGAAAATTGGTGGTCAACATGTATTAGAGTTCTGGGATCTCACAATTCTCAGTGAGGACAACCAATATACTCGGAGTTTCTGATTCTTTGACAGATAGGCAAGCTTGTCTTCATTGATCAGGGCACTGACTGTAAAAGTAGAGAAGTTATGTTGTAAGAAGGTTGTGGAGGTTTTGAAGAGGATGCTGAAGAGGTTTACCAGGATGCTGCTTGGATTAGAGAGAAAAAGATAAAGGGGAGGTTGTATAAATTTGCGTTGTTTTCTCTGGAGCATCAGAGACCAAGGGGCAACCTGACAGTAGTATATAAAATTATGAGACACATAGGTAGAGTAGATAGAGTCTTTCTTCCAGGGTGGAAATGTCACATATCAGAGGGCTTAGCTTTAAGGTAGAAGGAGGAAAGTTCAAAAAGGTTTAAAAGACAAGCTTTTTTTTTATGCAGAGTGCCCGATGCCTGGAAAACACTGCCAAGGAAGTGGAGAAAGCATATGTAATAGCAATGTTAGGAGGCATTTTGACAGGCATATATAATAAAATGTTAGGGAAACAAATTTAGTAAAAGTTAGTACAACCCAACCAAAGTGTGAACTTTAATTTTTCAGACCAGGAAGACTGAAACTCTAACTACAGCTAAATATTATGTGTTGCAATGCTGTTGATGTCACTTAGGGGAGTTTTACCCTTGTGTTAAGGAAAATGAAAATCACAGCAAAAGATGAGGTGATGAACTTACCAAAAGGTACTAAGCATCCACAATTGAGTGCAAACTGTTCTGCTCTACAGTAACCTGCTTTTTAACTGCATTGCTTTTTTTATTTGTGCAAGTAAATTTTTATCTCCTTTTTTTAGACTTAACTGTGATTGCTGATATAATCAGGTCAATAGATTAAACTCTTTCCTGCTTTATTTACAAAGCAACAACCACTAATTATGATGATTTTCCCTTGTTCAGCCAAGTAATGATATGCATATTATTTATGTAGCTATTACTGTTTCAGTGAGTTTACTTGGAACTTTTGGAGCTCTAAATATGCTCTCACAGGATAATATGCCTAAAGTGGCTAAAATTATCATACTGAATCAAAGCTATTGTAAATTTTACATTATGACTTAAAGTAACCAACAGCTCAACCAGAAAATAGAGATGGAAATGGGGAAGTTTTTTTTTGTGACCTATTAAAGCTCCTACCTGGAGTGAAGCAACAGAGAAAGATAAATTCTGAGAGCTAAACAGCTGCTGCATTGTTCCCCTTCTCGAAGTGTTAGTACTTGGATACCAAGAAGAAACCTGGGAAAGAGATAACTACAGAATAACAAAACAAATTGCAACTTAGCTGTGATTCTGAAACCTTGCTATTCCTATATAAGACTTTTAGTTATATCAGGACATTTAACCTTTTGTGGGCTATGTGCTAACTAAAAAACCCATTGTGGGATCCGTAGATCCTACCAGAAATGAAGAAGAAGAGTATGCTCCTTCTGCCATTTTCACTTAGTTTCTCTGTGCTTCCAACAAAGAAACAGAGGTTTCTCTTCAGAATCTCAAATGCTCCTTACCTATTTTGAGTGCACAACTGTCACCCCACCTCAGCAATGAGACACTATGGATCACCTCTTGCACTACCATGCTCTTGACTTTGATTGGTTCTTTGTTTTTATTGCACTGAGGTCTTGCTTTTGCACGTTTTTTCAATGTATGGTACAAATGTTTTATTTATATTATGTGTGCTGTCTGTACTATGTGTATGCTATACTGTTGCAAGCAAATTTTTCATTGTACTGTACTCTACTGTACTTGTACACATGGCAATAAATTTGTCTTGACTCTCCAGAGTCAGGAATTTCCATGTTTTGGTGGGAATGTTACACCTTTGTTAAGGAGACTGAGAATATCTTTCAATGGTTTGCTCAATCTTCCTGATAACATCTTGCCAAGATGGAGCTCAGAGCAGATTTGTTGTTTTGGAAGTCCAGCGCTGAGCATGCAAGTATCATGCTCTGCCTATCAGGCTCAGCTGAGTATGTCAAATTTTTAATGCTGGTAATGCTGGTGGAGAAAAGACATTGATGTTGTCTTGCTTATCCTGCCAGTGAATGTAAAAGATTTTGTTCATCCAGTGTCAATGATACATCCAATGCTTTGAACTTCCTGATGTAGATTGTCTGATCCTCAGAAAGATACTGGAAACAAGCATTGCTCGAGAGACCGTAAGCTTTGTACTGGAACTGAGGTCATAATTTTCAAATACTTATTTCCGTAGACAGTTAATGGCTGTGCTGACTTCAAAGCTGCCTTTCATCATCTTTGAAAGGCTTATTCTCCTGAACACTTCAATGAACATATTGACGATGGTATGAAGCTGTCGTTAAAGCTGTGCATTTGCAATTATACTATGTCTCAATAACCAAGGCTGAAGTAACTTAGCTCCAGATTCAAGAAAACACTCTCCATTTGCCTTGTAGATTAGCTTGTTTCTGTTCTTCCAAACAATGAGCAGCAATGAGTAACAAACTGTTGCACTCCAATTGTTTCCTAGCCAAATTCAGCTCATTCAGCACAGACTAGTAATCAAATCTAGAATCTTTTTATTCTGTTGTCACTCTGCAGCTTTTCATTTCTTAGGCCTTCCCAGGGCCATCATACGTAATGTCACAACTGATCAAAATAATATTCAAGCAGGATCTAAATCATCATCAGAAGTCTCTCCTTCCATCCTGTAGCTGCCAGTCAAGGGAGGGGAGAAAATCAGTAAAAGATACAAGCAGACTTGCAAGTGCAGAAGTGCAGAATGCAGAATTAACATTTCCCCTGACAATTGATGAGGGAATATTTGAATCACCAGATAAAGAAATCAGAAGCAATGATAATGATTTCATCATAAATGAGGGAAAAATTTTAAACAGGTGAAAATAATTTAATTCTTGAGGACAGATGACATTATCTCAAAATGATAAGAGGAAACTTGGAAGAAATCTACAATCACTAGCTATCATTATGAAAGAATCAATTGTCCATGAATGGATCATTGGAAAAAGCCCAATCACTGAAAAAGGGGATTAACCCCCCTGCCCAATTGTAGGCAACTTGCCAATGAGTAGTCTCATTTCTGTTCCATGTAAATAATCCAGTCAATTAGAGTTGAACATAAATTGAGTCATCAACAGTCAGAATGAGTTCAGAAGAACATTCTGCTTTACTAATCTCTATTTTACAAAACTTACAATACAACCACAATGATCTATCAAAAAGCTTCTGATACAGTTACACACGAAAAGCAATAATTAAAAAGGATAAAGGAAGGAAGGTGTGAACAGGAAAAGGTTATTCAATCAGTTCACATGAGGCCAATATTTTAATTTTCTGAAGTACCTTAGTTCCCTAACTACTAGGAATTTGTTTATTAAAAATCTATCAATTTCAGTTCACCCATGCTGATAAGTTCAGCACCGTAACCTCCCAAGGGCAAAATATCCTTTCTGAAGCCCAGTTCTATAACATTTTCTATTAAGTGGATTCTCAGCAAAACATAGTATAACTGTAATCTTAGACCCATCACATTAGGCCCAAAATTTTATTAGGAATCTTTTAAAATTTATTTTTGCACTCTTTATTAGGATTCATAGTCAAACCTGCAAATGGATCAGAGTCCACGATTTAAAAAACAATAAATAGGACCTTACACACAGAATTAGAAGACAGGGATAGCTTAACCCTTTACAACCAATATTAATGAATGCTCCTTCACACAGGCTATTTTTTGTGCATGGAATTGACCTTCAAGCACACAAGGCAAAGATGTGAAGTCACTCAATTGGAACATTAAGATCACTGTGCAAGGATGAACTAATTCTGGCACCTTGTCTTCATTGTTCTTAATTTTGGACCTTTCAAATTAACATAACTGTTCTCATGAGGCACGAGGACTGACCTCTTGTATATAACAAATGTATGCCAACCGTTTTGCAGAATCTCTAATGTGGGATTCAAAGTCCTTGTTGGAAGTCCATATATGTGTACATCAACTGAAAACAGAGCCAGGTGTGACTTCTGTACTATTAGATGCCATGAGTATAGTTTATATGTTTGTGGAACAAACAAAAAACTAGTTCACAAGAGGATGGAAAGTTGAAGTCTGAGATTATGCTTACTCATTTAAGAGCATTAAAGGATGAAGAGCAATATCAATAAATGATATATTCTAATCCGCTCAAAATGAACGCTAACATCGTATTTGCTTTCCTCACCGCTGACTCAACCTGCAAGTTAACTTTTAGGGAATCCTGCATGTGGACTCTTATATCCCCTTGCACCTCAAGTGTTTTTAAATTTTCTCTCCATTTAGAAAATAGTCTACGCCTTTATTTCTTCTACCAAAGTACATGACCATACACTTTCTGACACTGCATTCCATCTGTTATTTCTTTGCCCATTCTCCTAATCTATGTTTTCGGTAGCCGGCGGCTGTTTTGCAGAATCTCTAGCGTGGGATTCAGAGTGTGGGAATCAGTCCTTCTGTGGTCTCTCTGCTTCCTCAACACCACCTGTCCCTCCGTATCGTCCACAAACGTGGCCACAAAGCCATCAATTCCGTCATCCATGTTTACTTCTGACCTCGATGCTCTTTATATTGATAACTTTTGTTGTACAGCACAACACCCATTATATTCCTTCAGGTAGGTCAGGTTTCTCTTAAACACATGAAAATACAAATATGTTAACAAGCATATTAGTCCTTCCAACCATTACTCAGGTGGTGAGGAAACATAAGTACTTCCTACTGTACTATTCTGGAGTCAACAACTTCACAATTTAATGAATCATCCTAAATCAGGATACAGACTGCTGTGAAACTAACAGGAATATTATTCAAGGGTAGGATTAAAATCCAGATATTATACATGAGTGGAACAGGGCTGCAAGATGTCCCAATGTCTGATGCAAAGAGGCAGTAGAATAAAGAATACAAAGGAGTGATTGTCCATCCTCCACTTTCTTGCTCTCTTCTGTGATTCTGGCACTAACCCTCAACAAGTGGAGTCGACCAAAGACCATCTACTGAGTGGAGTGGCTACCAATGTCACTGGCGTGTGTCCGTTGCTTTGCCTGAGAACGCTGCTGGTCACGGAGAGTTTAAAAATCTGAGATTCTGTATTTTTGTGACTTAAATATTACTTGGAGATGGAGGAAATACAAGGCTTCAAATAACCATTAAGATCACTCACCCCTGACCCTTGTTGAGGTCCAGAAGATTCTGAGGTTTTTCTCACTAAATATAAAAGAAACATGTTCAGTCATATAGGATGTTTCATACCATTGGTGAATCATGCATAACAGTGTCATTGATTGAAACCTAATCAACACATTGGTTTCCCTGTGCATTAGACCAGAAGATATAGGAGCAGAATTAGACCATTCAGTCCATCAAAACTTCTCCGCCATTGCATCATGGCTGATTCCGGATCCCACTCAGCCTCATACACCTACCTTCTCGCTACATCCACTGATGCTCTGACTGGTCCAGAAATGATCAACTTCCGTCTTAAATATACACAAAGACATGGCCTCCACAGCAGTCTGTGGCAGAGAATTCCACAGATTCACTACTCTCTGGCTAAAAAAATTCCTCCTTACCTCCATCCTAAAAGGTCGCTCCTCAATTCTGAGGCTGTGCCCTCTAGTTCTGTATACCCCCACCATAGGAAACATCCTCTCCACATCCACCCTATCGTCCTTCCAACAATCAGTAGGTTTCAATAAAATTCCCCCCCCCCGCCACATTCTGCTAAATTCCAGTGAGTACAGGCCCAAAGCTGCCAAACACTTCTCATATGCTAACTTCTTCATTCCCAGAATCATCCTCGTGAACCTCCTCTGAACTCTCTCCAATGACAACATGTCCTTTCGGAGATATGGGGTCCAAAACTGTTGACAATACTCCAAGTATTGACGAGGCTTTTTCATTCCCATATTCTGGAGGTATTTAACCCTTTCCCAAATACTTCCACAATGTGCCTAAATTTAATATTAGTGGAAGAATTCTAGTTATCACAATTTGCACTGTAGATCACAATGAACCTGTCTTCACCAGACAGAAAAGCACATTAATTCCATAAGTGGAAATGAGCCAAAAAACATAAAATGGAATATATTCACCTTCTAAACCAGCACAGGGGATGGATTGATTTTTGTGCACAGTGTGTGGTTCAAAACAGTTCTCAGCAAAATCAATCACAATTTGAAGGCACCCGCATTTTCGTTTATTGCCTTCTGCTGATAGGTATAACCTCGCAGATTTGATAACATCCTTAGAGTTTTTTTTGCACTGCTTCTATCTCCCAGGTATAGTATGGCAACCAAAATTCTACACAATGCAATCATAAATTTTTGTATAACTTACCTAGTTCTCAATGTTCCCTCTCCAAAACTCATGTTAATCCTTGGTTTGTTTTAGTTCATGTCTTAATACCTATGCTATAATCTGAGTTATCTATAATTTTGTATTTACAGGTGCCAAAGTCATTTTGCAAGTCACTGATGCCTCCCTAATTTTCTTATTAATATCTTACATCATATGATTATCCATGTGGATACCCATTTGCCAGTTCTTCAATAATCCAGTATAGGACATAGAAAACATAGAAAACCTACAACACAATACAGGCCCTTCAGCCCACAATGCTGTGCCGAACGCATACTTACTTTAGAAATTACCTAGGGTTACCCATAGCCCTCTATTTTTCTAAGCTCCATGTACCTATCCGAGAATCTCTTAAAAGACCCTATCGTATCCACCTCCACCACCGTCGCTGGCAGCCTATTCCACTCACTCACTGCTCTCTGCGTAAATAACTTACCCCTGATATCTCCTCTGTACCTACTTCCAAGCACCTTAAAACTGTGCCCTCTCGTGTTAGCTATTTCAGCACTGTAAGCCCAGGACGCTGATGGTGTCGGATAGGCAGATTACATAGCACTCCAATACATTTTTCAGTGAACCGGATAACTTTAGAGCAGGGGTTCCCAACTTCTCTTATGCCATGGACTGCTACCTTTAACCGAGGGGCTCCTGAACCCCAGGTTGGGGACCCTGCTTTAGAGGGAGCACAGGAAACAAGTCTCCAGTAAGTGGGAAGGGAGTGCAAGAATCATCACCTAGTCAGCCAGACATTGCACCCTCAGGAATTCTGAATAATTGGATAGAGGATGACTGGAAATCTACTGCACACTCACTTTCTGCAAGTTTCTTAATGTCTTCTTGAAATTTGATGTACTCCTCAGGGATGATTTTCCAGCAGAAAATTACTTGGCCTAAGAAATTAAAATCTTAATTCCACTTTATTTGTACAAAATGCCGGTGCTGAACTTTTCATCAACTGCCACCCTGACATTCTTTATTGCTGCATTTCATATCAATTTGTATTAGTACAAAATATCTGGTGCATGAAAACAAGCCAAGATATATAACAAGATTATCATCAAAAATATTTGATATGAAGCACAGGAAGGTACATTATGGAAGAATAAATTTTATGATGAAAAGATACAGGCATTTTTTTTCCTGTTCCCGATTAAGATTTGAAACAGTACAATATTTTGAAATATAAGGTTAGAAAAAATTATTGCATATGTTGCATAACTTGTGCTACAAGCATGCACACACACAACTAATTTTTCAAAATGCTCCTAAGAAAATTCCTTCTAAAGCATTTAGCAAGTAACTTACAGGATGCTGAAGACATCTGGGATTTTTTCTCAGGCATACTTGCTGGTTGTTCAGAACCAAGGCTCGCACGCCTATCACCACGGCATGAAAAGTGAAAGGTGATAGTACCTGATTCCACCTGTTTCACCTAAAAATGAAGAATTAATTTTCTGAGATTTACTTTACATTTACACAAGCCCCGCATTTATAAAATTGATTGCCTTTTTTTAATTGATCTGAAGATAGTGTTATGAGTTATATTGGTTCCTCTAAAGACAGTCCCACAGTGTGTTAGCTGGTGAGCTTCAGGATTTTGCACAGATACAATGGAAGAATAGAGATGTGTATAAGTTAGAATGATGTGCAACTTGGAGGTAGTGTCGTTTATTTGTGCTTAACACTTCTGTATGGCACAGGTCATAGGTTTGAGGGATACTGCTGAAAGAAGTCTAAGGAAGTTGCTGCATGCATATCATGGTGCACCAGTGATGAAAATGGGAAACGTTTAAGGGGTAGGGGTATGGATAGAGGGGAGGCATTAAATGCCAAACAAGTGAGCTATGTTATAGTGGCTAGAGCTGAACTTTGCAATTGCTGTTGAACTTAATCTGCTTAGATACTGTTGTCCAGATTTTCATCCTGTCACAATAAAATTGACCTATCCGAATAAAGTCATTTCCTATCATTCTACAATGCCAGCTGATGCTACAAGTTCACTCCACTCATTTCCATATCACCCAACAGAATTGGAAAATAATCATTTTCTTTTAACATCCATCTATGTGTTGCCCAAAATGACTCAAGAATATTTTACAGTCAGTTAATTTGCTCATGGGAAGAACTCATGAAGTATACTGAGATAATGATCTGAGAATTTGTTTTGCTGATATGGGGTAAAGCCAAGCCACCAGGTGGGACAAATCTTTTGGTTATACATTATAGTAGTATGATTAGAAACAAGACTCTATAATTTCTTTTAGCACCCTAAAATATATTTTTATCTGAGACTGTGTAGTCGGTCCAACACCAAGTTACATGCCTCCAGTGGCAGCAATATTTTATCATTATCAGGATCAGTTTCATCATAAAGTGTGGCAGGAAAGGAGTGATGGACCCATAAACACGAGGAAACCTGCAGATGTTAGATGAAGGCAACACACACTAAATCGTCTCGACCCAAAATTCCTTTCCATAGATGCTGTCTGACCTGCTGAGTTCCTCCAACATTTTGTGTGTGTTAAGAAGTGATGGACTTAGTGGTGTATGAAGGTTTTAAAGGCTTGCTTGGAACTCCTAAAGTAAGTAATTTTATTTCAAAAATAAACTTTATTGATAATAATAGATAATTTAACTCATGGTAAATCAACAAAATATTGTCTTAACATTCAACCCCAGCATGCTGAGGAAAACTAAAGGTCTCTGTGATGGATTTTTAAATCAGGATGTGAGCTGAAAGAAAGCACAGAAGATGCTTTTCACACAAACACCACAGTATGCTATTACAACTTGATCATCTGTGTTCTGTTCTAAGTCTCTCAGGTGTGCAGCCAACAAGATCTATAAGTATCATCATGAGCGAAAAACCCAATTACCAACTTTTCAGAATGCTGATAAACTGACTTTTCCATTAAAACATTTCTATTGAGCCTACAGCCAAGTTATAACCATACCAAGCAGAGTGAGATTTCTGAGTGAATCAATTTACAACATTCACAATAAATAGAATAATGAATCATATTGGTAATGCGGTGGGTGAGAGGTTACTGTCAAGGGTGTGATTTTTATTGTATGGTGGGTGAAACACAGGTAAGCAATGGGTTGGCCAAGCAATACCAGCAAGTGGGAGATCAGAATACAGCAGGCAAGTGAGAATCCACATTAAGATTTCAAGCCAAGGAAAGTTAATTTCTCAGACAAGATAATAGTTTAAGAACTGAACCTCAACTGAAGGCAAGAATCGTTTCTGTATGAGTGATCCATGCAATTTCCTTGCCTTAAATTAACTTTACGCAAGTATAACAAAAGATGCAAGGCACAAACCTGGCAAATCACACAAGCCTATCATTAAGAGTCTGGTGACATTTAGCAATTGGGTTTCAGATTAAATTCCAGTGAACAGTACACAAAAGTATTACACTGCATGAGAAAATTGCCATATCATTATCTTAATGCCTTTGATAGAAATTTAAGGATATAAGAAATTTACACATTCTAGATAAATAAGGACAGCAGGATATCATTATGTAGCACAGATTTAACAATAATACAATCTGTTGTAAATTCTTTAGAAAATGAACATTCTTGCCAAGTTAAAAGTGGCTCATGACATTAGTTTTGTTGCTGAGTGTGCGAAGTGCACCACTGACTTCTTAAACCTTTCTTGGTAAAAGCTAAAGTTTCCATTTTGTTCAAACAACTTCTTCAAGTGGAACAGTATTCCCAGATATTAATCTAGTTTCACACTCAGTAGAAAAAGTAGCTATTTGTTACAGCAATAGGTGCACATCTAAATCTGTTCCAACCCAAGGCTCTTATAACACTTTTCTTCCAGGTTTTCTTCCCACAGTTGCCAAAAATTGCAACATATGCTGGACAACGAGACAGAATTGACAGCACAGAAACAGATGGTAGAGCCCAATGAGTTCACACAGGTGTTTATGTACCATACAAAGCTCTTTCCAGGCTGCTTCATCTCTGTCCATCACATCTTCCTAGCTTCTTCCTTTTCATCCATACACTTAGCTTCTGTATTTTAAAGTACCTGTGCTGTTTGGGTTGACCAACGAGTCATGATCGCAATTTTATACTCCAAGAAAAGAAACTTCATACAAGTATCTGACCCCCATTTATTAATAATTCGTGACTCCCCATGTCTGTCTTATTAGCATACCAGGTAACTGAACTGTTACAATATAATTTGCTTAAGTAACAGCAGCTATCTAATATCCTCTCTTCGGAGTTTTCTGCACATGGACATCTAGGCAACATTACACTGATCAGTATGAAGAGCAGCAACAGCAGAGCCTGATCTGTATCTCACATAAAATGCTTTCAAGATTTGGCAAAGTTAAAGCATTTTCCTTTTATTACCTAGGACACAGTCACCTTCTCCAGTACCAACATTGGCTTTCCTTTCAAAAGTGACTTAATGGTAATAGATCAGGAATCAGATCTGAACATTTTTTGAGACTTAAGGCTCATTATCAGGTAATCCACATTATTGACAACTGAGATCTCCTATTTCCACCCCCTTAAATAAAGTTTAAAAAACATAAATAAACAGCGGATTCCAAGGGAATGGAACAGCCTTTGACACTAAACTGGAAACAGACGTAATAATTTGTAGAAGTAGCAACCAAGAAGGAGTGTCACAGTTGTACAATGTGGGTGAACTTTCTGGAGATTATGTGCTAGTCATCTGGTTGGGACAGTATACACTAACGTAAATTCTGCATTCAACCTTCACAACTGAATCTGTTAGTCTCACCCCTATTTTAATTCTACTTGTTCCAGATCTGATTCCTGGTCCAACAACATTCAATAATTTAAAAGTAGTGAGACTGCTCATCAAGGTGTCAGGTCTCCCAGTCTAGCAAATAGCAATATCCAAAGTTCTGATGGCCTGAACTTTCTTGAAAACATTTGTGTGTTGAGTTGGGTTGACATCAAGATCAGGCTTCTATTGCTAAAGCCAGGCACTTACGCCAAAGAATAGCATAAATTCTAAAAAGGAGAAAAAGGGCATACTGTTAAGGATCTTGCGGACATAAGGAGACCTGATGATCAAGTTTTTTTTATACAGAGAGTGGTGGGCATTTGGAATAAACTGCCATAGGAAGTGGTAGAGGGGGATACAACTACAATGTTTAAAAGATATTTGAACAGAGTACATGAATCAGAAAGATTTAGAGGGCTATGGACTAAATGCAAATAAATGGAAACACTCAGGAGAAGACACCCTTGTTTGAATGGACAAAGGCTGAAAGGCCTGTTTCTGTGCTGTATGATTCTATGATTATTACTCATTGCTCAATCGCAATTACTGAACTGCTTATCCTATTATTATTAAGAAGAGAAAATCTGCAGATGCTGGAAATCCAAGCAATACACACAAAACGTAGGAGGAACTCAGCAGGCCAGGCAGCATCAATGGAAAAGAGTACAGTCGATGTTTCGGGCCGAGACCCTTCAGCAGGGTTATTACTGCCTATCTAATCTAAACTGGTCATCTTATTATTATCTTATTATTACTGCCTCTGAAAGTTGTTTAGACAAATTTCAAATGTGTTCCCAACTAGATCTAGTATCATATTTTCTAGTTTTCTTCCTCTATTAGTGAAGGCAGTGACAAATGTGGATAATAAAATGAATACTAAAAAAAGAGAAAAGGGGAGTTCTCCCAAGGATCTTGCTAATCCGTATCTCTCAATCAATATTACTAAAATAGATATTCTTATTATCACTATAGGAGTGGTCGGAGCTAAAGATGGCACCAGACAGCAACTTCTCCCAGCTCATTGGTGAAACAATTGAATATTTCCTATTCTAATGTCCCTGCTTTCCTTTTCAGGGTGGCTGGGATTCTTTCGGAATCTTTGACCTGCAGTGGCACTCAAAAACTGCAGTTCTGCATGGCACGTGTTCCCATTCTTAGAGCTCGCTGACTGGCCGTGCTTCGATGTGTCCAGGTTTGGCCTGAAGTCGGGCGACTTCAGGGCCTGCGTGCCCTGTGCAGACAAATTCTCGTCGGTGTCACGTACTGAAGCGTAGTGGGGACTGCAACATCAAAGACAGTGAGAATGGCTGTTGGTAGGCTCAGCACATGGCAATTGATTTGGCAATTCTCGAGTTGGGGAACTCGAAATAAAAAAGGATGCTTCAGACTGACTGGAACATCGAAACAGTGACTGTTGTCTCCCTGTCGCTGTGGAAGGAATATCTGTCTCTCCCTTGTTAGTGAGAGACAGAGAGAGAGCCTGTGGAATATCGAAATACTAGAATGAAGTTAGTATTTCATAGACTCTTGCATAGTTGGTGGTGGGAATGCTGATGCTTTACGCTAGAATAATTTGAGGGAGGGGAAGGGGGTGAGGGTTGATGCTGCTTGCTGCTGCTTGTACGTGGAGGGCGAGAGGCTTTGGAGTTCTTAGGTCCTGCTGTCATTCTTTGGGGGATTTTATTCTGTTTCAAGGATGTCTGCATAGAGTAAGAATTTTAGGTTGTATATCATATACATTCTCTGATATTAAATGGAACAACTGAACTATTGAACTAACTTAAGCCCCTGCAGTAGGCAGATGATTTGTTGAATTTCTTCTTACAACAGTGACTCCACTTTAAATGTACTTCACATGTCATAAAACATTTCAGAATATCCTGAGGCCATGAAATGTGATGCAAGAATACAAGTTGTTCTATCCTTTAGTGTTGACTGCTTAAATATAGGACAAGGGAACATTATTGTTCAGAAAATTAAAATTTATTTAAAAACTGCACATCATACTTTCACTACCTATTTTAAATTAGTAGATCTCCAAACAGCATCGCTGAGGTCATAAGAAAACAGCTATGACGGTACAGATCTGTGATCTGTAGTTCAGAATTCCGAAGATAACTCAAGAATTGATGTAAGTGCGAGCTCTCAAGCACACAGCAGGTTGATGATTACAAAGGACAATCAGGATAGGTAACTTTATAGTACAGACCAGACAGCACCTACCTCATCTGAACTCATCTCTGTGGAGGGAGTTTTGTAAACCAGCAAATTGCTTGGGTTAGGTGAAGGTCCACCCTGAAGTGGTATTGTTGTATCAGAGGTGCTGGGTCCCATGAATGGATTCCAAACAGCCCATCTCAGTGTTTGCATATATGCTGTTTTATCCATGGAGATGCTAGAAGACATCTGTAAACAAAAATATTTGCAACTTTAGCAAAACATTATACAGAACTCATCATTAATTAATATACACCAACAACAACTTCGAATTATGAATAACTTCAATGTGGCAAATATATTGTAAAGCAAAATACAGGAATATTATTAATATCAGACTTTAAAAGCACCACCATTTTTGAAAAGTATTTCCTGGATTTTTATGAAATCCCTGTATTTTCATTAGCCCAAAAGCAATGCATAACTTCTCTTTTCAACATCAATAACATTGTTCATTTCAAAATTATTAATTTAATCAAAATTTTAAAGAAGTGTAAAATTAGCTGATATATTCTGTGGTTTGATTCATAATCTAAGTTTTCCCCTTCGTGATCTTGGAATATAACGCAGAGCTGAAGTGATTTATGCACACATCATTAAAATTACACACGTATAATTTCAATAGGCAGAACGGTTGCTATAGAAGTGTTCTGTCGTATAAAATACTCCATGGAATTTTTAGTTCCAAAATAATAAAGTAGTTACTGATTAAATTGCTTTTGTAAAAGTTGCTAAATTACATAAAATTACAGGGATCGTGCAACACAGAAAGAGATAATTTGATTGAACTGCTTCAATCTGATTTGTATGCTCAGTACAAGCTTCCTTCTTCCTCCACGTCATCTAACTATAATTACTATATGTGGTTTTCCCCTTTCTCCCTCATTCTATGTTCTATGTGTTTACATAGCTTGCCCAAATTAAATTATCTATAAGTTTTTTTTTGACATTTTTAGATCGCCTCCTTACAATATAGAACATAGAGCAGTACAGCACAGTACAGGACCTTCAATTCACAACATTGTGCCAACCTTTTAACCTACTCTAAGCTCAGTTTAACTCTTCTCTTCCATATAGCCCTCCATTTTTCCTTCATCAATGTGCTTAACTAAGAGTCACTTAAATGTCCCTAATGTTATCTGTCTCTACCACCAACCCTGGCAGGGAATTCCACATACTCACCAACTTTGTGTAAAAACTTACTTCTGACATCCCTTTATACTTTCCTCCAATTACCTTAGATAATGTCCTTTTGTATTATCCATTGCCACTCTGGTAAAAAGGTGCTGGCTGACAACCCTATTTATACCTCATATCATCTTATACAACTCCATTAAGTCACCTCTCATCCTTCTTCGCTCCGAAGACAAAAGCCCTAGCTAGCTCAGTGTATCTTCATAAGACATGCTCTCTAATCCAGGCAAGTAAATAAATCTCCTCTGCATCCTCTCTGAAGTTTCCACATTTTTTATATGAGGCAACCATACTTGAACGTATTATTCTTAGTTGGACTAACCAGAATTGAAGGCTAACTCACCATACACCTGTATTAACTTAAATCTTCTCCAGATTGAATTACATCTGCCACTTCTCAGCCCAGCTCTGCATCCTATCAAAGTCCCGTTGTAACCTATGACAAATTTCTACACTATCCAAACACCACCAACCTTCGAGTCATCTGCAAACTTACTAACTCACCATTCCACGTCCTCACGCAAGTCATTCATAAAATTCACAAGAGCAGGGGTCCCAAAACAGATCCCTGTGGAACACCACTAGTTCTGGACCACCAGGCAGAACACTCTTCATCTACCACCACCCTCCTCCTCCTGTGATCTAGCTCATTCCAAATTCACGCAGCCTGGTTTCTCTAGACCACACGTTTCCTAATTGTCTGAATGAATCTATCACAGGGAACCTTGTCGAAGGCCTTATTAAAATCCATACACACTACATAAACCTCTCTGATTTCATTAATTTGTTCTGTCACTTCCTTGAATAAGTCAATCAGGCTCGTGAGACATGACCTGCGCCTCACAAAGCCGTGACAGAATAGGAATACACATGATGACAGTGGAGAACACTGACAACATCAGTGGGGACTAGAGCTTTAATCTAGGGCCTTAGACTGCTCTGCCAGACTACCACTTCTTTTCTGTTCTCTTAAGAGACAGAAAAACAAAAAACTCAGAATAGGTAATAAAAAGACTATGGGAGAAAATTATGAGAGCTTCTGAGTTCTTTCTCTATGGGTAGTGAAGGGCTCCTTTATCATTTAAAACATTAGTTACTGTTCTCCGAAGTTAGTAACCTCACCAAGGGCTCACTACCCCACAAAGAAGAATTCAAAAACTCTCATAATTTTCTCCTTTGGCGCTTTTTATTAGCTAGTCTACGAGTCTCTGGCAAAAGTTAGTTGCTTTTCTCTCACTCAGTGAGAACAGAGAACAAGCTAGAGACCTGAGAGTGTCAAATAAAGTAATGTAAAATGGGATAAAATCATATAGCCTAATTTCAATATGAGTAGGACTAACCCTATCATTTATCTGGAATATAACCAAATTATCCTTGTAAGGGAATAAACAGTTCAAACTGGTGTAGAATTAGTGTATAGCATTAACACAAAATGGATGAATGCACTTTGGGACATAATTTTACAGTCATTTGACTTCTATAGATTAAAAAATCAAATGAGATGTTAAATGGACTGCCAATTCACTTTCATCTATTTTGAGTTAGTGCTGAAGTTTCAACGACTCAGAAGCAATTGATTATAAACTTCTTGGATAAAACTGTTGATTTTGCTGTCTTTATTCACTTCAAAAATGCTATTGAAGGACTAAAATAAAGTATAATTTCAAATATTGAGGTTTTCAAACATGCAGAACATTTGATGACCACAAACTGTGAGCTTATGTAATTAGCAATTTGTTAAATCTGCTCCTTGATCAAGATCAATAGACTGATGAAAGTTGATTCTATTTAGTGCTGGAAAAGAACGATTAATAAATTAAGAATACACAAACAATATGAACATGATGACAATTCTGCAGGATTTGTACATTTCCAAATGAAAGCCGAGCAGCAACCATAACATAAGCTGGTGCAAGGCTTTGAGATATGCTGCATAAAATAAAGATCAGAAAACTGAAAATCAGTTTATAAATCCAAATGAATTAACCCAAGAGATTTTATGCATACAGTTTCTAGTGTATAATTTTTCAATTAAAATATTCAATTATTTTCCAATTGGATGCATTTTTGTGTTTTCAAATTAGTTTTCCAACATTACAAATCAGCGACAAATCAATCATTTGAGCAATAAATTTAGTAATGATGTAATTGTTCAGTGAAATGAGTCTCAATGGATTAGTTTACTACATAGCAGAAGAAAATTTATGATATGAATATACAAATTATGCCAAAAACAAAGACACTGGAATTGATTTGGGAAATTTATTATATAAGGCAAAGATTGTTTGAATAAAATATAAACAGTAAGAGGATTGTCAATTTCTATATCTTCTTAATAAAGATAACTTAATAGAGCACTTTTCATATATATGATCTAATTCAAAGTACTTTACAATGGGATAAAAGTACAAATTTGAAAATAAAATGAAAAATAAAAATAAAAATAAATATGTAAATAAAAGACAAAAAAATGTTAATTAAAAGCAAAGTTAAATAAATAGATCTTGAGCTGGCATTTAAAAGTGTCAACTGAGTCTACACCCATTATAATTTTAGGTATCGAATTCCACAGTTTAGGAGCATAGTTCTAAAAAGCTGACCTGCCAATTATCTTTTGAGGGAGATTGTTTAAATTTAAAGTACTGGAGGAAGAAGATCTGAGAGCTTAAGCTGGATTGATGTACCAAACCATTAAGAGCTTTAAAACAAGGACCTTAAAATCAATTCTAAAAGATACAAGAAGCCAATGCAGAGTAGCAAGTACTGGAGTGTTATGTTCCCTCATCCTGGGTTTGGTTAAAAGTCTAGCAGCAGCATTCCGGATGAGTTGAATATTGTCAATAGATTGCTTTGGAAGGTCCGTACAAAGTGCATTGCAGTTATCTAATCTATTTAATATAAAGACGTGAATTCGTTGTAATGCCCTGGTTCACACCTTTACTGTTACGCTGTAGGTATTTTTCAGCATCATTACATGACAGGAACAACCATTTCTTTGCAATGTTTCTCAAGTGTAAAGATGCTGCTCTGGTCCCTTTCTTTATGTGGGATTTCAAAGTTAAATCTGAATCAAAGGTAACACCCAAGCTAGTTACTTCTGATGTCACAAGGGGAGCCAAGTTCTCAAGTTTATACAGAAATTTATCTCTTTTGGCTTTGGGATCAACCAAAAGTATTCCAGTTTTATTTTCATTTAGTTTTACAAAATTGTTGCGCATCCATTTGTTTATTACAGCCATACACAAAGTCATCATCAGGCTCAATGGAGATATACATACAATTGTGTGTCATCTGCATTAACTGTGGAAATGAAGTTTATGCTCTCTAATGTCTCCTAATGGAAGCATGTACTGTATAAAGAGAAGAGTATGGGACCAACACCCTTATTTATTAGCTGCATTATCAGGCCTTAAAGTAACCAAAATTTGCTTTTTACCAGTTTTCTGACACAAAATAAACCTATAATTAGAAAAGTGGTTTATAATTAATTAGCATACAATATATTAAACATTCTTTGCAAAAAAATTTTTAACAGTAACTAAATTCAAGTTCCGTTTACTTACTTAAAATGGAGGCAGGAACTGATCTTGAATTATTAATAACTAGGAATGCAGTTCTTTTTAAGTTTATTCTATTTATTATGTTAGGATAGAATAGTGTTTCATCTATTGAATTAGCATCCAGAGTTTTGGAGCATTGATCCCAATACTGTGGATTTTGGTTAATCGGCCATTGGTTTGTTGGGACAGCACTTAGCACAACTCAAAGAACAAAAAGTAATTGAGAAAGTCGGGATTCCCTTTCTCTATTTGGGACAATATTCCGCTTAATTGGGACAGGAGACTATTGCCGTACTGTTTCTAACTAGCGTCAGTCATGTGTATTCATATGGCTAACATTTGTACTATAGTAGTATTGGTAGTGTTCTAATTTGTTCTGTATTTTATTTAAATACATAATTATTTCTCAGTTAAATGGTAGTTTCAAGAATTTCCATGAAACTTCTGCAAATTGGGGCAGCCCTTAATTGGGCCAAACTGTAGTGATCCCAATGTGTCCCAATTAACCAGAGTCTACTGTATATGAATCTGAATCCTACAGTGTCAGTTGGGGAATATAAATTTAAATAATTAACTAAATCTAGAATGTGGAAAAAAATAACTGAGCAATTCTTGTGAACTGTGACATTAAAATTATAAAGTTATTGTGAAAAATCATGTGATTTACTAATGTCCAAGTAACAACAGCAACATTCCTACAGCTTGGCAGGCAACCCTATTCAAGTAATGTTATGGCTGCAAACCAGAAAAAAATTAGAGTCACGGAGTCATACAGCACATGAAAAAGCCTACACCTGTCAATGCCAACCACAGAATATCCACCTGCACTAATATGATCCTCTAGAAAGTAGCCTTTCGTTTCTTGGCAATTCAGGTGAGCCTCCATCTCCAGCACCCACTGAGGTGAAGCATTCCAGATTCAAATTGCCATCTTCCTCAGAGTCCCTCTAAACCTTTTACCCTTTACCTTAAACTGATGCCCTCTGGTCTTCTGCACCCCAGCAATGGGGAAAAGTTACTAATTATGGGAATTAGGAATTATTATTTTTAATTATACAGTCTATGTATGATTTTGTATATCCGATCACGCACCAGCTCAGCTTCCTTCACTCCAGGGAAACAAACCCAACCTATCCAATATTTCCTGGTAAACTTCCTCTGTGCTGTCTCCAGAACCATCACATCATTCCCATCCTGCAAAAAGTAGAACTGTCCATGGAACACCTGTAATAGACTAACCTATGTGTATTAACTTGTTCCATAACTACTCTGTTCTTATGTTCTTACCCTTGCTAATGAAGGCACATACTCCATATGCCTTCTGCCTATCTGTGCTATCTTCTTCTGTGATCCTTGCACTTGTACACCAAGATCCCCAAGGCATTATTCATTATATTTACCTTAGCCTTACATGTAGTCACACAAAGCATTACCTTATATTTGTGCAGTTTACATTACATCTGCCATTACAAGTGGTAGCAGGCAATGTCAATCCTGTCATCCATCAGCAATTAATCACTAATAATTTACAAACCTAAGCCCAGTCTGGGTCTTACCAGTACAATTTTGCTCCTGACCACATCACAGCCTTGACAATAGGCTCCTGACCACATCAGAAACATGATCCAAAAAACATAATTCCAAAGGTTATTGTTCTTGATATCAAAGTGTGACATTATGAAAGTACAGTAAAAATTAAGTCAAGGTAAATCAAAGGGAAAACTCAACAGAGTTGGCACTATAGCTCAAGTTCAGGTTCAAGTTCAAGTTGAACTTTCATTCAACCATACATGAATACTCATGAATACAGCCAAACAAAACAGTGTTACTCCAGGGTCAAGATACAAAACACAGTACCAACAGTCATACACAGCACAAGACACACACAACATATACATTATAAGACAGCAGGAAAATATTATATCACACAAAAAAATATAATCCAAATCCCTAGGTCCATGAATGTTGCAGTAGTCTGCAGTTGAATACAATACATCACATCTTCCACTGAGTGAATATTGGAGGACAGCACCAATTCCAGCATATACACCGCACCACACCGCCTCTGGCACTCCAGCGGAGTGCACCAGTTCCGGCGCCTCTCTCCTGGTCGCCTGTATGCAGCTTTCTTACTGTGGACCCCACTGTTCACCGATAAACCTGTGAATCGGACTTGCAGCATTCCACATTAACAATGTGCAACAGAGCCTTGCGATCACAAGAATAACAACTAAAATGATCACTCACAATTAGACTGCATACTTTCTTCATGCACACACTAGAACATCTCTCTGACACGCAGTGTCACGAACCACACAAAGTTCAGTTCCTTCAGTTTCTCTGCCAATGAGCAACTCACTGATGGGGTTACACCTGCAGTACTTTAAGTTCTTTATGTCCAGCAGGGTCTTGAGGTTGTAAAAAAACACATTTAAAAAGACAATAACACCTTTGGTTGTCCCACAGAAGCTGCTGCATCTGAGCACATCGCCATCTTACCAGAAGTCCTCACGAAAGAAAAATAATTGTGCTTCTTGGAAGGAAATTATTCTGTGTCCAGAATGTTACTGCAGGAGTTCCACATAGCAGTGTCCCAGCCCCAACCATCTTCAACAACTTTACCAATGAAACAGGTGTATGATTTAGGAGTAGATGTAGGCTAGTTAGCTCCACAAGACTGCCCTGTTATTTAATAAGATCATGACGAGCTCAGTGTAACCTCAATCCCATATTCTTGTTCAAGCACAGTTAACTTTCAACCCCAGCTTATAAAGAATCTGTCTATCACTGACATAAAAATGTTTAAAAATTCTTCTTCCACTTACTTTGGGAAGCCACTTATGACCTGAGCTGTAAGTTCACCTCATGTCTGTGTTAAGTGGACGACTCTTATTTTTAAACTGATGCCTAATTTTCCACATGAAGAAATATTTTCTTCACATTCACCCTTTCGAGAACCCTTCGGAGCTTATATATTTCAATCAAAACTGTTCTCCTCCTACCTTCAAAGAGACAGAAGCAAAAGATCAATGGTCCAGAAGTAAGGACAACAAAGAAGTGTTCACGGGAAGCAGAGGCGTGGCTACAGGATTGCTCTGAGTCGATGGGTAGGCCATATTGAAAGGCTAACCAGGGGATTTGAATGAATACACTACAGTTGTCACAGGGTATTCACAGATATCTTTAACCTCTTGCTTTGACAGGCTGAGGACATAACTGCTTCAAGAAGGCTTCAATTGTACCGGTGCCTAAGAAGAACATGATAACCTGCCTTAATGACTATTATCCAGTAGCACTTACAGTACATCTCTGTGAGTAAGCCGCTTCTCAATTCCTGCCTGAGCAGTGACTTGAATCTGCTCCAAGTTGCCTACTGTCACAACAGGACAACAGCAGATCCCATTTCATTGGCTCTTAACTCAACTTTGGAACATCTAGACAGCGAAAATGCATACATCAGGATGCTCTTCATTGACTACAGTTCTGGATGCAATACTATCATCCCCTCAAAACTAATTAGTAAGCTTCAAGACCTAGGCCTCAATACCTCTTGGTGCAACTGGATCCTCAATTTCCTCACTTGTAGACCCAAGTCAGGTTGGATTGGCAACATTGGTTCCTCCACATTCTCCATCAGCACAGATGCACCGCAAGGCTTAACCCCCTGCTCTACTCGCTTTATACATGACTATGAGGCTAAGTACAGCTTTTTGTATTTTCAGTTTGTTGTCATGTGTACAATGATTGGTTGTTTGTTCCATTGGGTGTGGTCTTTCATTGATTCTATTGTGTTTCTTGTATATACTGTGAATGCCCCCAAGAAAATGAATCTCAGGATTGTATATGGTGACATATATGTACTTTGATAATAAATTTAATTCAAACCTTGAACTCTCCCTCTACTAAATTCCAGCAGATACAGATTGTCCACAGTTATGCCATTGCAAACAAACAAACTTGTGCTAAAACCCCATGAACTATTTACTTAAAGTTTCTAAATGGTGAGTAACTGATGATGTGTTTTTTTTTTGTTAAGTAACGGAATAACATAACTTGTCATGAAGACATTTGATTTCAATGTTTTGTGTTAACATATTTTGGAGATATTTTAAAAATAAAGCATATTTTGAAACATGAAAATTATATGAACCTAGCCAGTCCACGTTTTCCTCAGAAGACAACCCACCCTTTTGAAATAGTGGTATAGTAAACCTCTCCGAATTGCTTCAAATTCATTTATATCCTTCTTTTCCCATTATCGCCCTTTATTACTTGAAGCATTAGCTCTCTACTTTCAATTCCCCTTCCTATAAACAAAAACATTCTGTGAGCTTTTCTAATTACTGGCTGGGCCTGCATATCAACCCTTTGAAAATCAGGCACTATGGCACTCAGATCCCTCTGCATCTCAGATGTCGACAATATTTCACTAATTGTATAAAAGCTTTCTTTTACTTTTCCTGCCAAGATGGACAATGTTCACATTACACTCCATTTACCCACTCGTATAACTTGCTTTATACTTTGTAGCTTCCTTTTATCCGCTTCAAAATTTATTCTCCTACCCACTTTTGTGTTGTGAGGAAATTTAATAATCGTACCTCCTATCCTCCATCCTACACATTTATATAAATTGTGAAAGTTTGAGGCTCCAGCAATGATCCTAATGACACACTATTCATTACATCCTGCCAATCACAAGAAGAATCCCATTTATCTTTCCTCATATTGACGAAGATGGTAATTATTGGGCACAGCAATTAAGTAATTGTAACTTGCCAGGTCATCTGTCAACATTCTGAATGGTGGCAAAATATTACTTCATTTGTGCTTGGACTGTTTCTTTATGGAGGTTTTCATTCATGGTCTAGGGTTTATATTTGTAATGACAATCTTTTAAATATTATAACATATGAATCATGATGACACTGAGCTGCGACATCCGTTGAAGTCATGACTCAGGCTTAGTTGTGTTTTCAGGTTCATAGAGAAGGCTTTGGGGCAGTGCAGGGTATTAGAAGACAGATTAAGGGTTAGCGACAAGGATGAAGAGGAGTTAGAGGTTAGGGGCAGTAAATGTAGAGTCTGGGCAGGAGCCAGTGTTCAGAGTCCTGGTTGGAGCACTTCACAGTTGAAGGTCAGCAATTCCAGAGGTCAGGTCAGCAAGCGCTAAGGAGAGCAGTGATCCCAAAGTTGGCAAATCCCAGGTCAGAGGTCTGTATGGGCAGGAGTCATGAGGCTGGTGATTCCCCCCAGATCACTGGGGTCAGAGGTCATGCAAATCCAGAAGTCAAGGCTTGAAGCTCAAGCCTGTGATCAGTGTCCTGAGATACCCAGATATTAGCAAAGTCTGAAGCTGGAGTCCCAATATCTGCGAATCTGAGAGTCCAGGGCCAAGGACAGTCCATTACAAGGTTGGAGGCCTCTCTGTGTGTGTGAGTGAGTGGATTAGGCCAGTAAGCTTAACTTCTGTTGAAAGGAAAATGTTACTGAGCTATTATTAAAGGCATTATGCCAAGACACTTCGAAAATTTCAAAGTAATCAGACAAAATAAACATGTTTTTATAAAAGCAAAATCATGCTTGATTTATTAGTATACTTTGAAGTAATATGTTGTGAACAAATGGAATTAATAGATATATTTAAATTTCCTGCAGGCATTTGATAACATGAGGTTATTGTGGAAGATAAAAACTCAGCATGTGGGTGATAGTTACTGTTGTGGACAAAAGATTGGCTGGTTAACATGAAATAGAGTAGACATAAATATGTCATTTTCTGGTTGGCAAGATACCTTTGTTGCTCAGTACCTCAAAGCCATGCACTGGGAGAATACGGAGGTCCTGCTAATTGATAGAAGCAATGAACCACCTCACACACTAAATCAGCCACAATTGTAAAAGAATCCATTGTTCATACATCGATCCTATATTCCACCACAGAACCCAAAAATCCAGACTGTAGGTAACCCTCTCAGGAGTAAATAATCCTCAATCTTGAAGAACTGCCTAACAATAAGAAGACAGAAGATCGCCATAAAACTTGCATGGTCCAAGCCATCATAAACAATGCTTCATGAATTGTAAAGAAAGTGAAGCTTTCCCAAGACTTAAACGAAATGGCAACTTATTCTTTAATTCCTCATAGCTTCAAATAATTTTCTATTTTATTTATTGTTTTATTGGTGACAAACATTTGGAGTGACTGCACAAATTCCAACCTAAAGTAACTTGCTTAAAATAAGATAACACTGAATCAATAAATTCAAAATATTTGCAAACCACTCTTAACTTAATAGCAAACATATCGCAAGCAATTGGACTAGCTTCACTAAGTGCTCCATCTCTCTTAGTAAATTCAAGGCAGTTCCACTGACTGCGTTGCAAAAATCAATTGGCTTTAATCATCATCCCAGGAAAACTGCTTCATTAAAATAAATCCAATGCATAATTTAGCAGCTGAGTGCCCATTTGTCTTATTCCATCTAATCCAAATCTCAGCTCAGTGAACATGCATAATGGAAAATGATTACCAGAATCAATCACATACAGAGAAACACTAATTCCCTGTAGGTAGTGTAAAGAAAACACCTGCACTTACTTCATATTGTGGATTCATGAGAGTGGTGAGAAAAAAAAAACTTTGAACTGGTTTTGTTATAAATATATTATACAAAATTTGTATTTTTTTACTTGAAAATACAAATGCAATTAGTACGTCAGTGAAGCAAACTAGAGTATAATCCCAGATTTCAAGTAGAATAAAGATAATGTGTATGTTCTGCTTATGTTGATATATAAAAAGCTAGCATCACCCCTAGCAAGCAACAATCATACGAGAATTTCCTCTACAGGAATATCAGAATGTGGAGAATTGGAAGGAGGGTTTGAAAAATCAAACTCAAATTGGCATGATTACAAACTGAGAAAGAGGGTACCAAACACAGACAGATAATAAAACAAAAGGCAGGAAAATATTAATAAATTTGAAAGATAGACAGGCAACTGGTTAATAAACTCCATAAATTTAGTGTAAGATAGTATATTTTTCTAGGAAAAATAAGGAGGCCAAATACTATACACAAAATAAATTGAGCAGTAAAGCAGAAGGAGTTGGCGATATGATTAAGTGGGCCACTGGGGTATCAAGACAGTCTATTAAGACCACTAAAGATGTTAAAATCTAGAAGCACAGCACTGAAGTGCTAAATTTATACAGAAGCTCAGGTAGAACATATTCGGAGCACTATATGCAGCTCTGGTCTTCATAATAAAGAAATAAAAATCAGTAAATACTTTTAATACAAAGAGTTAGAAACATTTATTGTTAGACCATAGAAGCACTATGTACAGAATCTGTCCACCATTCAACAGGAAGAATATGGTAGCAACAGAGAAAGCACAGAGGAGATCTACCAGAACACTACAATGGAATAAAGTTATAAGGTAAGATTGGATAGACTGGGTTTATTCTCACTGTAACAAAGGGGACCGTTCAGAGGTCTACAAAATTATGTGGGGCACAGATAAGATTGATGATCAGAATCTCCTTCAAAGGGCAGGGAAGTCTATAATTAGAGGGCATAAATATTAGCTGAGGGAGAGAAATTTAAAAGAGACTTTTGCAGAGGGTGGTGAATACTTGGAACAAGCTGCTAGAGGGGGTAGAGGAGGCAGATACTAATACAATATTTTAAAAGTACTTGGGTAGGAAAGGAATAGAAGGAGACAGGCCTAATATGGATAAATAGGATTGACGTGGACAGGCATGGACGAGGTACACTCTAAGGGCTTATTTCTGTGCCGTAGGTTTCTATGATTCTATGATATCAGTGAAGGTACAAAGAGGACAACTGAACCAGATTAGAAAATTAATAGAAAAGACAGAACAAACTGGGCTTTGTTCTCTCAAAAAGAGGCGGCCATAGGATGACATACAGGAGTTTTCAAAGATTATATAAAGGATTTAACAAATATGGTGTTCTTGCATGCATGCAAGACCAGAACCATAAGTATGACATCTATATGCTCTTTGCTTTTGCAGTTTGCAAAGGCAAATAACCATATAATAACCATATAACAATTACAGCATGGAAACAGGCCATCTCGACCCTTCTAGTCCGTGCCAAATGCTTACTCTCACTTAGTCCCACCAACCTGCACTCAGCCCATAACCCTCCATTCCTTTCCTGTTCATATAGCTATCCAATTTTACTTTAAATGACAATACCGAGCCTGCCTCTACCACTTCTACTGGAAGTTCGTTCCACACAGCTCCCACTCTCTGAGTAAAGAAGTTCCCCCTCGTGTTACCCTTAAACTTTTGCCCCCAGCCCTCAACTCATGTCCTCTTGTTTGAATCTCCCCTAATCTCAATGGAAAAAGCCTATCCATATCAACTCTATCTATCCCCCTTATAATTTTAAATACCTCTATCAAGTCCGCCCTCAATGCTCCAAAGAATAAAGACCCAACTTGTTCAATCTTTCTCTGTAACTTCGGGTGTTGAAACCCAGGTAACATTCTAGTAAACCTTCTCTGTACTCTCTCTGTTTTGTTGACAATTAACACTGTTGGAGCTACCAATAGAATATCTTTTAATGAAGACAGAAAATTAGCAGTGACACTTGGTACAACGAGATAATAAAGTTATGCCTTGTGGAACACTCTATTCTTAAAAGTACCCCTAGTTGCACAACTGATAAAGTCAAGAGTTCAGGCGAAACTTCTTAACCCTGAGAGTAGATTTAATGTTCCATTTGCTACAACACAAACTAGTTCAAGTGAAGTTAAACAAAGCAATTGAGGGAGAAGAGATAGAACACTATGTCAATAGTCAGATGCAGAAAGGTGGATGAGGCACAAGGAAAACATAAGCACAGCGCGGCCGAGCTGAATAGCTTGTTTCAACGCTGCAATTACCTAGTATGTAAAAATGCTACAACACACCTCCAATGTGCAACGTATAGTTTGGGTGACAAAAACTGGCTAACTAGTAGCAAAATAGAGGCAGGAATTCAATCCCACTACAGCACTGGAAGAGCAGGAAAGGAAACAAATTATTTGCTTGACTATTCACTTATGTGATGACTGAACTGCAACTGAACTCCATTTACCTGTATTTTGCTGCTTCATCCTTCAATAAATATTTAACACTCTCAGTTTCAAAAGCAGCAGGGTACAGGGGGCTCTGGATAGAGGTAGTACCTTTGTTGTCTGGCATGCTGCTCCCTACCAGACAAGGTGAACTGGCATCACTGGTCTTCATCCATCTCCTAAATCTCTCACGTATTGGCTCCAAGCGCCATACCTCAATAAAACGCTTCAGTGGGCAAGCTAAACCAAGTGAGGGGGTGGCGTTAACACGGCACCACTGGGCAAAAGACTTCCATGATGAAGTCACCAGCCGGGGCAAAAAGGTTTTCAGATGAACTATAACGCCACGTGTTCACAACCACCTAGTTGGAGGAAATCGGCGGTGGTCAAACCTGGAGAGGGATGGGCTCCACCAGGTTTCAGATGCCCAAGACACACCGCATGGTGAGCGCACCAAAAAGCAACTTCATACCGGATCGGTCACAGCCCGGGTTACCAATGACTGCGCTATCCGTCTCACACCAGGGCAGACGCGATAAATGTGCTACTAGTGATTCGACATAGAAGATCCGTGGCAGAGAGGACATCACAATCATCACATGGAATGTAAGAATGCTGAACCAAGCAGGGAAGCTCAAGGAACTCACGCATGAGATGCAAGGATACAACTGGCACCTTCCTCGGGCTCTGTGAAGCCAGATGGAAGAACGCTGGAGAAGTGCATACCAAGGAAGGACACGTACTCTATTATAGAGGAGAACAGAACAGACAGGAAAATGGCGTCGGGTTCCTAGTCAACAAATTCATCAAGAGTGCTGTCCTAGGATGCCAACCAGTGTCAGGCAGGCTCATGACCATCCGCCTGCAAGTAAAGCCGTTCAACATCACAGTGGCACAAGTCTACGCCCCAACAATAGACTACGACGATGAACACATTGAAGAATTCTATAAGAAACTACAAGATGTCATCGACAAGGTGGACACAAAAGAGATTGTGATCATTCAGGGTGACTGGAATGCCAAGGTGGGCAGAGACGCACAAGATGAGTGGGGGGATTTCATCGGCCCCTCATGCAATAACACTTTCAATAAGAGGGGACTACACCTGCTGGAATTTGCCAGTTATAACAACGTGGTACTGTCGAACACACTTGGAGAGCACAAAGCATCCCGAAGATGGACTTGGCATGCCCCAGTGGTCAACATCACCAGATCGACTACATCCTGGTGCAAAGACGGCACAAATATGGTGTGAACAGACCGAAGACCAGAACATCCCCAGGAGCAGACATGGTTAGTGACCACAACCTTGTCATGATGAACATCAGAGTGCGCTTAAGGAGAATCAACAAGCCAAACAACAGCCGGCTGGGATTTGACCTTGGAAAAACTAAAAGGCCCTGCTATCTCTGAAGAATTTCAGGCAGCAACTGGGGGGAAGTTTGCACCAATACTCCTCCTTGATGAAGACCTGGAGACCACCACAAATAACTTTAACACAGTGATGACGGAAACAGCAAGCAAGATTCTGGGGAAAAACTGCCGTAAGACTAAACCATGGGTCACTAACAAGATACTGGATATGTGTGACACAAGAAGGAAATTAAAGAAAGATAAAAACACAGCAAAGGGAAGAACAGAATACAGGAAAATTAACAAGGAGATTAGGAGGGAAATGAAGGAAGCAAAGCAAAGATGGATAGCCAAACAATGTGCAGACATTGAAGACAGCCTCTCCAACAACAACAAAGAAGGCATTCCAACTGGTGAAAGACCTTACCAAAGAAAAACAAGCCAAAATGAACACCATCCAAGACAAAAATGGCAAAAGTCTCACAAGAAGGAAAGGAAATAATGGAAAGGTGGACAGAGTACTGTTCAGAACTGTACAACTACCAGAGCAAAGGGGATCCATGAGTGCTGAATGTGCAGGAATCTTCCAGTGAGGAAGACTATACAATCATGCGTGAAGAAGTTGAAGCCATAATACGATCACTGAAGTGTGGGAAGTCAGCAGGAGTTGACAACATCCTTGCTGAACTGCTGAAGCATGGAGGAGAGGCCACAATAGACATACTTACCACCATCTGCAATAAGATCTGGCAGACAGGTGAATGGCCGACACCTTGGACTCAGTCGCTGATCGTTGTGCCTCCCAAGAAAGGCGATCTCCAACTTTGCCAGAATTACCATACCTTCAGTTTGATCAGCCATGTAAGCAAGGTAATGCCCAGAATCATCTTGAACAGACTGAGACCTCAGGCAGAAGATATCATTGCCGAGGAACAAGCAGGCTTCCCCAAGGGCAGAAGCACCACTGAGCAGATTTTCAACCTCCTCACCCTTTGTTAGAAACACCTTCAGCACTGGAGACAGTTCTATCACGTCTTCATAGACTTCAAGAAGGTGTTTGCCTTATGGGCCACCATGAAGAAATTCAACATGGGGCAGAAGCTGATTCATACAATCCATCAGCTCTACACCAAGGCAACCAGTGCAGTACTCGATCAGGGCATCATTAGGGAGTGGTTCCATACCTCTGTAGGAGTCCGTCAGGGCTGCCTCCTCTCCCCCACTCTCTTCAACCTCTTCCTGGAATGAATCAGAGTGTTGCCCTTGAAGATCATGTGGGCACAGTCAGCATCAGACGGAGGAGCATCACAAACCTAAGATTTGCTGACAACATTGATGGACTTGTAGGAAAAGAGGACAAACTGGCTAGCCATTTTGAAAGAGCCTCCACAAAGTTTGGAATGGAAATAAGTGCCGAGAAAACCAAGCTCATGGCAAGGGCCAATGGTGCCATCACAACAGACATCTCAGTCCATGGTCAGAAACTTGAGACAGTGCAGCAGTTCAAATACCTGGAGGCAATCATCAGTGATGAAGGATCAAGACCAAAAGTCCTGGCAAGAACCGCACAGACAATGACTGCACTATCCAAACTCAAGACAATACGGAGGGACAGCAACATCACCATGACGTACAAGATCAGACTCCTGTGTGCACTGGTATTCTCCATCTTCCTGTAGCATGTAAGACATGGACCTTCACAGCAGAGCTACAGAGGAAGATACAGGCTTTGGAAATGAGATGCTATCGCAACATCTTGGGCATCCCATATTTGGACCACATCACAAACGAGCAGGTCCGCAAGACCATCCAGCACCACATTGGCCCCCATGAAGACCTTCTCACAACGGTGAAGAAAAGAAAGCTGAGACGGTACAGCCACATAACAACATCCAGTGGCCTTGCAAAGACCGTTCTACAAGGAACTGTAGAGGGGAAAAGACAGAGAGGTAGATAGAGGAAAAGATGGACAGACAACATTAAAGAATGGACAGGGAAAACATTTGCGGTGACGCAACTCTGGCACACAACCACGACAGATGGAACAGACTGGGGCAAAGTTTGTCATGACAGCACCCCGACGACTCCACCAGGAGTTTAGGACGCAAGGCAAAGCAAGGTCACTTTTTATCCCACACACATAAAAGTTGCTGGTGAATGCCGCAGGCCAGGCAGCATCTCTAGGAAGAGGTGCAGTCGACGTTTCAGGCCGAGACCCTTCGTCAGGACGAAAAAGTGAACAACAGGAATTCTGCAGGTGCTGGAAATTCCTCTTGTTCACTTTTTATCCATTACCTTTCGTAAGACAATGTTCTAAATATCCCCCAACATTCTTTGAAAAAGTATTTCATGATAATCCACACTGGCTACAATTTTAATTTTTTGTTCTTTGTTCTTGATTCCCTAATAAATGGAAATAGTTTCTTTTCATCCAATTTAGCAAATCTTATTAACATTCTAAACACCACATTCAAATTTCCCTCACTTTGATTCTGAACAACAGAAAGTTTATAACAATAATAATTTTCATAAAGAGGAATAAGGTTCATTGAGGAATGAGCCTGTGGGTTCTAGAGAACAAACTTAGAATATAAGCACATATATGCCCAAAGTCTGATTAACAAAGTTGGTGCAGCTGGTTCTAGCAAGTGGGGATAGAACAAAATGGCAACAAAGAAAACCTTGTTGGAAAACTGCTGAGGACTACAGTGCTCAGTATTCTATTATACATTTCCAGAAAAGATACAGAGGAATAAAAGGCAAGTGGGATGGTAGTGACATCATGGGTACTAACAACATCCTGGCTGTAGTATTGACAGCCTGTGCTTCTCAACTGGCTGTACTTATGGCCAGGATATTTCAATACTCCGGCAACACTGATAATCTAACCAACAGCGTTCAAAATTGGCTGGGCATATCTTGTTTACTAAAAGCAGGAATAACCCAATCTGGCTACTAAAAGCCTAACATATCCTCAATTATTAGCAAAGTGTTGGAGGATGCAATGTAAGTGGTGGAAAGTGGCAATTACAGACCAATAACTTGCTTTGCCAGGTAGCTCAACTCCAGATTTTAACCCAGACCTGATCCAAATACCAAGGAACTGAAAACAAGAGATAAGGTGTTTGTGACTGCCCTTATGACCACTTGTGGCTTTCAGGAATCCTGGTAAAGCTGAAGTCAATCAGCATCAAGGAGAACATCAAATCTCATAGAAAGCAAACAGATCATAGATGGGAAAAAGTACAGTCAACGTTTCAAGCCAAAACACTTCGGCAGGACTGGAGAAAAAAAGATGAGTAGATGTAAAAGGTGAGAGGAGGGGAGAGAGAAACACAAGGTGATACTTGAAACTGGGAGGGGGAGGGATGAAGTAACAAGCTGGAAAGTTGATTGGTGTAAGAGATACAGGGCTGGAAAAGGTGGTCTGGATAGGAGAGGACAGAAGGCCACAGAAGAAAGAAAAGGGGGAAGGAGCACCAGAGGGAGGCGATGGGCAGGCAAGGACATAAGGTGAGAGAGGGAAAAAGGAATGGGGAATGGTGAAGGGGAGGGGAGAGAAAATCAATGTTCATGCCATCAGGTTGGAGGCTACCCAGATGGAACATAATGTGTTGTTCCTCCAATCTGAGTGTGGCCTCAGCACAGTAGTAGAGGAGGCCATGGATTGTCATATCGGAATGGGAATGAGAAGTGGAATTAAAATGGGTGGTCACTGGGAGATCTGAGCACATCTTTCCCTGCCCCTCCCACTTTCTGCTTTTCGCAGGGATCGCTCCCTACGCAACTCTCTTGTCCATTCATCCTTCCGCACTGATCTCCCTTCTGGCACTTATTCTTGCAAGCGGAACAAGTGCTACACCTGCCCCTATACCTCTTCCCTCACTACCATTCATGGCCTCAAACAGTCCTTCCAGCTGAGGTGACACTTCACCTTTGAGTCTCTTCAGGTCATATACTGTTTCCAGTGCTCCCAGTGTGGCCTCCTGTTTATCAGTGAGACCCAACATGGATTGGGAGACCACTTCGCTGAGTACCTGCACTCCATCCACCAGAAAAAGCAGGAACTCCCAGTGGCCACCCATTTTAATTCCACTCCCCATTCCCATTCCGATATGTCAATACATGGCCTCCTCTACCATCGTGATCCTCAGGTTGGAGGAGCAACGGCTTATATTCTGTCTGGGTAGCCCTCAACCTGATGGCACGAACATCGATTTCTCGAACTTCTGGTAATACCCCCCCCCCCCCACCATTCCCCATTCCCTTTTCCTTCTCGCACATTATCTCCTTGTCTGCCCATCGCCTCCTTCTGGTGCTCCTCTTCCCCTTTTCTTTTTTCCATGGCCTTTTGTCCTCTCCTATCAGAACTCTCCCTCTCTTCCAGTTCTGTATCCCTTTCACCAATCAACTTCCCAGCTCTTTACTTCATTCCTCCCCCTCCTGGTTTCACCAATCACCTTGTGTTTCTCCCACCCCTCCTCCCACCTTTTCAATCTACTCCATCTTTTTCTTTCTCCTGTCCTGCCGAACGCTCTTGGCCCTAAAACATCAACTGTACTTTTTTCCACTGCTGAGTTCCTCCAGCATTTTGTGTGTGTTGCTTAGCGTCATTTGCAAGTTTGTATTCAAAAAGCAGTAATTTTTGTCACTGATAGTTGGCAAGTAATAAACAGTACAACAATTCAGAACTGTTTTGCCCACTGCTATTTCAAGCATTCAGGCTTGGAAACGCCAAAAACGGCCAGTAGTGAAAAGGTATCATTACTTCAACAAGTTAGGAACTATGAAGAATTTGAAGGTATTGACAATCATCTGGAATGTGACAATTAAAATGAAGATTTGAAGGATGCAATTGTCGAAAGCACTGTTTGAAGGCAGTTCACTATCTGCACTAAATGTCTGTGCTGATTTTGATCATTTACAGTCAATCAAAAGAACACTTCAGTGAAAAATGAACGAATTCCTCTGTTGATAACTATTAAGAACTTATACAATTTTATAGTACTGTAGTAGTTTTGGTAACATCCTAATTTATTCTGTATTTCATTTAAATACATAATTTGTTTCTCAGTAGTTTTTTTTATACCATTTTAACTATTTCCATGAAATTTCGGCTAATTGGGACAGCTGCTTAATTGGGCCAAAATGTACTGGTCCCAATACAAGAACATAGAAACATAGAAAAAACATAGAAAATAGGTGGAGTAGACCATTCGGCCCTTCAAGCCTGCACCGCCATTCAGTATGATCATGGCCGATCATCCAACTCAGAACCTTGTACCTGCATTCTCTCCATACCCCCGATCCCTTTAACCACAAGGGCCATGTCTAACTCCCTCTTAAATATAGCCAATGAACTGGCCTCAACTGTTTCCTGTGGCAGAGAATTCCACAGATTCACCACTCTCTGTGTGAAGAATTTTTTCCTCATCTTGGTCCTAAAAGGCTTCCCCTTCATCCTTAAACTGTAACCCCTCGTTCTGGACTTCCCCAACATCGGGAACAATCTTCCTGCATCTAGCCTGTCCAATCCCTTCAGAATTTTATACGTTTCAATAAGATCTCACCTCAATCTTCTAAATTCCAGCGAGTATAAGTCTAGTCGATCCAGTATTTCTTCATATGAACTTGTTGGAAATTGATTGTTGCAGATATAGGATCTTCATCCAGTTGTTTTTTCTGGTATAATGACTCACAGTATTCCTTCCATTGTTGTTTGACCTTCTTAGATTCACTGAACATGGCATCTTGTGCATCTTTCAGCATTCCCATGCAAGGCTGGAATTTCCTCTTCAGTTCTCGTAGCTTTAGAGTGCCTATAAAAAGTATTCACGCCACTTGGAAGTTCGCATATTTTATTGGTTTACAACATTGAATCACAGTGAATTTAGTTTGGCTTTTTTGACACTGATCAACAGAAAAAGTCTCTTTCATGTCAAAGTGAAATCAGATCTTTACAAAGTAATCTAAATCAATTACAAATATAAAACACAAAATAGTTGATTGTATAAGTATTCACCTCACCCCCTTAATATGACACACCAAATCATCACTAGTGCAACCAATTGGTTTTAGAAGTCACATAATTAGTTAAATGGAGATCACCTGTGTGCAGTCAAGGTGTTTCAATTGATTGTAGTAAAAATACACCTGTATCGGGAAGGTCCTACTGCTAGTGAGTCAGCATCCTGGCAAAAACTACACCAAAGGAACACTCCAAGCAACTCTGCAAAAAGGTTATTGAAAAGCACAAGTCAGGGGATAGATAAAAGAAAATTTCCAAGTCACTGAGTATCCCTCGGAGTACAGTTAGTCAATCATCAAGAAACTGAAAGAATGTGGCACAGCCATAAATCTACTGAGAGCAGGCTGTCCTCAAAAACTGAGTGACCATGCAAGAAGGGGACTAGTGACGGAGACCACCTATGACAACTCTGGAGGAGTTACAAGCTTCAGTGGCTGAGACAGGAGAGACTGTGCCTACAACAACTGTTGCCCGGGTGCTTTACCAGTCGCAACTTCATGGGAGAGTGGCAAACAGAAAGCCATGCTAAAAAAAATTCACATGAAATCTCGGCTAGCATTTGCCAGAAGACATGTGGGAGACTCTGAAGCCGGCTTAAAGAAGGTTCCATGAACTGATAAAACTATAGCTGAGCTTTTTGTCCATCTGACTAAATGCTATGTTTAGTGTAAGCCAAACAGTGCACATCATCAAAAACACACCATCACTATCATGAAACTGGGTGGTAGCTGCATCATGCTTCACTGCAGCAAGCCCTGTAAGGCTTGTGAAGGTAGAGGGTAAAATGAATGCAGCAAAATACAGGAAAATCCTGGAGGAAAACCTGATGCAATCTGCAAGAGAACTGTGACTTAGGAGAAGATTTGTTTTCCAGCAAGACAATAACATCAAGCGTAAAGCCAAAGCAATACAGGAATGGCTTAAAAACAACAAAATTAATGTCCTCGAGTGGCCAAATCAGTGTCCAGAACTCAATCTAATTGAGAATTTGTGGCTAGACTTGAAAAGGGATATTCACTCACCATCCCCATGCAATCTGACAGAGCTTGAGCAGTTTTGCAAAGAAGAATGGGGAAAAATTGCAGTGTCCGGATGGGCAAAGCTGATAGAGACTTAGCCATACAGACTCAAGGCTGTAATTGCTCTCAAAGTGCATCTCTACTAAATACTGACTTGAAGGGGGTGGATACTTGTGCAATCAATTATTTTGTATTTTATCTTTGTAATTAATTTAGATCACTTTGTAGTTTCTGTTTTCATTTTGATATAAAAATGTCTGTTTCTGTTGACCAGTATCCAAAAGAGCCAAATTAAATCCACTGGGTTTCAATGGTATAAAATGATAAAACATGAAAATTTCCAAGGGGAGTGAATATTTTTTATAGGCACTGTAAGAAGACTAATCTTGTCCTTCCTTTCTTATTTTCACACATGTTACTGTAGTAGTTTTCTTTGTCTCACCTATCAGAACATTGGAAAGCTCGATGGAGAACTGCAACTGCTACACTTTTTCCCTTATGTTTTGGCTTCTCTTCTTTCCTGTGCAATTCTCAGAGTTTCTTCACTCATCCATTTTGGTCTCTTCTGCATTTTCACCTTATGCTGAATCTTTTCACACTCTTCATGTACAGCATTCTTGATACTTTTCCACAATCCCTCTGGTGTAATACATTTTCCCTATTCCAGAGATTAGGCCATCCGGTCTGTAGATCCCTGTTTTCTCTCCCCTCCCTCAGCTCCATAGTGGGTAATGTTTTCTATCTTCTAATCTGTGGGGAACTGTTTTAGAATCTGTGAAATTTTGTAAGATGTCAGTGCATCTGCTATCTTTGCCATTTCTTCTAAAACCTTAGGATATAGATTGACAGAGTTATTGACTTTCAGTCCTATTTTAAATTTGAAGATAGACACAACATACTTCTCTTAAATCTTTTCTGCAATTTCCTGATTTCTCCTATCTCAGTCTGACACTTTTACCAAACATTTTTCATACATACCCACACTCCCATTCCTCAGGTATCTTGCTTTTTTTGGCAACATTATAAGCCATTCCCTTTGATGTAATACTTCTTTCATCAATGATAATCAGAATATTTGAAGGAACATAGCATTTCGTTCTCAATTTTGATTATTTTGCAAATCACATCTCTACAATGGCTATTAAATTACATCTATTTATTTCTTTTTTGATACAAATGATTAATTTATGCTGATATAATTGTATTTCTATGTCATATTGACTGTCCTGCTGTACATATTATTTATTATAAATTACTATAAATTGCATATTTAGAGACATAAATAAAGATTTTTACTCCTCATGTATATGAAGGATGTAAGTAATAAAGTCAATTCAATTATAAAGATAAAATTATATTTTTACCATCATTTTTAGTTTGCTGAGAAGTAAATACTGAACAGTTCTCTTATTTCAGTTAGATTTCTTATACCACCCTACATAATGAATATGTATATCATCCATGTGCTCTTTGTAAACAAAAGATACCCTGTTGAAATTATTTTTAAAAATCTAATCAAAAGTTGATTATATGTTTATTGCTCAGATTATGAATGTCTCTACTTAGATTACCTCATGGAAATATTAAGATTTGAGAACAAACTGTTGTTATATATCCTGCAACAAACTGTAGGGTAAACATAAATAGTATTTTCTTAATTTCATGTGATATATCTACTAAAATTAATTATCTGTCACAAATTTAATTAAAAGTGCTATAGAAAATTGAAAATAATTACATTTTTAATTTCAATATAATCACATGGTTGCTTTGGTTATGTCCTACTAAGGTTAACAAGTGCTACATATCTGAATTTTATCTATTTCAATACTGAACTTTGCTAGATTAGTTTGATTCTCTCTATTATTTCCTGACACTTCATTTTATCCCCCTATTAATCAATTAAAATCCAGCACTAGGCTGGAATGAACTACAGAACTTCTTCCTCGACAAAACTGTAATCCTAACACCAAACTATTAACCCTGCCTTCATGCATCAGTATCACGTTACCTTTTCTAATGACATTGGCAGCCATTTTAGCCATCCCTCTCAATAAAACTTGCTTAAGTGTGTGTCTTTCGTCTTGGTTAGTAAATGTGTCAAAGGTTACAGGAGTAGGCAGGAGAATGGGGTTAAGAGAGATAAAATAAAAATCAGCCATGATGGAATGGCGGCCATTCATAGATGGGCTGAATGGCCAAATTATGCTCAAATCTCTGTTTCACGGTCTTGTGGTCTTATAATTGTCTATTCATGCTGACATTCTCTAGTCTTTCTTGAACCTTCCTCCCCACCACCATTTCCATCTTTTCCAGGTACGTTTTGATTTGTAACTTCAGTTCTCTCAAGCTCTGCCCATTTTACATCTGCTTAATCTAATATTTTAGTAATAGTGTTAGGTGGTCTCAAACATCAAAATAAGTTGAATCTTACCAAAAATGGAAATGCCACTCAAACATTCAGCAATGGTGTGAAGCAATACATTAATTAACAGTCACAGATATTCTAAACTTGTAGCACCCCAGCCCACTTCTAGCTTCTGCCCAAGATCGACAAGTGGAACTGTCTGGGCAGATTCATTTCTTCAATGCTGTTCCTCTGATCCAACCCCTACCACTTATATCCCAGGCACTCTGAAGCCCTACACCATAGCTTCCAATTCCTTGGTCCAAGCAGTTGATCTTCACTGTGGAAGTACAATGCTTCCTCCATTCCACATCAGCTGGGTCAGAAAGCTTCCAGTTCTTCCTTGAAAAGAGGCGCAATCTGCTCCCCTCCACCAACACAAGCACTCAACTGGCTAAATTATCCTTACATTAACTGGCTTCTCCTTTCACACCTTTCACTTTCTTTAGATTAGAGGTGTAGTTACAGTAATCAGCATTAGAATCAGAATTAGGTTTATTATCACCAGCATGTGCCTTGACAATTGTTAAATTAGCAGCAGCAGTACAATGCAATACATGACAATACAGAAAGAAAAAAAAACCAAGTAAATCAATTACAGTAAATATATATACAGTATGTACATCAAATAGATTAAAAATAGTGCAAAAACAGAAACAATATATATTAAAAAGGGAAAAAAAGAGAGGTAGTGTTCATGGGTTAAATGTTCATTCAGAAATCGGATGGCAGAGGGGAAGAAGCTGTTCCTGAATCACTGAGTGTGCACCTTCAGGCTTCTGTACCACCTTCCTGATGGTAACAATGAGAAGAGGGCATGCCCTGGGTGATGGGGGTTCCTTAATAATGGACATCACCTTTCTGAGGCATCGCTCCTTGAAGGTATCTTAGCCATGATGGAGTTGACTAATTTCACAACTTTCTGTAGCTTCTTTCAGTCCTGTGTAGTAGCTGCCCATACCAGACAGTGATGCAGCCTATCAGTATACTCTCCACAGTACAGCTATAGAAGTTTTTGAGTGTTTTAGGTGACAAATTGAATCTCTTCAAGCTCCTATTGAAATATAGCCACTGTCCTGCCTTCTTTATAACTTCAACAATATGTTGGGACCAGGTTAGATCCTCAGAGATCTTGACACCCAGGAATTTGAAATTCCTCACTCTCTCCACTTCTGATTATCTATGAGGATTGGTTCGTATCTCTCATCTTACCCCTCCTGAAGTCCACATCAGCTCTTTTGTCTTCCTGATATGAGTGTGTTCATTGCTGTGACACCACTCAACTAGGTGGTGTATCTCGCTCCTGAACACAATTTTATCTCCATCTGAGATTCTACCAACAATGGTTGTACCATCAGCAAATTTATTGAAGGTATTTGAGCTGTACTTAGCCACACAGTTATGGGTATAGAGGGAGTAGAGCAGTGGGCTAAGCACTCATCTCTGAGGTGTGCCAGTATTGATCGTCAGCGAGGAGGAAATATTATCACCAATCCGCACGGATTCTGGTCTTCCGGTTAGAAATTCCAGGCCCTAGTTGCAGTGAGAGGTCCAGAGACCCAGGCTCTGTAACTTATTAAGCAAGACTGTGAGAACGATGCTGTTAAATGATGAGCTATATTCAATGAACAGCATCCTGACATAGGTGTTTGTATTGTCCAGGTGATCTAAGGCCATGTGAAGAGCCATTGAGACTTCATCTGCCATTGACCTATCGTGGCGATAGGCAAATTGCAGTGGGTCCAGGTCCTTTTTGAGGCAGGAGTTCATTCTAACCATAAGCAACCTCTCAAAGCATTTCATCACCATAGATGTGAGTACTACTGGGTGATAGCTATTAAGGCAGCTCACCCTACTCTTCTTAGGCACTGGTATAATTGCCTTTCTGAAGCAGGTGGGAACTTCCGACTATTGCAGTGAGAGGTTGAAAATGTCCTTGAATACTCCTGCCAGTTGGTTGGTACAAATTTTCAGAGCCTTACCAGGTACTCTATTGGGGCCTGCCACCTTGTGAGGATTCACCCTCCTTAAAGACAGCCTAACATCAACCTCTGAGACACCAGGTACAGCAGGGATTTTCACAGCAGTAGTTATATTCTCCCTTTCAAAGCGGGCATAGATGGCATTGAGTTCATTTGGTAGTGAAACATCACTGCCATTCATGCTATTGGGTTTCGCTTTGTATCAAGTAATGTCTTGCAAACCCTACCAGAATTGCTGTGCATCCGATGTCACCTTCAACCTTGCTCGGAATTGTCTCTTCACTCTTGAAATAGCCCTCTGCAAGTCATAGCTGGTTTTCTGGTACAGTCCTGGGTTGCCAGACTTAAATGTCACAGATCTAGCCATCAGCAGAAAACGTACCTCCTGGTTCATCCACAACTTTTGGTTTAGGAACATACCACAAGTTTTCATAGGCACAGATTCATCCACACAGGTTTTAATGAAGTTGGTAACAACTGCAGCATATTCATCCAGATTCAAAGATGAATCCCTGGATACAGTCCAAAGCAGTCCTGTAAGCACTCTTGTGCTTCCCTTGTCCATACCTTCTTGGCCCTCATTACTGGTGCTGCAGACTTCAGTCCCTGCTTATACTCAGGGTGTAAAAGTACAGCCAGGTGATCAGACTTCCTGAAGTGAGGGTGGGAAATAGCACAGTAGGGACTCTTGATGGTGGTGTAGCAGTGGTCTGGTGTGTTGTTTCCTCTGGTACTACAAGTGATTTGTTGATGGTAATTATTTAGTGATTTTTTCGGGGTGGCCTGATTAAAATTGCACGAACTGTTGGTAAAGGAGTCAGGGTGTGCTGTTTCATGCATGTTGATCACATTGCTCAGATCATCTAGAATCTTTTTGATATTGGCCTGAGGTGGAATGTATACCACTACCAAAATGATCGCAGAAATCTCATGGCAAGTTAAATGGACAGCACTTAATTGCAAGATATTCCAGGTCTAGTTAGCAGAATTGGGATAACACTGATACATTTGTACACCAAAAGGAGTTGATCATAAGGCATACACCTCCACCTTTGCTTTTGAGAGACTTGACAGTCCTATCCTGGTAGTGTATACTGAAGTTGTCAATCTGAATCACTGCGTCCGGTATGGAAGGTGTTAACCAGGATTCCATGAAACAAAGGATGCACAAGATCCTAATGTCCCTCTGATACAGCACCCTAGCTCTGAGATCTTCGATTTTGTTTACTAGAGACTGTACATTTGCCAGTAAGGTGGTCAGTACTGGGAGTCTAATCCCTGACCTGCAGCCACGATTCCTTTGGAAATCCGACGAGAAATATGGCCACATTTGGCATTGCTTCCATCGGTTTTAAGCAGCAATAGTTTATTCAATCACATTAAGACATCTTTACTGACTGTACAGACCTTGGAAGCAGTTGTGATTCTCAGCTGTATCACGCTGAAACGGGAATATTTAATCGTATCCATCGACCTGTGCTGCACGAACTTGCCATTCCCAAGGCACCCCCAAAGTCAAAAAAAATTAGCCCATATTATGATTGAATGTGTGGAATATTCTGTTTCAGTCCTTCTTAAGACTTCAACCGTCAGCTCTTTTTCTGGTACCTTGACAATTGTATTGATTCACTTTCTGCACATATACAAAACTCAAAATTTCATCATTTTTGCAACCAATTTCCACCCTGCTCATTTTCACACAGTCCACCTCCAACTTCTCCCTTCACTTTCCAATAACAAGTTCTCCAATTTTAGGAAACTCCCTTTCTTTATGACTGTATGAACTCTGGCTGTCTAATTTTGGCTCATGTTTCTATTTTATTTATGTCATCTGACCTGCTGGGCATCTTCCACAGCCTCACCAAAAACAGTGCATTACACAGCTATAGAATAACGATGTACTTGCAACAGCCCCAATACCCATTTGATCTTTCCCTATCATAGATATTCCCTTTGTTCTTCCCATCCTTCCCCTACCTTCTCTGCTACTGAAAACCATCTAGCTTTTCCCAGCTCTGTAGAGGAATCCCAGACTTGAGATGTTCACCATTTCTCCTTCCTCAAATACTACCCAAACTCATGAATGTTTCCAGCATTTTTGATATTAGCGGTAGACCAATCGATTCAAAGAGAGAGAGTTCTTTGCACAGGTCAGGGAGAAGAGTTTTAAACAGGAATGTTTCGCAGGGATTAGCACATTAGCAGCGTTCTGCGCTGAGTGTCAGATGTGGGAAGTCCGGAATACTCCCAGTCTCCCGGACGGCCACATCTGCACCAGGTGCGTCGAGCTGCAGCTCCTTAGCAGACATCCCACCTCGCCCGAAAGGTCCAGGAGTCTCCTACAAATTAATAGTGGCTCCCTGATGCCCACATATTATATACAATGTCCCGGAAATTGATTTTTTTTGAGCGCGAGCGCAAGAGCGAGAAAGCGAGCGCGAGTGAGAGCGACCACGAGCAAGAGAGCACGCATGCGCGATACAGAGAGAGCGAGAGCAAGAGCGAGAGAGTTCCAAAAAAAGTCAGAGTGGCAGAGTATTCCAAAAAAAGAAATTATAAAACGTACGTCACCCCAGACTACCCTAAAGTGTACCCCTGCCTAATAGGGGTCAAAAATAATGACAGTGTTACTCGCTGCACTGTTTGCAACAGTGACTTTTCTATTGCCCATGGTGGGTTAAAATGTAAAAGACATGTTGGGGTGAGTTTAACAGGTGTCATTCATTCACTAGCATAGCTAACGTTATTTAAACTAGCTGGCTGGCTGCTAAGGAGATACTCTATTGCAAACATGCCACCTCTCCCGGAAGTCTTCCGCAAATTGATGGTGCTACCTCCCTGAAATGAGTTTTTGCAGGGTGGGATGTCTGTGGTGGAGCAGGTTTGACGGGCCAGATGGCCTACTCCTGCTCCTATTTCTTATGCTGTTATGTTCAGATTTCCAATATCTGCAGTTTCTTTTTTAAATTTATCATCCTTTATTCTATCTTACCTCTCCTCATCATTGCAGTCAAATTCCATCACCTCACATTTCTATATATTGAACTCCAACATGTCTGTCTATTATCTCCGTTGATTTATAACCTCTGCAATCTATCACTGTCCTTTTCACAGCTTACAATAATTCAAAGTTTTATGTCATCCATAAATTTAGAGATTCTGGCTTGAGAAGGATTACTTAAGTACTAACTTCTTTCTCTTAGTAGATGTAAAAGTGGTTGAGGGGTACCTCATGTTTTTACACTTTTAATGATGCTCTCTTTATGCACTACTGCAGAGATCTCCTTGTCACTGGGACAAAGGTATATTTTGTCCACACAAGCTGGCAGTGCAAAGAGTAACAATGTCATCCAACTGAGAACTGCAATGCAAGTGAATAACAGCAATTACATTGTTATTGTTTGCCAATAATGAATCAAGCCCATAAACTTTGGACACCATCCAGCTGTCCACTATTGAACCACGACAAAGAATAAAATACAAAGCAGGATCCTCTTTAGAGTCAATATGGATGGAAGTCAGGAACAGGAAGGGAGCAGTTACTCTATTGGGGGTATTCTATAGGCCCCCTGGTAGCAGCAGAGATACAGAGGAGCAGATTGGGAGGCAGATTTTGGAAAGGTGCAAAAATAACAGGTTGTTATCATGGGTGACTTTAACTTCCCTAATATTGATTGGCACCTGATTAGTTCCAAGGGTTCAGATGGGGCAGAGTTTGTTAAGTGTGTCCAGGACGGATTCCTGTCACAGTATGTGGACAGGCCGACCAGGGGGAATGCCATACTAGATCTAGTACTAGGTAATGAACCGGGTCAGGTCACAGATCTGTCAGTGGGTGAACATCTGGGGGACAGTGACCACCGCTCCCTGGCCTTTAGCATTATCATGGAAAAGGATAGAATCAGAGAGGACAGGAAAATTTTTAATTGGGGAAAGGCAAATTATGAGGCTATGAGGCTATAAGGCTAGAACTTGCGGGTGTGAATTGGGATGATGTTTTTGCAGGGAAATGTACTATGGACAGGTGGTCGATGTTTAGAGATCTCCTGCAGGATGTTAGGGATAAATTTGTCCCGGTGAGGAAGATAAAGAATAGTAGGGTGAAGGAACCATGGGTGACAAGTGAGGTGGAAAATCTAGTCAGGTGGAAGAGGGCAGCATACATGAGGTTTAGGAAGCAAGGATCAGATGGGTCAATTGAGGAATATAGGGAAGCAAGAAAAGAGCTTAAGAAGGGGCTGAGAAGAGCAAGAAGGGGGCATGAGAAGGCCTTGGTGAGTAGGGTAAAGGAAAACCCCAAGGCATTCTTCAATTATGTGAAGAAAAAAAGGATGACAGGAGTGAAGGTAGGACTGATTAGAGATAAAGGTGGGAAGATGTGCCTGGAGGCTGTGGAAGTGAGCGAGGTCCTCAATGAATACTTCTCTTCAGTATTTCACCAATGAGAGGAAACTTGATGATGGTGAGGACAATATGAGTGAGGTTGATGTTCTGGAGCATATTGATATTAAGGGAGAGGAGGTGTTGGAGTTGTTAAAATACATTAGGACATGTAAGTCCCCGGGGCCTGACGGAATATTCCCCAGGCTGCTCCACGAGGCGAGAGAAGAGATTGCTGAGCCTCTGGCTAGGATCTTTATGTCCTTGTTATCCACGGGAATGGTACCGGAGGATTGGAGGGAGGCGAATGTTGTCCCTTTGTTGAAAAAAGGTAGTAGAGATAGTCCGGGTAATTATAGACCAGTGAGCCTTACGTCTGTGGTGGGAAAGCTGTTGGAAAAGATTCTTAGAGATAGGATCTATAGGCATTTAGAGAATCATGGTCTGATCAGGGACAGTCAGCATGGCTTTGTGAAGGGCAGATCGTGTCTAACAAGCCTGATAGAGTTCTTTGAGGTGGTGACCAGGCATATAGATGAGGGTAGTGCAGTGGATATGATCTATATGGATTTTAGTAAGGCATTTGACAAGGTTCCACATAGTAGGCTTATTCAGAAAATTAGAAGGCATGGGATCCAGGGAAGTTTGGCCAGGTGGATTCAGAATTGGCTTGCCTGCAGAAAGCAGAGGGTGGTGGTGGAGGGAGTACATTCAGATTGGAGGATTGTGACTAGTGGTGTCCCACAAGGATCTGTTCTGGGACCTCTACTTTTCGTGATTTTTATTAATGACCTGGATGTGGGGTAGAAGGTTGGGTTGGCAAGTTTGCAGACGACACAAAGGTTGGTGCTGTTGTAGACAGTGTAGAGGATTGTCAAAGATTGCAGAGAGACATTGATAGGATGCAGGAGTGGGCTGAGAAGTGGCAGATGGAGTTCAACCCGGAGAAGTGTGAGGTGGTACACTTTGGAAGGACAAATTCCAAGGCAGAGTACAAAGTAAATGGCAGGATACTTGGTAGTGTGGAGGAGCAGAGGGATCTCGGGGTACATGTCCATAGATCCCCGAAAGTTGCCTCACAGGTGGATAGGGTAGTTAAGAAAGCTTATGGGGTGTTAGCTTCCGTAAGTTGAGGGGTAGAGTTTAAGAGTCGCGATGTAATGATGCAGCTCTATAAAACTCTGGTTAGGCCACACTTGGAGCAATATGTCCAGTTCTGGTCACCTGACTATAGGAAGGATGTGGAAGCATTGGAAAGGGTACAGAGGAGAGTTACCAGGATGCTGCCTGGTTTAGAAAGTATGCATTATGATCAGAGATTAAGGGAGCTAGGGCTTTACTCTTTGGAGAGAAGGAGAATGAGAGGAGACATGATAGAGGTGTACAAGATAATAAGAGGAATAGATAGAGTGGATAGCCAGCGCCTCTTCCCCAGGGCACCACTGCTCAATACAAGAGGACATGGCTTTAAGGTAAAGGGTGTGAAGTTCAAGGGGGATATTAGAGGAAGGCTTTTTACTCAGAGAGTGGTTGGTGCGTGGAATGCACTGCCTGAGTCAGTGGTGGAGGGAGATACACTAGTGAAGTTTAAGGGACTACTAGACAGGTATATGGAGGAATTTAAGGTGGGGGCTTATATGGGAGGCAGGGTTTGAGGGTCGGCATAACATTGTGGGCCGAAGGGCCTGTACTGTGCTGTACTATTCTATGTTCTATGTTCTATAAATGTAAAAATTGAATAATAACTTGCAGTATCTGAAATAAACATTGAATTTTAAGATATAATGCATTTCCAGGGCTTGGATCATGCTTCTAAACTGCTTGAGTTTGTTTGTAAGGATTATATCGGCTCGATTAGATTTCTATCTTCACAGACAGCTCAAGTGTCGATCATCTTATATTTGCAGGACTCTGACAAAATTTAGCTTTCAATTATTTCACACCAAGAATGCAGAAGGCATAATTTGTATTGTATGGTGCTTACCACATTAGGTTTACTAATATCTCTGAAGGAATTACAGGTAAATATTCTCCAGCCTTGTGCAAAAATTCTTTATAATGTAAACATTATAAACAAAAATGATGAACACTATTATAAATATTCAAAGAAAACTAATTAAGTATTAAAATACAGAGTGAGAATAGTGGATTTGAGCATTTATAGAGACAGTAATCAGAAGTCACAAGGAACAAAACATTTAGCTAATTAAAGAGAAAAATATCAAAATTTTGAAACAGAACCAAAACAATTCAGCAACTCAGATAGCAGTTGTGAAAAGTACAATTGATGGAGCAGGCATTAATCTGACAAAGGTTCCCTCTCATCAGCAATTGCCACTTCAAACTATCTTAACAGCCTCTTCTCAAAAAAAGACTTACTCAACTCCTTTGCTCTCATAAACATTTATCCTATCTCCAACCTCTACTTGCCTGCAAGGGTAGGTGAGGCAGAATCTATCACAACATTTGGGAAATATGTAACCACAACTCCCAAACACTTATCATAGCCTTGGAGAGGGATAGGAGGAGATGGTATAGGAAGGTAGTTAATTGGGGGAGGGGGAATTATGATTCTATTCACCAGGAATTTGGGAGTATAAATTGGGATCAGATGCATGCAGAGAAATAGACAACGGAAATGAGGAGGTTGTTTAGGGAGTGCTTGCATGGGGTCTGGATAGGTTTGTCCAATTCAGGCAGGGAAAGAAAGGTAGGTTGAAGGAGCCATGGGTGATAAAGAGAGGTGGAACATCTAGTCACAAGGAAGAAAGAAGCTCACTTAAGGTTTAGGAAGCAAGAATCAGATAGTGCTCTACAGAATTAGAAGATAGCCAGGAAAGAGCTTAAGAATGGATTTAGGACAGCTAGGAGGGGGCATGAGAAAACCTTGGTGAGTAGGATTCAAGTGTCACAGAAGGGTCTGTACTCTGCTGTGGTACTCTATATTCTAAATATCTAGACACACAAAGCCACGCTATTCCTGATCTGTCCCTGTCTTCCCAAGTACTTATGCATATATCCAATTCCTTAGAATACCTTCCAATAACTTTCCTATTACTGATGGCAGGCTCACTGGCCTATAATTTCATCGTTTATTATTAAAGCCTTTCTTAAACAGCGGAACAACAATAGCTATCCTCCAGTCATCCAGCACCTCACTTGCCGCTAAGGATGATTTAAATATCTCTACTAAGGCCCCTGAAATTTCTCCTCTTGCCTTCTACAAAGTCTGAGGAAACACCTTGTCAGACCCTTGAAACTTGTCTACCCTGATTTACCTCAGGAAAGCAAACACCTCCTCCTCTGTAATCTGTATGGGGTCCATGACCTCGCTGCTGCATTGCCTCACTTCTATAGATTCTGTGTGCATCTCCCAAGTAAATACAGATGCAAAAATTCCATTTAAGATCTCCCCAATCACTTTTGGCTCCTTGCATAGATTACCATACTGATCTTCCAGAGGACAAATTTTGTCCCTTGCAATCTTTTTCCTCTTAACATATTTAACCTCTTCTTTTAGCACTCCTGATTTCTTTTTTTAATTGTTCTCTTGCATTTCTTACACTCCTCAAGTATCTCATTTGTTCCTACATGCCTATATCTGCTACGCACCTCCTTATTTTTCTTACCCAGGGCCTCAATATCTCTCAAAAACCCAGGTTCCTGAAACCTATTATCCTTGCCTTTTATTCTGACAGGTACATACAAGCTTTGTAGTTTCAAAATTTCAATTTTGAAGGCACCCCACTTGCCAAGTACAATGTAAACATAGAAACATAGAAACATAGAAAATAGGTGCAGGAGTAGGCCATTCGGCCCTTCGAGCCTGCACCGCCATTTATTATGATCATGGCTGATCATCCAACTCAGAACCCCACCCCAGCCTTCCCTCCATACCCCCTGACCCCCATAGCCACAAGGGTCATATCTATCTCCCTCTTAAATATAGCCAATGAACTGGCCTCAACTGTTTCCTGTGGCAGAGAATTCCACAGATTCACCACTCTCTGTGTGAAGAAGTTTTTCCTAATCTCGGTCCTAAAAGGCTTCCCCACCGACTCGTGAGAGGCGCACCGCTTCCAGGGTCTCGTTACCTCGGGTGTCGTGTGTCCTGCCTTAGCGAACCTGTCCCTTTTTATCCCCGTGCTGGGGTATTGCCTGTCCATCACTTCAAACAGTTCAGGGTTCAAAGGGGAAGACGCTCTAGACAGCTCTCTCTCCCGTCCCTTCATTACACATCTCCAGATGCTGCTTCATTGTTCCTTATCTCTCCTTCCCCTGAGGACAGGTGGCAGACCAACTGCTGATCTCACAGGACAGCTAACATCTATGTGTATTCTTGTCACACTGACTCCAGCAGTTTCTCCACCACCGACGTTAGGCTAACCGGTCTATAATTCCCCGGTTTCTCTCTTCCTCCTTTTTTAAAAAGTGGGGTTACATTAGCCACCCTCCAATCCTCAGGAACTAGTCCAGAATCTAACGAGTTTTGAAAAATTATCACTAATGCATCCACTATTTCTTGGGCTACTTCCTTAAGCACCCTGGGATGCAGACCATCTGGCCCTGGGGATTTATCTGCCTTCAATTCCTTCAATTTACCTAACACCACCTCCCTACTAACATGTATTTCGCTCAGTTCCTCCATCTCACTGGACCCTCTGTCCCCTACTATTTCTGGAAGATTATTTATGTCCTCCTTAGCGAAGACAGAACCAAAGTAATTCGATGGGATTTGATGGGAGCCCACTTTCCCTCTATACTGTCTTTCTTTTTCTGTTGCCTCACTTTGACAACATCCTTATCCAACATCTTTCATGGACCAAGTTATAATTTTAATTAATTCAACATTGGGCCAAATCCATTATTTTCAGCCCCATGACAGACTTTTGATTACTTCCAGAAGGTGGCATGCTGTGCAGTGATTTAAGATTACTGCCCCAGCTACTTGTTTAGAGATACAGAACAGGAAAAGGCTTTTCCAACTCCTAATTGCACCCCATGATCAATTAACCTACTATCCCATACATCTTTGAAATGTGAAAGGAAACTGGAGCACCCAGAAAAAACCCATGCAGTCATAGGAAAAATGTACAAAAGCCTTACAGATAGCAATGAGATTTGAATCCTGGTTGCTGGCACTACAAAGTGTTATGCTACCGTGCCACTCTGACAGTTAGATACCATACCTTGTGTTTGAAGATTACTGAAACTAATTACACATCTGTTCAGTCTGTTCAGTCCTGACCTTGGTGATATCTGTGAAGTTTGCAATTTTTTATCCCCATGTGGTTTCTCCTATGTACTCTTATTTCCTCCCACGTTTCAAAAGGGTGCTGGGCTTTGGGGCTAATTGGCGAACATAAGTTGCCCCTCCTGTAAGTGGATTGCAGAAAATCAACAAGGTTTTACAAGCATGAGAGAAAGAGTAGTTAGCAGGATCCAAGTGGGAGAATGGGACTGCTGAGACTTCTCTGAGAGTCTGCAAGACTCATTGGGCGGAATGATCTCCTTTTATGCCATGAGAAATGTGAACAGGATGTCTATCTTATTGATTCTATCTTCCTCACTAAGCTGAGCTAGATTGTTTAAGGCCCCTATGTTAAATATCATTCCTCCCGTCTATACCTATTCCAAAGAACATTCATCCTTATTCCTTCAGTCAGACTGGTACAATAATCTTTTCATGCGCCCATCACGGTCAAAGTCAACTGTTCCGACGTCCCCCGGTCAAATGTTCATTGTTGATCTCTATGAACAGCAATTATCTAAGACCAGTGTCACACTATGACTTTTACCTTTCCTCCTTGCCATTCACTCGCTCCGCCAGACTTAATTTATAAGTTATTATCATGTTTAAACCACTACATGGCCTTTTTCCCTTTTTTGTACAGTAAATTTTCCTCCATTGCCCATTTTCCTCGGCATTTTATTCCTCCGACTGCAAATTGTTGTGTACCCCTCCATTAATAGCAAGCTGGTCTTCAGTTAGCCAGACCCAGCAGTCTGGTTTTGTCCTCTTAGCACCATTCAATCTAGTCCACCTGTATTCCCGCACTTAAAGGAATGCCTAAAAACTCAAAACCTTTATCAAGCAATTTTTAGTTTTGTAGGTAAGTATGGAATCTACATGTGTACTTTTTGTACTTCTCTTGAGAATTTCTAAAAACCAATAAAGATAACTCATGGGAGATTTACAAAAACAGAATGGATGCATTCCCAGATTGGTGCTGTCTTTATCAATTAAGTTGTAATCCACCTGTCCAGAATACTGCACCAATTAGCAAAAATCATGTGGTCTATGCCTTGTGTGTAAACATAGAGAGGAATACAAAAACTAACTCCAATCATGTGAGGAACTACTTCCTTAATTCACAGCTGTTTGATCATTGCATTTTAGAAACAATAGCTTATTTTTGAACAGACCAGTAGCTATATAATTAATTTTAACAAACTTCACACACATAGAAACATAGAAACATAGAAAATAGGTACAGGAGTAGGCCATTCAGCCCTTCGAGCCTGCACCTCCATTTATTATGATCATGGCTGATCATCCAACTCAGAACCCTGCACCAGCCTTCCTTCCACACCTCCTGATCCCCGTAGCCACAAGGGCCATATCTAACTCCCTCTTAAATATAGCCACTGAACTGACCTCAACTGTTTCCTGTGGCAGAGAATTCCACAGATTCACCACTCTCTGTGTGAAGAAGTTTTTCCTAATCTCAGTCCTAAAAGGCTTCCCCTTTATCCTCAAACTGTGACCCCTCGTTCTGGACTTCCCCAACATCGGGAACAATCTTCCTGCATCTAGTCTGTCCAATCCCTTTAGGATTTTATACGTTTCAATCAGATCCCCCCTCAATCTTCTAAATTCCAACGAGTACAAGCCCAGTTCATCCAGTCTTGCTTCATATGAAAGTCCTGCCATCCCAGGAATCAATCTGGTGAACCTTCTTTGTACTCCCTCTATGGCAAGGATGTCTTTCCTCAGATTAGGGGACCAAAACTGCACACAATACTCCAGGTGTGGTCTCACCAAGGTCTTGTACAACTGCAGTAGTACCTCCCTGCTCCTGTACTCGAATCCTCTCGCTATAAATGCCAGCATACCATTCGCCTTTTTCACCGCCTGCTGTACCTGCATGCCCACTTTCAATGACTGGTGTATAATGACACCCAGGTCTCGTTGCACCTCCCCTTTTCCTAATCGGCCACCATTCAGATAATAATCTGTTTTCCTATTTTTGCCACCAAAGTGGATAACTTCACATTTATCCACATTAAATTGCATCTGCCATGAATTTGCCCACTCACCCAACCTATCCAAGTCACCCTGCATCCTCTTAGCATCCTCCTCACAGCTAACACTGCCGCCCAGCTTTGTGTCATCCGCAAACTTGGAGATGCTGCATTTAATTCCCTCATCCAAGTCATTAGTATATATTGTAAACAACTGGGGTCCCAGCACTGAGCCTTGCGGTACCCCACTAGTCACTGCCTGCCATTCTGAAAAGGTCCCGTTTATTCCCATTCTTTGCTTCCTGTCTGCTAACCAATTCTCTATCCACATCAATACCTTACCCCCAATACCGTGTGCTTTAAGTTTGCACACTAATCTCCTGTGTGGGACCTTGTCAAAAGTCTTTTGAAAATCCAAATATACCACATCCACTGGTTCTCCCCAATCCACTCTACCAGTTACATCCTCAAAAAATTCTATGAGATTCGTCAGACATGATTTTCCTTTCACAAATCCATGCTGACTTTGTCCGATGATTTTCACCGCTTTCCAAATGTGCTGTTATCACATCTTTGATAACTGATGTTACGTACCCCGTAACTGAGTTGCCAAACCAGCAGAAATGGATCACTCAGTTGGAGTCTGGATTACTAGAACTAAGAAGGTTTTATTAAAGAAACAAGCAACACAGTAATCGAAAGGATAATAAATGCAACTGTTCAGCAATGATAAACACACGTGCACAGAATTAAGATAACAGCATCAATCAAGCTCTATCGTTGTCTAGGGGTAAATGACCAATTTCAAAGTGACACAAAAGTCCAGTTCGATTTAGTTCAGGTCGCAGTAATCGTTGCCATGGCGATGGACAACGTTGGGGGGGAGGGAGAGAGAGAACGAGAACGACTGATCATTCAGAAACAGCTTCCACTCACAGACCGGCGATATTGCTCACAAGCAGCTTTCGGGCGGGTCCTTTGTGATGTCACCTGAGGTCACCGACTGTGACCCCTCCTCCAGATGCGGTCGACCCTCTGCAGTGAACCCGGCACCCAAGCGAGGGTGGACACACACCGGGTTCCCGCTGATCGTACCTTTCCACCCTGTCCGTTTAAGGTCCGGTACTTCCCACCGACTCGTGAGAGGCGCACCGCTTCCAGGGTCTCGTTACCTCGGGTGTCGTGTGTCCTGCCTTAGCGAACCTGTCCCTTTTTATCCCCGTGCTGGGGTATTGCCTGTCCATCACTTCAAACAGTTCAGGGTTCAAAGGGGAAGACGCTCTAGACAGCTCTCTCTCCCGTCCCTTCATTACACATCTCCAGATGCTGCTTCATTGTTCCTTATCTCTCCTTCCCCTGAGGACAGGTGGCAGACCAACTGCTGATCTCACAGGACAGCTAACATCTATGTGTATTCTCGTCACACTGACTCCAGCAGTTTCTCCACCACCGACGTTAGGCTAACCGGTCTATAATTCCCCGGTTTCTCTCTTCCTCCTTTTTTAAAAAGTGGGGTTACATTAGCCACCCTCCAATCCTCAGGAACTAGTCCAGAATCTAACGAGTTTTGAAAAATTATCACTAATGCATCCACTATTTCTTGGGCTACTTCCTTAAGCACTGCAGACCATCTGGCCCTGGGGATTTATCTGCCTTTAATCCCTTCCATTTACCCAACACCACTTCCCTACTAACATGTATTTCGCTCAGTTCCTCCATCTCACTGGACCCTCTGTCCCCTACTATTTCTGGAAGGTGATTTATGTCCCCCTTAGTGAAGACAGAACCAAAGTAATTATTCAATTGGTCTGCCATGTCCTTGCTCCCCATAATCAATTCACCTGTTTCTGTCTGTAGGGGACCTACATTTGTCTTTACCAGTCTTTTCCTTTTTACATAAAAGTGAGATGTTTTATGGTCTTTTATATGATCATACCTATCAACTGGACATGCATTAATAACAGCCTTGGAAGTCACAGGAATTAAATGCAACATTTGGAAATTGAAAGAAAAGCTGGGGCGATAAGCAGTTAATGAAGAATAAGAATATAATAAATCTTGCTTTAAAATTCAGTTTTTATTATCTTTATCAAGGATGCACAATCTCTGTATTTCTACATATCCCATAGGTATAGCTTGAAGATCCTTTGCATCTTCCTTGAACAAAGACACAACTGTTTTTCTATACCAACACGCTCACTCCTCTGGCTGAACTTGACTTTACTTTGAGCAACTTCCCATTCAACTCCACTCACTTTACACAGATCAAAGGTGTAGTTATGGGAACATGCATTGGCCCAAGCTATGCTTTGCTTTTTGTGAGATTTTTGTGAAACAGTCTTTGTTATGTTCCTGCTCAGGCTCCCCTCCTTTAACTTTTCTTTCAGTCCATTGATAACAACTGTTTCCTTCTGGCACTTGTACAGATTTTAAAAATTTCATTATTTTTGCTAACAGTTTCACCCCAATGTCGTTTTCACATGGTCCATTTCTTATTTTCTTCACCTTCTGGACCTTTCCATCTATATTCCAGGGAATGGTTCACCGCAAACATCCATTACAAGCCTACAGACTATCATAGCTATCCTGACTATATTTTCCTTCTGCCCTCTCTCCTATAAGGACTCTGTTCCATTCTCCCAGTTCTGCATCTTTTTCATATTCACTCCATCAATGAGACTTCCAAAACAGATACCTCTGAAGTGTCTTCTTTCTTCCTGAATCATGTCTTTCGCAATTCCAGATTGAACAGAATCCTTAATTGTTTCTCATCTTTCCCATGCATCTTTTCTCTCAACCCCTCTCCTCCTAGGCAGGGCCAGGAGAGGGTACCCCGAGTCCTCACCCTTCATCTCAAACCTTCATATTCAACAGACTTTTTTTTTGCAATTCCTGTCAGCTTCAGTAAGTTCCAACCACTAAATACATCTTCACCTTCCCTCCCCCTCTCAGGACTTCAAAGGGATTGTTCCCCTTATAACTCTCTAGTCCATTCTTCACTCTCCACTAACTATACCCCATCCAAAGGCACTTTCCCATATAACCATAGTAGATTCCCTTACACTTCTTCCAATTCTCAGCATACATAATCTAAATAATCTTTCCAGTTGATGCACAAATCGACATGCATCCAGTCCTGAGTGCTGCATTTAGTGTTCAGTAAGTGGTCTTCTTTACACCGCAGAAATGAAATGCGGATTGAATGTCCATCTACAGAGTATTTCTGTTCAATTCACAGAAACAACCCTGAGCTTCCAATTGCTTTTTCCTTTCATCCTCCACACTGCCTGGTTTGATTTGCCTGGGCTTAGTGCACCTTCCCCAAACAATAATGAATTCCCCAGGTAATTAACTTTCTCTCTTTGAATTAGAACTGAACATTTTTCCTGTATATCAACTATCTGTGATATTGGGCCAGGTTTTCTCTCCCTCTCCTAAGCAAACTGGGCCTACTAAGTATGTTCCACAGTCCTGCAATACATTACACTTCAATGCCTACATTATAAGCTTCTAATTTTCCCCATTAATTAATTCACTTGGAGGGCCATTACAGCCTACAATGTATGCCCAAGGTACACTGGCCCCAGTCTCTCACAGATAGTACTATTACCTTATCAACATTCACCACTCCACCACCACCACCACCATCTTCTTTGCAACTTAGTACTAATTCCTTTCTTTTCTTCCCAGTACTGACAATGAGTTTTTAACTGGAAACATTGCTTCTGTTCTCATATCCCAGATAATGCCCAACATACTGAGCTTTCCAGTGTATTTGGTTACATTACCAGCATTATCCTCGTGCCAAGGCTGGGGTTATAGTTTGGTTGTTTTCAATAACAGTGAATCAAATAATTACACTGACAATAGATGTGATCCCTTTAAAGTGATGTAAATCAGCAGCACACACCAAAAAAATCACTTTAGGATATAATTCATAAAGAGGATATTAACATGCATTTGCACTCCCTGTGTTGAATCTGTGAAGAATGGTACACTTTCTTTCCAATGTGTATCTAATGATATCAATGAATATTTAATGATTAGATGTAATGGAATGATTCTGTGTAATGTAATATACTACAATCAAATCTACTGCATTCCGCCTTTGTAATTTCCATTGTGAATTTAGATAACTGATCTAATCAGCATTTGGTGCATTACAGACTCTTTATTCACTTTTGAGCAATATCTGCATCAGTTCCCATAGATAAATATGGTATAGGTGACTGGAATATCATCTCTTGTCTGTACTTCTGTGGTTCATTTCACAAAGAATTATTCTCTCAGCTCATTTCACTCAATGGTCTTTGAAAAGAAGATTCTTAAAATATTGTCCCATATTTCTATGAAGAAAGGGAATATAATTGTCATTTAGGCTTAAATTTTGCTTAGGGCAAAGTATCTTTTACTTTAATGTTACATGTACCATTAGATTCCTTTCCTCCATTCAGTAAACAATAAATTTTTTTGAGAAATGGGAGACACCTATGTGCATACGGTGAATTCTGGTGCAACAATTAAAATCACAACCAGACTAGGAGAAAACCATGCAACACAATTACGTTGTGGGAAGTTGCTTTTAAATGTCTTACCATTTTCAAACTTGGTGGCATACGGTACTTTATAGTTCCACATGGAAATAAAATTTCACATACAAAAGCATTTCCCTTAGCACAAACCCAATAGAATAAACTTCTAACTATGCTCATTAAACATTTTTAATTTTTGCACTAACCATTATCAGCTTTTCTATGCTGGATAACTAATTAAATGTCACCACTCTATTAAAAATTCAAATAGTTAAAAAAATTCACACAAATAATTATTAAAATTTTCAATTTAAGCTGATAGAACTGTACTTATTTTCTTATTGAAGCATCTAACCCTGGGTATGAATTAATAATCTACCATCTGGGTTAATATAGATTAAACACTGATAATGAACTATCTGATTATTTGGAAATCCCAGTAGTTCAGCAGCTGATTAACCAGGAAATATTTTCCATGGTCTCATTACACTTACTGGTGCACCGTTTACTGCATTTCCTTCACACTAACAGGGCTCACAGGAAAATTTATTATACCACCGTGTATCACCTTAAGAAAAAAATGATTTAAAAGTAAATTGGGAAATCAATGGGAGTGATGTCCATAGTCCAGAAAACCTGTCAGTCTGACATCACTAAAGTCCTGAGTGTGCCAGATTAACAGTTTTATTGTTCACCTTTAACCTCATCATAATTGAAAGTAGCAAAGATTTTACACAACATTCCACTCAAACTTGAGTTAATGCCAGAGCAATGCACCAAATATTGAAGAGAATTAATAAAGAATGTATTAATAGTGCCACTCAAAGGGAAAAAGTAACAATATACATCATGGCTTGATGAATTGCATCAGGTTCTATTGTAAATTACCTTCCTTTGAAGAATTCATTTCCTGGTCCTCATTTCACAAGTTGGAAATAACTCGTGTTCACACAGGTGACAAGTCAATATGACAAAATTGGTCTTGAGATATTTCCATTTACTGTTTTCACAAACTAATTTATTTTATCTGGATTATTAGAAATTATAACTAACTTCACCTTTTACAGAACTGAAGGAAAATCGAAAGCTGTAGGTTCACCATGATCAAGAAACAACTTCATCATTCTTGCTCTAGTAAGCCTTTGTTTTGTAGACAGGAATTTAAATACTCAAATGACAGCAAAAACATCTTCAAAATTCATTTTTATCCTAAATGTCTGCAAACCTTTTCACGTTTTTCTTGATTAACAAATGTTCTATTCATGTGTTAACCTTTAGTCCTTTATATTACAGTAAACGTAGATAGATACAACTAGACAACGGGGTGACCGTTGGGGCACCCTTTGAGAGAAGGGTAATGCATCCTGATGTGACCAGAATGAACAATAAATTTTCCTGAATGCTATTGGTATCGCTTTGCTTTGGAAACTGAAGTAGTAAACCTCAGTTTATTAAAGAAGAACGATGCATAGCAAAGCAAATATAGCTCCTCCTTGTTTAACGAAGGACACTTTTGATGGCATCATTTCTGGCTTATCTACCATCCAGGACATCTCAAATGCCCTCTTTATTTAAGGATCATGGTTTCCTTTCTGCCATCATCAATGATGCCCTCACCCGCATCTCCTCCATTTCCCGCACTTTGGCCCTCACCCCATCCTCCTATCACCACAACAGGGACAGAGTTCCCCTTGTCCTCACCTACCAGCCCACCAGCCTCCGGATCCAGCACATTTACCTCCACAACTTCCGCCACCTTCAACAGGACCCCACCACTAAGCACATCTTTCCCTCTCCACCCCTCTCCGCCTTCCACAGGGATCGGTCCCTCCCCACGGATCTCCCACCCGGCACTTATCCCTGTAAGCGTAAGTGCTACACCTGTCCCTACACCTCCTCTCTTGCCACCATTCAGGGCCCCAAACAGTCCTTCCAGGTGAGACAATACTTCACTTGTGAGTCTGTTGGGGTCATCTATTGCATCCCGTGCTCCCGGTGCGGCCTCCTCTACATCGGTGAAACCCGACGCAGATTGGGGGACCGCTTCGTCGAGCACCTCTGCTCCGTCCGCCACAACAGACAAGATCTCCCGGTTGCCACCCACTTCAACTCTGCTTCACACTCCCATTCAGATATGTCCATACATGGCCCCTCTACTGCCAGGATGAGGCTAAACTCAGGCTAGAGGAGCAACACCTCATATACCGTCTGGGTAGTCTCCAGCCCCTAGGCATGAATTCCCTGAATTCTCCAACTTCCGGTAATTCCCTCCCCCTCCCTTCCACCATCCCTGTTTCACTCTGCCCCCTCCCCCAGCTGCCTATCACCTCCCTCTTGGTTCTGCCTCCTTCTACTACCCATTGTGCTTTCCCCATTCCTTCTTCACCTTTCCTGCCTATCCCCTCCCCCACCCCTTTATCTTTCCCCTTACTGGTTTTTCACCTGGCACCTACCAGCCTTCTCCTTCCCACCCTCCCCCCACCTCCTTTATAGGGCCTCTGCATCCTCCCTCTTCAGTCCTGACGAAGGGTTCCAGGCCGAAACATTGATCATTTCCACAGATGCTGCCCGACCTGCTGAGTTCCTTCAGCGTGTTGTGAGTGTTGCTCTGCCACCCTTGTGCCTCTCGTTGTCATTCTGGAGATGTGCAGCCCTTTCATCCCCCGTCTCTTTATCTCTTCTGCTGTTTGTTGTTTGTCTCTGATCTTGGAGACACGCATGCCTCTCCTCCTCTGTCTCTTCTTCTCTCATCTTTTTTTGTCCTGACTCTTTGATCCTGGAGTCGTGCGGCCCTGGCCTCATCCGATTTTTGTTCTCTCCCTCTCCTTGCCGCTTCCCGACGACGTTTGGCGTCATCTCTTGACCATAATGTCCCCCTTCCCTTTCCACGCGGCATAATTAGGCTGGCTATTTTTTTTACCCTAATGCTGGATAGAAGATACGAAGCACTAACACCAAAGGATGCTGATTATTCTTGATGTTGTGGTTGGCGCTCTCCTAAGTGGATGTGACATAATCACTGCTGTCCTTTGACTGCAGCAAAGGGTTTTATTGGTGTCGTCATTACAATAAGACTTAATTACCTCTTATTGATGGGTGGCAGTTTGATCTGTCCCAATCCTGCACATGTTGATGGTGATTAGCAGAATGTGAACCCGCAAAATCGAGCTGCCCTGCCCTTTTGCTCCAGTAGGTGTCCCTGCTGAGGCTGGCCGTGCACATGCATCGGGCTGTCGCGTCCCGATTTCTATGATGGCCTATCGGGTCTCGGGTCAAAGCAAGCCTGTTGATTTTTGGCAAATGAGCAATTTTATACGAATATATAACCCTGGACTTTGCCTGCATTCTGTAAGTTAGCGCATTTTAATTCAGTTTAGGCAAAAAAAGTGCAGCTGTAATGCACTGTTTGCGCTAATTGGAGGTCACAACCAGACAAAAAGACAGACAGAGCCTGAGAGTTTTAGTAGTATATAGATATGTTTCTGGTTTCCAAAGATGAGGGTGAATTGGCTACTGTAAAAGTACAGATTTGAGCTGAGTATAAAAGCAGAATCAGGAGGTAGCTTGCAGGCATGTGAGAGATTAGAGTACAGGAAATAAGGAGATAAAATTGTATTTCTCTGAGAGCCAGCACAGACCTAAAAGTCATCCTAATTAAATATGAAATTATGTAGAAAATTGTTCAACCTCCTTCCACAGTCCAAAGTTTTAAAATCTCTTTGTGATATATGTGATTATGTTTTACGCTGATTTTGTTTTCAATTCATGGGTTGGATTAAGGCTAGCATTCTTGACAATACCAAACTCTCTCTGAACAAAATGACTTGCGTGGCCATTTCAGAGGTTCTTTAATGGCAAAATATTGAGCTAACCAGGTAATCAAGGTAAATTTCCTTTCTGGAAAAATAATAGTTAACCAACATACACGAAATGCTGGTGGAACACAGCAGGCCAGGCAGCATCTATCGGAAGAAGTACAGCTGACATTTCGGGTCGAGACCCTTCGTCATGACTAACGGAAAATCCGACCCGAAACGTCGACTGTACTTCTTCCGATAGATGCTGCCTGGCCTGCTGTGTTCCACCAGCATTTTGTGTGTGTTGCTTGAATTTCCAGCATCTGCAGATTTTCTCGTGTAATAGTTAACCAATCTGGTTTCGGCAACAACATGGTAGTTTTATTAATTCCAAAATATTAACTGAATTTAAATTTCATCCTTGTGTGGTGGGATATGAACTGATTAAAAACATGGAAATGCTCTATAAAAGTTAAGAAATTGTAGTTTGCAAACTTCTGAGCAACACAAAAGCCAGATGGAATATAATAAAATGAAAAGCTATTAAGTTCTGTTACATAAGAGCTGAGAAAGAAAAAACAGAAATAACTGTAAGGGGGATCATTACACAAAGCAGGTGAAAGTATTTTTGAATATTTGCCTGGATATTCGTTATTTCAAAAAAATGTCTGTCATCTCTCTTAGATACCAGTCACCATAGTCTTCAGAGCTTCTTTGCTTTTGTTTTTTCTGAATGTTTATTGTTCTGCATACAGTCCTGGTAGGAATTACAAACCAAAGGTCAAAGGTCAGCCTTTTATTATAGATATTGGCATGTCTTCTTTCAGCTTATAAAGAATTACAATTTTCAGAATTAGGATGCACCTTTCTAGCAAAAATTTAGAAATTATAGAGTCCAACATTCAATCAAATGAGTTTTCTGAAGCTTGAAGTGCAGCAAAAATCCTACCAGGGTTTCAGTCAGTCTCATTGAAGCAGTTAGTTCACAATGTGAGTCGCAGTCTAAGTATTCAAACTGACTACTTCTATACCTATACAAAGTAAGAAAATTCCATAAACAGATTATGAGAAAAAATTTGCTTTCTCAACTGTAATGCTCCACATACAAGAATAAGATATGAGAGGAATTAAATATTTCCTTTAAATTATATGTTAAAAAAACATAATTTACATTTTAAGCACAAAATTCTAAGGGGAATGTGTGTGGAAGTTTGATGGGCTGAATGGCCTAATTCTGCTCCTATGTCTTATGATCTTATTTGTCTGGGCATTAATTTTTTTTTCAAAAACTGGTTGTTATGAATCTCCTTCAAAAGCTTGTGTAAAGCCACAGAGTCCACAAGTGGTATGCAGCTCCAGCCTTTGCTTTAATCCTGTGGGTACAAGAACCTTCCAAATTCTGGAAATATGCATTAATTCCCTTCAATTTCATTCAACATTCTTTGAATTTCTTGGCCTGTAGATGCACACAGGTGCCTGAAGGAAAAATCGTAACATGTTGCAAATTACTGGGACTAATTAAAATCAAGGGTTCTCTGTGTGTCTGCTTCTTAAATAGATAGTGGATAGGTGACCACCAGGAGAAGGAGAGTAAACAATCAGTGTAGGATTCCCCTGTGGCCATTCCCCTGAGCAACAAGTATACCCCTTTGGATACTAGTGGGGGGATGGGAGAGGAATGACCTAATAAGGCATAGCAGCAGCAGCAGCTAGGTCAGTGGCACTGTGGCTGGCTCTGAGCTCAGCAGAGAAGACAGCCAGAGCAATAGTAATAGGAGACTAGATAGTTAAGGGGACAGTTAGGAGATTCTGTGGCTGTGAAAGAGACACAAGCGTTAAGTGTTGCCTCCCAGGTGCTAAGGTCCAGTGTGTCTCAGAGGGAGGGTGAGCAGCCAGGGGGCATGGGGCACACTGCTACCAAAGACAAAGATAGAAAGGGGGGAGATGTCCTGCGCAGTGAGTATAGGGAGCTAGAAAAGAGAGTGAAGAGCTGGACTTCTAAGGTAGTAATCTCTGTATTACTCCCAGTATCACATGCTAGTCAAGGCAGGAATATGATGATAGTACAGTGAATGAGTGGCTGAGGAACTAGTGTAGGGAGGAAGGGTTTCAGGTTCTTGGATAATCGGAACCATTTCTGGAGCGGGGTGACCTGTACAGAGGGACAGCTTGCACCTAAACTGGAGGGCAGCCAATTTCCTGGCCAGGAGGCTTGCTCGGTAGGGTTTAAACTAGTTCGGCAGGGGAATAGGAACTAGAGCACCAGGTTAGAAAGTGGAGAAATGGACAGAAAGGTAGATGTCAGGGTCAATAAAAGCAAGCGGGGCAAAGTAATAGATGCAATAGGGTGTAGAGTTTGAAGTGTGTGCATTATAATGCTAGGAATATTATGGGTAAAGGTGATCTTAGAATACAGATCAGTACATAGAACTACGATGCTGTGGCCATTACAGATACTTGCTTGAGAGAGGGACAGGAATTGGTGCTTAATAGCCTGCGGTTTCGATGCTTTAGAAAAGATAGAGAGGGAGGTAAAAGAGGTGGGGGTGTTTCACTTCCAGTCAGGGACTATTTCACAGCTGCATGCAAAAGGGACATAGAGGAGGACTCGTACGCTGACTCTGTATGGGCAGAACTCAAAAATAGAAAGGATGCAAGCACTCTGATGGATTATATTACAGACTCCCCAATAGCCACTGGGACACTGAGGAGCAGATATGCAGGCAGATTAAGGAAAGGTATAACATCAATAGGATTGTTGTCATGGGGGACTTCAACTTCCCTCATATAAACTGGGACCTTCTGAGTACAACAGGTTTAGATGGGGCAGAGTTTGTTATATGCACCTAGGAGGGTTTCTTAAATCAATGATGTAGATAGTCCAACAACAGGCTGTACTAGATCTGATGTCAATGTTCCCTCGAAGGTGTGTACTTGCACAGATCTTTTGCTACTAGCGCACAAAGGAATTTAAACTGCGCACAAAAGGTTGTCACCCCCTACCCTGTTGGCACGTCAAATATATTTCACGGTTGTATGCAATAACTTTTTTTCTGGTTTCTGATGCAGTGTTGACAATGTGGAGTTTGCGATGATTTGTCTTCAGATTATAGAACTGGCCTATTTATATTTTTTTTATTGAAAAAATTATTGATTCACTATGTCAAATTCCAAAGAAACAAGGATGTGATGCACAAAAGAACTGCTAGGTTATTTGGAACAGTAGAAACTGCTGCACCAAAAGCTCATGAGGTCAGGAACATGCAGGTACAAGAAATATTATGATTATGATTATGAGGACACGCAGTTCCCTTTTATTGTCATTTTGTAATGCATGCATTAAGAAATGATAAAATGTTTTTCCAGAAAGATATCATGAAAAACACATAAAAAACCAACTTAAAAACTAACAAAAACCACATAATTATAACATATAGTTACAACAGTGCAAAGCAATACCGTAATTTGATAAGAACAGACTATGGCACAGTAAGAGGCTCAAAGTCTCTCGAAAGTTCCATCATCCCATGCAGACGGTAAACCTCCAGCGCCAACTTGCCGGTGCAGCATCCCGGAAGTATCCGACCACAGTCCAACTCCGAGTCCGTCTGAAAAACTCCAAGCCTCCGAGCACCGAGCACCATCTCTGCCAAGCACTTCGACCCCAGCCCCGGCAACAGGCGATACGCAAAGCCGAGGATTTGGGGCCTTCGTCTCCGGAGATTCTCGATCGCACAGTAGCAGCGGCAGCGAAGCAGGCATTTCAGAAGATACTCCAGATGTTCCTTTGCGCTTCTCACAGCTGTCTCCATCAAATCCAGATTGTGCACGGCCCCTAGTTACACATACGATATTCATTCGGAATGGCTGCGCACACTGCATGACGCCACCATCTTCTCCTCCCTCCTATTTATGTACAGTACAGAAGCTGGTGTTAACTTCATGTATTGTCATGATGCAAAAGTTGCTGGAGAATTTGCAAGAGGGAAGAAGTGCAGTGATATTTGGAAACTTGACTTTTTAAAGCATCATTTAGCAAGCAAATCACATATGGAAGGTGTGCAAAAACTCCAGTGAGAAAATCCTTCATTACCCGCTACAGGCCTGCTACATATGTTTGGTGAGCGTGCAGATGAACGAAAGTGAAAATTATCAAACCCAAAGGAGATCAAAGTTCTTATTGACAGTGTTTACTGGCTGTTTAAATGAATACCTCTATATATAAAATTCAGTGTGCACATATTGTTGCCACTAAGGCAAAAAATTGCACAGCACAAAATTTTTGCGTACACTGGTCATTACAAATTAGAAAGAACATTGCCTGGTGTTGGGTATCGAGCCTGGCCAAGTAACCTACCTTTCAGTGGGTGAACAGTTAGGCAACAATGACCACAACTCCTTAAGTTTCAAGATAGCTATAGATAAGGTTAAGTATGGATCTCACAGGAGAGTATTAAATTGGAGCAGGGCAAAGTACAAGAGCATTAGGCAGGAACTGGGAGAGTTCATTGGGAACAGCTGCTTTTGGGAATCCATATCTAATATGTGGAATGTGTTTAAAGACCAAATTCATTGAGTATAGGACAGGTATGTTCCAGTCAGAAGGAAGGACAAGGATGACAAGGTCAGAGAACTTTGGACATTGAGAGAGGTGATGAACTTAGTCAAGAAGAAAAAGTAAAAATATGTAAAGCTTAGGCAACTAGAATCAAATAGAGCCCTTGAGGATTATAAAGAAGCCAGAAAAGAACTCAAGAAAGGAATTAGGAAAGCCAAGAGGGGCCATGAAAGTCCCTGGCAAGTAGGATTAAGGAGAATCCCAAGGCATTCTATACATACATCAACAGCAAGAGGAGAGGGTAGAACCATTCAAGGATAAGGGGGGGGGGGGGAGAGACACTTGCATGGATGCAGAGGATGTGGGTGAGGTCCTTAATAAATTATTTACATCAATATTTACCAAGGAGATGAATATAGAGAATAGGAAGCTCATGCTGAGCATATTGATATGCTAGGCATTTCAAGACAAAGAAGGAGGTAATGTTAGGTCTCTTAAAGAACATTAATGTGGATAAGTCCCCAGGGCCTGATGGGATATACCCCAGGTTATTGAGAGAGGCAAGTGAAGAGATTGCTGGAGCCTTTACCAATACTTTTGTGTACTCTCTAGCCACAGGTGAGGTCCTGGAGAACTGGCGAGTAGCTAATGTTGTTCCATTGTTCAGGAAGGAAACCAGGGATGTTCCTAGAAATTATAGACTGGTGAATCTCACATTAGTAGTAGGGAAAGTGCTAGGGAGAATTCTTAGTGTAGGAGACATGTATCTATTTTGTGTTTGTCTATATTGTATTTTGTGTTGTGTGGTTATTATGCGTAATCTGTCATGAAAGTTGAGTTTGGGGCATGGCAGAAGCAAATGAGTATAGTTATGTATTCATGCTTTGTCAGTTCAATTTGGTCTGGTTAGAGCCAGAGAGCAGACTGATGATGATTTTTTTTTTTGTTGACAGCTATCATTACACTAAGTTCACTAATGCTACCGCTAAGACTGCTTATTTCATTATATTGCTAGTTTTCGTTTCATTCGTTTTTTATCATTAAAAGATTGTTCATCTTTGCTGGTTTCTTAATAAAGGATTGAACATACTGTTTGGAACTTTGTTATTTTGGAGCGCGTAACCCTGTGCTTAGCACCTGAGCGGTTTGGATTTGCTTTCAAATAACTACTACACTTAGGGATAAGATTTATGAGCATTTGAAAAATCATGGCCTAAAATTAGGGAGAGCCAGCATGGCTTTTCATGGGGCAAGTCATGTCTTATTAATTTGATTGAGTTTTTTGATGAGGTGACGAGAGTTATTGATGAAGGTAGAGCTAAGGATGTTGTTTACATGGATTTTAGTAAGCTGTTTGCTAAGGTCCCTCATGGGAGGCTCATCCAGAAGATTAGAATGTATGGAATCCATTGTGAATTGGCATTTGGACTCAGAACTGGCTTGCCCATCGAAGACAAAGGGTAGTGATCAAATGGACTTATTCTAGCTGGAGGTCTGTCATTACTGGTGTTCAGCAGGGATCTGCAATGGGACCACTGCTGTTTGTGATGCATATAAATGATCTGGATGAAAACGTAGATGGATGGGTTAGAAAGTTTGGTTCGGAATGCTGTTGCTCGCTCATTTGTTTGAATGATCTGTGTTTTGTCTCTTTCTCTGCACATTCAGTGTTGGTCTTTATTTTTTTTAATTGGGTTCTTTTGGGTTTCTTGCTTTGTGGCTGCCTATAAGCAGACAAATAGCCAGGCTGTATAATTTATACATACTTTGATAATAAATATACTTTGAATGGTTGTTGGCAGAATTTCTGATGGCGATGACAGGGTATACGGAAGCCAGTTGAGTGATGTCGCAGCAACCACCTTGCACTCAATATCAGTAAAATCAAAGAGCTGATTATGGACTTCAGAAAGGGTAAGATGAGAGAACACATACCAATCCTCATAAATAGATTAGGAATGGAGAAAGTTAGCAACTTCATGGGTATTAATATCTCTGAGGACCTAACTTGGTCCCAACATATCGATGCAGCTATAAAGAAGGTAAAACAGTGGCTATACTTCATTAGGAACTTGAGGAGATTTGGTATGTCACCTAAATCACTTGAACATTTCTACAGACGTACCGTGGAGAGCATTCTGACTGGCCGCATCACCATCTGGTATGGGAGGTGGGGGGTTGCTACTGCACAGGATTGAAGTAAGCTGCAGAAAGTCATAAAATTAGTCAGCTCCATCATGAGTGCATTAATATCCAAGACATATTCAAGGAATGATGCTTCAACAGACAGCACTCATCATTAAGGACCCTTACCACCCAGGACATGCCCTCTTCTCATGAAATGTCCTCAGGAAGGAGGTACAGAAGCCTGAAAGCACATACTCAGCAATTCAAGAACAGCTTCTTCCCCTCTGCTATCTGATTTCTGAATGGACATTGAAACCATGAACAGTACCTAACTACTTTTTTATCTCTGTTTTTGCACCACTATTTGATATACATACATATATATATATATATATACTTACTGTAATTCACAGTTTTTCTTCTATATTATCATTGTACTGCTGCCACAAAGTTAAGAAATTTCATGACATATGCAACATACGACATTTTCATAGTGATATTAAATCTGATTCTCATTCTGAAATTGCCATCAGGAAGACATGAGAAGTACATCACCACCAGGACTACAAAGCTTCTTTCCCGCAGCTATCCAGCTTCTCAACAAAACGCACTCAGCTGTAGTACCCTAACTATCACTGCACAACATCGTTAAATGGTCTTTCTTGATCTCCTCGTTCTGTTTATAATTATTGAGTCCGTTCATATCTTCACATTTATTTAAGTTGATTACTGACACTTGTGCGTGTTTCCGATCTGCTAAATGTTGATTGCTTATGGCCATTTGCACTATTAACTTGTAAATTGTTGGTTATTGTTGTGCTGTCTATTATGGTATTGTCCTGTGTTTTATGCTTAGCACCAAATTACTATCAATTCTGGTATGGCAATGAAGTAATACAGATTCTGATTCAAATGTCAAGTTAAAATAATTAGAATATGAAATGATCTTGTTGTTACTTAGCATTCACTATGAGAATTAATAAAATAGCAAAGTGGAATGGGGAGGAACATCAAAATTAACTTATAATGGCAGCAATTATGGAAGGCATTTTAGACAAAGCTTTGGATAAGAATCATATATCATACACTGGTTGCCATCCAAGTGACCAATTTGAGCTATTTGTTATATTGGACAATGAAAGAGAAAATATGATGAAAGAAAGGAAGAATTAAAAGTTTTGCACTGAAGTTTGTTTTACCAAGTAAAGGAAAGATTCAATCAAAAGTGACAGATTTTAATGTTTCAATAACATTAATGTTGAAAACCTGGCCAGCAGGAGCCATCTCTGCTCTTCAACACTGCTTTGAGCACACTGACTGGCACATGTTAGGGAGGCTGCAATCGATGGCGACTCTACCAACTTAGAGGAGTACTTGGCATCAGTGACTAGCTACATCAGCAAGTGCATTGATGACGTCACTGTGGCCAAGACCATCACTACACGCGCTAACCAGAAGCCATGGATGACCGCGGAGGTGCATGCGCTGCTGAGGACCCGTGACTCCGCCTTCAGAGCAGGCGACAAGGCAGCCCTAACAACAGCGAGGGCCAGACTGTCCCGGGCCATCAGAGAGGCAAAGCGTGCACATGCCCAGTGAATCCACAGCCACTTCCAGGACAGCAGCAACACGCGGCGCATGTGGAAGGGCATTCAGGACATCACCAACTACAGGACAACATCACCTGACTGTGCGGGTGATGCCTCCCTCCCAGATGCGCTGAACAATTTCTACGCTTGTTTTGAGGCGGAAAATGACGTGGCGGCGAGGAAGATCACCCCTCCTCCAAATGACCAGGTGCTGTGTCTTACCATGGCTGATGTGAGGAGAACCCTGTGCAGGGTCAACCCATGGGAGGCTGCTGGACCAGACAATATTCCTGGCAGAGTGCTTAGAGGATGCGCAGACCAGCTAGCAGATATTCTCACTGACATCTTCAACACCTCCCTGAGCAGCGCCATCGTTCCTACGTGCTTCAAGGCCACCACCATCATCCCCGTGCCGAAGAAGTCTTCAGTGTCCTGCCTCAATGATTACCGTCCCATTGCACTCACATCCATCATCATGAAGTGTTTCGAGAGACTCGTCATGAGGCACATCAAGACCCTGCTGCCCCCCTCACTGGACCCCCTGCAGTTCGCGTACCGTTCCAACCGTTCAACAGACAACGCCATTGCCATCACCCTCCACCTGGCCCTAACCCACCTGGACAAAAAAGACACATTATGTTCAAATGCTGTTCATAGAACTCAGTTCAGCATTCAACACAATCATTCCTCAGAAACTGATTGGAAAGCTGAGCCTGCTGGGCCTGAACACCTCCCTCTGCAACTGGATCCTAGACTTCCTGACTGGGAGACCTCAGTCAGTCCAGATCCGAAGCAGCATCTCCAACACAATCACACTGAGCACGGGGCACCCCCAGGGCTGTGTGCTCAGTCCACTGCTGTTCACTCTGCTGACCCACGACTGTGCTGCAACACACAGCTCGAACCACACCATCGAGTTCGCCGATGACACGACCGTGGTGGGTCTCATCAGCAAGAACGATGAGTCAGCATACAGAGAGGAAGTGCAGCAGCTAACGGACTGGTGCAGAGCCAATAACTTGTCTCTGAATGTGGACAAAACAAAAGAGATGGTTGTTGACTTCAGGAGGACACAGAGTGACCACTCTCTGCTGAACATCGATGACTCCTCCTTAGAGATCATTAAGAGCACCAAATTTCTTGGTGTTCACCTGGCGGAGAATCTCACCTGGTCCCTCAACACCAGCTCCATAGCAAAGAAAGCCCAGCAGCATCTCTATTTTCTGCGAAGGCTGAGAAAAGTCCATCTCCCACCCCCCATCCTCACCACATTCTACAAAGGTTGTATTGAGAGCATCCTGAGCAGCTGCATCACTACCTGGTTCGGAAATTCCACCACCTCGGATCGCAAGACCCTGCAGCAGATACTGAGGTCAGCTAAGAAGATCATCAGGATCCCTCTTCCTGCCATTACAGTCATTTACACCACACGCTGCATCCGCAAAGCAAACAGCATTGTGAAGGACCCCACGCACCCCTCATACAAACTCTTCTCCCTCCTGCCATCTGGCAAAAGGCACCGAAGCATTTGATCTCTCAAGACCAGACTATGTAACAGTTTCTTCCCCCCAAGCCATCAGACTCCTCAATACCCAGAGCCTGGACTGACACCAACCTACTGCCCTCTACTGTGCCTATTTGTCTTGTTTATTATTTATTGTAATGCCTGCACTGTTTTGTGCACTTTATGCAGTCCTGGATAGTCCTGTAGTCTAGTGTAGTTTTTGTGTTGTTTTACATAGTTCAGTGTAGTTTCTGTATTGTTTCATGTACCACCATAGTCCTGAAAAACGTCGTCTCGTTTTTACTGTGTACTGTACCAGCAGTTATGGTCGAAATGACAACAAAAAGTGACATGACTTGACTTGACTAAAGGCTATCTGCATCCAGACCTGGCTCAAGAACACATTTAATTCAAAAATAAACACTAAGGAGGTCAGACCATTGTATTGTAAAGACAATTTCATGACTTACAATAAAAGAGATTAAGTTTAATTTCCCAAGAGGAAGCAGCAGAACTTCTAATTGAGCAAAGAAAGTCAGTAATGAACTGAAGAGAACATCACAGACATTATTTATCCAGAGACTTGGCCAGAATGGCTGGTTAAGAAAGTAAACTGAGTACTTTTTAAACAATCTTTTCCTAATAGACTCTTAACATGGTAGTTGAGATTCCAGGTAAGCTATACAATGAAAAAGAGAAGTACTATAATTTTTCCTGATGTTCACATGAGGGATACACTCTGGGGAGATTTGATAGGTATGTGAGGAGAATAAAAAGAGACCAGCATAAATGGCTACTTAATGATAAAAACTGACTCAATGGACCATACTGAATCAATATATACAATGCTTTCTTCCTCAAAATGCAAACTACCTGTTCACTTCTTCTTATTCGATGCCTTACACCTACAAACAACTTCAGCAACCTGAACTTGAAAATGTTGAAGCAAATTAGTCTCTAATCCTAGCAGACAGAACTTCTCCGACTGCTTCTACAGAAATTAATGTTATTTTAACTGATCAAAAGTGGGGGTTTCAAGATCTAGTTTTTAAGAAATGAAGAACCAGTTTAGGTTTGCTACTAAACTGCAGCTGAGGGTAAGTGTTATTCAAAGATTGTCTTCAGGCTTCCATGAAGGGATTACAGCAAAAGGTTCACTACATTGACCTCCTGTGAAGATACTGATAAACCTGCTAAGTACTGATAAACCTGCTAAGTACTGTCAATCAAGGACAAAATTAACAGAGTGATTCCAGTACATTTTTCTTTGGAAGACCAGTGCAGCTTTTATTTAGATCTGAAATTGGTACCCATAAATAATTGCATTACTTTATTAAGTATTGCTGAATCTGATGTCTAGATCTATGACCTCTGCCCTTTTTAACATTCCATTCCCAGTTTTTTTTGCCCTCATCTCTTGGATCCAGTGATTCAGTCAGGACCATGGCTCCATGATATCAATCAACTATCAGTCATTCACCTAAATGAGTATCATCAAACACGAGCAATCATGTGAATACCAGCGCATGACTAATTCATGGAATGATAGACTGTCAGCATAGCCAGTTAAGAGTTGACATTAAAGGAATGGTGGTACGTGAAACATCATGGCCTAGAAGGCAACAAGAGGAGTTTGGAAAGTGGGATTGGCATAGATAGATATTTCATGTCCAGCACAGGTAGAATGGGCTGAAGGGCCTATTTCTGTGCTGTAATGCTCTATGACTCTAACACCACGGAATGTAATTCATACTCATGCATGGCAAAGAACATAGAAGAGATTACAAATTAATCAAATCTGACACTGCCTTGCTAAGGTAGTCTTATGTGAACTTTGCAAAGACTGCTCTACAATGACATGCAAGCAGTAATCCTCTCCTATAGATTCAGTGCAGACATGTCCCAATGAAGATGGATCAAACAAGGCCCCTAGGATGTGATACTTCACCTAATCTCCAACAAGCTCTTCACTAAAGTGAATGCAAAGAATAATCGGGAAACTGTGCACCAACTCTCCTCCAGAATGCATTACTACAATCTCAGGAATCTGATTATAACAAGCAGAAGATACATGTGCAAGTGATTCAGTGATTGAACTGATTCCTCCATTGAAGCATTAGAGATAGGGTCTTAAGCTAATCATTAGGAAGATGATCCTTCACAAACCTTCCCTGCTACATAATACCAACTCCCAACAAACTAGACCAGATCAATCTCTCAATCATTTGATTTGCCAGTTCTACTTCACGTCTAAGCAAATTACCTGTTGAATTTAACTATAAAAGAATAGCAGCTACACTTCATAAATTAGCTGTGGGTGACTGTGCACGTTTATAATATTAATCTCCCAAGGATGAAATTAAGTATAAAAAATAACATTATAAATGTGAATTTTCTTTTTTTTTAAGAAAGTCTTCTTTCAATATTTAATCAGTACTTGATATTTTCTTTCCATTTTCTGACTCAGTATCATTTTAACAGGTTTACCATAATTTGGAAAAGCTGTAGGTGGATTGCTTGGCAGTTGTGAGAACCATGCCCTTTTTTTAAATTCAAGTGTAACACGTACACTTCCCAGTGGAAAAATCTGATCAATAACCTGTTGTCAACATCATTTTCTATCCATTTGTTCATGGGTAAATTCTTTTCCTCAGGTGATTCAGCTGGCTCCATAGATTACTTGGAGTACAACATAGATTACTTTCCCAGGTTTATTTTCCATGTCACTGGATTCCATGATCATCCAGTGGTCTGCTCATTTGCAATTTCCTCCAACGTATAGGTGATGCTAACATCAAAAACTTGATCACCAGCTGTATTCAACATCATTAAAACATTTTACATTAAATCGTGGCACAGCAGATTTGAGCAAAAATATTTATAATAGAACATGGCTTCCCAAAAATAGTATAATCAATACAATATTCATAATACTTGCAAGAAAATGTACTGAGTAATGATTCATTAAATATAGGATAAAATTATGGTGCTAATTTATACATGTCTGTTTTTGATAATTCAGCAATGTGTTCATAATGACCTACCATCTTTTTCAATTTATATCTGGGCCCTATAGCTGGTAATCTGTTTATCCTTTACTCATTCTTTTTTCCTTTTAGTCAAAATTGCAATCCTAGCTGATTTTCTAAATGTTTTCAGACAAGAATTCAGCATAGGGATAACAGCAAAGAAGAATTGATTTTCAACATCAAAAGTGATGACTTTACATTGGCTTTAAATCATGATTGTCAAGATTTGAAACCAGTCCAAATCTAAGAGCTCATCCACAATTGAAAACTGCTGATGCTGTACATTGTAAGGCCAAAGGAAGGTTTCCACTGAGATAGTAACTGTGATGCACTAACTTCAGAGTAGTTATGAAGTTAGGAGTTGTTGACAGAGCTCTATTTTCTTGAAAAACAGTTTTAAAAAAAATTTTCCTGTACAATTAAAAAAGCATTGTTGTAAATGCTGATACTGTTTATCAACTGGCAACAACTGCTTGAATAAGCTAAATATTATCACTGGGACAGATCTTCAAATGAGCGATATCCATGGAAACATGCCTGCCTCTTTAGCAATCGTTAATTTGGTGAAACTAACCCCATGCAGTGCAGGATACTTCCTACCTAACTCTTGTACTATGGTTTCTTGACTTTATATATACTGTATGGCATCTATTTTTGACATTGTACTTGACAGGAAAAACATTTGGACACCTCTTGAATTTATTTCTCTTGAAGTTTTGTTTTTAGTTTATTTTATTTAAAGTTACTGTGCAGACCAGGCCTTTACAGCTCTTTGAGCAGTGCTGTCAGCCATCCTCAGATTAAACCCTAGCCCAGTGGTTCGTAATGTGTCCCAAGGGGCATTAGGGGAAATAGAAGTTGACAGGGGAAACATTAAAGATTCTCAGTTGGGGGGTGGGGGGGGGGGGAGCAAGGTAAGCAACACCCAAACTTGAAACATGAGACCTGACCGACCGTGTCAACTCACTGCCATCATCAACATCTTATAGGCATTCCCAGTTTATGTTAATTTTTTATTTTAATTTTGCCTTGTTAATAATGGATAAATACGGACGGCGCAATCTCTGTGAGTCCGAAGGCAATGAACCCTTCAAACTCTAATCTTGCTAAGAAAAAGAAACTACAGAAAGTGCATCAATACAATGCTACATACCTGGAGTAGGTGAACGAGGATCTAGTGCTTTCCCGGCACATACGAATTTTACCAAAGATAAAGATCTCACTCTTAGTAAGAACTGGAATTTGATTGTAGACAAGGTGGGAGAGCAGAAACTTGAATGGATGAGCACTAACCAATCATAAGTAATGGGATACAGGGGTATAAACACCATCATACTAGACATGTCCAGGCATCATCCCTGAAGAAGATGGCAGAGTTTGTCATCAAAACATTGATTATAATCGATACCTGTACCCAGCTTGAAGCCCAAGAAGAGTTTAGTCATTACCTGGAATATGGTTTCATTTCTTTCCTGTCAGACCAACGACATCCCATGTGTCATATTTGTAATACTGCACTGTCTAATGAAGCCATGACCATCAAGATTGCAGGAATATTTCCATAAAAGACACCCTGAAAAGGCTACTCAGTTTCAGAAAATGAAAGAAGCATTTGAAAAGTATTGCACTCTCAAATATTTTACTAAAAAAACTAAGAGTAACCTTAATAGTGGTCTCATTGCTTCTTATAACATTTTCAAAATGATAGCAAAGTGTGGAAGGTCTCATACAATTGGTAAAAGATTAATAATGCCTGCTGTATCTGAAGTGCTCATCACTGTTCTCAAAATGGATACCAGTATTTTAAAATCAATTTCTCTGAGTAATAACTCTGTAGCTCGTCGTATTGAGTGAAGACATTGAGTATCGACTATGCACAGAGTTACAAAAACAGAATTTGGGATACATCTAGATGAGTAACCTCTGCAAGACAACGAGGCATTGCTAGTGGCATATGTATGGTTTATCAAAAATGAAAAATTTAATGAAGAGATTCTCTTTTGTAAAAAATTAAAATCAAATATCAATGGAGAATCAATCTACAATGAGCTCAAAATGTATATTGAGGATAAAAGTATTCCAATAAGGAACATGATTTCTTGTGCAACAGCTGCAACACAGGTCGCCATGTTGGTTTAGTGGTATTTATGAAAAAAGAAATTCCAAGTCTGTTTGCAATCCATTGTTTAATTCATGATCAACACCTCACAGCCAAAAAACTTAGCCAGTGGCTTTTTTCAAGCATGACTCTTGCAATATTTGGTATGAACAAAATTAAAGCTCATCCATTAAATAGCAGAATATTTCACCAGTTATGCCAAGATAACAATGAAGAGTTTGAACGCTTGCTTCTTCACACTGTCAAAAAGCTGCTGCTTAAAACGTTTCATTGATCCTTTTGATATTGTGGTGAACTTCTGCTCGGAGTCGTCAAGAGCTTGGGAAATAAGACTGAACTTCTACATAGAGATGCGGTATACCTAGCAAATCTTGACAAAATGAACATTCTAAATATGAAACTGTAGGGTGAGAATTTCAATCTAATTCAGGCAAAAAGTGCAGTGTCCACTTTTATCAGAAAATTGGAAATATATAAACAAAACATTGGGAGTAGAATGTTCACAGTTTCCCTGCATGGAAAGTATGGCACTCTCATTCACAGACAATGATTTTCGAGAGTACTGCTTACACCTGCAGTCACTGAAGAAGGATTTTCAGAAACGGTTCAAGGATTTGAACAATCTGGATATTCCAGACTGGGTAATTAACCCATTTCTTTGCAAGGTGGAAGAACAGGAAGAAAGCTTGCAAGAAGAGATTATCAAAATTCAGAATGGTGAAGATGTTGACTTTTCTGGTATGTGGCTACACTGTCATATGAAGTTTCCTGGTCTTTGGAGAAATGCCAAACAGCTCCTCATTGCATTTCCATCCTCCTACCTTGTCGAAAGAGGCTTCAGTGCAGTAAACCACATACTCACAAAAAAACAGAAACTGCTTGGATATTGTTATGCATGAGGACTTAAGACTTTTGCTGTCACAATTTGAACTAGATATTTCAACTCTTGTTAAACACCATCAAGCTGAAGGATCACATTGATATTGAAGCTGCTGTACAGCACACAGGTACTGTGTAAATTGAATTTAAAGACAAATAAATAATTAAAGCAGTATCATTTTTTTCTTATGTTAGCATATGGTAGACATGTTCTTACACTATGGGGGTGCTGGAAAGCATACTGTGCCTACAAGGGGGGTTGGCAAGTATAAAAGTGCTTTGGGGGGGCGTTGGGAAGCACTGTCCTAGCTTAATCACGGAACAATTTACAATTAACCTACTAACTGGTAAATTTTTGGACTGTGGAAAGAAACTGGAGCAACCAGAGGAAACCCACAGGGAGGACATATAAACTCTTTACGGTTGTACTATCATAAATCTGTGTTTTTTTCCTCTGGTGGTTCAGCTGACACCACAATATATTACTTATTTACTTTCATTGTCTATTTACCAATGTCATTTGACTCCATGATCAGCTGGTGGTCTTCTCATTTGCAATTTCTGAATCTCTTTGGTTACAGACAAGAAAAACAATGAGTTTATCTGAAGGCACAATTTATTGTGCACGCTCTGTGATACCAACATGAATGAAGATTTATTCTGTGAAGATTTATTCTGTTAATGTGTTTTCCAAATGTCCAAGGCAGGTGGCTCATCAATATCAAATAAACTGGGTTAACCTACTGGACTTTGGCATCCAATCACAATGACCTCCCCCCACCCATAGCTTTAACTCATTAAATTCACATCTACCTTATTACTTACACTTAAAGGATAAGATGATCCCATTTAATACTATTAGGGTATTTGCTCAGTCAACAACATCCTCACAGACTTTGGCTGAATCATGAGATCCGTTTTATGTCATTGATCCAACTGATGCCAATAAAGGGCATAATGATCATGTCATGATCTAGCTTCCACTCCAGTCTCATCAAATTTGCATTAATATAATCAAAATAGTCCTCCTGTCTTAAAAGAGATCTCTGCAGAACAGATTCATTCAAGATATCTCCATCAGATTTATTAATTCAAAGTGAAAACCATGCTGTGCTGAGCTTATGCATTTCCAGCGCTGTAATAAAAGACTTGAAGTAATGTTCTTGAAACTTCATCACAGTATTGGGGCATTAGGCAAAGATGCCATTAAAATGCAACCATATCAGTGCTTTGATGATTATTTCATTCTCGAAAAAAAGAATTTGTAGAATGAGACAATACTGAGCTAGAAACATCTACATTACTTCAGAAGATAATTTTCTCAAGTATGTTTTCAATGACAAGGTTTCATTCTTTTTAAATCTGTCTTACCGAAGCAAACTCATTGTCCCCAACATTAGTTTCTTGAACAAGGGACATAACTAATGAATCAGGAGTGATGCATTTAAAAGGTAACAATTTATGGAATCATATCTTATTGTCAAGTATTATGAAACTACATGCTTGTTGCTTGATAGTGATAGCGGTCTAAGATATTGTTGTTTGTTATCAGTTGAAGTGCAGTATGAATGTATGCATAAATCACCGGAGTATCACAATCCAGCAGATCACTCTATGGCAATTAACCTACAAGAAATGCTGACCATGTGGAGAGCGTGAGATGAGGACACAATGTGCTGTCATGAGATAGCTTTGTGACCCAGATCATACTCCTATTGTGCGGATTTAATTTAGTAGTTGGATCAATGTAGGAATGTCTGCATGTCAGAACAAATGCTAGAGAAAGCGTGTGCGAATGCCTGCAGATGAAGCTGAGGATGGGATTGTATTGTTTGCTGTGGTTGTTCTGGCTCTAGACACTCAGTTCATTTTGTATAAGCATCACTTCCTACACTTCAGCTGTTTTATATCACTTCCTGAGCAGGTTACTTTTTACTCTGAGAAGCACACATTGGAAAGACATTCAGCTCCATCCACATTTTATTTGCCCTTGAAACAGTATATCTGTAAGTCTTAAGTTCTTGGTATTATTGGTAAACATATTTTAAAGTATTACGTTGAACTTTATTTTTGCGCCACATGTTTACTCTTGTTTACACTGTATAGATAAGGAATTATGAACAGTATTACTACATTCAGATGTCAATGATTCTGTGTTGAATTTAATACATATTTTACTTAACTCTCTACAGCTTCACAGAAAAGAGATCTCACTAAAAACCCTGAAGAACCAACCAAGCAGAGTTCACTGCCAAGAAGGCCCACCAGCGCCTTTACTTCCTGAGAAAACTAAAGAAATTTGACCTGTCCCCTAAAACCCTCACTAATTTTTATAGATGCACCGTAGAAAGCATTTTTCTAGAGTGCATCGCAACCTGGTATGGAAGCTGTCCTGTCCAAGACCAAAAGAAGCTGCATAAGATCGTGAACACGGCACAGCACATCACACAAACCAATCTTCCATCTTGGACTCACTTTACACCGCACACTATCGGAGCAGTGCTGCCAGGATAATCAAGGAGATGACCCACCCAGTCAAAACACTTTTCATCCCTCTTCCCTCCGGGAGAAGGCTCAGGAGCTTGAAGACTCGTATGGCCAGATTTGGGAACAGCTTCTTTCCAACTGTGATAAGACTGCTGAACGGATCCTGACCCGGATCTGGGCCGTAACCTCCAAATATCCAGACCTGCCTCTCGGTTTTTTTGCACTACCTTACTTTCCATTTTTCTACTTTGTATTTATGATTTATAATTTAAATTTTTAATATTTACTAATTTTAACTATTTTTAATATTTAATATTTGTAATCCAGGGAGTGGGAAGCGCAGAATCAAATATCGCTGTGATGATTGTACGTTCTAGTACCAATTGTTTGGCAACAATAAAGTATAAAGTATAAAGAAAGCTTCTGTCTTGAATGACTTTTGAGAAGTTGTTTAGCTCGCTGCATAGCTGTGTCCACACACATTAAGGATGGTAGAGTAAAAAGATAATTCATCTTCAAAGGCATCACCCAGGACCAGAGACATATCTGAATGCCATGAAGGATAAATAAGCTTTCGACCCAAACAATATCGATCTCCAAGACCTGGAGGTCAGGTCAGAATGTGGCTCATCTACCAGCTCTCCACTTATACCAAAGCTGAAACAGCAAGGTTGAAAGCAGTGTATGCCAAGTGTGAAATTCAGATGCAAATGGATAAAGCATAAATAGAGATGTAGAAAGCATGTATAGAGGTTACATTAAATACGCTCAGGGAAGAGCGTGAAGCTGAGGCTACCTCAGGAGAGGCAAATGCTTATGAAGCAGCTGACTTTGACAGTTGTGAGTCTATAACCGGAGTCTGCCACGCTTTGCAGTCACAACAGCCAATACAAAAGAATACATCCAGATGCATTTTGGCTATAAAATACAGTGCTTCAGCCCTACCAGGAGAAGCTGTCCTCACCACTGAGCCAACACGTCGTTCACATAGTCCAAGTATTGATAGTAAAGGTCTACAACAGCAAAGACTTCAGTCAAGGGTTGCTACTGGTGACAATCTCATCTGCACATGCCTGGACTGACTGAACTTCCCTCCATTCCAGGACACACATATGACAAACTAGTTGCCACAGTGTTCTCATTCAGGAACCTCAGGTCAGTGAGATTTGGCTTGGTCTCTACGAGCCAGATACCTAGTCACAGAGGGACTAAAAGGGTTCAACAGCCAGTCCACCAGTTATCTGCTCTGGAAGTCAAGCTTTAGCATTTTACCATCCACCATTTTCATTCTTTGTGGAATTCGTCTGCCACCACACAGAAATGCAAAATGACCCTAGTTTAATGCTCTTAACTTCTCCAGTAAAAGCATAGAAAACCAAAATGTGTACATTAGGGCAAATTACAGTAGCTAATTAATAGGATGGAAGAGGAAACTGAAGTACCCAGAGGAAAACCATACGGCCTTGGGGAGAACGTGTAAACTCCACATGGGCAGATTATTTATGAAGATGAAATCTTTTAGTTTAGCTTATCTCAGCTACATTGTTGGGAGCTCATTAGGTTCTTCTTCCTTGGTAAAGATCATTAAAAGGTTCTCAATTTACTACCCAAACCAGCCAAACTGGCCAAGTCTATGGATAAATAATGTCTCTGATGTTCTCTTCAGCTCATTGCTGGTTTTCAGTACTCAATTAGAAGTTCTGCTGCTTTCTCTTGGGAAATTTACGAGTGTCTTTAGCTACTCCTGTAAAAGAATGAACACTATGTGGGAGTCGGGCAATTGCTCTGATAAGCAACTTCCAGCTTGAAAAATACTCAAAGTGTGCACTGCCTAGTTGGGGTGGTGATAAATGAGTGATGTTGGTCAACACCTGAGGATGTATTTCTGCATCTGCCTCAGAGTTGGCTAAGACAAAAGTTTTTTTGCTGACTTATGTTCCTGTTGAAGATCAGCAAGAAACCATGAGGAGAGAATGAGCTGATTAGCTTGGACTCCATGTTGCATGATCAGCTAGGTTGAGATCAGTAGGAATATAGTTCCATTTGCTCTTCTGGGTTGATCACCTGATATGCTGGATCATATTATGTGCATAAACACAGAATCTCCTTGTTTCATTAAATGTAAAACCAAGCACAACCTTGCTATCGGTAAAGAACTTGATATCATCTAGCTCTGTGTCCAGCTCTTCGATTATCAACTTTACTGCTAAAACAGCAGCATCAAGTTCAAGCTTCGGTATGGTGTGATCTTGGGAGCAAGCTTTGCCTTGCCCAGGATAAATCCAATGTTACTATACCCAGCAGCGTCTGTGATCTTCAGCAACAATAGCTTTAGTTGACGCATCACAAAAGATGCAGACCTTTTTCTTCTGGGTTGTAGATAGGAGAAACGTTGCGTAGGTTCTTAGAATTTTCAAGTCTCTAAGATCCTGAAGGGAAGAACGCCACTGCTGTCATTGCTCACGTTACTCTTTAGAGAGTAGAACACGCCATCTACAAGTATCTGAAGTCAACTCTTTGAACGTGGTGACCCTGGATACCAACTGGAGCAGCAAATCCATGAGGGTCCAATAGGCTGTTGATAGTCAACAGCACACCATAACATGTAAAGGGTCTTTTGGTATCAGCAATCTGGAAAGTAAGGATATCAGTAATGAGGTCCTAGCAAGACCCAGACTGTGCTGCATAGGAATGAGGTCCTGAACAAGATCAAGATTCCACAGACCTTTGGTCAAATCTTCAAATGAGAAACGTTGCATAATCTCAACACTGTTGGATGCGATTCTATGCAGCCTCATGTATATGAAGGATGTAAGTAATAAAGTCAACTCAAAATGATTTAAGACCACCATCAACATAGAAATCCCTTTCTATGTACCTCCATGCTTCAAGTACTGAATTCCTTCTCTCCCTCGACAGCTGTCCAAGCCATAGATTGCCACAGCTGTCGAGGGGCAGTTACCAAATACATGAACTCTCATACAGTTCTCCAGAATCTCATTGTCCATTTAGTAGTCACAAAACCACAAGAATCTGAAGTAATCTCACTAAGAAGCTGTGGGATATTTGTTCAATGTTTGCCATCATTGTGAAGTGCATGATGACCCCAAGCAGACTGTTATTGAGGTCTAGATCCTGCAAGATCACATTGTTCAGTGATATACCTTTGAACTGTGCACTAAATCAAAGTCCAGTAGTATTTGTGCAAGTCTTTGGGAATGGAAAACACCAAAGCTGAGCAAATTCTAATTTTCTTTGTTGGGATCTAGTGGAGGAGATAGCTCAGCATGATTATTCCTTAAACTCATGAACTCCAAGTAATGATCTTTCATTTCTGGTCTCCTTCTCAATATGCGATTGAGGGACCTGTGTTGACTAAGGGCTTGCTCTCTTGCTTCATAGTCGTCTTTGCTAAGTTCTTTGTTATGATTTGAAGGAAGATCTCGTTGTCGATGAAAGGTGCCAGCTTACATTAATCTTCCAAGTGACAGAAGACTAGCTTGCTTAAATCTGGTTGAGCTGAGGTAAATACATTAGGGCGCCTAGTTTGATTACCCACAACGTTCTCATTCATATAGATTCTATTCTCACAGGGTCCATAATGATGGGCGCCTGTTCACCAGGATATTACTCTTAAATGAGCTGATAAGCACCATCAAGGCACGCTGTATCCACTATGAGTTAACCCAGGTCTAGCCATTGGATATAAGGTGCATTGTGCCAACCATTGTGCTGTTCACTTACCTTATGTGCATGGATGGTGTCTCTGCCAAGCAACAGAAGAATCTCAGCAGAAGAGTTAAGTGGAGGTATCCTGTCAGCAATGGCCTTAAGATGGGAATGATTGTATGCAGCTTTAGGAGTTGGGATTTCATCCCTGTTGGTGGGAATATGATTGCACTCAATGAGGTCTGGCAAAGGTAAGCAATTTCTTTTCTTATTACTCCAAAACAAATCCAAATGCTCTTCACAGGCAACATCCATGCTGGGTTGAACATTGAGCTAAACTCAGCCTCATTAAAAAAAAACAGACAAAAATGCTAAAGAAATGACAAGGCTGCCACCCAATGTGCTTGCAAGGAACCGAAAGGAACAAACAACAACATATTGTTTATGAATATGTTTAAGATGGTGCTACTGAAGGTGAGTGACAACTTACTGGTAGTTCAAACAGCAAGAAATTCAACTAAAAACACTATTAACACCTTTTCTGAGGTAAATTGTAGTAAACTGTTACCACAAACAACAAAGAGGCGAGCGAAGGCAAAGCGAATTTGAGGGATGAGCTATGCTGGTGTGTTGCAAAATCAACACAGATGGAGTTGAAGTGAGCAATTCAGAGAGGAGCAGTTGGCAGAGGAGTTTCGATGCCCATCCATCTAACCCGGATGGGAAGTTGGATTGCTCTAAGTGCCAAGCCGATTTGGAGAGGTCGAGACTGGCTTCAAGCTGGGCTTTGCGGTCTAGACACATAGCGTTTCACTGACAATTTAAACACTGGCCCAGCTAGACTGGAAAGGCAGGTTATCAAGACCGGAGGTAAGAGTTGGGCACATTTCACTCGCTTTCCTGCAATGTTCACTCCTCTCTCCTCGATGTTGAGGCTGCGATACTACCGCAGCTACAGTACTCAGTGTCTGCAAGCTTCATGGCAATTTGCCCAGCTGATATGATGAATGGAGACCGAGGCTTTGGGCCTACTCCAAGCTGCTCCAGGGATCCGGATCTAAGGACTCAACTTGGTTCAGGATGCAGTGCTTCCTGTGACTGTTAGAAAGATTCATGTTTTTTTTCTCTTTCTCTGCGCATTGGGTGTTGGTCTTTATTTTTTTAATTGGGTTCTTTCAGGTTTCTTGCATTGTGGCTGCCTGTAAGCAGACAAATCTCAAGGTTGTATAATTTACATATTCTTTGATAATAAGTGTAATTAAATCTTGAACATATTCAAAGGCCTTGGAAAGGAAAGGAAAGTTGATGAGAGAAAATAATGTGCAATAGCAGAATGAACAGGATGAGTTTTCATCACAGTTTTAAACATTTAACTATTGCTATTCGACAGACACTAATTGACTTGCACAGTATTCTCAGCATTCCCCACTTTTATTTTACATTAAAGAAATGCATTTAAAAAATCACTGAAGTATGAAGTGTTAATAGCTGTATTTGTGAATGCTAATTTAGTTCCTTTTGCTTCAAGGCTCCGCAATTCCTCCAAACCAAATCACATCATAATATTATCAACATTTATTTTCAGCAAAAGTTAAATTGAACAGCAATTCTTTGCAATACTTAATATTTTAAAATGAGTTCATATAGGTTAATTTAAGTTTCTTAAGCACAGAAGTATAATGATTTTAAAGTAACTGTACAAGTGACAGTGCTACAGGAAAACACATTCACAGATTAGCATTTCTATTGAAAAGTTAAGTGCAATGAACTATACCCTTTTCTAAAAATAAGAGTCTTCACATTTTCTTCTAATAAAAATATCATTAAACTTTCCCAGGGTGGAAATTATGCCCATGTACATTAAAAATTGTATTTCTGAAAAGGATGTACTAGAAATTCTGTGAATACTCAGCAAGTCAGTCAGCATTGCCATTTATAACAACTTCTAGTCCAAAATACAGCCAATTGCCTTAAATGCTTTCAAGTAAAAGTGTATCTATTTATTATCGAAGTATTGATATGTCACCATATGAGATTCATTTTCTTGCAGGCATTCACATTAGAACAAATAAATATCTAATAGAAATATCTTGCCCTTGTTAGTTCACTCTTTATGCTAAGTTTCAGTTTTACTGATAAATTTTAAATGTTACTTTATCAAACACCTTTTGAAAGGCTCTACTATTATCTGTTGAACTGCTCTCTTTATATCCTCAGCCATGCCTTTTCTCTACCAATAAAAATATATTTGGTCATTCAAGTGACTTCCCTTACTGTAAATGTCAATAAAAACTCTTCCAATTCCCTTTTCTGCTAGCTACCAATCTACTCACATCCTTTTCATTTTTTTCTTCACTGCACCTCTTCAGATCTAACATGCATTCCTTGATTTGTGCCAACCTGAACTAGGTTTCTCTTCACAGAATTGCATCAAGACTTTAATTCAACCATTTTAAACTTAAAAACACCATTGTCTCCCTCATGCTTCTGTTCGTTAGACTCTCAACAGCAATTAAGCCATGTAAAGTCTTTCCTTAATTCACTGAAATTAGTCATCCTGCAATTGAATATTTTAATTCTATTTAGCATGACTGATCTAAATATCACCACGCATCCCCTGGAACTATAGCATAAACTATCATAAATGCTAATATTCTTTCTTCTAGCAACCAAATAGATTTAGTATAGCGTCTGGAAATTCTTTTTCAAGTAATTTAATCAAAATTTGTTTAATTTTCTTTAAATATATCTTTATTCATTCTACCTTTCTGAACACCTTTTATATGGGAATATTAAGAATCCAATCCTCCTGCCACATCACAGCTATCCATTTTTTATCATGTTCCTCTGTGGTCATTTGCTCCACAAGGAAAGTGATGGTGTCTTATCCTCAGGGTCATGGACAACATATCTCCACCTCTCACCTCACCACAGCAGTCCCCAGCTTCAGCTGTCTACTTAAACACACCCATTCCTGGCTCCAAGTGCGTGAGGACACGGTTGAAGATGGTATTGGAGTCACGGGTCAAGAACATGAATGAGCATACAGCCAGGACCAAGGACTGTGCCAGATGTGTGACCTGGCTTGAGCAGGTAACTGATGCATAGCTGGGAGAATGGACAAGAAGAAGGTAAGAAACCAAAGAGGGACATAATAGGCAAAGTCTCCTATGTCACACGTACACGTGCCAGGCAGCACGCATACATAACCTACAATATGTGAACACTAATACCATGCAGCACAGCTTTATCACCAATCATCCTCAGCCCTCTTGCCATAGGATCACAACCTTATTCTGTGAAGCAGTCATGATAGCTGGTGTTCAATGGCCAAGTCCTCGTTAAAAGATTTCACGCATGCCAACTTCTACTTCCTGAAGAGATTCTTGGCTCATCTCGTAAGAACCACGGCCGATTACATGGGAATAACCAGGATCAAGGAGATATTCCTTGGATTGAAACTCCACTTTATCTCAGTGAGAAGGCAGCAGAAGATCTATAAGTAGATGGAATCTCAACAATGCAGTTGCAATCATGTCACAGTGCTGTAAAAGCCATCAGCAAACCAAAGGCTAGAAGCCCACCTACATTGAGAGCCAGAAACTGGGATGAATTTATCAGAGACAGCCAGCACCTACTGGAAGAATCATTTTGAAATCCTCCTCATCCGTAATTGCTCTGGATGTGAGTGTCATGAATGTCCTTGACTCTATGCCAGAGCAATCTATTTGGGCCAGTTCAGCTGCCATGCCTGACTGCCAAATCAGATTCAGATTCATTTTATTTATCATATGTACATCAAAATATACAGCAAAATGCATTATTTGCATATCAATCAACACAACTTAAGGGTGTGCCAGAGCAGTCCAAAATTGTCGCACACATTGCAGCACCAACATAGCAGCACCAACATAGCATGCCCACAATATAATCACAAAGCAATATCCTAACTTAAAAATACCTGGGCCTCAGGAGCAGATAGTAATCCCCCCAAAATCCTTAAACTTGGCAGGCAAGAGCTAGTCACAAACCCCTGCCTCATCACACCTGTCAATGAAGAGCAGGGTACTCCAGGAACCTCACATGCTGTAATCATGACTGTCTTCATGAGAACAGATACATTCAAATGCGGTAGCAACAGGTAGTTTTCTCCTCTTACCCACTACAGGAAAAGTCGTCAGCTAGGTCTTTCTCAATTGCCTACTTCCTGCCACCACAGAGCACCTCCCAAATATAAATATGATTCCACCCATTCACATGATCTTTCCACTTGACAACTCCAAGATAAATGCAAAAGGCAAGACGAGTCACTATAAGTGTTTTATTTCAATCTTACCAAAATCTTTGACTCCATAACTCAACTGCCCACAGAAATTCAACTCCACCTTATACTTGCTCCATGATGGTCAATATTAGGGAAATGGAGTGAAACTTCAGAACTAACGAAGAACTATTCAACCTTTGGTAACTGTACTCCACAACCAACATCACACAAATCTCAGTGGTCAGCTATGATAGTCAGATAAAACTTGTTCAGGGAGTGGGCTTCAAGCCACTGTCAACACGTTCACCAAGGCATATGAAAGGATAGATCTCACAACCAACACCCACAAAGCCAAGATTCTCTACCAACCTCTCACTCTTGCAACCCAGTGCCCTCAGGAAATAAAGATACAGACCTAAGACCCAGGTAAATGTAGACAATATCATATACCTTGAGCTCTCTCTCAGCAAAGACGGAGTATCAATGATGAAATTCATCACTGTTTTCAATGTCACAGTAGTGCTTTGTTTTATTAAGAAATAGGGTATTTGAAGGTCAAGGACTCAGACATGGCACTAAACACACAGACTGCTCAGCAGCAGTAATCCCTGCTGTTCTATATGCTTCTGAGGTCTACACTATCTATTGCAAGTATCTCAAGGCAACGAAAAAATATCATCAATGCCTCCTCTACAAATTTATTGAAAGGATCAGCAAATTAACATCATTCTCCTCTCTCAGGCTAATATCTCCTGTACTGAGTAAATGAAACAACAGATGCTTCAAAGTCCAAAGTAAATTTATTATCAAAGTGCAGATGTGTCCCCATATACAACCCTGAGATTCATTTTCTTGTGTGCCCATTAGTAAATCGATAAAAGAATAATAACCATATCAGAATCAATGAAACACCGCATCAACTTGGGTGTTAACCCATTGTGCAAAAAACAAAAAACTATGCAAACACAAAACAAATGAAATAATAGTAATAATAAATAAATAAGCAATAAATATCAAGAACATGAGATGAAGAGTCATTGAAAGTAAGTCCATAGGTTGCTGGAACATATCAATGATGGGGCAAATGGAGTTGAATGAAGTTATCCCCTTTGGTTCAAGTACCTGATGATTGAGGGGTAATAACTGCTCCTGAACCAGATGTTGCGAGTCCTAAGGCTCTTGTACCTTCTTCCTTACGGCAGCAGTGCAAAGAGAGCATGTCCTGGGTGGTGGGGGTCCTTCATGATGGAGGCTGATTCCTTGCTTCATGTAGATGTGCTCAATGGTGGGGAGGGCTTTACCCGTGCTGGACTGGGCCATATCCACTACCTTTTGGAGGATTTTCTGTTTAATGCATTGGTGTTTCCATAGCAGGCTGGGATGCAGCTAGTCAATATACTCTCCATTACACATCTATAGAAATTTGTCAAAGCTTTAGATGTCAAGCCAATTCTTTGCTAACTTCAAATAAAGCAGAGACATTCCCTTGCTTATTTCAAAATTGCACTTACATTCTGGGCCCAGGCCAGGTCATCTGAAATAATAACACCGAGAAATTTAAAGCTGCTGACCTTCTCACCTCTGATCCTCCAATGAGGAATGGCTCATGGACCTCTGGTTTCTTCCTCCTGAAGTCAATAATCAGATCATTGGCCTTGCTGACTTTGAGTAAGAAGTTGAGACACCACTCAGCTAGATTTTCAACTCCCCTCCTAAATGCTGATTCATCACCACCTTTAATTCAGCCTACAACTGTGGTGACGTCAGCAAACTTAAATATGGCATTGGCGCTATGCTTAGAGACATAGTCACAAGTGTAAAGCAAATAGAGCAGGGGGCTAAGCACACAGCTTTATGGTGCACCTGTGCTGATGGAGATCGCAGAGGAGATGTTGTTGCCAATCTGAAGTGACTGGGGTCTGCAAGTAAGGAAATCGAGGATCGAATTGCACAAGCAGGCATTGAGGCCAAGGTCCTGATGCTTATTGATTAGTTTTCGGGAATGATGGCACTGACTGTTGAGCTGTAGTCGATAAAGTGCATCCTGATGTATGTTTTGCTGTCCAGATGTACCTTTGCAAACTCCATTTAATTAAATACAGTAAATTAGAATTCAAACCTAACATCAGCAAAGGGTTTCCTTCATTCATCATGAGATGGTAAAAGGGAAGATACTGATTCTGTTGCATTTTATGAGAAGATGCTGCAAGGAGGGTGGGTGTTGGGGGACATGGGCTCTTTGAAATATTATTGGCCAGCTGATATTGAAACTGTCCCAGGATCATAATACCTCAACATTCAGAAGATAGCAATTACAGGAAATTTTCTCTAACCTGTGAAGAGAAAACTGAGAAAAGTGGAGATATGGCGTAAGCCTATGAAATTATGTCATGTGCAAATAATGTTTATTCAATTTCAAAAGGAATTAGAAATAAATGAGAAAAAACATCAGGCCTGCAAATTGGAAGAATTTCATTTTCATTCCATATTTTTGAAATACAAAACTGATCCTAATAACAGAAACAAATGTTGTTTAACCTTTTTTCATATAGATACATTTCTATTTCACAATGGAATAGCGATACAAGGTGATTCTTGAGAAATCAATAGTTCATACATTTTGACATTGAGGATTCATCGATGGAATGCAACTGTTTAATTCTAAGTGGTCTGAGTTATAAGACTTCCTAGTACTGACAGGTTTTGGTTTTGAACCAATTATTCATAGACTTTCAAAGGAATTTGCTTCATGGGCCTAGAAACCTTTTCTATTTTTGGCACTTGTAGTGTTGATGAACTGTTAAAGTATAGATGGGAAAAACAGTAGTCTTTATTCTGTATTCAAAAATAGAAAATATACCTCTGTTTACCTAAGGATTGAAATTCATTTTTTCAAAATATGCATTAAGCAATTTCAAATTTGGTGAAGGAGCAAATGTATTTAACCTTTTATACATTTGCTAAATTTAGCATTAAATAAGTCTATCAGGCGTAAAAATTCATTTTTTTAACGCGAACTTGAATCTATAAATGTCTATAAAGCCATACAGGTATCGTTTATAGTGGCATTGAAATGCTAACCTATCATCTATATAGCTTACAATATTTTATAAATATTCTTAATAAGCTAGCCCCTTAGTTTCTGTGCACTAAAATAGAATCACCCTTTCAAAATGTGTTGAAGCTGGTTTCACAACCAAACTGAATGAGGGCGAGTATAAATAGGCACATGCAGTAATCTAGAAATTAGGACCCAGCATGAATTCCTTTGCAAATCATAAATTAGTCCAAATACTTGCACCAGAAACACTGACCACACTAAAACTTCCCCGCTTCACATTTTGTCACTCAATAAACCATGAAACAGTGCCATCTAATGTCATTATAAGGAAATTTCTGAAGTATGCATCACACCTCCTTCGCACTCTAAAAATCTGTAACTAATCCCCACAAAAGGTCTTCAATAAAACCAATGTAGTCTAATGTTAAACAATGAAGCTGAATAAATAGTTCTTCCACTCTTTAATTCTGTTATACTGTTAACTATAAAATGGGGTACTCTCAAATACCAAAATAGTGGAGTTTAGAATTGATAATGATTTTGTTCTGCATTAATTTACAAAATATAAACATCAGTGGCAAAACCACAGTTATGCTCCAAGTTTAACCGCATTCTGGACCATTCTGTATAATATTTATTCCTCAAATTGTTAAGTCTAGAACTAGATAAGATTCTGGAAGGGTAAGTAGTTGATCCTTTAGTATCAAAATGACATAACATTTCTTTATGCATAGATGAAAAATCTGACGCCCAATCACTGAACACTTAAGATGGAGGTTTTGTAGACCGCAGAAATCAGAAGAAATCTAGATCAAGCAAGAAAGAGGATTTGAAGTGCAAGGTCAATCCTAAACTTTTTGAACACTGAAGTAATCTATGGCCTGAACCTGCTTCTGTGCAGTATGTCATTTTATTGCCCAACAATGTGATTATTGATATGTATGGAATCTGCTTTGCCTCAATCCAGGGCTAAATCAGATTATTTTAATTCCCCTTTTCCAGGGGGCTTCTAACTAGTGCCAATGGTAATAAGGAATGGCTGCTATAAGAACACAAAGATGAGCACACAGTTTCTTGAATTCATATGCTAATACAACCACAAATGTAAAATTTGCAGACTAATTAGCAAATTCTTCAATAGATTTTACAATTGCCCTCCAGTTCACCCCGCCCCCCACAGCATACCAGTCCAAGTGCAGAGGCATCCAGTGCTTCCTCAGCACCAACAGCTCCCCTCCTCCCCCTTCCAATTCAATACATGGATGATCATAGCCTACCACTGTCTACATCCCTTCCTTCCACGCCTCCACATACCAAATGCTATCATCCCAATCTTCACCTCCCCCAGCTCCCACCTTCCATCAACTCCACAGTCATCATGGACTCACTTTCACTTCTGGATAGGTGAGAAGGGCTCTGGGGAAACACAGACACAGCAAAGCATTGGGACCAGATGGTGTGAACACCAATGTCCTGAAGGAGTGTGCTGAGCAGTTGTGTGGAGTTCTCCAGTGCATTTTCAATCCGAGTGTCAGTCTGGAAAGGGTCCCGAATGTGTGGAAAATATCATGTGTGGTCTCAGTACCCAAGAAGGGCCAACCAAAAGTCTTGAATGACTAACGTCCAGTGGCCTTGGCCTCACATATCATGAAGACCCAGGAGAGGCTGGACCTGGCTCACCTCCAACCCCTGGTCAGATTAGCCCTTGATTCCCTGCAGGTTGCTTACCAGGATCACATTGGAGTTAATGATGCTGTCATCTATCTACTAAACAGAGCCTACTCCCATTTGAATAAGCAGGGCAGCGCTGTAAAGATCATGTTTTTTTTATTTCTCAAGTGCCTTCAATACCGTACAGCCCTCATTGCTGGGGGAAAGCTCTGTTCAATGCAAACTGGCACTTCCATTGTATCAAGAATAATGGACTATCTGACTGGCAAACCACAGTTTGTGCAATTTCAGAGTTATAAGCAGCACTGGAACCCCACAGGGGACTGTATTTGCTCCCTCAACACACATAAAAGTTGCTGGTGAACGCAGCAGACCAGGCAGCATCTCTAGGAAGAGGTGCAGTCCTGACGAAGGGTCTCGGCCTGAAACGTCGACTGCACCTCTTCCTAGAGATGCTGCCTAGCCTGCTGCGTTCACCAGCAACTTTTATGTGTGTTGCTTGAATTTCCAGCATCTGCAGAATTCCTGTTGTTTGTATTTGCTCCCTTCCTGTTTACCCTGTATACCTCGGACTTTGGGTACAACACTGAGACACATCATCCACAGAAATTCTCTGATGACTCAGCAATAGTTAGGTATATAAAGGGAAGACAGGAGGATGAAAACAGGGCCCTGGTGGACAACCTTGTCAAATGGTACAAGCTAAGTTATCTGCAGCTCAACATCAGTAAGACAAAGGAGATGATGATGACTTTAAGAAAACTAAGCCTGCACTACTCCCTGTTACTATTGATGGTGAGAACATGGATATGGTGAGGACCTCCAAATACCTGGGGGTGCACCTGGATGACAGACTTGAGTGGAGCACCAACACAGAGGCTGTTTACAAGAAGGGTCAGATTCGCTTCTACTTCCTGAGGAGACTGAGGTCCTTTGGAGTATGCAGGCCTCTCTTTCACACGTTCTACCAGTCTGTTGTCACCAGTACAATCTTCTATGCGGTGATGTGCCTGGGCTATGACATCAACACAGGTGATGCCAAAAGGGTTAATAAACTGATTAGAAAGGCTGGTTCTGTTATAGGGGTCAAACTGGGCACACTGGATGCTGTGGTAGCACAATGGACCCTACAGAAAATTCTGGAAATCCTAGACAATGTTTCTCACCCTTTGCCTGCCACCTTGGCTGAACAGAGGAGCACTTTTAGTAATAGACTAAGACAACAACACTGCTCCAAAGAGCACTATATGAGGTCATGCTTACCCTCGGCCATTAGACTCTATAATGAGTCAACCTATAGCTAGGGAAGTGATGACCCCCCTTCTGTTAGACTGTTTGTGATAACTTAATTTTATTCTTTCTGCTTCTCTTCTAATATTTATATCTATGCACTTGTAATGCTATTATGACACTGTAATTTCCTTTGGGATTAATAAAGTATCTATCTATCAGCTGTAAAACAAAGGCATCCTGCGGAGAGGAGGTACTTCATAAAGACTGCTATCTATTGTGATTGATGCACCTCCCAAAAGTCAGCCATAGGGTGGCACTAACTAATGAAGGGAAAGTGTGTGGTACTGTGATTTGAAAAGAACAAAAACTGAAAACTAATCTAAATTCTATTATTTTGTAACTACAACCTTAGCCCATCGTCCATTTAATTGCAGTCAATGGATTAAATTTATTCCACAAATACAGTCAGAGGTCAACCTCAAAGAAACTCTCTGCATTAACTTCTAACTCTCCAAGAAACCAGTAATCAAATTTATTTCTTTAAATTAAGTTACAGACAAATTGCAATCACAATAGATCACTCCAGCAACTTTTAGTAAAATGGAATATAGTAGATAAAGATTTTCCATTTGAATGTGTACTACTTCAGAAATAAATCTGACCCCAGACTTCACATCTATTTTCACATCAAGTCTTCCAAGCACTCTGTATTGTGTTCAAAAAGATTCTTTAAATGAGGGTCTCTCATCATGAACAGAGCAAGTCTATCACTAAGAACACATAAAAATTCAAAGTGAATGAAACATTTTATTCATAGCTGTTTCCTTTCATCAGAGCTTCTGGTGAAAGAAACATATACCTACAAAGTAGAACCATGTGCACCTATTTTTTAATGCAGTAATAACATGCAAGAACAACTTAGCACATAATATAAATGGCTAGTGGTCACTTACATTAGAAACAATAGCAATCATGAAATGAATCCTGGCATTTTTATGTGATGTTCAAAAATGTCCCTGGTGCCATTCCTATAGCTATTGACATCATCAATATAGCCAATATCTATTTCTCTCTTTACTGGCATAATTTTATTTTTGGATGCTACATAAGTGGGAGGTGATACGTTTTCAAAAGTCAAATCAGCATTGGACTTGTACTATTAATGATAGGATACTCAGGAGTGCAGTGAAACAGAAGGACATAGGAATACAATTTTGTTGCAAGTGGCATCACATATATACAAGCCATTGAAAAAGGCATTCAGCATGCTGTCCTCCGGTCAGGGCATTGAGTTGGGTGTTAAGACATTATGTTGCAGTTATGTAAGTCAATGATGAGGCCATACTTGGAGTTCTGGTACTGCATATGATTTTGGTCACTATGTTATAAGGAAAGATATGGTTAAACTGGAAAGAGTTGTGAAAAGATTTACAAGGATATTGCCAGGGCTGGAAGGCCTGAGTTATAGAGAGAAGTTGACCAAGCTAGGTCTTCATTCCTTAAGCACAGGAGAATGAGAGTTGACCTTATAGAGGTTTACAAAATAAAGAAAGGCACAGATAAGGTGGCAGGGGAATCTAAAACAATATTTAAGATGAGAGGAGAAAGATTTAAAAGGAACTTCAGGGGCAACATTTTCACAGAGGGTGGTGAATATATGGAACGAGTTACCAGTAACAGTGATTGTGACAGGTACATTTAAGAAGCACTAGGATAGGTACACGGAGGGGTGGAGCTTAGAGGAATATGGGCTGAACACAGGAAATTGGGACTAGATGAATGGGCAATATGGTCAGCATGGAATCGGTGGGCAAAGAGGCTGTATCTTTACTGTATTGTTCTATGCTATTCTACTCACTCACTTTGATGTTCACTCACAGTTTCACCCCCTAATAAGCTTAATGCCTTTTATGCATGCTTCAATTCTATTCAGGAATAATCCAGTCTGTTCTCTATTCGTCCATCACCGTCTGGTTTGGATCAGCTACCAAACAAGACAAGAATAAATTCCAAAGAATCGTCAGGGCTGCGGAAAGGATTATTGGTGTGAAGCTGCCCTCGATCCAGGACTTATACGCATCTAGAATCAGGAAGCGAGCAAACAGCATCGTTGTAGACCCGTCACACCCTGGACATCACCTGTTCCAACTCCTTCCTTCTGGTAGGCGCCTTAGATCACTGTATGCCAGGACAGATAGGTACAAGAACAGTTTCTTTCCGTATGCTATCAGTCTTATGAACACTTGAATTTTAGTCTATTATAAACCAAGTCCACCTGTACATACACTGGTATACCTCACTGTATATAGTTCACGATTATTTGCACTATTGTTTTGTTTGCTTTTTGATTCTGTACAGCAAGAGCTCAGGGAAACCGGCATCAAATTCCCTGTATGTGTCCACATACTTGGCAATAATAAAGGATTCTGATTCTGGTTCTTTGAAAAGGAGAATAACACTATGCTTGTGCAGATCTCCACAGCATCCACCAAACATGTGATCTCTGTCTTAGAGGCCAATGTCAGAACATCCTTCAAGTGGGGCAGGATACTGAAAATATGTGCCAAGCAACTGGCTAGAGTATTCAAGGACATTTTAAAATTTTCACTGGTGCTCAAGAAATGCAGGGTGAGCTGCCTCAACAACTGTCACCCAGCGGTACATCTACTGTGACAAACCACTTTGATTGGTTAGTCAATGCTAGAATTAACTCCTACATGAGCAGAGACCTGGACCTGATACAATTTTTATCACCACAACATGTCTACAGCTGATGCAATTTCACTGGCTCTCCACTCAGCTTCGCAGCAGCTAGACAAGAGCAAAATATATGTCAGAATGATGATAGCATTCAATACTATCATCCCCTTAGTACTGAAAACCAAACTTCTAAACGTGGTCCTCTGTACCTCGCTCTGCAACTAGATCCTCAATTTCCTTATCAGGAGAGCATAGTCAGTGTGGATCAATAATAACAGCTTCTCTTCACTGACGATCAACACAGGCACACCTCAAAGAACAACACATACAAAATGCCAGAGGAACTCAACAGGTCAGGCAGCAATGATGCACGCTTAGCCCACTGCTTTACTCTCTCATGACTCTCTGCACAGCTTAAACACTATCTATAAATTTGCAACTGTTGTTGACAGAATCTCAGATGGTGACAAAAAGGCATACAAAAGAGAAGAGTGAGGAGGTTGGTTGACTGAGTCGCAACAACAACCTCACACTCAATGTCAGCAAGACCAAGAAATTGACTGTGGGCTGCAGGAAGAAGTCAGGAGAACACAATAACCCTCACTGAGGGGTCAGCAGTGGAAAGGGTAAGAAGCTTCAAGTTCCTGGGCATCAACATTTCAGAGGATCTGTCTTGGGCCAATAAATTAATGCAATTACGAAGAACACATGCCAGTCTATACTTCATTCGGAATTTTTTAAAATTTCGTATGTCACCAAATATGCTTGTAAATTTCCACAGACATATTCTGGAGGGTATTCTGACTGGTTGCATCGCTGCCTGGTATAGAGGCTCTAATGCGTAGGATTACAAGAGGCTGCAGGGGCTATAGACTTCACCACAAGCACAACCTTCCCCACCATTGAGGACATCTTCAAGGGCAGCGCGTCAGGAAGGCTGCATCCATCATTAAGGGTCCTCACAATCCAGGAACTGCCCTCTTCTCATTATTACCATCAAGGACGTACAGGAGCCTGAAGACTCACATACACCATTCTAGGAACAGCTTCTTCCCCTCCACCATCAGATTTCTGAACAATTCATCAACCGATGAATGCTACCTCACTATTTCTCTTTTACCCACACCTAACAGCAAGTTTCTATGGCCTTGTATCACTGCATATTACATTGTCCGATAAAGTATTTTATAAGCATCAGTCAAAGAGATTTGCCTTGGCAGTTTCCAAAGTAATCACATAAGTAGCCTCCCGCTGTAAATCAAAAATTGCATTCTTAGACACAATATATTTGGTTGATTACATGCAAACTTTTTTTCTGGATAATAACCTTTTTAAATTAACTAACAGCTACCCTTATTCCATTGTTCCTAATTACTTTTGCATTCTTGTAACCAGCTATCCTGTCCTGAAAATTGGGGGAAATTTATAGAATTTGTGTAAGGTTATATTTCCACCAGGCACGTCTTCCATTACTTTGGATGACCCTGAATGGCCAAATGTAGTTGGTCAGGGATCTCAAGCCAAGAAGACAAATATGTCCATCAAATAAGAGTTTTTTTTCTTTTCTCCCAGAGAATCTTAGAAGCATTGTCACAAGCTCTAACAGAGTTATGTGACCCATTGTTATGTTTGACCCTCACAATCTGCAAAGGTTAATGCCCCATTGACTGAATCTGGGCCCTTTATTACTCTCCACTGATATTCTTCCATACCAGCAAGAAAAGGTGTTGTTGCTTTCCAGGAGGAATAAGCAATGGCTGAGACCCCATTAGCAAACAGCAAACAGTCAGCTCACATGAGCAACACTACATATGTACTTCAGGAACTCACAAGTCCTGTATAAAGTAGGACACTGAATGCAAAGCACTTCATCAATTTTTAAGGCTAATTTCACATTTTTGTAGGGAAACTGATGGGCATTACAAATCTATTTCTATTTATTTTGTAACTTATAATAATTTTTACGTGTTGCACTGTCTGCTGCTATAAAACAAAAAAAATCATGACATATGTTAGTGATAATGAATCTGCTTTTCAGTTTTGTAATTTAAAGAGACACTGCTGACATCATGCTTTGTTAGAACACACTGAAGGCTCCTCAGACACCATCTGAAATTTTTAGTCTCTGAAACTCAAAATGAGTGTTCCTTCCTACATGCAAAAAACAGGAATTCTGCAGATGCTGGAAATTCAAGCAACACACATCAAAGTTGCTGGTGAACGCAGCAGGCCAGGCAGCATCTATAGGAAGAGGTGCCGTCGACGTTTCAGGCCGAGACCCTTCGTCAGGACTAACTGAAGGAAGAGTGAGTAAGGGATTTGAAAGTTGGAGGGGGAGGGGGAGATCCAAAATGATAGAAGACAGGAGGGGGAGGGATGGAGCCAAGAGCTGGACAGGTGATTGGCAAAAGGGGATACGAGAGGATCATGGGACAGGAGGTCCGGGAAGAAAGACGGGGGGGCGGGGGGGGGGCCCAGAGGATGGGCAAGAGGTATATTCAGAGGGACAGAGGGAGAAAAAGGAGAGTGAGAGAAAGAATGTGTGCATAAAAATAAGTAACAGATGGGGTACGAGGGGGGAGGTGGGGCCTAGCAGAAGTTAGAGAAGTCGATGTTCATGCCATCAGGTTGGAGGCTACCCAGACGGAATATAAGGTGTTGTTTCTCCAACCTGAGTGTGGCTTCATCTTTACAGTAGAGGAGGCCATGGATAGACATGTCAGAATGGGAATGGGATGTGGAATTAAAATGTGTGGCCACTGGGAGATCCTGCTTTCTCTGGCGGACAGTGCGTAGATGTTCAGCAAAGCGGTCTCCCAGTCTGCGTCGGGTCTCGCCAATATATAAAAGGCCACATCGGGAGCACCGGACGCAGTATATCACCACAGTCAACTCACAGGTGAAGTGTTGCCTCACCTGGAAGGACTGTTTGGGGCCCTGAATGGTATAAGGGAGGAAGTGTAAGGGCATGTGTAGCACTTGTTCCACTTACACGGATAAGTGCCAGGAGGGAGATCAGTGGGGAGGGATGGGGGGGACGAATGGACAAGGGAGTTGTGTAGGGAGCGATCCCTGCGGAATGCAGAGAGAGGGGGGGAGGGAAAGATGTGCTTAGTGGTGGGATCCCGTTGGAGGTGGCGGAAGTTACGGAGAACAATATGTTGGACCCGGAGGCTGATGGGGTGGTAGGTGAGGACCAGGGGAACCCTATTCCTAGTGGGGTGGCAGGAGGATGGAGTGAGAGCAGATGTACGTGAAATGGGGGAGATGCGTTTAAGAGCAGAGTTGATAGTGGAGGAAGGGAAGCCCCTTTCTTTAAAAAATGAAGACATCTCCCTCGTCCTAGAATGAAAAGCCTCATCCTGAGAGCAGATGCGGCGGAGACGGAGGAATTGCGAGAAGGGGATGGTGTTGTTGCAAGAGACAGGGTGAGAAGAGGAATAGTCCAGATAGCTGTGAGAGTCAGTAGGCTTATAGTATGACATCAGTGGATAAGCTGTCTCCAGAGACAGAGACAGAAAGATCTAGAAAGGGGAGGGAGGTGTCGGAAGTTTCTTCCTACATTATGCGTTCATGCATTCATAGACAAGGGACATGAAAGGAAAGAGTTAAATTTGTCAGAAGTCATATTTGATTCCTCCTTGGTATATGCACTTAAGTATAATAAGAAGTGGAGGTCGTAAGACAAAATGAGGAATGTGGGAATGTTTTGTGAAAGTAAAAGGAAACCAGTCCATGGTGAATATTTTAAGAAAGGAGTACCAGTTCACAGCCTTGAGAGTGGGTAAAAATTTTTAAAAAACATGCTTGTCTGGAAATGCTAAGATGTGCAGCTGCAGGTACCAACTGGGACCTCAGCATGAGTAAGTACTAGGGCACGGAGTTTTGAAAGGTATGAAAAGGTAAATTTCTTTGTGTAAGTTGGAATCATCTTTTAAGCTGGGTCACAACTGTTGCTAAGTGATATAAGACACAGAGCGAGAGAGAGAGAGAGAGCGCGACAGAGACTAGAAAGGGCTGCCATACACTTGAGGTTCCCTCCGGCATAGTATAGATTGGCTCAGTGATTGGCTGATAAGTATTATTTTGTTTCCTTCACTACCTCAACAATCATTTTTCCCAATCACTGGTATAATAAAATATTGCACTAACTGCACACTACCATGTCACCCTAAGTATTGAAATACTTGCGTTCAGGTGCATGATTGTACTCTCTGAACTACAAGACCCTGAATGATTCAACCAAAAGCAACTGATACCAGACACCTGAAAGTCAAGCAACACTGTTTATATAATAACATCATGTGTGCATCATTTGGGGTTACAATTTAAGTAAACTATAACATTTTCTCGATTTCATCATGCATCACTAAACAAATTTCAATTGAGCAAAAGAAGTGCAAACCATTAGTTCAGCAAACAGACATCAAATTAAAACCATAGCAGATTGATAGCTTTCAGGAAACAATTAACATTTCAGCTGTAACTCTCCCACAGAAGTAGTACTTCCTTAATAACTGAGCAACAGGGAAATCTTAGGCAAATAGCAGTTACATTATAGTTTGAATAAACAGTTGTTGGAATCATAGCTGAAGTCAAAGTAGAAGCTAGGTTCCATTGACTTACCGTTCCTTTTTGTCCTGTGGAGGTACAGAATACATACTCCAAGTGGAAAACTATACCAAAGAATTGATGCCTAACCATTTCTGCCAGCTGGATACGGCTTCTGAGAATCAGAGATTTCTTCAGCAAACTGCAGGCAGACAAAAAAGAAAAGGGCTATTTTTGTCATGAGATCAATCCACTGAAAGACACTCAGCCTTCAATCCACACCAAGCTATAACCAAGACCTAATCACAAATGGTTCTGCTAACTCCTCTACCCATAACAACTCTTACACATAAATATAGTTGTGAATGACAGATACCAATCAAATATTTGAAAAGAAGGCAAGCTACTTTGCTAAAGCCAACATCAATTAATTGGTATAAACAATGCTTATTTCTTGTAGAGTGGTAGGTGGTTCCAAAGTAACAGGCTGATTGCATAACCTGTATTGCGTATCTTTTGGATTTTATGCAACAATGGCAGAACCACGATATCTACCAGAGAGTGACTACCTGACTACCTATCAACCTTGGATGCTCTCCCTTGGTTTCGTTGCGGACATCTTAAGGTGGGCCATTTCCCTATAGTCTCCGATTGGAAAAGCTATTTAAGAAAGGTATTGAAATGGGTAAACACAAAAGAAAATTATCTTAGAGTATTTTATAACATAATTAATATAACACAGTGATGAAGAAGTAATCACATATTACACAGCACAGCTTCAATTTGAGAAAGAAATCGCAAATGTATTTTAAACACAAAATACTCTGCAGATGCTGGGGTCAAAGCAAGACTCACAACACGCTGGAGGAACTCAGCAGGTCAGACAGCATCCGTGGAAACGATCAGTCAACGTTTCGGGCCGGAACCCTTCGTCAGGACTGGAGAGGGAAGGGGCAGTGGCCCTATAAAAAAGGTAGGGGAAGGGTGGGAACGAGAAGGCTGGAAGGTTCCAGGGGAAAAACCAGTAAGGGGAAAAATAAAGGGGTGGGGGAGGGGAAGCAGGGAGGAGATAGGCAGGAAAGGACCCCACCAATAAACATCAAACCATTGTCTCCCGTACCATCACCGCCCTTATCAACTCCAGAGACCTTCCATCCTTAGCCACTAAACTCATAATTCCCACACCCCGTACTGCTCGGTTTTACCTCCTTCCCAAGATCCACAAGCTTGACTGTCCCGGTAGACCCATAGTTTCTGCCTGCTCCGGCCCCACCGAACTTGTATCTGCCTACCTGGACTCCATTTTGTCATCCATAGTTCAGTCCCTCCCCACCTACATCCAGGATACATCCCATGCCCTCCACCTCTTCAATAACTTCCAGTTCCCTGGTCCCGACCACTTCATTTTCACTATGGATGTCCAATCTTTATACACCTCCATTCCCCATCAAGAAAGCGTCAAAGTCCTCCACTACTTTCTGGACAATAGACCTCACCAGTTCCCCACCACCTCTACCCTCCTGCAGTTGGTGGAACTGGTACTTACACCAAATAACTTCCCTTTTGGCTCTTCCCACTTTCTTCAGACCAAGGGTGTAGCTATGGGCACTCGCATGGGCCCCAGCTATGCCTGCCTCTTCGTTGGTTACGTGGAACAGTCTGTGCTCCAAACCTGTTCTGGTACTGCTCCCCAACTTTTCCTTTGCTACATTGACGACTACATTGGTGCTGATTCCTGCACCCATGCTGAGCTCGTCAATTTCATGGACTTTACTTCAAACTTCCTTGACTGCTCGGGGCACGCCTGCCTTTTTTCGTAACAGTGAAAACACCTTCTGTTAGCAAAAACAAGTAACTAATGCAGGTCTTTCGTAACAGCGAGGTGTCGTAAAGCGAACGTTCGGAAAACAGGGGCCATCTGTAGTCTCCAGCCCCTTGGTATGAACATTGAATTCTCCAACTTCCGGTAATTCCCTCCCCCTATCCCAATTTCACTCTGCCCCCTCCTCCAGCTGCCTACTACCTCCCTCAAGGTTTCGCCTCCTTCTACTACCCATTGTGCTTTCCCCTATTCCTTCTTCGCCTTTCCTGCCTATCCCCACCCCCACCCCTTTATCTTTCCCCTTACTGGTTTTTCACCTGGAATCTTCCAGCCTTCTCCTTCCCACCTTCCCCCCACCTTCTTTATAGGACCTCTGCCCCTTCCCTCTTCAATCCTGATGAAGAGTTCGGGCCCGAAACGTTGACTGATCGTTTCCACGGATGCTGCCCGACCTGCTGAGTTCCTCCAGCATGTTGTCAGTGTTGCTAAAATGTATTTAGTTTCTTTGGATATTTAGCCTAATTTAAACTTAGAGGGATTGTAAGTTGTATAAAGAAATCCCCAAATTCCTAGATATAAAATATATAGTTAAGTGCTATACAATCACAGCCAACTAGCTACACAGCATTCTGTGATATTCATGTGCTTTGCAACTTCCAGTCAGCCAGATAGGATTCGTGTGCAGCCCAACATGCCAACCCTGCATTAATTTCAAGGAGTAGATCTAAACTGAAGATTGCTTGGTGCAGTACACACAATATTCAAATATCTAGGGAGAAGACAATAGCAGACTGAATGGATCCTATTGTTAACACCAAAAACGTGTTTTTATGCAGCATCTTTAACAATTCCAGAACATTTTTAGAGATATTATTTTACACAGCACATACTAGATGTACCAGAAGCAGAATTAGGTTTATTATCATGAGCATGTGACAAGAAATTTGTTAACTTAGCAGCAGCAGTTCAATGCAATACATAATCCAGCAGAGAAAAAAAATAATAAATAAAATAAAAAATTATAACAAACAAGTAAATCAATTATATATATTGAATAGATTTTAAAAGACATGCAAAAACAGAAATAAAGTATATTTTAAAAAAGTGAGGTAGTGTCCAAATATTCAATATCCATTAGGAATCGGATGGTAGAGGGGAAGAAGCTGTTCCTGAATCGCTGAGTGTGTGCCTTCAGGCTTCTGTACCTCCTACCTGATGGTAACAGTGAGAAAAACAATGGAGATGCAGCTTGATGACCTTCGTCTGGTCAGGGACAATGAGGAGGTGATGGAGAGGAGCTATAGGCGGGTAGCCACACCGGGGCCTGGGGAGACAGATAAGTGGGTGACAGTCAGGAAAGGAAAGGGCAGGAGTCAGAGGCTACAGAGCACCCCTGTGTCTGTACCCGTTGACAATAAGTACTCCTGCTTGAGTACGGTTGGGGGGGGACGGCCTACCTGGGGGAAGCAACAGTGGCTGCGCCTCTGGCTCAGAGTCTGGCCCTGTGGCTCAGAAGAGTAGGGAAAGGAAGGAGTAGGGAAAGGAAGAGGATGGCAGCAGTAATAGGGGACTCTATAGTTAGGGGGTCCGACGGGTGATTCTGTGGACACAGGAAAGAAGCACGGATGGTAGTTTGCCTCCCAGGTGACAGGGTGCAGGATGTTTCTGATCACGTCCAAGATATCATCAAGTGGGAAGGAGAACAGCCAGATGTCGTGGCACATATTGGTACCAACGACATAGACAGGAAAAGGGAAAAGGTCCTGAAAGCAGACTTCGGGGAGTTACGAAGGAAGTTGAGAAGCAGGACCACAAAGGTAGTCACCTCAAGATTACTGTCTGTGCCACGCGACAGTGAGTATAGGAATAGAGTGAGGTGGAGAATAAATGCATGGCTGAAGAATTGGAGCAGGGGGCAGGGATTCAGATTTCTTAATCATTGGGACCTCTTCTGGGGCAGGAGAGACCTGTACAAAAAGGACGGGATGTACTTGACCCCAAGGGGTACCAATATCCTGGTGGGGAGGTTCGCTAAGGCTATTGGGGAGAGTTTAAACTAGAATTGCTGGGGGGGTGGGAACCAAACTGAAGAGACAGAGGAAGAGGCATTTGGCTCACAAATAAGACAAAGTTTGGAGACAGTGCAAGAGGAAGGATAGACAGGTGATCGAGAAGGGACATGCTCACACTGATGGTTTGAGATGGGTCTATTTTAATGCAAGTATTATCAACAAAGCGGATGAGCTTAGGACGTGGATCAGCACTTGGAGCTATGATATTGTGGCCATTACAGAGACTTGGATGTCTCTGTAATGGGTGGTCTATAAAAAACACCCAGTAGAGTTATTGACCCCTTCCTGTTCCTAACTTCCACCTACAGAGACTCTGTAGACAGTCCAGGAATAGACTGTCGAGTGCCAGGCTTTAGAAGTTTCAGAAAGGACAGGGAGGGAGGCAAAAGAGGTGGGGGCATGGCACTGTTGATCAGAGATAGTGTCATGGCCGTAGAAAAGGAGGAAGACATAGGGGACTGTCTACAGAGTCTCTGTAGGTGGAAGTTAGGAACAGGAAGGGGTCAATAACTCTACTGGGTGTTTTTTATAGACCACCCAATACTAACAGGGACATCAAGGAGTAGATAGGGAGACAGATTCTGGAAAGGTGTAGTAATAACAGGGTTGTCGTGATGGGAGATTTTCATTTCCCAAATATCGATTGGCATGTCCCTAGAGCGAGGGGTTTAGATGGGATGGAGTTGGTTAGGAGTGTTCAGGAAGGTTTCTTGACAATATTTAGATAAGCCTACAAGAGGAGAGGCTGTACTTGATCTGGTATTGGGAAATGAACCTAGTCAGGTGTCAGATCTCTCAGTGGGAGAGCATTTTGGAGATAGTAATCACAACTCTATCTCCTTTACCATAGCATTGGAGAGGGATAGAAACAGACAAGTTAGGAAAGCGTTTAATTGGAGTAAGGGGAAATATGAGACTATCAGGCAGGAACTTGGAAACATAAATTGGAAACAGATGTTCTCAGAGAAATGTACGGAAGAAATGTGGCAAATGTTCAGGGGATATTTGCGTGGAGTTCTGTACAGGTGTGTTCCAATTAGACAGGGAAAGGATGGTAGGGTACAAGAACCATGGTGTATGAAGGTTGTTGTAAATCCAGTCAAGAAGAAAAGAAAAGCTTACGAAAGGTTCAAAAAGCTAGGTAATGATAGAGAGCTAGAAGATTATAAGGCTAGCAGGACGGAACTCAAGAAAGATATTACGAGAGCCAGAAGGGGCCATGAGAAGGCCTTGGCGGACAGGATTAAGGAAAACCCCAAGGCATTCTACAAGTATATGAAGAGCAAGAGGATAAGACGTAAGAGAATAGGACCAATCAAGTGTGACAGTGGAAAAGTGTGTATGGAACCAGAGGTACTTAATGAGTACTTTGCTTCAGTATTCACTACGGAAAAGGATTCTGGCAATTGTAGGGATGGTTTACAGCAGACTGAAAAGCTTGAGCATGTAGATATAAAGAAAGAGGATGTGCCAGAGATTTTGGAAAGTATCAAATTGGATAAGTCATCGAGACCGGACGAGATGTACCCCAGGCTACTGTGGAAGGCGAGGGAGGAGATTGCTGAGCCTCTGGCGATGATCTTTACATCATCATTGAGGACGGGAGAGGTTCCGGAGGATTGGAGGGTTGCGGATGTTGTTCCATTATTCAAGAAAGGAAGTAGAGATAGTCCAGGAAATTATAGATCAGTGAGTCTTACTTCCGTGTTTGGTAAGTTGATGGAGAAGATCCTGAGGCAGGATTTATGAACATTTGGAGAGGCATAATATGATTAGGAATACTCAGCATGGCTCTGTCAAAGGTAGGTTATGCCTTACGAGCCTTATTGAATTTTTTGAGTATGTAACTAAACACATTGATGATGGTAGAGCAGTAGAAGTAGTGTATATGAATTTCAGCAAGGCATTTGACAAGGTACCCCATGCAAAGCTTATTGAGAAAGTATGGATGCATGGGATCCAAGGGGACATTGCTTTATAGATCCAGAACTGGCTTGCCCACAGAAGGCAAAGAGTGGTTGTCGACAAGTCATATTCTATATGGAGGTCAGTCTCCAGTGGTGTGCCCCAGGGATCTGTTCTGGGACCCCTACACTTGATTTTTATAAATGACGTGGATCAGTAAGTGGAGGGATGGGTTAGAAAATTTGCAGATGACACAAAGGTTGGAGATGTTGTGGGTAGTGTGGAGGGCTGTCAGAAGTTACAGTGGGACATTGATAGGATGCAAAAATGGGCTGAGAAGTGGCAGATGGAGTTCAACCCAGGTAAGTGTGAGGTGGTTCATTTTGGTAAGTCAAATATGATGACAGAATATAGTATTAATGGTAAGACTCTTGGCAGTGTGGAGGATCAGAGGGATCTTAGGGTCTGAGTCCATAGGACACTCAAAGCTGCTGCACAGGTTGACTCTGTGGTTAAGAAAGCATATGGTGCATTGGTCTTCATCAATCGTGGGATTGAGTTTAGGAGCTAAGAGGTAATGTTGCACCTATACAAGACCCTGGTCAGACCCCATTGGAGTACTGTGCTCAGTTCTGGTCACCTCCCTATAAGAAGGATGTGGAAACCATAGAAAAGGTGCAGAGGAGATTTACAAGGATGTTGCCTGGATTGGGGAGCATGCCTTATGAGAATAGGTTGAGTGAATTCAGCCTTTTTTCCTTGGAGTGACGGAGGATGAGAGGTGACCTGATAGAGGTGTATAAGATGATGAGAGGCATTGATCATGTGGATAGTCAGAGGCTTTTTCCTAGGGATGAAATGGCTAGCATGAGAGGGCACAGTTTTAAGGTGCTTGGAAGCAGCTACAGAGGAGATATCAGGGGTAAGTTTTTTTTTTACGCGGAGTGTGGTGAGTGCGTGGAGTGGGCTGCTGGTGACGGTGGTGGAGGCAGATACGATGGGGTCTTTTAAGAGTCTCCTGGACAGGTATATGGAGCACAGAAAAACAGAGGGCTGTGGGTAACCCTAGGTAATTTCTCAGGTAAGGACATGTTCGGTACAGCTTTGTGGGCTGAAGGGCCTGTATGGCTTCTATGTTCCTATGTTTCTAAAAGGGCATGCCCTGGGTGCTGGATGTCCTTAATAATGGACGCCACCTTTCTGAGACACTGCTCCCTAAAGATGTCCTGGGCACTTTGTAGGCTAGTACCTAAGATGGAGTTGACTAGATATACAACATTCTGCAGCTTCTTTCGGTCCTGTGCAGTAGCCCCTCCGTACCAGACGGTGATGCAGCCTGTCAGAATGCTCTCTACGGTACACCTATAGAAGTTTTTGAGTGTATTTGCTGACATACCAAATCTCTTCAAACTTCTAATAAAGTATAGCTGCTGTCTTGCCTTCTTTATAACTACATTGATATGTTGGGATCAGGTTAGATCCTCAGAGATCTTGACATCCAAGAACTTGAAGCTGCTCGCTCTCTCCACTCCTGATTTCTCTATGAGGATTGGTATGTGTCCCTTCGTCTTACCCTTCCTGAACTCCACAATCAGCTTTCGTCTTACTGACGGTGAGTGCAAGGTTGTTGCTGCGGCACCACTCCACTAGTTGGCATATCTCACTCCTGTACACCCTGTCATCACCACCTGAGATTCTGTCGTCAGCAAGTTTATAGATGATATTTGAACTATGCCTAGTCACACAGTCATGTGTATATAGAGAGTCGAGCAGTGGGCTAACCACAAACCCCTGAGGCGTGCCAGTGTTGATCGTCAGCGAGAAGGATATGTTATCACTAATCCGCATAGATTGTGGTCTTCCGCTCAGGTAGTCGAGGATCCTATTGCAGAGGGAGGTACAGAGACCCAGGTTCTGTAACTTCTCAATCAGGATTGTGGGAATGATGGCAATAAATGCTGAGCCTTAGTTGATGAACAGCATCGTGATGTAGGTATTTGTGTTGTCCAGGTGGTCTAAAGCCATGTGGAAAGCCGTTAAGATTGTGTCTGCCGTTGACCTACTGTGGCAATAGACAAATTGCAATAGGTCCAGGTCCTTGCTGAAGCAGGAGTTCAGTCTAGTCATGAGCAACCTCTCAAAGCATTTCATCATTGTCGATGTGAGTGCTACCGGGCAATAGTCATTATGGCAGCCCACAATATTCTTCTTAGGCACTGGTACAATTGTTGCCTTGACTCCAATGAACAGGTTAAAAGAAGCTGCAAAGGACTGTCGATTCAACCAGCTCCATCGTGGGCACCAGTTACGCCACCACCAAGGATATCTTCAAATGGCGATTCTTCACAAAGGTAATATCCATCATTAAGGACCCTCGCCATCCAGCAAATGCCCTCTTCATATTACCACCATCAGGGAGAATTACAGAAGCCTGAAGACCCACACTCAACTTTTTAGGAATAACTTCTTCCGTCTGTCATCAGATTTCCAAATGGTCCATGCACACTACTTCAATATTTTGCTCTCTTTTTCCACTGTTGATTTTTATATTTCTTATTGTAACCTATCGTACTTTTTTATGTATAAGCACTAAGCTGTTACTGCAAAACAATAAAATTCACGACATACGTCAGAGATTATAAACCTGATTCTGATCCAGGCAATAGGTTAATAGCTCAGGCCAATGACCATTTATCAGAAAGGTAATAACCCTGAAACAGTAACTCGTTCTCTCTCCAAAGAAGCTGCCTAACTTGCTGAATCTTTTAAGATTTGAGTCCCAACATATCGATGCAGTTATAAAGAAGGCTTTATTAGGAGTTTGAAGAGATTTGGCATGTCAACAAATACACTCAAAAACTTCTATAGCTGTACCATGAAGAGCATTCTGACAGGCTGCAACACTGTCTGGTATGGGGGGGGGGGGGGTGCTACTGCACAGGACCGAAAGAAGCTGTAAATTTCGTCGGCTTCATCTTGGGTACTAGCCTACAAAGTACCAGGACATCTTCAAAAAGTGGTGTCTCAGAAAGGCAGCATCCATTATTAAGGACCTCCAGCACCCAGGGCATGCCCTTTTCTCACTGTTACCATCAGGTAGGATGTACAGAAGCCTGAAGACACACACTCAGCGATTCAGGAACAGCTTCTTCCCCTCTGCCATCCAATTCCTAAATGGATATTGAACCCTTGAACACTACCTCATCTTTTTAATATATATTATTTCTGTTTTTGTACGATTCTTAATCTATTCAATATACGAATACTGTAATTGATTTATTTATTTATTATTATTATTATTATTTATTCTTGTATTGCATTGAACTGCTGCTGCTAAATTAACAAATTTCACTGCATATGCCGGTGATAATAAACCCGATTCTGGACGAGGGTGCCAAATCGGAAGCTGAGCTTACTATGGATGGGGACAGAGACTTTAAAGACAAGTTCCTCTCATTTCTGCAGAGCGAGGGGAAGGAGTGGTCTGATTTGGAAGGTCTAATGAGTACTCCAAAGAAGGGAAAGCATTCTGAGTTGGTATCGACCCTTACCTCCCTGGTGAATAAATGGCCCAGTGCACAGGCGGAGGGTCCTAGTTATCGTAGGTTGAGAATATTCCCGGGAGTGAAGCCCACCTCCGATGGGGAAGAGGAGTATGATACTTGGGAAGAGTAGACCCCTCAGGTGCTGGATGAGTGGCAGTGCTCTGATGACATAAAAAGACAGCGATTGGTAAAGAGTCTGAGGGGGCCGGCTGCTGACATAGTGAGATCCTTAAAGGCAAAGAACCGCTTTGATACTTCTGCAGGCTACATGCAAATGCTTGAAAATGTTTCTGGCATGACAGGAAGCCCAATGGAGCTTATGACAGGATTTTGGAACATGTTTCAGGAGAAGGAGGAGAAACTTTCCACCTACACCTTTCGGTTAGAGAGGCAGCTTAGTGGCTTGCGTTGTAGAGGAGCCATTCAAAGGTGAATCAGTTAAGAATGGACCAAGTGGCGAAAGCTGCCCAGTCACAGGACATGATCACTTGGGGTCTCTGAATGTCTCATAAGACACGCCCCTCTCCCTCATCTGTCCAGCTGACCAGAGAAGGAAGAGAGGAGGAGAATGCGACGGAGGCACAGGAAACCTCCGTCAGCAGGTTGCAGTCCTTGGTATTAGCCCCCTTGGCTGAAGTAACTACTGATAGCCCACCCCAGGGAGTGTTAAAGGAGCTTGTGGCAGAGTTCAGAACTGAGATGTCCCGGTTGTTAACGGCAGGTGCGGCCACCCCACACAACAAAGCCGATAGGGAGGTGGACCCCCTTGAGGGGACGGACTAAGCAGAGGGCTGCTAGTGAATGGGGTCCCGTGAGAAAGGGAGCGGACAGTATTGTCTGTTACAACTGTGGTGAAGAGGGACAATTCAGGCCAGGACAGGAAAACCCTCAGAGAGTGAGCCTCCAGGTACCTAAGTGGAGGGGGACGTCGGGAAACTTAGAAGAGACCCCTTAGGGGAATGGCCTGGCATCTCAGGGGGAACATGTTCCCAGCAAAATATCAAGGAACACCCGAAAGCAAAAAATCCTATTCCTGAAGACTTACTGGGGCCAAACTCCAGTGTATTGCTACAGATTGAGGGTATTTATGCTAGAGCCATACTTGACACAGGCTCTCAAGTTACCTTGCTGTACCGTTCGTTTTACAAACAGTATTGACCATTGACATCCCTCGGTGCACTAGAGATCTGTGGTCTTAGTACAGATCACTATCTATATTGGTAGTCACCAACCTTTTTAAGCCTAAGATCCCCTACCTCGACCTTAGTGAAAGGCAAGATCTACCTACTAAATTGTTTAGAGAAAAAACAGCTCAGTTAGTACTTCTAATTTGAGGCCTTTTATTTGGGTTGCACAAAATACATTTGTCAAACTTTCAAATTAATTCAAACTAGAAAACACTGTAACTAGCATATCAAACAGGCCATAGCTGTCTTTCTTTAAGAATATTGCAATACTTCCCACCTTTAATTCTAAGTTTCATTATTTAATTTTATTTCAACGTGAAAAATAAATAAATAAAAATTGACTGTTGCACTCAGTGTGATGACTGGGGCTGAATATTTTCTGCAAGTTCCCTGAAATTTGGCTCATAACTAGACAGCCAGTCTGAGACAGTCTGTGAGGTGTCTGTCAGTAAGGCAACTCCTGTACTTAGATTTAATAATTTTCATCTGTGAATATGCAATTTCACATAGATGAGTTGACCCGAAGTAGGCACTGACTTTTAGTGCTATAAAACCAATGTGCACACCACGCATTGCTGGGGCCCCATCAGTTGTAATTGCCACGAGTTTATGAATGGGGATGTCATTTTCACGGACATATTTTTTAAACTCATTGTAAATATCCTCACCTCTCATTCTCTCCTTTAATTGCAAAAGAGTGAGGAAGTCCTCCTTTGTTGTAAGATCCTGGAAAGTCATTCTGACAAATACAACAAGCTGAGCTGTTTGCATTACATCCAGGGATTCATTGAACTGTAGTGAAAAATATTCACAGTGACAAGTCGATCCATGTCCTCCGACAGTGACTCTACCCTCCTTGTCACTGTTGCAGGGCCAAGAGGTATATTATGTACTGTGGTTGTGATGCTGTTTTTCTTTTTAAAGTCATTAAAAACAGTCTCTGTGGTAATGGCCATTGCTTCTTTGAATAAATCACCACCTGTAAAAGGCTTCTTGTGTTTAGCTAAAAGGTGACTTACACAAAATGATGCTTCGATAGCAGCCTTATCTTAAACAGCATGTTTTGCGAAAAACGATCGCTGGGCTTTCAACCCAGATTTCAGCCCCTCAACTTTCCTGGCACAGATTGCGCTCTTTGGGGGGGTAGGCGTCTTTAAATTTCTGGTGGTTGGTGTTGTGGTGCTGCTCCAGATTCCCTCTTTTAGTCAGTGCATGTGTTTGGTGGCACAAGATACATACACACTTGTCTTTCACCAAGGTAAATAGAAATTCCTCTTCCCATTCTGGATGGAATTTGTACGTTTTCACCTTCTTTCGTGGAGCCTCTGCCATGCTATCAGGATATCACAAGTGAGTGCCGTATATTGATGTTTGCACTGGAGTCCTGACAAAGGGTCTCGGCCCAAAACGTCAACTGTACCTCTTCCTATAGATGCTGCCTGGCCTGCTGCATTCACCTGAAAATGTGGTGCATGGCGGGGGAGCTACACACATGTGCACTGGGCAGAAAGAACGGAACTAAAACCCCGCAACCCGGAAACAACCTCTCTTTACAAACAGCTTTCAGTAGCGAAAGTATTGCTATATTACTATTATCCCAACTAGTATTACTTATTTTTATAATGCTCACATTGCAACAGTATTTGTGTATTTATTTTTGATTTTTTTCGGGATCTAATGGGAAAGTCTCAAAGATCGACCGGTCGATTGCGATCGACGGGTTGGCAACCACTAATCTATATGATAGTTACTTGTTGTTTAAGCTGCAGTTTTTTTAGGCAGAGGAAAAGCAAGGACAGAATCGAGCAGTAGATCATTTGGGAGCTTCTGACGGTGCCATCCACCAGTTTACAGCAAGCTGACTGCTCTGAAGACAAAGCAGTTGCCAGAATTGAGTCCTGGGGAAGAGGCAGCCGCTCAGCAAGATGACCCAGGCATCGGTACTGTTTGGTTAGCAGTTGCGAAAGAGGACATGGCACAAGCAGACAAGGTGAAACAATCTGCAGAATCTCAATTACTGAGAGAATGAGCCAGATTGGAGTTGAGGAACCAGATCCTAAACTGGGCCACGTCACCTCCAGACTGGCCTCGGCATTCCCAGCTGGTTCTGCCTGAGAAGTATCAAACGATTGTGTTGAAGTCACTTCATGATGATTCCGGCCATTTGGGGGTTGACAAGACCTATGGATTGCTCAGAGATCAGTTCTACCGGCCATGAATGAAGCCGGAGGTCAAAGAGTACTGCATGTCATGCATTCGATGTATATGGAGGAAGACACTGCCTACGATGGCTGCTCCGTTATCCCACTTGCAGAGTGCAGGGCCACTTGATCTGGTGTGTCTGGATTCCCTGTCAATAGAGCCAGCAACATGGCGAATGTCTTGGTTATCATGATCACTACACCAGATATACACAAGCCTTCCCTACCCAGGATCAGAGGGCATCCACCATGGCCAAAGTGTTATGGGAGAAGTACAAACATATTTTGTTTATTATAGTCTCCCCAGGTGGATACATAGTGATCAGGGACGGAATTTCAAGAACAGGCTCATACACGAGTTCCTGAGCAGGCTTGGAGACAAGAAGTCGAGGACTACACCTTATCACCCACAGGATGATCCCCAGCCTGAGAGATTCAATCGGAGCTTGCTCGACATGCTTGCAACCTTGGAGATCAGTAAAAAGAACAAGTAGAGTCAACATATTGGACATCTGGTCCACTGCTACAGCTGTACACAGAATGGAACTACCGGGTGCTCGCCATATTATCTGATGCTTGGGCGCGAGGCGAGGTTGCCCATTGACTTCTGTTTTGGAACTGGCGAGGAAGATCTACAACAGAAGACTTATCTGAAGTATGTGTCTGATATGAGAAGGGAGCTGGAAAAGGCTTATGAACTAGCTGAGGCCTCGGCTACCAAGCAGAATCAAGGAAATAAGATTCCCCATTGGAATCACCTTCTACCTCTGGAACAAGAGGTGTGCGTTGACCCAGAGGCTGACCTGAACGTACATCTAGTAAGAGGTGACGTGGGGAAACCGAAGGACCAGCAGCGGGAAGGATTAGACCGGACCCTGCCCCTAAATGAGATACGGACTCGAGGATGAGGAAACAGGGGTGTGGTATGCTGCCCTTCACAAACTCCCCAATAATTGATGAAGAGATTCCCAACCCTTCTCACATTGAGGCAGGTGAAATGGGGGGTACTAGCGATGGACAGGCAGGCTTGCAGCTGGACAATGAAGGGAGACTGGTCTCTAAAGTAACTGGCAATGAAGCTGAGCTCAGCCAAGTGACAGAGGGATCTGAGTTGCCTGAAGCCACAAGTAATGGACGGGGGAGACAAGAAGAATCCTAAGGAGTGTCTGAAAGTGAAGAAGTAGATGATGGGATAAGGAGGTCTCAAAGAATCAAGAAACCCCCAGATAGGCTGGCCTATGTTGCATTTTGATGGGGGGAGAGCATAATGCCCCAGTTCACATTTTTACTACTATGTTGTAGGTACTTCATTTAGCAGTTCTGTATCAGCAGTCTGTTCAGCTTTCAGTCTGTGTGGGTTATTGTTGAAGATAAGGGAGGATGAGGAATGTGTGTCATCCAATTAGGATGGTGGAACTGGGGGAGGTTTTTGGTGAGGGACACCAAGGTTGGTCTTGGGCTGGTGTTTGTTCACCGGGAGAAGAAGAGAGAAGATGCTGGAAAGAATCAGTCGGATTCAACCCGGTGCAGGACCATGATTCGATACAGCCAGATGCCAAGATCGACTGAGGATCAGTGAATAACGGTGAAGCATTGAGCGCCAACTTGTGCACATTTGACTGTTTAATTAAAATGGGCCATTTTTTGTTTTTCTTTACTAATTCTTTAGTTAAATAATATTCATAAATATAATTCCTTTAATCACATGCAGAGTACTATCTCTTACTTTGTTGCACTAATTTGTAACAGGGTAGCAAATTGCACAGCATCCACACAAACCGGGGCTTTGGATGGGAGAATGGTCTCACTCCAACTGGTTTGACGGGACCAGAAGGTGTCTTCCCTAGACTTATGCAGCTGAGGAAACCAGTGGAGGTTTCATACGTGTACATAATTAAAAGACAATAAACTTGATTTGACTTGACTATACCCTCTTGATATCAGAAGAATGAGAGGTGATCTCATTGAAACAAACTAAACTTTGAAGAAAATTGACAGGGTAGTTGTAAGGTTATGTATTTCCTAGCCTGAGTATCAAGAACCAGGCCCACCATCTAAAAGAAAAACATTAACATTCAGGACAGAGTCGAGGGAAGAGAAATTTCTTCACCAAGAGGTTAAGTCATTGGAATTCTCTACCAAGCGGACTACAGAGTTACTCAGTTACTCAGCTCAGTTAATAATTATATTCAAAGAGATTGATATATTTCTAAATATTAAGGGAATCAAGGGGTATGATTGTTGAGGAAAGTGGTGCCATAAAACAAAATCAGCCATGATCTTTTGAAGGTGTATAGGTACAAGGAGCCAAATGGTCTTCTCATGCTTCTAGTTCTAACGATCTTTTGTACCACCAATTATCCAGTCGCTAATATGAAAATCCACCAGCATTTTCATTCCCTTCAAAAAATATCATAGGAGCATATCATAAATTTCATTGGCATTTGAATTATGAATCTATCATAGTACACTAATCAAAACCTATTGTCATTTGTGAAATATCCTCCATCAAACTCATGGTAACAGCTGAAAATGCCTGTATGCTATTTTGTGCTATCAAAAGCAAAACTAAACCAGCTCAATGCGTAATCAATGAATGGATTTTTAGCTTCATAGCACTACACATATTCCCATACATATTCCAGACAATCTGTCTGAAGCCTGCCAGAGTGAAGTGACTAAATTAAATAATGATTGTGCTGATCTGGCTTCATGCCACTGACAGCACCCATGCTGGCTTTGCAGCCAATCTAAATCTCTGCAGCTGCTTAGCTCCCTATATGTTGCCAACATTGTAGCTGTGATCATTCTGTGAGGCACCAGAGAATGTACAGCAGCAACTCAACCACAGGCAGGAGAAACAGTGCACGCCCCAGGATCACTATGGTGGCCACTAACATGTTAGACATTTGGAAACAGGTAAATTAAAGTCAAATGATTATTAAAAGTAAATGTGACATGACAATTTGTTTAACCACATTAAACTGCTTTTAATTAGTTGAAAAACAAATATGCACAGAAGTGGAGAAAAGTAAACAAAAACATGCATTTAACTTTTTAAATTAATTTTTTACAGGTATATCTGGCCATCAGTGACAATGCTAGTGTTGATTACACTTCTTTAATTGCCCTTAAGAAGCTGATATTCAGCCACCTTGATCCATCAGAATTCTATAATTTAAATGCAGTGACAATGAATGACCAGCAGGTGGAGGTGGAGCATCCGTTCACCCGCTGCCTTCGGGAGAGATCATTGATTAAATGAGTAGTTACAACCAATAACTCCAATGGACTTTGCTGAGGGTTAACATTGCAGCCACTGTGCCCCAGTAGTAGAGTGAATGAATATTTATGTTGGTTAATATGATAATCACATCGGCTGTTTGTCAAATTTCTTGAGTTTTGTTTGCACAGTATTCATTCAAACCACTCGAGGATATTCCGTCACTTGTGTATTGTGCATGGTGGAAAGACCTTGGTTGTCAGGAGTTGAGTCACTCACAGAAGAATACCTAGGCTCTGCCTGGTCTTAAGAGTCAAAAATAATTATTCGGCTGGCTCAGTTTCTGGTCATTGGTGACCATCAGGGTACTAAGTCTGAGGGACCTAGCAAATTTTGAAAATCAAGGGTAGCTGATTAAATTATCTCTTGTTGGAGTTAGGCATTGCCTGGTACTTTTGTGGTATAAATGTTATTTACAATTACTCAGAAGCAATACACAAAGAAGCTGGAGAAACTTTGGGTCAGAATAGTCGATGTTTCGAATCAAGCCCTTCATCAGGACTGGCCTGAAACATCGATCGTCCATTTTCCTCCACAGATCCTGCCTCACCTGCTGAGTTCCTGCAGCTCCACTGTATGTGACTCCAGATTTCCTATATCTGCAGTTTCTTGTGTCTCCATGTTGCCAATGACCAGCCTTTTTCTGGATGTTGTCTAGTTCTTTCTGCAAGTGGGGGAGGGCTGTTCATTTGCTATGGAGTTGCAAATGGAATTGAACATCATGCAATCATCAGCAGACATCTCTGTTTCTGATCTTATCACAGAAGTGAGGTCATTGATGGAGCAACTAAATTTGGTTGGACCTAGGACACTGCTCTAAGAAGCTCAACACTGATGTCCTAGGACAGGGATGAATGCACTCCAACAATCTCAACCATCTTCTTTTGTGTACGTCCAACCACTAGGCTGTTTTTATTTTGATGCGTATTGATTGCAGCTTTATTTAGACTCTTCGATGTCTCGCTCAGCCAATAACTACCAAGGCCAAGGGTAGTTGCACTCATTTCAGTAGACAAATTCAGTCCTTTGGATTACAGCTATGATAAGGTCTAGACCCCATTGTTTCAGGCAAAATCTCAAACTTAACATTAATTTAGTGGCTATTGTTAAGTACAATTTAATACCCCAATGACAGCATTTATCTCTTTGTTTATGATTACAAGTAGCCTGGCTGAGTGGTAATTAGAATTGCAAGGGTTCTGCTTTTTAAATGAAGATCAGTAATCCTAAAAGATTAGTATTCAGGAGCAGTACGTTCTTGTGAGGATGAAAAATAAGGCTGGCAAGTTTTGGGAATCTCGGATGATAAGAGATGTTTAGTCAAAGAGAAAAAGGAAGTATATGCAAGTTTTAAAAAACTGAAATCAGATAGAGCCCTTGGGGATATAAAGGAATCAGGAAAAAGCAAGAAATTAGGAGGGCCAAAAAGAGGTAAGAAATATCCCTGCCAAATGGAATACAGGAGAATCCCAAGGCACTTTATATGTATATTAGCAACAAAAGGGTAGCTTGAGAAAGGGTAACTGCATTCAATGACAAAGGAGGGAGTTCATGTATGGCACTCTGGGAAGTGGATGAGGTTCTTAATAATTACTTACATCAGTATTTACCAAGAAGAAGAACTTGGATAATGGTGAGATTGGGAAGGGTTATACTGATATTCCAGGGCATATCAGTATTACAGAAAATGAGCTGAAAACCAGTAAGGTTGCAGCCAGGGCCTGATAGGATCTAACCCAGGATACTGAGGGAAGCAAAGGATGAATTTGCTGGGACCTTGACAAAAATCTTCACATCCTCTTCAGCCATAAGCAAGGTGCTAAATGATTAGGCAGTAAGCCTTCTATCAGTGGTTGGAAAATTATTGGAGAAGACTCTTAGAGACTAGTTTTCAGAAAACATTATTAGAGGTAGTCGACATGATTTTGTGTAGAAGGTGGTCTGTATGACAAATTTGAATTAAATTTTTGAGTAAGTGACAAAACATAAGCCCAATAGTTCTATATGAACTTTAGTTAGGAATTGACAAGGTCTGTATGAGAGACTGGTCCAAGAGGTTAAGTCACAGGAGATCCATGCTGAGTTGGTACATTGGATACAAAATTCATTTCATCACAGAACACAGAGGGCAGGGGTAGAGGGGTGTTTTTCCTGAATGGAGATCTGTGACTTCTGGTGTCTCCAAGAATCAATGCTTGGACTCTGATGTTTGTGATATATGATTATGATATGGATAAAAATATAGATTATTTGATTCATAAAAAGGTTGCAGGTCAGTTGTAGGTCTGGGTAAGGAAATGGCAGAGGGAGCTTAATGTGGACAAGTATGAGGTGCTCCCTTTGGGAGGTCAAGAGCAAGATAAAAGTATACACTTCTCCAGACTAGATTGCCTGAGCAGGAATAATTCATGAAATGAAGCAGCAGCCATCAAGGGCACATTCAGTAATCAGGATAGCTGGGGAAAGATACCAAGTTAAATTGCACTACTTTCCATTCACAAGATTCAACAGGTAAGGCAGACAAACCTCAGAGTGTGATTTGGCTCTGAGGCTTGGGTTGAGAGAAATGCAAGACCAGCAACTCAATATTCCTGGATACAGATGCTACAGGTGTGACAGAGATAGTACAGGTAACTGAGGAGTGGGTGTTGCCATTTTAATAACAGAGTACATAACCACAATATTTAAAGATGACATCCTAAGGGATCATCCAATGAAGCCACATGATAAATAGAACTTTGAAAGGGAGGGTCACTCTAGTGGAGCCATATTAGAGAACCCCCACCCCAACACACAGCCACACACAATATTAACAGCAAATTGAGGAACAGGTGTGTAGAGAAATGCTCATAACTGTAAGAATAATAGGGTTGTCTTAGAGGGAAATTTTTATTTTCCTAGTATTAAGGGCCTAGGCAGGGTAGAAATTGATAAATGTTTCCAGGAAAGTTATACAGAGGGCCTTTCTCTGGAGGATACAATACTGAATATCCTCTTAGGGAATGAGGCAGAGCAAGTAATTGAACTGACAGCCAGGAAGCCCTTTAGCTCTAGTGACCATAATTATATCAGTCTTAAGATAGTAATGATAAATGTAACCCAGGTTAATTAAAAGCAAATGTAAGGGGGTTTCGATTTTTATGTTACTGCGGAGGCTAATTAAAATGGTGTTTTTGTTATGTTAATCTGGGGAATGCGGCTTTGTTGTGCTTTAACGCTGAGAAAGTTTGCGCTAGCAGCTTATTGTGGTTTAGAGGGTGATAAGAGGGTGCTATTAACCAATTGGGATAGTTGTTATGGTTTTGGTGTATTTGAAGATACTGTATGCGCGGGGTTTTGGGGCAGAAGGCGGGAGAGCGAGACAGAGGATGGACCAGGTGCTGTGAGCCCGCTAACGGGGTCGGACCCCGAGCGGGACGTTCGGCAAGGAGACGGAGACGGACTCGTTTGGAGCGTCTGGTCGACCACCGCTGTTGGTCCCAGGCGGCCGGTCGAGGTGGTCCGAGGGGGTCGCAGGGTGAAGAAGAAGGTCTTTGAGCTCCAACGGTTTTTGTGCACGGAGACTGAACTTTGATAAGTGTGGCACCTTTTATTTTCCTTTTATATTTTATTCTCTTTTAATTATATAGTTCCAGTAATATCTATAAACTGTAAATCATTTAATTGCATCTGGTGTAATGTCTGTTACTTGGGCGGGGTGGGGTACCTCACACAGCATCCACACAAACGAATTACCCAGTTTGGTGGGGCCGAGGCTGTTTCCCTAGACGATAGCGAGCCGAGCGACCCTGAGGGTGGCCAGGGGGGCTGCACAAAGATGCAACATTAGAAAGCTCCACCTGTACAGGGATGAAAACAAGTTTTACTGAAAAAGAGAACTTGGGAAAAAAGGCGATGCGAGAACAAGGTGTGGCTGATGCAGGTGCAGACAAGCAAGAGAATACAGTAAATTATCAAAAATTAAATATATAAACTGTTAAAAATAGAATTAGTCATGAGTACCTCTACCCTACTTACTTAAAATCCTCAGGGTGAAACCCCTGGAGGAAGGATGATATTGATAAAAGCTTTATTGAAGCTACAGCTATAGCAAATATCGGCAAGAGACACAAGTCCAAGATCTCAACCATGTAAACGGGAATTAGTTCTATTAAATCTTACCAAGGGACTTGTTGAGTTAAATACTTTTACTGTTCCAATGTATAGCTTGTGTGTGAAATATGATCTGCAGTTTTGTAACTGAGAAATGTTTGGAAGTGACATTATGATATTGAGGCTGAGGAGTTGGTGCAGGGAGCAGGGTTTTAGATTTTTAGATCATTGGGATCTCTTCTGGGGAAGGTGGGATCTGTACAGATTGGATGGGTTGCACCTGAACTCGAGAGGGAGCAATATCCTTGCAGGTAGGCTTGCTAGCATGGTTCGGGAGGGTTTAAACTAATTTGCAAGGGGGATGGGACCCAGAGCAATAGAGCAGTGAAAGAAGTGCATGGAGTAAAGCCAGATCTAACATACAGAGAGGCTTTGAGGAAAGAGAAGCAGAATAAACAGTGTAAAGACAGTAAGGTAGAAGGGCTGAAATGTGTGTACCTCAATGCAAGAAGCATCAGGAACAAAGGTGATGAACTGAGAGCTTGGATACATACATAGAATTATGATGTAGTGGCCATTACAGAGACTTGGCTGGCACCAGGGCAGGAATGGATTCTCAATATTCCTGGATTTCAGTGCTTTAAAAGGGATAGAGAGGGAGGAAAAAGGGGAGGAGGGGTGGCATTACTGGTCAGGGATACTATTACAGCTACAGAAAGGGTGGGTAATGTAGCAGGATCCTCTTTTGAGTCAATATGGGTGGAAGTCAGGAACAGGAAGGGAGCAGTTACTCTACTGGGAGTATTCTATAGGCCCCCTGGTAGCAACAGAGATACAGAGGAGCAGATTGGGAGGCAGATTTTAGAAAGGTGCAAAAATAACAGGGTTGTTATCATGGGTGACTTAAACTTCCCTAATATTGATTGGCACCTGATTAGTTCCAAGGGTTTAGATGGGGCAGAATTTGTTAAGTGTGTCCAGGATGGATTCCTGTCACAGTATGTGGACAGGCCGACCAGGGGGAATGCCATACTAGATCTAGTACTAGGTAATGAACCGGGTCAGGTCACAGATCTCTCAGTGGGTGAGCATCTGGGGGACAGTGACCACCGCTCCCTGGCCTTTATAATTATCATGGAAAAGGATAGAATCAAAGAGGACAGGAAAATTTTTAATTGGAGAAAGGCAAATTATGAGGCTATAAGGCTAGAACTTGCGGGTGTGAATTGGGATGATGTTTTTGCAGGGAAATGTACCATGGACATGTGGTCGATGTTTAGAGATCTCTTGCGGGATGTAAGGGATAAATTTGTCCTGGTGAGGAAGATAAAGAATGGTAGGGTGAAGGAACCATGGATGACAAGTGAGGTGGAAAATCTAGTCAGGAGGAAGAAGGCAGCATACATGAGGTTTAGGAAGCAAGGATCAGATGGGTCTATTGAGGAATATAGGGAAGCAAGAAAGGAGCTTAAGAAGGGGCTGAGAAGAGCAAGAAGGGGGCATGAGAAGGCCTTGGCGAGTAGGGTAAAGGAAAACCCCAAGGCATTCTTCAATTATGTGAAGAAAAAAAGGATGACAGGAGTGAAGGTAGGACCGATTAGAGATAAAGGTGGGAAGATGTGCCTGGAGGCTATGGAAGTGAGTGAGGTCCTCAATGAATACTTCTCTTCAGTATTCACCAATGAGAGGGAACTTGATGATGGTGAGGACAATATGAGTGAGGTTGATGTTCTGGAGCATGCTGATATTAAGGGGGAGGAGGTGTTGGAGTTCTTAAAATACATTAGGACAGGTAAGTCCCCGGGGCCTGACGGAATATTCCCCAGGCTGCTCCACAAGGCGAGAGAAGAGATTGCTGAGCCTCTGGCTAGGATCTTTATGTCCTCGTTGTCCACAGGAATGGTACCGGAGGATTGGAGGGAGGCGAATGTTGTTCCCTTGTTCAGAAAAGGTAGTAGGGATAGTCCGGGTAATTATAGACCAGTGAGCCTTACGTCTGTGGTGGGAAAGCTGTTGGAAAAGATTCTTAGAGATAGGATCTATAGGCATTTAGAGAATCATGGTCTGATCAGGGACAGTCAGCATGGCTTTGTGAAGGGCAGATCATGTCTAACAAGCCTGATAGAGTTCTTTGAGGAGGTGACCAGGCATATAGATGAGGCTAGTACAGTGGATGTGATCTGTATGGATTTTAGTAAGGCATTTGAAAAGGTTCCACACGGAAGGCTTATTCAGAAAGTCAGAAGGCATGGGATCCATGGAAGTTTGGCCAGGTGGATTCAGAATTGGCTTGCCTGCAGAAGGCAGAGGGTGGTGGTGGAGGGAGTACATTCAGATTGAAGGATTGTGACTAGTGGTGTCCCACAAGGATCTGTTCTGGGACCTCTACTTTTCGTGATTTTTATTAACGACCTGGATGTGGGGGTAGAAGGGTGGGTTGGCAAGTTTGCAGACGACACAAAGGTTGGTGCTGTTGTAGATAGTGTAGAGGATTGTCAAAGATTGCAGAGAGACATTGATAGGATGCAGAAGTGGGCTGAGAAGTGGCAGATGGATTTCAACCCGGAGAAGTGTGAGGTGGTACACTTTGGAAGGACAAACTCCAAGGCAGAGTACAAAGTAAATGGCAGGATACTTGGTAGTGCGGAGGAGCAGAGGGATCTCGGGGTACATGTCCACAGATCCCTGAAAGTTGCCTCACAGGTGGATCGGGTAGTTAAGAAAGCTTATGGGGTGTTAGCTTTCATAAGTCGAGGGATAGAGTTTAAGAGTCGCAATGTAATGACGCAGCTCTATAAAACTCTGGTTAGGCCACACTTGGAGTACTGTGTCCAGTTCTGGTCACCTCACTATAGGAAGGATGTGGAAGCATTGGAAAGGGTACAGAGGAGATTTACCAGGATGCTGCCTGGTTTAGAAAGTATGCATTATGATCAGAGATTAAGGGAGCTAGGGCTTTACTCTTTGGAGAGAAGGAGGATGAGAGGAGACATGATAGAGGTGTACAAGATAATAAATGGAATAGATAGAGTGGATAGCCAGCGCCTCTTCCCCAGGGCACCACTGCTCAATACAAGAGGACATGGCTTTAAGGTAAGGGGTGGGAAGTTCAAGGGGGATATTAGAGGAAGGTTTTTTACTCAGAGAGTGGTTGGTGCGTGGAATGCACTGCCTGAGTCAGTGGTGGAGGCAGATACACTAGTGAAGTTTAAGAGACTACTAGACAGGTATATGGAGGAATCTAAGGTGGGGGGTTATATGGGAGGCAGGGTTTGAGGGTCGGCACAACATTGTGGGCTGAAGGGCCTGTACTGTGCTGTACTGTTCTATGTTCTATGTTATTTTGAAATCCAATGTATATATAAGCTTACCAATTGTAATTCTGTGGTATACAGGTCAGATTTTTTTTTAAGTTTTGTGAATCAACTCTCCGTGGATGACCCACTATTTCATCCAACAAACCAAGAAATATGGTGGTTAGCCATCCAAGATCGAAGCACCTGTGGGGGACTGAAATGTCTCAAGACTTAGAGGACTTAATACGGTTGGATGTATAAGTTTATTTTTCATTTAAAGGATATGAATTTGATTTTTTGAAAGAATGATCATTTTTGAAAAGACTTTGATAAGTTACTGAATGAGAATGACTCTGTTTAAAAGTTGTGACATTGGAGGATTTGTCATGAAAGGGGTATGGGGTGTGTGTGTGTGTGTGTGTGTGTGTGTGTGTGTGTGTGTGTGTGTGTGTGTGTGTGTGTGTGTGTGTGTGTGTGTGTGTGAGAGAGAGAGAGAGAGAGAGAGAGAGAGAGAGTTGGGGGGGGGGGGGAGAGAGAGAGAGAGAGAGAGAGAGAGAGAGAAAAGAGAATTTTTGTTTGGTGCTGAATTTGAATTTGTAGACATACTGACCTGGAACTGAAACTGAGATTAACCATAAAACTAAAAGATAGGAATTCAATTAGTTTCCTAATTATTTGGGATAAAAAGAAAGGCAATTATTAGTCTGTAAACCCTTAAAGAGGGAATAACACTACATTTAATTAGTTAAAGAAATTAGAGTAATAAAGGTTATTCTAACAAACCTCACTGAGTCTAACTAAAAAAAGAACTTGGTTTTCATTTGATATATGAGATTTGGAGCCTAAGACAGAATGCTGGAATTCTGAATTGTTCTTGCTCATGTATATATTGCTATTTTTATAAACAAACTTTCTCTAGAAGTATGTGTTTTCTATCCACTGTCTCCTTCCGGTACCTCGAGCTTTTGATGGCCTACTAGCACCTAGCATAATACTACGTAATTTGATTTTCTCATCGAGAGTTGAGCAGCCAGTCACACAGTATAAGACAAGCACTACACAGGCGTTACATAAAGGATAGGTCAGATTAGGATTCTAAACTAGAGCAGAGCTAATTTTGGGGGGAGGGGAATCAGACGAGATCAGCAGAGGTCAATTGGGTGAGCCTGTTTGAAAAGAAAGGAACAAATGATAAGTAGCACACACAAAATGCTGGTGGAACGCAGCAGGCCAGGCAGCATCTATAGGAAGAAGCACAGTTGACGTTTTGGGCCGAGACCCTTCGTCATGATAAGTAGAAGGTTTTTAAGAGTGTGATTTATATAGTCCAAGAACAGCATGTTCCTATAAGGGTGAAGGGTAAACCTGGCTAGTTCAGGAAACCTTAGCTGTCGAGAGACACTGCAAAGTTTATCTGATAAATTTGAACAACAACGTCAAAGTCTTAATGAAGACTTAAAATCAATCACGGAAACTTTGAAATCTCTGGATTGTGAAGTTCAAAAACATCGAAGTAAAATCTTTGAACTGGATACTAAATCTCAGAAGACGGATTCAAAAGTCGAGAACTTGGAACGGAATTTAGCTTCAACCATTAAACAACTGCAACATTTTAAATCCAAAGTTATCGATCTTGAAAATCAATCGAGAAGACAGAACTTACGTATAATTGATCTACCCAAGGATGTTGAGGATGGAGATCCTTTAATATTCTTTGCTCAACTTTTAAAGGATATGTTTAATTCAGTCTTTCCTAACGAACCTCCATTGCTCGACCGTGCCCATCGTATACCGCGACCCAAGTCGGCATCGGCTGAATCAAAACCGAGACCAATTATTCTTCGTTTCCGCTACGTTAATGTTAAAGAACAGCTTCTCCAGGCTGCTCGTCGGCAAGGGATGGTCAAGTATCATCAAAGCTCCTTCAGAATAGTTCAAGATTACAGTCCCGGAATGATGAAAGAGCGATCCGCTTTTAAATCTCTGATGTCGGAATGTTATCAAAAAAATCTTAAACCGGCACTATTATACCCTGCACGCCTAAGAATTTCTCTTTCTGATGGATCCCGTCGTGTCTTCCATTCCACAACCGATGCTCGAAGCTTTTTGGATGACAACTACCCATCTGATGTGGACACCGCCCTTTAATTAATGTTCTCTGCTTCCAGTATCAGTTTTTATTTTCTGGTGCTTTATAAAAAACAATAAACTTTCTCTAACCGTTAGAAGAAGGTTTTTTTATAAGCTCAAGATTTTTCTTTTGTGTTTAGTACCGTTGGTTTTACTTTATAACTTATTTAAAAAAGCCTTTTCTCGCGAATAACTGTACTTATTCTTTTAGTTAATTTCCTTTTTTAACTATTTGATTTCTGATATTGTCACTAACAATTTGATTCGACGATCAATTTTAATTATATGTTCTTTATTTTTGCTTTGGTATAATTAAGATGATGGTTTGTTTTCCTTTTTGCAGAATTTCCCTTGTTCTTTTTGGGCACGCCATGTTCTTATATTTCTTCTTCCCACAATCCACTTTTTTTTGACAGCGTTATTTTATTTACTTTTATTTATAATTAACTAATCATATGCATTGGTACTAACTATTTTCTTTTTTAGGTATTTTAGAAGTTACACTATGTAGATTATTGTAGTATAGTTTTAATTTTTCTATATCGGGGGGGTCATCTTTATAACATATATCTTTGGAGTTGCCTCCTGCAGAAATGGGGTTAGATTTAGTGTTAGATAGTTCTTTCTTCAGCCTTTCTTGACTTAGTTCAGGGGTTTTAGGGAAGGAGGGTGGGGGTGTTTCTTTTTTTCTTATTATTTTTTTCTATTGGGCTGATTTGGTACTACAAAGATGTCTGCACTGTCGGGATTTCTGGTTCCTCTCTGATCTTGTATTCCTCTTCCGATCTCATGAGTTTACATTGGTTAACCCTTTACACACCAAAGGGTTAATGTTAAATTATGGCTCACACTATTAATTTTGTCTCTTGGAATACAAATGGTTTAAACCATCCAGTAAAATGGAAAAAGATTTTCAAAGTATTCCAAAGATTGAATGCCTATATTATTTTTGCACAAGAAACTCATGTTAGGAAAGAGGATAATCAACACTTCTTTAAGTTTTGGAAAGAATAACAATATCACTCAAACTCCCAAGCCAAAGTCAAAGGCGTTTCAATTTTTATAGATCCCTCAATTACATTTATTCATCAAGACATCATCTCAGATCCTAATGGTAGATTCTTGTTAATTACCGGGTTACTTTTTAACAAAAAGGTTGCTATGGTTAATGTTTATGCTCCGAATGTGGATTATCCTGAATTTTTTTAAGCACATATTCACTTCCTTTCCTAACTTAAACGAGTATATGCTGATAATGGGCGGTGACTTTAATTTATGTTTAAATCCCATGTTGGACAGAGCCATAGGTAGTCCGGCTTTACCGAGTAAGTCGGCTACACTTATTAACTCTTTCATGATTGACTCTGGGATTTCAGGAAATTTGAAGATTTCTACACCCAAAGGACAAAGAATTCTCATTCTTTTCACACGTTCATCATTCTTATTATCAAATTTACTATTTTTTATTGACTCTCAATTAATCCCATCTGTAATTGATTGTAATTATGACATTATCGCCATTTCAGATCATGCTCCAATGAATCTTTCTATTAAGTTAATGGATACTTCTTCTACTAATAGACAATGGCAATTTAACTCTATTTTGCTTCAAGACTTGGATTTTGTTAATTTTATGTAGGGATAGATTGATTTCTTTTTTCCAACTGATACTACGGAAGAAGTTTCCAATGGAACAATATGGGATGCTTTTAAAGCTTATATCCGTGGTCAGATTATTTCCAATTCAGTTGGTTTGAAAAAACATACTAAGAATGAAATACTCTTGTTGGTTAATAAAATTAAAGAAATTGATAAAAAATACACCATTGCTCCTAGTAAGGAGCTGTATAAACAGAGATTTGAACTTCAAATGGTACATAGCTTACTATCAACGTCCATGATTGAAAATCAATTAGTGAGAACTAAAAGTGATTTTTATATTCATATTGATAAATCGGGTAAATTATTAGCTAATCAATTGAAATTTGCCTCAGTTAAACATCAAATTACTAAGATTCGTAAACACAATGATATTTTGACAGTTGATCATGACGAGATAAATAAAACCTTTCAAGAATTTTATACTTGTTTATATCATTCTGATTTTCCTTATAATTTTAAAATCATGCATGATTTTTTAAGTAAATTGAATTTTCCAAAATTATCATCCGAGGACTATTTATCATTAGAAACTCCTATTACACAGGAAGAAATAACAGCTGCAATCTCATCAATGAATTCTGGTAAAGCACCTGGTCCGGATGGTTTTACAGTTGAATTTTTTAAATATTTTTCCTCTATTCTCCCTCCTTGGTTGTCTAGAATATTTAAAGAAGCAATCAGTTTAGGTAAACTACCACAATCATTTTATGAAGCCTCTATTTCCTTAATTCTTAAAAAGAATAAAGATCCTACTGATTGTGCATCATATAGACCGATATCTCTTTTGAATGTAGATTCAAAAATTTTTTCAAAAATTTTAGCAACTAGATTAGAGAAGGTATTACCTCAAATTATATCTATGGACCAAACAGAATTTATTAAAAACCGTTATTCATCTTTTAATATTAGGAGGCTAATGAATATTGTTTATACCCCCTCATTAAACACTCCAGAATGTACTATCTCATTAGATGCTGAGAAAGCCTTTGACAAATTTGAATAGCCTTATTTGTTTAGTGTGTTCAAGAAATTTAATTTTAGTTCAACATTTATATCTTAGATTAAATTGTTATATCATACCCCTGTAGCTTCGGTTTGTACTAATAATCAAAGATCTCCCTCTTTTCGTCTATCTCATGATACTAGGCAAGGATGCCCTCTTAGTCCTTTATTATTTAATATTGTTCTTGAACCTTTAGCAATGGCTATCCGTGACTCGCCCAACATTTTTGGTGTTATTCGTGGAAATTAAATATATAAATTATCACTATATGCAGATGATTTGTTACTATATATCTCTAATCCGGAGAAGTCAATTCCTGTTATTCTAGCTTTGTTGGCTCAATTTAGTAATTTTACTGGTTACAAATTAAACCTTAATAAGAGTGAATTACTTCCTTTAAATAAGCAGGTTCCTATTTACGGAAGTTTACCATCTAAATTGGTTACTGACTCTTTTATATACTTAGGGATTACAATTACGAAAAAGTATAAAGATTTATTTAAAGCTAATTTTAGCTAATTGATCAGATTCAACTTTTGTTTACTAAATGGCCACCAATATCTTTGTCTTTGATCGGTCAGATTAATGCTATTAAGATGATTATTTTGCCTAAATTTCTATTTGTATTTCAATCAGTTCCAATTTTATCCCAAGATCTTTTTTTGATAATGTTGACTCAAAAATTTCTTCATATATATGGCAGAACAAAAAAAAATCCTAGGCTAGGTAAAAGGTATTTACAAAAATCTAAAAAAAGAGTGGGGGGGTTAGCCCTCCCGAATTTTAGATTTTATTATTGGGCAATTAATATTCGATACTTAAAATTTTGGTTATGAGACTTGGATGCAATTTCAAGTCCACATTGGGTAAATCTTGAATGTAATTCATCACAAGGGTTTTCTTTGGGTTCGGTTTTAGGGACTCCGCTTCCTTTCACTTTATCTGAATTGTATAAACAAATGAGTAATCCAATAGTTAAACATACTTTACATTTATGGTTTCAATTTCAAAAATTTTTTGGGTTGAATCAATTTATTTTAGCAAGTCCTATTATATCTAATTTCTTTTTTCAACCTTGCACTATGGATCAAGCTTATTTAGATTGGAAAATCAAAGGTATAGTACGTTTTTGTGATTTATTTTTGGATAATTGTTTTATGTCCTTTGATCAACTATCTAATAAATATAATTTACCTAGATCTCACTTTTTTAGATATCTACAGATTAGAAACTTTTTAATTACTGTTTCTGCTAATTTTCCACACTCTTATCCAATGGATATTTTGGAAAAAGTTTTAGATTTAAACCTTTCTCAGAAAGGTGTTGTAGCAATTATTTATAATATAATTATGCATTTATGCCCTGATGTATCTAATAAAATTAAAACTGATTGGGAAAGAGAACTTAAGATTATTATACCGATTGAAAATTGGGAAAAAATTCTTCAATTAGTTAACTCATCCTCTATATGTGCTAAGCATGCGTTGGTACAGTTTAAAGTAGTGCACAGGGCTCATATGTCCAAAGATAATTTATCTCGTTATTACTCTTATATAAACCCTATTTGTGATAGATGTCATTCCGAGATAGCTTCTTTAGCTCACATGTTTTAGTCATGTCCTTTGTTAAAAAAATATTGAGAAGACATTTTTGATATTATTTCAACGGTTTTGAATATAGACTTACAACCTCACCCAATTACTGCTATTTTGGGGCTACCAATGATAGAATTAAATCATTTAACCTCTTCAGCTCATCGGATCATTGCATTTCTTACTTTAATGGCTAGAAGATCCATTTTGCTGAATTGGAAAAAGATTAACCCCCCTACTAAATTTCACTGGTTCTCACAAACTCTGTTGTGTTTAAATTTGAAAAAAATTAGAAGTGTGGTTTATGATCCTTCCATTAAATTCAAAAAGACTTGGAGGCCATTTATTCAGCATTTTCATATGATGTAATTTGACCATTTCCAAACTTATTTTACTTCTCTGTAATATTGGTTAAGAGGAACAGAGTCGCTGACACTATGGTTTTTCATTTCTCCCATTTTTTGTGATGTTAATACAGCCCAAGTCTTTTTTTAGTTTAGTTAATTAATTCTGTTTAGATTAGTTTTTTTTTGGGGGGGGAGGGTTTTGTTTTTCCTTTTTCATGATTTTTGTCTAGTTATTTCGCTTTGTTCTGTATTATTCATTGATATCCTTTATGATTGGGAGTTTTGTCAATTTTTTGTTTAGTTTTATAACTACTCATGTTAATTATAACAATGTATTCCCAATAACTTTGTATTACTACTATGTCATGTTTATATTTTGTGAAACTAATAAAAAGATTGAAAAAGAAAGAGAGATACTGAGGCTCTAGTCAAGAAAAAGAAGGAAGCATACACTGGGTTTAGGAGGTCAGGGACAAGTGAATCCCTTGATGATTTTTTTAAAATTAAGAATATGCCTAAGAAAAAAATCAGGAGGGCAAAGAAAGGGTATAGCAAAGTAAGATTACCCAGGTAAGGTTAGGGAAAATTGCAAGGAGGGCTCTATAGCTATATTAAAAGGGCAGCTAAGAAGAGAGTAAGTCTCTTTATAAATCAGTGTTTACTGACGAGAAAAGCATAAGGGAAATAACTTAGGATGTTTTGGAGGACATTCAGATTACCTGGGAGGATGTATTTGCAACCTTACAAAGCTTTAATGTGGATAAATCCTCAGGGCCTGACTAAGTGCATCCTTGGAGTTTGTGGAAGGCTAGAGAAGAAATTACAGAGGATCTTGTGGAGCTATTTGTTCTGTCATTAGCCATTGGTGTAGTTCCTTAGGACTCAAAGGTGACTAATGTTGCTTTGTAATTTCAGAAGGGAGGCAAGGACAAGCCAGGGAACTACCAGGCTGGTCAGCCTGAGATCTGTAGAGGGAAGGTTACTGGAAGGAATTCTGAGGGACAGGATCTACCAGCATTTGAACAGAGTCTCATTGGGAGGAGTCAGTATGGCTTAGTACATGGAAAGTCATGCCTTGAAAGCCTCCTAGAATTTTAAAAATAAATAACCAAAAATATAGATGAGGATAGGGCAGTAGATACTGTCTATTTGAACTTTCACAAGGCCTATGACCCGCATGGTAGCCTTGTCTGGAACACAAGGTCTCATGGAATCCAGACAAGCTAGCTAAGTAGATATAAAATTGGCTCAGAGGTAGGAAGCATAGGTGGTGTTTGAAGTTTGTTTCTCAGAATGGTAGCCAGTGACTAGTGGTGTGCCAAAGGGGCTGTGTTAAGACACCTGTTGTTCATTATTTATATAAATGACTTGAATGTGAATTCACATGGCTTGATCAGCAAGGCTTGCAGATATATGAAATTAGGAGGAGTTGTTGATAGTAGTAAAGTTGTAAATTGGTTTATTATTGTCACATGTACTGAGGTACAGCGAGAAACTTGTCTTGCATGCTGCTCAAGCAGATCAATATGTTACAACAGTGCACTGAGGTAGTACAAGATAAAACAATGCTATGTAGAATAAAGTGTTACAGCAGTTACAGACAAAGTGCACTGCAGATTGACAGTAAGGTGCAAGATCATAACCAGGTAGATTGTAAGGTCAATGGTCAATCTTTTTGTACTAGGGCAGGGGTCCCCAACCTTTTTTGCACTGCGGACCGGTTTATTATTGACAATATTCTTGCCGACCGGCCGACCCGGGGGGCGGGGTAGGGTTGCCAATGGACAAGAGTAGCAGTCAAGTACGTTGTGTTTACCTCATGAAAGGCTACAATGACCGTGAAGCCTTGCACGGGCACCAGTGCACCTGCGTGACTTGCTCATGCGTGTACGTCCTGATTTTTTTGTACAAATCGTTTTTGGCGATTCTGTTCGGGGGGTGGGGGGGGGGTGGTTTAATCACGACCAGAATATAGGTGATAAGTGGTTAATACACTCAATTTTGTTTCTAAAAGGGTTTATCTAACGAATTTAATATTAAACACACAGCACATATTTTCCTCACATGAATATAGTGATAAGTCAATTATCAGGGGAGCTTGAAGTAAGTATTGAACGAACTTCCAGTAGAAGTGGTAGAGGCAGGTTCGATATTATCATTTAAAGTTAAATTGGATAGGTATATGGACAGGTAAGGAATGGAGGGGTATGGGCCGAGTGCATGTTGGTGGGACTAGGTGAGAGTAGCGTGCGGCACGGACTAGCAGGGCAGAGGTGGCCTGTTTCCATGCTGTAATTGTTATATGGTTATATCAGTCACTTATAAGTCAATAGCATCCTAACATTTTAAGTAACGTTTGGATATTAAACACACAGCACATATTTTCCCCATATGAACATATAAAATCATTGCAACACACCAATATCGCTGAATCAGTGGGAGCCCTGAGCTTGTTTCCCTGCAACAAGACGGTCCTATCGAGGGGTGATGGGACACAGCGATACTCGAAGGGGGTTCTTTATGTCCATTCTATTCCGCATTTTAGCTTTCATTGCATTCATTGCAGAGGTATGTTGGAAATGGAAGCAACGTTTTCAGTGCTTTCATGGCTATCTCAGGATATTTAGCCTTGACTTTGATCCACAATGCCGACAGAGATGTTATTTCAAACATACTTTTCAGCCCGCCGTCAGTTGCAAGCTCGAGGAGTTCATCTTCTTCCCGCGCTGATGTGGATGACGCACGGGTAATGACCGCACATGCGTTCAAGCTCAACAGTGGGCGTGACAGGGAATGAGGAAAGGTGCAGCTGACTCATATCGCCAAATCATATTGTTTCCTTGTGGCCCAGTAGCACATGCTTTGTGGCCCGGCACCGGTCTGCGGCCCGGTGGTTGGGTACCACTGTACTAGGGAACCATTCAATAGTTTTACAACAGTAGGATAGAAGCTGTCCATGAGCCTAGTGGTATGCATTTACACTTTTGTATCTTCTCCCTTACAGGAAGGGGTAGAATAGAGAACTACCAGTGTGGGTAGAGTCTTTGTTTATGCTGACTGCTTCATTATGCTTAGACAGTGAAAAATGTAGAGAAGTCCATGGAGGGGATGCTGGTTTCCACGATATGCTGCAGACTATCTACAGATTCTTTTATCTGTGCTGCATTGCTCTAAGCCTCTGTCTAGGTCGCAGGACTATTAGAGCACTGATGTACAAAGGGATTTTGGGATGCATGTTCATAGCTCCCTGAAAGTGGCAACACAAGTATAGAGAGGGGTAAAGGCAGCATATGACATACTTGCATTCATCTTGAGTATAAAATTTGGCAAGTCATAATGCAGTGTTGTAAAATCTGGTTTGGTCACACTGGAGTATTATGTGCAGCTCTGGTCAACATACCATACACAGAGAGAATGTAGACATCTCGGTGAGGATACAGAAGACATCCACCAGGATGCTGCCTCAATTAGAATGTATAGAGGCTGAAAAAAATGAATTGTTTTTTCTAGAGCACTGGAGGCAGAGGAGCAACCTGACAGAGGCAAAGATAACCATTTTTTTTTCTCCAGGTTGGAATTGTCATATACCATACAGCATAGGTTTCAGGTCTGAGGGGGAAAGTTTAAAGAAGGTCTGAGAGTGCAAGGTATTTTTGATACAGAAAGAGAGCAGGTGCCTGGAATGTCTACCATGGGAGGTGGGATAAAAGCAGGCAATATAGGAAAATTTAGGCAGACACATAAACAGGCAAGGAATAGAAGCATACTGACCACTTGTAAGCAAATGGCGTTCATTTAATTTGGCATCATGTTTGGTGCAGGCAAGGTTGAACAAAGGGCCCTGACTATGTTACAGTCCTTCAAAGCTAAACGGCCAGATAGCTTGCATCCAACCAGTCAGCTCAGGAACCGTGAGTCCAGGGGCTAAGCAACAGGTCACCCAACAGCCCCCTGCTCCTTACTTCTGAACTGGTATCTGTAAGTGAAGCTACCTGGAACATACCACCAAACTCACTGCAGTTAGCTGGCAGTGCTCTATAAGACCCCAATCCAGCCCAATGGAACACATACTAAGTCACACATAACCAAATGTAATGTCTTTCGAAATGTAAAGATACAGGAATTTGATAAAATTTAATGACTTAAATTAAATCTGGTCTTTTATTATTTTATGATAGTGGACGTTTTAGATTACCACAGGTTAAACCAGCCTGCATATTCAGTACACATTTATATGTAAATATTTAACCTCATTTACAATTTACCTTTTGGAAATATTCCCAGATTTTCCTTGCATTATCCCTGGAATCAAAACCACCACCTGTGGTTTCTGCACATAACACAAGCCATTGTGAACACCAACATGCAGCCTTCGTTCTTGAATAACAATGGTGCTTCCATCAGCAACTTGATCACTCTGAAACAGACACAAAATAGACTTCCATATGTTATTCTCAAAGGCATTGTCAAGAAAGCAAATCAATGTATAATATGATGGATGTTGTAAATCTGAAGTAAAAACAGAAAATTCAGTAAAACTGCCAGTAGCACTGACAATTCACTAGAAACAATGATAATATTTCAGGTAAGTAAAATTCATTAAATAAATGACATCTATTATTCCCTTAAGTAAATCATTAAATAAATGACATCTATTATTCCCTTAAGTAAACAGATTTTATATTTCAGTGATCTGTAATTGGCACAACAAATAAACAAAAGAAATTTGATTAATGAAAAATTAATATGCAGGGATATAATTTATTCATACATTAGTTTCCAGTGTTTACAATCAAATGAATGTTCCTTTCAAAGCAATATTTTGAACACTAGTATCAGACTGTACTGTAACTTCAATTGTCTTCTATAGCTGCACATATATTATACAATTAAAAGACAACAGGCTAGAAAATAGTTAACACAATTGCAAAGAAAAATGGCTTTGTGTTGTTGAAAAGTATATTAACCTCTGGAGAAAATTTTGCACAAATTGCTGAATTCTTACATCTGTCATTAACATTGCCCTCTCACCTTTGGGCAAGATCTTTTTGCCTGCAAGCATATTTTTATTCTTAGAACTCTTCCAAATAGCATGAAACTTCCCCAAATGTTATTGTGTGTCCAAAATTTATTATCAGTTGAGATTTTCATGATATCTATCATAACAACGATAGTTGTAATCAACTCACAGAACAACCAGGTTTACAAACACAGGTTATTCTGAAATCACGCTATTTAAAGCTCTGTTCATAATGAACCTGTACGCAGAGCTAAACTGCTGCACAATGAATGCCTTCTAGGGCATTAGATTACTTGAGAGCATTTAAGAGCCTAGAATTTTGTGACTATCTAGTGTTTTGTGGTCATCATTACTCAAGATAAGGGTTCTTTTTTCAAAAATCATGAACGATTAAATGAATTTACATTCCACAGCTAAAATGCTGGAAGTTGAACCTAAATTTCTGGATTGTTTAGTCCAAACACTTTACCATCACAGTACCTGTCATCTTGGGCATCACCGAGATCAGTAACCCCATAAAATGTCTTAACAAGGTCACACATGTGCCTGAACTGTTCTCACAATCAAAGTCAAGGTCACAATCATTCTTTACTTCGCAGTTTCAGAGCCATTCCAGGATAGACTTGCAGAAATATGACACATCTCAGAGCTGTTTGCTATGCGCCAATACCTGAAGGTGATCAGTGACATTTTCTTCTCTGGAAGATCATACAAAAGACATGGTTTGCTGCAATTGTAGGCTTCCAAGAAGTGCAAACACTCATTGACTGCATTAATACAGGATGGAGCTCCCATTCTTAACCAACAAAGTACATTCTCACACTGTGCAGTCAGCAGTGACCATCAAAAGAACTGGTCTTCACACTTAAGAAGGTGCTTTGAGACAGAGCTTGATCTTAGAAATTTCACTACTTCTTGCACGCTTATTCCCAACTCGCACTGTCACAAAATCACTGTATAAATAGTATTTAGTCAATGTGAAAATAATCAATTACAACCACTTTTAATCTGTAGCCATGCTGAAATAACTCATTCACCAGCAAAACGCTCACAAATCAGCTTTCAGTCTCAAATAGACATTACAACAAGAGCGCACACAAGCCACCTAAATCATTACTGTCATTTTGGTGAAACCCCATACAAATAATAATGTTATTGCTCATCATTCACATAATGCCTTCAATTTTTAGAGATGACATATACTTTGGAGACCAAGGTTGAACATGATACCACAGATGTACTAAACAAGCCAATCAGACCTCCTGGATTGCATGAGTTCAATTAAAAACACAAAGGAAAAACACAGTTATTGTTGCACATACCTAACAATTCATTAAAAAGAGTAAAAGAACCAAAGCACTGATGAACAACAAATGTTACCCCTACTTTTTATACAGAAGGTAAATCTATTAATTTAATGCCAGTGGTAGGAAATATAGTAATATCCTTAATGAAATGTGTCTTTAAAAAAAGGTCCTACTTGATAAAATTTAAATTTTCTTCAAAATATTAAATTTTATCAAGTATAACATGATGAAATTTCATATTTTGAAGAATTAACAAAGGGAGAATACGTAATGCAGTAAATAAATTACATTTGGATTTACTAACAAACTTTAAAAGCTACATGTCTTGAGTTCAGAGCACAAGGTGGCAGAATGGACAGCAAGATGGTTAATAAACAAAAAAGAAATGAGATGTTAAGGCAGCTGCTCAGACTGGCAAAGAACTGGGAAGAAATGTGCCAAAGAGATGGATGCTAGAACTCCTGTTGTTCACAATTTATTTTCATGTTTAGCCTTGAGAATTGAATTTATAATTTCAAAATTTGCAGACAGCTTTAAACTGAGAGGTGTTGTTTGCACCAAGGAAAGAATTCATAAAATAAATGAAGACATTAATTACGTACACAGTGGATGTGTAATTGGCTTATCTGCTTCAATATAGATAAGTGAGAAGTGCTGATTTTGATGGGAAGAGTCAAGGGGCAACAGAGAGTTCAGAGCCTGAATAATTAGAAAAGTATAGGGATCAACGAGTACAAATACACTAATCACTAAAAGGTGCAAAGCTTGTTAATAAGATTATTTAAAAAAAATCAAACCAACATAGTGTATTTCCAAAAAGCATGTAACATAGTGTATTGTAAAGCAGAAAAGTTATATTGAACATGTATGGAATCCTGCTCAGTATACAGTGTATTCTTATAGTTCCACACTATTTTGCATATTTTTTTGACAGAAAGGGAAGCCACTTGACTCAAGTCTATGTTGGCTCTCAGAACAACTCCACCACTCCCATTCTCCTGCTTTTTTCCGTTATTCTTCCACCACCCACCTACATTGGGGTAGTTTACAGTAACCAATTAACCTACTTTAAGGATATGGGCAGAAACCAGAGCACTAAGGGGAAACTCACGGAGTCAAGGAGAGGATGTACAAACTCTAAACAGACAGCACTCGAGGTCAGGATGGAATCCAGGTCAACTGGGCCAGATGTGGATGTAAGAAAAATGGCAATAATATTCAAAAAAAAAGCAGTTGAAGACATATTGTCCTCAATTGAATTAAAGTCTTAAAAATAAAATAAGGTAGTAGGTTAATGTAAAGCCAGGCAAGCACATAAGAAAAAGGAAAGAAAGAGTGTTGGAATAGAATTAACATGAAGCACAGCGAAAAGGGTACATGTGCAGCAGTTGCACTATCTAGCCTCATCAATGGCGTTTGCTGGAGAAGAGTAAGATGAGTCAAATCAAATTCTATTCACAAAGAAGGGTACAGAAACAGTGCCTATAAAAGGTATTCACCCCCTTGGAATTTTTCATGTTTCATTGTTTTACAACATTAAATGACAGTGGATTTAATTCGGCTTTTTTTGACACTGATAACAGAAAGAAACTATTCCGTATCAAAGTGAAAACAGATCTCTACAGAGTGATCTAAGTGAATTACAAATATAAAACACAAAATAATTGATTGCCTAAGTATTCAACCCCCTCCCCCTTTAAGATGACATACCAAATCATCACTGGTGTAGCCAACTGGTATGAGAAGTCACACAATTAGTTAAATGGAGATTACCTGTGCACAGTCAAGGTGTTTCAACTGATTGTAGTAAAGATATACCTGTCTTGCAAGGTCCAACTGCTGGTGAGTCAGTATCCTCACAAAAACTACACCATAAAGACAAAGGAACGCTCCAAGCAACTCCACAAAAAGGATATTGAAAAGCATAAGTCAGGAGATGAATACAAGAAAATTTCCAAGTCAATGAATATCTCTTGGAGTACAGTTAAGCCAATCATCAAGAAATGGAAAGAATATGCCACAACTGTGAATCTGCCTCGAGCAGGTGATCTTCAAAAACTGAGTGACTGTGCAAGAAGGGGACTAGTGAGGGAGGCCACCAAGGGGCCTATGACAACTCTGGAGGAGTTACAAGCTTCAGTGGCTGAGATGGGAGAGACTGTGCATACAACAATTGTTGTCTGAGTGCTTCACCAGTCGCAGCTTTATGGGACAGTGGCAAAGAGAAAGCCACTGTTGGAAAAAAACTCACATGAAATCTCAACTAGAGTTTGCCAAAAGGCACGTAGGAGACTCCAAAGTCAGCTGGAAGGTTCTATGGTCTGATGTAACCAAAATTGAGCTTTTTGGCCATCAGACTAAACACTATGTTTGGCATAAGCCAACCACCACACATCATCAAAAACACACTGTCACTATCGTGAAGCATGGTAGTGACTGCATCATGCTGTGGGGATGATTCACTATAACAGGCCCTGAAAGGCTCGTAAAGGTAGAGGGTAAAATGAATGCAGCAAAGTACAGGGAAAACCTGCTGCAGTCTGCAAGAGAACTGCGACTTGACAGAAGATTTGTTTTCCAGCAAAACAATGACCCCAGGCATAAAGCCAAAGCTACATAGGAATGGCTTAAAAACAACAAAGTTAATGTCCTGAAGTGGCCAAGTCAGAGTCCAGACCTCAATCTAATTGAGAACTTGTGGCTGGACTTGAAAAGGGCTGTTCACTTACAATTCCCGTGCAATCTGACAGAGCTTGAGCAGTTTTGTAAAGAAGAATGGCGAAAAATTGCAGTGCCCAGATGTGCAAAGCTGATAGAGAGGTCAGGATGGACTCAAGATTGTAATTGCTGCCAAAGGCGCATCTATTAAATGTTGATTTAAAGGGAGTGAGTAATTATGCAATCAATTATTTTGTGTTTAATAATTGTAATAAATTTAGACCAATTTGTAGACATCTGTTTTCACTTTGACATAAAAGATTCATTTCTGTACATCAGTGACAAAAATGCCAAATTAAATCCACTGTGATTCAATGTTGTAAAACAATAAAACCTGAACACTTCCAAGGGGGGGGGAATGCTTTTTATAGGCAATTTTTTATGTCTGCATGTTTATAGTATTGAAGAAGTTCTGTGTTATCTTTCAATAATCAACACTAGTTAACCTTTAAGTAAAAAAAAATTAACAATAGCAATATCCATGATAACTAAATAACAATTAGAAAAGATACAACTGGGTTCAGTTGTTCTAACTAGAGAGCAGATATAATATCAGCCAAATTGGTAGTACGTAACTCTTGCACGAAATTATTGGATCTCTTTTGTGAATGTGATCAGAACTCCAAAGTGAAACCATTTAAGAAGAACTCATAACACATTCACTTTACAGTCTTGCACATTGGAAAGATCTAGATGGGTACAGTCCTATTTAATAAATTGTAAACCAACTGCATAGTTCATTGAATAGGGTATGCTGGAAAAATAACTGGTATCCGAAATGACCTCTAAGTGGTAATTTCTTGTAATAAGGATGTTAAAAACCAGACACACTTTTCCTCATTATGTATGAATTCATCAAAATCTGGAATGATTTTAGATCAGCCACAATTCATAAAAGTTCATTATTCTTTATCCAAAGAAAATAGTTTCTTATTTTGACAAAACAATGATTGCTATATACGAGTTTTATTGTAAATAGTTAAGTAATACAAAGTAGATTCTCTAAATTATCCAAAATTTATTTATTTATTGAGATACAGCACAGAATAGTTCTTCCAGCACTATGAGCCACGTTGCCATTAATCCCCTGATTTAACCTTAGCCTAATCATGAATCAACTTACAATGCCCAATTAACCTACCAACTGGTACATCTTTGGACCACGGGAGGAAACTGCAGCACCCGGAAGAAACCCACATGGTCACAGGGAGAACGTACAAACTCCTTAAAGGCAGCAGCAGGAATTGAACCCAGGTCACTGTTACATTGATGACAACTACCATGGTGGTAACAACTACCCTACTGTGCAGCCCCTTTCCGACTTTTAAAGATCCTTATTAATCAACATACCAGCACTTCCTAAATAAAATTATTCACACAAGCCCATTATTAAATTAAGCACAGATCACAACAAACTGCGACATTACAAGTAATTTTCTGAACTTGCCTTTTCATTAACAGCATGTTCTTGCAAACCTACTTGTCTTGAAATGAATATTTCATGTTATTACTATATACATTATTAATATTATAAAGAACCTTGTTACATCTCAAGACTGCTAAGAAAATACTTTGAAGAAACTTGTTTGTCGCTGAAAGTAGTATGAGATCCACTCCTGTCACTGAATCTTTGCATATCATGAACGACAAATAGAGCCTGCATGTAGTTTGAAAGGAATTTGGACGTTCATCAGAAAATAGTATTCTATCGAGCTATCAATACAACAAATTTAAATTTATAAATGGCAGAATACAAAAAAAGATGTATTGTCACTGAAATACCAAATCTTAACATTTTTTTGCTTCTCAGGTTTTTCCATTGAAGATGTTAGCAATACTTTAAAGATAACTAAGCAATATACCTTTGACTGCTGCAGTCATAGCGTATTTCTTTTACAGATCTTAACTTCAAAATAAGTTTAACAATCGTGTTGTGAATTTTGCCTAGCATTCACTGCAGAAGTACTCATTCTCAAACAAAAAAGAACAAAGCAAAAATCTTTCAGGAGCAAACCAGTCTAGCAGATTAAATTGGAAGGAAATCTTGGAAAGATTTCCAATAATAAGTATTTGTTGAAATATGTGTGAGATATTAGCAATTCTAAAACCTCTACCTGGAATCCTTTAAGTACTGCAAGACTCAAAATTCTCCAAAAATGTACTTACTAGAAAAAAAAACTAAAAATAACAAAAAAAATAACTAGTAGATAACATACCTGTAATATGGCTATCATAAATCAGTAGACATTTCTTTTCTGTAGAGGAGTGTACTCCAATTGCATAGCCAAGAGAATCTATGTTCAACAATTTCTTAGAATTGTTGCTAGAGCACAAGCTATGTCTAAAACAACTGCTTGTTTTTAAATTGTAGTTTTTCCACCTACCATCTGAACCCACTTTCTATATGTTCCTCACTCATTAGTAATGTTAAGCATACTACATAGTCACATCAACCTGTTATGCTCTATCACCTATGAAACTGATTCCATTCCACTGATACTATTATAGAGCATGTTTGCGCAAGGATATTTTTCTCAGCAAATATCCGATCCATCCTGATTTATATTAAAGGATTAGTTGGAAATTGGCATTTTATCCCCTTTACACCTCCATTGCCACAAAAGCACTCCCATCCCTGCTCTGGATTAACTCTCCTATATGCAGGTATCTACCTGGTAACAATAGTTTAAAGTTCAGACTTAATTTTAATCCTTCATTAGTTATCATCCATGGAATATCTGAATTTGGCAAGGGAACACTCTACAATGCATTCTTCCATGCCTGAACAGTTCTCCCATTGCATTCTTCCATGCCTGAACAGTTCTCCCATTGCATTCTTCCATGCCTGAACAATTCTCCCATTGCATCCTTCCATGCCTGAGTAATTCTCCCATGGCTGTCCCCATTCTCACAAAATACCAGGATTTTCCTAATTATACTAACTGTGCCATAATTACCGTTTATGCTATGATTACTTGTCACCCGTTAGATACACTGATTGTACCATATTGATCCTGATTTGTAAACATAAGAGATTCTGGAAATCCAAAGTAACATACACAAAATGATGGAGGAATTCAACAGGTCAGGCAGCATTTATAGAGGAATAAATAGTCAATGTTTTGGGCCAAGACCCTTCATTAGTCCTGAAGGTGATACTACCTGATCTGCTGAGTTCCTCCAGCATTTTGTGTGTAATCCATATTCTTGCCTACCTATCAATTTTTCTGTATCCGTCCCAATCTTAAGGGAAAACACAAGCTACACTTTGCATGCCTCTGAGGGACAACAGACACTTTCTCCACCTCCCCTCCTCACCTGGCTCAACTTACCCCGTTGAACCATCGACCTCATGACATCTGTATCTACTTATCAGGAGCAAACTTGTAGAGAGATGCAGACAGTTGCACATATTGACTGGGACCCCCATACAGTAAAAGGGCTGTATGGGATAGGGTTTGTCAAAAGTGTTCAAGTAAGTTTCCTTAATCAATACATAGAGATCTCATCTAGGGAGAGTGTGATACCAGATCTCCTCAGGGAATAAAACAGGACACGTGACAGAAGTTTGTGTAGGGGAAAACTTTGCATCTAGTGATCTAGTAAAATTCCATTAAGATCTCCGCCATCTATTTAGCTCCATGCAACACATACAAAATGCTGGTGAAACGCAGCAGGCCAGACAGCATCCATAGGAAAAAGTACAGTCGACGTTTCAAGCCGAGACCCTTCGTCAGGACTAAGGGTGTTGAGTAGGCCCTTCCAGCCCTTCAAGCCACACTGCTGCCCAGTAATTCCCCGATTTAGTCCTAGCCTAATAACAGAACAATTTACACTGGCCATTTAACCTACCAACTGGTACATCTTTGGACTGTGGGAGGAAACACGAGGAAGAAACCCACTCAGACATGGTGAAGAACATACAAAGTCCTTACAGGTGAGAATTGAACCCAGGTTGCCTGTACTGTAAAGCATTATGCACTACGCTACTGTGCAAGACTAAAACTAGAGGTCATGGGTTAAGAGTGAAAGAAGATTATGTTTAAAGAGAACATGAGGGGGAACCTCTTCACTCAGAAGGTGGTGAGAAGTGGAACAATGCCACAGGAATGGTGGATGAGGGTTCAAATTCAGCATTTAAGAGAAATCTGAATAGGTACATGGATGAGAGAAGTACGGAGGCTATGATGCAGGTGCTGGTCAAAGGGACAAGGCAGATTAATAGTTCAGCATGGACTAGATGGGCCAAATGGCCTAAATCTGTTCTGTACTGTAGTGCTCTATGATAACTCTATGATCTATTTTCCACCTCCCACCTCACCCCTCCTCCTCACCACTATACTCTGGACATCTCTCCTTTACAATCTCAGCCCCAATACAAGTCCCAATCTAAAATATTGACCATCACTTGGCCTCCACAGATGCTGCCTGACCTCCTCCAAAGCTTGGTTTTGCACAAGATTCCAGTTTCTTGTGCCTCAGGAATTACATTTTGGTGGTTAAACCCCTGCTTCCAATACACAGCTGTTTCACTGGATGAATGGGAAAAATCAGCTGTGGGAGAAGAATTGGTTAAGCATTTTACTTGGATTTAATAAAGTTCATTTAATATTCTGAACTGTCGTTTTTTGGTTTTTTTTTAAGTTAATTCTTATGTAATGTTAATTTTGTTTTAGATTTCTCTTGAACAGGTAATGAGTGCTGCTGTGCTGAGCCACACCAATGTGTTGGAAGACAGGGTCCTAGATCCATAGGTCCTCCTAAATGGAGGGAATAGTGTGGTCCAGGTAAATTACCAAGTAATTTTGGACAGTGGACAACCTACACCAATAAATCTCCTGTTCCAATCATCAGCATAACTTCAAAAATAGTTCAAAGGATTTTAAGATTAATCATGGTTAGTGCACATTGCAGTAACTCTGCATACCAATACTTTGCTAATTCAGCTCCCCTTAAACCAAACAGAAGTACACACTTTGATTGGTGGTCGCTGTTTCCTACTGTCAGGGTAGCATCAAGGATAAAAATTGAAAAAGCACTGATGACCCTCACACCACTTGATTATAACAACTCATATCAATGGCAATCACAAGTGAAGGGAAAATATTGTGAATAAAGTTGGAAAAGGCATGCAATATCAGCATTATCCATTGCTCTGCCATACCTTAAACAGCCTGTCTGCATTAAGCAATTCCACCAGCTCCTCTTCAAATTTTTCCACTGTTGGGTATAGCTGAAGTGACAATTTATCCAAGAAACACGTTACAGTCTTCAGTAAATGAGGTTTCTTCAAAGCATCACCTTGAATCAAATATAAAAGATTTGTCATAATTAAAACAAGAAAGCTATTTTTTAAGTTATGCCTCTGCTTCCTCAGGAGACTGCAGAGATTCAGCATGTCATTAAAAACCTTGGTAAACTGCTATAGATGTGTGCTGACCGGCTGCATTGCGGCCTGGTATGGGAACATCAATGCCTTTGAGTGGAAAATCCTATAAAAAGTAGTGGATTCGGTAAAACACCCAACCACTGAGCACACCAACATGAAACTTTGCCGTAGAAAAGCAGCTTGTATCATCAAAGATCCTCACCATTCAAACCATGCTGTTTTCTCACGGCCACCATCAGGTAGAAGGTACAAGTGCCTTGGGACTTACATTACGAGGTTCAAGAACAATTACTACCCCTCAGCTATCCGGTATGAAAAAAGGGGATAACTACACTCATTCTACTTCTGGTATTCTCACAATGGATGGTCTCACTTTAAGGACTCTTCGTCTTGTTATTTCATGCTTGTTATTTACTGCTATTTATTTATATTTGCATTTGCACAGTTTGTTGTTCATTGATCTTGTTTACAGTTACTATTCTATAGATTTGCTTAGTATGCCCACTGGAAAAATAATCTGAGTTGTATGTGATGACATGTATGTAATCTGGTAATAAATTTTACTTCGAACTTTGATTTTTGAACACAGCCTTGTAATGACTAGTTTTCTGGGACACAGCAAGACTCAAAGAAAATAATATGATAGTCATTCACTTGATCACTTATTTCCCTCCCACTTTGATACTTCTGATATTTTGTGTCAAAAACTGGAGAAAATCAGTTCAGGATGAGAGGGGAAAGATTTAAAGGGGACCTGAGGGGCAACTTCCTGGGGGCAACCTCTTCATGAAGGAGATTGTGCATACAGTATACGGAATGAGTTGGTGGATGAAGTGTTAAATGCGAGTAGAATTACAATATTTAATTTGGACACTTACATAGCTGAGAAAAGTTTAGAGGAACGTGGAAAAAAATGCAGGAAAATTGAATTAGCTTAAATGGGCATCTTGGTCAGCCTGTTTCTGTACCGTAAGACTCCAAGATTCTAACTAAATGCCCCTATGTAATCAGGGTAGCCATTTTGTGTCACATGCATTCAAAAAATGTTGTTCCTGTACTGCCATCCAAGTTTTCTAATTTTTTAATTTGACTATGTATTTAACTATTTGCAAGTTTAATTTATGCAAGACAGATCAATCAACTAATGTATTTCTCAGTTAGTAAGTGCAACTAAATGACAACAGTGTTGACATGACCGAAATAAATGTTCTGCAGAAGTCTCTTATAGTTAGCAAATGCTTTTTAAAAAGTAAATGATAACATTAAATAATGTCCACCATTTCATTTTTTAAATGGCAAAATGAAAAATATTTTGCCAGAAATAGCCTGTTTTCTCATCACTCATCCTGAATATTATATAGCAGAATAAGAAAAATAACTGTATACAACCTTTAAACTTATTTTTGCAATAATAATATTTTAGGACTACAGGTACTGATCAGCAAATAGGAAAGATTATGGATTAGAAAATGAATTCTCACTTGAATTATACTCATATTTCCCAATATTTATTGTTTAATTATTATCATTATTTTGTTTGATTTGTAGTTTACTGTCTTTTGCACATTGGTTGTCAGTCCATCTTGTTCATTGATTCCATGCTGTTTCTTTGATTCCATGCTGTTTCTTTGTATTTACTGTGACTTCTCACAAGTAAGTTAATGTTAAGGTAGAATATAGTGACATAGATGTACTTTGATAATAAACTTCCTTTGAACTTTGAACAGATATCATTAATGAGCTCAACGTTCTTCAGTTTTCATAAAATAGAGAATAGAAACAACTAAAAAGTACAGAAGTTTTCAAGTACCACTGGTAAAATTTATCTTGAACAATTATTTTAAATAGAAATGTAAACTGTGCTACTAACTAAAAACAAGATTCCTGTTCCCACCTATCAATCAGTGCATCCTCATCCCACACTCTACTCCATATAGGTTAATCATATCAATCTTCTGAAAGACTCAGAAACAGTTTAAGAAAACATGTTTAATTCAAAAATAAAAGCACCTTATTTATAAAGAAACACAAACAATTTAGTAAATACACAAACAAGAGAATTGTCAGAGATTCTGTTTAAACTTCCCATACGTCTTAATTGCTGGTTGTAAACATACAGCATTTGGTCATGGTGTAAATGAAGCACTCTTCAGTTCATAATAATTGAAGTGACTTAACACAAAATTTATCAGGCTTGAGTCCCACTTGACTGACCAGAAAATATAATAATTTTATATTTGATCATTTGCAGAAATAACATGAGTTAGATTCTTCAAAGCCTACCTGTTGGTTTTGGTGCAATGAATCTAATACCAAGTTAAATAAGCACGATGAGTGTATAAATACAGCAAAGCCTGCTCTGTTCCCACTAATGTATCCAAATGCTGGATCACTGATCCATAAATAAGATTTTAATACAGCTGGGTAGTCTAAAAAGTTGAAGCCTAGCTTAAGTACTGGTAAGTACGAAACTACCAGATTATTGTACAAACCTTTCAAGATTCATGAGTGCCCCTCAGGGAACGAAGTTTGCAGCCTTTTGGGTCTTGATTGCATACTACTCCAGATCCACTAATATGCATGGCTCTTAGCTGCTTTGTGAAATAGCCTCACAGGCCATTCAATTAGGGATGGGCGATAAATGATGGTCTTCCCGTCAACGTTCACACTGTGAACTAATGAATTCCAGAGCACATCTTGGAATATTATCACAACCAATGCAAGTTCATCACTCAAACACATCTCTCATTTGTGCATAAGTTAATAAATAATGAAATATATATCCTAGAAGATTGACATCTACCATAAGGTACATTTACGACACAAGTCAAAAAGTAAATGTAGTGCTACTGGTGCTTCATAAGTGAGGACACTTGGGTGGTGCTACAGAGTTCAGTAGTCTCACACCCTGGGTGAAGAAGCTGGTTCACATCCTAGCAGTCCTTGGTCTAATGTATCGGTACCTCCTGCCTGTTAGTGGGGATCAGATGGATTGTGGGATGAATGGGAGGGATCATTGTCAATGCCAGGGTCCCTGCATATGTAGCGCTCCTGATAAGTATCTCGAATGCGTGGAAAGGAGACCCTGATAATCCTCTCAGCAGTCCGCACAATCCTTCATAGGGTCTTGCAGTCAGATTCCTTGCAATTCAATGGTGCTGCTGTAAAAAAATCATTAGAATGGGGGAGAGGCGGGGAGCCTTGCTTGCCTCAATCTCCAAAAGAGGAGAGGAGACGCTGCTGTGCTTTCTTGACTAAAGAGGTGGTGTTGAGGGACCAGGTGAAATCGTCCATTAAGTGCACACCCAGAAACTTGGTGCTCCTCACTCTCTCCACAGAGCCATTTATGTGCAGTGAGGAGTAGTCAACTGTACCTTCCAGAAGTCTGTATCTAAGAAAAGATGTGCTGGCCCTGGAAAGACTCCAGAGGAGGTTCACAAGAGTGATCTTAGAAATGGCAAGCTTAACAACCTAAGAAGAGTATTTGATGCCTCTGGGCTTGATGGAATTCAGAAGGATGAGGAAGAATTTTATTGAAACCCACCGGATACTGAAAGCCCCGTTTAAAGTAGACATACAGAGGATCCTTCTATTAGTAGGAAAGTAAAGGATTCAAGGGCACAGTGCAAAATAAAGGGATGTGCCCATTAAAACTGAAAAAATAAGGATTTTTTCAGCCAGAGGGTAGTGAATGTGTGGAACTTGTTGCCACAGAGAGCTGTGAAAGTTGTCATTGGGTGTATTTAAGGCAGAGATCAATAGAATATTTGATGGATATAGGGATTATAAGGAGAAGGCAGAAAAATGGGGTTGAAAAAAATCAGCCATGTTTGAATGATGAAGCAGACTCGATGGGTTAAATAGTTTCATTCTTCTCCTATATGGTCTTACCTTTTGAAAATAATGCTTGTCCATGTGCATGCTCGAAGGATAAGTTCAAAATTACTGTTGACTTATTCTCTGATGCATACAACAAAATCTCAATAAGACAAAGGACTTCTGCCAATCCGCCACCTCTGCATCATAACACCCAAAGTTTTAAAGGTCCAAAATAGAACACTGGATAACCTGGATCACTTAGGCATCTTAGGAATCACCTTTCAGCAATGATAAAAGTCACTATTATCTCCACTAATGCAATCTTGAGTCATCTGAGGTTAAAAAAAAAAGTAGAAGACTAACACCTCAAGAAATTCTCCACTAAGCAGTGGAGATCCTCTGCTTGAACTTCAAAGACTTGGACCATCTGCAACAGGTACCATCACACTGTCATTGTAGAATGAGTGACTACCAGTGTCTTATGTTAGCTCAACATCAAGGCTGTAATCAATTAAGATCTGTCATCTGTGGTGGGCACTCCATATTGCCAGCACAAGATTTCTAAAATGGGTACTCTACACAAAGGTGATCTTAAGGGAAGATCATAAGGGAACATGACAGGGGAGATGTTGAGATATTTCCACTAGTGGGAGAATCTCAAATGGGTGTACATGGTTAAAAGATAAGGTTTAGGAGTAATCTAAAACGGAAGGACTTCATAAAATCATAGATGGACATAAACCTCTGGAATTACTTATCCCAGAGGACTATAGAGGTTAATTGAGGAGATTTAAAAAGGTAGTAGACATTTGAATACCAGAACTATAGAAGGCTATGAGGAACTGACACAGAAGAGGAGTTACACACACAAAATTCTGGAGGAACTCAGAGGAGTTAAGGTCTTGGACAGATCAGCCATAATCATTTTAATAGTGAGTCTGGCTTTCAGGGCCAACAGGTGTACTCTACTCCTATTTTCTTGTGTTTGTTAAATGAATAAGATGTGATCTTTTTGCAACATAAACTCTGAGGTAAGTTCGATTGAACGGATGCTGAGAAGATATTTTTCTCTCACATGGAAGAAACTAAAACTAGTGAGCATAGATTCACATTAAGGATCTGTCATTTAAAGCAGATGTGAAAGAACTTGTCCACTTAGATGGACATGAATCTTTGGAATTTTCTACTCCAGGTGCCTCTGTGGACAGAGGCACTGAGTACCTTCAAGCCTGAAATGCACTTATTTCTGGCTTAAAGGTTTCTGGGAATTAAGCAAGAAAAAGGAGTTCATGTCAACATCAACTTATCAAATGATCCAATTGAATGACATAGCAAACTAAAAGGGGAGGGAGGTGTTGTGGTAGTTAATAGGGGTATTCCTATGTCAGTCAGTTTGCCACTCCCACATGGAAGGAGTTCACATACTGTACTGAGCAGCATTATCAATAAAGTTCAGTTGAATAGCCTGCATGCCACCACCCGAGTGTCTCCCTCTGCACTCCCCCTCATATCGACAAAACATGGTGTCGGAAGTGCTTGATCATCGATGAATTCGAAAGGTTGAACAAGTTAGGTCTCTATTCTTTGCAACGTAGAAGATTGAGAGGGGGCTTGATAGAAGTGTTCAAAATTATGAGGGAGATTGATATAGTTGACCTGGATAGGCTTTTTCCATTGAGAGTGGGGGCGATTCAAACAAGAGGACATGAGTTGAGAGTTAAAGGGCAAAAGTGTAGGGGTAATATGAGGGGGAACCTCTTTACTCAGAGAGTAGTGGCTGTGTGGAACGAGCTTCCAGCAGAAGTGGTTGAGGCAGGTTCGATGTTGTCATTTAAAGTTAAATTGGATAGATATATGGACAGGAAAGGTATAGAGGGTTATGGATCAAGTGCAGGTCGGTGGGACTAGGTGAGAGTAGGAGATCGGCACAGACTAGGAGGGCCGAGATGGCCTGTTTCCGTGCTGTATTTGTTATACGGTTATATGGTTATATAATTCAGGCTACAGACCAAAGGAAAACCCCAACAAGAAAAAAAATTGCAGTAAGTCTGTTCTTCTTCACATAAAATATCTATGGGAAGTGTCTAGGGACTAATCAGCCTGGACTGTATGCACTGAGGTTGAGCTGAGACCTCCCCAGGGTTGCTAGGCAACACCTTCAAGCTGCATACAGAGGTGGATACATTGTTATAATCTGTGGGCCACTAGCCTGGGGAAGTGTACAGAGACACAGACAAGGCAGAGAAGTCAGTCAAACTCTCAAGGAGAGAAGCTAGAAGCTTTACAAAAAGAAGGGTGCAGTCAGAAGGGCTACAGAAGAGATGACAATAGAGCTCAAACAAAACAGACAAGCAAAACAAAGAGCAAGTAAAATGTCCAACTGCAGGAGATGCTACAAGTCTCCATTCCACGTCTAAGGGCTCTGACCAGCAAAATAAGTGAAATGCCACCAATACAATTGAGTTGGCCATTAAAAAAGCCAGTGTCACTCAAAAACAGTTCTTCAGGAAGTCAAAGAAGACCATGATTCAGACAAAGAGAGAGCTTTCTTTGGAGAAATAGACAAGACTGGTGTACTGCCACTCAGTTGCAAAATGAGGCAGTGACGTTCAAAATGGACACCGTGACAGGTGTCACAGCCATCCCTGAATGTCTATTCACATAACTGGTGAAGAAACCAAGTATTACACTAAACCCAACAAACAAAGTGCTCATGGGGCCAGGGAAATATAAGCTCAGTATGAAAGGAATGTTTACTACTTCCATCCATAAAAATAAGAAATAGTTAGAAGGGAATGTCTATGTTGTTCAGAAACTCTTCTCACCACTACTGGGACGACATGTGATCAAGAACCTGAACCTCTTGCAAGTTTGGATTCACTAAACAATGTTCAGTGGCAGGAGAAGTAACTGGAATTGTTCACAGACCTGGGAGTTCTTAAAGAATTGTACCTTATCCAACTGAGGCCAGGGGTGATGCCCTACTCTCTGACCGCAGTGAGGCATATACCAGTCTCATTGATGAACAAAGTCAATGCTGAACTTGAGAGAATGGAGGCACTTGACATCATAACTAGAGTGCATGAACCTACTGACTGGTGTGCATGCATTGTTCCTGTTCCCAAACCAGACAGCACAGTGAGGATCTGTGTTGATCTAATAAAACTGAATAATGCAGCAGGTTGGAGAAGTTTATTCTGCCTTCTGGTGAGCACACATCTGCTATGCTGGGTGGAACAAAGTTCTTCACCAAACTGGATGCAAACTCAGGGTTCTGGCAGATCTGTTTAGCTCCAGAGGCACAGAAGCTCACAACCTTTATCACACTATTTGAATGCTATGCCTTCAAGAGACTCCCTTTTGGCATCTCATCATCCGATTTCTTTCAGATGAGGATGAACCATTTGAGGCACAGGAAGGAATAGTTTGTCACATGGATGATATCGTCATCTTCAGAGTGAGAAACATGACAAAAAAGTGGAAGCTGCCTTGGATAAACTGAAACAGGCTGGAGTCAGCATGAACAAAAACTAATCCAAATTTGCAAAGTTGGAGGTGAAGCTCTTGAGCCACCAACTGCCCTCAGAGGGAGTGCAAGAGTTCAGAACATGGAACAACCTACGAATGTGTCAGAGTTCCGCAGTTTCCTTAGCATGGTAAACCAGCTGGGAAAATTCATTTCAGATTTGATGGAGAAAACAAAGCCACTACATGACCTTGTCTCTCAGAGAAATGTTAGAAAAATCTGGGACACACCACAGGAGAGAAGTAATTCTTATCATTTAAAGCATAGCTTATCTCCCTGCCAACACTGGCATTCTTTGATCCAAACTAAAGTCTCTGCAGATGCCTCTTCCTTTGGCCTTAGGGGGGTGCTCATGTAAAACTGCATATTGTACGGAAACAACTGATATATTCATCAAGAGTACTGACTGCTACTGAACAGTGTTTCACCCAAATCGAAAAGCAGATTCTGGCTCTCACGTGGGCTTGGGTACATTTCAGCTGCTATTAGAAAGGAACTATATTCCTACTTGAAACAGACCACAAGACACTTGTCAGCCTCCTCACCTTGAAACACTTGGATGACTTACCTCCATATCTGCAAAGGTTCAAAATGAGGCTTATGCAATACTGTTATGACATTGAACATGTCCCCAGCAAAACTCTCACAACGCCAGTCACTCTGTCGAGGATGCCAAGCAAAAGTGAGTGGACAAAAGTTCACTCCGCCCTCACAGAAGATACCAACTTAGCTTAGATATATGAAAGCTTTTCTGCATCACAGAGTAAACTGGATGATATTTGCACTGAGTTGAAAAAGGACCAAATCTGCAGCAAGGTGAGCATGGATGGCCAGCTGTTCCAAAAGGAGCTCACGAACTCAGACCTTACTGGCTTAAAAGAGATACACTCACCAATCTTGATGGTTTGATGCTAGGAGCTCCAGCCTCATCATTCCTGCTTCTATGCATGCCAAAATAATTAGTCAAATCCACTAAGGACCTCAAGAGATCAAAAAATGTCTCTAAGGGCAAGGCAATCCATGTGGTGGACTGCTCTGAGCACACAGCTGGGAGATTATGTAAAGCAACATGAAACATGCAGAAAACTGCACAAAAATCATGCTGAAACTCTCTAGTTTTAGAGTAAAATTCTCTAAAAGTATTGTTTATTTCTAAATAATCAGTTGTCCTATCTCCATTAGCTTTGCATATTTCTTTAATCTGCTGTTTAGCTACAAAGGTTTTAATTTGATCAGCCAATAATTTACCTGTTTTATCTCCATGAATATAAAATTGACTTTTGTCTTTTAGGAGTTAGGTTTCAATTGGGTAAGTTAAAAGGAGATCATATTTAGTTTTAGTTTCAACACATCATTTATATAAGGCAGGTTCTGGAGCCAAGGCATACTCTTGGTCTAACTGTTTCAGCTGATTAGCTAAATCACTTCTCTCTTTATTAGCTTATTTTCTTGATACTTGTAGTAAAAGAAATAATTTGTCCTCTAATATACACCTTAAAGACATCCCATCTGATAAGACTAGAAGTCTCCTCTAATGTATTCTCCTCAAAAAAAAGTAATTTGGTTCCTACATGTTTCCCCATAACTTACTGAGGAAAGCTGCACTTCTCTAATCTGAAGAAGATGTTGGAAAAGTAAAATATATCCCTAAATCCCTTTGTTCTTATCATTATTAATAAATCAGACAAAAATATAATCTTTAATCACTAATTAGTCTGAAAAGCTAACTTCTCAAATCAAAATGAAACAAATATTAGATTGCGATTTCAATCGGCATTATGTTTCAATAGAATCTCAATTCTAGTCTAATCTTTGAAGAATAAAGACAGAATTGGCATTTATCTACCAATTTCAAACCCTTGGGACATTACAAAGCATTTCACACTCAATGAATAATTCTGAAGAGCACAGACTGTAAGCACACAATATCCTAATAACTGCAACCATATCTACTTCTAGCAGAGTTGACTGTGGGATATATGTTGCCAAGAAAGAAGAACTTCCAACTCTTCTTTGAATAATGCGACAGGATTTTGTACATTCATTTGAATGGATAGATGGGTTTCACTTAAAAATTTTAATCTGAAAATTAAAATTTCCATTTACAAGATAGTTTCCCCACTGCAATATCTACCTAGATTGCATGCTCCTCATTTGCAGTTTAACCCCTCAATATTCTGACACAGAGATAAGGGTACTATTAATTCACAAATTTAGAAAATAACAACTCTACATGTCTATCTATGATAAAAAAAAGAGAATATTGGAGCCATTCAGCATTTTTGTGATTTTCATAAGAAACAGCGTGAGGATGTCTCTGAAGAAGTCCACAAGAAACAAGAACCTAGCGCCAAAGAAACAGGGGCAAGTGGAAGCGGTGAAGGGTCAAAGGTTGATAGATGATGATACCATGGAAACGGGAAAGGGAGAGTTTGTATCACTGAAGTATATTAAGAAACCTCAAACAAAAGCATTGTCCTTGGCAAAAAAAATTGAGATACTTAATTAAAATAAAACCCAACATAACTTTACAGACATCATCAGATTCTAGTTATTGTCCCTGAACAGTGAATTCAATTACTGTGTTACCTACTTGTCTGTCCAGAAGGTGCAGCCACACCGGGAATTGTTTCTGACCCTGAGATCAACAGGTTTTCAGGGATGAGGTGACAAACTTCCACCAGGGGAGGATGAACTGATAATGAGTAAGTGATGGTGCTGCCCTCAATCAATGTCATAAACTTATTTCCTAAAAAAATAAAAGATACATCAATGAGATAAGACCTACTATAAAAAGTATGGTGGCCTACAAAAATTTAGCTTCATAGTGTTTGTTTTAAGCCTCTTACCACCAGCTAACATTACTCACAAATTATGCCTAATAGATTAATTATGTTTGCTAGATTAAAGAGCTTTGTGCATATTGTAAGATTCACATGCACTTTTCCCACATGTATGCCCCTCACAACAGAGATAGATTAAGTATCATGAGCCTCTCGTGTTGAACTGGATTACACTGATCTAGCTGCCTAGAAACTCATCCCCAGTTGATATTGCTAAATACACTGCATGATCAGGTCACATCAGCGGAATGAATTTCTGAGGCAGAGTGCAATGTACTGATGTGTGAGGTAATTAAACATTTTCAAGTGCTTGCATTAGTTTCTAAAGGCATCACTTCTGGAGTTCACCTCCCCATCACTCTTCCATTGCAAACCTTACAACTTAATGGACCCTTAAAAAAGCAAGATTTCACATCTGTGATCTGCCTTTTCCACCTACATTTTGTCAGCTCTAGACTTCATCAAAGCCTTAGCCTGAACACTGGAGCAAAGAGCTGAAGTCCCCAGCTGAGATGAGAGTGACTGCCCTCGACATCAAAGCAGCAAATATACATGTGTAGCATCAAGGTGTCCTGGTAAAATTGGTCTGTGAGCATCAAAGAAAAAACAGTTCTGCAGTCAGACTCATAGCTCAGACAGAAGAAGATGGCTGTGACTGTCAAAAGTATTTGTCACAGCCCTAGCACATCACTGCTGGAGTTGCTCAGGGCAGCATCCTAAGCCCAGCATGATGCACCTATTTCACCTTCTTTCTTTGATGTTTAAAGCAGGGATGATTTCACAACATTTAATTTCATTCAAAACTTCTCAGCAGGTCAAGCATCCCTTGGCATGCATACATGCACCAAGACCTAGGCAGCATTCAAGTGAGAGCTGATAAGAGTTAAGTTGTATTCATGACACAAAAGCAAAAGGTGACAATCATCTTCAACAAGGAAGATCTCTAACAAGGGAGAACTACTTTTGATACTTAACGACATTACCAGCACCAAATCCCCCATATCAACATCTAATAGGCTACCACTAACCACAGATTCTGATGACTTGAGGTGACCCCATTTCCATCCAGGGGGGTCAGTATGGACATGGTGGAGGATTACAAATACCTGGGGATATGAATTAACAATAAACTGGACTGGTCAAAGAACACCGAGGCTGTCTACAAGAAGAGTCAGAGCCGTCTCTATTTCCTGAGGAGACTGAGGTCCTTTAACATCTGCCGGACGATGCTGAGGATGTTCTACGAGTCTGTGGTGGCCAGTGCTATCATGTTTGCTGTTGTGTGCTGGGGCAGCAGGCTGAGGGTAGCAGACACCAACAGAATCAACAAACTCATTCGTAAGGCCAGTGATGTTGTGGGGATGGAACTGGACTCTCTCAGGGTAGTGTCTGAAAAGAGGATGCTGTCTAAGTTGCATGCCATCTTGGTCAATGTCTCCCATCCACTACATAATGTACTGCGTGGGCACAGGAGTACATTCAGCCAGAGACTCATTCCACCGAGATGCAGCACAGAGCGTCATAAGAAGTCATTCCTGCCTGTGGCCATCAAACTTTACAACTCCTCCCTCGGAAGGTCAGACACCCTGAGCCAATAGGCTGGTCCTGGACTTTTCATAATTTACTGGCATAATTTACATATTACTATTTAACTATTTATGGTTCTATTACTATTTATTAATTATGGTGCAACTGTAATGAAAACCAATTTCCCCCGGGATCAATAAAGTATGACTATGACTATGACTATGAGATTCAACTGGACCAGCCACATAAATCCAACAGCAAATCACTTACTGGGTATCCTCCAATCTGTAACTCACTTACTCACACGTCAAAACCTCTTCAAAATCTGCAAAACACAAGCCTGGAACATGATAAAATACTTTCCCATTTGTCTGAATGGGTGCAGCTCCAAAGGATTCCAACAAGCACAATGCCATCCAGGACAAAGTTGCCAATTTGACTGGCATTCTATCAACTACCTCAAGCGCTCATTCCCTCCAGCAACAGCATACGGTAGCTACAGAATTTACATAGCAACTCATTCAAGCTATTTCACCACACCCACAACGAAAAAGGATAAAAGTACTGCGGGGGGGGGGGGGATGAGAAAACCATCACTTGCAGGCTTCACAGTACCAGCGATCCAGGTTCAATTTCCGCTGCTGCCTGAAAGGACTTTGTACATTCTCCCATGACCATGTATAATTCTATTTATGTTCAAGTAAATCTTATCAAGTTGCAAAAGTTATCAATAAGCAAACTTTCTCAATGTATGGTTGAACGACAATTAAACTTAAATTTGAGAAGCTGTTCAGTGAGACCTCCCAATGTCAGTTCTGTCCTTTAAGTAATTAATAACAGAAAAAGTTCCAATTTCTTGCTAGTGCAGCATTTTGCTTGACAACAAAGCAATATGACCCACACTGTTCGACCAAGTTGTAGTCACAGCTTGGAGTCCAATTTCTGTTGTTAAATTGGCATTGAGCCCACTGATATTGGCAATAACACTACAATATAATAACTTATGGAAGTGCTCTGCGACGTTTGCTGTGCTCTTCACTGCACTAAGGCTGAGGCTGTCGGCCGCTCCAGGCTTTGCAGTTGCGGGCTCTGTGATGTTTTGCTCTGCTATGTGATGAACTGAGACTGAGGCTGAGGCTGTGGGCATGCTCTGGACTCACTTTCGTTCTGAATACACTTGCTTGCTTTAATTGTTTGCATGAGTTGCGCTTTATCTCTCTCTACGCAATGGGTGTTGCTTTTTTTAAATGGGTTCTTTTTGGTTTCTTGTTTTGTGGCTGCCTGCAAGGAGAAGAATCTCAAAGTTATATAATGTATACATACTTTGATACTAAATATACTTTGGACTTAAGTTTCCTGTAAGACAGTAATTACCTAAATGTGATTACTGGGGAGATGTATTTTGGTTAAATCAATGTTTGTACATGAAAAGCAGGTTCAAACCAATTCAATTCTTTAAGCTTTAGTCCATTTATGTTAGGGCTGTACAGCCATAAAAATAATATCACAAAGATATTTAAAAGATTAAATACTATAGTCCTGAAGATGGGTCACACCCTGACATGTCGACATCACTCTTTTCCCGAGACGCTGCCTGACCGGCTGAGTTCCTCCAGCATTTTGAGTGTGTTGCTTGGATTTCAGCTTCCCAAGAACCTTCTCCCTAGTGCCTTCACACACTTCATGACCCCTGACAGCCGGAACTTCCACCATATGCTAGTGTCTTCCACAATGAAGACCGATGCAAAAATACTTATTCAGTTCATCGCCATTTGCTGGTCCTCCATTACTACCTCTCCAGCATCATTTTCCAGTGGTCCAATATCCACTCTCGCCTCTCTTTTAGACTTTATGTACCTTTAGAAACTTTTGGTATCCTTTTAATATTATTGGCTAGCTTACTTTCATATTCCAGCTTTACTTTCTTAATGATATTCTTAATGATATTCCGTTAGTAATTGAAAGCTTCTTGGTCCTCTAACCTCCCACTAATTTTTGCTCCATTATAGGCTCTCTCTTTGGATTTGATGTTGGCTTTGACTTCACTTGTTAACCATGAGCTGTAGGACACATTGATTTGGTATTCGCTTTAAGGTAAGCATCTGAATTGTCATTGCTATCAACACTGAAAGTAAACGAAGAAGCAACACACACAAAATGCTAGAGGGACTCAGCAGGTCAGATCTCTCAGTGGGAGAGCATTTTGGAGATAGTGATGACAATTCTATCGCCTTTACCATAGCATTGGAGAGGGGTAGGAACAGACAAGTTAGGAAAGCGTTTAATTGGAGTAAGGGGAAATATGAGGCTATCAGGCAGGAACTTGGAAGCATAAATTGGGAACAGATGTTCTTAGGGAAATGTAAGGAAGAAATGTGGCAAATGTTCAGGGATATTTGCGTGGAGTTCTGCATAGGTTCGTTCCAATGAGACGGAAAGAATGGTAGGAACTGTGGTGTACAAAGGCTGTTGTAAATCTAGTCAAGAAGAAAAGAAGAGCTTACGAAAGGTTCAAAAAACTAGGTAATGATAGAGATCTGGAAGATAATAAGGGAAACAGAAAGGAACTTAAGAAAGAAATTAGGAGAGCCAGAAGGAGCCAATGAGAAGGCCTTGGCGGACAGGATTAAGGAAAACCCCAAGGCATTCTACAAGTATGTGAAGAGCAAGAGGATAAGACGTAAGAGAATAGGACCAATCAAGTGCGACAGTGGAAAAGTGTGTATGGAACCGGAGGACATAGAAGAGGTACTTAATGAGTACTTTGCTTCAGTATTCACTACGGAAAAGGATCTTGGTGATTGTAGGGATGACTTACAGCAGACTGAAAAGCTTGAGCATGTAGATATTAAGAAAGAGGATGTGTCTCTATCTCTGCAGACAGCTCATCTACTGATGTCTACTCTAAGCCTACTGACTCTCACAGCTATCTGGACTATTCCTCTTCTCACCCTGTCTCTTGCAAAAATGCCATCCCCTTCTTGCAATTCCTCCGTCTCCGCCACATCTGCTCTCAGGATGAGGCTTTTCATTCCAGGACAAGGGAGATGTCCTTTTTTAAAGAAAGGGGCTTCCCTTCCTCCACCATCAACTCTGCTCTCAAATGCACCTCCCCCATTTCACGCACATCTGCTCTCACACCATCCTCCCGCCACCCCACTAGGAATAGGGATCCCCTTGTCCTCACCCACCACCCCACCAGCCTCTGGGTCCAACATATTATTCTCCGTAACTTCCGCCACCTTCAATGGGATCCCACCACTAAGCACATCTTTCCCTCCCCCCCCCCCATCGCTTTCCGCAGGGATCGCTCCCTACGCGACTTCCTTGTCCATTCGTCCCCCCCATCCCTCCTCACTGATCTCCCTCCTGGCACTTATCCTTGTAAATGGAACAAGTGCTACACATGCCCTTACACTTCCTCCCTTACCACCATTCAGGGCTCCAGACAGTCCTTCCAGGTGAGGCGACACTTCACCTGTGAGTCGGCTGGGGTGATATACTGCGTCCGGTGCTCTCGATGTGGCCTTCTATATATTGGCGAGACCCGAAGCAGACTGGGAGATCGTTTTACTGAAAATCTACGCTCTGTCCGCCAGAGAAAGCAGGATCTCCCAGTGGCCACACATTTTACCACATCCCATTCTCATTCTGATATGTCTATCCACAGCCTCCTCTACTGTAAAAATGAAGCCACACTCAGGTTGGAGGAATAACACCTTATATTCCATTTGGGTAGCCTCCAACCTGATTGCATGAACAATGACTTCTCTAACTTCCGCTAATGCCCCACCTCCCCCTCGTACCCTATCCATTATTTATTTATATACACACATTCTTTCTCTCCCTCTCCTTTTTCTCCCTCTGTCCCTCTGACTATACCCCTTGCCCATCCTCTGGATTTTACCACCTCTCCCTTTTCCTTCTCCCTGGGCCTCCTGTCCCATGATCCTCTCATATCCCTTTTGCCAATCAGCTGTCCAGCTCTTGGCTCCATCCCTCCCCATCCTGTCTTCTCCTATCATTTTGGATTTCCCCCTCCCCCTCTCAAATCTCTTACTAGCTCTTCCTTCAGTTAGTCCTGACGAAGGGACTCGGCCCGAAACTTTGACTGTACCTCTTCCTAGAGATGCTGCCTGGCCTGCTGCATTCACCAGCAACTTTGATGTGTGTTGCTTGAATTTCCAGCATCTGCAGAATTCCTCGTGTTTGCATAAGATGATGAGAGGTATTGATAGTGTGGATAATCAGAGGCTTTTTCTCAGGGCTGAAATGGCTAGCACGAGAGGGCACAGTTTTAACGTGCTTAGAAGTAGGTATAGAGGAGATGTCGGGGTAAGTTTTTTTTACACAAAGGGTGGTGAGTGCATGGAATGGGCTGCCAGCGATGGTGGTGGAGGCGGATACGATAGAGTCTTTTAAGAGTCTCCTGGACAGGTACATGGAGCTCAGAAAAATAAAGGGCTATGGGTAACCCTAGGTAATTTCTAATGTAAAGACATGTTCGGCACAATTTTGTGGGCCGAAAGGCCTGTATTGTGCTGTAGGTTTTCTATGTTTCGGGCTGAGACCCTTCTTCAGGACTTAAATGAATAACATGGATTTGAAGACATTTCCATTTCAATACCTCAACTAACAGAAACATGTGTTAAAAATTGGATACATTTCAGTAGATCTTTCTGCTTCTGCAAAGCAACATCACTTTAAAATAATCATGAAAAATGCGTATTTTCTGTTCTTCACAATCAACAGGCAGCCAAATGGAGGTCTGCATGTTCCATCAGAAATCTTTTCTCATAGCAGGTCAGTGTCATGGCATATCTCCTTCATTTATAATTCTATTTATGTTCAAGTAAATCTTATCAAGTTGCAAAAGTTATCAATAAGCAAACTTTCTCAATGGTATTTTGGGTAAATCCCTTGGTCAATGTGGGTCTGAATAATCCATTAAGATCATAAAATTCCATTTTTATTCAATTTAGTAATTTTACAGTAAATATAGTGAGCAGCAAAAGTTTAGAAACTACATTCGGCCAAGACTCCACAGTTACAAATGGGAAGAATAATTTGCCTATACTTCCTACTCCCACATCCTAACAATGGCATGTCTGCATATTTGAAGATGAGGTATTTAACAAATTGTTAATAATAATCAGAATGTACTTAGTGATGGAGGAACCAGCTCCCAACAGGAGTCTGGAAGAAAAGATCTAGGAAAGTTGATTGGATCATTCAACTTCACTCTCTGAAAAGAGACTAGTTTAAGAATGCAATAAGTGCACACTACCAGACACTTCTCCTCTCACTGAATGTTTCCTCCTGTGGCTGAATTGAGAACTGGGGCCATTATTTAAAAATAAGGGCTCACTCATTTAAGATAGATATGAAGCAACTTACTTTTCCCCTCTCAGTGTTACAAATATTTGGAGCTCCTCGTTAAGTAGTGGAAGCATGCCTTACAACATATTTATGGCAAAAATACATTGGTTCTTGATAAATAAAGGATAAGTGGTTATCACAATTTGATGGGAATGCAGAGTTGAGATTAGGATCAGTTCAGGTGAGATCAATGAATGACCTACTCCTGCTCCCAAATCACACATTCACATGACATCTTGACATGTTGAACAAATTCATGAAAAGTCTGAGATCACATATTGTCATAACCATTTTTAGCTAACTACAAAGTAAGCAAATAATTAAAATCATATTCTCCAACAAATATTACCACTACTGTCAAGATGAAGCCACACTCAGGTAGGAGGAACAACACCCTATATTCTGTCTGGGTAGCCCCCAACCTGATGGCATGAACATTGACTTCTCTAACTTCCGTTAATGCTGCTCCTCCCCTTTTTACCCCATCCCTTATTTATTTATTGATTTATTTTCTCCCTCTGTCCCTCTCACTATAACTCCTTGTCTGCTCTCCATCCTCTGGGCTCCCCTTCCCCTTTCTTTCTCCCTAGGCTTCCCGTCCCATGATCCTCTCCCTTCTCCAGCCTTGTATCCCTTTTGCCAATCACCTGTCCAGCTCTTTGCTCCATCCCTCCCCCTCCTATCTTCTCCTATCATTTTGGATCTCCCCCTCCCCCTCCCACTTTCAAATCTCTTACTATGTCTTCTTTCAGTTAGTCCTGACGAAGGGTCTCGGCCCGAAACGTCGCCTGTACCTCTTCCTATAGATGCTGCCTGGCCTGCTGCGTTCACCAGCATTTTTTGTGTGTGTTGTTTACCTCTACTAATGCAGGTCCAGTAAATGATAAGACAGGATCCAAACAAGACAGTTCCAATGATCATATAAGTTGCTACGAAATGTTCAGCTTGTTCATATTGATAATCTCAAACTAAAATTTTTAACATTACAAGATAACAATGTTTTTAAGAAACATTTAAGAAATCATGATGACAATGACCAGCTAGACTAATATGCCATTCAAAACTTGTTAAAAGTTGAACAGTTTTCAAATTTAACAATGATTAATTCACTTAATATTTTAATTATTTTAAAATGCTCTTAAGTCAGATGCAATAACTTAAACGAAAACTATTTCACTATAGATTTCCTCATCAATTCAGTGAATGAGTTCGGGAAAGTTCAGCAAGGTCATTGCCAAGTGCAAGTGCTGTTAAATGTAGCAATTCTGATGCACAGCCATAAAATGTCAGCAGGAGCTGGCTGGCAAGTTGGAAATTTCTGTATTCAAAAGAGGTAAATGCCAATAGTCCTACACCAAACTAGTGGTATGTTCCATCATGTTGCAAACCCCTAATATACATAACTTCACTTGTTTGAAGTAGCAAGTGAGAGAGCAACATCTTGCAGAGGGAGAGCCATTTGAAAACTGTAAGTCTCCTCAGGAGTGAGTTTTATTTAAACCAATAAATAAAGGGAGGTATAAACAGAGTCATTGTAGAAGTGAACCAGTGTGAGAGGTTGGGCTTTGGCTCAACGTATCAGCAAGAACAGGCTTGGGCAAATACAAATGGAGGTTCTAAGTCAGTTTCTAGTAAGAATTTTTTCCTCTTTATTAGTCTACTAGTACATACAGTAGCTAGTGCACTGAGAATGGACCCAGAGTTAGGGGTATGTTCTTTGTGTGAGATGTGGGAACACTGGGAGACTTCCAGTCTCCCTGCCAACTGCATCTGCATGAAGTACATCAAGCTGCAGCTCCTTGGAGACCATGTTAAGAAACTGGAACTGCAGCTCGATGAACTTTGATTCATACAGAAGCTACAAGGAGACAGTCACCCTTAAGTTGCAGGAGACAGGTACTGGGGTTGGAAATGATTCAGAAAATGTGTAGCTTAGGTGGTTGATGGTTGGGTTGAGTTGTTCTCCAATCTTGGCAATACACTTGTAAACTTTTCGTCACCATACGAGGAGACATCAATACACTAATGTAGTGGTGTGCCCTTCAAATGCTTGGTCTTTATATACTTATAAATCAGCTGATTGGTTGCCATTTCAGAAACTCGGTTGTGATGTGGAGAGGAAATCTCATTGCTGATTGGTTGTGTGGCAAATTTTGTGCATTGTGGTCTGGAATTTTGCCCACATTGGCTCATAAATAGGATTAAGGTCTACATGATTGTTTACAGAATTATTCAGGGAAAATCATTCTTCTTGGAATTCCTCTGCATGCCAGGAGTTTGCTTGCGCCATGACTTTCACTGATGCCCAGTCGAATTTGTGTCCCTCTTGATTTGATGGGTAGAGACTGGGGAGAGTTGGTCATGTTGTTTTACAGCCATTTGATATTCATGGATCCTTGTGAATACTTTTCTCCCAGTTTGGCATCAAACTGGACATGCAGTTCGATGACCTTGGAAATGATCTTTTAAGGTTCACTAGATTCTGGAATGGTTCCAGAGGACTGGAAAATTGCAAATGTAACTCCAATCATGGTATCGTTCAGAGTACTTGGATAAAATAGGCCAACATCACTATGATTTCCATAAGGGGATATCATGCCTGATAAATCTGTTGGAATTCTCTGAGGAAATAACAGGCACAATAGACAAAGGACAGTCAGTGGACATTGTTTACTTGCATTTTCAGAATGCCTTTGAAAAGGTGCCACACCTGAAGCTGCTTAACGAGTTAAGAGCTCATGGTATTACAGGAAAGATAATAGCATGGACAGAAGATCGACTGACTGGCAGGAGTTAAAAAGTGAAAATAAACGGAGTGTTTTCTGGTTGGTTGCTAGTGACTTGTGGTGTTCCAAGGGGTCTATGTTGGGACCAATCCTTTTTACATTACATGTCAATGATTTGGATGATGAAATTGAGAGCTTTGTTGCAAAGTTTGCAAATGATATGAAGATAGGTGGAGGGGCAGGTAGATTTGAGGAAGTAGAGAGGCTACAGAAAGACATAGATAGATTAGGAAAATGGACAAAGAAATGGCAGATAGAAAATAGTGTCGGGAAGTATGTGTCATGCACTTTGGTAGAAAAAATGCAAGTGTTGACTATTTTTTAAATGGAGAGAAAATACAAAAAACTGAGACACAAAGGACACAAAGGGACTTGTAAGTCCTTGTGCAGGATTCCCTAAAGGTTAACTTGCAGATAGAGTTGGTGGTAAGAAAGGCGAATGCAATGTTAGCATTCATTTCAAGAGGACTAGAATATGAGAACGAGGATATAATGCCAAGGCTTTATATGGCATTGGTCAGACTGCACTTGGAGTATTGTGGGCATTGTTGGGCTCCTTTTCTAAAAGATGTGTTGACATTGGAGTGTGTCCAGAGGAGGTTCACAAGAATGATTCTGGGAATAAAAGGGTTAATATGAAGAGCATTTGATGGCTCTGGGTCTATGCTCACTGGAGTTTAAAAGAATGGGTTTAGAAGAATAGAGAGTATGTTTTCTACAGTGACTGAATCTAGGATCAGAGGGCACAGCATGAGAATAGAGGGACATTCATTTCGGCTAAAGATGAGGAAGAATTTCTTTAGCCAAAGGATGGTGAATCTGTGGAACTTACTGCCACAGATGGCTGTGGAGGCCAGGACATTGGGTATATTTAAAGTGGAAATTGATAGGTTCTTGATGAGTCAGGGCATCAAAGGCTATGGGGAGAAGGCAGGTGGATTCGGAAGAGCAGACTCAATGGGTTAAGTGGCTTATGGACTTAAAAGTAGTAGGTTATGTAATAATACATTTTGTATCTTTCTCTTTAATGTATAATCAAAGTAATTTAATATGTGCAGTTAATAAACAAGTAGTCACTGTACGTGGTCTCTGTCTCTGATCCAGCCAGAGGCCAACATCTGCAAGGTTCTTAATTTTTTTTTATCTCCAGTCACAGCTACATTGGGAAGCACTTGTTCAGTGTCAGTTATGAAACATTCATTGTTAGCTGCTTAAAATTATTCAATATTCAAGTCAACAGGTGTGGAATTAACAATCCTATGGAAGACACGAGGGAAAAAAAAGTGTAAAACATTGGCAATATAGGAAAGAAGGCTTTGTATATCTAAGATCATCAATTAAAATATATAGAGATGAAATAAAACTAACATTCACAAAAACTCAAATGCAAGCAACAAACTTTTCACTTAAAACATACTTCAATTGTCCACCTCTGCAGCTCTGGGTATATTTCATAATCCAAAAATGAAGGTATTTTGATTCTTTCAAATTTATTGCAATAGGTTATTATATTAACATTTCGTTCCAAATCCACATAACCCACCATCTGAGCAATCTTGTACATTGTTTACTAATTCAATACATACATTCAGTATGCATTGATACTGAACAAGCTACAGCAGCAGAAGACCACGAACATACCGTAACATGTGGTCATTTCAGTTACTGTTGCCTTCCTGTCAGCTTGAACCAGTCTGACCATTCTCCTCTCACCTCTCATTAATAAACATTTTCACCTGCAGAATTCCAGTAAGATGGCAGTGAACTTAGATGCAGCTCCCTCTCCAGGGTCAAGCAAAGACGTTTTTGTCTTTTTTAAATACCTTTTTTATAATCGCAAGACAACACCGGACATTAAGACCTTCAAGTACTGTAGGTCTACCCCATCAGCGAGTTGCTTGTTGGCAGAGGAGCTGGACTTGTTGTCGTCTGCCACAAAGGCATTGGAGTCAGTGCGCAAAGGCAGTGAGTGTGCAGCCTCACTGTGAGTGATTGGCTTGGACTTCCTTCTTGCAATTGCAAGACCCTGTTGGACATTGGTAATGTAAAATACTACAAGTCCGGTTCACTTATTTCTTGGAAAGACCAAAGGCAGAGGGAGTTGCGTGGCCTCGGTTGATGCAGCGGTCCAAGGGGGGGCCATGCCAAAGGTGGTGTGGCACAACATCCATGCTGGATTGGGGGCTGGCCCTTGGCACCTACTGTCAGTGCTGCCCTCAAGTGGTCACTCAGTGGAAGACAAGCTGGATTGCATGCATTGATGCATACATTCATCAGCGCTTTGCTAAGAACGGACAACACCCATACAGCATCAATTCACAGGACACATCTCTCAGGGACTTGAGACATATATATATATTTTGTGTAACCAGATGTTTACAGCTATCTGATATATGTGATATGTGCCTTGTACCGTGCATGTCTGTTGGTACTGTGTTTTTCACCTTGATCCCAAAGGAACACTGTTTCATTTGCTGTATACCACCCCATTTGCTGCCAAAAATTATTCCACTGTCAAAGTCACTTAGATCACATTTCTGCTCCATTCTAATTTTTGGTCTGAACAACAACTGATCCTCTTACCAATGTCTGCGTGCTTTTCTGCATTGAGTTTCTGTCACATGATAGGCTGATTAGATATTTGCATTAACAAGCAGGGGTACATATTAAAGTAGCCACCTAGTGCATATGTGGAAGAATGTTCAGTGTTTTCATATTTCAAATGTGCAATTTCACCAAGTAATACTGTATTCAAACTTCCTTTTGATTACAAGAGTTCAAATTAGAGAGTGGTTCATTAGGAAAGGTACAAACAAATAACTGAAATCTAAGACTTCATTGCTTATGCTTCATAGGCAAGAAAGAGAGCAACTTTAATCTCCTTTGCAAATTAAAAGTTGCAAGTAGATTCATAACTTTAAACTGGAACAATCGCTACACAAAGATGTGCTGAAATTCAAAAGAGAGAAATAAAAATCAAAAGTATAAAGTAGTCAAGGAGGAATATTCAGTCTGAGAAAGTTTCAGTCATAATTTAGCTGTGCTGAGATTCAGTGATAATACTGCCACCCACTGGAAAAGCACAGTTTCATATCTTGGCAAGGAAAAGGAAACACAAGGAAAAGGAATTTCCTCCATTGGTAAGATTTAACATTAAATTGAATATTTGGATGATGTGCAGCACCCATTTTATTGTCAAAAAATGGGAAACTGAGTCGTTATCTTCCTACATTCTGATAGTAAATGATGTTTTCGTGTGCAAGGGCAGAAGGAGATCTTCCACATTTCTATCATCTTTACCTGTACCAAATTATTAGATGGATTTAAGCTGAATGAACTTAATGACCTAAATGGCATTATACTTCATACAGAGACTTCTGGAATAAATTACACCTAATTTTCTAGAGTGAAATGGAACAAATTGATGAGACCATCAAAGCAATGCCAACAGAAACCCCACAAAATAGTGCAAATATTCCACTGCAAATTTTACCTTTTATCTTACAATGATAAAAGCTCTAAAAGTGGAAATAAAACTTTAGGTACATTAAAAATTTTAATAGAGTATTGAACTAATTCAATGATCATGGCTGATCCTGTGCCTCAAGATAATACACCCCAACCAACCCTCACTCCTATCACACTTTGTAATACTCATTGGCGAAGCATCTACAACCAAAAGCATACAAGAATTTTCCCCTCTCTTCAGTCCAAAGTGCCCATACCCTGTGTCGAGACTACAACCTCAACTTTGAGATTTTGCAGCTTGAGAAAACAGTCTCTCAGTATTTACACTAATCACTATTCTCAGAAGTAATGGATATGGCTCAGTCCATCACAGGTAAAGCCCACCACACCATTGAGCACATCTACATGAAGCATTATCGGAGGAAAGCAGCATCCATCACCAGTGTCCCACACCACCCAGAACATGCTCTCTTCTCACTGCTGCCATCAGGAAGGTGGTACAGGAGCATCAGGTCTCACACCACCAGGTTCGGAAACAGTTATTACTCCTCAACCTTCAGACTTTTGAACCAAGAGGGGACAACTTCAATCAACACTTTAATGATTGAAATGTTCCCACAACCAAGGGACTCACTTTCAAGGACTCTTTATGTGATAATCATAATAATAAATGAATACGCAATAAATATAACTTCTTTCTTTGCACAGATTGCCTCAACTTGGGCTTTCAGTCTTTCATTGACTCAATTATAATTATTATTCTATTATGGATTTATTGAGCATGCAAAAAAATTAATCTCTGGGCTGTACGTGGTGATATATACATACCTTGATATTAACTTTACTTTGAACTTTGAATCTGGTATGTACAGTTCTTATGCACCTTAATTATAATTTACAATGGTCTCATAGATGTATCTAACACATTCCGGACAAGTTCCTATTACTGCTGACATTTAAGCAATTGTTTTTAAATGGAGGTATTCATCACATGCAGACTGATTCAATACAACTATTATGTAATAAGTCACTATTGAAAAGGCTAATGAATTAACACACAATATAATTAATGGTTAGTATTTCCTATTCTCAATTGATTACATTTTTCACATAGTTTTAAGAATTTTACTTCTTTGTAAACCATTCACTCAAACATGATGGAATGAATCTGAATGAGAATCAGGTTTATTATCACTGACAAATTTTGTATAATATATTGTTTTGTGACAGTACAGTGCAAGACAAAAAAATTACAAGATTACAGAGACAAGCAAGGTCATGTTCATGGAACAGTCAGAAATCTGATGGCAGAGGTGAAGCTGTCCTAAAACATTGAATATAGGCCTTCAGGCTCTTGCACTTCTCCCTGATGGTAGCAATGAGATGAGGGCATGTCACAGGTTCTGACAGTCCTTAATGATAGAAACAGAAACATAGAAAACCTACAGCACAATACAGGCCCATCGGCCTACAAAGTCGTGCCGAACATCTCCCTACTTTAGATATTACTAGGCTTACCCATAGTCCTCTATTTTTCTAAGCTCCATGTACCTATCCAAAAGACCATATCGTATCCGCCTCCACCACCGTTGCCGGCAGCCCATTCCACACACTCACCACTACGTAAAAAACTTACCCGACATCTCCTCTGTACCTACTCCCCAGCACCTTAAACCTGTGTCCTCTTGTGGCAACCATTTCAGCCCTGGGAAAAAGCCTCTGACTATCCACACGATCAATGCCTCTCATCATCTTATACACCTCTACCAGGTCAGCTCTCATCCTCCTCCGCTCCAAGGAGAAAAGGCAGAGTTCACTCAACCTGTTTTCATAAGGCATGCTCCCCAATCCAGGCAACATCCTTGTAAATCTCCTCTGCACCCTTTCTATGGCTTCCACATCTTTCCTGTAGTGAGGCAACCAGAACTGAGCACAGTAATCCAAGTGGGGTCTGACCAGGGTCCTATATAGCTTCAACATTACCTCTCGGCTCCTAAACTCAATTCTACAATTGATGAAGGCCAATACACCGTATGCCTTCTTAACCACAGAGTCAACTTGCGCAGCTGCTTTGAGCGTCCTATGGACTCGGACCCCAAGATCCCACCTCCTTGAGGCACTGCCTTTTAAGATGTCAATGGCGAGGAAACTTCATGTCCTAATTCTTTTCTCAACTCTCTGCATTTGGCAACATATAAACTCTAAATATAGAAATTAAATTTATAGTTTGGTGTACAAAAGTGTTCCAAGCAAATAGTTTACGATACAGACCCTGTATATTGACAATATTGAACTACATATTGAACTGTATATTGAACTACATTGCATAATAAAATAAATACATTAATGTATTAATGTATTAATTTTGCAACTGCAGTGTCAAACTAGGCCCAAAGGGAGCTGAAGTCAAAGAAGATAGCAAATCAAAGTTTCGGTCATCTCTGATGCGCACTCAATTAAATTGTGCCTCCAACTTCACTATAACATGGCATTTGGTGAATGCAGAAACCAGCTATCATGTTTGAACAGTCAACATTTTAGATCAAGACTCAACGTCACCAGTTCACAAAATGCTGGAGTAATTCAGCTGGTCAGGCAGCATGTACAGAAAGAAATGGACCGTTGACATTTCAGGTCAAGACCCTTCATCTGGACTGCTGTGTTCAGATAAAGGGTCTCAAACAGAAAAGCAATAAATAGCAAATACAGGAAATTAGAAATAAGAACAAAATGCTAGAAATATTCATCATGTTGAGACACATCTGTGCCCAAATAAACAGAGTTATAAGTTCGCAAACACGAGGAATTCTGCAGATGCTGGAAATTCAAGCAACACACATCAAAGTTGCTGGTGAATGCAGCAGGCCAGGCAGCATCTCTAAGAAGAGGTACAGTCGACTTTTCAGGCTGAGACCCTTCGTCCAGATGGGGTACAAGGGGGAGGTAGGGCATTAGCAGGCCCTTCTTCCTGGGCCTCCTGTCCCATGATCCTCTCATATCCCTTTTGCCAATCAGCGGTCCAGCTCTTGGCTCCATCCCTCCCCCTCCTGTCTTCTCCTATCATTTTGAATCTCTCCCTCTCCCTCCCACTTTCAAATCTCTTACTAGCTCTTCCTTCAGTTAGTCCTGACGAAGGGTCTCGGCCCGAAACTTTGACTGTACCTCTTCCTAGAGATGCTGCCTGGCCTGCTGCGTTCACCAGCAACTTTTGGTGGTCCCTCCACCACGGCCCTCTGACTTCTGCAGGCAAGCCAATTCTGAATCCACCTGGCCAAACTTCCCTGGATCCCATGCCTTCTGACTTTCTGAATAAGCCTACCATGTAGAACCCTGTCAAATGCCTTACCAAAATCCACATAGATCACATCCACTGCACTATCCTCATCTATATGCCTGGTCACCTCCTCAAAGAACTCTATCAGGCTTGTTAGACACGATCTGCCCTTCACAAAGCCATGCTGACTGTCCCTGATCAGATCATGATTCTCTAAATGCCTAGAGATCCTATCTCTAAGAATCTTTTCCAATAGCTTTCCCACCACAGATGTAAGGCTCACTGGTCTATAATTACCCGGACTATCCCTACTACCTTTATTGAACAAGGAGACAACATTCGCCTCCCTCCAATCCTCCGGTATCATTCCCGTGGACAACGAGGACATAAAGATCCGAGCCAGAGGCTCAGCAATCTCTTCCCTCGCCTCGTGGAGCAGCCTGGGGAATATTCCGTCAGGCCCCGGGGACTTATCCGTCCTAACATATTTTAACATCTCCAACACCTCCTCTCCCTTAATATCAACATGCTCCAGAACATTAACCTCACTCATATTGTCCTCATCGTCATCAAGTTCCCTCTCATTGGTGAATACCAAAGGGAAGTATTCATTGAGGACCTCGCTTACTTCCACAGCCTCCAGGAACATATGTCCACCTTTATCTCTAATCGGTCCTACCTTCACTCCTGTTATCCTTTTTTTCTTCACATAATTGAAGAATGCCTTGGGGTTTTCCTTTACCCTACTCGCCAAGGCCTTCTCATGCCCCCTTCTTGCTCTTCTCAGCCCCTTCTTAAGCTCCTTTCTTGCTTCCCTATATTCCTCAATAGACCCACCTGATCCTTGCTTCCTAAACCTCATGTACGCTGCCTTCTTCCACCTGACTAGATTTTCCACCTCACTTGTCACCCATGGTTCCTTCACCCTACTATTCTTTATCTTCCTCACCGGGACAAATTTATCCCTAACATCCTGCAAGAGATCTCTAAACATCGACCACATGTCCATAGTACATTTCCCTGCAGAAACATCATCCCAATTCACACCCGCAAGTTCTAGCCTTATAGCCTCATAATTTACCCTTCCCCAATTAAAAATGTTCCTGTTCTCTCTGATTCTATCCTTTTCTATGATAGTGCTAAAGGCCAGGGAGCGGTGGTCACTGTCCCCCAGATGCTCACCCACTGAGAGATCTGTGACCTGACCTTACCTAGTACTAGATCTAGTATGGCATTCCCCCTAGTCGGCCTGTCCACATACTGTGACAGGAATCCATCCTGAACACACTTAACAAACTCTGCCCCATCTAAACCCTTGGAACTAATCAGGTGCCAACCAATATTAGGGAAGTTAGAGTCACCCATGATAACAATAACTCTAAGCAAACATCTCCAAACTGGGGCTTAACATCTCCCTTTGCAACTGGATCCATGACTTCCCTACCAATAGACTCCAATCAGTCAGGACAGATAGCAACACTGGTGCTCAACGAGGCTGTGTCCTCAGCCCCCTACTGCACTCCATATACACTCATGACTGCACGGCCAGATTTGTCGATGATAGCAACATATTGGACCATTTCACAAATGTAGCCCGCAGTAAGCCTCAGGCTTGCTCAGTTCACTTTCGTCTAGGGGGAGCAGCCTTCGGCCCCGCCAAACTGGGTAATCAAGTTTGTGCTAATGCAGTGTGATGTACCCCACCCCGCCAAATCACAGACAATACACCATATGCGATTAAATGATTACACTTTATAGATCTTACTGGAACTATGTAATAGAGATACAATATAAAAGGAAAATAAAAGGCGCCAAACTTATCAAAGTTCAACCACTTTGTGCACAACCGTTGGAGCGCAATTAATGGAGTCTTCTTTCCACCATTCGATCCCCTCTGACCTTGTTGATCCACCGCCTGGGACCAACCACGGTAGTTGACCAGATGCTTCACACAAGTCTGTCCTCGTCTCCCCTCCTCACCGAAGACCCTGGACCTCGGACTCCCGCTCGGGGTCCGTTCCGTCACCCAGTTTACAGCATCGCGTCTCCTCTCTCTGTGCCCATCACGCCTTCTGCCCAAAGCCCGCAAAAACAATAGCTTACAGACACACAAGAAAGAATAACATCTATCGCAATTGGTTAGCAAATGAAAACAATTCTCATTATCAGTAATTATAACCCAAACAAGCTGCTAGAGAGAGAACCACTGTCTCGGCAGTTAACATCACATAGAAGCCATTTTATTTTTAACATAACAGAGGAAACCCCTTACACAAATAGTGAAAAGGCTGAGTACAGGAAAAGAACTGAGATGCTTCAAGACATGGTGTCATGACAACAACCGTTCTCTCAATGTGAGCAAAACAAAAAAGCTGGCTGTTGGCTTCGGGAAGAAGGTTGGTGCACATGCTCCTGTCTATTTCCACTGTGCTGAGGTCAAGAGGATTGAGAGCTTCAAATTCCTTAGAGTAAACATCATCAATAGCCTGCCCTAGTCCAACCAAGTTGATGCCATGGCCAAGAAAGCTCATCAGCATCTCTGCTTCCTCAGAAGGCCAAAGAAATTTTGCAAGTCCTCTTTAATCCTGCCATTTATTAATCAATAATAGAAAGCACCCTTTCCAGATGAATCACACCTTAGTACAGCAACTGCTCTGCACATAACTGCAAGAAACTGCAAAGTTGTGGACATAGCTCACCATACCATAATGAAACCCCTCCACCCCTAATATGGACTCTACACTTCTCACTGCTTCAGTAAAGCAACCAGCACAATCAAAGACCCCACCTGTCCCGATTATTCTCTCTTCTCCCCCAATCATCAGGAAGGAGATAGAAAAGTTTGAAAGCACGTACCATCAAGCTCAACGACAAACTATCACACTGTTTAAAGACTATTCAATGGTACCTTAGCATAAGATTGACTTTTAATCCGTCTACTTGCTCTGCACTCTGTGTACTGTAGCTGTTATAATTTATTTTGCATTCTATTATTGTTTTACCTAAAAGTACCACTGCAATGAATTTATCAATATGAATAGTATAAGTGAGAGTTTCTCACTTTACCTCAGTACATACAGCAAAAATAAACCAATGTAGTTTCATTATATAGAGACTGGCACACGTGCAGAATCTCAGAGATTTTACTGCATGAAGAGAAGACAATAAATGCAGAGAAAATAATAGCAGACACTGGCAAAAAACCTTCTCTCTCTGAAAGTGTTTCACATTTTTTTTTCCTGATAGGAAAAGCAGTACAACTAGTCTGAGTCCGTTGAATTTGAAATCACTTGACTGAGGTATTAATGCAATGACTTAACATGTAGGAATTTTGGCTAAGTGCTTTCTGTTGTGCACCAATTAAGGCAATTCTAAGTAAAATATAAGTAGATGATATTGTTTGGTAACTTCTCCAAAAGGTGCACTGGAGTATCTGTCAGGTGTTGCTATATTGTCCTAGTATTGTCAGGTTCCTGAAGGTCAAGTCTTATTCAGCTGGCTCTAAATAAATACACCATTTATAAAATTTTGTATGATGTCCTCACAGTCAGGTTTTAATTTTAAACAAATTGCACTTCCTCATCCAATTTGAACATAAGGCTCCAGAACCCTTTTTTTTAATAAAACAAGGAAATGGTCATGTCTGAAGATGCACATGAACTACAACATTGAAGTCAATAAGCTTGTTATGTTTTCAATGCACTTTGCAGAGGTAATTTCAGTGATGGCCTCTCAAGGACCAGCAAGTATGAAGGCAAAAGACTGGAAGCAGAGTAATAGTAGGTTGGGTACCCCCTGTACATGTCAATTAACAATGTGCATAATACCCTCGCTGAATGTTCAGTTTAATGATCCTGGCAGGTGGAAAACATTACCCGTTTCTTACCTCTGACTGCACACCTATCTGTTAGAGGCAATTATTATCTTTAAAGCCATTTAAAATTAGTAATTTGCTTTTAAACTAGCAAAAATACTAACTTCAGATGAAGATTTGGTTAAAGCTCAATAGAATACTGAATGTTCATAGTCCTCTGTTGTTATCTTAGGAGCCTGATGCAGATAGTGAAGAGTAGGAAGCCCCAGAGCAAACTTCTTATTAGGGAGTAGAATAATGGAGTGTATTAGTGTCAGGAACACTGCATCCAGGGTAGAAAGCCAAGAGGGCTCTGAAGCATGGATGATGTCCCAAAAGGTTTCCAATGCAAAAATCATCCACCTGAAAAGTTAACTCTTGAGATCCTTCCACAATCTAACACTGAGGATCTTGTACGTACTGAAGCAACAAAATTCCATTGCCCACTCTTCTCATACGGCTTTGTACTATTCAATGGAGTAGAAAAAAATGAGCTGTGGTCTGTTGTTATCTTTGCATAACTGAGTCATGCTTCCAACATCTGCAGTTGGTAACTTCAAAGAGAGAGTGGATGAGGTGTCATGGGATGTGAAGAGGAAGAATGGGTATTACCCATCTTAATGATTTCTGATCCAATCTTGATCATGGCCTACAAAAAGGCCACATTATTAAAGGTGACTACTTTATCCTTTAATGCAGTAAGGTGATGCAACTATGTCTATACCCTATTTGCTTCCTGCTGCTGGTGATTCAACATTCTCTGCAAGGCAGAGGGAAGTATGTTATGAGTGTTCGAGTAATATCATTGTTGAATAGATAACAGCTACAATGCACCCCCCACCCAAAAATCACAGACAAGCTTTGAAACATGGCAAGCTGATCCGATATTATCTCCTCACATAATACTGCATCTCCAGCCGATGTTTAAGAGCCATTGGATGCTGCAGTCATCTTCTGCCAACAATGCAAGCACAGTCTACATCAAGTCAAACCTACATTTGGGTTAAATCTAACTTCTTCTCTATTCATGTTTTCCCGCACTGTGCAGACTGTTACTCTAATGACTTAGAACATTCAAGATCTCATTGCATTGCAAGTTCAAATATTTTTGTTCAGTCACTGCTACATGCAGGATGGAATAATTTAACAAAGTAATAAAAGCTAATGGAAAAACAAAAATTATGAATACATGAGTTTACTTAACATGTAGAAAGTTCAGCTTAAGCACACAAATTTACGCAAGTATAAATAGATCCTAAACTGACAGTCTTCAAATACTCAGTTAACATGTAATAGTGCTTGAATATTCACACAGCATGATAATGATATTGCACATCTTGGTTGGCCAGTGACTGAGGAACTAACCCATGTACCACCAAGCTCAATGACAACTTCTACACTGCTGTTCTAACATTATTAAGCGGTTCCCTGGTATGATAAGATGGACTCTTGACCTGCAACATATCTTGGTATGATCTTGCACTTTATTGTCCACCTGCACTGCACTTTCTCTGCAGCTGCATTCTGTACTTTGTTATCATTTTACATTGTTCTAACATAACGCACTGTGTAATGATTTGCTCTGTATGAGCAGTATACAAGACACATTTTTCACTGTCTAGGTACATGAGACAACAATAAACTAATTCCATTCCCAACTCAGACAATTCAATCTACAAAAGTGTTCAATGCTTGATAATGATATACTTTGTTCACAGTTGAAAACATTCCACTTGTCAGCATATGACTAAATGTGCACCTTTTTTTTTTAAACTTTAAAGACTAAAATCAAGGTGAAATTGACTAAATCTCCATTAGGTTATCATTGCAATAATCAGGCTTCCTAACACCAACAGCCAAGACCAACTGTCCTCAATGCAATGCACATCAGTGTCACAATTCTGGTTACATCCACTTATATGGCCGGGTACATCACTAACGTGATCTTTAAGTTCAGCAATGATATAACTGTATCAGCGAGGTAAATAGCAATGAGACAAGAGTAAAGGTTAGTGATCGATAACATTCTGTCATCGTGTCAGAACAACCTAGCCCTTAACATCAACAAGACAAAAAGAGACGAAAAGCGGAGACAAAACAGCTTAAATTTCCCTGGCATCCTATCACCAGCCACCTTATCTGCTCTCTTCACACTGATGCAATGATCAAAAAAACACTAATTTTCTTAAGCCTCTAAGAAGATTCAGCAGATTCATTAAAGGCAATACAGAAAACAATCTGATAGGTTGAACCTCAGCCTGATGAAACAACCGAACTTGTAGAGAGTGGTAAACACAGCCCAATCCATTGCAAGCTCATGACTTCCTTCCATCTAAACCAATTTCATTCACAGTTTGTTGCTTTAGGAAGAGTGCCACTCTGGACATTCATTTTTCTCACTTCTGTCTTCTGCAAGAAGATACAGAAACTTCAAGACCCAGACCTCCAGAATGAAGAACAGTTTCAGATTCATATTCATTAATTTATCACACATGGACCAAGGCATACAGTTAAATATGTCATTTGGCAGCCCACAAGTGTCACCACACATTGCAGAGCTAACATAGTATGTCCACAATGATAATACTGGGTTTCTTCCCCATTATTTTCAGACACAGAAGCAAGATCATTGGGTAGACTTCAGGCCAGACTGAAGCAATGGGGAACGTGACTTCAATCACCCCAAAAAAGAATGGGGTAACCTGCTTCAATGACTACCATCCAGTAGCACTTACATCTTCTATGATGAAGTGCTTTGAGAGGTTGGTCAGGAAGCATATCAACTCCTACCTGAGGAATGACCTGGATCCACTCCAATTTGCCTACCATCACAACAGGTCATCAGCAGATGTAATTTCATTGACCCTTCACTCAACTCTGGAACACCTGGACAATGAGCATGCAGACATCAGGGTGCACTTCATCGACTACAGCTCTGCATTCAACACTGGCATCCCCTTGAAACTAATTAACTTCCAGTAAGATGGCAGTACATTTGGATGCAGCAGCCTCTCGGGGTCCAACTTTGTTAAATGTATTTTTTTTTATGATCCTAAGACTATACTAGAATACTAGAGCCTCAGGTATAGCAGACCTACCACATCAGTGAGTTGCTCATTGATCAGAGTAGCTGGCTGACGGGTTGGAAGAGGAGCAGGAGCCAGCAGATGGGTGGGAGGAGCTGAACTGAGTTCAGAGGAGCTGACCTAGGTGCAGACCGTGTTGCTGCCTGCTACTTGAAGGCATCATAATTGGTCCACAAAGGCAGCATGCCATGTAACTGTCTTGGACATTTCCCTTGCGATCACAAGATCCTGTTGGACATTGATAATACAAAATGCCACAGGCCTGTTTCCCTTGTTTGGCGGCGAGAGAGTTGCTTAGCCTCAATTGTAGCGAGGACTAGGCCTCAAGCCGCGGGCTTGCCTGCTGCTGCAGTCCAGTTAAGGAGATACTGGAGGGATTGTAGCTTGGCGTCCATGTTTAGCTGGGAGCTGGCCTCTCCCATCGGTGATGCCCTCCAGTGTTCAATCGGTGGAATGACAGGTTGGATTGCCAGGAACTATACCATCAATTTGCAGGGCACATCGTTCAGGGTCTCGGGCTATGCATGGGTGTTTTTGCATGACTACGATTTTATTTGCTCACTATTTTGAATGTGCTGTGTATGCTTTGCACCCTGGCCCAGAGGAACGCTGTTTCATTCAGCCACATCCATGTACATGTAATGCACTGGTTCAGATTTCACCTGCTATTCTGTTGGCAACTTCATTTAGTACCTTTCTATTAAAACAGTGTGTCCTACTGGTAGAATGTTTTGGTTCCGGCTAAAGGGGCCCATGATGTTCAACCTTGGAATGTTGTGTCAGCCAATTAGGATGGTGGGATTGGGAGAAGGTTCCAGAGTGCTGGGCTTTTGGCCTTTGTGGTTTTTTGGCAGGAGATGCACAGAAGAGAAGATCAGGAGAGACAGCCATAGGATTCGATCTCACAGGAAGATATAATCTCAAGGAGTGCTTCACGAGATGAAGGAGTCCAAGATGGGAAGCTCTACCGGTGATTGTTGATGAGAATTCAGCACCATGAGTAACAGTTATACCCAGCTTTTGGAAGACACAAGGTTCAATGGTTATGTGCACATTTTAGACAGGTTTAACTATAAATGGATTCTTTTATTTATTTTTCTTTCTTTTCTTTCTCGTTAACTATTTGAAAAAACTGAAATTAGTAAATATACTTTCTTTATAATTTTATGCAGGTTATGATCTGTTATTTCTTGCTGACCGATAATTGTGTATTTACACAGCATTCACTCAATTGAGGTTCCGTTAATCAGAACATCTCAATTTTTCTGTTTGGTTGAACCCCAAATCATACCAATCGTAGACGTATATTGTTTGTGAAAGGTGGCCTCCTCTCCGCTGAGTCACATGGCCATTAGCGGAGGTAGCTATCAAGCAAAGTTTGCGTACAAGCTCAGTGAGGGGATTACATATGGTTAAATGATAATTAAACTTGATTTCATTTCATTTGAATCTGCAAGACCTGGGCCTCAATACCTCCACATGCAACTGGATCCTCAATTTCCTCGCTTGAAGATCCAAGTCAGTACAGATTGGCCACATCTCCTCCACAATCACTATCAACACAAGTGCACAAGGCTGTATGCTTAGCCCCTTGCTCTACTCACCTCATATGTATAACTAAGTACAGCTCCAATGCCATACTTAAATTTGCTGATCACATCATAGTTGTTGATTGAATCAAAAGTAGTGACGAATAGGCACACAGGAGAAAGATTAAAAATCTTGTTGAATGGTGGCTCAATAACAATCTTTCATTCAACATCAGCAAACCAGACAGCCAATTATCAACTACAGGAAGAAGCAGCCGAGGTCCACAGGACAGCCCTCACTGGGGATCAGAGGTGGAGAAGGTCAGTAACTTTAAATTCCTTGACAATACCATATTAGAGGACCAGCTCATCAATGCCATCACAAAGAAGGCAAAACAACACCTCTACTTTTTCAGAAGTCTGTGCAGATTCAGCGTGTCATCTAAAACTTGTATGAACTTCTGTAGATACACAGTGGAGAGTATCCTAATTGGTTGCATCACAGCCTAGTATGGAGACATTAATGTCCAAGAACAACAAAGTCTACAAAAAGTGGTGAATCCAACCCAGTTCCTCACATGCAAAGTACGCCTCACCATTGAGCACATTTACAAGAAGCACTGCTATAGGAAAGCAGCCTCCATCATTAAAGATGCCTGCCATCCATTGACTGCTTTCTTCTCATTACTATGATCGGGCAGTGTGATTGTACTGGGTTCACTTTCCACAAAGCCCCAAGTTTGAATGGAGATTTCTAAGCCCAATCTGATAATAGGTATCTGTGGGTAACTTCACCATAAAAGGCAGTTATACTGTATCAACCTACTCTTCAAAGACAAGTTTACTTCCCTGTCTGGTCTCTGTGGCGAAGTCTAGCCACCAATACCCACTATTTGAATGGTGAGGTCACTCTACCTTCCAAAGAGGAGATACTTACTGCTAACAAAGTAGTTTAAAAGCAGCACAATTTATTTTTAAATGATACATGTTTTAACTTGGACAAATAGTTCTTCACACACATTTAACACTCAGAAATTTTGAATTATAAAAGAATCATAATCAGGTTTATTATCACCGGTATGTGTCATGAAATTTGTTAACTTAGCAACAGCTGTACAATGCAAACCATAATACAGGAGAAAAAAATAAAAATAATGATAAATAAATATAATCAATTACAGTATATGTACAAAAAAAGGTTTCCAAAATACAAAAGATTTATACACTACAAAAGAATTCCAAACACTACAAAGTGCCAAGGTAGCATGATGGTTAGTATGACGCTCTTACACCTCAGGGCATCGGAGTTCAAAGTTTAATTCTGAAGCTGTCTGTAAGAAGTTTGTATGTCCTTCCTGTGAGTGCATGGGTTTCCTCCAGGTGTTCCAGTTTTCTCTCACAGTCCAAAGACGTACCGGTTAGTTGATTAATTGGTTATTGTAAATTGTTCTGTGATGAGGCTAGGGTTAATAAGTGGGTTGCAGGCCAATGTGGCTCGTTGAGCCACGAAGGCCTGTTCCATGCTATATCTCTAAATAAATAAAATAAAATAAAAGGACATACTAAAATTGCAAACGAACAAGACATCTGTCACAGAAAGCAAAGGTTGAGAAATGAATTCTAGTGCTTCTTTCTATCACCCCATCTTTCTGTTAATCTCCTTGTCATCTCTAACAATCCCCAAAGCTTTCTAAAATTTACAATGTTTTGCTACTGGTTGACATTATCTGGCACGTGATGTTTTTCAGATACCTTTGCTCGGGCAAGGTAATTCACACAGATGGTCTAAAATCTTCTAGGGACAGAGATCTCCAGCACCCAAAAATAATGCTGTGAGGGCTGACTCTTTGAGTGCACAAATATCCCAACTATTGATTGACCAGCTATAACTGTGACCATTTTTAATGTGCTAAATTACAGAATCAGTCTGGTCTGCAAACTTTCTTGAACTCAATCACAATGGTGCAAATACCCTAGCCAGAGTTCTCTGGTCAGATGTAGGCCAATTAACATAAACCATTGTTTTACACTGATTAAACACGGGCCTACAACAGGGGTCCCCAACTTTTTTTGCACTGCGGACCGGTTTCATATTGACAATATTCTTGCAGACCGGCCGACCTGGGGGGGGGCGGCGGTAGGGTTGCCAACGGACGAGAGTAGCAGTCAAATACGTTGTGTTTACCCAAAGAAAGACTACAATAACTATGAAGCCTTGCGCAAGCACCAGTGCGCATGCGTGCGCCTCCCAATTATTTTTCCTGCAAATCGTTTTGGCAATTCTGTTTGGGGGGGTGGGGGGTGTTAATCATGACCGGAATATAGGTAATAATTAGCTAATACACTCAATTTCGTTTCTAAAAGGATTTATCTAACGAATTTAATATTAAACACACAGCGCATATTTTCCTCGCATGAATATAGTGATAAGTCAATTATCAGGGGAGCTTGAAGTAACTGTTGAACGAACTTCCAGTAGAAGTGGTAGAGGCAGGTTTGATATTATCATTTAAAGAAAAATTGGATAGGTATATGGACAGGAAAGGAATGGAGGGTTATGGGCTGAGTGCAGATCGGTGGGACTAGGTGAGAGTAGCGTTCAGCATGGACTAGAAGGGCAGAGATGGCCTGTTTCCCTGCTGTAATTGTTATATGGTTATATAAGTAAGTGAATAGCATCATAACATTTTAAGTAACGTTTGGATATTAAACACACGGCACATGTTTTCCCCATATGAACATATAAAATCATTGCAACACATCAATATCGCTGAATCAGTGGAAGCCCTGGGCTTGTTTTCCTGCAACAAGACAGTCCCGTCGAGGGGTGATGGGACACAGTGATACTCGAAGGGAGTTCCTTATGTCCAGTCTATTCCACAATTTAGTTTTCCTTGCATTCATTGCAGAAAACTCCGCTTCGCAGAAATATGTTGGAAGCAACATTTTCAGTGCTGTCGTGGCTATCAGGATATTTAGACTTGATTTTGATCTGGAATGCCGGCAGAGATGTTACGTCAAACATACTTTTCAGCCAGCCGTCATTTGCAAGCTCGAGGAGTTGATCTCCTTCCTGCGCTAACATGGATGATGCGTGCGTAATGACCTCACGTGCGTAATGGCTCAACAATGGACATGACAGGGAATGAGGAAAAGTGCAGCTGACGCATATCGCCAAATCTTATCGTTTCCTCACGGCCCGGTAGCGAGTGCTTTGCAGCCCGGTACCGGTCCACGGCCCAGTGGTTGGGGACCGCTGGCCTACAAGACTTAAATTTTTAACTTGTTTACAATAAGAAGCTGAGCAAGGGATATGAGTTAGAAGTTTAACTTCAACTCTGACGCTTAGGAAAGGCGTTGTTGTTCTGCTAGAAAGCAGAGGTCAGCAATAAGATTCTAGGGCCCTAGAAAGTGAATATCCATCACAGCAAAAGGTTCAGAAGCCGGAGGTCCAGTACTACCAGGGTCCAGAACCCTGGTAGTACTACCCTACAACCTATAGGCTCCTGAACCTGTACTACCAGGGTCCAGGACCCTTGGCAGTACTACCCTACAACCTATAGGCTCCTGAACCGGCATGAATAACTTTGCTTGCCTCAACTCTCAACTGATTCTACAACCTACAGACTCACTTTCAAGGACTCCACAATACAAGTTCTCAGTTCTATTCTTTTTATTTGTCTTCTTTTACACATCGGTTACACAAAATACTCTGCAGATGCTGGGGTCAAAGCAACACTCACAACACGGTGGAGGAACTCAAAAGGTCGGTCAGCATCTGTGGAAACGATCAGTCAGTGTTTCAGGATGGAACCCTTCGTCAGGACTGAAGATGGAAGGGGCAGAGGCCCTATAAAGAAGGTGGGGGGAGGGTGGGAAGGAGAAGGCTGGTAGGTTCCAGGTGAAAAACCAGTAAGGGGAAAGATAAAGGGGTGGGGGAGGGGAAGCAAGGATGTGATAGGCAGGAAAGGTGAAGAAGGAATAGGGGAAAGCAATGGGTAGTAGAAGGAGGAGGAACCATGAGGGAGGTGATAGGCAGCTGGGGGAGGGGGCAGAGTGAAATTGGGATAGGGAAAGGGAGGGAGAGGGAATTACCAGAAGTTGGAGAATTCAATGTTCTTATCAAGGGGCTGGAGACTACCTAGGCGGTTTATGAGGTGTTGCTCCTCCAATCTGAGTTTAGCCTCATCATGGCAGTAGAGGAGGCCATGTATGGGCATATCCGAATGGGAATGTGAAGCAGAGTTGAAGTGGGTGGCAACCGGGAGATCCTGTCTGTTGCGGCAGACGGAGCAGAGGTGCTCGACGAAGCGGTCCCCCAATCTGCGTCGGGTTTCACCGATGTAGAGGAGTCCGCACCGGGAGCACCGAATGCAATAGATGACCCCAACAGACTCACAAGTGAAGTGCTGCCTCACCTGGAAGGACTATTTGGGGCCCGGAATGGTGGCAAGAGAGGAGGTGTAGGGACAGGTGTAGCACTTACGCTTACAGGGATAACTTTCGGGTGGGAGATCCGTGGGGAGAGACGTGTGGACCAGGGAGTCGTGGAGGGAACGATCCCTGAGGAAAGTGGAGAGGGGTGGAGACGGAAAGATGTGCTTAGTGGTGGGGTCCTGTTGAAGGTGGCGGAAGTTGCGGAGGATAACGTGCTGGATCCGGAAGCTGGTGGGATAGTAGGTGAGGACAAGGTGAACTTTATCCCTGTTGTGGTGGCAGAAGGATGGGGTGAGGGCCGAAGTGCGGGAAATGGAGGAGATGCAGGTGAGGGCATTATTGATGACTGCAGAAGGGAAACCACGATCCTTAAAGAAAGAGGACATTTGAGATGTCCTGGAATGGAAAGCCTCATCCTGGGAGCAGATGCGGCGGAGACGGAGGAACTGGGAATAGGGAATGGCAGTTTTGCATGTGGCAGGGTGGGAAGAGGTATAGTCGGGGTAGTTATGAGAGTCAGTGGGCTTGTAGAAGATGTCAGTGGACAGTCTGTCTCCAGAGATGGAGACTGAGACATCGAGAAAGGGGAGAGAAGTGTCCAAGATATACTAAGTGAATCTGAGGGCTGGGTGGAAGTTTGAAGTACAGTCGATGAAATTGACGAGCTCAGCATGGGTGCAGGAATCAGCACCAATGTAGTCGTCAATGTAGCAAAGGAAAAGTTGGGGAGCAGTACCAGAACAGGTTTGGAGCACAGACTGTTCCACATAACCAACGAAGAGGCAGGCATAGCTGGGGCCCATGCGAGTGCCCACAGCTACACCCTTGGTCTGAAGAAAGTGGGAAGAGCCAAAAGAGAAGTTATTAAATGTGAGTACCAGTTCCGCCAACCGGAGGAGGGTAGTGGTGGTGGGGAACTGGTGAGGTCTATTGTCCAGAAAGTAATGGAGGGCTTTGAGGCCTTGTCCAGAAAGTAGCGGAGGTTTTTCACCTGGAACCTACCAGCCTTCTCCTTCCAACCCTCCCCCCACCTTCTTTATAGGGCCTCTGCCCCTTCCCTCTTCAGTCCTGACAAAGGGTTCCAGCCTGAAACGTTGACTGATCGTTTCCACGGATGCTGCCCGACCTGCTGAGTTCCTCCAGTGTGTTCTGAGTGTTGCTTTACACATTGGTTGTTTGTCAGTCTATGTATAGTTTTTCATAAATTCTATTGTATCATTTTATTTTCCTGTAGATGCCTGCAATAAATGAATCTCTAGGTAGTTTATGGCAACATATACATTAGTTGATAATAAATAAAATCTTTGCACCATTCTGCTAGTCATAGTATTCATTACTACTATGTATACTGTTTACACTGAGCTTCATGTGAACAAGGAATTTCATTGAACCCTGGTATATGTGGCAATAACTAATTTAAATCTAATCTAGTCCAATCCTGAATTTAGACCAATAAAGCACATTGAGGCAGATTTTCCATTATCCTGAAATCATGAGTCATCTGTACTAAACCACGCTTATACTTCCCAAATTCCCAGCACTTCAACATGGCAGAATGGTACATAAGGCTGCCTCAGTACAGCTAGTCTGCTGTACTCATAGGACTAACAGCTAGTGAAGTCCAGACTCATCTGTTGTCACTGTGCAAAGTGTTTAAAAAAAAAGGTAATATAATTCTTTCCCATGAGCCAACATCTCCCATTCATTTGGATATCTACACTATACTTGTGCTAGTTTCAGGGGAAGCTTGCAAAATTTCAAGGTGCTTCAACTGATTCCATGAAATTACTGGCAGGTCACAGAAATAAGCAGCAAAGCAGAACATGCTGCTGCCTACAGCAGCACTGGAAATACAGTAGGGAGATGGTTAACTCAGGGGATTAACCCAGGAAAGGAGTCACAGGTTCAGGGCCAGTTACTGTAGTTGAAAACCAATGTAGTGAAAAGAGCACAATGCTGTCAGATATAACTGTGACATTCCCTGCACCCAATCTCCATGCACATTCAAGATGCTGCTGCTGCTGCTATGTGAATCTGAAGCATTCCTGAGACATCACTTGAAAATTATTTGCATATTATCTATTCAGATACATTTTCCAAAATCAGTTTGTTTTGTAGAGTGGAAGCAATCTTTCTCCACTGATTTTTTTTCAATCAAACAATAAATTTGTGATTTTATGAACCCATGGTCACCAATGAATATTATTTTTATATATTTTAAAATTTGGTAATTGCTGCGGAACTAAGAGGAACTGAAGTGTTCCAGGGTGTTTTAAGATAGATGATACATTTTCCCTGTCAGCCCATGTAGCTCATTCAAATAGTGCTGTCAATATTTTAGACCTACTAATACTGCAATCATAGTAATGTATCACTAGAACCTGGAAGATCTCCAACGTGTACCATTAAATATCAGCTCAACTGCTGAAATAAAGGCAAATCCAGCAATAGAAAGATTATTCTTGACAAAACTGACATCAATATGTTGAAACAAAAAAAAGGGGGAGATATGTTCCTCAAATTAGAAGTTTAATGTTTTTCATCAGTTAAAACTTTAAAAACAAACTTTACTGTTAATTTCTTTTAATTATTCTTGAATTCTTTATTTTTGCTCTGAAAATAATGAGTTATTCAAAAATAATCCAAACACTCTTCAGTTTTTGAGACGTCAAAGGAGTTCAGTAGAATTGTGTGGGTGGAGCAACTCCATTGCACCTTTCGAGGCCCTGACACAGCTCAGGGTCAATGAAATAATCCTCAGATTGATCTGAGCCAGGAAAATCGGTCTTCCTTATCTAGACAAGTTTAGAAAACTGTCAAGTTTTGGATGGTTAGCCTGTGCCAATGAAATTTCAGCTACAATCTCAATAGAATTTCATCACATCCACAGAAATTGAATTGGTCCTTTCTCATCATTCTGGACACAAACTCTTCCAAAACTGATTCAAAGTGCGCGCACATGCGTGCGTGTTTCTTTAAATGTGGGTGGTTGCTGCCTCGCCCATCCTTTCAACTAGTGAATTCCAAATCTCAGCAGACTCTGAGTGGAAATATTCACATTCTATTTCTCATCAGTCAACTACTTCAAATATTCATCCTCTGATTTCTTTGTCTCTGTAAGAGAAAGAAGTGCCTCCTATAAAGGCCCACCTTTTTATTTCTCAGTTGTCTCTTCCTGGCCTCAATTCCAAAAAATAATGTTTTCCAGTGGGTTGGTGGAATGCAAATAATTGATTAGGGTCAGGATACTTTGTAAGACATTATACAACATTTATATGAAGAACTGCTAAGAAAAAAAATTGAAAGGTCAATGAAACTCATTTATTCATCATTAAAGTATTGCTGATGGAACTGCATCTTCACATTCGTGAAAAATATTATAGTTCCATTATTAATAATGCACTTAACACAGGTTAAACTGGGGAGTACATGCTATTTTCATGTTCAAATAAATATATGTTTTTCAGTATGAATTATCCCTTCAAGGGCCAAGCTTCAACAGGTAAGCTGACTGCGCCTTTCCAGATGCTTGAGCTATGGAAGCCACATAACAGCCTTTCCACTTCTTCCAGAGGTATACAGTGACTAGAGGCAATGGAACCAAAACTAAAGGCAGAGTTTTCAACCAACATGGCAGCTCGGTGAATCAGAGAATGGTGGGGCAGAATATCAACCACATTTTCTCCTTATTTGTCAGAGCTTTCAAATAAATTAAATGCTTATATATGATGATAGTAATTTATACTCAATGCATTAATAGATGAAACAGGGACCTTGCACAGGAAAAAGAACTTTGACTTACTCTCAATGGGGTCTTCTAATGCTGGATGCAACAATGCTCTTGGAGTGCCATGGTAGAGGTTCAACCTAAAGTTTTCAGACAGAAAAAATAAGTAGCTATTAACTTTATTTTAGGAAGTTGAATAGCTCTGAGAAGGTATAAATTTATTAAATGTACTGACAAAAGTACATTGAAATAATTCTTAGTTCCAGTTGGCATTGAAAAATTGCTCCAGGACAACAAGCATCCATGGCAAATTCCAATATCTGACACTGAAGGTGGTTTTTAAATAGGCCTGTAACTTCATGGAGACAGTAAGCCATCAGGAATACAATAATAAAGGCAAAAATAAAGAGGTGATAAATGCCAGATTTCCCTTTAGGAATCCAAGAATGAAAACAAACCAACAAAATCTTAATTACCCAACCTTATCATTTGTCTTAAAGGCACAATGGATTAACACATGATAGAAACTGGTGGGGTCTTCAATTTTCCAACACGGTTATCTTCTATAATCTGTCAATTTCTAATCCATTTCACATGCTGGGAGATGGGAAATACAACTGGTGCCTACCACAACTAGGCAGGCTGAAGGACATAGTTATGAATTTATACTCAGAAGACCACTGAAAAAGACCAATGCATGTTTGTAAATAATTATATAATCCCAATATTGTAACAGTAGGTCTACACATTTCACATTTTAATACTAAAAATATCGTAAGTACACAGATGTTCACTGAAATATACCATGTATTAAACTTTAGACTTATTTTTAAATATTACAAACAAGTTTAGCAAAAATGCCTAATTTTGTTCATTTCAAAAGTATAATGTTGTTGTTACTATCATATATGAGCATTTTTATATTTAAAACACTAATTGAAATTCAATGTCAGCTCACCATAATTACTTTACCACTAAATCAAATGAAAAATCAATTTTTCCAACACCAACAAATCATCGTTAACCACTGTGAGCATTGAAATGCAATGGATTTATCAGTTCCCAAATACAGACTGCACAGCAATATTTTAAAACGACAATGTTTAATCAATGAAGAGAAATATTTCACATAAATTTCACAAGTTTTTCCTGTGTTACTCATGAGATAAGTTCTTTAATTCCAAGGACTGCTAACTTAGGCACCTTGAAGACATCTTAAATACATCAGACTAATTAATTGTATTAAGTAATTTAACAATAATATCTAATCTTTACATGAATCAAGCTCATCTATTCAAATAATTGAAAGTTTAAATAAAAAATATACTTTTAAACTGTATTTTACTCTACAAAAGCATAATTTGTATTTTCTTTGTGCTCTTCAGTCTACCTATAATAAAACCAAAGATTGAAAGATTAATGGAAATAGGTAGGAATTGAGTTGAGGATAGGTTCAAATCAGCCATGATCCTATTGAATGGAGGCACATGCTTAAAAAGCTAAATGCTCTACATCTGCCCTTAATTTTTATGTTCATAATGCCACTGCAGTCCACGGTGTAATTTAATGGGACAGGAGGAGAAAACATTCATATTGCAAAACAACACTTACAGATGTTCTCAGGCAAGAGAACAGATTTCATCCTACTGCCTTTGAAAGAGAGCTGTAAGCAAAATGAGCATGCAGCTTTGCCAGGATTGTCCAGCCATCACATGCAAATAACTGCATCACATAATTGAGTTGTACAATTATTGTAGGGATTCTAGTCCTTGACTGGAGGAATTATACACAAGGTTATGAATTAATTTTGTCGGTAAAATAATCGTGGTTGGTGTACATGGTTATCTGAATGTGAATACACTCCATGACTTGAAAAATGGGGAAACAATAAATTATTGTTGTTCAGCTGAACGCCAAGGCATTCATAACAACGAATTAATGCTACAAATAGAGATAAATGATGTGAACTTGTGGTTTTTACAGTTGCATGGTCACAAAGCCAGTTTCAATGCTGCAAGGCGGCAGTCATGGACTTTGCAAAAACAGCTTATAAAGGAGGTGGGAAAATGAGGAAGAGACAGAAGGGAATTACTAGAAAGAAAGTATGGGAGAATGGCATGGAAAAACCCTTTTTTTGTACAGGCCATTAGAGGCTAGCTCTAACTGCGACAGAAATTATCTCATATTCCTCATTTCCCAACAGCTTCAACTTTTACATTTCCAGTTATTGACAATTACACTTTGACCAAAAGGACAAACGAAAACCAAAATACAAATTAACTTTCTAAGTTAAATTTGTACATCATATCTTTTGTTTTCCGCACTTCTGTTCTCATCCCAACACCAATGTCCTAGCCACAGCAAAGTTAGGATCTCCCTTGTCCTCAATTTCATAATTCCAGCTTCAACATTAATGGATCTATTAATTCTGCCACTTCCAGTGGGATTCCACCACCAGACACATCTTTGATTCTGCCCCTTTCAGCATAATAAAAAGGACCTTTCCCTCCACAACTCCCTGATCCACTGCTCCGTTTCTTTTTTCATAATACCTTCCTATATAACCACAGTAGATCCAACAACTTCCATTTTAACCAACATCCAGGGACCCGAACAGACCTTCTATAGGAAAAGCAATTCACTTGCACTTTTTTTTCCCCCAAATTTAACATATTTTATTGAAAGATCACACTATGGTCTCCTCTGCATTGGAGTAACCAAATGCAGATTTAATGGCTTGATAGTAAATCTCTATTCAGTCCATAAGGCTTCCAGTAACTCATCATTTTAATTCTCTATCCCATTTCCACTCTGGCCTCTAACTTCCCACATTGTCCCATGATGCCCAAAATATACCCAGTGGCCACTTATCAGCCATCTCCTATAGCTAATAAAGTGGCCACTGAGTGTATATTCATGGCCTTCTGCTTGTGTTGCCCATCCACTTCAAGGTTCGACATGTTGTGCACGCAGATGCTCTTTTACACACCACTGTTGTAAAGTATGGTATTTCAGTCACTGTCACCTTCAGCCAGTCTTGTCATTCTCCTCTGACTTCTTTCACTAATAAGGTGTTTTCACTCACAGATCTGTCGTTAACTGAATTTTTTTTTTTGTTTGTCACACCATTCTCTGTACACTCTAGAGACTGTTGTGTGTGAAAATCCCAGGAGATCAGCAGTTTTGAGGATCCTCAAACAACCCCATCTGGCATCAACAATCATTCCAGTCAAAAATCCCTTGGATCACATTTCTTCCCCATTCTGATGTTTGGTCTGAACAACAACTGAACCTCTTGACCATGTTTGCATGCTTTTGTGCATTCAATAGCTGCCACATGATTGGCCGATTAGATATTTGTATTAGGTGGTGTACAGTTTATCTAATAAAGTGGGCACTGAGTACAAGCTCAACGAGCAGTAGCTCATCTTCCATTTGGATTTATTGTGGGTCCTGGCCTGAAATGTCAGCTCTTTAGTCTTCTCCATAGATGCTGCTTGACCTGCAGGATTCCTCCAACATCGTGGGTGTCATGTGTAGTTACTGCTGAACTCCTCACACTTCTCCACATGATAAGCAGACCGGCCAAGCATTTCATTGTGCTTAACATTAACATGAGCAACCACAACAACTATATGCATTTAAATATACACTACTAATGTAGTTAATCATCTCTTAGTAAAGTTCTTTACACCAATCTTAATGTTTCTGCAGACTTCCCACAGAACTAACTTGCCAGGATAGTATGGTGGGCAACTGACAAAGATTTAAAATTGTGGATACCACAACAATGAGCAATTATTATTGAGTATTCTGCTGGAGCCTGATTGGAGGGCATCACAAGCTATAATCCACTTTGTCAAGTTGAAAAAACAGAAGAGAGACTCCATTTTAATTGTCCCTCCTAAACTATTTACTCTTAACTCTATATTTACTCAGGTGTTAATTCTCACAGCGGGAGAAGGATAAATAAATAATTTTTTGATACGTTTGTAAATAAATAAATAGGCAGTAACAGAACATTGTATTCACAATGGCCTTAGGGTTGACCTTGACGGCACAAAACTCCTGTGCTGTGCCAATGGCTTTTGGGACCACCTAGTACAGGAAGCCATCGAAATAAAACTAGAGGAAAAGATTTTAAACAAAGACAAAAGGTATCACTCTAAGAAAGAACTGGAATTTGATTGTAAACAAGGTTAGAGAGCGGAAACTTGATTGTATGAGGACTAACCAATCAGGAGTAACAGAATAGTGGTATAAATACCACCAGACGATATTGCCATGTGCAGGCAACATCTCTGATGAAGATGGTGCAGTCTGTCATCGAAACATCGGTTATAATCAATACCTGCACCCAGTCGGTGCAGGTATTCATCATATACACCGGGATAGCACTAGATTCTTTTTCATATTACCAACTAGTTTTGCATTCCATCAAGACTCCCAGTAACATAATTTTAAACACATGGGTAGAAGTGTCTCTCTTCACTATCCTGTGCTATAATCCAGCTGAGCAGAATCCATGCCCAGTAACACTTAAGTAAACGGAATGAAAAAGATCAGGCAAGTTCTACAAAGCATTGACAATCTAATCTGCCAAACTGCTGCACAAACACGGTAGCCAGAAGAGTCCACAATCAGAAGTAACACAACAAGTTTTGTAAGTCAGAGTCATACAGCACAGAAACAGACCTTTTGGCCAATCTAGTCCATGCTGACATGTTTTTCTGTTTTGTCCTACCTACCCGGTCCTGGACCATAGACCTCCATTCTCCTCTCCTGTATATACCTTAACTGTTGCAATTGAATCTGCATCCACCGCTTCTGCTGACAGACTGTTCCACACTCATACACGTTCTGAGTGCAGTAGTTCCCTCTGCGGTTCCCTTTAAGTATTTCACTTCTCACCTTAAACTATGATCTCTAATTCCAATTTCATCCAATCTCAGGGGGAAAAGGCCTGCATGGTTTACCTTATCTCTACCACCCATTATTTTGCGTACCTCTATCAAATTCCTCTCGTTCTCCTATGCTCCAGGGAATAACGTCCAAACTTACTCAATCTTTCCTTTAGGTCCTCAAGTCCCAGCAACATCCTCAAATTTTCTGTGCACTCTTTCAAACTTGATACAATTTCCTGTAAGCAGGTAACCACAGCTGCATACTACACTCCAAATTCGGCCTCACCAACATCTTACACAACTTCAATACCCCAACTCTTGTACTCAATACTTTGATTTAATAAAAACCAAATTGCCAAAACCTCTCTTTACGAGCTAATCTACCTGTGACGACACTTTCAAGGAATTATGTATATGCATTCCCAGGTCCTTGTGTTCCACTGCACACCTCAGTACCATATCTTTCACCATGCATGCCCTAACCCCAATTTGTTCACCCAAGCAGCAACTCCTCACACTTGTCCATCTGTTATTTTTCAGTCCATTTTACCAGCTGATCCAGATCACGCTGCAAGCTTTGATAGCCTCCCTCACTGTCCACTCTGCCACCAATCTTAATGTCATCCGCAAATTTGCTGATACAGTGTACCACATTATCATCTAAATCCTTAATACAGATGATAAACAACAATGGACCCAGCATCGATTTCTGTAGCACACTATTAGTCACGAGTTTCCAGTCAGAAACAACCATCTATGACCACTCTCTGGCTAATGCTGAATCCAATTTACTTCTTCCTGAATGCCAAGCAACTGAACCTTCTTGACCAGCCTCCCATGCAGGATACTGTCAAAGACCTTTTTAAAGTCTTTGAAGACATTAGCCTTCCTTATAACTATTAAAAAAAAAACTCAACAAGATAGGTTAGACACAACTTACCAGGCACAAATTCATGTTGACTATCTCTAATCAGGCCCTGTCTATCCAAATACTTATACAGTGCCTTGAAAAAGTATCCAGCGCCCAACCCTTTGTTTACATAAATGAGTCTTACAACCAGGCATTTTAATCGATTTAACTGAGAATTTTTATTTGTGAATCAATGCTCCTCCCCCCCCCCAGAGCAGAGCCCCAAAACAGGAAAAATTGCAAAGCATGAACAACTAAAAATCCCAACTCTGAAATGTCAGTAGTTCAAAAGTATTCATCACCCTTTGCTCAGTACATAGCACCTCTCACAGCTATTACAGCCAATTTTTGAATAAATCTCAATCAACTTTGCACAACTTGATGGAGCAAGATTTGCCCATTCCTCCTTACTCAAGCTATTTAACGTTAGTCAGACAGCGGCAGTGGACAGCAATCTTGAGGTCTTGCCAGAGACGTTCAATCAGTTTAAGGTCAGGACACTGACTGGGCCACTCAAGGACATCAATTTTCTTTATTTGAAGCCACTCAATGCTTGCTCTGGCAGTGTGCTTTGGGTTGTTGTCCTGCTGAGAAACAAACTTCCCCCTCAGTTTAAGTTTTCTGGCAAGGCCTGGCAAGTTTTTAATCTAGGATCTCTCTGCATTTAGCAGCATTCATCTCCTCATCAATCTTGACCAGATTTCCTGTCCCTGCTGCTGAAAACAAACACTATAGCATGATGCTACCTCCACCATACTTTACAGTAGGGATGGTGCTATTTGGCTGATGTGCTGTTAGATTAGATTAGTGTGCCACTAAAATAGCATATCCTTTCCCATCAAACCAACCAACACACAAAATGCTGAATGAACTCAGCAGGCAGGCAGCATCTATAAAAAAGAGTATAGTCGACACTTCAGGCCGAGACCCTTCAGCAGGACTGAAGAAAAAAAGCTGAGGAGCAGAGTTAAAGGGTGTGGGGGGGGGGAGGGAGAGAGAAACACAAGGTGAAATCTGAAAGGGGAGGGACAAAGTAAAGAGCTGGGAAGTTGATTGGTGAAAGAGATACAGGGTTGGAGAAGGGAGAAGTCTGATAGAAGAGGAAAGAAAGCCTTGAAAAAAAGGGGAGGCATGGGTGAGCAAGGAGATAAGGTGAGAGAGGGAAAAAGGGATGGGGAATGGTGAAGGGGAGGACATTACTGGAAGTTCAAGAAACCAACGTTCATGCCATCAGGTTGGAGGCTTCCCAGACATAATACGAAGCGTTGTTCCTCCATCCTGAGTGTGACCTCATCACGACAGTGGAGGCCATGGATAGACATATCGGAATGGGAATGGGAAGTGGAATTAAAATGGGTTATCACTGGGAGATCCTGCATTTTCTGGCATATGCTCATATTTGGATATGATACATGACCTACCTATTCTTTTGCCTCAGTTAATTAGACCGTGTTTGAAGATGCAAAACGTACATTTAAGATCTGCCCCATCTCTTTCAAAGCCATGGATAGATAACCGCACTGATCTTCAACAGGATCAATTTTGTCCCTTGCTATCTATATGCATTTAACATACCTGTGTATATAAAAGCCCTTAGGATTCTCTTTCACCTTGCCAGCCAGAGCAACCTCATGTTCCCTTTCAGCCTTTCTGAGTTCCCTCTTCAGTCTTCTCTTGCATTTCGTACACTCCTTATTGTTCCATACCATATTTGTCTCAAGCTGGCTACACTTGTTATGCACCTCCTTCTTAACCGAGGCCTTGATATCCCATAAATATCAAGGTTTCTTAAGCCTGTAGCCTTGCTTTTTATTCAAACAGAAACTTACGAATTCTGTATCCTCAAAATTTCACTTCTGAAGGCCTCCCACTTACCAAGCATCTCTTTGAAAATAACCTACCCCAATCTATACCTACCACATCTCTTCTGATGCCATCAAAATTGGCTTTTCTGCAATTCAGAAGCAAGGACCAACCCTGTCCTTCTCCATAATTATGTTGAAACCAATGGAATTATGATCACTAGATCCAAAGTGTTCCCCTACACATACTTCTGTTACCTGCTCTGACTCAGTCCCCAGGTGGAGATCCAGCTGGGACCTCTAAATATTAAGGAAACTCTGTTGAACGCATTTGACAATTCAATTTAAAGTTCTATTCCAACAAGTCCTTTGGGAGTATGGGAGCCCCAGTCAATATGCAGAAAGTTAAAATTCACCTATCATCACAATCTTATCTTTATGCAAATATCTGCCATCTCTCTACAAATATGCTCCTCTAAATCCCAAAGACTATAACGATGTCTATAACAAATTAACTTTTCTTATTCCTTTCTTATTCTTCATTTCCACACATTGCCTAGTAGAAGGGCCATCTAAGCCTCTCTAAGCAAAGCTGTGACTTTTTGTTCTGATGAGTAATATCTCCCCCCTCTATCTATAGTACTGTACAAAAGTCCTAATCATCCTAGATTTTTTTTACATAAATTTTTAATGATTTTTGTCTTCTGCAATAGAAATGAGCAATTTTTAGATTTCTAATCATTATTTTCATTGAAGAAAGTAACATATCATGTAATAGACCACTTTTCAAATAAAACTTAATTTGTAAGTACATAGCCCAGTGCTCTGGACTGACGAGTCAAAATTTGAAATTGTTGGCTCAAGCAAGGCAGCTTGTCTGTAAAGGAGCTGGAGAGCACTACATGGATGAGTGCCTGCAGCTAACAGTGAAGCATGGTGAAGGTTCCCTGCAGGTGTGGGGCTGCACTTCTGCAAATGGAGTTAGTGATCTTGTCAGAATTAATGGAATCCTCAATGCTGAGAAGTACCAGCAGATATTCAACCAATGTGCAATCCCATCAGAGAGGTGTCTGATCAGTCCTAACTTGATTCTGCAGCAAGAACATGACATAAAGAACCATCTTCAGTGAAAAGAACCACCAGGAGTTGTGCAACAGATGGTACGGCCTCCACAGAGCCCTGATCGCAACATCTAGACTACCTGGGGTTACCTGGAGAGACAGAAGCAAGCAAGGAAACCAAAATCTTACAAAATAACTGTGGCAAGTTCTCCAAGATTCTGGAAACAACCTACCAGCCAGTTTTCTTAAAAAACTGCACAACAGTGTACCCAAGAGAATTGACGTGGTTTTGAAGGCAAAAGGGTGGTAACACCAAACACTGATTGGATTTAGTGGGGTTTTTTTTAAACTATTCCCTGCTCTTTATAGTAAATTTTTTTTAGTATTTAGAAGCTTTTCATTTCATTTTCTAAAAGCATCTTTGCTTTACTGATTTTTTTTTTAACAAGTGCATTAAGACTTTGGCACAGTGCTCTGGAACACTGTGCTGCCAGTACAAAACCTTACATTATACTCCATCTACCACCTTCTTTCCTACCATTTACAACTTCTTTATACCCTTTACAGATATTCTTCATCCTCCTTACAATTCACTTTCCCACCTAGCCTTGAATTGTCTATCAGCAAATCTGGAACTGTTGTACTCTGTTGTTCCAAAAAGTTCATTAAGGCAAATTATAAATAGCTGAGGGCCCAAGTCTGATCCTTGCAACAACACACCATAAGTAATGCTTGATATGTTGGTATGTACATATTTAAGTATTTCTCACAGGGCGGCATACAAATAAAGATTAAAGGAATGTTGCAAACAGACAGGGACGTCAAGTTGAGGTCATAATCAAATCAGCTGTGATATTATAAATGGTGAAGGAGGCACAAAGATCCAAATAGCCTTGTTCTTTTCATAACTTATGCATGTAACCATATCCTCAAAACTTCTTTCTCATGCTAATGTTGCTGTCAACAATTTCACTGGGGTGGCACAGTTTATCAACAGTATATTAGATTCATGTTAGTGAACAGGGAGCTCAGTCTCTGTGTTCCTTGCCCTGCTCCTGACGTGATGATCAGAGTTGTATACTGAAGATACTTTATACTTTATTGTCGCCAAACAATTGGTACTAGAACATACAATCATCACAGATACTTGATTCTGCGCTTCCCACTCCCTGGATTACAAATATTAAATATTAAAAATAGTAAAAAAATTAGTAAATATTAAAAATTTAAATTATATATCATAAGTAGAAAATAGAAAAATGGAAAGTAAGGTAGTGCAAAAAAACCGAGAGACAGGTCCGGATAATTGGAAGGTATGGCCCAGATCCGGGTCAGGATCCGTTCAGCAGTTTCATCACAGTTGGAAAGAAGCTGTTCCCAAATCTGGCCGTACGAGCCTTGAAGCTCCTGAGCCTTCTCCCGGAGGGAAGAGGGACAAAAAGTGTGTTGGCTGGGTGGGTTGTGTCCTTGATTATCCTGGCAGCACTGCTCCAACAGGGTGCGGTGTAAAGTGAGTCCACGGTTGGAAGACTGGTTTGTGTGATGTGCTGCACCGTGTTCACGATCTTCTGCAGCTTCTTTTGGTTTCAGGTAAGTTCTGTACATATTGAAGATGTATCATCTTCTCCCACTGTCTGCATAGATGCAGTTCAGAGATACCTTTCATCCAATGACTTTTAATTGTCCACTTATAACTTGTTGCCAGTTCCAATCAACTTCCAAGCTTCAGTCAGATTGAAATTGCCCATTAGACACCAAGCACATGGATCCCGAGGGGCCAGAGCAACTTTCATCAAGGAACAGTAGTGATAGAAAGGTATTCACCACCTGCTCCTGTCTCACCCCTCCCCCTCTCTCCTTTATACTGGCTATATCCCTCTCTACTCTTAGCCCTCTTGCAAGGCTCCAACAAGAACCACACTGACAGTTCCTCCCGCCCCTCCCCCCACCAATACATGCTAAGCCATGAGCCCTTATTTAATGTAAGAAGCTTTTATGTGGTATCTTCTAAAGTGCCATTTGAAAATACAGAAAGACTACATTCACTACGTAAGAACCAAGATCAGCTCCTTGGGAGGGCACCAAAGGAAAATTTCTATGTATGTAAAGAGAAGTCACTACAAGCCATTTTCTGTATGTAGCTGGATAAGCTTTAAAAAAAAGGCAATTACGAGCATAGTTAACAGAGCAGACATTTGTATTATCATGGGCTGGCATCATCAATGCTGAAAATTAAACCTGGTTAACAAAATTACTTGAAATTACTAAAGATCAGAAGCAGATTTACTATCACTGACATATGTCATGAAACTTGCTGCTTGGTGACAGTGGTACAGTGCAATACATAAAAAAAGTTGCAAACTACAATAAGAAATATTAAAAGAACATAAATAGTGCAAAGAAAGCAAACTGGTGTGGTATCAATTATGAAATCATTCAGAAATCTTACGGTGAACAAAAAGAAGCTGTTCCTGAAATGTTGAGTGTATGCCTTCAGGCTCCTGTACCTTCTCCCTGATTGCAGTAACGAGATGACCATATCCTGTGTGGTGTGGCTCCTTAATGATGAATACCACTTTCTTGACCCGACTGGCATTGAGTACAAAGTTGTTGTTGTGACACCACTCAACCAGCCAATCTATCTCATTCCTACACACATCTCACCATCTGAGATTCTACCAGCAACAGTGGGTTCATTGGCAAATTAATAGATGATGTTTCAGCTATGCCTAGCCATACAATCATGTGTGCAGAGAATAGAACATTGAGCCAAGCAAGCATTCTTGAGGTATGCCTGTGTTGAATGTCAGAGAAGGTAACATTATCATCAATTTCCACTGACTGTAGTCTCTTGATGAGGAAGTCAAGGAACCAGTTGCAGAGGGAGACAGAAGCTCAGGTTTTGAAGCTTGTTGTTAAGGCTGGAAGAGATGATGGTGTTAACACCAAGCTGTAATTGATAAACAGCAGCCTGGCATAGGTATTGGTATTGTTCAGGTCATCTTAACCCAAGTGGAGAGTCAGTGAGATTACATCCTCTGTAGATCTGCTGTGGCAGTAGGCAAATTGCAGCAGGTCCAAGTCCTTGCTCAGGCAACAGTTAATTTGAGCCATGACCAACCAGTTCCAGCACTTCATCAGTAGATACAAGTGCTACCAGTAATAGTCATTGAGGCAGCTCTCCCAGCTCTGCTTATACAGCAGTATTATGGATGCTACTTTGAAGCAGATGTGAATCTCCATCTGAAGCAGTGAGAGATTGAACATTGGTCCTTGAACACTCCAGCTGGTTAGTTGGCGATTTTTCCAATGCCCTGCCAGCTACATCTTCAGGAACTGATGACTTACAAGCATTTGCCTCTTGAAAGATATTCTGCTTCTGAGACAGGTATCACAGGTTCATCAGATGCTGCAGGGATTTGCACAAGTATACTTTTATTCTCCCTTTCAAAGCATGCATAAAGGTGCTCAGCTCACTGAGAAGTGAAGCATCACAGCAATTTATGATGTTAGGTTTCGTCTTGTAAGTAGTAATGGGCTGCAAAATCTGCCACAGCTGGTTTATATCCGATTGTGTCTCTAACTTCACTTGGAATTACATATTCAGTCTTATGACAGCCTTCTATAGATAGTACCCGAACCTCTTGTAGAGTTCTGGATCACCAGTAAAGAACGCATAGATCTAGCCTTTAGCAGACTGCGACATGGCAGTAGTTTGTCACAGACCTCTTCAAGTTAGTCTGGTTTAGGTACCCCACAAATGGACACGGAGGTATCGGTGTGACTGACTCGCCTGCTCCTCCAGTGCCAGCTTGATTTTACCCTGGGGTGAAATATACACTGCAGTCAGGATGACAGCAGAAAACTCAATCAGCAGATAGAACAAACTATTTGACCCCCAGATGTTCCAGGTTGGGGAGAAGGACTGAGATAGAACCTCTTCACCTGTGCACCACAATGACTTAATCATTAAACAGATACAGTTGCTTCTGTCTTTTCTGATGCCTCTGTCCAGCCCATGCAGTGGAAGGAGAAGCCCTCAGGCTGGAATGCCGTGTCCAGGGTGCTGGGGGTGAGTCATGTCTCTGTAAAGCAAAGTATACAGCACTCCTTTCTGGTACTGCAATCTTGCTCAAAGGTCTTCAATTTTATTTTCCAGAGACTGTACACTGAGCAGAAAGATAGTAGGAGTGGGGCCTCAGAGCCCTATGTTATAGTTTTACCTACAGCCCAGCTAGTGGACACCCTTTCTTTAACAATGAAAACTGCACTTGTGTAACACCTGTGTAGTACCAGTCTAATCATGTGTGACTAGTCGTCGCACCCTTTTGAGAAAAATCAAATTACACTAGGTGCTAATAGGCCATCAGAAGGTTCTAGGTAACAGAAGGAGACAGTGAATAGTAAACACACACTTCAGGAGATAAAGTTTGTTTATAAGAACAATATGTACAAAATATCTACATAAGAACAATTCAAAATTCCAACATTCTGTTTAGGTTCCAAATCTCAGATATCAACAAAAGCCAAATTCCTGTTTAGTTAGAATCAGAGACAGTCATTAGAATAACCTTTGTTATTCAGATTTGTCTAACTACTTAGATCTAATGTTACTCCCTATTTAAAATTTACAGACTAAACTTCCCTTTTTACTTATCCCTAGTTAGTTAGAAAACCAAATACAATTCCTATTCTCAGAAAAAAAGTATTATAGTTAACTTCAGTTTCAGTTCCAGGCAGTATATCTACAAGTTTAAATTCAAAAATTATATATACACAGTTTAACTCATTTCACAACAATTCTCCAACATCACAACTTTTATACAAAGCAAATCTCACCCAGCAACTTAACAAAGTCTTTGCAAAAATAATCAATTCTTGCAGAAAATCAAATTTGGATTCTTCGAATAAAAATGAACTTGTACATCCAACCATATTAAATCCTCTGCGTCATTACACATTTTGTTCCTGCGCTGGTTCTTCATCACGGGTGCTCGCCATCTTGTTTTCTGGTTCATTGGAATGAAGTAGTTTATCATCCACAATAAGTCAATTCACAAGGGTGCTGCGGAGCAGAGCACAAAAAAAGATGCTTGCAGAATCCCACCTGAAGGAGACCCCATTGTGAGAAGTGCTTTGTGCAGACAAATGGTTCCAAGGATGAAGTGCCAGTATCCCCAACTTAGACCATTTCAAATGAACTGGCGTCTTTCATGCAGAACGTGGCTTCAGCACACAAGTAATCAAAGCTCCAACATTTATGTGCACATTTAGACTGGTTTAACTGTAATGGGCCCTTCCCGCTCTCCCCCCCCCCCCCCGCAATTAACTGTTTGTTAAAGTTGAAATATCTGTAAATATACTTCCACTTTGATTTTATGCCAGTGTAGGATCTGTTATTTCCTGGGGAACGATAACTTTCCATGGGGCAGCATTTATAAAGCATTCACCATTATTTCCGATCCATTATTGGAAAATTCCAACTTTCCTGTTTGGTTGAATCCGAATCATCATTCCAACCTTGGACGTATACTGGTTATTGAAGGTGGTCTTCTCACCATTACCCATGCGATGCAGAGTCCTGTAGCTAACAAGCCAAGTTTGTAACGAGCCACAGTGAGAGGATTACACTTGTAATTGGACTCACCTCTAACACTTCCTCTGGAATTCAATTACTCAGGAGTAGGAATTGTTCAGGGACTTTACAAGACTACATCTGTAGTTCAGGTCTCTATCTGAGGATAAAAGGATTCTCCTGGGAAGTTCAAAACAGGATAAGCCATGAAAGACTGAAATTAGGAGAAATGTTTTTACCAAAGTGTTCTGAACCTGTGGAATTCCCTGCCACAGAAGGCAATTGACACAAAATAATTAAAGATATTCAAGAGTTAAATATTATTCACGCATGTTAAAAAGTATAGTAATATATTGTCATTTATGGAAATTTTATTAGGTGACAAAAAAAGAAAATGATCAAAAATGTCCGTCCTTCTGGTTGACAAAAATGTGATGAGATTACAGCGGAAGGCTCAGCTTCCACAAATTTATATATTCACTAGGATGAAGGCAGCAAAGGTCCACTTGCCTGGTCCAAACTACAAGAGAGTAGACAATGGAAATTAATTAAGTCATATCAGTTTTACAATGGAGTCCTGATAATTTAATTGATGACTTTTCTCGTGGAAGGAGTGAAGATGCTAGAGGGTCAATTCTGGCAAAATGATAATTGATGAATGATCAGAGAAAAACAAGCAACAACAACAAAACAAAAAAGACACCTCAAAAGTACAATCTTAAAAAGAAAATAAATACATGAACATTAAATTATTGGTGTGCTTCCTGGGCAAAGCATGGTACAGACCATCAGCCAAAGCTGATTGTATAAAGCAAAATGAAAGAAACATTCAAATAAGTGACCCAGTGATGCAAGAACTTTTGAAAGAAGATCATCTCATTCAAGGATCTTTACCATCAATGCTGGTCTTGCTGTTTTAGTTACAAAACACAGCAGGTATATAGGAACTGATACACCCAAGTCTGTACATATTTCCACCATTTAGAGTATTTATCATTGCAAAGTGCCTCTTACCTTTTATTATACAAAATATTTGTAATTATCAAGATGCTCACGTTTCATTCATATACAGAGTATTCCTTGAACCTTACTACTTTAGTGTAAAACCCCATGATAACCTTAAATACTGACCTTTTAGCTTTTTGATTTCTATCTGCATCTGATGCAAGTTTCTGTCTGTTTGGTATGTGAAGAATTCCAAATCCACATGAGAGAATCTGTTCACTTCCTTCACGCTTCTTTGCAATAGCCACCACCTCCACAATTATCACAATGTGGGTGCAGTTTAGGGATGTGTGGAAATAAACAGCCTGAAAAATGACACAGAGTGATGAAAAGTATTAAATATCACATTTCTCTTTTCAATCCTTTTCCACTATCTCTTCTGCTGCCTGCAATGGCTTATGGCAAAAAATCTTTCCAACTATTTTTAAAAAACATTTGAGCAATTTGTACAGATGTGCATATCATTATTCATTTTCCACTATTTTATCATTTGGATTCGTTTTAAAAATTCTCAATCAATGTTGGCAATGCTGAGGAATGGACCGTTCTCTGCATATACCAATAAGCATCAGAACTTGATCAGGCCAAGATTCCCGAGGTGAAATTGCCCAGAACCACCCTCAGTAATGAACCAACTTAAACCTTAAAAAAAACGTCACTGCATCAGTTCAGTATATCACATGAACCATGCATCCAATTTCTATTCAATTCAAGGCTATGTCACACAATGGTTTACAACTGAAATTAAACCCAAATTTATTTACTTCGGATGTTGCATAGCATCAATCATAGGTAGCTGGTGGAAGTTTGCTAAACTAGCCAGTACTCATACGTGAGTTACTCTTTTTTCTTCGAATCATACTTTGAAAGAAAATTAAGTGTCACTGATAGTACATCATAGTCCACAACGGCAGTGCATTCTCACCACATTTTGGAACCTCTAACCAAATTTTTTTATATATATTAAAAAATTTTATTTTTTAAAGATGAAATATAAGGACTCAATTAATACAATTAACACATATTGAAAAAAATTAATTCAAATACATTAATAAGTCCAAGAGAAAAAAAAACACCTATCCCAACACCATCTCCCCGCATTTAGAAAAAAGGAGGGAGGAGAAAAAAAACATAAAAGACAGAGGAAAGAGAGAAGAAAAAAAAGAGGGGAAAAAAAGAGGGAAAAAAAAGAGTAGGCATCCAGCTCTCAGAGTCAGTTTAAAATGCAAATTAAAGAAACTAGCTTATAATAAGGGGTATATTAATTTTTAAAAATTAAAATAAATAAACAATCTGGGCATTTAAGTAATCCAAATATGGTTGCCAAATCTCAATGAACATAGTGTATCCATTCCCAAGGGTGTAAGTAATCTTCTCAAGAGGTATACAACTTTGCATTTCTTTATTCCAACAATCAATATGTACAAGAGAATCAGATTTCCATGTTACCGCTATGCATTTCCTGGCCACTGACAACGCAATTTTAATAAACTTGGATTTATTCCTGGGGAGGTTAACTTTCAAAACTGCTAAGTTCCCCGGAAGAAACAATTCTGGGTCTAGAGGGAAATCCATCCCCAGAATCTTTCCCAGTACCTCCCCCAGATCATCCAAAAAGATCTCAGTTTCATGCATAGCCAGGTGGAAAACAAAAAGGTACCAACATCTCCGCCACACCTGAAACACATATCAGAAATTTCTTGTTTATTTTTACTGTATGTATTTTTTCAGGTGTGAGGTACAAATGATTTAAAAAATTAAAATGTATCATTCTGTATCTATAGTTGATAAGAGTGGTAACACTATCCAAACATAGATGTGACCAACATTGATGATCAATTACAATGCCCAAATCCGACTCCCATCTCTCCCTCGATCTTTATGTACCAAGCTTTGGGCATTGGACCTGGAATAAAGAATACATATTAGAAATAAATTTAGTTGTATTTTCCTTTTGAATTAGAATCTCCACGTCTGAGCACCTTGGTAGGGCCAATGATGGACCCAAACAGTCCCTCAAAAAAGATCGTAATTGGAGATAGCAGAAGAATGTGTTATTAGATAAATTATATTTATTTTTAAGTCACGTGATGTTGTGCCATTGATCAGGCGCTTCCCTGAATAACTCCTACAAAAACTTCTTTACAACCTGTTTATAAGGCTCTCATATAACTTCAATAAAAGCAATGGTTAAAAGGAAAAGTCATGGAAATCCTACTGGCGCTATCGCTGCCGACCTTGCACTCCCAGAATTTAACTTTCCATTGATGTCAATATAACCAATCATTTGAATTTTCTTTAAAAACTGCATATACTGGAAGCTTGAAGTAAAAACAGAAAATTCTGAAAACATTCACCAGATCAGGCAGTATCTGTGGAAAGAGGATCAGAATTCACAAAACTTGTGACAAAAGTTCCAGAGAAAAGAAGGGTTGGTCGTGTAAAGGAAATGTTTGTGATGGGGTGCAGAGCAAAGTTGCCTGGGTGACAAACTGCTTTAAGAGTTGTCTAGAGTCATGCAATTGTACAGCATAGAAACAGGTCCTTCAGCATACTGTGTCAATGCCAAACAATTTGCCTATCTATACTAATCCCTGTTGCCTGTATTTATATTCCTCTGTCTTGTTCAGTGAAGTACCTGTCAACATGCCTGTTAAATGGTGTTACTTTTCCTGCCTCCACCACCACTTCTGGCAGCTCATCCAGATACCAACTACTGTGTGAAAATTTTACCTTTCAAGTCTTCTTTAAACTTCATCCCTCAGCTTAATTTACTAATTTTGATCATCCCTAGCATCGAAAACAGACACCGGTTATCTACCATTCAGACACCTCTATTTTATATACTTCTGTCATGTTACATCCTGGCTTCCTTTTCTACAGGCAAAACAAACTTAGCCTATTCAATCTCTTCAATGACTAGAGCACTCCAGTAGAGGTCACGTCCTTGTAAAACTTGTTTGCAACCTTTCTAGCTTACTCATACCCTTCCTGTGGTATGATGACCAGAACTGTACACTGTATCCCAAGTGCAACCCAACCAACATTTTTTCTTTCATCTGTTTCCACTCATCACCTGACTCCAAACACCAACCCTCCCCTCTCCCCAACTGGCTACACCTGTCCATAATTTCTGAGGCCATCTACATCCACCGATCACCTACTGGCACATGACTCACTGTTTCCCCTCTCCTCCATAAATTGGGCATCCTCCTTTTACACCCAATCCTGATGCAGAGTTTTAATCCAAAATGTCAACAATTCATTTTCCTTCACAGATGCTACCTGACCTGCCAAGTTCCTCCAGCAGTTTGTTTTTCCACTCCAGATTCCAACATTTGTAGTGTCTTATGTTTCCAACATGTTATACCATTTTGATTAGTTGATGTATGACTGAACACAATGAGAAATGAAATAAAAAAGTCACACCGAGATAAAAGATCTCAGTAAACGGAGAAATCACAAGGCGGCAAGTGGCATATTCCTTTTCTATTTTTAAAATTCAATAATGTTAGGATGTTTCAAAGTTACATAAAGAGCTGAGGATATGCAAGTTAAAATTTATCCTGATAACTGCAGAGAACACAAATTAATATTTAACCTAAACTCTTTAAGAGAAAATTCACTTATTCCTCGTGCACAGAAATCTTTAAAATGCTGCTCCAATTTTGGATTATGTGAGCACCTGACCTGCAGTCTTATAAGCACATGTAAATTGGAGTTTACCCTCTTTTTAAATGCAAAGTGGACCAGTGCTTCAACTCAGTAAAATTTAACAGGCAAAAAAACAGAAGCCAATACAGCAAATTAAAAGCTTTACACGGCAAGTTGAAAACTTATAGGCGTACTCATCCAGGAACTATGAAGATAATTCAGGTTTTTGCTTTGGACTAATACTCAGCATTCCAATGAAATGCAGACAAATCTCTCAGCTGCTAATCTGTCGCTTCAACTGCAAAGCAGTTACATATACCAGACATTGCACTAATTAATTTACTATAATATTAAGAAGCATCAGGAAGAGTATATTGGAATAACTTGCAGTAGAGTGCTCATGAATAATTTAGCAGTCAGAAGGTTAACTAAAGCATCAGAGTAGTAACAGCATGGCAAGAAGTTGCATGTCATTTACTTTTCAGTTCCCCTGAAGCAAAGCATCCAGCCACAATGTGCACTCCCATCTGGTCATCAGCAATTTCCTTCAGCTAAAAAGACAGATTGACCTCAATCTGCAGACGATTCTCATCACAGCAAACCAGCAGAACGCACGTCAGCTGACTAGGACAAATACCCCCTTTTTTTTGAAGTTGAAATTTTATGCACAGAGTACCCAAATGGGGATAAGAACAAGTCAATTATATTTCAACAATGCTGCCAGAAATTCTCCAGATGAAGTATAAATGAACTTTTTAAGAAGATGGCTGTATTTAATGGCCTATTTTGGCTATTTCATTATTTTTAACACTGTCAGTTAATACAGATTAAAATTAATGGTCTATAAATCCAAGTGTGCAGCTATATTAGATAAATTGTGAAAAGCAGCTGCACTTCCACTGCATGCACAACAAAACTGGTTTCCATCCATGTGGAAACACTAATACATAGAAGTTACTAGTCACAGTAAACTGATTTAAATCAATCTGCACTGCATTTTGACAATGCTGCTACAAATTAAAACATGCACACATAACAGAGATGTGTGAATAGATAATAGAAGGCCTTAAAAAGGAAGAATAATGCTTTTTTTCACTTAAGGAACAGTTGTTACCCAAAGTTGGAAGGCAAGTTGATGTACCAGACATCTAGAACAGGGTCCCCAACCTTTTTTGCACCGCAGACCGGGCCGGCCGACCTCGGTGGGGAGGGGAAGGAGGTGTTAATCACAACCAGAATATAGGTCATAAGTCAACTATAAGTCATTTATAAGTGGCTAATACACTCAATTTTGTTTCTAAAGGGGTATATCAAACGAATTTAATATTAAGCACAGTGCATATTTTCCTCGCATGCATATAGTGATAAGTCAATTATTAGAGTCGTCCCAAACCTCTGGGCCACAGGCCGATACATTGCCGCGAATAATGCAGCGGTACAGCGGTGGCCAGAACGCACCCAGCACATCTTTCAGAAAAAAGCCGAAATAAACAAGCTAATTGATTACGTGCGGGGCGGCACCTAATGAGTTAGCTTGTTTCTTTCAGCTTTTTTCTGAATGGGTGTGTTTTGGCTACCGCTGCATTCTTTGTTGCCCGTATTGGAAAATGCATTCTATTTTCTATGTATTACAATATTTACTCAACAGTATTTACTCAAATGTACACATTGTATTTTCTATATTTACTATGTAACCACTGCTAGCTGAATAGAAGGTATTCACTATGTAGCCATGACTTTTGACCTGCTCACTATTAATTCATGAAGAGAACCAGAATGAAACCAAGTAGAAAGATAACGGTGGCGAGTAAGGTGAAGAAATATGTGGCAGTATGTCAACGCAAGACTAATTAAGAAATAACTGTGGTTAGGGATGAGAGGACATATGGTCTAAAATGTAAACTAGGACATAATTAAGTTGGGGAGTAAAACAATAGTGGAAAGTCGAGAGCGGATATATTGATGATATGTAATCACAGGCCGACTGGATATAATAATGTAGCTGAGACAGGAAATTACTATAAAAAATGCTGTATACAAGCCTCGATGGGCAGTCAGCTACTAGCTTTCTGATTGTCTTGTCGTGGTTTCTCGTTTCTTACAAACAACAAGGAGACGCAGAAAATCCTTCAAGACGTTTTAAACTTTAATTTGCAAATCAAAGCTGAGACAATCAGAAAGCTAGTAGCTGACTGCCCATCGAGGCTTGTACACACCATTTTTTATAGCAATCTCCTATCTTAGCTACATTATCATATCCAGACGGCCTGTGATCACATATCATCAATACATCCGCTCTCGACCTTCCACTATTGTTTTACTCCCTGATTTAATTATGTCCTAGTTTACTTTTTAGACCAGGTGTCCCCTCATCCCTAACCACAGTTATTTCTTAATTGGTCTTGTTTTGACATACTGCCACATATTTCATTACCTTACTCGCCACCCTTATCTTCCTACTTGGTTTCATTCTAGTTCTCTTCATGAATTAATAGTGATTAGGTCAAAAGTCATGGCTACATAGTGAATACCCTCAATTCAGCTAGCAGTGGTTACATAGTAAATATAGAAAATATAATGTGTGCATTTGAGTGAATACTGAAATACTGTTGAGTAAATATTGTAAATACTGTAATACATAGAAAATACAATGAATGCGTTTACATTTTCCAATATAATCTACCCTTTGAGACCCACAGGGTCTCATACAGAGAGAGAGAGGACTGAGAGTCTATACACAAAAGCTCAAATAAAGCCACGCATTTACTCCCAAATTTGGGTTAAACTATAGTTTCCTGCGCTTAAGACTCAAAGTGTTCTTTCTCTAACTCCCTAGGCCGCTGAGCCAAAAACCCATCCCTTCGTAACTGAGACAGTTAAAAAGACTCAGGAGCCTTCACAGCCTAATCCCCACATATCTCATCTCTCTCCTGTTCATCTTGCATGTCTCGTAGACTGTACGAATACATCATCGGTGTCTCCTTCTCCGTAGGGCTCGACCCAACAATTTCCAGGAGCATCGGAAACCGTTTCATTGCAGCACGCACTACAAGCGACTTGAGGCATGGAAGAAAACAGTACAGAATGACCGCACAGCTTAGCAATACAATACCAATGGTTACTGCAATCTTGGTCAGCCATGCTCCCCATCCTCCTAGTTTACTATTTAACCAATCAAAGAACTGGTGTCCAAACCCTGCATTTTGTTTAACTTCCTTTCTTAGATTTTTCAGTTTATTCATTGCTCTGGTAAACAATCCCTCCGGACTAGTGTTATTCGGTATAAAAGTACAGCACTGCTCCCCAAACATTACACAAACTCCTCCTTTCTCTGCCAATAGCCAGTCTAGTACCTGTCTATTCTGCCACGCCACTCTACTGGTCGCATCTAGCTGCTGCCCCAAGGCCTCTAGTGCATCATCAGTGTAGTTAATGAATCTCTGTTGATTATAATATATATAATTTATCCATTCAACATTTTTACTAACCCCTATTATAGGTATAAGTGCCTCCCAGACCGCAGCAATCTCATTTCTTGCCTTAAATTCATTAGGTATACCTCTCGGCTGTCCTATACTGTCGATTTGGATTGTTGGATCAGGTTCATATTTTCTCTTCCTTCGTCGCAGTATCTGCTGCTTCAGAGCGTCAAATTGTACTTCAGGGGATACTACAACTTCATGAATCAGCATAACTCGTGTACATGTACTCGTCCAACCGAGGGGGAGCGTGGATCTCAGACCTCCCTCCTTCCCACAGAGCCACCAGGTGTCTGCTAACGGGATGGTCTGGGCATCCAGTGCACCATCGGGTGGAGGGGTACCTGTCTTGTATCTCTGGCCTGGGGTTACATCCCAAGTCTTAGCACAGTTACCACTGAAATGTCCAACCAAGAGATCACCCGTCCGTGTGAAACATTCATAACTCAAATGCTCCTGCACTTTGAGCTTTTCAAATGTGGGTGTCTGGCTTCTTTTATTCATAGCCCACGGTCTACTGTAATTACAGTTAGAGGCAAGCTTGTTTTGATCATACTGCGAGGAAGCCTGGTATAACATACACCAATAAGGGCACATTAGTGTGTTATCAATACATTTCTGATAACAAGGATCTATCCCGCTACAAGTTCCCATACGGCAGGTCTTGACTATACTTGGACACTGCTGCGCACACTGCCCCCTCCGCTCCTTTCGCCATTGCACGCAGGTGGAAGAGTTGTATGGCATGGGGACTACATATTGCACTGGACTTGCCCTTGAGCATAGATAACAATTCTGTCTCTTCATCATCCCTGCTGTATAATTTGCCCATAGGTACCACATGTTCTGGTACCATGGTACGGAGGTAACCATTGTGCTCCTCTTACTCTTTTCTCTCAGATTTGGTGGGATCCTAACAGTCCCATGCCACATCTGCCAAATTAATGGTCTCCAAATCTGCACAAGAGTATCTGAGTGTATCCTCCCGGGGCGGGATTGGTCACCCCCAAGTCATCCCCATTATCTGAAAGAGTACTACCATCCATAACCCCATCCTTAGGATCTTCGGGCCTGTCCTCAGGACCAAAAATTTCCCTTATTACTTGGTCAAGTTCCTGCGGTTCAGTGTCAGCTTCTTGTTGCTCTTGCCTGTCCCCTACTGTTTGTTCCTCTTCACCACTTACCTCGGGCGGCCCACCTGACTGTACCTGCGGGATTGCTCTAGTGCAGTGATTGAGATGATACCAGGTGGAGCGTCCTTCCACTTGAACTGGGGTGGGTGATGCTTTGGTTACTATAAAGGGCCCTCCCCTTCTGGGTTCGTTCCACTTTCTTCAAAACACTCGCACGTAGACCTGATCGCCTGGCTTGATTGGTCCTTCCCCTTGATCAATCTCTGGCTCTTTCTGTTTTTCCTGTACATAAATAGACTTATGCATCATAGTTAATTGCCGCATGCATTGTTTTAATTCCAATTCCAATTGTTCCAAACTAGGCCCTTTATATGGTCCTCTCCACTGGGGCACTGGCCTGGGCCTTCCGGTTAGCATTTCATGCGGTGTTAGACACGTCATCCGATTAGTCTGCACGCGGTAACTCATTAATGCTAATGGTACTGCATCGACCCAGTTGAGTTTAGTATCTGCACAGATTTTGTTTAGTTTGGTTTTTAAGGTCCCGTTAATTCTTTCCACCATACCCTGCGACTGAGGGTGATACACACATCCAAATCTCTGCTTTATTCTCAGTGCTCGCAGAACTAACTTGACCACTTTTTGAATGAAAGCTGAACCATTGTCTGAGCTAATTTCTGTCAGTATCCCAAACCTTGGGATCACTTCGTTTGTCAGGAATTTCACCACTGTTCCTGCCCCTTGATCTTTCGAGGGTACTGCCTCTACCCATCTGCTGAATCTGTCGATTACCATCAACATGTATCTTTTCCCTCTTACTGTTTTTATCATGTCTACATAGTCAATCACTAGGTGTTTAAGTGGCCCTTCAGGTACGGGTATATGACCTATTGGGGTTGTAATTCCTTTCCGATTATTATTCTGCACACATACCTCACACTGTGACAACACATGGTCTACTGAAGCCTGTAAATAAGGCGACCAAAATCCATCCTTTTTTATTTTTCTTATTACTTCCCCTCTTGCACAATGATCCATCCCATGTGCTTCTGAGATCAGGATAGTCAGTAACGGGGTGGGAGCTACCAGTAGGCCATCTTCCGTGGTCCATAGGCCTTCTGAGTTCTGCTTGGCCCCCCCTTCGTCTCCACAGTGTTTGTTCTGCCAAAGTTGCCTTTCCCTGTATTTCAATTAGGTCCTCTACCATAGGTTCCGGCTCTAGACTTACCTGGGGTGCGCTGACAACGGATGTACACACAGATGCTTTCCTGGCTGCTTCATCTGCAGCTTGATTTCCCTTTGTTACTGTATTCTTTCCTTTTTTATGTGCCTGGCATTTTACTATAGCCAGTGCTTTAGATTTCATCAGTGCTTTTATTAGATCTAAAATCTGCTGACAGTGCTGTAGGGGATCTCCATTGCTCTTTTTAAAACCTCTCTGTTTCCACACTGTAGATTACTCCTCAAGCTTGTATGTCCTGCTTCCTTCATTATTTTCCTTAGTGGCGTTACAATTTCAGCATATTCCCCAATCCAATCTGAACTATATCCTGTCAGTCCCAGAAACGTCATCATCTGTCTCACTGTCTGGGGCTTGGAAGCTTTAGTTATAGCCTCAATTTGATCCGGCGCTATCGCCTTCACTCCCTTGGATATCACTCTACCCAGGTATTCTACCTGTTGCTTGCAAAATTGCAGCTTCTTTCTAGATACCTTATGCCCTCCATGCGCCAGTCTCTCTAAAAGAGTTATGGTATCCTATTCACACTGTCCCTCACTTTCGGAGCAAATCAACAAATCATCCACATACTGTATCAATGTACTTTCCAACGATATGCCCTCTAGGTCCGCCTTTAACACTTGATTAAATACGTGTGGTGAATGTTTAAATCCTTGCGGCATTCTAGTGTAGGTATACTGGTTGTTTCTGTATGTAAATGCAAATAGATACTGACACTGATCTGCCAGGGGAACGCTGAAAAAAAGCCGAACACAAATCAATCACCGAAAGATAGTCTGCCTCTGCTGGAACACTAGTCAAGAGCGTGTGTGGGTTGGGAACTACCGCTGGCCAGTCCTCCATTACCTCATTCACCGCTCGCAAGTCATGCACCAGTCTCCATTTAGATTTATCGGTTTGAGGACAGGTAACAGTGGGGTATTACATGGGCTGTCTGTCCTTAGTACTCCTGCCTCAGTAGCCCCTGTATCGTTGGCGCTATTCCCTCTTCTGCCTCTGGTTTCAGGGGATATTGTGGTCTCCTGGGTGGAACTGCTCCCTTTTTCAGCTTTATTTCTACCGGACTAGCTGTTCTTATTTCCCCTACATCCGTGTCATGTTGTGACCACAGAATAGATGGTAACCTATCTAGCCTGTTATCTCTCTGCCCCCTTCCTTGGGATTTCCAGTCCTGTCTGGGCTGCTGTTTAAATTTATTCTGTCCCTGATCAGGCATTTGCGGGAAAAGCTCCCCCAAAGACGTTTACTATTGGCATGGGGTTTTCCGGACTCTGTCTTACGGCACGACCGGCCCCTCCATATAATGGCATTTCATTCATTTCAAAGGCTGTGCTTAAATCGGTCACTGCTGGCTGCATCTTCTTGCCTTTTTCTTTTTCCTTCTTTTTAAGTTCTTCAAGCTGCATTTGTATCAGCTTTCTTTGCTTCTTGCTGCTCAGTCAACTTTCGTTTGTCTTTTCGATATTTTTCGACCGTATGGGCTACGTGGTCCCTGAATTCCTGTGGGGTCATTGACATCAGTCCGGCCACTTCCTCAAGTTTAGACTTAACTTGGGAAGGGATCGCATCCAAGACAGCACTTCGGAACATCCAGGTCATAAACGGGTTGCCTTCCACCTCTTGTTCAATTTCCAGTCTCCACTTTTTTAACTGATTTTCTATGTAGGCTACTGGATTTTCAGTGTCTCCCAGTGGATCCCCTTTCATGGCTTTGGGGTCCATTTTGGGTGGATAGAGCTCCCTGAGGGCCCCCCCCCCATACCCTCTGCCTCACTGTGTCAAATCTGGCCCCGTCAATTAGTGTGCTGTCCGCATTCTGTATGCCAGCCGCTTCCATCAGCTCTCGCAGTCCGGAGGTTCCCATCAGCCTTATCAGCAGCGCCTTCAAATCTCCCATAGCCAACATTCGTCCCGTGGTTTCTTCCTCAAAGGCCCTAATCCACTTCCCTGCACCCTCATGTAGGCTGGGCAGGGTGTCTTTCAGCCCTTCCAGGTCCTGGGATCCCCAAGGAATATACTGTACTTGTCCCAATCCTTTTACTAACAACAGCATCATTCTCCCTTTCCTTTCCCACATCTCCTGACCCTCCTCCTCGCCTGACTCCCCATCTGTTTCTGAGCACCTTTTTAACATGATTCTTTCCGGGGTTTCCTTTCTCCCTTGGCCTCCTCGTGGAGTTCTTTCTTTCTGCCTTGAGCTTGCATTTGCTTTGGCCCATGAGAAATCCTCAAACTCTCGTTGGAAATTCAGTCTCCGCTGTAATTTCCTAATCTCTCCCTCTGTTTCTAATATCTGCCTTTTCACTCTCTCTTTTTCCCCTTCAAGGCTCCTGTCTCCTATCCTCTGCCTACGTTCTCCGGCACCCTCTCTTTCGCTACTTAACTCTTGCCCACCCGACAAGTTACCTTCTGCTCTAGCCTGCTCAGCTCCGTGTCCATGTAACAAAGATTTCTCTTCATCCCTTTTCGCTTTTAATTCCTGTAACCTTTTGATCTCTTCTTCTATTTCCCTTCCGTAGTTCCTCCTGCTCCTTTTCGTGATTCTTTCTTTCCTCCTCGGTATCCCAGACTTTAATTTCTCCATTTAGATCCACTCTTCCTGTTATCATCGGACACTGCTTAAGGGTTTTTCTCTCGTAATAGGGAGGAGGTTTTTCTACGTCTTTCAGGTCTGGGTATAGAGCTGAAGCCGGCTCCCTGTTATGCTTTTCCTTTTCCTTATCAGCCTGCTTGTTTCGTTTCTCAGTGTCTTTTCTACTTACTATTAATATTCCTCTCGTCTTTCTTAATCTTTCTCCCTCCATCCTAAAGAGTTTTAACACTTCCATTTCTTGTTCCCTTTTTCCTTCTCTTTTCTTAGATTTATCTTTGGGTTTGTGATTTTTAATTAGCGCTTCCATTTCCTCACATAAGCTTACATCAAACGTTCCTTCTCTTGTTCTTTTTTCCCATTTTTCTGAAATTTCCACGATCTTACCTTGACACACCGGGAATTTTCTGCTCAATATTTCTACTGCTGTTCCTTTCTCTGTCATGTTGCTCTCTTTTTCCTTTTTCTATTATGGTATTTTTAGAATCTCACTACTTGTCTATTTAATAGTACTATTTTTCTAACTCTATTTCTATGCCTAGCCTTATGGTTTATCTCACCAGCGTCTGAATTCGCTGTCAAACTATCTTTGTCTCTTACTACGTTCTGCCCGTGCAGACCCCTACTTAGGGCGGTATCCACAGAACCTTTTACACCTCGCCTGTGCAGACCCTTACACTTCTTAAGGCGGTATTCACGAGGATTTTTAATTTGCACCTCGCCTATGCAGACCCTTACACTTCTTAAGGCGGTATTCACGAGGATTTTTAATTTGCGCCTCGCCTATGCAGACCCTTACACTTCTTAAGGCGGTATTCACGAGGATTTTTAATTCTCCTTCCCTGCCTGATCAGACCTTCGTTTCGTGCGAAGCGGTATCCACAGGGACTTACCAACACCACGTGGAATTTTCTTACTTGTACTTCCCCCCACTGCCGTGCTCTTGATTAATCCTCTGAGCCTCCTTTTATCCCCGATTCCGCCAGATTCTTTGGATCGGAGAGACCTTTCGGCAGTTGCTTCACACTTCTGAGTCCTCGAGACCCCCCAAAACCAACAGAATTCTTAGTCCGAATTATCGCAAAAAGCGCTCACTTTTTTCTTTGGGTGCACCCTTAATCTGTTAGCCCCGTGAGGGTCCCCGGACCGGGAAGCGTCCCAATCTGCCGTTCCCTTCCTCGCGGGACTCTATCCGATTCTGTTCGTGACGCCAATTTTGTCGTGGTTTCTCGTTTCTTACAAACAACAATGAGACGCAGAAAATCCTTCAAGACGTTTTAAACTTTAATTTGCAAATCAAAGCTGAGACAATCAGAAAGCTAGTAGCTGACTGCCCATCGAGGCTTGTACACAGCATTTTTTATAGCAATCTCCTATCTTAGCTACACTATCATATCCAGACGGCCTGTGATCACATATCATCAATACATCCGCTCTCGACCTTCCACTATTGTTTTACTCCCCGATTTAATTATGTCCTAGTTTACTTTTTAGACCAGGTGTCCCCTCATCCCTAACCACAGTTATTTCTTAATTGGTCTTGTTTTGACATACTGCCACGTATTTCATTACCTTACTCGCCACCTTTTATCTTCCTACTTGGTTTCATTCTAGTTCTCTTCATGAATTAATAGTGATTAGGTCAAAAGTCATGGCTACATAGTGAATACCCTCAATTCAGCTAGCAGTGGTTACATAGTAAATATAGAAAATATAATGTGTGCATTTGAGTGAATACTGAAATACTGTTGAGTAAATATTGTAAATACTGTAATACATAGAAAATACAATGTCTGCGTTTACATTTTCCAATAGTCTCAGCTTTGATTTGCAAATTAAAGTTTAAAACGTCTTGACGTGTTTTCTGCGTCTCCTTGTCGTTTGTGAGAAACGAGAAACCATGACACCCGGAGGGTGGGGACCACTGAATTATAAGTCAATTATAAGTCAACAGCATAATATTTTAAGTAACGTTTGGATATTAAACACACAGCGCCTATTTTCCTCGTATGAACATATAAAATCATTGCAACACACCAATATCACTGAATCAGTGGGAGCCTTGGGCTTGTTTTCCTGCAACAAGACGGTCCTATCGAGGGGTGACGGGAGACAGCGATACTCGAAGGGAGTTCCTTATGTCCAGTCTATTCCGCAATTTAGTTTTCGTTGCACTCATTGCAGAAAACTCCACTTCGCAGCGATATGATGTTGGAAATGGAAGCAACGTTTTTGTGCTTTCCTGGCTATCTCAGGATATTCAGCCTTGACTTTGATCCAGAATGCCGGCAGAGATGTTATGTCAAACATACTTTTCAGCCCACCATCATTTGCAAGTTCGAGGAGTTGATCTTTTTCCCGCGCTAACATGGGAGATCACCGGAAACATTCACAAATGGGTCACGGACCCATTCCTTTGCACGTCTTGGGTCACTGGTGAACTCGCGGGCGTTAAAGTTCAACAGTGAGCATGACAGGGAATGAGGAAAGGTGCAGCTACATCGTTTCATATCGCCAAATCATATCGTTTCCTGGCAGCACAGTAGCATTGCTTTGCGGCCCGGTGGTTGGGGACCACTGATCTAAAATAACATGTTCTAGGTAAGGTTTCAGCTTCTTTATTTCGCCTGAACACTCCAATACTTCACCAGATGTCTTTCACAATGTCATGATATGGGATCATGTTTCATAAAGTAGTGCCCATTCCAGAGTCCATACTTCTACATTATCAGAATCAGGCTTAAAATCACTGGCATTGTCATGACGAAGGGTCTCGGCCCGAAACGTCGACTGTACCTCTTCCTAGGGACGCTGCCTGGCCTGCTGTGTTCACCAGCAACTTTTATGTGTGTTGCTTGAAATTCCAGCATCTGCAGATTTCCTCGTGTTTGCAGCATTGTCATGAAATTTGTTTTGTAGCAGCAGTACATTGTAACACACAACAATAAAAAAATCAGAAATCACATTAAGAAATATTTTAAAAATTAAATTAGGTAGTGAAAAAAAGAGGGCATATAAAAAAAATGTAGTGTTCATGGTTTAGTTCATTGCCTATTCGACAATCTGATGGTGGAGGTGGAAGAAGTTGTTCCGAAATGTTGAGCCAGTGTCTTCAGGCTGCTGTACATCCTCCGTGCTGGTAGCAATAAGAAAAGGGTACGTCTTGGATGATGGGAATCCTTAGTAATGGATGCTGATTTTTTTGAAGCAGCACCTTTTGAAGAGATCCTTAATGCTGAGGTGGCTAGTGCCCATGAGGGTGCTGCCTGAATCTGCAACTTTCTGCAGCTTTTTCCAATCCTTTGTTTCTTCCCCCCCCCCCAACCGCATACCAGACAGTGATGCAACCAGTTAGAATACTACATCTGTAGAAATTTGCTAGTCTTTGATAACATACCAAGTCTCCTCAAAATCCTAATGAAATATAGCTGCTGTCATGCTTTCTTTGTAATTGCAACAATATGTTGGGCCCAGGATAGATCTTCAGAGAGTGGAACACCCAGGGACTGTAAACTGCTCACCCTTTCCACAGCTGATCCCTTGATGAGTCTGGTGTGTTACCCCGATTTAGTCATAGTCATACTTTATTGATACCGGGGGAAATTGGTTTTCATTACAGTTGCTCCATAAATAATAGATAGTAATAGAACCATAAATAGTTAAATAGTAATATGTAAATTATGCCAGTAAATTATGAAATAAATCCAGGACCAGCCTATTGGCTCAGGATGTCTGACCCTCCAAGGGAGGAGTTGTAAAGTTTGATAGCCACAGGCAGGAATGACTTCCTATGATGCTCAGTGCTGCATCTCGGTGAAATGAGTCTCTGGCTGAATGTACTCCTGTGCCCACCCTGTACATTATGTAGTGGATGGGAGACATTGACCAAGATGGCATGCAACTTAGACAGCATCCTCTTTTCAGACACTACCGTGAGAGAGTCCAGTTCCATCCCCACAACATCACTGGGCTTACGAATGAGCTTGTTGATTCTGTTGGTGTCTGCCACCCTCAGCCTGCTACCCCAGCACACAACAGCAAACATGATAGCACTGGCCACCACAGACTCATAGAACATCCTCAGCATCGTCCAGCAGATGTTAAAGGACCTCAGTCTCCTCAGGAAATAGAGACGGCTCTAACCCTTCTTGTAGACAGCCTCGGTGTTCTTTGACCAGTCCAGTTTATTGTCAATTCATATCCCCAGGTAGCTGTAATCCTCCACCATGTCCACACTGACCCCCTGGATGGAAACAGGGGTCACTGGTACCTTAGCTCTCCTCAGGTCTACCACCAGCTCCTTAGTCTTTTTCACATTAAGCTGCAGATAATTCTCCTCACACATTGTGACAAAGTTTCCTACCATAGCCCTGTACTCAGCCTCATCTCCCTTCCTGATGCATCCAACTATGGCAGAGTCAACAGAAAACTTCTGAAGATGACAAGACTCTGTGCAGTTGTTGAAGTCTGAGATGTAAATGGTGAAGAGAAAGGGAGACAAGACAGTCCCCTGTGGAGCCCCAGTGCTGCTGATCACTCTGTCCGACACACAGTGTTGCAAGCACACGTACTGTGGTCTGCCAGTCAGGTAATCAAGAATCCATGATACCAGGGAAGCATCCACCTGCATCGCTGTCAGCTTCTTCCCCAGCAGAGCAGGGCGGATGGTGCTGAACGCACTGGAGAAGTCAAAAAACATGACCCTCACAGTGCTCGCTGGCTTGTCCAGGTGGGCGTTGACACGGTTCAGCAGGAAGACGATGGCATCCTCAACTCCTAGTCGGGGCTGGTAGGCAAACTGGAGGGGATAGCTGAGGGGCACAGGTTTTGAGCACCCTGGTACTGACACCATCCGGTCCTGCAGCCTTGCTTGGGTTGAGACGTTTCAGCTGTCTCCTCACCTGTAGAGCTGTGAAGCCCACCGTGGTGGTTTTGTGTGGGGAAGGGGTATAGTCATGAGAGCAGGGTGGGGGACTGTGAGGAGGGGTAGGAGGGTAGGAGGGGAGAGTGGAATATGTGTTGGTTGGGGGCTGACAACAGATGGCTCATGTGTGGGATGGGCAGGGCCCACACTGTCAAATCTGTTAAAGAACCGGTTAAGTTCATTTCCCTTCCTGAAGTCGACAATCAATTCCTTGAACTTACTGATGTTGAGTGCAAGGTTGTTGTTGCAAGATCATCCCAATGATTTGAGGCAGCAGCTGCTATTGAAAGCTGCCATTTTTAAGAGGCAGGAGATCCTCCAGGTTAAATTAGTGTTTCCAACATAGTTGTCAAAATTACTGCTATCAACTTCTTGAAGTCCACGCTTGTATGCACAACTCCTTGCACATCAATGAGCATAGCCCAACCTGTGCAACTTTTCTTCAGTTAACCATTTCATCTCAGGAATTTGGTCCTTGGTACATTATGTCTTCAGACAATTCCATCCCTTGGTTCAGAGTAAATCATCTATTGTACAGTGTCATCCTATCACTACTTCCATGCAGTTTACAACTTCCAACTTGTCAAGCTAAGAAATCTTAGCACAACATCTCATTCATAAAGGCCCAGAGTTTCAAATTTTAGAAGAAACTTTCAGTCTCATTAAGACAAACCTCCAGATGATTACTGCGGAGAATAGAATAAAGATCTGCCTTAAGCAGAGGATGTTCTTTTAAGGGGGATGCTGTGAAATGTTGGTAAGACAGAAAATGAGTCAATAAACTGTTTGAAATGTGTTCCTGCAATTTTCCCCACAAAGGTGTTAGAATCAAATTAATCATTTTCAGAAATACATTCATGAAACTTTTATATTAGTGAAGCTGTTTGATATTTGCCTTCAGACAGCACTGATCTCTTCTGGAATGTAAATGAAATTTGACTGACATGAGTATGGTCATCTTTATGATGGAGCATACAAAGATAAGATAAGGAATAAGTCAGCTGATTCCTTGTACCTTATCCAACATTCAATAAGACCATGGTTGATTTGACTGTAACCTCAAGTCTTGCAGCTAATTTGCTTACAGCCAGCTTACAAATACTGGAGATTGTCAATTTTTTAAGAGGCATAAACTGAAGAATATACTGGTCATTTTTGTTGAGACTACCCATGCTCTCAAATTTATGGTCACAACACTCCCAGCACTTGCAGACATTGAAATTCCCAAGAATAACAAGCCTTTTTTATGAAAAGACAGTCTTGATAATTTGTTACAATTTGACAACAGATCTCTTCTTGCTACCTGCAGGCTTCAAGTGTTGGACTGAAAAGAATAATTAAAGTTTCAGCATTTAGATCCATATCTACCTACATGCTCCTTTTGCTGATGATAACCAAAGGTACAGAGAACAGATTTTTTTTTTTGGAATGGAAATTTAATGTATCCTTTTGTACACTACTACATTTACCATATATCCAGTTATTTTGTTTGTTAAATGTTCTTCTTGCTGAATGGTTGCAATAACTCTCAAACAACCCACTAACCCAGAACACAAAAGGTACTCATCAACACACATCAAAGTTGCTGGTGAACGCAGCAGGCCAGGCAGCATCTCTAAGAAGAGGTACAGTCGACGTTTCAGGCCGAGACCCTTCGTCAGGAAATGTTGAAGAAATGCTCCTGACGAAGGGTCTCGGCCTGAAACATCGACTGTACCTCTTCCTAGAGATGCTGCCTGGCCTGCTGCGTTCACCAGCAACTTTGCTGTGTGTTGCTTGAATTTCCAGCATCTGCAGAATTCCTGTTTGCATTTTTAAAAAAGCTACTCATTAACCAGGCTTATGCTATTAGTACTCTTCTTTATAGCTGTGAAAGCTGGGCCACATATTCCAATCAAGAAATATCTCTACCTTTGATATCTCAGAAAAATCTTTCACGAGATCAATGGATCACCAACAAGAGCTTTCAGGAAACCTGCCAATTGCCATGTACACCACAGTAGATCCTCACAGGCTACACCATCTGGGATACACGGACTGTATACCTAAAGAATATATGCCATAAGTATTCTTATGAGAACCCTGCTCATAGCCACTTGTGGAGAAGCTGGATCAAGGGCAATGCAGGTAGCTACTGCAGAGATTCCAGGCTGAGTCCTGAATTACAGAAAGAAGCCACAGAATACTTCAATCTCCTCCTGAGGAAAATACTTGCCATTGTTGGGAAATTTATTGTTGCTCATTAGTCCTGTCACGTACCCCGTGACGGGGATAAAGAAACCAGCAGAAATAGAAACCACTTTGGAGTCCAGTATTGCTATAAACTACTAATATTTATTAGTAACTACGCAGCACAGTAATATAAATGTACATAAATCAAACAGGTTAGCAATGATTATATATAAAAGTAAGTGTGGAATAGATACGTATGAAAACCAGGTGAGTTGATGCCATCGATCTCCTCGTCGTCCTCCGAAATCCTTTACAAGTCACCGACTGTGACTTTAACCGGGGGACTGGTTTTCCTGTGGTGGAGCTATCACCCCGGCAAGGGTGGACACATAGACAACTCCCCACCAGTCAACCCCTTCTTCACACGGTGGATTAGCAATTTGGATCGATCCTCCAAAACCCACTTTCTCTGCAGGCACAATAATGCTCATTTAGTGTCCAGATCATGTGTTTGAGGTCTGTATCATCTGACCTCCCATTTATTTCACCAGGCTGAGCATCACCTGTCATTCAAAGAGTCCCTCCTTCCTTTGTCTGTGAAGAAATACACAAGCAGGCAACAAGTCTTTGAAGAAATATCAACAACCTGCTGAAAATCATAACATCGAGTGTCCATTAAATAACGCTGCCTTCGGTCACCATAGCAACTTTCGAACTGCTCAGTGCTGTCTCCAACTCCAAACTCAGTAAAAATCCAAAGTTACTTCCAATGCCTTAAAGTGACAGTCCAACCATTGATCTTCGTCCGTCTCTCTCCTTTCCAAACAAACCAATGATGAATGTCTCTCTCTGTCTCTCTTCAAACAGTTAATAGGGGCACTCCTGGATCCCCTCACAATCCCTTTGTCACATTATTACCAAACACCATTGGCTGATAGTGCATCTCTTTTTCTCTGTCAAAATGTTGTTTGGTTTATCAGACTTGCTTTTGGCAATGTACCAGAGGAAAAAAAAAATCTTGGCTTTAAGTTATGTCACTAACAAGGAAAGATAGAAGTCAGTGCATTTAGACGCCCCAGTTAAATAAATTTGTCACTTTCTAAAATCAGTGAATAAAATAACAACTGATCCAGCCTATAATCTCTGGAGATCCAGAAGAATGATCAGTGTCCCTTCTGAGGTGATTTAAGAGTCAAGCCTCTGTACAGCTCATCTCCCTTCTAAAATCTTTCACCAACTGACTTAAGTGTATGACCACAGGTTTGTGATCCATCAACTGAAGAAAACAAGTTCCCTCTTTCCCAATTCTAAGAGGTTCTTCAACCCCGTTTCTCGTGCCACAGATACTACTTGACCTGCTGAACATTTTCAGTATTTTTTGTTATTGTTGATTTCAAGCAGCTTCAGTCTTAAAAAAGTTTCTTCCCATTTCCTTAACTAAATTCATCATCTCCCCTCATTAAAATTTCTTCCCAAGAGCACAGCATACTATCCCTGCAGCTGACATTTTCGAGTCCTGGCAATATCTCATTTCCACTTCTTCAGTACAATAACATTTTTTGTAAATTTAATTTGTCAGTGTTGTCTCAATAGAAATAGTATTGCTAGTAAAAATATAGCAGCTTATTTCCTACAGTATAACTGTCCAAGGACTTACAAAGTAGCCCTTACCACACCTGCAAGATAGGAAGATGAGAAGCACTTTCACTTTCTAACTAAACTTTGAAGTCAACATGATACCACTGCACATTCAGAAAAGTATCAATGTTAATTGCATTTCCAAGGCACAGCATATAACCCCATTTCACAAATACTTAATGCATGAAAAATCTAGTACACCAAACAGCTTATCTACATTTTGCAGCAATACAGAGCGAGATGAGAAGCTTTGAAATAATTTAAAACAAATCACTACTTTAGGCACTCAGACTATGTTACCTGCAAAGCACTCAATAAAACATTAACTTTCATAGTCTTCTTATTGATATGCAAAATATTTTATTTGAATTACATAATTACTGTTATAGCATAATTAAAATTTGTCCTACACAAGTGCTAGACGTGGATTGCTGCAGTTAATAAGTTGGAATTTGTGATAAAGTGTCAGACATATGTTAATACCAAGCCCAGCGGTGTGCTTAAACAGAATATTTAAATGGTGAACAACTATAATTTACAAGTGGATCAGAACAATAAACTGATGACAAGTGCCTCAAAGCAACGCGTGATCTATGGTGTAATCCATCCCACGCACAGAATTCCACTTTCCCCAGAATGGTACCAAGGATCAGAAAACCTAAAAGCCATTCCCCTGCTCCACCCTTTCAACCCAGCATTCATTTGACCTACCCTTCAGTTCTCAACAGTTCATAATACCTGAAGCATCACAGAGGTCCTGCTCTTTAAGCCAGGGGTCCCCAACCTTTTTCGCACTGCAGGCCGGTTTCATATTGACAATATTCTTGCGGACTGGCCGACCGGGGGTGGGGGGGGGGGGGCGGAGGTGGTAGGGTTGCCAACGAACAAGAGTAGCAGTCAAATATGTTGGGTTTACCCAGAGAAAGACTACAATGACCATGAAGCCTTGCGCGGGCACCAGTACACATGCGTGATTTGCGCATGCGTGTACGTGCCGAATTTTTACTACAAATCGTTTTTGGCGATTCTGTTCGGGGGAGGTGTTAATCACGAACACAATATAGGTGATAAGTGGCTAATACACTCAATTTCGTTTCTAAAAGGGTTTATCTAACGAATTTAATATTTAACACAGCGCATATTTTCCTCGCATGAATACAGCAATAAGTCAATTATCAGGGGAGCTTGAAGTAAGTGTTGAACAAACTTCCAGTAGAAGTGGTAGAGGCCGGTTCGGGATTATCATTTAAAGAAAAATTGGACAGATATATAGACAGGAAAGGAATGGAGGGTTATGGGCTGAGTGCAGGTCGGTGGGACTAGGTGAGAGTAGCGTTCGGCACAGACTAGAAGGGCAGAGATCGCCTATTTCCGTGCTGTAATTGTTATATGGTTATATAAGTAAGTCAATAGCATCATAACATTTTAAGTAACGTTTGGATATTAAACACACAGCACATATTTTCACCATATGAACATATAAAATCCTTACAACACACCAATATCGCTGAATCAGTGGGAGCCCTGGGCTTGTTTTCCTGCAACAAGACGGTCCTATCGAGAGGTGATGGGAGACAGCGATACTCGAAGGAGGTTCCTTATGTCCAGTCTATTCCACAATTTAGTTTTCGTTGCATTCATTGCAGAGATATGTTGGAAATGGAAGCAACATTTTCAGTGCTTTCGTGGCTATCTCAGGATATTTAGCCTTGACTTTGATCTGGAATGCCGGCAGAGATGTTATGTCAAATATACTTTTCAGCCCGCCGTCATTAGCAAGCTCGAGGAGTTGATCTCCTTCCTGCGCTGACACGGATGACGCGTGCGTAATGACTTCACGTGCATCCAAGCTCAACAGTGCGCGTGACAGGGAATGAGGAAAGGTGCAGCTGACTCCTATCGCCAAATCATATCGTTTCCTCACGGCCCGGTAGCACATGCTTTGTAGCCCGGTGGTTGGGGACCGCTGCTTCAAGCAAATACCTAGCTCCCTAAACTCTTATTACAGGACCACATACTTTCCCTTTGAAGTACATATATGTCACCTTATACACCCCCATGATTCATTTTCTTGCAGGCATTCACAATTAGCCCAAGAAATAAAAGACCACACTCAACAGTACAAAAAACCAATGTGCAAAAGACAACAAACTGTGCAAATACAAGAAAATAATAATAAATAGACAATAATTATCGAGTACATAGATGAAGAGTTCTTGAAGGTGAGTCCATAGGCCTTGGGCAATACATACAAATTGCTGGAGGAACTCAGCAAGCCAGGCAGCATCTATGGGAAAGAGTAAGAGTAAACAGTTGACATTTCAGGCCAAAACCCTTTAACATGACTGGGGGAGAAAAAAAGATGAGAAATCAGAGCAAGGTGATGGGGGGGGGGGGAAGAGGGAGGGAGGAAGAAGTACAAGACAAGGAGTGAAACCAGGAGAGGGAGAGCGGTGATGTAAAGAGCTGGGAAGTCAATTGGTGAAAGACAAAGAACTGGTAAAAGGAGTATCTGATAGGAGAGGAGAAAAGGCCATGAAAGAAAGGGGAAGGAGCACCAGAGGGAAGTGATAGGCAGGTAAAGAGATAAGGAGAGAGAAAATGGGAAATGGGAATGGGGAATGGTGAAGGTGGGTGGGCGGTAATTTGAGAAACTGATGTTCATGCCATCAGGATGGAGGCTACCCAGACAAAATATAAAGTGTTGGCCCTCCAACCCAAGTGTGGCCTCATCGTGGCAGTTGAGGAGGCCATGAACTGAACTGACATGTTAGAATGAATATGGGTTTTGAAAACAGTTTAATCAAAGGGCGAGTACAGTTGAATGAAGTTATCCCCTCTTGTTAAAGAGCCAGATGGTTGAGGGGTAATGACTGTTTCTGAACTTGGTGGTGAGAGTCCTGAGGCTCCTGTACTTCCTTCCTGATGGTAGCAATGAGAAGGCATGGCCTAGATGGTGAGGGTCTTTGATGATAGATATTGTTTTCCTATGACAGCACTTGATGCAGATGTGCTCAATGATGGGGAGTGCTTTGCTTGTGATGGACTCGTTCATATCCACTACCTTTTCCTAGGCTTTTCCTTTGAAGGCATTTCCAGATCAGGTCACAATGCAATCAGTCAATATACTCTCCACTACACATCTATAGCAGTTTAATCAAAATCTTAGATGTCATGCTAATCCTTTGCAAACTGCTCAGGAAGTAGAGGTACTGCCGTGCTTTCTTCATAAAGGCACACACGTGCTGGACCAGGACAGATCCTCTGAAATGATAACACCGAGGAATTTAAAGATGCTGACCCTCTCCAACTCTGATCCCAATTTGGACTGCCTCACGGACCTCCAATTTCCTCCTCCTAAAATCAATAATCAGCGCCTTGGTTTTGCTGACATTGAATGTGAGGTTGTTGCTATGGTACTGTTCAGCCAGACTTTCAATCTCCCTTCTACATGCTGATTTGTCACTACCCTTGATTCAGTCTACAACAGTGGTGTCATCAGCACACTTAAATATGGCATTAGAGCTGTGCTTAGCAAGCAGAACAGGGGTCTAAACACAGCTTTGTGGTACATCTGTGCCGATGGTGCTTGTGGAGGAAAAGTTGTTGCCAATCCAAACTGACTGGGGTCGGCAAGTGAGGAAAGAGATTCCAATTGAACAAGGATTATAATTATAGTTGGGAATAAAACTTCCTGCTCATCCTGTATTCACTATCCTGGATAGTAAAAAGCAGCCCTACAATTCTGAACTCACGATGCAGCCGAGTTCAGGGCTACTGATTGAAAATGCAAGAACACAATGAATACGAATATGCCACGAGGCCCACAAGCCTGCCTATTAATCAATATGATCATAGTTGATCTAGGCTGGCTTCAACTCTTATTATATATTATGAAATGAAACATAAAAATCAATAGTTTCCCAATTATTTTACATCACACCAGATTTCAAGCAAGGCATTTTGTATCAAACCACATTATTCTCCCAAAAATTATTCTCTTGGAGCGTCAAGGTTAAAGTTGAGGCAGCATGGTAGCTTAACAGTTAGTGTTATGCAATTACAGCACCAGCGGCTTAGATTCAATTCACACCATGCCTGCAAGGAGTTTGTACATTCTCTCCGTGACCACGTGGGTTTCCTCCAGGTGCTCTGGTTTCCTCCCATAGTCCAAAGTGTACCAGTCTGTAAATTAAATTGTCATTATAAATTGTCTTGTGATAAGGCTAGGGTTAAATGGGTAGGTTGCTGGGCAGCGTGACATGGTGGGCCGGAAAAGCCTGTTCCATAATTTATCTCTAATTAAATTAAATAAATAAATATATATAACCCTTACAGGGTTCTCTTGGGACAATCAGGTCACTGCAATCCTCCAATAAGATACGTCATATTTATATTTTGGGATCTCCAAACCACCAATCAGCCTCAAACCCTGATCAACCATCCCATCATGCTCCCACTCACCAATCAGCTAAAGTCCCAATCCCAAACTGCCCACCTAATAAGCCTGGCAACCACTTAGTTTGATTTCCCATTCCATCCCAACCCTCTACTAAATCCAATGACACTCCAATCTCCACCGAATCTTTACAAACCATACCCATGACTGGTCCCTTACCCAGTCACTACTGCTGGACACAAATAATCACTGCTCCAGATCTCACCAGTGTCCTAGACCAGCCTACAGACCTCTCAAAAGTTCATTATTATCAAAGTATATATATATTATTACAACCTTGAGATATATCTTCTTACAGGCAGCCACAAAAGAAACCAAAAGAACTCAAAGACCAACAAACACCCAATGCACTGACAGAGAGAAAAAAAAACAAATTGCTAACAATAAGAGCAAGCAAACAGAATTCAGAACAAAAGCGAGTCCATAGACATGAAGCCTGGAGCAGATGGAGCAGGCCCACAGCCTCAGCTCATCAGGCATTGGATCAAAACTTCATTGAGCCCACAGACACAAAGCCTGGAGCAAATAGAGCAGGCCCACAGCCTCAGCAAAGTGCAGAGCCAATGATGCAGAGCAGCAGGCAGATCCAGCCCAAGCCTCCCCCTGGTCCTGACGCACTGCCCTTTCAATGTAATTGGCTGGGCATTTAAATTGTCCAAACATTCGACCGCTCCTCACACTAGGACCCAGGCCCCATCGCATTGATATGCACTGGGCCTGGACTCTGCCACCATGTTTCAGCCCAGCACTTAGATCAATCAGACCTCACTCTTGGTTTAGGTGGACAGTCTCTGAAACTCCTCCACTCTGACTTATCTTTCCCCCACTTTGCTCACTCTGACTCCGTCTCGAACCTACCTCAACCTCCTCCGACTCTGCATCACATTTGCACACCTCGGCCTTTGAGTCGGCATCCCCTTTGCTCACCTCTTCAATGTTTGTAGTGACCATTTACCAAATTTTTTTTTAAAAACAGAAAAACTTATCAAAAATATTTAGTTTTATTTCTTGCTTTGGGAACCACCAGAAAGTTGTCACTTGTCCACAGTTGCAACATCTTGAACCGGACTCACATGGCCCAGAAACCTCGAGCCTTAAGTGCCGAAGTTCTTCAGTAAGTGGGCCCATGAACAATCATCATGACACCACTATTACACCCACCCAGAACACACTTTCGGGAGCAATACTGTTTCTGGACCACTATTTTTATACGCATGCCACAATACTGCTGAAAGCTTTATGAAATTTCCCAAATGATACAGATGCTTGTGAAATTAATACACTTAAAACATCAGAATCGGCCTCCAAAAATAACAGAACACAACTGATTTTAATCCAAACTTGATTATTTCCCTCTCGCTCCAAAGATTCACATCTCCTGCTGGGCATTAATGAATCAACATCAGTTCTGCAGGGTTAGAGAAAAATCTGTTGCCTATATGTCTTTTAAGGAATAGAGATCACTGAAATGATTCCCAGCGACAATAACCAAAACACAGAGGAAAGGTAATACAAGCAGATTTCTGACCGTACACTAAACACAAATATAATCTAAAGGAAATGTAATTTAAAGTAGAAGACAGTCAGCAATGCAAGATGTTTCAGTTTCTCAGAATTGAAAGCAATTACCATTTTGTTTCACCAGCATACAAACTCAAAAAAAGGTCAAAATGTATTTTTGAATGCCTTCTTATACAAGCCCCCAAAAGCATCTCAAATTGATCTTCGTCCTATTTGTTGGAATATAATCTGCAAGGGCCTAGCAATTCACTGAACACTTCATATAATTTACATATCAATCCTCTCCTTTAATTGCATGATTCAAAACAATGATAATCTTCATATCGAAAGCTTAGGATTCCTTCTCATGCAAGCACATACACAAACATACAAACAATCATGATTTTTGAGTACTTGCCTATCATTCAGATTAGGATTAGTGAAAAGGAGTTTTAAAAGAAGAAAATTAAGCACCATGAGAACTAAAGTAAATACACCATGGAATCAGCAGGAAACAGCTGTGGTATAAGGTAAGGATGTTAAGGTAATGAGTGATTTGCTCAAATAATCACCACTGTTGAGAGAGAAAAAAAGATATTTACAAGATGAACATTCATTTGTCTTCCCCAGTGCAACACTGCCCTCTGCAGATAATCTTCAAACAAGAACACAATTAGACCAGGCACAAAGGAGCTGGAGGAATGCAACAGAGGAATGCAATGGAGGGAAATGGACAATCTATGTTTTGGGAACGGTATCAACCCAAAGCGTTAACTGTTGTGACAAGATACACATAGATTAAGATGTAGCTGGCCTGGGCTGGCACCAGTGGAATCAGCAGTTGGTCTGCCACCTGGCTTCAGGAGAGAGAGAGATAAGGAAAACAATGGAGCAGCATTTGGAGATGTTAATGAAGGAAGGAGAGCTGTCAAGATCGGCTCCTCCTTTGAACCCTGAATTGTTTGAAGTGATGGACAGGCAATACCCCAGCAGGGGGATAAAAAGTGACAGGTTCGCTAAGGCAAGACACACACACGACACCCGAGGTAACAAGACCCTGGAAGCGGTGCGTCTCTCACAAGTCAGTGGAAAGTACCGGGCCATAGACACACAGGGTTGAAAGGCATGATCGGCGGGAACCTGGTGTGTGTCCACCCGTGCCTGGGTGCCAGGTTCACCACAGGGAAACGATCTTATCTGGAAACGGAGGGGTCACGGTCGGTGACCTCAGATGACATCACAAAGGACTCGCCCGAAAGCTGACTGCGAAGGTCTGTGTGGAAGCCTTGAATATTCATTCGTTTTGCTCTCTCTCTCCTTCCCCCCACTGTCCATCGCCATGGCAGTGATTACTGCGAACTGAACTGAACTAAATTGAACTGAACTTTGCGTCACTTTGAAACTGGTCATTTACCCCTAGACAACGATAGAGCTTGATTAATCCTGTTATCTGAATTCTGTGTACATGTATGTTTATCATTGCTGAACTGTTGCATTCATTATCCTTTTGATTAGAGTACTGTGTTGCTTGTTTCTTTAATAAAACTTTCTTAGTTCTAGTAATCCAAACTCCAACTGAGTGATCCATTTCTGCTGGTTTGGCAACCCAGTTACGGGGTACGTAACACTGTCTATTTCACTCAGTAGATGCTATCTGATCTGCTCAGTTCCTCCAACTCCTTAGTATGTTGCTTCAGATTTCCAGCATCTGAAGTGTCTTGTGTGTACACTTTTCCATCAGGCCATTTTTATATTTATCTGTGTTGCCAGTAAAAGCACATTAACAGGCACCTCAAGACAGAATGCAGCTAGAGTACGGGAGTTGAAATACAGTGGATTCTGGTTAATTGATCCATCAGTTAATCAGGACAGCCACTTATTTGGGACACCTGTTAAGGAACAAATACTAATGGTGAAAATAGTCAGGATTTCCTTTGTTTTTTGGGATTTGGGATACTATGCCATTTAATTGGGATAGGAGACTAGCATGTGGAACTTGTGTGGCAACTAAACACTACACTATGCTTAGAGCAGTTTTCAGATAGCATCAGTTGTGTGTGCTTGTGTTCAAAGAGCGGTGATTTCTTCCCCCCCCCCCCCCCACCACTGATAGTTAGCAAGAAATAAGCTGAAAGACAATGCAGAATTGTTTTGCTCATTGTGGTTTCAAGCATTCAGGCTTAGAGATGCCAGAAATGGCCAGCAGTGAAAAATGAAGTGATAACTACTTCAACAAGTTAGGAGCTACGAAGAATTTGAAGATATCGACACTCATCTTGAACGTTACAGTGAAAATGAAATTTGGAGGATGCAATTGTCGAAAGAATGTATGAAAGCAATCCATTATTGGTACTAGGTGTCTGCTCTGATTTTGTTTGTTTACAGTCAATCAAAAGACCGTGGCATCCTGTTGGTTGTCTGTCGTATCCAACCGCTACAGTGAAACTTGCGGAGAGTTGTTAAAGTGGAAAAACCATTACACTGGGACAGTTCCACTTTCTCAATCTCAGAAGTCCAGGTTCAGTGACACACGTAATCATCACAAACTGGGGTCATCCTTAGTAGCAGTGGATAACCATGACTTCTGTGCCTTATCATGCCCTTTGCTTTTCACGAATTGTTGCAGAACCACCTTCTTGGCCATTGGATCTCACTAATCTCAACTCACCAGTCCACCAGAGCCAACTTCACACGTTAGTACAGGCATGTCCCTATTTCACCAGGGTATGAGGCCAGCCAGCTACCCTCACCTGGATTACCCTACCTGTTGAAGTGGTGTACCAGGGTGTGGCTGCTGTCACATGTAAACAGCTACTTGGTGAGGGCCAAAGGGAAGTGAGCTGCCCCAGAACGTATACAACAAGCCCTTTCACCAGAAGTGCTACTCCTCCCTGGAAACCCCATACACTGCAGCGTACACTGGATGAATTCCTGTCAATAACTATTAGGAACCAATACACAGTTTTACAGTTCTGTAGTAGCATTGATAGTGTTCTAAATCTGTTTACTATTTCATTTAAATACATAATTTGCTACTCAGTCTTTTCAAACATTCAAGATTCATACTTTGATAATAAATGTAGTATACAACCCTGAGGTTCATCTTCCCACAGACAGCCACAAAACAAAGGAAGAAAACCACAGAATTCACACAAAGAAAAACATCAAACCCCCAACGCACAAAAAAATTGAATAAATAGCACAAAAAAAGTGAAAAACACAGAATATAAAACCATCATACCACAAATTATTGATCTTACCCCTCTTCTGTAGGTCAAATGCAATGTCCCAAGCCCAGAAATCTGGCAGACAACACAGCCTTTGGGACACTTGACCCTTGTGACAGAGGGTTGTGTCAATTCATCTGGCTATACTATCCCCAATTAAAACTACATTTCTCTTCTCTCTCTCCCCCCCACCCCCTACTTGAATAGCTCCCTAAATCATGATGCCACAGCTTGGTTGTTCATCCTTCCTACAGTCACCATTCTCATCCTCAATGAGCAATAATCTCAGACCAGCTGCACGTTCAAGGACTAAAGTTCCTCCAGCACCAACTCTTGGATCCCCCTATCTACCTCATTCACAGTCACACCCACTTGTCCCTAACCACAGACCAGGTCAAGTAGTTAATCTAATGTATGTGACTGCCTCCTAAAACACGGTGTCCAGGCAACTCTCCTCCTCCCTGATGCCGCAGATCATGAGAACCTTAAGGTTGTTAAATCCAGGAGTGGTAGTGGGACAAGCTCCCGCTTCCTATTAAATGCTCCCAATGGCATGCATCTCAAATAGCCTCTGACAACCAAGCCCAGCACCTGGCTGTTACATCGGACTCAGCTACTAAGTTTGGCAGAACCATTTCTACTGACAGGAGAAAGGGCGAAGGTGGTTACTGACACCTAAAAACCAGTCACTTCCTGCAGATGTGGTTGGCAATTCATCTCGGAGAAGGAAAACTCAGTTTAAAACTCTGCTGTCTTGCAGCTATACCTATTCATGGGGAAGGCTTTGGGAGAAAACCACAAGGAAAAGTCCAGAACTGGAGTCCCTAAAACAATCCTACATTGAGTTATCTCTGAATGGCAACACCTGCAACCCTGCTGGTACCAAACTTTATCGGTCTCTGCCGTTCCTTTGGATCATCAGCTATGTAGAGAGGGGGAGCCTGCTACATGAGCAATAGTTTGCTCTCCATGTCTTACTGCCCTGGCTCGTGTATCACAAAGACAGCTGGTGAGTCCAACCAGTGGAGGTCCTCAAAGTCAGGAGAGTAACAAATTTTTTAAATGACCTTTAATTGTAACATAGAAATTTGCTTTTAAGTATTGTCCTACAACAAAAGAAAAGGTTTTGATTTCTGTGTACTGTACATTATTGTAGCCATTAGGAACAAAATGACTAGCATCTACAAATTGAACTTCCAGGGCCAATATACCAATTTATCAAAAGAAGCATGTTCGGGATCTGCATGATACTTAATACACATTTCTGAAGTACATCCTTTTTTTATAATACTTTAAATAGCCAAAGGAAGTTTTCAGAAATATCAAGAGAGAGAGAAATATAGTTAATGTTTTAGGTCTGGCAAGTGGTTTTGATTCAAAACTTTTAATAGGCAAATGATATCCAAGATGAAGATACATTTGAGTTACGGGATCACATCAGAAATCCAATTACTTAATGAGAACAGGTTTGAATAGATACATTAAAATCTAATACAGAAGGAGAAATGCTGCTAACAGATGTAACTTGGAAATGGCAAGTTTAAAACATCTAGGCATCATCATAAATGTGTTACTCAATACATCCAATTTATTCACAACTACAACTAATAAATCTAGAAGTGTTCAACTGTTTACTGTATAATCAGCTGAATTCAATAGAAGGAAGATTCTGGCAGAATCTCATTTTGAAAACTGCATGTTGCTCCTGTCACTGAAACACAAATCAAATGATAAAGCAGTCCTGAAGCTTATCCCAATTTCAAAGGTCTCTTTTTTTTGGAAAAGACATAAGAAACATATGGTTTTCTGCAGAAGGTTAGGGAATTGCAGGCATATTGGAACACCAGAAATACAAAAATAAAAAAAAATTCAGTGTAATGCATTGAATAATCTTTTCAAATGCTATACAAGTTCTTATACATACTGTATGTCAGGGGTCCCCATCCTTTTTTACACTGCGGACCGGTTTAATATTGACAATATTCTTGCAGACCGGCCGACCAGGCTGGGGGGGAGGGGGGGCAGTGGGGACGATAGGGTTCCCAACGGACAAGAGTAGCAGTCAAATACGTTCTGTTTACCCCGAGAAAGACTACAATGACCATGAAGCCTTCCGCGGGCATCAGTGCGCATGCATGACATGCACATGCGTGTACCTGCCGATTTTTTTCCCCTGCAAAACGCTTTTGGTGATTCTGATCGGGGTGGGGGGGGGGGGGGGGAGGAGGTATTAATCACGACCGGAATATAGGTGATAAGTGGTTAATACACTCAATTTCGTTTCTAAAAGAGTTTATCTAACGAATTTAATATTAAACACACCGCATATTTTCCTCACATGAATATAGTGATAAGTCAATTATCAGGGGAGCTTGAAGTAAGTGTTGAACGAACTTCCAGTAGAAGTGGTAGAGGCACGTTCGATATTATCAATTAAAGAAAAATTGGATAGGTATATGGACAGGAAAGGAATGGAGGGTTGTGGGCTGTGTGCAGGTCGGTGGGACTAGGTGAATGTAGTGTTCCGCACGAACCAGAAGGGCAGAAATCGCCTGTTTCCATGCTGTAATTGTTATATGGTTATGTAAGTAAGTCAATAGCATCATAAAGTTTTAAGTAACGTTTGGATATTAAACACACAGCACATATTTTCCTCGTATGAACATATAAAATCATTGCAACGCAGCAATATCGCTGAATCAGTGGGAGCCCTGGGCTTGTTTCCCTGCAACAAGACGGTCCTATCGGGGGGGTGATGGGAGACAGCGATACTTGAATGGGTTCCTTATGTCCAGTCTATTGCGCAATTTAGTTTTCGTTGCATTCATTGCAGAAAACTCTGCTTCACAGAAAAACGTTGGAAATGAAAACAACATTTTCAGTGCTTTCGTGGCTATCTCAGCATATTTAACCTTGACTTTGATCCAGAGTGCCGGCAGAGATGTTATGTCAAACATACTTTTCAGCCCACCATCATTTGCAAGCTCGAGGAGTTGATCTCCTTCCCACACTGACATGTATGACACACGGGTAATGACCTTGCGTGCATTCAAGCTCAACAGTCTTCAGAAATAATCAAAAGCACTCATACCATTTATCAAGCTTAAGGTTGTCCTCTTACTATGATAAAAAAAGGTTATAATGTTGACATTCTAATGAAGTTTCATAGTAATTGCCAAGGAAGCTGAATATATTATTTAGGATGACAAGTGACAATTGTTACGTACCCCGTAACTGGGTTGCCCAAACCAGCAGAAATGGATCACTCAGTTGGAGTCTGGATTACTAGAACTAAGAAAGTTTTATTAAAGAAACAAGCAACACAGTACTCTAATCGAAAGGATAATGAATGCAACAGTTCAGCAATGATAAACATACATGTACACAGAATTCAGATAACAGGATCAATCAAGCTCTATCGTTGTCTAGGGGTAAATGACCATTTTCAAAGTGACGCAAAGTTCAGTTCAATTTAGTTCAGTTCAGTTCGCAGTAATCGCTGCCGTGGCGATGGACAGTGGGGGGAAGGAGAGAGAGAGCAAAACGAATGAATATTCAAAAACGGCTTCCACACAGACCTTCGCAGTCAGCTTTCGGGTGAGTCCTTTGTGATGTCATCTGAGGTCACCGACCGTGACCCCTCCGTTTCCAGATACGATCGTTTCTCTGCGGTGAACCCGGCACCCAGGCAAGGGTGGACACACACCAGGTTCCCGCCGATCGTGCCTTTCCACCCTGCGCGTCTATGGCCTGGTCCCGCAACCGGCCTTCCAAAACTTCCCACCGACTTGTGAGAGACGCACCGCTTCCAGGGTCTCATTACCTCGGGTGTTGTTGTGTGTCCTGCCTTAGCGAACCTGTCCCTTTTTATCCCCCTGCTGGGGTATCGCCTGTCCATCACTTCAAACAGTTCAGGGTTCAAAGGGGGAGCCGATCTTGACAGCTCTCCTTCCTTCATTAACATCTCCAAATGCTGCTCCATTGTTTTCCGTATCTCTCTCTCTCTCTCCTGAAGACAGGTAGCAGACCAACTGCTGATCCCACTGGTGCCAGCACAGGGCAGCTAACATCTTAATCTATGTGTATTCTTGTCACACTTCCCCCCTTTAAGGATTTTTACCGGGGTAAAAATTACAAACATGAATACATTATTTGATACACACAAATACACATCTTTATTAGCTATTTGGCTAATACAGCGAATTTGAAGTTGTCAACACCTGACAGACAGTCAGCCATCACATTTTCTGTTCCTTTTATATGTGTTATTAATAATTCCTTAGACCAGGCTCCAACTTAGCAAACTTCATAGTGGCCAAAAACACTGATAATTGCGATCAATGTAACCTCTCATTGGGTTTCATCCCGGACCACAATAACAAGGGTCGTCCCATTCCGACTTAGTTTTCTCTCGCAAGGGCTTAGTAGGAGGAGGAGAGGTAGTAACCGCAGAGTTATTGCAAAACTTCCTACAGTACCCCACCATCTCCAAGGGCCTTCTGAGGGCCCTCTTGTCTGTCGGGGTTGGGATGTCAGAGATAGCCCGCACTTTAGCTTGCATCGCTGCCAGCTGCCCCTGCGTCACCACAGTTCTCAGGTAAGTGACCTTCGTGTGGCCGAACTCATTTTTTTCGAGGTTCGCTATCAAGCTGGCTTCAGACAGACGTATTACATCGCCAATACACACCTCTGTATTCGTCAGCCCTTTAGTCACTGAATTACTCACTCTATAGGAGTGTTGCTCACTAGGCTGGCCTAGTGTAACAGACACCACCCAACGTCCCAGTTCTTTGCATCGCCTCGGGACAATTAAGCACACGTGTGCGAGTCGTTTAATTACTTCTCCTAAAGAGTCGCTTTGTTCGGGGATTAAGGGAGAGACCTTATCGGCAGAGCTGGCCAAAACAATAGCCTTCTCCCATCTGGTCGATACCATACTCATCTCTTCAAAATAGTTTTTTTCTCTTATCAGGGGGACCCTAGCTTCATTGATTTCCGCGCTAACACCGACTAGGTTTGTTAGCATATCAAAAGCCTGTGACCGTCTCAGTTCGCGTCGGCCTTGATCAATAACATCCTTCCTCCTGGGCAGCCGGTAAACCTCTTTCATGATTCCACCAACTGTTTCCTCCAGCACCGCAAAATGTCCACCGGGGGGTACCTTGTGGGCCAGGTTAAAAATCTCATCCCCATAACTCTTTTGCACCACCCCCCATTCCTCATCTGCGGGTACGGTACTTGGTCTCCCTTTCTTCCTTAGCACTTCCTCCTCCCACAATAGCCTACTAGTTCCCTTGTTAGTTCTGTGTCAGAGAGAGCTGTCTCCGCCAAAACCATCAGCCCCTCATCTCGCTCCTGCGCCTGCACAAATTCTTTCCTGGCTAATGCTAAGTCTGTCTCAGCTCCCTCACTACCTCTTGTTTCACTACACTCCTTCTTTTCACTTTCTACCCCCTTCTTGTACAAGGCTGGCAGAAACGTCTCAGCTAAATTTACTACTGCAGTCCCGTGATGAACCTGTGAGTCCATGGGCGGGGCCTCAATGCTGGCAGGCTGACCTGTCAATCTCATGGCTGGGAACACGATTCCCCTGGCGAGCTCATTACCGAGCAAGACTTCCACGCCTTTCATCGGTAATTCGGACCTCACCCCGATCGTGACTAGTCCAGAGACCAGGTTGTTTTGTAAGCGTATCTGGTGCAAAGGGACGGCCTCTGTCCCTTCCCCAATACCTTTGACCTTGACCTCCCCAGTCTGGGTCTCTGAGCTAAACTCTAATACACTCTTCAGTATCAGTGACTGACACGCCCCCGTGTCTCTCCAGATCCGCACTGGAACTGGTTTTAACCCCTCCTTCACTGACACCAATCCGGCCGAGATAAACCTCTCGCGCCCTTCCTGAACTTTGGCAGACCTGTCCTTCCCTAGCAGTTCGTTTACCAGCTCGATACAGCCAGTCAAAATCGCCGTTTTTCCTTTTCCCGTCTCCTCCTTTGGGGCAAAGCACCTGGACGCAAAGTGTCCGACTTTCCCGCAATTATAACAGACGACCCCAGGAGACTTCCTACCAGACTGCTCCCGGTCTACCTTATCCTTCTCACTAGTCCCTGGCTTACTTTCTGACTTTTCTGGCGGACTCTCCCCACCGTCCTGACTACCCTTCTGGTAGCCTTTATTCGGGGCAAACTTCATTCTATGCGTCAACGCATACTCATCCGCTAACTTAGCAGTTGCGGCTAACGTGGCTGCCTCTTTCTCATCTAGGTAGGGTCTCATACCCTCAGGGACACAACCTTTAAACTGCTCAATCAGGATCAGCTGTAGCAGTCTGTCATAATCCCCCTCTACCCTCTTCGAGGCGCACCAACGCTCACAATATTTCTGCATCTCACAGGCAAACTCTAAATACGTGCGGTCCCACTGCTTCCTCGCATTCCGCAACCTCTGCCGGTATGCCTCCGGGACCAACTCATAAATCCTGAGGATGGCCTCTTTCACCACCTCATACCTCTGGGCATCTTCCGCGGACAAAGCTGAGTAAGCTTGTTGGGCTTTCCCTTTCAGTACACTCTGAAGCAAAACAGCCCACTTATCCCTCGGCCAGTCCTGACTTGTAGCAACTTTTTCGAAATGGAGAAAGTACCGATCCACGTCGGTATCGTCAAATGGGGGAACCAGCCTCACCTCCTGGGTCGCCCGGAACCCTCCACCTTGGTTCGGCACAGGCAAGATTCAACCGTTTGGCCACAGCTACCAATTCCAATTTCCTGGCATCCTCTAATGCCTCCAAGGTCGGCGCCTTTATAAATTCCTCGGCCTCCATTTCTGTTGTTTGTCTTTTCTTTCTTTCGGGAATCTTGACCCAATCAATTTACTCGGTCCCAAATTTAGCGTTCAAAATCACAGACGAGAACCCCACTTATGTTACGTACCCCGTAACTGGGTTGCCCAAACCAGCAGAAATGGATCACTCAGTTGGAGTCTGGATTACTAGAACTAAGAAAGTTTTATTAAAGAAACAAGCAACACAGTACTCTAATCAAAAGGATAATGAATGCAACAGTTCAGCAATGATAAACATACATGTACACAGAATTAAAATAACAGGATCAATCAAGCTCTATCGTTGTCTAGGGGTAAATGACCAGTTTCAAAGTGACGCAAAGTTCAGTTCAATTTAGTTCAGTTCAGTTCGCAGTAATCGCTGCCGTGTCGATGGACAGTGGGGGGAAGGAGAGAGAGAGCAAAACGAATGAATATTCAAAAACGGCTTCCACACAGACCTTCGCAGTCAGCTTTCGGGCGAGTCCTTTGTGATGTCATCTGAGGTCACCGACCGTGACCCCCTCCGTTTCCAGATACGATCGTTTCTCTGCGGTGAACCCGGCACCCAGGCAAGGGTGGACACACACCAGGTTCCCGCCAATCGTGCCTTTCCACCCTGTGCGTCTATGGCCTGGTCCCGCAACCGGCCTTCCAAAACTTCCCACCGACTTGTGACAGACGCACCGCTTCCAGGGTCTCGTTACCTCGGGTGTCGTGTGTGTCCTGCCTTAGCGAATCTGTCCCTTTTTATCCCCCTGCTGGGGTATCGCCTGTCCATCACTTCAAACAGTTCAGGGTTCAAAGGGGGAGCCGATCTTGACAGCTCTCCTTCCTTCATTAACATCTCCAAATGCTGCTCCATTGTTTTCCTTATCTCTCTCTCTCCTGAAGACAGATGGCAGACCAACTGCTGATCCCACTGGTGCCAGTACAGGGCAGCTAACATCTTAATCTATGTGTATTCTTGTCACACAATGCTTCAAGAATTTAGCATTCGACTCAAGTAATTTAGCATTCCATAATCAACATAAGTAATTACAACAATTTGAACTCCAGTCTCCCTTTCAGAAATAAACAGTGCAAATTCCTTATTACTAACTTGCTAACAGTTGATTAATTGGGCAAGAAACAGACCATTCAGACCACAAGTGATAAACATTGCAATTCTGGGACCATATTTCCAATTCTTTTCAAATTAACAGGATGTCAAAAATTGTCAAGGAATTAACCCCCAACCTTTGACAACTGCTGGTAGATAGTCAAGGGGCACAGGTGATGTAAATCCAATTTACCCCAAATCCACCTCAGCATGACTGGATGTTTGCCGACAATGGAGTATTTAATTCGATTGCCCTTGAAAAGAAGAACCCAAAAGTATCCTCTTCATGAAGTCAGATTACAAGACAAATAAATACATGTTGTATCAGGGATAAGGTCACTGAAAGGAGGTTGGTGTTTTTGATGTTCATAAAAAATTCCCAGGAAGAAATAAGGAACTTAATAATTGTGCCTTTGCCACCATATCTCAGGGGCAATCGGACCAAAGAACTGTCAAAATTATAAATTAACTGTAACCTCCCCAAAGACAATCATTCCAAGATGGAAGTCACAAGTGGAATCAATATCCTCAAGAATATGGTTCGGGGTACAAGTAATTTTGTGTCATTCGGGTGTACTTAATGCTGGATTTACATGGGAGGAATTTTTGGAATATTAACAGATGGCATTAAAGACAACTGAACAATATATTCATCTTATAGACAATAAATTACACCAATAAACTACACCAATTAGATATCTCCAACTTGCAACAAAAGAGCTAGCTCTCTGTCAACTTTAAACAATCCTTTTGTTCAACAACACCCCCAAAGGAGTCCTGACAGTTTTGTGCATGCCTTACAAAATGAAAATAAGTTCAGTGCAGAAGCAAAATCCACCCAAATATATGCCTATTCTGTAATAAAATCTGCTCATTGCTCTTTGGGTATTTGCCACAAAAGCAAATTAGGCCAGTATACACAGTCAACACTTCACCAATGTTGACTTCAGGAGGGAAAATTCAGACACGTCCCAAGATTGAAAGTTGAACTAAATTAGTGAGCTAAAATAGAAGAGTTTTATATCACACTAATGTCCTTAACATGATGCACAAAAAACAAACACTTCTTTTGGAAATGACCTCCAACATGCGATTCAGCTAGGCTGAGTTTACATCTTGAGTTGGCTGGGATCTGTCTTCAGTATATCTGTTTTTCAATAATTCAGAACAATGACAAACCATCCATATTACAAAGAGAATAAAGCCCTGAAAGATACATTTATTGTAGGTAATCTTACCTGATTGAATGACACTTTGGATTGCTGACCGTGGGTATGCTTTATGGGATGTGGAGAACTCTTCCAGGTTCTGCCAAAGAAATGGGAGTACGTAATATCAAAGAGGCTCAATCGCAGCTGACACTGGACATCTGCCACTCCCTCCAATAAACTCTGCACATGAAGAATAAAGACATTTGGGATCAGTCTAGATTTCAGCAAAACAAGTTTAAGTTAATACAAAAACATGTCCTTTTAGCTAGTACAAGAGCAAGATATGCCAACTAGTGGAGTGGTGTCACAGCAACAACCTGACACTCAACGTCAGTAAGACGAAAGAGCTGATTGTGAACTTCAGGAAGGGTAAGACGAAGGAACACAAACCAATCCTTATAGAGAGATGAGAAGTGGAGAGAGTGAGCAGCTTCAAGTTCCTGGGTGTCAAGGTCTCTGAGAATCTAACCTAGTCCCAACATATCAATGCAGCTATAAAGGAGGCAACATACTGACTACACTTCATTCGGAGTTTGAAGAAATTTGGTATGCCAACAAATACACTCAAAAACTTCTATAGATGTACCGTGAAGAGCATTCTGACAGGCTGCATCACTGTCTGGTATGGTGGGAAGATCCTGTACAGGACCAAAAGAAGCTGCAGAGGGTTGTAAATTTAGTCAGCTCTATCTTGGGTACTAGCCTACAAAGCACCCAGAACATCTTCAAGGAGCGGTGCCTCAAAAAGGTAGCGTCCATTATTAAAGACATCCAGGGCATGCCCTTTTCTCACTGTTATCATCAGGTAGGAGGTACAGAAGCCTGAAGGCACACACTCAGCGATTCAGGAACAACTTCTTCCCCTCTGCCATCCGATTCCTAAGTGGACATTGAACCTCTGAACACTACCTCACTTTTTTTAAAAAAAAGTATATATATTTCTGGTTTTTGCAATTTTTAATCTATTCAATATACGTATACTGTAATTGATTTACTTATTATTATTGTTTCTTCTAAATTATGTATTGCATTGAACTGCTACTGCTAAGTTAACAAATTTCATGACACATGCCAGTGAAAATAAACTTGATTCTGATTGTGAAAAATAATTTTCTGGAGCATTTAGTGCTATATTTATCTTTCTTCATTACATAAGGCACATTGGGTCAGAGAAACAAGAACTACTAACTTTAATGTCATTTCTCATGTTCAAACAGTTATTAGGCTCCTTTTAAAGTAATATTGTAGTTTCTGACTCAATGACGACTTGTTGAGTTCAAGTGAAGTTACATATATAAATAATCTAACCTCCCTTTCAGCAATAACCAGCCTAAATCCCTTATTGCTAACTTATTCTCCTTAATTTCACAAATCCATCAGGAAAAATACTTCTTGCCTTAGAGATTCTTTGGCACCTGGAAAGATGCAATAAGTTGGTTAAAAAGTAGCAGAAGAATGAAAGTGATTTAAAAAAAAATCAAGATGCTGGATATCTGAAATAAAAGCAGAAAATGCTTGAAATATTCAGCAGGTCAGGCAGCATTTGTGTAAAGAGGATCAGAGTTGACATTTCAGGTTGAAAAACCATTCATCAGAATGGAGGAAGGAAAAAGCATATCACCTCTGCAGAAAAGGTGGATGTGGGGAAGGGATGCATAGGAAAAAGGGAATATTTCTGATAAGGTCAGGACAGTGGTCTGTGGGGACAAATTCCATAAGTTACCTGCACAATAAGTTAATGATTGCAGAGAATGAGAATATGGATAAAAGAGCATTCATTGTTTCAAAATACATGAGTGAAGGAAATCCGCAAAAGGCCAGGGTATACTGGATTGAGAAAAACTGAGCCACTATCACAGATGAATGATCTACAGCAGAAGTGGCCAGTTTTGATACAGAACAAAAAGAAATGTCAGTTCCCTGATATTTCAGAATTTAAATGTTGATTCTGTAAGACTAACGTATCCAGAAAAGAGATGAGTTGCTGTCCCTCAAGTTTACATTGGGCATCATTGTACATAAGCAAGCCACAGCCAGACAAGTCAGTGTAGTTGTGACATAGAGAATTAAAGTGGCAGCAAAGAACAAGCTCAAGACATCAACAAATGTCTATCAGATACAAAATTTGAGAGTACAAGGGTAAAGGCATTGTGGTTCTCACCCGGAACCACATGCAATAATTATTTGGGTTTAAGCAACAGGATTATACAGATTTTGTTTTTTGAACAAGGCAAATAGAGATCTGCAGAGATCCCAGCAAATCAATTGGGAAAAACATTTCACATCAAAGTGTGATTTCTTACCTGTAAACTGATTGTCAATAATTCATTTCATATGAAAGAATTAAACCACTCCACTTGTTAGTAAAGCAGATTAAAAATTTCTAACACAAATGTATCTGGTTTGTTTAAATTAATGTATTGTAGTAATCAAACATCCTCCTTTAATTTCCATCAACAGAGTATCACTGCCTTCGGTTGCATTCCTTAACATATGGGTTAGAACATATTAAAAAGTACTCCGGAAGGGAAATATGAAAGAAGCAAACAACTAACTGGAGAATAAATTCTGGGCCAGATCTTTCACAGTTGACCATTTTGAATTAGCTGAAAGCAGTAGAAGTTTGTTCATCTCTGAGCAAGGAAAGCAAAATAAGTAACTCACTCTGCTAATTTTTGGCATAGTCAAGATAATTACAACATTAGATTGAAGCATTTAAAAATGCTGAATGAAAATGAAAGTTACAAGTGCTACAGGAAACTCTCATTCCTTTCAGCCGACTACTTGCACACTTTGATGTGGTATTGATAATTGGAAACTATTTTGTAGATGATGATACACATCTGGATATAACCCCTAGACACAGGGAAGTTCTTGCATTTTTCATCTATTGTTCTGTTACCAAAAAGGGTTGGTAGATTTGCACTGACCTTGAGCATGCCTAACAAATTATTCATTCTGAGGAAATATTATGGCATGTGGAGCCACAGGTGAAAACAGTTGCCTGAACCATAGCAACCAAGTGCAACAACAAAAACATTCCATTGAGCTTTTTAAATAATTACTCCTACACTGCTGTGTAGAGGTGGAATATTTTAACTCCAACATAGCACTGAATCTGAAAACAACAATTCTTCATTGGAAATACATGCAGAAAAGACTCTTCAGACCATAAATCAAGAAAAGCATTTTTAACTACATTGAGACTATTTGAAACTGACTATTGATGCTGAACATCTACAGAACAAGATCATGTTCTATTTTCTCCACCTTTTTTCAGGAATTTTCTTTGAAAATATTTATGTAAGTTGTTGTAAACTTGAAATTCATTGAGAAGGCATCCTTTGGAAAGGTCTTAACATTTGCTATTTTGGAGTGAAGTATAATCATTGAAAATAGTACAACATCCAACAAAAAGACAAAATTTCAAAACACAGGCTGTGACTCACATGCACAAATTCCATAAAGAGTGGTGGGCAGTAGGTTCTGCAACTCCTGTCTGATTAGCTACTTTTCCCCGTCATAGACTTCAGATTTAGTAAGTGATTTTGTTAAAGTTTCATTTGACCTATCTAGAAATCAAATGCATAAACACCTATTGCTCATTGGTACACCATTTAATTATATAAGCATTGCTGGTCAGACACTCCCTAGAGGTCAAATGGTGTAGGAAACAATCTGCATGAACACACACACACACACACACACACACACACACACACACACACACGTTACACCATTTTAGCCAATTCTATTCCTCATTTATTTTCTGCTTACCCCAATATCCCTGATTTCCTTAGTGTCCAAAATCTATTTCCCTTAACACTGAATATGCTTGATCATGGAGATACCAAAGATTTACAATCTTCCACAAAAAAGATCTCATCTTATTCCTAGATGCTTGACCACTTGCCTCAAGACAAAAACCCCAAATTATAAACTCCTGTGAGAAGAAATAATCTCTCAGTACACACTGTATTGATCACATCCCTGCCCACCAATGAAATAAATGAATGGACAAATTGTGCGCATCAGTTCAATAGGTGTAATTAGTTCATTATGCATGTACATGCTACCTGCCAGGTGCAGCAGGTCAACATACTAATAAGCACCTTTGGCTAATATACCATAGGAAAAGAACATCACTTGCCCACCCTGAATTCAGCCTTAAAATAAAACATTGATATGGAAAACGCAGCATGGAATTGTACCAGCATTTTAACATACAGCACATACATTGATTCACAAATAGATGATCAAAAAATAATTTGTGTACTTTACATATAAATAATATATACATCTGGGATGTCTGTGCAATCTGCTATTCCCAGACTGCAGTACAGGTTGAGTAACACTTATCTGAAATTCCAAAATCTGAAAAACACCAAAATAAGTTGGGTTTTTTGAGCACTGACATGATGCCTTAAATGGAAAATTTCACAAGCTGATGGTAAGGTTCCCAGGTAATGCGCAGGTCTCTGTGCACCACAGACAGTTCTGAGAAGTGATCTCTCACACTACATAAAATGAAAAATGAAGAACTTGATCGTGTATTGTCAGCACCAAAGTGAATATATGCCACCTTACGGTATGCTGATTATGAAACAAGCAAAGAACTATCACAACAGACTGAAAATTGAAAGTAATTGTGAATATTCAGCAGGCTGGTTGCAGAAATTGAAAAAAAGGCACAGCATTAAATCTTTTAAAGTATCACTGATGAAATCAAACACCAGGACAAGTCGATAACGTTGATTTTTTTAAGTTTATCTACGGCAGTGATTCCAACTTAGTGGTTACATGTCCTAAGAGGGCATTAGGGAAAACAGAAGTCATAGGGAGGTGGAGGGCATTCAAGATTCTGGGGGGAGCAGTGGTAAGCAGCACCTTAACTTGAGGCACGAGACCTGACTAACTGTTAGTACAGCCGCCATTTCCCAAAATAAAAAGGATGAGGCACTGGAACACAAGAACCACAGCTCTGCAAGCAGTGTGCACACGTCATCACAACACATCTGAAACTCGACAATCTCATCCGAATTTACCAACCAAAAAGACATATTGGGCATGCATAAATTAGCAATTAGGATACCCAACAGTTCCCCTTGACTTGCGGCATAGAACGAGTTCTTCAATTTAACAGTTATTAAGTCAAGTACACCCTCTCAGCTTTCTCTACAGATCTATGGAAAACAGGTAACGCAACAAAACCACATTGGCTCTATTTGACCATTTGGTTCCAGCCGATCAGTAAACCTGTCGACCCTGAAGATTCCAACTGAGGTGTTCAAGGCAACCTCAGCTTCATATCTGCAGTCAAGAACCACCTTTGGGGATTATGAGACTTTACATGATTGATCAATCACACTAACTAGAAAAGTATAAAGGTAGTTTGCCAAACACCAGCTCTATCCCGACTAACATTCGGATTCCAATCTGAATCCTTGTCAACGTAATTTTCACCATTGTGATCGTCTACATCTTCATCTCATCGTTCCTTTGCACGCCACCACCATCAATCCATCCATGTTAACTTAATGCTGTTGTCAACATCCAATAGGCATTCCCAGTTTGTGTTAATTTTTTCATTTTAATTTAGCCCTGCTAATGATGGATAAACATGTATGGCACGATCTTTATGAGTCTTAAGGTGATGAAGACTTGAAGCCTAATCCTGCTAAGAAACAGAAACTACAGAAAGTGCATCAATAAATACAATGTTACATACCTGGTTTAATTCTGTTCCTGTCAGATCAGCGACGCCCCATGTGTCTTATTTGTAATATTCTACTGTCTAATGAAACCATGAAACTATCAAGAGTGCAGGAACACTTCCATAAAAGACTCCCTGAAAAGGCTACTTGTGGTATTACTCAGTTCCAGAAGATGAAAGAAGCATTTGAAAAGCATTGCACACTCAAGTCATTTGCCAAGAAAGCCAAAAATGACCTTGATAGTGGTCTCATGGCTTCTTTTAACAATTCCAAAATGATAGCAAAATGTGCAAACTCTCAGACAATTGTTGAAAAATTAATAATGCCTGCTGTATGAGAAGTGCTCACCACTGTTCTCAAAATGGATACTAGCATTTTAAAATCAACTCCTCTGAGTAACAACTCTGTAGCTCATCATACTGACAAAATAAGTGAAAACACTGAACATCAACTGTGCACACAGCAACAAAAAACAGAACTTGGGATACAACTAGATGAGTCAACTATGCAAAACAATGAAACAATGAAGCATTGCTAATGGCATATGTATGGTTTATCAAAAATGGAAGAGTTTATGAAGAGATTCTCTTTTGTAAAAAGCTAAAAACAAATCTCAACAGAGAAGCAATCTACAATGAGCTCAAAATGTATACTGAGGATAAAAGTATTCCGATTAGGAGCATGATTTCTTGTAAAACAGATGGAACACCATATACGACAGGCCATCATACTGGTTTAGTGGCATTTATGAAAAGAGAAATTCCAAGTCTGTTTGTAATCCATTGTGTAATTCATCTTCAACATCCCAAAACCAAAAACCTCAGCCAGCGACTTTCTTCAAGCACGTCTTTTGTAATATCTGCTATCAACAAAACTAAAGCTCATCCATTAAACAGCAGAATATTTCACCGATTATGCCAAGATAACGATGAAGAACGTAAACACTTGCTTCTTCATACTGAAGTGCTTTAGCAGTCAAAAAGTTGCTGCTTACAATGTTTTTTGATCTTTTTGACACTGTGGTTGAATTTTTGCTCGAAGCCGACAAGAGCTTGGGAAACATGATTGAACTTCTACATTGAGATGTGGCATACCTAGCCGAACTGTATGACAAAATTAACATTCTAAATCTGAAACTGCAAGGTGAGAATTTCAATTTAGTCCAAGCAAAAAATGCAGTGCCCACTTTTATCAGAAAATTGGAAATATTTAAGCAAACATTGGGAGAAGAATGGACTCACAGTTTCCCTGCATGGAAAGTATGGCACTCTCTTTCACAGGTGGTGATTTGCAAGAGTACTGCTTACACTTGCAGTCACTAAAGAAGGATTCACAGAATTGATTCAAGGATTTGAACTGTCTGGAAATTCCAGACTGAGTAATTAACTCATTTCTTTTGCAAAGTGGAAGAACAGGAAGAGAGCTTGCAAGAAGAAATTATCAAAATTCAGAACAATGAAAAATCAAAAATGCTTTTCAAAAATGCCGGCTTTTGTGGTACATGGTTACACTGTCATATGAAGATTCCTGGTCTTTGCAGAAGAGCCAAATAGCTCTTCACTGCATTTCCATCCTCTTACCTTGTTGAAAGAAGCTTCAATGCAGTGAACCATATACCCACAAAGAAAAACAAAAACTGCTTCGACATTGTTACACATGGGGACTTAAGACTTTTGCTGTCACAACTTGAACCAGATATTTTAACTCTTCCTAAACACCATCAAGTTCAAGAATCACATTGATATTGAAGCTGCTGGACAGCACACATGTACTGTTTGAGCTAGGTTTAAAGACAAATAAAAATTTAAAGCAGAATCATTTTTCTTACGTTAGCATATGGTAGACATGTTTTTACACTATTGGAGTGCTGGAAAGCATATTGTGCCTAAAAGGGGCATTGGCAAGTATGAAAGTGCTTTAGGGGGGCTTTGGGCTAAAAAGGGTTGGGGGACACTGATCTAAAGGTATAAAAACAAAGTAAAATACAAATACAGTATACTATAACCTTTTAATCAAAACACAACATCGCAGGAGGAGACTGAAAGCTGCCATTGTTCATTGTCCAACAGCTGATTCAGATATGCGCTGTGCTGCTTTTCTTACATTCATCTACCACCCCTTAGCATTATTACAGCATATTGGGTGACTCTAAAGCACCTTACAAGTTGCATAAAGAATGATGTGATATTCACAAAACAGCAGTGACAGGTTTTTCTGTGTAATGCCAGTTTGAAACTTTTATTGTCTATTTCCACATGGCATTTATTACTTTCCTGTTGCAAGTTCCCAAAGTTGCTGAAATTTAACCTTGCTACAGTGATTTCTGCAGCCAAATGTTAAAGAGACATACTGAAATGAAGTATGTCAGCTACTTGATACTCCTGACTGAATGAGTGCTGCAATGCTGTGAGGGAGCTGGAAGAGTCTTTCCTAAAGACTGCTGGAAGACTGATCAGATTGGTGAAAAAGAGTCAATAGAAGACTGAGGGCCCTGTGCATGAGTGACAGAGAAGTACAAGATGAGCTCCAACTTGTGCTCATTTGACTGTTTTATTAGAATGGGCCTTTTTCTTTTTGTTATTCTTTACTTAACCTTCAGTTAACTTAAGATTCATAAAGATAACTCCTTTAATCGTATGCCTTGTACTGTCTGTTATTTTGTGGCACTAATTTGTAACAGGGTAGCAAATTACACAGCATCCACACAAACCAGAGTTCGGGGTGGGACAAGCCATCTCAATCTCATGAGTTTGGCAGGACTTGAGAGTGTCTTCCCTAGACTTACACAGCCAAGGAAACCAGGGCATTTCACAGGCAAATGCATGTGCCTGTTCTGCTTTGTACACATGGAGGTGAAGGAAAAGTGGACAGACTTCACTTCCTGAGTATGGAACTCAGGTAACCTCCTTTGTAACAAGTAACAAGCCAGGAGATCTGGAGAAATTTATACACCAACATTGACATCTATGGGCAAAGCTGAAAGACTCACATGATATGTATTTCAGGTCACAAAGAGATACAGACCTTACCAAGGACGAAGAGTGCTGCAATTTTAGATGCTGACTTTTATAGCATGATTTCAGGAAAAGTGGGACCGTTTTGTGAGAAACAAAACCCTCATTCCTTTCAGATCAACAAGGTTGAAAACACATTTCACACAGATCTTGAGTATTAATTTACCACTGACATTATTTAGGGGAGCTCTAAGCCAAAAAAAAGTACAAAGACAAACAAAAATCCTACCAAAAAGTCAGCAGCTGAGTTATCTGACAAATGCAGAGACACCAAGAAATATGGACAAAATTGTTATACTCGCGATTAAGCCAATTTTCAAATGCAAACACTTTTTTTTGTGGGAATTGTGTGAATAAAATTCTTTATCACTATTACCAAGAATCAATACAGTCCAAAGGCTCCTCAAAAATCATTTGTTATTATGTGAAAAATAGACAGCATTTCTTTTAAAACAGCCTTCACAAATTGCTTTAGAAGGAGGGCAGAAGTGGTGCAGCAAGTAAACTGCTGCTTCTCAGCTCCACAACCAGGGCTCAATCTTGACCTTCAATGCCGTCTCTGGAGTTTTCACATTCTCCCTGTGATGGTGTGGGTTTCCTCCACTTACAAGAGTGCAAAATCTAACCCAGCTCCCCAACAGTGAAACAAGTTTACAACTCAATCCACATCTCAGACCATATCAAATGGGTTAAACTTTATCTGACAGAACAAAGCATTTACTGCCCATAAAAATGTAAGAAAATTCCCATAGATTTTGATTTTAAAACACTGTTTCCAGCCCAACGCAAAGACTTATAACTGTTACTAGACAACGGGGTGACCCATTTGGGCACCCTTTGAGAGAAGGGTAGTGCAGTCTGATGTGACCAGAATGAACATTAAATTTTCCTGAATGCTATTGGTATCACTTTGCTTTAGAAACTGTAGTTGAAAACCTCAGTTTATCAAAGAAGAACGACACGTAGCAAAGCAAATATAGCTCCTCCTCATTTAACGAAGGACACTTTTGATGGCATCATTTCTGGTTTATCTGCCACCCTCGTGCCTCTCGCTGTCATTCTGGAGACATGCAGTCCTTTCATCCCCCGTCTCTTCATCTCTTCTACTGTTTGTTCTTTGTCTCTGATCCTGGAGACGTGAATTTCGCAGCTCCTTTGAGTCTTCCTCTCACATCCTTCTGTGCCTGTTTTTGTCATTCTGGAGATGTGCAGCCCTTTCATCCCCTGTCTCCTCAGCTCTTCTGCTGTTTGTTGCTTGTCTCTGATCCTGGAGACGTGCATGCCTCTCCTCCTCTGTCTCTTCTCTCATCTTTTTTTTGTCCTGACTCTTTGATCTTGGAGTCGTGCAGCCCTGGCCTCATCTGATTCTTGTTCTCTCCCTCTCCTTGCCGCTTCCCGACGACATTTGGCGTCATCTCTTGACCATAATGTCCCCCTTCCCTTCCACGCGGCATAATTAGGCTGACCATTTTTTTTACCCTAATGCTGCATAGAAGATACGAAGCACTAACACCAAAGGATGCTGATTATTCTTGATGATGTGGCTAGCACTCTCCTAAATGGATGTGATATAGTCACCGCTGTCCTTTGACTGCAGCAAAGGGTTTTATGGGTGTCTCGAAGTACATCATTACAATAAGATTTAATTATCTCTTATTGATGGGTGGCAGTTAGATCTGTCCCAATCCTGCACATGCTGATGGTGATGAGCAGGAAGTGACTCCTCGAAATAGAGCTGCCCTGCCCTTTTGCTCAGGCATGCGTTGGGCTGTCGCGTCCCGATTTCCATGATGGCCGATCGGGTCTCGGGTGAAAGCCAGCCTGTTGATTTTTTGCAAATGAGCAACTTTTTACAAATACATAACCCTGAACTTTGCCTGCATTCTGTAAGTTAGCACATTTTAAGTTGATTTAGCCAAAAACAGTGCCACTTTAATGCACCGTTTGCGCTAATTGGAGGTCACAAACAGACAAACAGACAGACAGAGCATGAGAGTTTTAGTAGTATATAGTGCAACTTATTTAAATAGTAACAATCTTCCACAATAAAATCAGTTTGTTTTGGATGCCTGATGCAATAATTCTCTACAACAGAGCCACATTCAAAAAGTGGAAGAATTTAAGACAATTGGAAATAAATAGTCATTAGAAAGAATAAGGAATGAATCAGCAATGATCTTCTTAATTAATCTAAAGCCAGAAAGAGCATGTTCAGGCAAGTAATTCATTTAAATTATTGTTTTGGTAAAACCCTCCAACACTTCAATTAAGGTTAGATCCCACATGAACCTGCCAAATGGTCTTATTTCACAGCTGTTTTGAGAAATGGCCTCAAACAGGTATCAACAACCACCCCCCAGAAGTGCCTACATCAAGCTTTACGGTTTGTTTCAGGCTCAATCTGAAACCTCAATCTTTGCCTATAAAGTAAACAGCAAATCTACAATGTCACTTACTATAATTGATCATGCAGAAGAAGATGGCAGTGCGACGGCAGCGTGCGCGGCCTTTCTGGTGATGAATATCTGTTATCTGTCAAGTAGGGGACCGTGCACAATCCTGATTTGATGGAGACAGACGTGAGAGTACGGAGGAACATCTGGAAAACTTCTGAAATGCCTGCTTCGCTGCCGCTGCTACTGTGTGGTAACCGGAATCTCTGGAGCAGAAGGCCCCAAAATCCTTGGCTTTGCTTGTTTCAGCAGCCGGGGCGAGGTTGAAGGCGCTCGGCAGAGGATGGCACTCGGGAGGCTGTATCGGAGGGGCTGGTCGCAGGCTCGAAGTTTTCGGACGGATGGACTCAGTGTCTGCTGTGGTCGGCTGCTTCCAAGGCATCGGCAAGTTGACAGTGCCTGGAAGTTTATGGCAGGGAGTTTCTCCCTTTTGCCGCCTGCTATCGGGACTCAGGGACTTTTGAGACTTTACTTACCGTGCCCATGGTTTGTTCTTCATCAAATTGCGGTATTGCTTTGCACTGCTGTAACTATATATTATAATTATGTGGTTCTGCCAGTGTTAGTCTTTGGTTTGTCCTGTTTTCTGTGATATCACTCCGGAGAAACGTATCATTTGTTAATGCATGTATGCATTTCTAAATGACAATAAAAGAGGACTGAGTGTTCTCATAATCTAATAATCTAAGATAAAATCACATACCTGGATTTTGTTGTTATGCCATAAAACCAGTAATTGGTTGCACAAAAGGCAAGACAGTATTGACCACTAATCAATAAGTTTCAAGACTTTGGTTTTAATACCTCCTCACGCAATTGGATTCTCGACTTCCTCACTTGCAGACTCCTGTCAGTTCAGATTGGCAACATCTCCTCCACAATCTCCATCAGCATAGGTGCACCATAAGGCTGTGTGCTTAGACCCCTGCTCTACTCGCTTTACACCTACGACTGTGTGGCTAAGCAGACCTCCAATGCCACGTTCAAGTTTGTTGATGACACCACTGTCACAGGCCAAATCAAAGGTGGTAACAAATCAGCATATAGGAGGTAGATTGAAAATCTGAGTAACAACAACCTCTTACTCGATGTCAGCAAAATCAAGGAGCTAATTATTGACTTCATCATTATGTGCCATATTGTATAACATGGGTAATCAAGTTCTTTTGACCATAATCGTTCCTGGCAAATTTTTTGACAGAAATGGTTTGCCATTGCCTTCTTCTTTACAAGACGGGCTACTTTCCAGTGTGTCATGAAGAAAACTGCTGGGGATATGAACTTGCTTGAGGTGCTAGTGTAGCTGGATGATCTGAGTCTGGGTCCACCCTGGAAGAGCATGAAGCAAGACCAGTGAAGATGTTAGGCCGCCTGAAAGCTGAAGAGTTAAAATTATCACTGGACAAGTGCCAGTTCTGCAAGACATCAGTCAAGTAAGTTGGGCACATAGTCTCACAGTTTAGAGTAGCTACGAATCTATCAAAGATAGAGGCAGTGACCACATAGCCAAGGCCCAAGAATGTAAGTGCCCTACACTCGTTCCTTGGATTCTGTGGGTACCACCAGAGGTTCATGAAGGACCACTCTAAAGGGAGTCATCCTGTGAATCAGCTTTTGTGCGGTTACTCTCTCTTGGGGAAGAATGGGAGGAGGACAAAATGAGAAGCTGGTAAAAAATGATCTTAGCCCTTCGGAGCCTTTTGGAGCAAGATGGGATGCAAGACGTGAAGAGAGCTTTCAGTTGCTGAAGGAGCTGCTGACGAAAGAACCAGTGTTAGCTTTTGCAAAGCCCCAATTGCCGTATGTATTGCATACAGACCCCAACTAAGAGTGCTGAGGGGGCATTCTATATCAGGATCAGGGCAGAGGGTTGAAATTTGTTGCTTTTGTCAGCCAGAGTCTGTCATCCTCCAAGCGTATCCCGCGCACAAATGGGGGTTTCTGGCATTGAAATGGACTATGGTGGATAAGTCAAGTGATTATGTAAACGGTGCCAAGTTCAAGGTGAGGACGGACAACAATCTATTGACTTATATTCTGACCTCAGTGAAACTGGGTGCCTCAGGCCATCGTTAGTTGCTGGCGTTGTCTGCCTATGACTTCAACCTGAAGTACCGACTAGGGAGCCGAAACATTGATGTGGATGCATTGGCCCGACATGCACATGAAGGGCTGGAGATGGATGGAGAGTGGGAGAGCGTTCCTGCACCTAGAGTTAAAGCAATGTGCCAGTCTTCCGTCATGGGGAAGTCAGAGGCAAGGCAAGGGCAGGATCAAGCAGTGGATCATTTGGAAGATTCTGGTTGTGCATTCTACAAGCTTACGGCAACTTGATTGCTCTAAATGGGGTCAGCATAGTGGAAACCAGGTCCACTGCTACAACTGTACACAGAATGAAGTTACTGGATACTTGCCATATTATTAGGTGTTTGGGCGTGAAGCAAGGTTGGCGTGAAGCAAGGTTGCCTGTTGACCTCTGTTTTGGGACTGGTGGGGAAGATTTGCCACAGAAGACCCATCTTAAGTATGTGTCTGACAAGGAGGTGTAGCTCCCTGGTAAGCCTCAGGCCCGCTCAACTCGCTGTCATCTAGGGGAAGCAGTCTTCGGCCCCGCGAAACTGGGTAATCAAGTTTGTGTGGATGCTATGTGATGCACCCCACCCCGCCAAATAACAGACAATACACCATATACAATGAAATGATTACAATTTATAGATGTTATTGGAACTATGTCATTAATAGAGATAAAATATATAAGGAAAGTAAAAGGCGCCAAACTTATCAAAGTTCAACCTCTTCATGCACAACAGTTGGAACTCTAGTAACGGTCCTCTTTCCACCACCCGATCCCCTCTGACTACTTCAACCCGCGGCCAAACAAGGTGGTTGACCAGACGCTCCACACAAGTCTCCTCTCCTTGCCGAAGGCCCTGAACCTCGGACTCCGGCTGGGGGTCCGTCCCGTCGGCCAGCTCACAGCATCACGTCCACTCTCTCTCTCCCCATCGCTCCTTCTCCCCAAAATCCCACGCATCACAATAGCTTATAGACACACAAGAAAGAATAACATCTATCCCAATTGGTTAGCAACTGAATACAACTCTCTCTATAACCCAAACAAGCTGCTAGCGAGAGAACTTTCTCAGCAGTTAACATAACAAAGAAGCCATTTTGATTAGCCTATGCAGTAACATAAAAGAAGAAACCCGTTACACTCTACCCCCACCAAATAAAGTCATGTCCTCATGACTTCTAAATAACTCGCCAACCATTCCTGCAGACACAAAAACCCAATCCAGGTACAAACAGTGACATTGCTCGCCAAACAGTGGACCTTACGCCCAACTCCACAAGCGCTACATAGGCCAACCTATCTGGGAGTTTCCTAATCCTCCGAGACCTCCGTACCCCTCACCTAAACTCTTAAGGCTCGGACACTACCGGGGATAACTCGGGTCTGCTTGCCAACTCCTCTCTCAATCTCTCACTCATGTCTCCACTACAACTCGGAGCCCCCTGTCCCGTGTCCGGGACCCTGCTTCTTTTCCTTCCGGGTCCTGCTGTAACCCAGGCTGCCCACAGCTAGCCCTCCCCACTACACCCGACTCAGTGGGGGAAGGGCCAAAAGTCTCTTCCTCAATCAAGGGGAAGTTAGCGAAAGGCAGCATATACCACACATCCAGCACATCATCCTTTGAATCCGTATTCTTCCTCATTCCCTCGGTTGGTAGCTGCTGTTTGATTTTCTCCAAACTGAAGCACTTAGCCAGGGCTGCCTCTGCAGCCTCCTCAGCCTCCTGCAGTCGAGATGTCAGCTTCTTCTCTGACTCCTCCAGCTCTCGCCCCAGTCTCAGCAGTTCTGACCCATGCTTCATGTCCATCTCCATCTGGGATGCAATTACACCACCAGCTTCTTCCAATCTGTTCTTGATCCTTGTCTTGAGTTTCCGCCGCAGTTTTGGCTCGGAATTCCGTTTCTCCGTCTCCACTTTGAGGAGCGTGAACTCCAAGTCTTTAATGGTTGTTCCGCGCTCTGGCACTCACCTCACATCATCGTCCCCCACGGCGAATCCAAACCCTAGGCGAACATCCACGTACGCCAAAACTCCAAACACCTCCACATCCCCCGTGGTCTATCATGCCCCGCCGGAAGGTTGCAGGGGCTCCGGAGATGCCCTGGGGCATCTGCTCGGATCGAAAGAATCCCAGGGACCTATAACGGCTGTCTTCTCCCTGTCAGCCTCACTCATCAGGATCTGGCAACATCTACTCCTCAGATCCAGCACATTAAACCACATCACACCATACAAACGGACCATAGCGTCTCCGGCCCTCAGGTCGAATTCTGGTCAATGACAGTGCGCCTGTTCAGAGTCCCATAATCCACACACACGCTGCCTACGTCTTCCACGGCTACAGGGTCCAGTCGCCGCGACCCCTTTCTCACCGAGGTGTCTTCAGCGGTCAACTCCCTTCCTTCGTAGTATTTCGGAGCATCTACTAAGAGAGTCTCACCCTCAGATACTTCCCCCAGGCCAAATCACAACCTGCTCTTGTTTAAATATGGTACCGGCCCAAGGCTGCTACACACGTCCTCACAAGCAGATCAAAACGCTGGGTGCACAGACAATGTCCCCATGAACTCCAGTGCCTTAATGTTGTCAAGGCTAAATGCTTCAGACACCGGTTGTAAAACGAACTGTACAACAACTCGACCTGCGCCCCGGTGTCGAGGATGGCTTTAGCATAGCTTCCATCTATCCATAACAACACACGGGGGCGTGGTCCCTCTAAGCCTTAAGGAATAGGGTCTTTTCCTTTCGGAGGTTCCTTGGTACATTGCTGGGAGCGTGCTCCCCCAGAGACATCAAGCCGTTCCCCCACTGGGCCTCCACTAAGTTTCCCGACACCTCTCTGATCAGCTGAACAACTGAGGGAGGGGCTGATGCCCTGAAATGATCCCCGTGGCACTGCAAGCAAATTAGCTGCCCTCCTAGCCAGAGAAGATACACTGAAAGCCTTTCGCCCGTTTTCAGATAACTGGCAGATGTCACTACGGTGTAATTGAACCTGACAGTTCTAATATGGTCAACAGCCCGCCTACTCAAACTTTCAACTAATCCCTGTCACTCTCCCTCAACCGAGCACTGCCACTCTTATAACAACTGAGAGATCCGCTCTGCCCATGTCTCGTACGACTCCGCCCCTTTAGGGGTGGACAACATCCCAAAAGCCAGGCGAAGCATACCAGAGCTAGAACATTTATTCACAGACACTATCTCCGAATCAGACCACTCTTTCCTCTCTCTCCTAACAGTATGGACAGCCCCTGGTCCCACCACCAACTCGTCAGCGCTAGTCTGAACTCGAACAAAGACTCCACCCAACACGCATGCAGTAATAACCAGCAATCCAACAGAGACACATATTACTGATTTAAACAGGGACTCACGCAGCACACCACTGAAGCCAATCCTGGACTAAGCCCCCTAATGTAGCCCCCCGGTAAGCCTCAGCTTGCTCAACTCGCTGTCCTCTAGGGGAAACAGCCTTCGACCCCGCCGAACTGGGTACAGGTTTCCCCCGCCATCCGAAGGTAGAGCGTTTCTATGAAACGGTTCGTAAGCCAGAAGGTCGTAAAGCGAAGTAGCAATTACCATTTATATGGGAAAAATTTGTGAGCATTCACAGACCCAAAAATAACCTACCAAATAATGCCAAATAGCACATAAAACCTAAAATAACAGTAATGTATAGTAAAAGCAGGAATGATATGATAAATACGCAGCCTATATAAAGTAGAAATACTTCTCTACACTCATTGCCTGAACTGTTCTCCGTAGCAAAAATCTCACGCAAGCGCTCTCAGCAGAAAACCTCACACAAGCGCTCTCGGCAAAAACACTCTCTCCAGTAACCTTTAAGCTATGAAGCTGCCAAATCATACCAAATAACGCATAAAAAATACACAGCCTATATAAAGTAGAAATAATGTATGTACAGTGTAGTATCACTTACCAGAATTGGGAAGACAGCGCCAAGCACACTGACGATGGTGTGTTAGACTGAGTCATCGGAGGTTGGGGTGGTGGGACACTGGGGTGTCATCCCATCATCGTCTGTTTCCATCAGGGCAGGCAGGTCATCTTCTATGTCTGCCTGCCTCGATGTCGAAGGTCGAGGTTCGTCGTCTGCTATGGCTGATGTGGAAGGCTTGCTTGACTGCCTAGACTCATGCATTTTTCTATCATACAGTTCTTTGTAAGCACTCAAACCATCCTGCAAATATGCCCTAAACCGACGTACCCTTTCAAAATTAAAGTCGTACTTTTCTGCAATCATCACAGCGAAAATCTCACGCAGTTGCTTCACGCTCAGTTCCTGGACGACTTCACTTTCGGTCCGTTCGCTACTGCATTCGGTTTCGATTGTTATCCTTTCCTCCTCCAATTGCATCAGCGCTTCATCTATCAGTTCTTGGTCATGGGATGCCAAAACCTCTTCAACATCATCCTCGTCAGCTTCCACAAGCCAAACTCACTTTGTCCTTGCTTCAATCACCACGATCGAAACGCTTAGTTATGTCTAGGTTTACGCTTAGTGTAACACCCTTATGAGCTCTTTTAGGCTTTTCCGATACCTTAGAACTCATCTTGCAAACGGATGTTCACAGGCATGTGTTTAAGCAATGCTGGCCAGAATGCCATTCCGAATCCAGGGGAGGAGTGGCTGCTCTGGCTGCACGCTGCTTTTTATCGCGCGCTGCCTTTTTTCGTAACAGTGAAAACACCTTCTGTTAGCGAAAACAGGGAACTAATGTAGTAGTGTAATACAGGGAACTAACGTAACAGTGAGGTTTCGTAAAGCAAACATTCGAAAAGCGGGGGACACCTGTAATCAAGTTTGTGTGGATGCTGTGTGATGTACCCCACCCCGCCAAATAACAGACAATACACCATATACGATTAAATGATTATAAATTTATAGATGTTACTGGAACTATGTAATTAATAGAGATAAAATATAAAAGGAAAGTAAAAGCCGCCAAACTTATCAAAGTTCAACCTCTTCGTGCACAACAGTTGGAAGTCTAGTAATGGTCCTCTTTCCACCATTCAATCCTCTCTGACTACCTTGACCCGCCGCCTGGGACCAACCACAGTGGTCAACCAGACGCTCCACACAAGTATGTCTTCCTCTCCTCTCCTCGCCAAAGACCCTGGACCTCAGACTCCGGCTCAGGGTCCATCCTGTCGGCCAGCTCACAGCATCGCATCCACTCTCTCTCTCCCCATCACGCCTTCTCCCCAAAAACCCGCGCATCACAATAGCTTACAGACACAAAAGAAAGAATAACATCTATCCCAATTGGTTAGCAAATGAATTCAACTCTCTCTATAACCCAAACAAGCTGCTAGCGAGAGAACTTTCTCAGCAGTTAACATAACAAAGAAGCCACTTTGATTAACCTACGCAGTAACATAAAAGAAACAACCCCTTACAGAGGGAATTGCAAAAGGCTTATGAATTTGCAGAGGTCTCTGCTACCAAGCAGGTTCAAGAAAATAAGGAGAGTTACGATCAAAAGATTAGGTTCTCCCAACTGATGCCTGGAGACAGAGTTCTCAGAGAATTTGGGGCTACCAGGGAAGCACAAGTTGGCTGACTGCTGGGTAGCTATACCTTGCATAGTGGAGAGTCAGATGCTAAACGTACCGGTTTTCATATGGAACTAGAGGATGGAAATGGACCTGTCTGAATTTTCTATTGGAACCACCTTCTAGCTCTGGGTCAAGAAATATGTGTTGACCCAGAGCCTGACATGGATCCTGGTAAGAGGGAGGACTCTGCAGCGACATGGGAGAACAGAAGGTCAAGCAATGGAGAGGCCTGGAAGGGATTTAACCACCTAATGTTGTTCGGACTCAGAGGATGAGGAAATGGGCGTGTGATATATGCTACCCTATGCAAACTCCCCAATAATTGACGAAGAGATTCCCAAAACTCCCCACGCTGATGTGGTTGAAACGGGGGGGGGGGGGGCTAACAGTGGACAGGCAAGCTTGCAGCTAGACAATGAAGGGAGACTGGGCTCTAAAGTAACTGGGGATGGAGCTGGGCTCAGCTGACTGACAGGCAGACCTGGGCTGCCGGAAGGCACAAGTAATAGACAGGGGGAGGCCTCTCCATGTTGACAGGAAAGATCCCAAGGAGTGTCTGAAACTGAAGAAGTAGAAGAATCAGGAAACCCTCAGATAGGCTGGCCTATGTCGCACCGGGGGAACAGAGTGTTGCACCTATCCCCCTAGTGAGATACGTCACTATCATTTACAAATGGATTAGAGGTCCTGACATCATAATATTCCTTTGAAAACTGCGTTATTAATGAGGGGATGATAAATATTTCAAAGTCATGAGGACATGACTACTTTGGTGGAGGTAGAGTGTAACACCTTGATAAGGTTGTATGGTATTTCATGCATGTAATGATCTTTCTGTAGAAGCAGTGCTTAGGTTACTGTTAAAGATAATGGATGCTTAGCATTATGGGTTGTCCTATCAGGAGAGTGGAATGGGGAGAAGGTTCTGGAGAACTCTGAGGTAGCAGCTTTTGTGACTGACTCCTGCACGGGGCTTTGTCTTTGTTTGGCAGGTGATGAAGAGAGAAGACACTGAAGAGAACCAGTTGTAGGATTCAATCTGGTGGGAAAACGTGATTCGATGGAGCCAAAGTGTGGAGGTTTACTGAGGATCGATGAATATGGCTTTTGGAAGATGTGAGCTCCAAACTGTGCACATTTGACTGTTTAATTATAATGGGGCCTTTTTGTTTTTTTTCTTTACTAACTCTTTAGTTAATTTAATGTTCATAAATAAACGTCTTTACAATTGTACGCAGTGTGTGATCTGTTATTTCATGCCGCAGGCTACTGCAGGGGCAGTAAATCACACAGCATTAACACAAACCAGAGTTTGAGTGGGCAAGACACCCCAATTTCACAGATTTGGTGGAACCAAAGTCATATACACCCTAGAGGTACGAAGCCAGAGAAAGGTAGGTTTTCTCAGCAAGGAGGCCAGTAGCTGTTAGCAAGGGGCTAATGAGCCACTTCTAGAGACGCCCAGTAAAAAGGCATTTCACAACATTTAGTAAAGATGAAACTTGGCAATGCGGCCCATTCCTCCAGAAGGAGTGACCATATAGAAATGCTGGAGACTGTAACTGGCTGAAATAGCCTATCCAAACTACTAACTTCTAAGAATTTGGCAAGTATCTAAAGCAGGGGTTCCCAACCTTTTTTATGCCACGGACCAATACCATTAAGCAAGGGATCTGTGGACACGACCTTGGGAACCCCTGATTCTAAAGGAATCAATAAATTTGCTCCATAGCTCATTTGAAGTGTGGCTGTAGTTTTTTTTAAAATGACCTCACGCACATAAAAGTTAACTACCTGCCCACTGTGTTATCACTGTTTGAAACTGTAACTTCGAAAAGTGTAACAAAATACAGTACCTTTTTTAATAGTCTTGAGAGAACAGTACAGCCTGTTTTGTCAATAAACCACTGGGCTAGTAGTGTTTCTGTTGCTAGGTTCCATGGACCAACTGTCCACAGACAAAATGAACTAATAACAGGATGCTTCTCCAATTCTCTGTTAACAAGGGGTAATTTTTTTAATTATTCAGATAAATGTGACATACTTGCAGAAGACTTTGGGGAAAAATTGGTAAACAACAACCTAAGGAGGTTTTATTTTCAGTAAACCCTCTAGGTAGGTTTCTAATTGCCAAGTGAATGAATGAATGAAATTTATTTCGGTCAGTACAAACATAACAAAAAGCATCATTTTCAACGATGATTTCATAAGACAAAATTACAACAAAAAAAACATAGATACTCTTTAAAACAGACCGAAAGGCTGTAGGCTGAAGCCCTCTTACTTATACAACAACATATTTGGCATCAATCATCACATCAAAACAAAAAATTTCATAATCTTTTAACACAAAATGCAATTCCAAGTATCATTTATTTACATTACTCCCATTCATTTTAAATCATGTATTTTATATTTGTTCATTAAATTTTTAAATAATTTTTTAAACTTGTTAAGTGTGGTGCATGTTTTTAAATTCTCACTACAACTCACTACAAGGGCAGTAAATTCAAAAATATGTGCTCAAAGTACAGGACAGACCACTGAGTAAAACAGCTACAGATTTTTTTTTAAAGAACACAGCCCAAGAATGATGATAAACTAACATTCCCAATCTTTGAATATTCCCAATTTTCCTGATAGAAAAAGATTGACAGCACCACCTCAACAAAGTGTGGTCTCATCCAGGCTGTAAAATGAAAACATTTCATTACATCTTTACATCCCCCCTTCCATTCCTGCTGAAGGGTTTCAGCCTGAAAAGTCAACCATACTTTCTTTCTATAGATGCTGCCTGGCATGCTGAGTTCCTCCAGTATTTTGTGTGTGTTGCTTCCACCCCACCCTCCACCCCATTCTCCACTTTCTGCAAGGATCACTTCCGTCGTGATTCTTCTGTCCATTCGGCCCTCCCCACTAATCTCCTTCCTGACACATATCCCTCAAGTGACAGAAATGTTCCACTTGCCCATTTACCTCCTGCCTTACCTCCATTCAGGGCCCGAAATAATCATTCCAGGTGAGGCAACATTTCACCTGTGAATCTGTTGGGAGTCGTCTATTGTGCCCAGTGCCCCGATATGGCTCCTCTACATTAGTGAGACCCAATGCAAATTCGGGGATTGCTTTTTCAAGTACTTCTGTTCCACCTACCAAAAGCAGAATTTTCCACTGCCCAACCATTTTAATTCCAACTCCAATCCCATTCCCAATGGGCCATGTCGGTCCATTGCCTCCTCTTTTGTTACGATGAGGCCACTTACAAGGTGGAAGAGCAACATCTCATATTCCATCTAAGTAGCCTCCAACCTGATAGCATGAATATCGATTTCTCTAGCTTTTGGTAATTTTCCCCCCTCCCTCTTAATTCAGTTCCCCACTCTGGCCTCTTATCTCTTCTCCTCACCTGCCTATCAGCCCCTCCTTCCTTTTCCCCTGTAGTCCAGTCTCCTCACCTCTCAAGATTCCTTTTTCTCCAGCACTTTACTTTTTTCCACCCACCTATCATCTTTTAGCTGGTCCTCCTTCCCCTCCCTCACCTTTTTATTCAGACGTCTTCCCCCTTCCTTTCCTGTCCTGAGGAAAGGCCTCGGACTGATACATCAACTGTTTATTCATTTCCATCGATGCAGTCTGACCTGCTGAGTTCTTCCAGCATTTTGCGTATGTTGCTCTGGATTTCCAGCATCTGCAGAATCTCTTGTATAAATGACAGCAAGGCTGCTTTACATTTGTACTTCAATCCTCTGTTTAAAAAGGCTGACATATTAGCATGGGTCTTCCAAACAACCCGCTGCACCTTCGTGTTAGCTTCTTTGACTTGACTACAAGGATAATTAGGTGTATTCGTCATTTCCTAATCTCTCAAGTATTCTGTATTTGTCTTTTTACCTATCACTCTACTGCAGCGATAACCTTACCTTTTCACTACTTTGTACTCAATCTACCATGTTGTTGCCGCTCTAATTTGATTAAATACCTCTGAGCCTCATTATTACTCACATTCCCCTTCACATACTTTGTGTCATTAGAAAACTTCGAAATATTTCACTTGGTCCTATCAGCCAAAAGATGAATAACAATTATGAATAGATGGCACATGCAAATATTTTGTTGGTACAGGGGAACCCTTTGATTCTTTAGACCCCACCCATAATAAAAAGATATATAATGATCATCTTAACTGCCAAATGAAGCAGCAAATGATTTTTTTTTACTATCCACAAACAGTGATGCCAGCTAGACAGTTAAGAGAACATGCAACATTTGATGATGTTTCGAAATCCTCACCACCTGATGTACCCATCAGTATTTAGATAGTAAATGCTTGGGCCACTGCTTTCACTTTGCTTATATTTTTTCTTCTGTCATTGCGAGTGAACACTGGGTATTCAGTGATAATAATAGTAAAAACCATATATAGTTTAGCGCCACCATGAATATTCATACAAGTCATTGTTTTCAGTGATGATCTTGGTCTAGTTCAATTATAGCAGTACAAAGTAAATTTACCAAAGTTCATATACTACTTTCAGATTCATTTTTATACAAGAAATATAATATAATTTCATGAAAAACTATACCTATAGATAAACCAAGAATGACAAACACCAATGTGCTAAAGAAGGCTAAGTGAGGAAAAAAAAATATACTGAGAAAATGAATTGTGAAGAGTCCTCTAAAGTGAGTAGGTAGAAGAATTAGTTCAGAGTAGTGGTGAATGAAGTTATCATGCCAATTCAGGAGCAATGGAGAATAGACAATAGGTGCAGGAGTAGACCATTCAGCCCTTCAAGCTAGCACCGCCATTCACTGTGATCATGGCAGATCATCCACAATCAGTATACAGTTCCTGCCCTATCCCCATAACCTTTGATTCTGCTATCTTTAAGAGCTCTATCCATCTCTTTCTTGAAAGCATCCAGAGACCTGGCCTCCACTGCCTTCTGGGGCAGAGCATTCCACATATCCACCACTCTCTGGGTGAAAAAGTTTTTCCTCAACCCTGTTCTAAATGGCCTACCCCTTATTCTTAAACTGTGGCCTCTGGTTCTGGACTCACCCATCAGCGGGAACATGCTTCCTGCCTCCAATGTGTCCAATCCTTTATATGTTTCAATCAGATCCCCCTCACCCTGCTAAATTCCAGTGTATACAATCCCAGTCGCTCCAATCTTTCAACATATGACAGTCTCGCCATCCCAGGAATTAACTTTGTGAACCTACGCTGCACTCCGTCAATAGCAAGAATGTCCTTCCTCAAATTTGAAGACCAAGACTGCACACAATACTCCAGGTGTGAGCATGACAGCTGTAGGATAATGACTGTTCCTAAACATGGTGCTGTGGGACCCAAGGCTTCTGTACATCCTCCCCAATGATAGTTGTGAGAGGAGGGCATGGCCTAGATGCTAGAGGTCTTTTGTGTTGGACACTGCTTTCTAGTGGCATGTATATGTGCTCAAAGGTGGGTTGGGCGTTGCCTGTGATGGACTACTTATCCTCCACTTTCTGTAGCCTTTTCCATTCCTGGGCATTGGTGATTCCACGCCAGGCTGTGGTGCAACCAGTCAGGGCATTCTCCACCGTACACTGTACAATTTGTCAAAGTTTTTGGTGACATGCCAAATCTACTCAAACTTGGAAGAAAGTAAAGGTGCTGCTGTTCCTTCTTTGTGATGACATTTATGTGCTGGTCACAGGTCATATCTTCTGATATGTTAACACCAAGGAATTTAAAGCTATTCACCTCTCCACCTCTGTTTCCCTAATGAGGATAGGCTCAAGGACACCTGGCTTGTTCCTCCTAAAGTCAATATAAAGCTCTTAGGTTTTGCTGACGTTGAGAAAGAGGTTGTTGTTGTGGCACCACTCAACCAGATTTTCAATCTCGCTCCTATAAGCTGATTCATCATCATTTTTGATTTGGCCCACAAAAGTGATGTCATCAGAAAAATTAAATACAGCTTAAATACAACATTAGAATCAGGGAATAGACAAGGTCATATGAAAGCAACAACAAATTTTGTCAATTTTTAACAAACATGAGAAAATCTGCAAATGCAGGAAATCCAAGGCAAAACGCACGAAATGCTGGAGGAACTCAGCAGGTCAGGCAGAATCTATGGAAGTGAATAAACAGTCAACATTTCAGTCGGTGACCCTTCATCACTGTGTTGTTTGTCAATTTTTAACTTTAGTTGCTTGATACTATGGGGCAATAAGCTTTGGATATGACAGTTGGGTTGGCAATTACATTAGGAAAGGGTTGAGGAAGTGGCGATATCAGGGAAGGGGATGCAATGTGAGAATTGGGTTCATATGAGAAATATAGTGTAGAACCTTTTTTGCACCGCAGACCAGTTTAATATTGACAATATTCTTGCGGACCGGCCGACCAGGGGGGTAGTGGGGGTGGTGTTCAAGTAGGGTTAAACTCACCTCAACATGTCTTTTACAGTTAGGGTTGCCAACTTTCTCACTCCCAAATAAGGGACAAAAGTAGCAGTCAAATACTTGTGTTTACCCCGAGAAAGACTACCATGAAGCCTTGCACGGGCACCTGTGTGCGCATGCGTGACGTGCACATATGTGACGTGTGCATGCATGTACGTGCTGATTTTTTTTTCCCCAAATCGGTTTTGGCTTAATCTTCCCGACTACACTGTACATACATTATTTCTACTTTATATAGGCTATGTGTTTATCATATCATTCCTGCTTTTACTATATGTCAGTGTTATTTTAGGTTTTATGTGTTATTTGGTATGACTTGGTAGGTTATTTTTTGGGTCTGGGAACGCTCAAAAATTTTCCCCATACAAATTAATGGTCATTACTTCCTCGCTTTACAGCATTATGGCACAAAAGGTTTCATAGGACCGCTCTACCTTAGCGGGGGGAATACGGGACAAGGGCAGTCTCATATGGGACAAACTAATATGTCCTGGCAAATACGGGACAGTTGGCAACCCTATGTTCAAGTTCAACAGTGCGTGACAGGGAATGAGGAAAGGTGCAACTGACTCATATCCTTTCCTCGCGGCCCGGTAGCACATGCTTTGCGGCCCGGTGGTTGGGGACCGCTGGTGTAGGAGGAATTTGAGGGGGCAATGGATTAAAGCACGGTAACTTAGTCGAAGTGGAGCAAAAGTAAAGAGATTACTTTAAGGACCTGACCGCGGCTATTGCATCTCCCAACAATGCTGCACTTCAGAGAAAGTGCTTCACAAATGAGGAATATCGCACTGCATTCTGATCAGATGTCCTCAGTCTAGAGAGGATATGGCAAAGGCAGAACTTGGCTGTTGGTGACAGCTCAATGCAATGATACTGTATTCATTTCTTACTGCTCCACAGTAATGAGTGACTAAAAACTAAAATCAACAAAATTTTATTTCTTTTGTATTTTGTGTTTTTTCCCCTGCATAAATTCAGTAATAGCAAATTCTATTCTGCATCTCAAATTTTTGCTAGTTATTTGTCAGTTCCGTAAAGACAAATTTCTGTAACACAAATGAAGGGTCAAGTTGCTGCCTTCATTTTGGAGGATAGATCTTTGGTCCTGCTCAGAGAAGAAACCATGACGAACCAGCATGTCTGGCCAAGATCCTTCATCATAATTTTAGCCCCAATGAAGGGTCTCGGCACTAAGCATCAACTGTTTATTTCCATCCTGTCTGACTGAACTCCACCAGCATTTTGACTGTGCTAGCTTTCACAGAATCTCTCATATGCCAAAATCTTTACTTTCTTTGAAGTTCAAGGAAATAATTAATATTATTGAGGACTCTGGCAAACTTCTTCAGAGATATCTCGGGAAGTATTCTGTTTGCATTACAGCCTAGAATGAGAACTAGAGTGCAGAGGAACGCAAGAAGCTACAGAGAGTAGTGGGCTCAGCAGTTCCATCATAGGTGTAGATTTCCCCAGCACTGAGAACCCTCAAGAGCAGTGGTCCATGGCATAAAAAAGTTTTGGAGCCCTTACTCAAGAAGCTCAGGATGGCACATCCATCATCAATGATGCCAACTATCCAGGGCATGGTCCCTTCAGGCAAGAGACACAGGAGCTTTAAGTCACATACCAAGGTTTAATTCGGCTTCCTTCCACCTGCCATCAGGTTCTTGAACAAACCTGAAAAACCCTAGTTATACCTCAGATCACATTTCTCTCAACTTGCTCTGACATTACTCTATTTGGGTTTATTCTATGCAGGTTATGTACTCAGAATCAGGTTAAATATCACCAGCATATGTCATGAAACTTGTTATTTTTTACGGCAGTAGTACAATGCTATACATAATAATAAAAACTGATTTACAGTATACATACTTTTAAATAGTTAAATTAAGTGCAAAAAAAATGTATTGGTGAGATAGTATCCATGGGTTCAATGTCCATTAAGATTCGGAGGGCAGCTGGGAAGAAACTGTTCCTAAATAAATAATGGATTCACAAGTTTATTTACTTTATGTTTGTCATATTTGTAATGTACTGTGCTGCTGCAGAAAAAAACTAATTTTTATGCCATTTATACCCTTGGTATGTATGCCTGTGACAATAAACTTTAATTTGAACTTGAACTTGCCTGTTACAAGTCACCACATTCCACAAAGTCAGCAGCAAATCCAAGCATTCAACAGTGACTAAAAACTTCAGTAACTTCCTATTACTGGCAAATCCATCCCATACACAAATGTTTCAAATGAATTTACAAAGTCATAGATTTCTACTGACTTGACCATTTGCCTGTGTATTCTTAAGTTACTAAGGTAGAGAGAGGAGAGAAATGAAACTCCTCAATATTCCTAACTATTATCCATCAACTGACATTTATGGGCTACACATATTTACTATTTCAACAGATATGGAAATAACGTCCCCTTTAGCAAGGTACCTAAGGCTTTGGATCAATGCCCAACCAAAGAATAAAATGCTTCACTTGGTATAAGGGGGTCATTGGAATGAAAAGCACTTGGGGGGGGGGGAGGAAATGACTAACAGGTATAACGATTCTAATAACTTACATTCAAACAATTGTCCATAAATTTTGAACAGATTGCAAATTTACTTCCTACAAAGCGAAACCCAACAGCATGAATTGCAGCGATGCTTCACTACCAGATGAACTCAATGCCTTCTATGCACACTTTGAAAGGGAGAATATAACTACAGCTATAAAGATTCCTGCTGCACCTGATGACCCTGTGATCTCTGCCTCAGGGGCCAATGTTAGGCTGTCTTTGAAGAGGGTGAACCCTCACAAGGTGGAAGGTCCTGATGGAGTACCTGGTAAGGCTCTGAAAACCTGTGCCAACCAACTGGTGGGAGTATTCAAGGACATTTTCAACCTCTCACCGCTATGGGTGGAAGTTCCCACTTGCTTCAAAAAAGGCAACAATTATACCAGTACCTAAGAAGAATAATGTGATCTGCCTTAATGACTATTGTCAGGTAGCACTCACATCTACAGTGATGAAATGCTTTGAGATGTTGGTCATGATTAGATTGAATCCTGCCCCAGCAAGGACCTGGACCCGTTGCAATTTGCCTATCACCATAATAGGTCAACGGTAGATGCAATCTCAATGGCTCTTCACAAAGCCTTAGACCACCTGGACAATACAAACACCTATGTCAGGATGCTGTTCATTGACAATAGCTCAGTATTCAATACCATCATTCCCACAATCCTGATTGAGAAGTTATAAAACCTGGGTCTCTGTACGTCCCTCTGCAATTAGATACAGGTGTCCCCCGCTTTTCAAACGTTTGCTTTATGAAACCTCACTATTACGAAAGACCTACATTAGTTCCCTGTTTTCACTAATGGAAGGTGTTTTCACTGTTACGATAAAAGGCAGCACACGAAAAAAAGCAGCGCGCGAAAAAAAAAGCAACGTGCACCCCAAGCAGCCACTCTCCCCTGGATTTGGAACGGCATTCTCGCCGGCATTGCTTAAAGACGTGCCTGTGAGCAGCCGTTAGCAAGATGAGTACTAAGGTATCGGAAAAGCCTGAAAGAGGTCATAAGGGTGTTACACTTAGCAGAAAACTAGACAATTAAGCGTTTTGATCGTGGTGACCGAAGTAAGGACAAAGTGAGTTTGGCTTGTGGAAGTTGACGAAAATGATGTTGAAGAGGTTTTGGCATCCCATGACCAAGAACCGATAGATGAAGAGCTGATGCAATTGGAAGAGGAAAGGATAACAATAAAAACAGAATGCAGTAGCGAACGGACCGAAAGTGAAGTCGTCCAGGAAATGAACGTGAAGCAACTGAGTGAGATTTTCGCTGCAATGATAAAGTAGGACTTTAATTTTGAAAGGGTACTTCGGTTTAGGGCATATTTGCAGGATGGTTTGAGTGCTTACAAAGAACTGTATGATTTTAAAATGCACGAGGCTAAGCAGTCAAGCAAGCCTTCCACATCAGCCACAGCAGACGATGAACCTCAACCTTCGACATCGAGGCAGGCAGTCAAAGGAGAAGATGACCTGCCTGCGCTGATGGAAACACCACCACAACCCCAAGGCCGCGGACAGATACCAATCCGCGAAGAATGCAGTGGTAGCCGGGAGGCACACAGCACACCTTTAAGAAAAAAGCTGGAATAAACAAGCTAATTAATTAGGTGCTGCCCAGCACGTTAATGTTGGCCCAGATCTGGGCCACCTCTGATCTGGGCCAACATTTATGTGCCGGGCAGCACCTAATTAATTAGCTTGTTTGTTTCGGCTTTTTTCTTAAAGATGTGCTGAGTGCATTCCGGCTACCGCTGTACCCCTGCAAGCTTCGCAGAGGGGTATCGGGTCACTGCCCAGAGGGTGGAGGCCCCTGCACCACCCCAACCTCCAATGACTCAGCCTAACACACCATCAGTGTGCTCGATGTCTTCCTGATTCCTGTAAGTGATACTACACTGTACATACATTATTTCTACTTTATATAGGCTGTGTATTTTTACGTGTTATTTGGTATGATTTGGCAGCTTCATAGCTTAAAGGTTACTGGAGAGCGCTTGCTCCGTGTTTCTGCCGAGAGCACTTGCATGAGATTTTCACTACAGAGAACAGTGCGGCAATGATTGTGGAAAAGTATTTCTACTTTATATAGGCTGTGTACTCATCATATCATTCCTGCTTTTACTATATGTTACTGCTAACTTAACATCTTCTTTAACAGATCTGACATTGTGGCCCCTGCCCATCCTCCACAACAGTCATCTGTTGTCAGCCCCCAACCAACATATATTCCACTCTCCCCTCCTACCCCTCCTCACAGTCCCCCACCCTGCTCTCATGACTATACTCCTTCCCCACATGAAACCACCACGGTGGGCTTCACAGCTGAACAGGTGCAAAGGAAGCTGAAACGTCTCAACCCAAGCAAGGCTGCAGGACCGGATGGTGTCAGTACCAGGGTGCTCAAAGCCTGTGCCCCTCAGCTACGTGGAGTACTTCGCCATGTCTTCAACCTGAGCCTGAGGCTCCGGGGGGTTCCTGTGCTGTGGAAGACGCCGCGCCCCAGCGGCCTCAATGACTCAGTGGCATGGACCTCCCACATCATGAAGACCCTGGAGAGACTCGTTCTGGAACTGCTCCGGCCTATGGTCAGGCCACACTTAGATCCCCTCCAGTTCGTCTACCAGCCCCGAATAGGAGTTGAGGATGCCATTGTCTACCTGCTGAACCATGTCTACGCCCACCTGGACAAGCCAGCGAGCACTGTGAGGGTCATGTTTTTTTGGACTTCTCCAGTGCGTTCAACACCATCCGCCCTGCTCTGCTGGGGGAGAAGATGACAGCGATGCAGGTGGATGCTTCCCTGGTGTCATGGATTCTTGATTACCTGACTGGCAGACCACAGTATGTGTGCTTGCAACACTGTGTGTCCGACAGAGTAATCAGCAGCACTGGGGCTCCACAGGGGACTGTCATGTCTCCCTTTCTCTTCACCATTTACAGCTCAAGACTTCACAGAGTCTTGTCATCTTCAGAAGTTTTCTGATGACTCTGCCATAGTTGGATGCATCAGCAAGGGAGATGAGGCTGAGTACAGGGCTACGGTAGGAAACTTTGTCACATGGTGTGAACAGAATTATCTGCAGCTTAATGTGAAAAAGACTAAGGAGCTGGTGGTAGACCTGAGGAGGGCTAAGGCACCGGTGACCCCTGTTTCCATCCAGGGGGTCAGTGTGGACATGGTGGAGGATTACAAATACCTGGGGATACGAACTGACAATAAACTGGACTGCTCAAAGAACACGGAGGCTGTGTACAAGAAGGGCCACAGCCGTCTCTATTTCCTGAGGAGACTGAGGTCCTTTATCACCTGCTGGACGATGCTGAGGATGTTCTACGAGTCTGTGGTGGCCAGTGCTATCATGTTTGCTGTTGTGTGCTGGGGCAGCAGGCTGAGGGTAGCAGACACCAACAGGATCAACAAACTCATTCGTAAGGCCAGTGATGTTGTGGGGATGGAACGGGACTCTCTCACGGTGGTGTCTGAAAAGAGGATGCTGTCCAAGTTGCATGCAATCTTGGACAATGTCTCCCACCCACTACATAATGTACTGGTTGGGCACAGGAGTACATTCAGCCAAAGACTCATTCCACCGAGATGCAACACAGAGCGTCATAGGAAGTTATTCCTGCCTGTGGCCATCAAACTTTATAACTCCTCCCTTGGAGGGTCAGACACCCTGAGCCAATAGGCTGGTCCTGGACTTATTTCCTGGCATAATTTACATATTACTATTTAACTATTTATGGTTTTATTACCAGTTATTATTTATAGTGCAACTGTAACGAAAACCAATTTCCCCCGGGATCAATAAAGTATGACTATGACTAATTTTAGGTCTTATGTGTTATTTGGCATGACTTGGTAGGTTATTTTTGGGTCTGCAAACAATCACAAATTTTTCCCATATAAATTACAGTAATGGTAATTGCTTCTTTACTTTACGACATTCCAGCTTACGAACCATTTCATAGGAACGCTCTGCCTTCGGATGGCGGGGGAAACCTGTATTCAACTTCCTAAACAGAAGATCACAATCTGTGTGGATTGGTGATAACATTTCTTCCTCACTGATGATCAACACTGGTGCACCTCTGGGATGTGTGCTTAGCCCACTGCTCTACTCTCTCTATACCCATGACCATGTGGCTAGGCATAGCTCGAATACCATCTACAAATTTGCTGATGATACAACCATTGTTGGTAGAATCTCAGATGCAAACAAGAGGGCATGCAGGAGCGAAATATGCCAACTAGTGCAGTGGTGTCACAGCAACAACCTGGCACTCAACATCAGTAAGACGAAAGAGCTGATTGTGGACTTCAGGAAGGGTATGACGAAGGAACAAATACCAATCCTCATAGAGGGATCAGAAGTAGAGAAAGTGAGTAGTTTCAAGTTCCTGGGTGTCAAAATCTCTCTGAGGATCTAACCTGGCCCCAACATATCGAAGCAGTTATAAAGAAAGCAAGGCAGCGTCTATACTTCAATAGGAGTTTGAAGAGATTTGATATACCAACAAATACACTCAAAAACTTCTATAGATATACCATGGAGAGCATTCTGACAGGCTGCATCACTGTCTGGTATAGAGGGGGGGGCTACTGCACAGGACCGAAAGAATTAGCAGAGGGTTGTAAATTTAGTCAGCTCCATCTTGGATACTAGCCTACAAAGTACCCATGACACCTTCCAGGAGCGGTGTTTCAGAAAGGCAGTGTCCATTATTAAGGACCCCCAGCACCCAGGGCATGCCCTTTTCTCACTGTTACCATCAGGTAGGGGATACAGAAGCCCGAGGCATACATTCAGCAATTCAGGAACAACTTCTTCCCCTCTGCCATCCGATTCCTAAGTGGGCATTGAACCCGTGAACACTACCTCACTTTTAAAAAAATTCTGTTTTAATATATTAAATATGCATATACTGTAATTGATTTACTTATTATATTATTTTTTCTTCCTCTTCTTTATTACGTATTGCATTCAACTGCTGCTAAGTTAACACATTTCACGACACGACTGATGATAAACCTGTTTCTGAAATATATATTTTCTGAAGACCAAAATCCAATATCCAAAATTTCAAATTACGCAAAAACTCCTGTTTAAATATAATTGGCAAAAGACGAATTGTAAAGCAGGAATTTTTTTTAAATCTGTTACATCGATTACGAAAAAACTCAAAAGCCCAGAGATTTTAAAAAAAAACGATGGCCAACTCAACTCTAGAACAACACTTTTCAGTTCAGGATTGTGCTGGCTAGCATCCTAAATCACCTCCTGTCACTCGTCTGTGTCTGTAAAAATCCGTGCTGCTGCATTCACGAGTCCAGTGATGAGTTTGCATCTCGCACAGAGGACTATTCAGCCTATCGTTTGTGTGCTAGTACATGCACTATGAGTGAGTATTTCACTGTTCCCGTCTATATATCGTAAGCTTACCGGTCTGAATGGCAACCCCTCCAACGACTTCAACACGAGCTGAAACGGCTCCGACTCACCGAGCAGCGCCTGGTAACGCTGGGGGTGAGGAGGAATGCCCAGGCAGGCTAAGCTCCCCGAGCACCGCCAGGACTGAGGCGCCGTCGCCATTTTACCGGCCGCCGCCAGCCGACCACGCCAGGCCCAGCTAAGAGCGAAGCTGCAATTCCATCGCCGCAGCCTGGCTTCACAGCAGCGACCGCGGTACAGAAGCCTCTTGTCAGTGTGAGTACCACTTGTTGAATTCTGCGGTGCAGGGTATATAAATTCTGCAGAATGCTCGTCTAAGGGAGTAGAGCCCACCCCCAAGAAAGCTTGCTTTGGTATTATCCGGCCTGCCGCTGAGCTTGGGTTGCCATGGAGACGGACTCGGCCCTGTAGCTCAGGCGCGGCCAGAAGGAGCACTCCTGTCGCTGCCATCAGTGTCGGCTCACCCTTCTGTAGGATCTTTGGTCTCTTGCCTCAGCGCCTCTTTCTTACACTTATTGCAACGAATTGCTAACCATTTTTAGAATAATTTAAGTCCGTGTCTTGGACACGCTCAGCGACTGAAACAAAAGCGCAAAATGTTGGCAACTCAGCTGCCTCTTTGGAAAGAGTAGCCGGTTTAAGGTTCAGATAGAAGACTAAGTGAGAACTGGAAGAAGACAAAAGAAGTTTGTTAAACTGCAAGGGTTCTCTCTGGTTTGGTAAAACCTTGGGAATTTGAGTGACTACTCAGCAAAGTACCCAGACTGGGTCCACATAGGCCACCCTGGGCTTCCTGTTGCTTTACACTGTAATTCTCCATCACACTCCCACTCCAACCCTCACCTATTGGTAAAAGTTGCTGGTGAACGCAGCAGGCCAGGCAGTATCTCTAGGAAGAGGTACAGTGGACGTTTCGGGCCTGCTGCGTTCACCAGCAACTTTTATGTGTGTTTCTTGAAATTCTAGCATCTGCAGATTTCCTCATTCTCGCCTATTGGTCTATGCTTTCCTGCTCACAATAATGAGGCTTGGGGGCAACTCTTCATCTTCCGTCTGTTGACTTTGCAGCCTTCTGGGTCTTTGCAGTTTACTCATTCAGGAATAGGAGTATGAAAGCTTGGTATTAAGAAGTTCAACTTTTTGACATCTTGGTCTGAAAATCAGGCCATGTATATATTCCATTTCTCAAATGTTAGAAGTGAATTTTGGAAAGTGTTACAAACAAAATTGCCAAACAACAACCTTGCCTTTAGATGATGGAGGGAAATAAAGTTCAAAAATGAAGACCCCAAACCTGGAACAAGGTTCATGGTTTACCAGGCAGCAGTGATCTCTCTCCTGCCAAATGCTTCCTTGGCTTGAACTACAATAAAACTCCAATAATTTATTATGCATTGCTTAAAATCCCCAGTGGTTCATCATCTGGCTCTCTGGGGCCCTATTTATACACATACACTTCAAACACATCTGGACCCATTTCCCAAGTTCCCTGGACTCAAAGTGTCAATTGTTCTTCCTTCCACAGAAACTGTTTGGCTAGCTAACTGTCTCCAGTAACTTCTTTCCTCTCCATTTAAACTCACATTGCTCATGGGGAAATATATACTACTGTATAACATCTTAAAAATGTGAATTAAAATGGTTGTGCAATAACAGAAAATCTGCTAGTGCTTCACCACCAAAATCCTGAGGTAGTCAGATTATGGTTTTAGTGTACACACTGAAATGCACAGAAAAGATGCCACAATGTTGTCTCCCTATTCTTCCAAATCCACTGGAAGGGTAAGTGAGGAATGTCAGTGTCCTTTCCTAGCCCAACACTGAGGCCCTGTTTACTCTAAGGTGGCTCATTGGGTAAACACATCATTTTGCATGCCTTGGTGCCAAATTCCCATAATGGATAGATACCACTTTCTGAATTCAGTCACAGGAGTAGAATTGCAAGAAGGAATGGATTCAAGGACTTTGCATGTCAAGGCGTTATTCAAAAAAAAAGATTCTTCCCCCCGGGCTCCTAGGAAGCCTGGCATTCGATCTCACAAGCGGGAAAGGGTGCATTCAAAGTCCAATGCAAAAGGAAGAAGAGACACACCAGCTACATGGTTCAAAGGGAAAAGAGAAAAGTAAAGAAAATGTTTTAAAGGGGTGCAGAAATAATCCCATTTAATATATTCCAAACAAGAGAAAACATGCAGATGCTGGAAGTCCAAATCAACTCACACAAAGTTCTGGAGGAACTCAGCAGTAAGGCAGCATCTATAGAAAACAGTAAACAGTCGATGTTTCAGGCAGAGACACAGATCTCAGCCTAAAACGTCGACTGGTTACTCTTCCATAGATCCAGTCTGACCTGCTGAGTTCCTCCAGCATTTTGCCCGTGTTGCTAAAGATAATATAGGGTGCAAAGTTTGAAGAGATCAGTAAACAAGTGAACATTCAGATTTTACTATTCATGTTGGTTGTTCTTATTTTTCTTGTACTATAGCTTACTTTATGCATTCTTACATTTTTATATAATCATCTATGTGTAATTGTTCAGTGAATTTTCTATGATTGTAGTAAAGCTCATTCTTTATTTTTCTAGATGTTTCTCTACAGCTTGTGTCACACCACTGGACCTGTCTCATAGGTTGTTTCTTATCAATGGATCAGTGTTTAGCTTAACACAACTACGGCTTCTTCGTTCTTTGTTCACTTTTTGCTCTGATAACACTTAATAAAATGGCCATAACCACCAAATGCCTTATTCTTAACTTCCAAAGAACCTCTGGATCAAACACCTCCAGATCCAACAGTACCAACAATTTCGGTTCAAAATCCTGCAGGCAGATTTTAAGGATCTGAGGTGGCTGATGAGGCCAATGTGGAACCAAAAGACCATGACCACTGGAGGAGAGAATGTGGGCAAGGGATACTGGGGTAGGTTACGCAGGAGTTTGGGAGATGGTACACGCTTTCTACAATTCCAGTGGAGTTCCTGTTGTTGCAGATACATTGGCATGAGATTATAATGGTCATTCCATATGCCCTTTTTTTCCATTTTGGATTATCGTGGCCTTCTTTGGATTTCTTTGGATGAACAGAGATGATAACTTTTTCAAAGAACATTCTTAAATAATTTCCTCTGTACAATTAATAATCCCCTGCCATGAAGAGGCCCAGAATAATATCGTTACTGAGCAGTGCCTATCTGCTTTTATGAGAAAGTCCACATTTTCCAAGTTTTCATCATCATTTGTTTCAGTGGAGGCTCACAGTCAATAAATCAAAAGTGGCTTAGAGATTATCCTCAGGATGTAGGCATAAACAAGTATTGTCTAAGTCTTTTTTGCAGGTCTCCCAAAATCTGCATTAATTGAAATTTGATTATATCCATTTTAAGTTTAGTTAGTTATGCTGATTAGCATCCAGCCAAACACAGAGAAGTTTCAAGTCTAATTGAACCCTTCACTTTCAAAAATCCATTTAGGCTCATTTAGAATCAAAGTTATTGATTGATGAGATGAAGTGCTCATATTCCAATATTTTGTCATGAAGTTAATCTGTTAGTGTCTGATTTACAATCAGTTTTCCCACAGAAAGGGCATTCTGTTTCAATATTTCACAAAAGTATGGATACATACTTTGATGATAAATGAACTTTTGAAATGGCTAAAAATCATCAGAGGGGTGCACTGAAAAAAACTAAAAACAATAGAATCATTGCAGCCTTTAGAAGATGGGGAGAGGTGTAGTCCTGGCAATAATAGCCACCAATTAACACACATCAAAGTTGCTGGTGAACGCAGCAGGCCAGGCAGCATCTCTAGGAAGAGGTACAGTCGACGTTTCGGGCCGAGACCCTTCGTCAGGACTAACTGAAGGAAGAGTTAGTAAGAGATTTGAAAGTGGGAGAGGGAGAGGGAGATCCAAAATGATAGGAGAAGACAGGAGGGGGAGGGATGGAGCCAAGAGCTGAACAGGTGATTGGCAAAAGGGATACGAGAGGATCATGGGACAGGAGGCCGAGGAAGAAAGACAAGGGGGGGGGAACCCAGAGGATGGACAAGGGGTATAGTCAGAGGGACAGAGGGAGAAAAAGGAGAGTGAGAGAAAGAATGTGTGTATAAAAATAAATAACAGATGGGGTACGAGGGGGAGGTGGGGCATTAGCGGAAGTTAGAGAAGTTGATGTTCATGACATCAGGTTGGAGGCTACCCAGATGGAATATAAGGTGTTGTTCCTCCAACCTGAGTGTGGCCTCATCTTTACAGTAGAGGAGGCCGTGGATAGACATGTCAGAATGGGAATGGGATGTGGAATTAAAATGTGTGGCCACTGGGAGATCCTGCTTTCTCTGGCGGACAGAGCGTAGATGTTCAGCAAAGCGGTCTCCCAGTCTGCATCGGATCTCGCCAATATATAGAAGGCCACATCAGGAGCACCGGACGCAATATATCACCCCAGCCGACTCACAGGTGAAGTGTCGCCTCACCTGGAAGGACTGTCTGGGGCCCTGAATGGTGGTAAGGGAGGAAGTGTAAGGGCATGTGTAGCACTTGTTCCGCTTACACGGATAAGTGCCAGGAGGGAGATCAGTGGGGACGAATGGGGGGGATGAATAGACAAGGGAGTCGCGTAGGGAGCGAGAGGATCCATGGCCTCCTCTACTGTACCCATTCTGACATGTCTATCCACGGCCTCCTCTACTGTAAAGTGAAGCCACACTCAGGTTGGAGGAACAACACCTTATATTCCGTCTGGGTAGCCTCCAACCTGATGGCATGAACATCGACTTCTCTAGTTTCCGCTAATACCCCACCTCCCCCTCGTACCCCATCTGTTACTTATTTTTATACACATATTCTTTCTCTCACTCTCCTTTTTCTCCCTCTGTCCCCCTCACTATACCCCTTGCCCATCCTCTAGGATCCCCCCCCCACCGTCTTTCTCCTCAGACCTCCTGTCCCATGATCCTCTCATATCCCCTTTGCCAATCACCTGTCCAGCTCTTGGCTCCATCCCTCCCCCTCCTGTCTTCTCCTATTATTTTGGATCTCCCCTCCCCCTCCCACTTTCAAATCTCTTACTAACTCTTCCTTCAGTTAGTCCTGACGAAGGGTCTCGGCCTGAAACATCGACTGTACCTCTTCCTAGAGATGCTGCCTGGCTTGCTGCGTTCACCAGCAACTTTGATGTGTGTTGCTTGAATTTCCAGCATCTGCAGCATTGCTGTTGTTAATAGCCACCAATTATTAGATTAGATTCAACTTTATTGTCATTGTGCCGAGTTCAGATACAAAGCCAATGAAATGCATTTCGCATCTGACCAGAAATGCAAAGAATAGTGTTATTTACAAAATAACTGCGAATAAAAAAAGTGCTACAGCACACAAATATAGAAGTACTGAGACAGTACAATACGGATGCAATACTGCTTAGCGCTGTGATGAGAGGTTCAGCAGTGTCACAGCCTCAGGGAAGAAGCTCTTCCTATGCCTGCAGGTGCAGGAGCGGAGGCTTCTGTAGCGCCTACCGGATGGGAGGAGAGTAAAAAGTCCATGGTTGGGGTGAGATGCGTCCCTGATAATGCTTTTCGCATTATGTGTTCATATATCTAAAATAGATGAATGACAAAAGGCATTATAAATGTTAAAGAATGTTCTTATAGCTTGAAGGCTCAAACTGACAGTTTTATAAGAGTACATTGAGCAAGCTGCTTTTAATGCTCATTAGATCTTGCAAAATTAAAGCTCTTTCCGAGCCATGTAAGACTGCAACATTCAAAAATGGATGCTGAAACCTGGCAGTGACCGATATTTTCGGAATAAAATGGATGAGAAAGAACTGCTTTTCTTAAAGAGGTTTAGATCTTTGGCATGCTCTAAGAACGTTACAGAGACTGTGATAGATTTTCAAACTGGAAGTGTGTCAAAAGGAACAAGGAAGAAAGTGAACAAAGTCAAATTCAAATTAGATATCTTTATGAACAGCCCAGCAGGTGCCAGTGTCATATGATTTTTTGTTCCTGTTTCTTAGGTTGTTCTAGAAAATAAATCTAAATGTTGTTTCACAGAACAAATAACTTTAATCTTAAGTAAATAGGTTTAAAAATTCAGACTGTCAACTCAGAAAGGAAAGGATATTTACAACACACATTACTCTATTCCCAAATGAAAAATGTTTCAAAGTTCAGCGTCATTCTAACTATGTTACAGTTTACCCCCATTAATTAGTCACAAGCATAATTCAAACATACTCAAAATAGCATCTTTGTGGAGCTAAATATGAGAAAATAGAACTATTGTCATTAGAAACTTTAATGTTCCTGCACAACTGACAAGAGTAAGAATGCAAAGCAGCAGATATGTACAATAACAATATTTTGTATCAAGCCATATATATCTTGTTGTGTGCCTGTGTGCTTTCACATACATGTGGATAGCAGACATCTGTCACAACAGTGTCAGGCGTTGTTTCTTTTTCGTGTGTGCGGCACGAGCCAGTTTTTAAGCAAGCCGACTGTCTGACATTTTCCGCGTCTGCCCTTCTCAAAGATGGTGACGATCAATTCAGACTGAAATGATAGACATGCCTCTCACCCAATTGGAACAGGAAGCGGGCCTTTCCTTGGTCGAGTGGGTTGCGACTTGACTATGTTTTGTCTTGAGCCTCAGCGGCGCTGAAAGTTCCAATGCTTTTTGTGACCCACTTTGGAGCGATTTCGAGAACGCAGGCAGAAGCATACATCAAATTTTTAATCTAAAATGAAGACTAAACAGGTAGGAGCTGACTGGATGTTCTTTATATATCCCGTAACTGCGAGAATATATTTAAAGGAGATTGCGAACCTCTGGTTGGGCGGCTAAAGCGTTTGGTTTCAGAAAGTTGAGTCATTAGTCCCTGCTTCCTTTCAGATGAAGTGTGATTAAAAATAAATTGGCAATTCCTTCGTCTTTTAATTCATGAAATTAGTTTGTCCTGCCGAGCTAAGTATTTTTACAGACTATTTATGACCTCGACAAGTCTTCAGAATTCAGGAAGTGAGTTCGCCAAATCTGTCCTACCGGTTGGCCTTCCACGCCAGGAGCAGGCTGGCACAGACATTGCTCTAAAGTTATTTTGGCACAAGTATGGTTGGGAAATAGTAACGACGCCACTGGAGGACGATTTGAGGTTGTTTAACATGCAGTTGTATGAGCCAGGATATGCCTGTTCAACATTCGCACCAGAAGTTTTGGTCTGAGCATGTTTATCGTTTCAGTGGTAGGTGACAGCTAAATGTCAAGTGTGTGTCCAAATTGAACTAATAAAAGCCATCAGAATTTTCAAAGACATCTGCAAAATAAAATTACACCTAGTTAAAATAATCACGATCAACAAGTATATCAATAGTGTACAGTAATTATAGTTTTTTTATCGAAAAAAGTTGCAATTCTATACAAATAAACTTAGCTTTATGCTGACAACTGTCTGTGATCCTCTGAAAGTTGAGACCAAGGCCATTTCGTCATTTCCATTTGCCACCAAAAATATGCCTGATTTGAACAGATGATTTACAAAGTATTTCATGTATGGATGCTTTGTGTGAATGTGAAAATGACTGATAGTTAACATCAGGTTTTGCCTTAGTGAAATTTTGAGACAAATCTTGAATCACAATTTATGCTTTTAAAGTTTGAATAACTGTTACAAATTTAAAAAAACTAATTTTTTCTCTACAGTTTTTATTCTCCTATTGTTCTGTCCTAAAGATGCTTGGCCACAGCTCCTTTTAATTCTAGCAGTCTTTGAGTACTTTGACGAAATGGGCATGCAGCCAAGTGTGAGTTTAGTACAACTTTCTCCTTCAGCTCTATTTGACAAATTTGCTATAGATCTTTGAGGATGTAACAACTAAGATGGACAGAGCAGAACTGGTAGATGTAGTGTATCTGGATTTCCAGAAAGTGATAGGGTTGGCATTAAAATTTATCATTCATGAAAACAATACACAGGGTAATACATTAACATAGAAGCTAAAAGATGAGAAACAGATCTTCTAAATAAGGGATAATTTTTTGGATTGTAAATCGGTAAGTAACAGATTGCCACACAGATCAGTACTGGGACCTCAACAATATATATTAATAGATGAAGGGACTTGGCAAATTTGCTAATTATATAATAAGTAAGTTATAGGGAGGGCACAAGGGGCCAGCAAAGGAATACAGATAGGTGAATAAGAGGTTGTCAGATGGAGTATGGTGCAGAAAAATGTGTGGTTAACCTTCCTGGAAGGAATAATTAAGAAGCAAATTGCTGTTTCGATAGAGCAACAAAACAAAATATTCGAATGCAACAGATTTGAAGATCCTAACATGAAACACAAAAACCCAGCCTGCAGGTACAACAAATAATTACAAAAACTAATAAAATTTTGACCTTGACAAGGGGCACGCAGTACAAAAATAGGAAAGTTTTAAAGCAACTTTACAGTGGTGTCACTACTAACAGAGTGCTATGTCCAGTTTTGTGATGATGTTTTACACTGGAGGTTGTGCAAAGGTGTTGACAAAGGGGTCGTTATATGAAGAAAGAATTTGAGCAGAGTAGACTATACAAGCACAAGAGGTGACATCAATGGACTACACAAGATTCTAAGGGGATTGACAAGGTAAATATTGAGAAGAAGATGTCTCTGGTGAAGGTGGCTAGAACTAGAGCAGGCTTAGTTTAAGAATAAAGAGTTGTCTGTTTCAGATAGAGCTGAGGAGGAATTTCAGTTGATAGGTAAATTACCAATGGTGTGCATGGGTAATATAAAAATAAGGCTAAAAAGAATGAGCATGGGAGACAAATTCTAAGAAAATAGGTGGAAGAATAGAATTCATAAAATTGTTCTGAAACTTTATGAACCAAATGGCTGCCTTCTATGTCAAAAGGAAATATGAGGTAATATAAATAGAAGGTGAAATTCTTTCCTAGAGAGTTTTAAATGTTGGAATTATCTACCCCCGAGAGCTGTACTGATGGAATTACTGAATACCTGTATATTCAAAGTGGATATTGACAGGCATTTAAGCTATCAGGGAATTGAGAGATCTGGGAGAGTGTGTGAAAAAGACTGAATCATCCTTGATCGTAAGGCGTAGTGTACCAGGCTCAAGGAACTGAAACCCTCTCCCTTATGCTCTTAAGGAGTTGTTTGGTGGAGTGGGTGCTGAGTAGGATGGCGAGCAAGAATAAATGGAAAAGGTTTGTTTTTTAAAAGGAGAGGCAAATGAAGACAGGCTGTTACCTTATGTTCTGTTTAAAACATGTTACCAAGCTATCTGCTTATGTTTTGCAACTATCTATTGCAGCTTAGCCTTACAGATGAACATATTACAGTATGAATCACTGGGAAGTGATTGTGAAGAGAATTGCTATATGATATTATTTCTTTTCTATAGTCCAGGATAATTATAGCATCCTACTGGAGCACAGTTAACTCAGCCAGATCAAGGAATAAACCTGCTTTTCATGATTCATTTCGTGATTTTCATAAAATCATACCTGATACTCCCTTATACATTAAGCTATAGAAGAGACAGTCCTTTTTTCTCAGTACTCTTACAGCATATTGAGATGTTAAGGCTATGGATATAAAGTATATTTTATACTACCAGCCATATACAGTACTGCTTAATGTTCAGACAGAATGCTTCAGAATCTTTTGTGTAGCCTCATTCCAGGACAAAGGAGTTGTCTTCCTTCTTTAAAGAAAGGGGCTTCCCTTCCTCCACCATCAACCCTGCCCTCAAACACATCTCTCCCATTTCACGCACATCTGCTCTCACCCCATCCTCCCACCACCCCACTAGGGATAGGGTTCCCCTTGTCCTCACCTACCACCCCACCAGCCTCCGGGTCCAACATACAATTCTCCGTAACTTCCACCACCTCCAACGGGATCCCACCCCCAAACACATCTTTCCCTCCCCCCCCACTTTCTGCTTTCCACAGGGATCGCTCCCTACACGACTCCCTTGTCCATTCGTTTCCCCCCCCCAATCCCTTCCCACCGATCTCCCTCCTAGCACTTATCCTTGTAAGCAGAACAAGTGCTACACATGCCTTTACACTTCCTCCCTCACCACTATTCAGGGCCCCCAGACAGTCCTTCCAGGTGAGGCGACACTTCACCTGTGAGACGGCTGGGTTGATATACTGTGTCCAGTGCTCCTGGTGTGGCCTTCTGTATATTGGTGAGACCCGACGCAAACTGGGAGACCGTTCGCTGAACACCTACGCTCTGTCTGCCAGAGGAAGCAGGATCTCCCAGTGGCCACACATTTTAATTCCACGTCCCATTCCCATTCTGATATGTCATTCTATGGCCTCCTCTACTGTCGAGATGAAGCCACACTCCGGTTGGAGGAACAACACCTTATATTCCGTCTGGGTAGCCTTCAACCTGATGGTATGAACATTGATTACTCTAACTTCTGCTAATGTCCCTCCTCCCCTTCTTACCCCATCCCCTATTTTATTTATTTATTCGTTTATTATTCCCCCCTCTTTCCCTCTCACAATAACTCCTTGACTGCTCTCCATCTTCCTCTGGTGCTCCCCTCCCCCTTTCTTTCTCCCATGTCTCCAGCTTTGTTTTGCTTTAGCCAATCAGCTTCCCAGCTCTTAGTTTCATTCCTCCCCCACCTGTCTTCTCCTATCATTTTGGCTCTCCCCCTCCCCCTGCCTCTTTCAAATGTCTTACTATCTCTTCTTTCAGTTAGTCTTGACGAAGGGTCTCGGCCCGAAATGTCGACTGTACCTCTTCCTATAGATGCTGCCTGGCCTGCTGTGTTCTACCAGCATTTTGTGTGTGTTGCTTGAGTTTCCAGCATCTGCAGATTTTCTCGTGTTTGCTTTTGTGTAGCCTGATGATTTTTCTCTGTTCGAGCAGTTCTCCAAACATAGAAACATAGAAAATAGGTGCAGGAGTAGGCCATTCGGCCCTTCGAGCCTGCACCGCCATTCAGTATGATCATGGCTGATCATCCAACTCGGAACCCTGCACCAGCCTTCCCTCCATACCCCCTGATCCCTTTAGCCACAAGGGCCATATCTAACTCCCTCTTAAATATAGCCACTGAACTGGCCTCAACTGTTTCCTGTGGCAGAGAATTCCACAGATTCACCACTCTCTGTATGAAGAAGTTTTTCCTAATCTCGGTCCTAAAAGGCTTCCCCTTTATCCTCAAACTGTGACCCCTCGTTCTGGACTTCCCCAACATCGGGAACAATCTTCCTGCATCTAGCCTGTCCAATCCCTTTAGGATTTTATACGTTTCAATCAGATCCCCCCTCAATCTTCTAAATTCCAACGAGTATAAGCCTAGTTCATCCAGTTTTTCATCATATGAAAGTCCTGCCATCCCAGGAATTAATCTGGTGAATATCTTGTAGAAATCTCACGCTATCTTGTAGAGATCTCCCAAGTAGGGATTCTTCATTGTTAATGAGAACCGAGTTCACTGTAGAGGGGAAAATACCACTGAAAAATAAAAATATCTTGAAGAATAAATAGAAAATCAGAAATTTAACATATACTAGATTGGGAATATTGAACTCTATAACAACCTACCGATGCTCTGCACTAAAATCAAGGCAAGAAGACTGCAACTAGTGGGGTACTGTTTACGCCACCCCGAACTATCTGCCAGCCTAGTCATCATATGGGAGCCCAAGCAGGGGAGGATGTACCCTGGGCGCCCTCCCAAGACTATGGTCAACACACTCCTAGAAGACAGTGGCGCGGCTAATATAGATAGACTGAACACACTGATGAGGGAGAGGGAGAAATGGAGAACCCGTCATCATGCCCAACACCGGCCCCCTAGGCCTGTGTCGACGTAGTAGTAGATTGGGAAAGAATAATTTTTGGATATACAGGTTGCATACCCCTTATCCGAAAAGTTTGGGGCTGGAACTGTTTCAGATATGTTCAGATTTTGGAATATATAAGAGCTTGGGATCAGCATCATTTCCAACTCTGAATTTATGTGCTACCGGTAAGCAGTCTTTGTCTTACTCATGTTCATCACACGTAGGTACTGATGTGTTAGATTTTCATCAGCAACAATCTTAAACTTGAACCTGTCAATGAATTTTGCTGCTGCATTATGATCAGCAGACACATAAAAATTAATGCTGTCTTTAAATTACTGCAACCAGCCTGCAAAATATTTACAATTACCTTCAACCTTCAGTTTGTTGTGATAGATCTTTGCATGTTTCATGATCAGCTTACCATTAACTGCCATATGTTTACTCCGACACGGACAAATCCACTCTTTCAACACACGATCGAGATCTTTATTTTTTGCTTTGCGCATTGTCTTTCCATTTTTCATTACATCTGTGAAATAACTTCTCAGAGCTGTCTGTGGTGTGTAGAGGCCTATGCATTGCCTGGGAACCTTCCCAACATCTTGTGGAATTTTGCATTTGTAAAGTCATGACAGTGCTCAAAAAAATTTGGACTTCAGAAGTTTTTGGATATTAGAATTTTGGATAAGGGGTATTCACTGCCTCTTAATTAAAGAATTATTCTTCTTAGATGTCACAGCAAAATAACCACAGTCCAGTATCTAAGTCTTAATATGGTAAAGGATTATTGTTTCTATGGCCCAAGAACTGTCCACCTCAATTTGATATGTGAGTTATTTTCCACTGGGAAATGTTCATACCCATAAGATTCATGAGCTACACAGTCATTTTAACTGTGGAAAGAATTCCTTCAGACAGTGCTCTTAGTATTTTTTAAATGTATGTAGTTACTGTGTAATTTCAGGCCTACTTGCAGAAACTGAAATAAAATACCGCTGTCAGAATTAAACAAAAATGTTTACTGGATATGGAAAAATATGTACATCAGCATACCATAAACATAAGAGATTCTGCAGATGCTGGAAACCCAGAGCAACACACACAAAAAGGTGGAGCAACTCAACAGGTCAGGCGGTATCTATGGAAGTGAATAAATTGTCACTGTTTTTGCCAGAGACCTTCCGTAGGACTAGAAAAGAAGGGCAAGACACCTAAATGCTACATTGACAACTGCATTGGCGCTGCTTCATGCACCCATGCTGAGCTTATCAATTTCAACAAGTTTGCCTCTATTTTCCACTTTCCCTTTAAATTCGCTTGGTCCATTTCTGACACCTCCCTCCCCTTTCTCAATTTCACTGTCTCCATCTCTGGAGACAAACCAAGGGATTCCAGTTATCCTGACTATTCCTCTTCCGCTCCCACCTCCTGTAAAAATGCTATCCCTGTTTCTCAGTACCTTTGTCTCTGTTGCATCTGCCCCTGGAAGAAGCTTTCTTTTTTAGAACCTCAAAGATGCCCTCCTCCTTCAAAGAATGTCCTCCAGCATAGATGCTGCCCTGACTCAGATCTCTTTCATTTCCCAAACATCCATGTTCACTCTATCTTCCCATTGCATTAACAGTGATAGAGTTGCTCTTGTCATTACCTATCTTGCAATGAATCTCCACGTCCAACTAATATCCTTCTCAGCACTTATCCCAGCAAATGGCCAAAGTTCTACACATGCCCGTTCACCTCCTCCCTCACCACCATTCAGGGACCCAAACATTCCTTCCATGTGAGGCAACACTTCACCTGCGTATCTGCTGGGGTCATCTTTCATGTCCAGTGCTCCATTATGGCCTCCTCTACATTGGTGAGATCCATCATAAATTGGGGGACTGCTTCATTGAGCACCTCCACTCCATCCACCATTCTCATTCTTCTGTCAAGATGAGGCCACCCCCAGGGTGCAGGTGCAACACTTTGTATTCTGTCTGAGTAGCTTCCAGTATGATGGCATGAATATTGTTTTCTCCATCTAGTAAAAAAAGTTCCCTCCCCCTCCCCCTCCCCTCTTCTTCTATTCCCCACCCTGGCCTCTTGCCTCTTCTCACCTGCCTATCACCTCCCCATGGGTCCCCACCTATGGTTCCCTTTCTTCTATGGTCCAGTTTGCTCTCCTATCAGATTCTTTCCTCTCCTACCCTTTATTGACCTAATCTCAAACAATAACAAAGTGGCCTACCAGGAAGGAGTCATCTCTCTGACACAGTGGTGTCAAGAAAACAACTTCTCCCTCAATGTCGCAAAAACAAAGGAGCTGGTAGTGGATTACAGGAGGAATGGAGACGGGCTAACCCCTATTGACATCAATGGATCTGAGGGTGAGAGGATAAACAGCTTCAAGTTCCCAGCATCCGTATGACTGAACACCTCACATGGTCTGTATACATCAGCAGTGTGGTGAAAAAGGCACAACAGCACCTCTTTCACCTCAGACGGTTGAGGAAGTTTGCTATGGGCCCCCAAATCCTAAGAACTTTCAACAGAGGCACAATTGAGAGCATCCTGATTGGCTGCATCACTGCCTGGTATGGGAACGCTACCTTCCTTAATCGCAGGATTCTGCAGAAAGTGGTGCAGACAGCCCAGCGCATCTGTAGTTGTGAACTTCCCATGATTCAGGACATTTACAAAGACAGGTGTGTAAAAAGCGCTTGTAGGATCATTGGGGACCCAAGTCACCCCAACCACAATCTGTTCCAGCTGCCACCAGCTGGGAAATGGTACCACAGCATAAAAGCCAGGACTAACAGGCTCTAGAACAGCTTCTTCCACCAGGCCATCAGACTGATTAACTCGCGCTGATTTGAGTGTACTTCTATGTTACATTGACTGTTCTATTTACTATAAATTACCTGTCCCATGATCCTCTCATAGCCCTTTTGCCAATCATTTGTCCAGCTCTTGGCTCCATCCCTCCCCCTCCTGTCTTCTCCTATCATTTTGGATCTCCCCTCCCCCTCCCACTTTCAAATCTCTTACTAACTCTTCCTTCAGTTAGTCCTGACGAAGGGTCTCAGCCTGAAACATTGACTGTACCTCTTCCTAGAGATGCTGCCTGGCCTGCTGCGTTCACCAGCAACTTTGATGTGTGATACTTCAGCATACACTCAGTGGCCACTTTATTAGGTACCTCCTGTACTTAATAACATGGCCATTCAGTGTATGTTCATGGTCTTCTGCTGCTGTTGCCCATCCACTTCAAGATTCAACGTGTTGTGCTTTCAGAGATGCTCTTCTTCACACTACTGCTGTAACTCATGGTTATATGAGTTACTGTCCCCTTCCTATCAGCTTGAACCAGTCTGACCATTCACCTCTGACCTCTCTCATTAACAAGGTATTTTCACTCACAGAACTGCTGCTCACTGGATGTACATTTCATGAAGAGTTTAAGGCGATTTGGTATGTCATCAAAGACTATTTCAAATTTCTACTGATGTATTATGGAGAGCATTCTGACTGGTTTTGTCACTGTCCGGTGTGGAGGCACCAATGCACAAGATTGGAAAAAGCTGCAGATGGTTGTAAACTCAGTCAGCTCTATCATGGGCACAATCTTCCCCACCATCAAGAACATCTCCAAAAGGTGATGCCTCAAAAAATAACATCCATCATTAAGGACTCTCACAATCCGGGGCATGCCCTCTTCTCATTACTAGCATCAAGGAGGAGGTACAGGAGCCTGAAGCTGCTCGCTCAACATTTTAGGAACTGCTTCTTCCCCTCTACTCTCAGATTTCTGAATTGTCCATGAACACAACCTCACTATTTTTCTCTTATCACACGATTCATTTATTTTAAATATTCTTATTGTAATAATAGTGGAAATATAGTAGAATATTGTCTTATACTAACTTTTATGTGATACAAAACAAATTTCACAGCTTATCTCAGTGATAATAAACCTGATTCTGATTCTAATGTGATTCAATTCTCAAGAAGGATAACTAATGCATTCTAAGTATTAATTCTAAACAATACATTATTGGAATGACATATTTTATCATTAATACCACTCTGAGAACAATAACTGCATAGATTTCTAATTGATTATGCTTAACAAAACTTGTCAGACATGGATGAGAGAAGATATTGTAGCCATTCAATCAAAATTGACAAAGATACAATGTCTCACCTTTGTGGAGATGGATAGAAAAAGTAATTGGCCTTGTTTCTGCAGTTAGGATGAATTTACACGAGACCAGATTTTTCACTTTCTGGTAGTATTTTAAACTTACTTTCATTGAAAATGTGGCACAGCATAAGCATTGATGTTAGAGTCTCTGCAAGGAAATTTTCTGTGGAGTGGAATAAGATGTTTAAAAAAGTACATTCAGTGGCCAGTTTATTTGGTACCTCCTGTACCTGCTAAAGTGGCCACCAGCTGTATGTTTGTGGTCTTCTGCTGCTGTAGCCCATCCACATCAAGGTTCGACATGTGTGTTCAGAGATACCACCACTGTTGTAACGTGGGGTTATGTGAGTTACGGTCACAATTTTGTCAGCTTGAACCAGTCTGGACATTCTCACATTAGCAAGGTGTTTTCTCCCACAGAACTGCCGCTTACTGGATTTTTTTTGTTTTTTGCACCATTCTTTGTAAACTCTAAAGACTTGTGTGTGAAAATCCCAGGAGATCAGCAGTTTCTGAGATATTCAAAGGCCTTCTGACATCAGCAAGTCATTTAGATCACACTTCTTTCCCCATTCTGATGTTTGGTCTGAGCAACAACTGTACCTCTTGACTACGTTTGCGTGTTTTTTATACATTGAGTTGCTGCCACAATTGGATTGGTTGATTAGATATCTGTATTACCAAGCAGGTGTACCTAATAAAGTAGCCACTGAGTGTATATTTTAAAAATTGAAACACTTAAAATAACGATTCTTCTGTTGGCAGTTTATGCTCAAATCTATTATCCTGTTCATTCTTTTATTGACAAGAAATTTGGTGGAATTTTCTTCTTGTTTTTTTTAACGTGATTATAATCAGAGGAGTCTGCGCATTCATTCCCTAAAGTATTATGAACCCACAGATTTAAGCCCAAGCATAATGTTTATGCTACAGTTGATTTCAACTTCAATTCCTGAGGATTACTAAAAAGAAAATCTAGTTTGGTTTTTCGTCCCTGATGAGAGATCAGAGATGTCTTCCAGAAAGTCACTGGCTCCTGTTAAATTTAGTTATTATCTGAACAAGAAACAGTAGGGATGTACGTGTCAACAGATGGAAACAACTGTTAAACTAACCAGATGGGTGCGGAAGAGCTGATAAAGTAAGAAGCTGGGAAGTAACGGGATTGAAAAGATAACGGGCTGAAGAAGAAGGAATCTTCTAGGAGAGGAGAGAAGAGAGGACCATGGGAGAAAGAAGAGGAGGGGCACCAGGGGGAAGTTTATAGGCAGGTGAGGAGTAGAGGTAAGAGGCCAGAGTGTGAAATAATAGAAGAGGGAAGGGGAGGGGGAAAACTTACCGGAAGTTATAGAAATCGATGTTCATGGCATCGGGTTGGAGGCTACCTAGACAGAAGATTAAAGTCTTCCACCCTGAGAGTTGCCTCATCATGGTAGAAGAGGAGGCCATTTACCGACATGTTGGAATGGGGATTGCAATTAAAATGGATGGCCATCAGGAAATCCCACTTTTGGCAGATGGAGCAGATGTGCTCAACAAAGCAGTACCCCAGTCTACTTCAGGTCTCACCACTGTAGAGGAGGCCACATTAGGAGCACCAGATACAGTAGATGACCCTGACAGATTTACAGGTGAAACGTTGCCTCACCTAGGACTGTTTGGGCACTCAGGAGCAATATCCCATATTCTATTTAGGGAGCCTCTCCTTCCCTCTTCTTCCACTTCCCACTCTGGCCTCTTACCTCTTCTCCTCACCTGCCTATCACCTTCAGGTACCCCTCCTCCTTTCTTTTCTCCCATGGTCCCCTCTCCTCTCCTGTCAGATTCTTTCTTCTCTAGCCCTTTACCTTATTTGCCTATTACCTCCCAGTTTCTGGCTTCATTTCCCCTCCCCCACCCACCCGACTTCACCTATCACTTTCTAGTGTGTTCTCTTCCCCCTCCCCCATCTTATTATTCTGGTATTTTCTCTCTTTTTTTCCAGTCCTGATGAAGGGTCTCCATCTGAAACCTCAGCTGTTTATTCATTTCCATAGATGCTGCCTGACCTACTGAGTTCTGCTCGCATTTGTGTGTGCGTGTGTGTGTGTGTGTTGCTGTGGATTTCCACATCTGCAGAATCTCTTGTGTTTATGTTGATCTAACTACTGCTATATCTACTTTGGTACCTTCATTGGCCTGGCCTCAAAATATAGCAACAACAGAAATATTGCCTCAAGAAAATTCATGTGGAATGTCTTGAGGACCCTTGATCATTGGATAGCACACCACAGCCAACGTCTGATCCAAATCAATAGGAACCATAACTGTTTATAATGTTTGAATCCCCCTGAAGTTACTGCCAGCTGGAAGGAACATCACCACCTTCCCCCTCACCTGGTCGCACCTATCAGCTGCTGGGTTGTATTCCTTCCCTTCCCCTCCCCCCACTTTTTTATTCTGGCTTCTGCTTCCCTTCTTTTCCAACACTGATGAATGGTCTAGGTCCAAAACATTTTTTTTCTCAGTAGATGCTGCCCAAAATACTGAGCATTTTGGGTTTGTGTGTTACTCAAGAGTTCCAGCATCTGCAGACTCTCCTGTGTTTTCTAAACTAAACTTTCCTTTTACAACAGAGGCCTTTATTCTTTTCCTCAGCAAATTTCCTGTAGAGGCTTGCTACTACTCTGACTGACAAGAAATCAGAAAGGCCTTGTGACCAGATGGTGTAACTGCTGGATTTCCAAAGCCCAGCAAGGAAGTCTACAACCTTTGCCCCCAGGTTTGGGAAGATGAGAACATTCCTGAGGACCCCAGAGAATTAGATGAGAGTTAGAAAGCTAACCATCAATCTCAGGCACAGAGAGATACAGCATCTTAATTGAAGGGGAGGCATACTGGCCAAGATAAGTGAATTAGATACAGTACCAATGGATTTACTTATACCAGATTGTTGAGCTTTATTACTTTGAGATGTCTTACATCTACTCCTCAATATCCTAACATTCCAATCAGAATTGTTTTGTAATCTTTTTATATACAGTTGCTTAAAAAACGTGTAAGGGGGTTTCGATTTTTATGTTACTGCGGAGGCTAATTAAAATGGCGTCTTTGTTATGTTAATCTGGGGAATGCGGCTTTGTTGTGTTAAACGCTGAGAAAGTTTGCGCTAACAGTTTGTTTTTGCTTTATTGTGTGATAAGAGAGTGCTATTAACCAATTGGGATAGTTGTTATGGTTTTGGTGTATTTGAAGATACTGTATGCGCGGGGTTTTGGGACAGAAGGTGGGAGAGCGAGACAGAGGATGGACGAGGTGCTGTGAGTCTGCTAACGGGGTCGGACCCCGAGCGGGTCGTTCAGCGAGGAGATGGAGACGGACTGGTGTGGAGCGTCTGGTCGACCACCGTTGTTGGTCCCAGGCAGCCGGTCAAGGTGGTCCGAAGGGGTCACAGGGTGAAGAAGAAGGTCCTTGAGCTCCAACGGTTGTTGTGCACGAAGAGATTGAACTTTGATAAGTGTGGCGCCTTTTATTTTCCTTTTATATTTTATTCTCTATTAATTATATAGTTCCAGTAATATCTATAAACTGTAAATCATTTAATTGCATCTGGTGTATTGTCTGTTATTTGGGCGGGGTGGGGTACCTCACACAGCATCCACACAAACTAATTACCCAGTTTGGCGGGGCCGAGGCTGTTTCCCTAGACGACAGCGAGCCGAGCGACCCTGAGAGTGGCCGGGGGGCTACAAATGAATGTTCTACTTATTTTAATTTTGTTAGAACATTCAACAGTACAAATCAATAACTTGTTCATAATGTTTGAATTTCCCTGAAGCCATACCTTAGATTTTTGCAAATAATATTAAAGCACAACAAATGACTTAACACTTAATATGAATGATGTTGAAGACTGAGCAGAAAATATAATGAGACATGCAATTGTTGACCAAGTTGAGGATAAAATTAGAGTTCAAAAATCTTGACTCTGCCATAAAGCTCCAATAAAGCACAGTCTGAACAATGAGAAACACACACACAAATTGCTGGAGGAACTTTGCAAGCCTGGCAGCATCTATGAAGGGGAATCAACAGTCAAGGTTTCGGGTTGAGACCCTTCATCAGATCTCGGCCCAAAACAGCGATTGTTTATTCCTCTCCATAGATGCAGCCTGACTTGCTGAGTATGTTGCACAAGGTCTTCAGCATTTGCAGAATCTTTTGAGTTTATGCTTGGGACTTTGTTGCTAAAATTAGCATATTTTAAGGATCTTATTCCCCATACACTTTTAATTCACTTTTTTAAAAATGTTGCATTGTATTATAATAAATTTTCCAGTGACTCCTGTAAGTTGAAGGTGAGTGTAAGAACCAGGCCCTCAGTGAATCATGAGTGTGCCGGGACCAGGGCTCTGGCATGTGGAAAAGGAGTGAAGAACTGAGGCTCAGCTACTGGAAGGAGAGCTCAGAGCTGACCCTAGTGAGTTGAAGGAGTGCATCAAACAATATTTGGTGAGACAAACTATCGTATTTCAGAATGATCAGGTGGTGAATCATTGGAGATTTACTGTAATCTGAAAATGAGCTCCTTGAAGAATTTATGTTTTGAAAGTAGATTCTTTGTGTGGTACCAGGTAGTGATACCTTAAAGCTATTAAGCATTAAGCTATTTGGAGATGGGTTACAGTTGCACTGTACAAAGTATCCACAGTTTCTCTTTCAGGATTAAAATGTATTTCTTGATTTTTGTGTTATCCCAGATTTATATTTTAAGTGTATTTTCGAATGTATAGTACTTACATTTTATTATAACTGAAATAATATAACCAATATCTTGTTTAAGGTTGGAGTCCGGCGTTCTGCACGTCTTCGGAATAAGGTGCTTTGTACTGCAGCTTCAAGCACCTCCCAACAGAACATCAAGGCTGTCAGCTCGGCACAGAAAACACCCAGGGTAAGAAAAATGATTAATCCTTCCACTGGAGAACCTCTGCATCTGCAGGTATCCATGGAGGGGTATGGAAAGTTGTGGTGGAGTTTGAAGTCAATGGCTTCAGTCTTATTAAGCAGTGAATTTCAACAGCATATCAAATTCATGGAATCTATATACTACTAAAACTCTCACGCTCTGTCTGCCTGTTTGTGACCTCCAATTAGCGCAAACGGTGCATTACAGCGGCACTTTTGGCTAAATTGAATTAAAATGCGCTAACTTACAGAATGCAGGCAAAGTTCAGGGTTATGTATTCGTATAAAATTGCTCATTCACCAAAATAAACAGGTTCCCTTTTAACCCGAGACCCAATCAGCCATCATGGAAATCGGGACGTAACAGCCCAACACATGTGCACGGCCAGTCTCAGCAGCGATACCTGCCGGAGCAAAAGAGCAGGGCAGCTCTATTTCAGGGGGTTACATTCTGCTAATTGCCATCAGCATGTGCAGAATTGGGACAGATCTAACTGCCACCCATCAATAAGAGATAATTAAATCTTATTGTAATGACATACTTCGAGACACCCATAAAACCCATTGCTGCAGTCAAAAGACAGCGGTGACTATATCATGGCCATTTAGGAGAGTGCCAACCACGTCATCGAGAATAATCAGCATCCTTTGGTGTTACGGCTTCGTATCTTCTATCCAGCATTAGGGTAAAAAAAAATGGTCAGCCTAATTATGCCACGTGGAAAGGGCACGTCTCCAGGATCAGAGACAAACAACAAACAGCAGAAGAGATGAAGAGACGGGGGATGAAAGGGCTGCATGTCTCCAGAAGGGTGGCAGATAAACCAGAAATAATGCCATCAAAAATATCCTTCGTTAAATGAGGACCAGCTATATTTGCTTTGCTACGCATCGTTCTTCTTCAATATACTGAGGTTTTCTTCTTCAGTTTCCAAAGCAAAGCGATACCAATAGCATTCAGGAAAATTAAATGTTCATTCTGGTCACATCAGACTGCACTACCCTTCTCTCAAAGGGTGCCCCAACGGGTCACCCCGTTGTCTAGTCAGCAGTATTAATCAGCACTGATCTTATAGCTGATGTTATTCATCACTTTGTTTCACAGATTACTCAATAGCCATCAGGAGTATAAACTCCAGTTTTATTATTCTGTACTGTAAGCAAGTAACCTTTCATCCACTAAGAGATAATAAACAGTGGGATTCATGTAGTATGGGAGGTTGATGATCAGCTAGACCGGAGGGACTTCTTCCATGCAAGATATCTCTTATACTTAATGAATTGGCCAAGTGCAATTAGAAGCTGTCAGGGTAGCAGTAGATATATGAACAATGATAATTAGTTGGTGTTTGTTTTGTTCTCCTCTATGTTGGATGTATTCATATGATTTGGAATGTTAAATTGGTTGGGATTTGTATTCATGAATTGTGGTCAGCAAACGTTGAGGTGAACAGCATTGGGGAAAATAAATTAATGGCACCTTCAGCACATTTAGAGTTTTTTTCACTTGTGAGATCGAGAATAAATAACCACTGTTTAATGATCAATCCTAATTGAACTTGAAGTTGTTGAGAAGCTCCCATTTTGGCCTCCTGTAGAGCTTAAGATGAAGGAATTTTCATAATGCTATTAGGTAGTAAATTTAAGGACAGCAAAAAAGGAGATGTGTGATTGAGTCAGAATTGTGTGAGGCTCCAAGGCAAATGTAGCATTCCAAAGTGATTGCCTGTCTTCCCCTTTTAGGTATTGAGTTGGTGTATTTTCCATATGCAGTTGAAAAAGCTTGCCAGTTTTCCACACACTGCAGCGAAAGTGCACTGGTGTGGTGTGGATGGAGTAAGTGTTCATTACAGAGGTGAGAGTCAAACAGGCTGTTTTGTCCTGGATGATGGCAGGTTAGTGGAGAGCTGCTGAGACGGCTGTCATCCAGGCAACTGATAAAATGTTTCATCACAATTCTAATGCACCTTGAAGATGGTAAGATAAGGGGCAGGATATGAGTTCACAAAGAGACTTGTTCTCTGCTAAGCTTTTACAGCCACAGTCTTAGTATGGCTAGTCCAATTAATATTCACGTCAACAGATTTCTTTATTAATGGATGGTGGAGAATTTGGCTCTGGTAATTATCAATGAATGTTAATGGTAGACAGTATACAGTGATCAGATATGAAAATAATAAAGAAATTGTCAGATTTTAATTCCTTTGAGCCAGCAGCTGTAATGTAATTTTTCATGCTTTTTATCTGTCAGAATCAGAATCAGATCTAATATCACTGGCGTAAGTCATGAAATTTGTTATTTTGTGGCAGCAACAGCATAGAACAATACCTGCAAAATACTATAAATGTTATTCCTAAAACATTGAGTGTGTGTCTTCAGGCTCCTATACCTCCTCCCTGATGGTAGCATGTCCTGGGTGATGCGGGGAGAGGCTTTAATGATGGATGCCACCTTTTTGAGGTATTGCCTTTTCAAGATGTCTTTGTCTATGGAGCCTCCTGCCATGATGGAGCTGACTGAGTCCGTAGCTTCCAGATGCTGATACAACCTGCGGCAGTGCTTTCCACAGTACATATGTAGAAATATGCTAGAGTCTTTGGTAGCATACCAGATCTCCTCAAACTTCTAATGAAATATCGGCACTGTTGTACCTTCTTTGTAATTGCATCAATATGCTGGGCCCAGGATAGGTCTTCAGAGAAGTTGACATCCAGGAACTTGAAGCTGCTCAGCGTTTCCACTGCTGATCCCTCAGTGAGGACTGGTGTGTGTTCCTCAACTTCTCCTTCCTGATGTCCACTGTCAGTTCCTTGCTCTTACTGACTGCAAGGTTGTTGTTGCGACACCACTCAACCAGCTGATTTATCTCCTATACGCCTCCCCGTCACCATGCGAGAGTCTGTGAACAGCAGCTGGGTCATCAGCAAATTTGTTAAGAGAGTAGAGCAGTGGCCTGAGCACGCATCCTTGAGGTGTGCCGGTGTTGAATATCAGTGAGGAGAAGATATCGCTTCTGATCCTCATTGACTATGGTCTCCCGATGAGGAAGTGAAGGTCAAATTTGAGAGGGAGGTACAGAGGCCCGGGTTTTGAAGCTTGTTGATTAATAAATTCTGCAAATATGATAGTGTTGAATGCTGAACTGTAATCAAGAAACAGCAGCTTGACATAGATGTTGCTGCTGTCCAGGTGATCCAAGGCCGAGTGGAGAGCCAATGAGATTGCGTCCAATATGGCAATAGACATATTGCAGCAGGACCAGACTCTTGCTTAGGCAGGAGTTTATTTTGGCCATGACCAACCTCTAAAAGCACTTCATCACAGTAGATATGAGGTCAACTGATTGATAGTCATTGAGGCAGCTCACCCTGCACTTCTTGGGTACTGGTATGATTGACATCCTTTTGAAGCAGGTGGGGACCTCCAACTGCAGCAGTGAGAAGTTGAAGATATTCTTGAATACTCTTGCCTGTCGGTTGGCTGAGGGCCAGATCTGAGGTTTTCAGCACCCTACTAGGTAAATGCCTTGCACAGGCTCAGGTTTATCAAAGATGTTCTGACATCAGGTGCTGAGACAGAGATCATGGTTGCCACATGTTGCAAGCATTTTCACAGGTGTACTTTTATTTTCCCTTTCAAAGCATGTATAAAAGGCATTGAGCTCATCTGAGAATGAAACATCACAGCCATTACTGATGTTATGTTCCAACTTGGAACTAATGGCCTGCAAACCCTGCCAGAGCTGACATGCATCCCATTTCTTCTCTAACTTCAATAAGAATTGTGCTTTTGCTCTAAAAGAGCCTTCCATTGACTGTACTTGAACTTCTTGTACAGTTCTAGATCATGGGTCTTGAATGCTACAGATTTAGCCCTCAGCAGACTGTGAATCTCCTGGTTCATCCACAGCTTTTGGTTTGAGTATGTCCAGTATGCTCTCGAAGGCACACACTCATACACACAGAACTTAATGAAGTTGGTGAAATACTTATTTCAGATTTGAAGATGAATCCATGAATATTGTCCAGTTCACTGATTCAAAGCAGTCCCATAAGCACTCTTCCACCTTCCTTGACCTCACGACTGGTGCTGCAGTTCTTAGTCTCTGTACACTGGGAGTTGAGGTACAGCCAGGTGATTGGACTCGCCAAAGTGCGGGCATGGGATGGCACAATAAGCGTTCTTGATGGTGGTGTAACAGTAGTCAAGTGAGTTGGCTGCTCCAGTTCCATGGGTGATATGTTAGTGGTAGTTGCTCAGAGACTTCTTCAAGCTGGCCTGGTTGAAATCCGCCACAATGATTGGGAACTTACGGGGTGAGCAGTTTTGTGGCTGGTAATCATGGTGCTCAGCTCCTCTAGTGCAGCAGTCCCCAACCACTGGGCCACGGACTGGTACCGGCCCATAAAGCATGCACTACCGGGCCGCGAGGAAACGATATGATTTGGCGATATGAGTCAGCTGCGCCTTTCCTCATTCCCTGTCACACCCACTGTTGAGCTTGAACGCAGGCGAGGTCATTACTCGCACATCATCCATGTCAGCGCGGGAAGAAGATCAACTCCTCGAGCTTACAAATGACGGCGGGCTGAAAAGTATGTTTGACATAACTTCTCTGCCGGCATTCCGGATCAAAGTCAAGGCTGACTATCCTGAGATAGCCACGAAAGCACTGAAAACGTTGCTTCCATTTCCAACATATCTCTGCAATGAATGCAACGAAAACTAAATTGCGGAATAGACTGGACATAAGGAACCCCCTTCGAGTATCGCTGTCTCCCATCACCCCTCGATGGGACCGTCTTGTTGCAGGAAAACAAGCCCGGGGCTCCCACTGATTCAGCGATATTGGTGTGTTGCAATGATTTTATATGTTCATACAGGGAAAATATGTGCTGTGTGGTTAATATCCAAACATTACTTAAAATGTTAAGATGCTATTGACTTATATAACCATATAACAATTACAGCACGGAAACAGGCGATCTCGGCCCTTCTAGTCCGTGCCGATCATTACACTCACCTAGTTCCACCGACCTGCACTCAGCCCATAACCCTCCATTCCTTTCCTGTCCATATTCCTATCCAATTTTTCTTTAAATGATAATATCCAACCTGCCTCTACCACTTCTACTGGAAGTTTGTTCAACACTTACTTCAAGCTCCCCTGTCCTCCCCTGATAATTGACTTATCGCTATATTCATGCGAGAAAAATGTGTGCTGTGTGTTTAATATTAAATTTGTTAGATAAACCCTTTTAGAAACGAAATTGAGTGTATTAGCCACTTATCACCTATATTGCGGTCGTGATTAACACCCCCCACCCCGGAACAGAATCGCCAAGAACAATTTGCAGAAAAGAAATCGGCACAAACACACATGCACACGTCACGCATGCGCACTGGTGCCCGCGCAAGGCTTCATGGTCATTGTAGTCTTTTTCGGGGTAAACCCAACGTTTTGACTGCTACTCTTGTCCGTTGGCAACCCTACCCCCACCCCCACCCCCCTCCCCCCGGTGGGCCGGTTGGCAAGAATATTGTCAATATGAAACCGGTCCGCAGTGCAAAAAAGGTTGGGGACCCCTGCTCTAGTGCCTGGCTGATGTTGACCAAGGGTGGAATGCACACCACTACCAGGATGATGGCGGAAAACAGATACAATGGGCAACACTTGACCACTAGATGTTCCAGATCAGCAGAGCAGGACTGAGAGAAAACGGCCATGTCTGTGCACCACGATGAGTTAATTATAAAGCACACTCCACCTCCTCTACCTTTAAGAAACACAGCTACTCTGTCCATGCGGTGAATGGTAAAGCCCTCAGTCTGCAGCGCTACATCTGAAATGGTGGGGTTGAGCCATGTTTTCATGATGCAAAGTATACAGCAGTTCCTTATGTCCATCTAGTACTGCAATCTAGATTGTACATTCACCAGCAAGATGGTAGGGCTTTCTGTGTAATTTCTACACACTGTTTACATAGTGTCCAGGCTTGTCTACTAAATGTTTCTGTAGAGTTTACAACACTCTAATGCGTGTGTGTTATGGGAATGGAAACAACTTTGCAATGCAGCCATGAGCAAGGTGCAAAATCTGAACTGCATTTCTACTGGTAGTGCTGATGGTTTATAGTGGGGTTGTCAATGATTCCAACTGACCTTCATCATGTCCAGTACTGGGCCAGCCATATTTATACTCTCAAGCAAGTAGCAATATTTGACTGTCCTTTCAGTTCCAGGAGCAGGACCATTTGAAACCACAAAAGTGGGGTGTGAGGAAGAGCGAACATCTTGGGAAGGGAAGAGCTGTGCAACAGTGGTAAACTTCGGAGTTTTGTGAACTACATCTCAACTAAAATGCTGAAATTTTCTTCTTTCAATTGAAAGAAAGTGGGCATTCATGAGTTTATTCTGGCGCCAGAAATGAGATTCGAAAAAATAAGAAATGCCCTTTTGTGGAAAGGGTATTTCAAACTGTGGTTGAATCTAGACCTTGTATGTTTGCTAAACCTGTGCACCATGTGGAAGCCTCTGTCTATAAAACCAAGGCCACACTCTTTTCTGCTCTCTGAAAGGAGGAGATAATGAATTCCCCAGTCGCTTGAGCAGACAATCTCTTGCCTTCAGTAGCCATAAACGGTTTATTATTGTCTCATGTACTGAGATATAGTATAGAGCTTTGTGTGTGTGCATGCCAACCAAACAGATCATGCCATGTAGAAGTACATAGAAGTAGTACGAAACAAAAACAAAACAAAGTAGAATATACTGATATATTCCAGAGCAGAGGCATTGAAGTCAGGAGACTGAGAATGCTACAAGAGGTGCAGGTATGATCTCCAGAAAGTCATCTCATGGACAAGGTGGAGATTCCAGACCAAACTAGAATCAATAAGGGATGCTCGACAGCTGTGGCAAAGCTTGAATGCTATAACTTAGTACAAAGTTAAATCAAGCTATATGGGAGACAACAGGGCTTCGCTTCCAGCTGAGCTCAATGTGCTGTATGCTCACTTTGACCATCAGAAAAATGAAGGAACCATCACAAACTCCCACATCTCTTGAAGATTCTATGATCTCAGTATCTTAAATTGGTGTACTGGCTACCTTCAGGAGGGTGAATCCAAGGAGAGCTTCCGAACCGGACAGGGTACCAGGCCATTTACTAAAGACTTGTGCTGACCGACTGACTGGTGTTTTTACTGGCATCTTTAACCTCTCACTTCAGCAGGGTATAGTACCCAGCTGATTCAGTCAGGCTTCAGTTATACCGGTGCTTCAATGACCATTACCCAGTTGCGCTTACACCCACAGTAACGAAGTGTTTTGAGAGGCTGGCGATGAAACATATCAGCCCTCACCTGAGAGCTGACTTGGATCCATTGTAGACATCAGGAGAGGGGACCCAGCGGTCCGTGAGCCAGTCCTCATTGGAGGTGGAGAGGGTTAGCAGCTTTAAATTCTTGGGCGTTACTATTTCAAAGGACCTGTCCTGGACCTAGCACATAAATGCGATTGCAAAGAAAGCACGTCAGCACCTCTACTTGATGTCTGAAGAGATTCGCCATGACATCAAAATCTTTGACAAACTTCTATGGATGTGTAGGAGAGAGTGTATTGACTGGCAGCCTAGTATGGAAACACCAATGCCTTTGAACGGAAAATCCTACAAAGGTACTGGATTCAGCCCAGTCCATCACAGATGAAGCCGTCCCAACCATTGAGCACATCTACATGAAACACTGTCGTAGGAAAGCAGCATCCATCATCAGAGATCCTCACAAACCAGGCTATGCTATTTTCTCATTGCTGCCATCAAGGTACAAGGGCCTCAGGACTACACCACCAGGTTCAAGAACAGTTACTACCCCATAACCATCAGACTTTTGAACAAAAGGGGATAACTACACCCACTTGATCATCCATTGAGATGTTCCCGCAATCAATAATCTCACTTTAAGGACTTTTTCTCTTGTTATTTCATGTTCCCATTATTTATTGCTATTTATTTATATTTGTTTTGCATAGTTTGTTGCCTTCTGTTGATCTTTCATTAATCCTGTTATAGTTGCTGTTTTATGGATTTGCTGAGTATGCCCATAGGAAAAACAATCTCAGGGTCGTATGTAGTGACATATATGTACTCTGATAATACAAATTACTTTTGAACTTTGAACAGAGAAACTGCAGTGCAGGTAAACAAATCTGTCATGTAATGCCCTGTTCAAGGTTTCTGCTGCTATGCCATGAGGTATTTTATTTTAACAGTATTCTTCAAAAGCTGTGTGTCCTGCTAGTAAGAGTGTTTCAGCTTTAGCTAAAGATAAAGAGCCATGTTGTCCAACTTAGGAATGTTGTCCCCGTCAATCTGGATTGTCTTGGTATGTGTTGTTACTTTGCCCATTGGGATGGATGGAAGATTCTCAAGAGCTGGGTGGGATGAGATTTCTGAAGGACAGCATTCTGGTTTGGGGTCTTTTGGTGCGAGCTATGTAGCAGGGCACAGGAGAAGATGCAGAATGTCACTCAAAGGAGAGACCCCATTGTAAGCAACACTTTGTGCAGATGAATGATTCTAAGGATGAAGTGCCAGTACTCCTGAGTTAGTCAGTTTGTTTGAGGTGGTCGTTGTGAGAAGTTCAAACTGTGACTGGTATCTTTCATGCAGAACCTGGGTTCAGCATGTGAGTAAAGTGATGCACATGACTACTCCAGAAATGAGCTCCAGCACTCATGTGCACATTGGACTGGTTTAACTGTAATGGGCCCTTTTATTTTTCTTTTCTTTTCCTGCTAACTGTTTGATAAAGTTGAAAAATTGGTAAATATACTCTGTTTATAATTTTATGCTGGGGTACGACCTGTCATTTCTTGGTGACTAATAATTGTGTATGGGGCTGTATTTACACAGCATCCGCTACGATCGATGTTCCTTAATCAGAACATCATAATTTTCCTGTTTGGTTGAACTCAAATCATACCGATCCTAGACGTATTGCTTATGAAAAGTGGCCTTCTTGCTGCTGAGTCACGTGGCTGTTAGCAAAGTTAGCAAATGAGTCAGGTTTGTATACAAGCCTAGTGAGAGCCTTACAGTTACAAGGCCAAGATGAAGTAAATGGTGAGATCAGGAGTTCAACTTTATGGTGCAAGACGTTTATTCGTAAGACTGAGCAGTGAATTGTAGATTGGGAAACACAATTACGTCTGCTACAGTTACCTGAACTGAGCTGATAATGAAGTCGATTAAGGTTAAGTAGAACAGTCCAGACATAGCTCTGACTACAATTCTGCCTGCAACAAATGGCACATTCTCGGAAAACATTAGCTTCCCTAGAAACTGCTGCTCAAAGGGGTATGTATGGCAGTTGAACTCCCTTACTGGAGATTGCCCCTGCTGATTAGAACTGTCCCTCTCTACTGCCATTCTCTTTTCCCACTTTCACCAGATCTTTCAGTCCTTTCCTTCCTGCCGTTTTCAATCCCCAGAACCTAACAAAGCCTGTATTTCATCTTTAGAAAGCAACATGATACTTTCTGTCCAAAAAAAGTTTTGCATTTCTCTGAGTTCTGTTGATTTCATTCACAATCTTCATGGATCTGAAGATCCTTTTTGAGAACCACATTTGGGGGCAGGTGGTGATATTCTTTCGGCAGGTTTTCCTGTTCCTAGTTAACATTGAACAAACATAGTTCAGTCATAACTGTAAAATCAGCATTAGAAATGCATTCATAGTTTGTGATGACAGTTGAAAGAAAGTGGATGCCTGTGACATCAAACACAAAACCACACATCCAATTCTGTAGTCATTATATTTTAAACGATCTGCTGTATGAATGGTAAGGCCTTACAGGAAGTTAAGCAGTTCCTTGTAGATAACTATTTAATTGAATTAACCATGATTGAACAAATTTGGGCATCCACCAGCCTCACTTAAGCTGAACTTGGGCAAGTGAAATTAGTATCTACTGGAACAATATGCTCACTCTGTAAGGAACAAAATAGAGATTTCTCATTAGCTTGGCTTAGCAACATTTGACCAGTGTTTTCTGACCAAGACAGCCACTACTAAGCAAAAATATGATTAAATACCATTTCATTCTTCATCATCAGACCTCAGCCTTGCATTTGCTTCGTCTCAGGTATCCATTGCTCTAGCCAGTTAATTGTTCTCTATTAAGCATTTAAGACATTCTACAAGATTTTTTTTCTTCTAGATTACTTAGTCTTAGAAAACTTGACTGGTAATGATTATTCAAGTGAATGGAATTTTCAGCTTGAAAGAATCCATTTGCAGTGGTTTTTATGATGTTACCAACAGCTATGGTCTGGAAAAGTAAATAATTACTTTTAGCCTTAGCAACAGAATCTTCTGACATCAATCATTTATCCTTGGAACAATCTTTCGGAACAACTGCACAGAGTGGTGCAGTGTATCTGGTAGCTTCATGTATATTACATGTTAGCTCATAACTGATGCCAGTCAATGCCTCATTTGTCTGATTGAGAAATATTATGGGTCACCCTGCAGGGAAGCAGCTTTTCACAATAATCCTTTCACAGTAATTATACTGTTTAAAGATCTATTCATCTGTTTCATACTTTATTTATAATGGGGTTTTGAACTTAGAGAACTATTAAAAATGGGGTGAAAATTCCTTGTCATGTTATTTTAGTGGGTCATGCCACCAGAGTATGCAGGGAGTAATGCTTCTATTTTTAGATCTTCAAAGAGAATTGTATCTGAAGCCTGAGATTTGCAAAAATGGCAATGCCGGCTCACCAACTTTGGCACCAAAAGCTCCAGCATTCCTGCATGACCAAACTATTCTGGCAGTGGAGGTAAACATAATCGTTGCCTGAACGTTAGCTTCTAGATTATTTTAGACAATTGTGGTTGATCTATGCCATTGTTCATCTAGAGTGTAATTCAATTCAGCCTTTGGGATATTGCTGATCCTCTGTACTCATATAAAAGAAAGATATATTTCTCTTTAAGTTGAGTCCATTGGTCAGAGAGAGTGAGAGGTTGCTGCACAGTGTGGATAGTGTGCTTTCTGAAATTCTGGGAGGAATTCATTAGAGGTCTTGTCAATGCAGCTGAGTAACTGTGATAAGACTGCTGAACGGATCCTGACCCGGATCTGGGCCGTACCCTCCAAATATCCGGACCTGCCTCTCGGTTTTTTTGCACTACCTTACTAACCATTTTTCTATTTTCTATTTATGATTTATAATTTAAATTTTTAATAATTACTAATTTTAACTTTTTAAATTTTTTAATAGTTAATATTTGTAATTGAGGGAGTGGGAAGCGCAGAATCAAATGTCGCTGTGATGATTGTACGTTCTAGTACCAATTGTTTGCTGACAAAGTATAAAGTATCAATACAGTCAGAGGCAGAAGGCTAGCAGAATTTCAATGGAAAATGCTTTAGGGTCCTCAAGATGAGAATTTGGTGCCTGTACTCAGTGGAGCCCTGCAATATAATCAGGAGGTACTTTGTGCAGCATGTATCAGTTCATGATGTTATCCTAAGGGCTTAGTTCTTTCTTGATGCCCTCCAGCAGGAAGAGGAGGAGAGAAGGAGCAGCAAGTATAGAGGAAGTGGTTTGTTGACAACAAGGGGAAGTATTGATATCAGATATTGAAAAACACAAAGATACTTGGAAGTGATTCCATAAGCTCCACGTTCAGGCAGAAAGGCAATGACCTTTACAGGCTCCCTTGACCTCCATTAAATTTAGCACTGGCTGAACAATAAATGTTTACACTCCAATATTTACTGTGGTGCATCTATATCGTTTTTCATGCGTTTTACCTATACTTCATTATGTCAGGCAGGATTAAGGTCCACTCATTGTGATACAAACACTGACGGAGAATGTGAAAATGAGAGCACGTTACCTCCAGTCAATCTTCAGCAACTTTTGGAACAATGACAACAGTGATAATTCCAACACCTTTTAACTTTTCCAGTGTGTTTCTCCATTGAAAGAAACACATGGTATCATCTATTGATGCTTCTGGACACATCTTCAGTGATGTTCCTGGAATCATCAGGTCTTTCAACATCATACAACCTCCTCCAGGTGACCCAGCCAGGCTGATCAGACCCCAGCTTGTGTTCAGATGGCTAGCTACTTATGACTCCATGGCTCCCCTCTTCTGAGCCACAGCCATCTTGAGGCCCTCTCTGATGCATCAGTAGTACTGCGGATGGTTCTCCTCTTCCTCTCTCCCTCAATGCCCAAAATGCTGAAGGCTCTAACTAAGGAACGGGCTGCGAATCCCCTAAAGAGAGCTTTTGGTACATTGGCCTTTATTAATCAAAGTGTTGAGTATAAGAGCTGGAATGTTATGATGAGGTTGTATAAGGCATTCGTGAGGTCGAATCTGGAGTATTGTGTTCAGTTTTGGTCACCAAATTACAGGAAGGATATAAATAAGGTTGAAAGAGTACAGAGAAGGTTTACAAGTATGTTGCCAGGACTTGAGAAACTCAGTTACAGAGAGAGGTTGAATAGGTTAGGACTTTATTCCCTGGAGCGTAGAAGAATGAGGGGAGATTTGATAGAGGTATATAAAATTATGATGGGTATAGATAGAGTGAATGCAAGCAGGCTTTTTCCGCTGAGGCAAGGGGAGAATAAAACCAGAGGACATGGGTTAAGGGTGAGGGGGGAAAAGTTTAAAGGGAACATTAGGGGGGGTTCTTCACACAGAGTGGTGGGAGTAGGGAATGAGCTGCCAGATGAGGTGGTAAATGCGGGTTCTTTTTCAACATTTAAGAATAAATTGGACAGATACATGGATGGGAGGTGTATGGAGGGATATGGTCCGTGTGCAGGTCAGTGGGACTAGGCAGAAAATGGTTCGGCACAGCCAAGAAGGGCCAAAAGGCCTGTTTCTTTGCTGTAGTTTCTATGGTTAACCAACCTCCACTGGGAGACACCTCGCTCTCCATCCAGCCTGCTGACAGTTGCTGACCAGTCCTGCATACTTGGAGAGCTTCCTTTCAAAGGTCTCTTCCAAGCTATCTTCCCATGGGACTGTCAGCTCCAGCAGCACCTCTTGCTTAGTAGACTCAGACACTAGGACAATGTCTGGTCGCAGGGTGGTGGCTGCGATATGGTTGGGGAACTTCAGCTGCCGTTCGAGGTCCACCAACAGCTGCCAGTCCCTTGCAGAGGTCAGAATGCCTGCAAATGTTCTTTTGGCAGGTATTGGCTGCTTCCCAGCTCTGACAAAGGCAATGGTCTGCTTGGAGGGTCGGGACCGCTTCGCCTACTCAACTCCTCAACTAGACGATGCCTTTCCTTCCCTCTGGTGTCCGTTTGGGGAGTTGGAAAGGATCCTAGCGCAGCTCGGCCTCGCGTGACCACTCCCACCAGCCTCCTGTGACGCAGCCTCGCCTCTGCTTCCTGAACAGCTTCCTCTGCCGTCCACTTCCTGCCAGTACTTACTTGGATCCCTGCTCTAGCCACCGTCGGGTCACTTGAGTCCCTATACTGTAGCACTTCTCTGGCTCTTGTTACCTTGAATTCTTCCTCCAAGTATCTGAAGGGCAGTTGCAGTTTGTTGTGGTGTCCATAGAGTGCGATGCTGCTCAGGCTCTTTGGCAGTCCCGGCCTTCTCCTGAGGTGGTTGCTAACCCTCCTCTCTAAGGTTTCGACTGTCGAGATCGGAACTGCATAGACAAGGAGGGGCCACAGGATTTTGTGAAGAATGTCATTCTGGTACACCCAGGCTTTAAACTTCCCAGATAAGCCAGACTTGTCCACAGATTTCAGCCAGCCATCCAACTCGGTGCAGGTTGCCTGAGTGGATGTTGTGTCCCTTAAAGAGCTGTCAAAAACTTTGCCTAAGCTCTTGACTGGCTTTTCTGTGATGGTTGGGATGGCTGTGCCTGCGATGCTGAACCGGAACTTGTTCTCCTCCTTCCCTTTTCTCAGCACCATCGATCTTGATTTGGCAGGTTTGAAACGCATCCGGGCCCACTCCACCAGCTTTTCGAGCCCTTGCAGAATCCACCGGCAGCCTGGGACTGATTCTGTGGTGACTGTGAGGTCATCCATGAATGCCCTGATAGGTGGTTGCCATTGAGCGGAATTCATTATGGACCCTCTGCACTCTGGTTCAGCAGACTTAGTGAGCATGTTCATGGCTAGGGAGAACAGTGTCACTGAGATAGTGCATCCTGTGATGATGCTGATCTCCACCTTGTGCCAGGTTGATGTAATTGCTCCTGAAGAGACCCTCATCCTGAAGTTGCTGTAATAATCAGCGATAAGGTCTCTGATTCTGCTGGGGATGTGATATTTGGTCAATGTGAGCTGCACCAGCTTGTGCAGAATGGAGCCATATGCATTTGCGAGGTCGAGCCACAACACTGACAAGTTGCCCTTGTTCTCTCTGGCCTCCCTGATGAGCTGTGTCACCACACCGATGTGCTCCAGACAGCCCGGCATCCCTGAAATGCCACCCTTCTGGACTGATGTATCACTATAGGTGTTCTTTGCTAGGTAGGTGCACAGCCGGTTAGAAACTGCACTGAAGAAGATCTTCGCCTCGACACACAACGGGGAGATGATGCGAAACTGATCTGTCTAGGTGGCATTTTCCTCCTTCGGGATCCACACCCCTTCAGCCACTCTCCACTGTTCTGGGATCTTCCCCCTTCTCCAGAAGATTCTCAGGATCTTCCACAGACGCAGCAGGAGTTTGGGGCAACTCTTGTACACTTTGTATGAGGTGTTGCTTGGTCCTGGAGCCGAGCTTGCCCTTGCTTTGTGGACGACCTCTCTCACTTCCTTTAGTTGCAGCTGTGACACATGTCCAACTGCACATCCGGTTCAGGTGGGTCTATTAGGATGTCACACTCTCCCAACTCCTGCTCTCTTTCAGGATCATTATACAGGTTTCCCCTGCCGTCCGAAGGTAGAACGTTCCTATGAAATGGTTCGTAAGCCAAAATGTCGTAAAGCGAAGAAGCAATTACCATTTATTTATATGGGAAAATTTTGTGAGCATTCGCAGACCCAAAAATAACCTACCAAATAATGCCAAATAACACATAAAACCTAAAATAACAGTAACATTTAGGAAAAGCAGGAATGATATGATAAAAACACAGCCTATATAAAGTAGAAATACTTTTCCACAATCATTACTGAACTGTTCTCCATAGCGAAAATCTCACGCAAGCGCTGTTCGCAAGAACACGCTCTCCAGTAACCTTTAAGCTATGAAGCTGCCAAATCATACCAAATAACACGTAAAAATACACAGCCTATATAAAGTAGAAATAATGTATGTACAGTGTAGTATCACTTAAGGGAATCGGGAAGACAGCGTGCACACTGATGATGGTGTGTTAGACTGAGTTGTCGCAGGCTGGGGTGGTGCAGGGGCCCCTACCCTCCAGGCCGCTGAGCGATACATTGCCGCGAAGAACACAGGGGTCCAGCGGTAGCCGGGAGGTACACAGCACATCTTTAAGAAAAAAGCCAAAACAAACATGCTAATTAATTAGGTGCCGCCCATAATTGTCGGCCCAGATCAGTGCCGATTTTCGACTGCGTCATCTCTGATCTGGGCCGACAATTACGTGTCGGGCGGCACCTGATTAATTAGCATGTTTATTTTGGCTTTTTTCTTAAAATTGCGCTGTGTGCCTCCCGGCTACCTTTGCATTCTCCGCGAATCGGTATCTGTCCGTGGCCTGGGGCTTGGGGTGGTGGGACACTGGGGTGTTATCTCGTCGCCTGTTTCCATTAGAGCAGGCAGCTCATCTTCTATCTCTGCCCACCTCGGTGTCGAAGGCCGAGGTTCGTCGTCTGCTGTGGCTGATGTGGAAGGCTTGACTGCTGAGCCTCGCGCATTTTTCTATCACACAGTTCTTTAATAAGGACTCAAACCATCCTGCAAATATCCCCTAAACCAACATACCCTCTCAAAATTAAAGTCGTACTTTATCATTACTCATTCGGTTTTGATTGTTATCCTTTTTTTTTTCCAATTGCATCAGCTCTCCATCTATTAGTTCTTGGTCATGGGATGCCAAAACCTCTTCAACATCATCTTCGTCAACTTCCACAAGCCAAACTCACTTTGTCCTTGCTTTGTTCACCATGATCGAAATGCTTAATTATGTTCAGTTTTACGCTAAGTGTGACACCCTTACGAGCTCTTTCAGGCTTTTCTGATACCATAGAACTTATCTTGCAAACGGCTGCTCACAGGTACGTGTTAAAGCAAAGCAGTTCCGAATCTGGGGGAGAACGGCTACTCAGGGCGCGCTGCCTTTTATCGCGTGCTGATTTTTTCGCGCACTGATTTTTTATCACATGCTGAATTTTTTTTTCATAACAGTGAAAACACCTTCTGAAAGCGAAAACGGTACTAATGTAGGTCTTTCGTAACAGTGAGGTTTCGTAAAGCAAACGTTCGAAAAGCGGGGGACACCTGTATATCTTCTTCAGATGTTGGTCTATGTCTTCCTGCGAACAGGCCAGTTTTCCACTGCGCTTCTCCCCCAGCAACTCCTTAGTGAACTTGAAGGGGTTGGCGATAAAGGCAGCACGTTTTCGGGCCCTTTCACGACACCACCTCCGATGCCACTCTGCCCGACGGAGGACCCTGATCTTCTTTCGTAGTATGCACATCAGCTGGGCCAAGCCAATGCGTTCTTCTTCTCCTGCCTCCTTGTATTGGGGCTTCAGCACTATAATCTCCTGCCTGATGTTGTGGATCCTCAATGCTCTTTGGTTCTTCAAGTAAGGTGTTTTGGAGCCTTCCTTCTCCTCTTCTCCGAACCGTTCAGCTGCGATACTGACAATAATCATTGTCATGGCTTGCAGCTTCCTATCAACCCTTCCCCTCGCCGTTGCCTCCAGAATTTGGTTAACATCTTCATCAAACTGCTTCCACAGTGAAGTCATGTTAGCTGCAGGCCATTTGATCCACCTCCTGTTAGACTTCATGTTCGAGGGATTAGTTTGCAACACTTGGAGGTTCCGGGCACTATGGGGTGACTCCGGGCCTGGCCCCTCCTTCGTCTCACCAGGTTGGACACCTGCACGTTGTGCTGCTCCTGCTCCCGCCAGACGCTTCATCCTCGCTTGGTGGATCTTCAAGCCGCGATCGTTCTTGCAGATTTTGCCACATGCACACTGCTTCCTCATCGTTGTTTGTTCATTGCCTGGGTCTGATGCCGTTGTGTCCATCCGACTGGGGTGCTCTTCTTCCCCCCCTCTCAGGCACCCCTGGGGGTATCTTTCCCTTAGATTCATCGTAGCTTTCGTGGGGGTCCTCGTCTCAGAGGACACAGATTGGGTTGCCAGCCCGTTCTGCCCCGGTTGCCGTCTCTCCGGGCTGTCACTGACTCTCCAGTCGTCACCACTCTTTTCGTGGTTGTCACCCAGTCTTTCCTGAAGGGTCTTGGCCCAGAACATCAATTGTACTCTTTTCCATAGATGCTGCCTGGCCTGCTGAATTCCTCCAGCATTTTGTGTGTGTTACCTGGTATCAATATTTGTTCCTTGAACTGTTGAGACTACATTGCTGGAAGTCTTCATGCCCTCAAAAAGACCACTCACCATAGCAAGAACATTCATATACTTGATTTACTGTGCTCATTAAGATCTTGTTTGACACAAAGGAAAAGAATAAAGCTGAAATGCCTGGCAGAATTTCACCATTTAAACAGTTGCTTAGATCTAGGAAATACTCTTAAATGTTTTTTTTCCACTTCTGATGCATCAGACTTGGCAGCTAGGATGACATAATAGATGCAATGTTACAGCAGTGTAATGGTAACTCATGAAGTTTTTTTTTAATTTTCTGGATTAAAAATATGGCACTATTGTTTCCTGGCGAACGAGCACTAACCTTGCCATTTAGTGAAATTCATGTGATCAATTCACGACCAATGTGAGGCCCTTGGAAAAATTAGATCAATGATCTCCATCAAGCATCACTGCTACTTCCTCCCCCACTTTTTAAAGCCAAGCCTTGACATGATTTCAGCCATATCATGTAACGCTGGAAAAAGTTATCACTGTGCTTCTTGAAACTGCAAATTAGGAGGATGGAGAGAAGCAAAATGCTGAAGTACCATTCCACTAAACTGTGGCTACGATGAAGCTATTTAATCTTTGCATGGTATTCCAACTTGTTACTCTTTCCACAGATGCTGCCTGACTGCTGAGTTTTTCCAGCATTTTCAGTTTTAATTTCAGATTTCCAGCATCTGTCATTTTGATACCTGGCTGTGTTTCATTTACTCTTAATCTGAAAACATTTATTACTTTTACCACAAGAATGATTATACTTCATGTTGCTACATTGGTTCCTTGGAGAAATCTAGGTGAAATAATTCAATCAACTGATGAAATCAATTCTGAGTTTCAAGTAATGTTGAATTTCATTTCTTTTTTCTGTGTGCAACAGGCATGCACCCAACACCACATTTTAAAATGTATATAAAAATGAAAAAGGATCTCATGTTTTCTCGGCATATGTGACGAATAAACTCTTCTCGGGCTTCCAGCAATTATAATTATAATTGACACTTGTACCCAGCTGGAAGCCCGAAAACTGTTTATTTCTAAATGTAAAAATGGCCAAAAATATTGGCTTCAATTATTTAGCAATTATTGCAGAATTGTTCAAATAGTAGCAAAGTAAAATAGTGAATGAAAAGTCTTTTTCATAGTGTTTGAATTACGTAACTCTTCCAGTGGTGCAGTGTTAACTTTTTTAAAAAAAACAGATTATCTCTGGAAGAACAATTGGAATTATATAACGAAGGGATGGAGCATGTTTTTGAATTTTTCGCTGTTACAGAAAAACGTTAATGAATTCCGAGAAAGATGGGTACAATAAATACATTGCTAAGGGTAAAAAAAATACTAGTTTCCTTGCTTCTTCTGTGTTTGTACCAAAATGTTAACCAAGATTATCACTAATGGGAGTTGAATCTCATAGCTAAATAAGATCAGCTAATAGTCTAAATAAAATTAGTACTTTAAACAATGTGGCATTTAATGATTAGTGAACCTGTGTGTTTTGCTGCAGACTTCATGCGAAACTGTGCTTTCATTGAATAAATCAGATTCCAGCACAAGTAATCATCCCTCAAAAAAGCAGAAATGTGAAAGAGTGGAAGTACAGACAGAAGAGGAAGCTCCAGTTACTGAGCAGGAACTAGAAGATACTGCTGTCATTCTTCCTCACAAACCTTCACACAAATCAATAGAAGAGAATGAGAAACCAGTTATTCATGAAATATACACTGAAGTGAATGCAGCGGCCCAGGAAAACCAGACACCTTCTACAGTCAGCTCAGAGTGGAGAGAGACAGAAAAGCATGGAGACCATGCCACTGAAACGGAAGAAATGGACAATAATAATCATCTGCTAACAGAAATATCCATGAAGTCAGTGTTAGAAAACAAGGAAGACGTTGAAAAGACAGAAAGCCCAGATAGTGATATAGAAAGGAAAGATACTATGGAGATTGATCAATCACCAGGCACCTCATTCAAAATAGATAACAGCATTTTCCTGGACGAGGATAGCAATCAACCAATGCCTGTGGGCAAATTCTTCGGAAATGTGGAGATTATGCAAGTAAGTGATATTAGCAATAATAATTATTATTTTTCTCTTTTATTCACCTCCCATAAGTAAGATATCACTTAAGAGGAATGGAAAACATCAAGGAATTTGCATTTGAGTAAAGAATTGATATCCTTTAGAATCTTTACTGACTTAATCTATCTTTTTCTACAATCTTCCTGAACTCCAGCTCTGATTAAATTATTGGTACTATGTTAGGTACCAACAACTGCCTTTTGCTGAAGATACATCAGCTTAAATGCGGGTTCTTTTATTTGCTTTGAAATAATTTTAAGCTTATAAAGCAAAATTACCAAGTGATTTGGCACTAAAGCAATATAATGTATTGCCTTTTATAATTACCTACAAATACACCCTGTTAACTGAAAAAGTGTCTGAAATTATTTGATGATGTGTCCTCCAATAAGGGAAATATCAATTTCTCAGCAACAGTTTTTAAGAAAGCATCTTGATTAACAAATTATATTTGGAAGTTTAACAATGTTAATGCATCAGTTGCCATTTATAATCATCATGCGGTTTCTCTAAATTACACATAGCTATGCATATATATTGCTTATAATTATGCAATGCACAAGCCTCCTTCAAATGAGCCTTTGTCTGAGAATGTAGAGCTATTGGGAATATGATTATCAACATAGAAGGAAGCACTTTACTATGTGTTGGGGGTCATGTGTGGAGAATTATACTTTAAGTATTCTTAGTTGGATCCAAGTCAGAATCCAATGTGTAATCATATGAGCAAAAACAGAGAATGTTGGAAATGCTCAGCAATTCAGATAACTTCTGTGTGAGTCTTTCTTCCTGCTTTTCTTTAAACTTCTACCATTCCCCCCACCCCCCAATCCTTGCTTGACAACCTCCTAATTATATAAAACTGTGCCATTTGGGCTCCTTTTCACTTCCTAATGTTGTTTTCCTCTGTAGAAATGTGGTTTACCTCTCTGTTTCAATTTGTTTCTTTTTTCTTTTGCAGATATTAACGTAAATTCTTATCTTGACAACTTTTCATAGATGCCCACTCTGTTCTCCTCCAATCGCCTTCCCTTTCCTTCCTCCCTCCTCCCAGCCTCCTACTTAGACAGTTAACATGCTTGCTTATCACTTTTTGAAGTTCTTAAATGTCATCTTTATTTCTTTCTCTAGTGATGCTGACTTAACTGTTGAGGTAACCTTTTCTGTTCTTGTTTAGGATATCTAGCATCCACAGGTTTTTTTTTGCTCTAACCACATGAGACCTGGTTTCTCTTATGAAATTTTAAATTACTTTCTGCCTATTTAAGAATAAAATTAATATTTCTTTACTTTTGAGACACCTGAAATTTTACTGTTAAGAGAAAATTGATTGCAAAGTCTCTTTAAAAATTACACCATTGCAGTTGAAAATTCAGTGATCAACATTACATACGGAAGGTGAAACTTTGTGTACTGGTGAATCTGAAGTTAATATACGAATGTAAAAAATCTGATAAACTTCAGTGAAGGCAATTTGTAATCCTCCAATTTCAGAAATAGGTATTCTTCTACACAGATATCAATAATAAATACTCCTATCACATCACTTTAAAGTTCCTCATACAACCCTAGTTTGACAATCCCCCAAATCAGTAGAAGGAAAACACATTTTGACCTATTTTGTATAAAAACAACTCAATGGATGTTTCAGGATCTTCCACAATCAGTACCACTCCTGGATTCTGTCACCAGACGAGAGTATAGGAGACGTCACTTCATTGCAAAAGATGAAGAGGATGAAGAACCGGAAGACAGGATAGCTGAAAAAACAGAAGTGAAGCCACAAGTGTCATCTCCATCAGAAGATGAGGTATGATAATAAGGCTGAGTGCCATTGCTGTCATGTTTTTCAAACAGCCACAAAAGAGTGGTGTTGCTAACTTAGTAGAAGCTTATTTTTAAATTTTACTCGTAGCTGCCATCAGTAAAGTACAAATTGAACTACAACTTAAGAGTAAATGTTGGGAAATGGGGCCCTGATGGGAACATGGACTTTGTTGAGCCAGGTGTTAAACCATCAGAAATTAGCATTATGCAATGGAGGTGGGGCAAGGGATTGGTAAGTGAACGATCTTTACTTATTGTTCCTTGCTTTCATTTAATTAAAGTTAAACAAAGAAGCACAGCTAATTTCACCAAGAGAGCCAAGTGGCAAACCATCAGGATTTTCAAACTATTTATATTCAACAGATTATCGGTGTTTTATCATACTTCAAAATTACCCACATCCTTTGTTAGTCTAAAGTTTATTTTTGGAAAAATGAGTCTTTCATTGTATTTGTCTCTCAGTATTATAACATGGATTTCAACTTTGGCTACTTTAGATGGTGGATTGGATGAAGTTTTTCTTGAAGAGGTGATCAAGAGTATTGTTTACTTACTGATATTAATATTCCATAAAATATTGGGGTGCAATATCATTGGTCATAAGAAAGCACCGCATCAATTGGAGGAGGTGGGACAACTACCTTTTATTAAGAAATAATGAAGGTGCAGGAATGTACTTCTTCAAATGCTTAAATTCCAACCAGGTCATAACACAGTCAATATGCCAGAACTGCCTGAGAGATAGTTTGAAAGATATGGAACTACATTATCATTCAACTTATTAATATATGACAAACACTGGAGGACCCCGCACCAATACCTGTGGCACAGCACTAGTCACGAGCTTCCAGTTTGTAAAACAACACTCCTCTATCATCCACTGTTTCCAAGCACTAAACCAATTTTGTATATAATTGGTTAGCTCACTGTTTTCTGACCTTCCATATTAGCTTATAAAAACATAGAAGGTCTAGAGCACAATACAGGCCCTTCGGCCCACAATTCTGTGCCAAACATGTACTTACTTTAGAAATTACCTCAGGTTACGCATAGCCCTCTATTTTTCTAAGCTCTATGTACCTATCCAGGAGCCCCTTAAAAGACCCTATTGTGTCCGCCTCCACCACCGTCACCGGCAGCCCATTCCACACTCTCATCACTCTCTGCATAAAAAAATAAAACTTACCCCTGACATCTCCTCTCTACCTACTTCCAAGCTGATGCAGAACCTTTAGCCAATGTGTGCCCCACCCTGCCCTTGTCAATACTCTTGGTCAACTCTTCTGTAAAAACTTCTTCAAATTTGTAATGCATGACTTCCCATTCACAAAGCCACGCTGACTATCCCTAATCAGTTCTTGTCTTTCAAATGAAAATGAATCCTGACCCCAGAATTCCTTTCAATAACATTCCCACCACCAATGAAAGGCTAACCAACTTGTAATTCCCAGGCTTCTCCCTGCTGCCATTCTGAAATAAAGGCATGTTAGCTAAAGGAGTTTGAAGAGATTTGGTATGTCAACAAAGACACTCACAAATGATGTACTTCGGAGAACATTCTAACTAGCTGTATACCGTCTGAGACTGGTGGTGGGTGCACAGGATTGGAATAAGCTGCAGAGGGTTGTAAACTAGGCAGCTCCATCTTGGGTATTGGCCTCCGTAGTATCCAGGACATCTTCAAGGAGTGATGCCTCAAAAAGGCGGCATCCATCATTAAGGACCCCCATCACCCAAGATATACCCAGTTCTCATTGCTCCATCAGGAAGGAGGTACAGGAGCCTGAAGGCATACACTCAACAATTCAGGAACAACTTCTTCCCCTCTGACATCCGATTTCTGAATGGACATTGAACCCATGAACACTACATTTTATTTTCATTTTGCATACATGTTTAATTTAACTAATTATTATACATGCTCACTGTAATTCAGTTTTTTTCTCTATTATTATGCATTGCATTGTACTACTGTCACAAAGACAACAGATTTCATGACATATGCCGGTGATATTAAACCTCATTCTGATTGCCCGAGTTTTTCTGATTCCTCCAATGCCCTGCCTATGGATAATGAAGATACAAAAAGTTATGCAAGGTCCCAGCAATATTTTCTTTTATTTCTCATCACATTGTACATGTTCATATTAGTCTCTTTTACCTCCCTATAGTGTTTTTGTTTCTCACTGGTTTTATATTCACAGTACTGTGCAGAAGTGTTGGGCACATGTAGATAGCTAGGACGCCTAAGACTTTTGCACAGTACTGTATTTGTCAATGTGGAGTGGAGAGTGAGTTTGTAAATCTGACAGGAGCAAAGGATGTTGGGAATGGTAAGGGTGGGGCACCGTGGGAAGGTTGTGGAGTAGGTGGCATAGAGGGAGTGCCATGGGGGGTGGCACTGCTACAAACACACAGCCCTGAGACACCAGGCAAGGTCATTTGAATCCATATAATTGGTTTATTGCATTGCAGTGCCTAAGGCTTCTGCACAGTACTGTAGTAATTTTATGTATGGCACTGTACTGTTGCCACATAAACCAAATTTCATAACATTTGCAATGATGATAAACCTGATTCTTTTATGGGTCATTGAGAGTGGGAAGGGGACAGGGAGAGGAGAACCGTGGCTGGAAAAAGGGGGAGAGGGGAGGGAGCAGGAAGCACCATGGAGACGTTCTGTAATGATCAATAAACCAATTGTTTGAAATCAAATGGCATTGCTTGGTATCTCATGTCTGGGTATGTCTGCACCTGCCCTATTCCCCACCCCTGGCACTCCCATGCCACCTGTTCCACACCCTTCCCATGGCACTCTGCCCTTGCCATTCCCAACATCCTTTGCTCCTGTCAGATTTACAAACTTGCTATCTATATATAGCTGAATTTTAAAGCACTCGTAAACATTGTGTCACAGCTTCTGCCACTTCTATAAGCTTTTCCTTAAGTTTCTGAGATTTTAATGCAATGCAAGCATGATACTGAATTTATCTCAGCTAGTCTTATGGGCCGTGTAAAATACAAGTCCAGCAGCTAATAATATGTTTTGCTTTGAAAGGTGCCAGCGGAAACTGAAACAAAAATGAATCCTGTTTTGCAAAATGCATCAGACGTGATGCATAAGTGTTTGTGATGATCTTGTAAAAACACAAATGGAAACTGTTAACCAGTAAAGTCAAGCCAAAGAATGTCCATCTGATTGTACACCTAATTATCGCAGAGTCGAACTTGTCTCGAAGCAACATGGTAGTTGACCAGCTGTTACATTTTGATTACTCATCATAAATCTGTGTTTTTTCAGATTTGACATTTTTGGTTTAGTTATTTTGCCCACATTCTGTTTGTTTAATTCTGTAACTTTCTTCTGTAATCGGTAACTTAAATTTGCACTTAAAGCACCCCTGGCCTTTACTTACACTTCTATTAATAGACCAGTGAATCAAAATAGTGATGGCTGGTGTTAAAGTTGGAAGTGGAAGTAAACATCGGGTTAAGTTTGGCATTTGTGCAGAGCCTTTACCAATGTTGGCTTGAAATGGCGTCAGATCTGCTACTTAAATTCATAACTGCAATTCAAAGCAGAAGCTAACCTATTCATTTAAGCAGTTTTATAGTGTTTCTCAGGGTTGGGGGGTGGGTGAGAAGAACACAGAAGAAATCACTTTAAGTTGAGAATATCAAGCTTAATATTGCATTATAAACTGGAAGTGGACTGAAATTTTATCATGCTTGGAAATGTATTCTTTTGCCCAAATTTTAATAGATTGTATTAAATACACATCCACTCACTTTTAGAACGTTGTATGCTTCAGTTTATACATAATAGTTTAGGGAAGGGTTTATAACTCATTGTAAATTGTACTTAATTTCAGTATTGTGGAAATATCAGTGCCTTTGTAAAGGCAGGGAAAAGTTGCAATCAATGTCAAATAAAGTGAAAGGACAACTTTCCCAATATAACTATCAGAGAGTACTAGAACAAAGCAACAGCAAGAATAATTACAGAAATTTCAATCAGCAGTCCTCTCCCTGTCTGAGTCCATTCGTACTTTAATATTAAGAATAAAAAGACTATTTTCCGTCTCATGGTGTCATTTATCTTATTAATATGATAGGTGTTCAATGACAAAAGAAGAAATGCTAATTCTTTTCCAGAATATTTTTGATCATGGTAGAGAAGGCTACAACTGAAATCGTATTATCCTACTTAAGTTTATCAGTGATCCTCTGTCTTTCTGTAAGCACGTTGGTCATTTTTGTTTGTTTAATAAAATTAAGATGATTTTGTATTATATAGCTTTACCAGATTTACCATGCAGTAAAGGGGGAAGATAAGTGGAACTGCTTCCTTCTTGAATATCTGTTCCTTTTGAAGGGACAAAATCCACTTTTCCAAGTAACATTTATAGGTAATGCTGCCTCAATCATTAGTGTTCTGCCAATGCCATTTGAAACTCCTCCGTGGAAGTTCTGCAAGAGTTTGGTTCTACCTCCCTCTGGGCTTCGTGCCATTCTTCATTCTGCTTCCCAAATGGAATTAATGAAAACATTATTGGGGAAACTAATGTCTCCTTTCCATTATAAATACAATGCTCAAAGCCATGATTCATTATCTAGTATTGTATTCGTGAAATCTGTTAAACAATTAAATGATAGAACCTCATCTTCAATAATTTGTTTCATTAATGAATCCCATTCTGAAATACAAATAATAACAGATTACAAACTTTGCACAGAAATACCAGTATTTTTCAGCATCTGTGTATCTAAGCCTTGAGACCTCCATGAAAATGTGGAAGTGCCATAAACATTCCCCAATAACGTTTTCATTAATTCTCATGGAAATCCAAGAGCACAGCTAGATGTCACTTAAAATGACCAATAACCTATCGGGATCTACTAGGAAAATCCACTCAGGATACAGTATTAGTATCGTTGAGCATATTAATTTTAAGTGGGGTTGTAGGAATTCAAATAAGAAAGTAAAAAGGTGTTTTTGAATAATTTCTGTTCATTTTGCCTTTTTAAAAGAAATAGGTCTTTCAGTTTATTCTTACATCTTTCTGAAACAGTGAAAAAGTATTTACAGCTTCGATATTTGATCCTGGAGCAGGATCGCACCAGCTTTCAGAGGAGCTCTGCAAGTAGGGCTTCCTCTGGCCATGTTATTTCTCATCCTTCACACTCGAGATCTGCCACCATTCAGCTCTGTGTTGCTCGTCTCTGGGATTGTCCGTCTGACCAAGATCGACTGTTTGGCATTGATGTATGTAAGTTTGGGCAGTGGGTCCATAGCGGTAAAAGCTAGCCCAGTGCCTTATTTAAACCAAAGGCCTGAATAAAAAAAAATGTTTTGTTTTCAATCTATTCACATTTGAGTAGAACATTGTATGTACAGGAAAGTTAACAATCAACTGATGTGCTATGAAGGTGTAATTTGGAAATAATAAATCTTTCAGTAAACTATTTCTATTCTATTAGTTTTTTGTTGTACAATGAAAAACTTGTTTGGGTGCCATGTACAACTACATCGAGTTAGTAAAAAGGAAAACAGAATGCAGAATATGGTGCTTTAGTTCGAAAGTACAGTACAGGGAAACAAATAATTTGCAAAAGTCACAACAAGGTAGATGAGGATTTTCTAATTATTTTGTTTGGTGTGTCTTCATATTGTAATTGGTAGAAAGATTTTCCTAAGCACTCTTGATAAAAATTAGGTTCTTCTATTGAAACTAACTGTAGTTGTGTGCATTTGGGCTTACCTGAGACCTGGATTGAGTTGCTTTACTCTACATATTGCAACAACATCTCCTCCACAATCTCTCTCAGCGCAGGTGGGCTTTGCCCCCTGCTGTACTCATATTTATTACTGTGAAGGTAAGCACAGCTCCAATGCCATATTTAACTAGATTTGCAGGGGGGTGGCAACCGAAGTGAAAAGGCAGAGGATGGTCAGGTTGGAGCACAATTAGAGACAGCTTGTAGGGAGCTTGTGAGGAAGGATAGGCAGATTTTAGAGTAGAGATGCACTCAGCCTGCTGTTTGAGATGTGTCCATTTTAATGCAAGGAGTATCATAAACAAGGTAGATGAACTGAGAGCATAGATCAATACGTGAAACTATGACGTTGTGGCCACTACAGAGACTTGGATGTTTCATGAGCAGGAATGGCTGCTGAGTATGCCAGACTTTAGATGCTTCAAAAAGAACAGAGAGGGAGGCAAAAGAAGTGGGGGGCTGGGCCAGATGGACTACATCTTAGAGTCCTGAGAGAGGATGCTGAAACAATAATGGATGCATTGGTCATGAATTTTCAAGAATCACTTGATTCTCGCATGATCTTGGAGCACTGAAATATCGTGAATGTCACTCCATTCTTCAAAAAGGGAGGAAGGCAAAAGAAAGGAAATTATAGGCCAGTTCGCCTAACCTCAGTGGTTGGGAAACTGTTGGAGTCTTATTAAGGAAGAGATTTTGAGGCACTTGGGGACTAATGTTAAAATAAGTCAAAGTCAGCATGGTTTCTGTAAAAGGAAATCTTGCCTGACAAATCTGTTAAGAGTTCTTCAAGGAAGTAACAAACAGTGTGGGCAAAGGAGAGACAGGGGGTGTCATTTACTTGGATTTTCAGAAGGCATTTGGTAAGGTGCCACACATGAAGATGCTTAACAAGATAAAATCCTATAGAATTACAGGAAAGATACTGGCATGCATACCGGAATGGCTGACAGGCAGGAGGCAGTGAGTGCGAATAAAAGGGGCCTTTTCTAGTGATGTTCCTCAGGAATCAGTATTGGGACCGCTACTTTTCACACTGTTTGTCAATGATTTAGATAATGGAACTGATGGCTTTGTGGCAAAGTTTGCGAATGATACGAAGATGGAGGGGTAGGTAGTGCTGAGGAAGCAAAGCGATTGCAGCAGGACTTAGACAAATTGGAAGAATGGGCAAAAAAGCAGCAGATGGAATACAGTGATGGGAAATGTATGATAATGCATTTTGGAAAAATGAACAATGGTGCGGATTGTTATCCAAATGGGGAGAAAGTTCAAACATCAGAGGTGCAGAGGGACTTAGGAGTCCTCATCCAAGACTCCCAGAAGGTTAATATACAGGTTGAGTCTGTGGCAAAAAAAGGCAAATGCAATGTTGGCATTTATTTCAAGGGGAATAGCATATAAAAGCAAAGAGATAATGCTGAGACTTTATAAGACACTAGTCAGGCCACACTTGGAGTATTGTCAACAGTTTTGGGCCCTGTACCTCAGAAAGGATGTGTTATCTTTGGAGAGAGTCCAGGGGAGGTTCACAAGGATGATTCCAGGAATGAAGAGGTTAATATACGAGGAGTGTTTGACAGCACTGGGCCTGCACTCACTGGAATTTAGAAAAATGTGGGGGTATCTCATTGAAATCTACCAAATGTTAAAAGGATGAGATATCTTGGATGTGGAGAGGATATTTCCTATGGTGAGGGTATCCAGGCACAGCCTCGAAATTGAGGAACAACCTTTTAGAACAGGTAAGGAGGATTTTTTTTTAGCCAGAGAGTAGTAAATCTGTGGAATGCTCTGCCACACACTGGGGTGGAGGCCAAGTCCATGTGTATATTTAAGGCGGAAGTTGATCATTTCCTGATCGGTCAGGGCATCAAAGGATATGGCGAGAAGGCGGGTGCATGGGGATGAGTGGGATCCGGAATCAGCCGTGATGAAATGGCAGAGCAGACTTGATGGGCTGAATGGCTAATTCTGCTCCTATGTCTTATGGTTCTAAAAGGATACCCCTCTATTATGAGGCTGTGTTCTCTGGTCTTAGACTCTATCACCATAGGAAACATCCTCTCCACATCCACTCTATCAAGGCCTTTCACCAATCAATAGATTTCAATGAGGTCGGTCACTCCTCATTCTTCTAAATTCGAGTGAATACAAGCCCAGACGCTCTTCATATGACAAGCCATTCAATCCTGGAGGCATTTTTGTGTACCTCCTTTGAATGCTGTCCAGCTTCAGCACATCCTTTCTATGATGAGTGGCCCAAAGCTGCTTACAATTCTCTAAGTGAGACTTTGTCAGTGCTTTATAAAGTTTCAACATTACATCCTTGTTTATACATTCTAGTCCTCTTGAAGCGAATGCTGACATTGCATTTGCTTTCCTTACCACAGACTCAACCTGCAAATTAACCCTCAGGGAATCCTGCACAAGGACTGCCAAGCCCCTTTGCACCTTAGTTTTTTGTATTTTCTCTCCATTTAGAAAACAGTCAATCCTTTCATTTCTTCTACCAAAGTGCATGACCAGACACTTCCTGACACTGTATTCTATTTGCCATTTCTTTGCCTATTCTTGTAATCTGTCTAAATCCATCTGTAATCTCTCTACTTCCTCAAAACTGTCTGCTCCTCCACCAATCTTCATATCGTCTGCAAACTTTGCAACACAGCCATCAATTCCATCATCCAAATCATTGACGTATAACACAAAAAGAATCGGTCCCAACACCGACCTCTATGGAACACCACTGGTCACCAGCAGCCAACCAGAAAAGGCTCCCTGTATTCGCACTCTGTGCCTCCTGCCAAACAGCCACTGCTTTATCCATGCTAGAATCTTTCCTGTGAAACCCCTTTTTACTGGGCACCTCTGGAAATGCAGCTTGTTAACCCCTCACTAACAGCCAGTGGACTGTGCAACAAGGAGCCCACCTTTCTTCGGCTCTGTACATCTGTATATGACTTAGGTCTTCCCAAACCCATGAGGTTGGGATATCTCGCCCACCCAAACCCCAGTTTGTGTGAATGCTGTGTGATTTACTATCACTCTCCCACCCCCCCCCCCCCCACACAGTCACCATCAGCAGGAAATTACAGATTGTACACTGCATACAATTATAAACAAAGTACATTTAAGAATTTAACTTAGGGGAGGGAACGTTGACTCAGACCATGAGAGGCCTGCGTCGAGCATTTTCATGCCTTACAAGGGGCAGATTGGAAGTCTGTGTGGGGCGCCACTCCTCGCACAGACTAGAGCAATGTGTGATTAAGTGCCTTGCTCAAGGGCACAAACACGCTGCCACAGCTGAGGCTCGAACTAGCGACCTTGAGATCACTAGACAAATGCCTTAACCACTTGGCTACGTGCCCAGCAAATGTTATCTTAACCAGTAGTTAAAGAAATGAAAAAAAAACAAAAGGGCCCTCATAAGTGTGAGGTGTTGCACGTTGGAAGGACAAACCAACGTAGAACATACAGGGTTAATGGTAAGGCACTGAGGAGTGCAGTGGAACAGAGGGATCTGGGAATACAGATACAAAGTTCCCTAAAAGTGTCGTCACAGGTAGATAGGGTCGTAAAGAGAGCTTTTGGTACATTGGCCTTTATTAATCAAAGTATTGAGTATAAGAGCTGGAATGTTATGATGAGGTTGTATAAGACATTGGTGAGGCCGAATCTGGAGCATTGTGTTCAGTTTTGGTCACCAAATTACAGGAAGGATATAAATAAGGTTGAAAGAGTGCAGAGAAGGTTTACAAGGATGTCGCCGGGACTTGAGAAACTCAGTTACAGAGAAAGGTTGAATAGGTTAGGACTTTATTCCCTGGAGCATAGAAGAATGAGGGGAGATTTGATAGAGGTATATAAAATTATGATGGGTATAGATAGAGTGAATGCAAGCAGGCTTTTTCCACTGAGGCAGGGGACATGGGTTAAGGGTGAGGGGGGGAAAGTTTAAAGGGAACATTAGTGGGGGCTTCTTCACACAGAGAGTGGTGGGAGTATGGAATGAGCTGCCAGACAAGGTGGTAAATGCGGGTTCTTTTTTAACATTTAAGAATAAATTGGACAGATACATGGATGGGAGGTGTATGGAGGGATATGGTCCGTGTGCAGGTCAGTGGGACTAGGCAGAAAATGGTTCGGCACAGCCAAGAAGGGCCAAAGGGCCTGTTTCTGTGCTGTAGTTTCTATGGTTCTATGGTTCTATATCTAAACAGTCAAATGTGCGCAAGTTGGAACTCGTCTTTAACTCACAAGCTGGACCCTTGGTCTGTACGAAAGCACACACCACCTTCCAAATGTCGTGGGGGGATCCTTTCATATCCCTTTTGCCAGTCAACTTTCCAACTCTTAGCTTCATCCCTCCCCCTCCTGTCTTCTCCTATCATTTTGGATCTCCCCCTCCCCCTCCCACTGTCAAATCTCTTTCTCTTACTATCACTTCTTTCAGTTAGTCCTGATGAAGGGTCTCAACCCGAAATGTCGACTGTACCTCTTCCTATAGATGCTGCCTGGCCTGCTGCGTTCACCAGCAACTTTTATGTGTGTTGCTTGAAATTCCAGCATCTGCAGATTTCCTCGTGTTTGCCCAATTCCACCATCCTGATTAGCTAACACCACATTCCTAAGTTAACAACAAAGCTCCTTATCCCAGCTCAAACCCAAACAGGCTGAAAGCAGAACAGACTGCTCTTACAGAACTGCTAAAATGAAATACCTACAGCACAGCAGTAAAATCTAAAACAGACATTACACCCTTTCCCCCCTCCCAACCAAAAGTAAGCATGTCCTCATTGCTGAACTTATCAACCCATCATTGACAACACTGTTTGCAATGGAATTTCATGATGTCAGGACTCCATTTTGAATGGTAGTGAAGTATCTCACTTGGGGGAAAGACGCAATACTCTTCCCCCATTGCGTCACAGGCCAGCCTATCTGTGGGTTTCCTGACCCTTTGAGACCTCCTTATCCCATCTTTGGCTCTTCTAGCTTTAATCACCCCTTGTGTCCCTTCCTGTCCACTAGAAGGTGCCTCTCCTTGTCTACCACTTGTTTCTCCTGGCGGCTCAGGCCCCCTGCTCCTGACGGAATTTAGCTTCCGTCAGTTTAAGCCGCTGCAGCCAAACATCCTCACCCTCCGTTGGTGCTAACCGGCGAGACCTCTCGGAAAGCGGCGTCCTCAGTCGTTCCAATTGTGTGGCAAGTACTCCTGGAGTAACCAACATCGGACTCGTCTGTAGAAAATGCATATTGGCGTCCCAAAATCTTCTCAGTTATTTTATTTTCCATTCTTTGGGAAATTCTGGCAAATTCAGGGGTTCCTGTCACTCTAGCTACTCCTCCAGAACGTAACATGACAGGTTTAGACTGGGTGCACCACACAGTTCCTCGTTTCTGCTCATCATCTTGCTTAGGAGAAACTTGCACCTTCTCAAAAAAACAGCTGAACACAGGGGGAATGGACAAGGTTTTCAAAAAGTTCTCTCCACTTCTCTCCTTGCATGCTCGCAGGAGCCTTCTCATAACGGAAGTATTTGTTCTCACAAGAATGAAATCTCCACCCTTTTCAACTGGATCCGGGCAGACCAACTCTGGTGTGTCTTGGTTACTCCAACATCTGCTTCCGACAACTCCAACTTCAACGACAAGTAACCATGGTACGGGTACTCATCAGTATTAAGCCCCCGAATTTCAAGGGCACTGAGTGGCGTCAGTGGTAAATGTGTCAAATACCAGTTGTAACTGGATCTATTAAGCAAAATAACTTGAGAACCTGTGTCAAGTATGGCTCTAGTATAAACACCTTCAATCCGTATGGATACACCAGAGCCTGGTCCCACTAAACCTTCAGGAATAGTGTTTTGTACTTTAGTATTTCCCTTCATGCACTGATAGGAACCTATCCTCTCTGAAACCTCAGCCCATTCCTTTACTGGGTCCCTCCATAGTTTTACCGCTTTTCTGTTTGATGAATCGCTGATTTACTTTCCGAAGATTTTTCTGTCCTTCACACTCCCGCTTGAAATGTCCATCTTCTTCACAGGTGTAACGTAAAATACGGTCACTTCTCTGGTCAAGAAACCTTGCTCAGTAGCAGCCCTCACCTTGGTACGTCCCACCGGTGGGTCCGGTTTCCTATCAGCCCTGTTCGGCTTCATGGCAGCACCAACCGATACCATCCAAAATACCTCGGCCATCGGATCTTTCCCGACATCCTGTAAAACCCCTGCTTGCCTGGCATCGGCAGTCGTTTTAGCAACAGAGGCTACTACCGAGGACTGTGCCCTGCTGACGGAGGCCTCCCGCTTCCCCATCGCGTTTCCTCCTAATTTCTCCGAGTAACTCGGTAAAAGATGGAGGCGGGCGCATCTTGTGGGTCATTCGAATATGTATTTGTAGAGCAATCACGTCATGTGACAACGCGCCCTTCGCAACTTGCTCCATCCTCAAGCAATCTCTCTCAGACAGCTGAATGCCCCCTTTGTGGCACAAACAAAGCAGCAGTTCCTCCAACCTGAAAAAGTAGGCAGGCAACTTCTCTCCATCCTCCTGAAATGTGTGCCTAAGATCCGCAGCACTTCCAGCACTGCCAAAAGCATCTTCCAGAGCTTGCAGGTAATTAGCTGACGTGACTAATAGACTTATGCCTTGAGGAACCTCACTATATCAGCCACCGGCCCCTTTAAGCTCTCTACCAGTCTCACTTTTTTTTACATATTATCTCAGCACTGCCATTAATCCAGTAACTGAGATGCCTGTTCAGCCCAAGTATCATATTCTTTTTCCCCAATCGGGTGTGGGCTTGACCCCAGAGAACACTCCCAGCCTACAATAACTTTGGCTCTCCACAGATATACTGCGTTTATCAACCAGTGATGTAATAGCCAAAAATGAGCCCAGAATTTAAATCAACAGCCGAAGGACTCATTGGTCCTGTCACATCAGACAACTCCTTCCCGTCACTCTGCCGGAACGGGAGCAACTTCTCGTTAAAGTCTCCACCCTCAGCTACGGGAAACTCGATTTCCAGTTCGGCAGCCTCGCCTACACTTCCCTCTTCTCTGAAAGTATGGACAGCCCATGGCCCTGCCTTTCCCGGGGCTCCAATGTTAACTGGCAGATCCACTCCGTAACGTCATTGCTAGTCTGAACTAAAACCACATCGGTGCCCCCCGTTCGGTCAAGTTGCTGTTCCGTGATCGTAACTTTGCCTGACACTTCAACATTACTTAAAAGCCTGATCAACAATGCATCTGGGCTGTGGATATCCACTCCGCTCAGAATACAAACCTTAGTTACGAGCGAATACTTTGAATCGCACCAACACTTAATCCCTGCATCATTCATAACCACGTATCTTAACCACTTTCCCAGACAATAGTTTAACACAGGTTTAAACGCAAAACCACTTAATCAATTATTAAGGCAACCACACAGCATTCAACGAATTCAAACCCGGACGACAGCACCCACAATGAAGCCCGTTTTTACTGGGCATCTCTGGAAATACAGTCCATTAGCCCCTCGCTAACAGCCACTGGACTCTGCAGCAAGCAACCCACTTTTCTCAGGCTCCGTATATCTAGAGTGTATATGACTTTGGTCCCACCAAACCCGTGATGTTGGGATGTCTTGCCCACCCAAACCCCGGTTTGTGTGAAGGCTGTGTGATTTACTGCCATCGCCCGCAATTGCCAACAGCAAGAAATAACCAATCAAACACTGCATACAATTATAAAGAAAGTATATTTAAGAATGTTAACTTAACCAAACATTTGTTAAAGAAAGGAAAGAAAAAAAACAAAAGGGCCCATCATAACTTAACAGTCAAATGTGCACGTAAGTTGGAGTTCATCTTGCATTTGTCTTGAACTCACATGCTGGACACTCAGGACTGCTTGAAAGCACACATCACCTTCCAAAAATCCATCTTGAACAAACAGGCTCTCCACCAGGAGTACTGGTCCTTCATCCTTGAAGCCATTCATCTGCACAAAGCACCTTGTGCAACAGGGTTGGTATTCTCAGCCTTCTTCCGGCCTCGACCCACACCAGTGTCCCTCACCAAAACCTGTCTGCCCAGTGTTCTTGAGAACCTTCTCCCAATTCCACCATACTGATTGGCCAACACCACATTCCTAAGTTGAACAACAAAGCCCCTTATCTCAGCTCAACCCGAAACCCAAAATAGGCTGAAAGCAGAACAGACTGCTTTACAAAACTGCTAAAATGAAATACCTACAGCATAGTGGTAAAAATCTTACACCTGTAATACCACAGGCTCATAACATACTAAGCAGCCTCATGTATGGCACCTTATCAAAGGCCTTCTGAAAATTGAAGCACGCAACATCAGCCAATTCTCTTTTGTCGATTTGGCTTGTTAGATATCTCAGGCATGATTTTCCCTTGAGGAAACCATGCTCACTATGGCCTATTTTATCGTATTGTGATCACTGGTTTCTAAGGGTTATTTTGCCTTAAACTCCCTAATCCCCTTCGGTAGGCTCAGTGACAAACTGCTCTAAAAAGCCAAACTCACTCTCTTGAGATCCACTACCAAAGTGATTTTCCCAATTAACCTGCATGTTGAAATTTCCCATAACTATCATAATTCTGCCTGCAGAAGGCAGAGGGTGGTGGTGGAGGGAGTACATTCAGATTGGAGGATTGTGACTAGTGATGTCCCACAAGGATCTGTTCTGGGACCTCTACTTTTCGTGATTTTTATTAACGACCTGAATGTGGGGGTAGAAGGGTGGGTTGGCAAGGTTGCAGACGACACAAAGGTTGGTGGTGTTTGTAGGTAGTGTAGAGGATTGTCAAAGATTGCAGAGAGACATTGATAGGATGCAGAAGTGGGCTGAGAAGTGGCAGATGGAGTTCAACCCGGAGAAATGTGAGGCGGTACACTTTAGAAGGACAAACTTCAAGGCAGAGTACAAAGTAAATGGCAGGATACTTGGTAGTGTGGAGGAGCAGAGGGATCTAGGATTACATGTCCAAAGATCCCTGAAAGTTGCCTCACAGGTGGATAGGGTAGTTAAGAAAGCTTATGGGGTGTTAGCTTTCATAAGTTGAGGGACAGAGTTTAAGAGTCACGATGTAATGATGCAGCTCTATAAAATTCTGGTTAGGCCACACTTGGAGTACTGTGTCCAGTTCTGGTCACCTCACTATAGGAAGGATGTGGAAGCATTGGAAAGGGTACAGAGGAGATTTACCAGGATGCTGCCTGGTTTAGAGAGTATGCATTATGATCAGAGATTAAGGGAGCTAGGGCTTGACTCTTTGGAGAGAAGGAGGATGAGAGGAGACCAGATAGAGGTGTACAAGATAATAAGAGGAATAGATAGAGTGGACAGCCAGTGCCTCTTCCCCAGGGCACCACTGCTCAATACAAGAGGACATGGCTTTAAGGTAAGGGGTGGGAAGTTCAAGGGGGACATTAGAGGAAGGTTTTTTACTCAGAGAGTGGTTGGTGTGTGGAATGCACTGCCTGAGTCTGTGGTGGAAGTAGATACACTAGTGAAGTTTAGGAGACTACTAGACAGGTATATGGAGGAATTTAAGGTGGGGACTGATATGGGAGGCAGGGTTTGAGGGTCAGCACAACATTGTGGGCTGAAGGGCCTGTACTGTGCTGTACTATTCTATGTTCTATGTTCTATAATGTTGACCTTTTGATTCGCCTTTTCTATTTCCTGGTGTAATCTGTGGTCCACCTCCCAGCCACTGTTGGGAGGCCTGTATATAACTGCCATCAGGATCCTTTTACCCTTGCAATTTCTGAGCTCAACCCACAAGGATTCAACACCTTCTGATCCTATGTCACATCCTTCTACTGATTTGATGCCATTCTTTACAGTAGAGCTTCACCTCCCATTCTGCCTACCTTCCTGTCCCTCCAATGCAACGTGTAATCTTGGACACTTAGCTCCCAACTACATCCTTCAGCCATGATTCAGTGATGGCCATGACATCATACCTAACAATCTGTAATAGTGCAACAAAGTCATCCACCTTATTTCATATACTCCGCGCATTGAGATACAACACCTTGAATACTGTACTTTCTACCCTTTTTGATTTTGCATCCCTAATGTACTGATACTGACCCTGCTTGCCCTTCCTGACAGTCTGACTGCACACTACCTTTAATTTTTTACCATCTCTCCTATCCCATCACTCTGGTTCCCACTCAGGCCAAATTAGTTTAACCCCTCCCCAACAGTTCTAACAAACCTGCCCGTGAGAATATTGGTCCCCCTTGGGCTCAGGTGCAACCCGTCACTTTTGAACACTTTGATTTTCCTTCCTATGTCATTGGTACCAATATGTACAAAGACACCTGGCTGCCCTCCCTCCCTCTCCAAAATGTTGTGGACGCGATCTGAGATGTCCGTGACCCTGGCACCGGCACCTGGGAGGCAACATGCCATCTGCGTGTCCCATTCATGTCCACAGAATCTCCTGTCTGCTCCCCTCACTACTAAGTCCCTTATCACTACCGCTCCCTTCTTCTCTCTCTTTCCCTTCCGCACCACGGACCCATGCTCAGTGCCTGTAACCCGGTCGCCGTGGCATTCCCCTGGGAGGTCATCCCCCACAGAAGTATCCAAAGTGGTATACTTAAGTTTGAGGGGAATGGCCAGAGGTGTGCTCTGCTCTAACTGCCTATTTACAGTTCCATTCCTCCTGACAGTCACCCAGCTACTCGCCTCCTGCAACTTCGGGGTACTTCCTCAATAACTCTGATCAATTACATCCTTGCTCTCCCGTACAAGCTGAAGGTCATCAAGCTGCTGCTCCAGATCCCTAACACAGTCTTCAAGGAGCTGCAGCCGGATGCACTTCACACAGATGTAGTTCCCTGGGAACTACAGGACCAATGCTGATGCCTCCACAATCTCTTCAGCCATCTCTGTTATAACTCTAGGGTGTACACCATCCAGTCCAGGTGACTTATCTATCTTCAGGCCTTTCAGTTTCCCAATAACCTTTTCCCTAGTTACAGTAACTTCAGACACTTCATGGCCCCTGAGACCTAGAATTCCACCATGCTGCCATTGTCCTCCACAGTGAAGACTAATGCAAAATACTTATTCAGTTTATTCGTTACTTCATTGTCCCCCCATTACTACCTCTCCAGTATCGATTTCCTGTGGTCTATATCCACTCTCACCTCTCTTTTACAATTCATGTATCTGTAGAAACATTTGGTATCCTCTTTAAAACTATTGGCTAGCTTCTTTTGTATTCCATCCTTACCTTCTTAATGACATTTTTAGTTGCCTTCTGGTGGTTTTAAAAGCTTCCCAATCCTTTAACTTCCCACTAACCCTTTTTGTTCCATTATATGCCTTCCCTTTGGCTTTTATGTTGGCTTTGAATTCTCTTGTTAGCCGCAGTTGTGTCATCTTGCCTTCTTCCTCTTTGGGATGTATATATCCTGTGCCTTCTAAATTGCTTCCAGAAATTCTAACCATTGATGCTCTGCTGTCATCCTGGCCAGTGTTCCTTTCCAGTCAATTCTGGCCAGCTCCTCTCTCATGGTTCTGTAATTCTCTTCACTCCACTGTAATGCTGAAGACTTCAGCATCTCCTCAAATGTCAGGGTGAATTCGATCGTATTATCATCACTTACCCCTAAGAGTTCTTTTACCTTAAAGCCACGAATCAATTCCGGTTATAATTAACTACCAATATATCTCCCCTTCTTGAAATAAAAAAGAAAAACTTTGTATGTGTAATGTATGGATCTATTTCTTTTAAACTAATGGCTTCCCTTAGCACAACGTATGGACTGATAACTTACCTATGCACACTGATCTGTTGTCTATGCGTGTGCATTGCTCTCTCTCTCTCTCTCAGTGCAATGCGAATACACCAGTTAAACCCATTCTTCTCATGCGTGCTTTTGTTTTAATTGATGTGTGCGTGTGTGTGTGTGTGTGTGTGTGTGTGTGTGTGTGTGTGAGCGTCCATCCATCCTGTGCAATAGGGACCACTGATATCCTTGGATGGGATGTCGTGACTTGTGCTGAGTTTGATTAAAGTGAGGAAGAGTTGCGCCGGTTGTCAATCTCGCTCTCTCACCCTAGTCTATCTGGATCCAATGGCAAGGCAAGACTCAAGACAACTGGAGATGGGTCAGGATGCAGTGGATGACCGGGGCGACCTACGTGCTCTTCGCGCTCGACAACGTGTGCTATGGAATGCCTTCCTGCCGGTTGAATCCGCTGGTGCTCAAGGAGGGGTAGCACCTCTGGTGTGAAGACCTGTCGTACCTTCCAAGGTAGGTCCTTCACCTTTGGTCCTCACTCAGCACTCAGCACTCAGCACTCACGTGTGGCTCCAAGTAAGCTGTTTGCATGTGACAGCGGCCACACTGCAGGCAACGGCTTCAACAGGTCGGCCAAACCAGATGAGAGTAGCCATCGGGGTATTTTTTTAACCCTCATTGACTTTGGGCTTGCCTACCCAAAGCACGTGAAGAATTGATATGTAGGTGTACAAACACAATAAATTGGCGTCGAGTACGAACGTGAATGTCAGTGAATAGTAGTCATCTCAGGATTACTGCCTGTGCCACGTGACAGTGAGTATAGGAATAGAATGAGGTGGAGGATAAATGCGTGACTGAGGGATTGGAGCAGGGGGCAGTGATTCAGATTTCTGGATCATTGGGACCTCTCTTGGGGCAGGAGTGACCCGTACAAAAAGGATAGGTTGCACTTGAATCTCAGGGGGACTAATATCCTGGCAAGAGGTTTGTTAAGGCTCCTGGAGAGAATTTAAACTAGGATTGCTGGGGGGTGGGAACTCAACCGAAGAGACAGAGGAAGAGGCGGTTGGCTAACAAATAGAGAAAGCTTGGAGACAGTATGAGAGGGAGGATAGGCAGGTGATAGAGAAGGGACACGCTCAGACCAATGGTTTGAGATGTGTTTATTTTAATGCAAGGAGTATCGTGAACAAAGCAGATGAGCTTAGAGCATGGAGCAGTACTTGGAGCTATGATGTTGTGGCCATAACAGAGACCTGGATGGTGCAGGGGCAGGAATGATTACTTCAAGTGCCAGGCTTTAGATGTTTCTGAAAGGACAGGGAGAGAGGCAAAAGAGGTGGGGGCGTGGCACTGTTGATCAGAGATAGTATCACGGCCGTAGAAACGGAGGAAGACATGGAGGGATTGTCTACAGAGTCTCCTGGGTGGAAGTTAGGAACAGGAAGGGGTCAATAACTCTACTGGGTGTTTTTTATAGACCACCCAATGGTAACAGGGACAACAAGGAGCAGATAGGGAGACAGGGACATGAATGATAACAAGGTTATAGAATTCTATGAACTCTTCTTTACTATAAAAAATCTAATGCTAGTTCACATCATCTGTCATGATAAAACAAAGCACAATCTCTTTGCATGATTTATCTCTGATGTGCAAATGAAAGTTGAATATATGTAATTTTTAAGAAATGATGTAATCAATACCAAATTGTGCACTTTTTTATCATTTTATCAACATGATCATTGACCATGATTACTGTCTAAAACAGATTATTTAACATTGCTGAAATAAATAAAATATTTACTTTCATCTCATAAAGTAATGGAGTAATAGTGTCTCTATTAATCGAAAGCTGCTAGACTTGTGTAGTGTGGTGGTTAAATTAATGAATTACTATCCATGTGTTTGTCCGTCGTCGACGTCAATGAAGACCTTGTCACCATTATTATGGTGTCGAGACTAGCATGTGATTCGGATTTGAGTGAGGGAGAGTTGCGCAGCGTCAGCCTCGCTCTCTCTTCCCAATTCCCATCTGGATCCAGTGGCAAGACAGAGTCAAGGTGGCTGGAGATGGGACTAGGTGCAGTGGATGACCAGGACGTCTTCTGTGTCTTGTCCTGCTCTACACGTTCCACGACGCTTGCAGAGACCGCCTTCTTGATCGTTGGACCTTCCATTGGTCTCCTCGGCTCAATCCGCTGGAGTCTGTCTTCACATGCTGGGATAGACAACTCCCTATCTCACCGAGGGTTTGAGACCCGTCGGCTACCCTCACCTGGTTTAGCCGGCTTGTCGAAGCCGTTGCCCAGGGTGTGGCCGCTGTCGCATGCAAACAGCTACAGGGAGCCACAGGTGAGAGCTGAGTGCCAGGTGGGGACCAAAGGTGGACTAACCGCCTTGAAAAGGACGCGGCATGTTCCCCCACCAGAGGTGCTACCCCTCCCTAACACCCCATACACCCTTTTACCATCCAATTACTATCCAAAGACAGCAGAGTAGCATAGTGGTTAGCAGAATGCTTTACAGTACAGACGACCCAGGTTCAATTCCCACCGCTGCCTGTCAGGAGTTTGTACGTTCTCCCCGTGACTGCGTGGGTTTCCTCCGGGTGCTCCTGTTTCCTCTTACAGTCCAAACATGTACTGGTTAGTAGTTTAATTAGTCAGTGTAAATTGTGTCATAATTAGGGTAGGATTAAATTGTGAGATTAAAGTGTGGCTTGAAGAAAGGGGAAATATGAGGCTATCAGGCAGGAACTTGGAAGCATAAATTGGGAACAGATATTTTCAGGGAAATGTACGGAAGAAATGTGGCAAATGTTCAGGGGATATTTGCGAGGAGTTCTGCATAGGTACATTCCAATGAGACAGAGAAAGGATGGTAGGGTACAGGAACCATGGTGTACAAAGGCTGTTGTAAATTTAGTCAAGAAGAAAAGAAGAGCTTACGAAAGATTGAAAAACTAGGTAATGATAGAAATCTAGAAGGTTATAAGGCTAGCAGGCAGGATCTTAAGAAACAAATTAGGAGAGCCAGAAGAGGCCATGAGAAGCCCTTGGCGGACAGGATTAAGGAAAACCCCGAGGCATTCTACAAGTATGTGAAGAGCAAAAGGATAAGACGTGAGAGAATAGGACCAATCAAGTGTGACAGTGGAAAAGTGTGTATGGAACCAGAGGAGATAGCAGAGGCACCTAATGAGTACTTTGCTTCGGTATTCACGATGGAAAAGGATCTTGGCAATTGTACAGATGACTTACAGCAGACTGAAAAGCTTGAGCATGTAGATATTAAGAAAGAGGATGTGAGGATATTTTGGAAAGAATCAAGTTGGAGAAGTCACCGGGATAGGACAAGATGTAACCCAGGCTACTGTGGAAGGCGAGGGAGGCGATTGCTGAGCCTCTGGCAATGATCTTTGCATCATCAATGGGGACGGGAGAGGTTCCAGAGGATTGGAAGGTTGTGGATGTTGTTCCATTATTCAATAAAGGGAGTAGAGATAGCCCAGGAAATTATAGACCAGTGAGCCTTACTTCAGTGGATGGAGAAGATCCTGAGAGGCAGGATTTATGAACATTTGGAGAGGCATAATATGATTAGGAATAGTCAGCATGGCTTTGTCAAAGGCAGGTTGTGCCTTACGAGCCTGATTGAATTTTTTTGAGGATGTGACTAAACACATTGATGAAGGTAGAGCAGTAGATGTAGTGCATATGAATTTCAGCAAGGCATTTGACAAGGTACCCCATGCAAGGCTTATTGAGAAAGTAAGGAGGCATGGGATCCAAGGGGAAATTGCTTTGTGGATCCAGAAACTGGCTTGCCCACAGAAGGCAAAGAGTGGCTGTAGATGGGTCATATTCTGCATGGAGGTCGGTGACCAGTGGTGTGCCTCGGGAATCTGTTCTGGGACCCTTCTCTTCGTGATTTTTATAAATGACCTGGATGAAGAAGTGAAAGAATGGGTTAGTTAATTTGCTGATGACACAAAGGTTGGAGGTGTTGTGGATAGAGTGGAGGGCTGTCAGAGGTTACAGCGGGACATTGATAGGATGCAAAACTGGGCGGAGAAGTGGCAGAGTGTGATAACCACCACCCAGATAAGTGCGAGGTGGTTCATTTTGGTAGGCCAAATAGGATGACAGAATATAGTATTAATGGTAAGACTCTTGGCAGTGTGGAGGATCAGAGGCATCCTAGATTCCAAGTCCATAGGACACTCAAGACTGCTACGCATGTTGACTCTGTGGTTAAGGATAGGCATACGGTGCATTGGCCTTCATCAATCGTGGAATTGAGTTTAGGAGCCAAGAGGGAATGTTGCAGCTATACAAGACCCTGGTCAGACCCTACTTGGAGTGCTCAGTTCTGGTTGCCTCACTATAGGAAGGATGTGGAAACCATAGGAAGGGTGCAGAGGAGATTTATAAGGATGTTGCCTGGATTGGGGAGCATGCCTTATGAGAATAGGTTGTGTGAACTTGGCCTTTTTTCCTTGGAGCGACGGAGGATGAGAGGTGACCTGACAGAGGTGTGTAAGATGATGAGAGGAATTGATCGTGTGGATAGTCAGAGGCTTTTTTCCCAGGGCTGAAATAGCTAACATGAGAGGGCACAGTTTTAAGGTGTTTGGAAGTAGGTACAGTTGGGATGTCAGGGGTAAGTTGATATTTTTTTTTACACAAAGAGTGGTGAATGCATGGAATGGGTTGCCAGCAACAGCGGTGGAGGCGGATACAATAGGGTCTTTAAAGAGACTCCTGGACAGGTACATGGAGCTCAGAAAAATAGAGGGCTATGGGTAACCCTAGGTAATTTCTCAGGTAAGGACATGTTCGTTACAGCTTTGTGGGCCAAAGGACCTGTATTGTGCTGTAGGTTTTCTATGTTTCTATATTAGTTGCTAGTTTCAGCCTGTTCAATTCATTCCCCGTCATCTTAAGCAAAAGCTGGAGAGACAGAATAGGAGCAAATCCTCTGATTTAATATTACACAGAATTATTCTCAATGGTTATGAAAGACCCTGGTTTCCTTGGCTATGTAAGTGTCGGGAAGACACTCTCAAGTCCCACCAAACTTGTGAGATTAAAAGGCTCGTCCCACCCCAAACCCCGGTGTGTGTGGATGCTGTGTGATTTGCTACCCTGTTAGAAGTTAGTGCTGCAAAATAACAGACAGTACACAGCATATGGTTAAATGAGTTATATTTATGAATCATAACTTAATTAAAGGGCTAGTAAAGAATAACAAAAAGAAAATGGCCCATTCTAATCAAATAGTCAAATCTGCAGAAGTTGGAGCTCATCTTGAACTTCTCTGTCACTCACGAGCTGGGCCCTCGGTCAACGTGAATGCGCTCACCACCTTCCGAACGTCGCTCCCAATCCATCTCGAACAAACAGGTCTCCCGCCGCATCGTCCGCTATGATCTGTTCTCCTCAGCGTCTTCTCTCTCCGCTGAACACAAGCCAAAACCAGTCTTATTGTCCCTCAACAAGAAAACCTCCCGCTAATTGGATGGCAGATATTCCTCGTCATCCCTTATCTTCAACAGTAACCCAGACAGGCTGAAAACAGAACAAACTTGTTACCCAGGTTAATTAAACCCCAAAACTGTAATGTTAGAAAGCTCTGCCTGCGGAGGGATGTAAACAAGGTTTACTGATTTAAAAAAAGAATTTGGAAAAAAACGTTATGCAAGGGAGGGGCGGGCTGGACACAGGACGGACAAGGAGAAAAACGCAACATCAATTAGAAGCTGAAGACATGAACTGTTAACAGTGGAATTAGTAGTGAGTATCTTTACCTTACTAACTTGAAACCCCTGGAGGAGAGACAACAGCGATAAAAGATTTAATGAAGCTACAGCTATAACATGCAGCAGCTTTAACCAGACAATATCGGCAGAGACTAGTGTTCAACATCCCTACCGTGTAGTTGGGAATTAGTTCTGCAAAATCATATCAAGGCATTTGGTCAAGTTTTGTACAAGTTTGTGAATTAACTTTCTGTGGATGATCAATTATTTCATTCAACGAACCAAGATGGCGAGCCACCCAGGTGAAGAACCAGCGCCCGATCGAAATGTGTAATGATGCAGAGGATTTAATATCGTTGGATGTATGTTATTTTCATTCGAAGAATCTGAATTTGATTTTCTGCAAGAACTGATTGTTTTTGCAAAGACTTTGATAAGTTACTGAATGAGATCCTCGTTGTTAAAGAGTTGTGATATTGGAGAATTGTCATGAAAGGAGTTAAACTGTGTGTATATATAATTTTTGAATTTAAACTTGTAGATATACTGCCTGGAACTGAAACTGAAGTTAACTATCATACTTGAGAATAGGGATTGTATTTGGTTTTCTAACTAGCTAGGGATAAGTAAAAAGGGAAGTTTAGTCCGTGAACTTTTAAATAGGGAATAACACTAGATCTAAGCAGTTAGAGAAATTGGTGTGATAATGAGTATTCTAATGAATATCACTGATTCTAACTAAATAGAAATTTGGCTTTTGTTGATATCTAAGATTTGGAATCTAAACAGAATGTTTGAATTTTGAATTGTTCTTGCTCGTGTAAATATTAAGTACATAATGTTTTACTTATAAACAAAAGAATTTCCAGAAGAGTGTGGTTTCTATTCTCTGCCTCCTTCAGATACCTGGGTTCTTCTGATGGCCTATTAGCACCTCGTGTAATTTGATTTTCTCTAAAGAGTGCAATGACTAGTCACACACGGTAAGACTGGTCTACACAAGTGTTACAAACTGCTCTTACAGAGCTGCTATATGAAATATCCACGGCATAACAGTAAAGATGTGAACCAGGGCACTGCAGTTGTGTAAAGATTCTATCATATTATAATCACTTTTTCCAAAAAGTATTGTTAACTTCATTGCACAATACTAGATCAAAAATGCAGTAACCTACTCTCATTAGATTCTCAACTTTCTAAACTTGAAAATTTGCTAATATTGTTCATTCAATTTGCCCACTCCTGATGCATATTGAAGCCTGCCATACTTTTTACATGCTCCTCTAATTCTTGGTTTATGCTGTACCCTATAGTAGTCTGCTTGGGAGTCAACAAATAATTCTCAACAATATTTTCTACTGCTCATTGTTTCTCAGGTCACTAAATTTCTACTTGTTGGTTTTCCAAGTTTTAATACAGGTATTTTAGGAACTTTATCCCATTTTTTAATTGAAATTATCACTCTCACTTTTTCATTTTGCCTATCTCAAATAAATATTAAGTATTTTGGAATTGACATTTCCAAACCTCTAACACTTTGCAACTATATAAATCATAGATAACAATAAACACAAGAGCTTTTGCATATGTTGGAAATCTTGAACAGCACACACAGATTGCTGGGGCAAATCTGTAGGTCAGGCTGCGTCAATGGAAATGAATAATAGAACTCTTATTACATCATATGTCAATGATTTGGATGATGGAATTGATGGCTTTGTTGCAAAGTTTGCAGACGATACAAGGACGTGTTAGAGGAAGTAGAGAGGCTACAGGACTTAGAATAAACTGTCGATGTTTCAGACTGAGACTGTTCAAATGGAGAAGGGAAAAGAAACCAAAATAAGAAGGTGAGGAGGGGGGAAAAGTACAAGTTGACAGGTGATAGGTGAAACCAGTTGAGGGGAAGATAGGTGGGAGGGAAATGTGGGGTTGAAATAAGAAATAAGGAGGTAATAGGTGAAAAAGGTAAAGCTGTAAAGAAGGAGTCTGATAGGAGAGTACAGTGGACCAGGGAAGAAAGGGGAGGAGGAGGGGCACTAGGCAGGGGAGGAAAAGGGGTGAGAGATGATGCCCTCCCGTTGGAGTCTACCCAGATGTAATGTAAGGTGGTAGTCCTCTGACCTGAATATGGCAGTAGAGGAGGCCATAAACTGCCGTGTCAGAACGTCAATGAAAATTGGAAATAGAAATGAAATTGGAAGCCATGGATAATCTCAGCTTTTGTGGTGGACAGTGTGAAAGTGCTCAGCGATGCGGTCCCAAAATCTAGAGAGATGAACTGATGTCTCACCAGAATAGATTGCTCGGGGTCCTGAATCATGGTGGTGAGACAGCTGTAGGGGCAGGTGTAGCTCTTTTCCTGCTTGCGGGGAAAAGTGCTGGAGGGAGGTCAGTGGGGAGGGACGAATGGACAAGAGTCGTGTAGAGGATGATCCCTACAGAAAGTGAAGAGTTAGGGGGGTGGGAGTAACATGTGCTTAGTGGCAGGATCCCATTGTAGGCGATGGAAGTTGGAGAGAATGAGGTGCTGGATACAGACAAGTTTCATAACATGTATCAGTCTTTCTGGTTCTGCTTTTCATATCCAAAAGGACTCCATTTATCATTCCCCATTCCCCTCCTTTGCACTATCTTTCTCTCTAACTTTCAAAACTTCCCCTCATCTGAACACTAGCCCCTACAATTGAGCTTCTCTCTCAAACAACTATCTCATTGAGCTGTTAGACAAGATGCTATTCAGTTCCCTCCGATACTAGCCCCGCCTGATTCAGGTAAAGCCTGTTCATAGGACCTGCTCCCATTTCTCCAATACCAAACTTACATCCACACATTAACATTTGTGATTCTGATGAACTCGAGCCAATATTGCCTCTGTTGTTTTGCTTTTTTAATTTTGATCCCAGCTGCTCCTTCAGCAGACTCATCTCCTTGGTCCATGACTCAAATGCTGTAGATGGGACATTGACAACTGATTCATTCCCTGCCCACGCCAAGTCAGTTTATTTATTTATTTAGATGCAGGGCAGAGTAGGGGAGGCCCTTCCGGACCTTCAAGCCACGCTTTAATCTCACAATTTAATCGGAGCCTAATCACCAGACAATTTACACTGACCAATTAAACTACCAACCAGTACATGTTTGGACAGTGGGAGGAAACAGGAGCACCCGGAGGAAACTCACGCAGTCACGGGGAGAACGTACAAACTCCTGACAGGCAGCGGCGGGAATTGAACCCGGGTCATCTGTACTGTAAAGCATTCTGCTAACCACTATGCTACCATGCTGCCCTTGGATACTAATCCATTAATTTAACCACCACACTGCGCAAGTCTAGCGGCTTTCGAGTAATAGAGACATGATTACTCTATGAGATGAAAGTAAATAATTTTATTTATTTCAGCAATGTTAAATAATCTGTCATAGACAGTAATCATGGTCAATGATCATGTTGATAAAATGATAAAAAAGTGCACAATTTGATATTGATTACATTTCTTAAAATCATTACATATATTCAACTTTCATTTGCACATCAGAGATAAATCATGCAGTAAGATTGTGCTTTGTTTTATCATGACAGATGTTGTCAACGAGCTTCAGATTTTTTATAGTAAACAAGAGTTCATAAAATTCTATAACCTTGTTATCATTCGTGTCCTGATTTTCCACAGCTTTGACAATATCTGGAACTATAACCCGTTTCTTCTCTACCCTGTGGAGAAAATACTGGACTAAGGATGATAAAATTAAATAATAGATCTACACGTTGGAACTTAACAATAACAAAGTAAGGCTCTGCCTAAACTAAGGAATACACTTTAAAAAAATGTCCCTCAGCAGGTAATACAGATAAAATTGCATAACTGTAATATGGATAGCATTTATGAACAGGGTAATATTGTTAACAACACACATCAAAGTTGCTGGTGAACACAGCAGGCCAGGCAGCATCTGTAGGAAGACGTTTTGAAATGTCGACTGCACCTCTTCCTACAGATGCTGCCTGGCCTGCTGCGTTCACCAGCAACTTTGATGTGTGTTGCTTGAATTTCCAGCATCTGCAGAATTCCTGTTGTTAATATTGTTAACAATTCAGTTTGAAGATCCCTTGTCAGAAGGTTCTGAAGAATTCTGACAAATAGACTTTGACCTAAGAAGATAACTCTGCTTCCCTTTCTACAGATGCTGTCTAACCTCCTGAGTTTTTCCAGTATTTTCCATTTTTTAGATGTGGAGGTATTTCTACAGCCAGATGGTAGTGAATTTGTGGAATTCACTGCTATGGACAGCTATGAAAGCCAAGTCATTAAGTATACTTAAAGTAGAGTTTGATAGATTTTTGATTAGTCATGGTGTCAAAGGTTACGAGAGAAGGTTGAGAGGGATACTGTGGAGCAGATTCAAGGGGACAAGTGACCATAGCCTGGCTCCGATGTCTTTTGTTTAGATTCCCCGGATATGCAATTTTTCATTTTGTCTTGTGGCTCCTGTTGAGAATTAGCTCTCTCCTTCCTTCAGCGTTAAATAATGTTCTTCACTAGGACCAGCAGCAAGCAAGCTAACAGTAAGTATTGCCGTCTTGGAGCCAGAGCCTGCTTCATAACCTCTCAAACCTGGGCTGAGGAGACACCAGGGCCAGTCCTGTCCTGGGAGCAGGTCACTCTCGCCTGCTGACTTCCCTTGCTCATGGGCTTTGCCAATGCCTTGTAGCCTCCACAGATGCCGACATTTTTCCTGCTTCCTGGAGGCTACTAATCCATTAGCACAGTTTGCGTATGGCTGGGACATTATGCTGCACCCAATAGTTCAGCATCATTCCTTCAACCCTTTGTGGAGTTATGTTCCAGGCAAATGACCATCATCCACTCCCCATCAGTTCCAGGCAGGGTTGGGGCAGGGCTTAAAGTGGCATGTTGTAATTTCCCTGTTCTCTTGTGCCATGGAGATGGGCATGGGCCACTGTCTTTACCCCAGTTAACATCAGTTCTCTTAATATATCTTACCATTTAAAGTGATATTACAAGAAAGATTTACAGTTCAAAGTTTAAATTTATTATCAACTTTCACACGTCACATATACTACCCTAAGATTCTTCATCTTGTGAGTATTTCATAGCAGATACAAAGAAATAAAATGGAATTAATGAAAAACTGCATACAAAGATGGACAAACAACCAAAGTGTAAAAGAAGACGAACTGTGAAAATACAAAAAAAAAGTAATAAATAAATATTGAGAACATGAGTTGTAGAGTTCTTGAAAGAGAGTCCATAGGTTGTGGAATCAGTTCAGAGTCCGGGTGAGTGAAGTTATCAATGCTGGTTCATGAGCTTGATGGTTGAACTGTTCCTAAACCTGGTGATGTTTTTATAATGAAGAAATAGGTTTTCTTATATGCTTGGAATACTGACTGACTAAAGCAAATGCTATTAGAATAGAAGCCTGCTGTTCAGTTGTTCTGAAATGCTGATGTATCTGCATCTATGTCATCATGATGTTTTCTGCATTTTCTTTCCACACCCAGGAACCCAGTTACCAAGCACCATTTCCATACACCAACACCCCTTATTCCTGTGCTCCTTTTAAATACCCAGTTCATTAGTACATTTATTATAAGGCCATATAACATCTAAAAAAGCAAATTGAAAGTGTATTGGGGTATTAAATGTAAATAACACCAGAAAGTCTGGAAAATCCATCAGCCCTGTAAGCACCAAAACCTTAACAGTGTCAGGCTAGCAGAGTTTTACTGTATAGATTTCGGCAAAGTTCCCAATTTTTTTTCTATCTAGTGTTAAGTAGAAAACTTCAAAAGTAAGTGATTTTTATGAATGAATAATTTTAATATGTGATGGATAAGAGTAAAAGTCATTAAAATTTGGACAGGAGTATGAAAAGAAAACACATTTATACACAGATGAGAATGCATCAGCTTAAATTGGGCAAGATGAGAGAGTTTTAAGTTTAGTTTATAAATAGAACAATACAGGCGCTTTGGCCCAAGATATTCAGCAGATCCTTTAACCTACTCCAAGATCAGACCAATGATTCAAAATTTTGAAGAAAACCTAATATACCTCATTGGATTGGTATTTTATCTGAATAGAATCCTGAGAATTAGCTTTTGAACTCCTGTATCAATCTGGAACATTAACATTTAAAGGCTACAATTTAAATGGCTGACAAATGCAAATCATCGCAACATGTTTTCAGAAAGGTGCAATTTATTCCTAATCTTCTTGAAAAATAAGTTTAGATTTCATCACTGGATCCCCTGGGATCAATAAAGTATGACTATGACTATGACTTACTGATGATCCAGATTCCAGGTGCGGAATGCAATTCTGTTTTCCCTGCTACTATATGGATTAATGGAATGATGAAATTCACAGGAACTTTTGTCATAAGACCCCTGGAAATGAAAAGCAAATCACTTGATTTCAGTGTGACATTAGCTTGGAAGGAGATTGGCTTAAATAGCAAGACTTATTACGTGGAGGTATTATAGTTGAGTTCTTGCTCTAATCCAAAAAAATACTAAACTCTGCAATACTGTTTAAATTCCCTTTAATCAATGGTACAACAATGGTGTCTAGAGGGGTAACAAGAAATCTAAATAGGGATAAAAAAAAAATCTGCTCTGAGTTTGTGTTTGCATCCCATTGCAGAGAAATGAGTGCAAAGTTCTGGCTGACTTTCTATTGCAGCACTGACAAGATGCAGTGCCAATGGAAGTGGTGCTTTTCAGGTTCGACCAGAGTCATCCCAGTGGACATGAAAGATCCCAAGCCTTGCTCCAAATGAGAACAAATAAATTCTCACCAACATTTTAGGCAATATTTATCCCAGAAAGCAAAATATTTGATTGTTATGACAGTAATTAAGTAATTAAGTGTCCCACCAGGGACACTAACATACTAGACCACTGCTACACGACAATAAAGGATGCATATCACTCTGTTACACGGGCAGCCTTGGCACTCTCCGACCACTGCCTGGTTCACCTTCTCCCGACATACAGGCAGAAACTAAGATCGGTTAAGCCTGTTGTCAGGATAGTCAGGAGATGGACCAAGGAGATGGAGCTTCAGGCCTGTTTCGACAGCACGGATTGGAGTGTCTTTGAGGCTGCAGCTACAGATCTTCATGATCTGTCTGACATTGTGACCTCATTCATCAGTTTTTGTGAAGACTTGCATTCCAACAAAAACCTTCTGCACATTCAACAACAAGCCCTGGTTCACATCACAACTCAGGCAGCTTCGTTGGGAGAAGGAGGAGGCGTACAGAAGAGGGGACAGGATTCTGTACAAACGAGCCAGGAACACGCTGACAAGGGAGAATCACGCAGCGAAGAAGCGCTACATTGGAAAACTACAAAACAGGTTTTCAGACAACGACCCAGTGTCAGTGTGGAAGGGGCTCCAAGAGATCACCAACTACAAGAAACCATTCCCCCAGGCTGTGGAGAACCATCAACAACTGGCTGACAATCTGAACAAGTTTTATTGCAGATTCGACACTTTCACTCCCCCCAGCCAAAACACAGACCTACCTGCAACCCCTATCATCCATCACCCCGACATCTCAGTATCTGCTTTCTCACCCCACATTACAAAACCTGCTCCTCCTACCCCCCTTCACTTCAACCCTATTGTACCTGCGCTCAGGATCTGTGAGAGGGAGGTGAGTCAACTGTTCCGGAGGTGGAAGACCAGGAAAGCACCAGGCCCAGACGGCGTGTCACCCTCCTGCCTGAAGACCTGCGCTGATCATCTGGCCCCCCATCTACACACGGATCTTCAATAGATCACTGGAGCTGTCTGAAGTCCCTCATTGCTTCAAGCGCTCCATTATCATTCCAGTCCCTAAGAAACCAACTATCAAGGGACTAAATGACTACAGGCCTGTTGCCTTGACACCTGTGGTCATGAAGTCCTTTGAGAGACTAGTGTTGTCTCATCTGAAGGACATCACAGGCCCCCTGCTGGTCCTCCTACAGTTTGCTTATCGGGCAAATAGGTCAGTGGATGCTGCAGTCAACATGGGACTGCATTACATACTACAACACCTCGACAACCCAGGAACTTCTGCGAGGGTCCTGTTTGTTGACTTCAGCTCGGCGTTCAACACCATTGTCCCAGAAATCCTCCACTCCAAACTCACCCAGCTCACTGTATCCCCCGCCATCTGTCGGTGGATCACAAGCTTCCTGACTGACAGGGTGCAGCAAGTGAGGCTGGGGAGCATCATTTCTAGCACCCGGACAATCAGTACCAGTGCCCCCCCAGGGATGTGTGCTCTCCCCACTGCTCTTCTCCCTTTACACTAATGACTGCACCTCACAGGATCCATCTGTTAAACTCCTGAAGTTTGCAGACGACACAACTGTCATTGGCCTTATCCGAGATGGTGATGAGTCTGCATACGGATGGGTGGTGGAACGGCTGGCCCTCTGGTGTGGTTAGAACAATCTGAAGCTAAATACGCTCAAGACTGTGGAGATGTGGAGATGACAGTGGACTTCAGGAGGAGCCCCCCAGTACTCCCCCCACTCACTATACTCAACAATATTGTGTCTGCTGTGGAGACCTTCAGGTTTCTGGGTGTCACAATCTCCCAGGACTTGAAGTGGACACCCAACGCGGACACTCTTATCAAAAAGGCTCAGCAGAGGTTGTATTTCCTACATCAACTCAGGAAGTACAACCTGCCTCAGGAGCTGCTGATTCAATTCTATTCAGGAATAATCCAGTCTGTTCTCTGTTCGTCCATCTCTGTCTTGTTTAGATCAGATACCAAACAAGACAAGAATAGACTCCAAAGAACCGTCAGGGCTGCGGAAAGGATTATTGGTGTGAAGCTGCCCTCAATCCAGGACTTATATGCATCTAGAGTCAGGAAGCGAGCAAGCAGCATCATTGTAGACCCATCACACCCTGGACATCTCCTGTTCCAACTCCCTCCTTCTGGTAGGTGCTTTAGATCACTGTATGCCAGGACAAATAGGCACAAGAACAGTTTCTTTCTGTATGCCATCAGTCTTATGAACACTTGAACTTTAGTCTATTATAAACCAAGTCCACCTGTACATACACAGGTACACCTCATTGTATATAGTTCACGATTATTTGCACTATTGTTTTGTTTGCTTTTGATTCTGTTCAGCGAGAGCTCGGGGAAACCGGCATCAAATTCCCTGTATGTGTTCACATACTTGGCGATAATAAAGGATTCTGATTCTGATTCTGATTAATTATGCTTCACAGGTAGTATATTCTGCATGCCCACTCACCAGGGAATCCTTGGCCCATGACTGGAGAAGGAGCAGTCAGGGTGCTGCTGCAAACCTCAAGGCCACACATCAGGAGCTCACTGAGGTTCTGTATAATCAGTGAATGAGCAACCTCACCAATTATCCACCCACCTGTCCACAACCTCTCCCATGACTGCTGAGGAGTCTGTGCTTCCGCGTTAGCCTCATTAGTTACCTCCGATCCCCTGACGCTGACTAACCAGAAGATGTCACGGGCTATGCCACATTGACTGTAATCCATTCCTTTTGTCTTTAGAGATGCCACAGAAAATACATGTCCTTCCTTTTCACTTTTATACCACTTTAGGTTACAATGACAATTTTATTGTCAGAGGTTTGTGACTCTGAAGCCGCATGTTCTTGAAGTGTCTTGGAAGGGCGCTCATTTGTTATCACCTTCTCAAGGGTAACGAGGTATGCACTTTAAGACCGGCTTTTTCAGTGATTACTGTAAAAGACAATTAATAATCAACAATTACCTGGCATTTAAATTCTCCCTTAGAATCACAAAGCGGCGTTCCTTCTTTTTTTGCTGCATTCCTGTCAAAGTACCATTCATTGAAACGCTTATCTTTAAGGTGTCTCTCGATTCTTTTTACAAAGGAATCATACACTTCCCCTATGTCTCCACCAAGTTTTTTCCCATGTTCCTTAACCTGCAAAAGAAAAGTATGCATTTACAATAATCAGGCTCCTTCTCTGCACTGAATCCGAACGTAAATACACTGGAGCTGTAAAACAACTGAATTCAAATTCAAGTTTATTGTCAAACAAGAGGAATTCTGCAGATGCTGGAAATTCAAGCAACACACATCAAAGTTGCTGATGAACGCAGCAGGTGAGGCAACACTTCACCTGTGAGTCGACTGGGGTGATATACTGCGTCCGGTGCTCCCGATGTGGCCTTTTATATATTGGCGAGACCCGACGCAGACTGGGAGACCACTTTGCTGAACATCTACACTCTGTCCGCCAGAGAAAGCAGGATCTCCCAGTGGCCACATATTTTAATTCCACATCCCATTCCCATTCTTACATGTCTATCCACGGCCTCCTCTACTGTAAAGATGAAACCACACTCAGGTTGGAGGAACAACACCTTATATTCCGTCTGGGTAGCCTCCAACCTGATGGCATGAACATCGACTTCCCTAACTTCCGCTAGGCCCCACCTCCCCCTCGTACCCCATCTGTTACTTATTTTTATGCACACATTCTTTCTCTCACTCTCCTTTTTCTCCCTCTGTCCCTCTGAATATACCCCTTGCCCATCCTCTGGGTCCACCCCCCCCTTGTCTTTCTTCCCGGACCTCCTGTCCCATGATCCTCTCGTATCCCCTTTCGCCAATCACCTGTCCAGCTCTTGGCTCTATCCCTCCCCCTCCTGTCTTCTCCTATCATTTTGGACCTCCCCCTCCCCCTCCAATTTTCAAATCCCTTACTCACTCTTCCTTCAGTTAGTCCTGATGAAGGGTCTCAGCCTGAAACGTCGACTGCACCTCTTCCTACAGATGCTGCTTGGCCTGCTGCGTTCACCAGCAACTTTGATGTGTGTTGCTCAAGTTTATTGTCATTCAAGTGTACACAAATGTACAGCTAAATGAAGCAAGGGATAAGGTGCAAAACACAGTACATATATCATAGTACATAAAATAATATTAATGCAATGATATTAACAGATTATGAAAATAATATTCTGTGGATATGAAGAGCATCTAATACATTTAGTTCAATATCCAGCAGTATAAAGCTACTGGTGCCTTCATAAATAATGTGTACTGAGCGGTAGCAGGGTGTTCAGAAGTCTCACAGCCTGGAGGAAGAAGCTGTTAACCAGCCTAATATTCCTTGTTCTTATATCTTGTCCAACTGCCTGAGAGCAGGCCAAAGAGTTTGTGAGATGGGTCTCACACAATGCTGAGGGCTCTGTGAATGCAGTACTTCTGGTATATGTGCTGGATCAGTTGGGAGGGGGTGAGGAAGACCCCATTAATTCTCTCAGCAGTCCTCACGGTCTGTTCAGATATGATGAGATTGGTCAGATGCTTTGTAATTCCCAGACCAGACTGTGATACAGCTGGTCAGGGCACTCTCGATGGTGTTCCAGTAGAATGTGGTTAGAATGGAGGAATATAGTTTTCCCATAAAAGACTGTGAATGAGAATATATGCAAGGAATTATTTGTATAGGTCCAACACTGACAACCATGCTTTCAGATTCATGATTGTTGAAGGCTCCTATGCAGTTAACTGCTTCAGCAATCCATATAGTAAGAGGATCAAATATTTCTTCCCTCATCTCTTTTTTAAAATCTAACTCGGAGATCAAGCTTTTGATCGTATGCCTTTATATTTCTTTTTTGTGCGGGAAGGAGGATGGTTTTGATGTTCTTTTTTTGAACAACTTACATGTTTTTCTTTGTTTTATGGCTATCTAGAGAAGATGAATCTCAGAGTTGTATATTGCATACATACTTTGATAATAAATGAACCTTTGAACCTTTCAAAATTTCTGGCACTGTCCTGTGTTTTGATTTTTGCTTCTCCCTTGAAGTGACTGGGATATTTCAGAAGCTATATAAATGCAATTTGTTGCAGCAGAAGCCAGTTGCACAGAAGAATAGAAAGGGCATGGGAGAAATAGTGAAGTCTGAATTTTAAAAAAACACACACACATCAGCCTTAATTAAAATTGACAATTATTTTGAATTCCATGCCAAACCTCTGACTGAGTTTCTGTTTATATATTGTGTTCCTTAATTCTAAACCCAAGGGATAAGAAAGCAGGAATTTGGTCTGGTCAAGGGAGAAGCTGGCTAACCTGGATGTTTTTCATTTTTCTTTATTTACGGTGGTATGAACATTAGCAAAGACTCAGGAAGCTTCAAGGAAATTATCAAAATAATGATTCTGGAGCTTCTCTAAAGTACCTGCAGTTATAAAGCTTTTTCACAGCATCAGATCATTCTACTATGCTCAAAAACCAAGAAATAATTATGAAGTACAGCCAATAACTGAAAAAGCATGATGTCTGGACGGGAGCTGAGGGTCGGGCCGATGCTGTTTGCCCTTCCACAACGTTTACTCCTCTTTCTGCTGTGCTGAGGCTGGTGAGCCCACTCCGACTGTGAGCTTTGCGGCAACCTACCCCCGTGTCAGAGACTGAGACTGTTCCAGGCTCTGGGGTCTATGGACTCAGTTTGATTCTGAATGCTTTTATTGTTTGCATGATATGTGTTTTTCTCTCTATCTGCACATTGGCTGATGGTCTTTTTTTTAATCAATTGGGTTATTTTAGCTTTCTTACTTTGTGGCTACCAGTAAGCAGACAAATCTCAAGGTTGTATAACTTATACATTCTTTGATGTATGAGGGATGAGGACCATCACTGGGTTCCGGCAAACTAGCAACAGAGGAGCTGAGGGCAGTGTGGACAGGGCCAACGAACTTAACCTGTTCTTTAACAGATTTGACATTGTGGCCCATGCCCATCCCCCACATGAGCCATCTGTTGTCGGCCCCCAACCAACACATATTCCACTCTCCCCTCCTACCCCTCCTCACAGTCCCCCACCCTGCTCTCATGACTATACCCCTCCTCCACACAAAACCACCATGGTTGGCTTCACAGCTGAACAGGTGAGAAGACAGCTGAAACATCTCAACCCAAGCAAGGCTGCAGGACCGGATGGTGTCAGTAGCAGGGTGCTCAAAGCCTGTGCCCCTCAGCTATGTGGAGTACTTCACCATGTATTCAACCTGAGCCTGAGGCTCCGGAGGGTTCCTGTACTGTGGAAAACGTCCTGCCTTGTCCCTGTGCCAAAGACGCCGTGCCCCAGCTGCCTCAATGACTACAGACTGGTGGCATTGACCTCCCACATCATGAAGACCCTGGAGGGACTTGTTCTGGAGCTGCTCCGGCCTATGGTCAGGCCACACTTAAATCCCCTCCAGTTCGCCTACCAGCCCTGACTAGGAGTTGAGGATGCCATCGTCTACCTGCTGAACCGTGTCTATGCCCACCTGGACAAGCCAGCGTGCACTGTGAGGGTCATGTTTTTTGACTTCTCCAGTGCGTTCAACACCATCTGCCCTGCTCTGCTGGGGGAGAAGCTGACAGCGATGCAGGTGGATGCTTCCCTGGTGTCATGGATTCTTGACTACCTGACTGGCAGACCACGGTATGTGTGCTTGCAACACTGTGTGTCCGACAGAGTGATCAGCAGCACTGGGGTTCCACAGGGGACTGTCTTGTCTCCCTTTCTCTTCACCATTTACACCTCGGACTTCAACTACTGCACAGAGTCTTGTCATCTTCAGAAGTTTTCGGATGACTCTACCACAGTTGGATGCATCAGCAAGGGAGATGAGGTTGAGTACAGGGCTACTGTAGGAAACTTTGTCACATGGTGTGAGCAGAATTATCTGCAGCTTAACGTGAAAAAGACTAAGGAGCTGGTGGTAGACCTGAGGAGAGCTAAGGTACCGGTGACCCCTGTTTCCATCCAGGGGGTCAGTATGGACATGGTGGAGGATTACAAATACCTGGGGATACGAATTGACAATAAACTGGACTGGTCAAAGAACACTGAGGCTGTCTACAAGAAGGGTCAGAGCCGTCTCTACTTCCTGAGGAGACTGAGGTCCTTTAACATCTGTCGGACGATGCTGAGGATGTTCTACGAGTCTGTGGTGGCCAGTGCTATCATGTTTGCTGTTGTGTGCTGGGACAGCAGGCTGAGGGTAGCAGACACCAACAGAATCAACAAACTCATCCGTAAGGCCAGTGATGTTGTGGGGATGGAACTGGACTCTCTCACGGTGGTGTCTGAAAAGAGGATGCTGTCTAAGTTGCATGCCATCTTGGTCAATGTCTCCCATCCACTACATAATGTACTGGGTGGGCACAGGAGTACATTCAGCCAGAGACTCATTCCACCAAGATGCAGCACAGAGCGTCATAGGATGTCATTCCTGCCTGTGATCATCAAACTTTACAACTCCTCCCTTGGAGGGTCAGACACCCTGTGCCGATAGGCTGGTCCTGGATTTATTTCATAACTTACTGGCATAATTTACATATTACTATTTAACTATTTATGGTACTATGACTATTTATTATTTATGGTGCAACTGTAATGAAAACCAATTTCTGCCGGGATCAATAAAGTATGTCTATGACTATGACTATAATAAATGTATTTTGGAACATGGGGAAGCATGGCAATCAATTTGGAGAAAATTAGGTTCCAAAAACAATAATGTGAAGATATAATGTGAATAATAGTTCCACTTCTTAATGGTGTTATTTGAAAGTTAAATATTAGCCAATGTACTATAATGAATTCCATACTCTGATTCAAAGATATAATAGTCCAAATCTTTGCAGGTGTAGAGTCTAACACATGGTGCCCAGTACATCTGCAGCAGACAAGTCTACAGTTTGCTCAAACATGCATTCAATTTCAAAGTGAATAAACCACACTAAGGGGCATGAAATACATTTACTTACTCCAGAAGAAAGAACACCAATGTTGCCTTCCATATATTTGATTGTAGCAATCTAAAGAACACCTTAAGAGCTTTTATTTTTAAATCATAAGGGAAGCAAGCATTAGGGATCAAATTTTACCTTGATAAACCCTTGCAATTCCATACCTCTCTCAGATAATTTCTCATTCGACAGGCACAGTTGTACCTCATGTATTGTGATTTCGTTTTGAATCGTGATTCCACATCTGCAGAACAGCAAATCCTATTATTATTGCTATGATTTGTGCCAACAGTTACAAAGTACAGTTAACCTGTTAATCTACTAAGCCCAAGACATTAGTGATAGACTAAAAGATTTTCGAGAAAATCTGATCTACCACTGCATAACATCTCAAAAAAGTTAGTGTACTCTGGTATTAAGAAAGATCTCAATACCCTATCTCAATACACTATTAACTTTTCTGAGATGTTTTGCTGTGGTATAATAAATTTTCCAGTGAACCTGATGTATTAAAAGTGAATGTGAGAAATAGAGTCTCAGTGTATTTAAAGGAAGCACAATAAATAGGGCTCCATTGAGTTTTGAGGGAACACAGGAACAGAATTCCAATGGATTTAAAGGGAGTGCAAGAAACAGCAGCCAGTGAGCCAGAAACCAAACCATCAGGATTCCTGATCTTTCTTAAAGGAACTATTGTCATTTTCCATATTTGTCATTGAAGCATAAAGCTAAACAACAAGGGTAATGACTGCTATGAAAGTACATGAAAGTATGAATTCTGTATTAAATCTGATACAGCTGTGTCTCCAGTACTGATGGGCCCATTACAGAAAAAAAATTAATGTCAGAGTCTGTGTGAGTTTCTTTTTTACATGCAATTTGTGACTGAGTTTTGTGATAAAGGTGGAACTTATGAAGATTAGATTATACATAGTTTACTGTTGATAGTATGTTTTCTTTACAATTAGCATTAAAAAGAACCTGAACACGGGGAGATGAGTTAGTGATCCCAGTTATAAAACATGGAAAGTTACTCTGTGTAGATGTGTGTGGACTAAAGGTAGGAACATAACCGAGTCAGGAAATGCTATAGGCTAATTACAAACACTGCTGATCTGGAGGATTGCTCTAACCACTGCAAAGGTCAAGGTCTTCAGAAAATTATGGAGTAAAGGGAAGGAAAGGATGTGGTGCAAATTATGTATGGTCTATGAGAGTAAGTTACTTAGTCCAGATGAACATGATTTTAAGATATAACACACAGTTCACCTTTAAACCAATCTGGATCTTCCTTACGGTTTTCAGCTGAAATATTTTCACCAGCTAACATGATAAACTCCTGTAGCAATTTCCGTCTCTTGGCTGATCTCTCGCCCAAAAGCTCTTGGTTTGCAACCTGAGTTAGTTTTTCACTATCTTTACTATTCAATGAATTGCAAACAATATCCAAAGAGACAAGAAACCCTGTAAATTAAATGGAGATACAAGTGTTAAACCTGTCTGAATTGAAGTAGCAATAAGTATTATAAATAACAGCCAAGCATTATTATTCATTAAATCTACAAATCTGCCCAATGCCAACTCAATCCACTCCCTGCAGGTTGCTCCAATTGATCCTCCTTCAGTGCTGCCCTCCCCCACTCAAACTTCCCCAGTGCTGTTCCAAAAGACCCCACCCTCCAATGACCAAAGTCACAGGGCTCTGGAAAAACTCACCCGCCCCAATTTCAACTACAGTTCTTGTTCTTTTCCCGATCCAACCTCCAGGTGCCTTGGAATGTTTAATTGAGGTCTTTTCACAAAAGGTAATGGGAGAGAAACAATTCTACATTACCATCCCAGCCATATCAACCTTGATCATGAATGGGTGCATTGGAAGAAAACGCCTTTTAAGTTGCTCTGTAATTTGTCAGCGTCATAGAGTCAGAGAAAATTACAGCTCAGAAACAGGCCCTTTGGCCCATCTAGTCTGTGTCAAACCACTTAAACTGCCTACTCCCATTGATCTGCCCCAGAATCATAATCCTCCATACACCTACCACCCATGTACCTATCCAAACATTCCTCCCTCAATAATTTCAACAGAAGCTGAAACAAACTGCAAAGCATCCTTCATATTGTTTACATTGTGTCTTGTTACATAAAACGACACATGGAGTATTGCTGTTCCAATACAATACATTCTACGTCTGAATCAACAAATAAGAACAGATGTTGGTCTGACCAACCAACTGGTCATAACAGAGATCTCTCAGAAGGTAGATGCAAAGAAGACTTTCAGGTAAAAGATACTTTGAAGTTAATTTGTAGGCAGTGCAATTCAATCATAAATCTAAACAAATGAAACTATATAGGTATAAAACATAGAACATAGAAAACCTACAGCACAATACAGGCCCTTCGGCCCACAAAGCTGTGCTGAACATGTCCTTACCTTAGAACTACCTAGCCTTACCCATAGCCCTCTATTCTTCTAAGCTCCATGCACCTATCCAGGAGCCTCCTAAAAGACCCTATCATTTCTGCCTCCACCACCATTGTCGGCAGCCCATTCCAAGCACTCATCGCTCTCTGTGTAAAAAAAATTACCCCTGATATCTCCTCTGTATCTACTTCCAAGCACCTTCAAACTTTGCCCTCTTGTGTTAGCCATTTCAGCCCTGGGGAAAAGCCTCTGACTATCCACACGACCAATGCCTCTCATTATCTTATACACCTCTATCAGGTCACCTCTGATCCTCTGTTGCTCCAAGGAGAAAAGGCCAAGTTCACTCAACCTATTCTCTTAAGGCATGCTCCCCAATCCAGGCAACATCCTTGTAAATCTCCTCTGCACCCTTTCTATGGTTTCCACGTCCTATTCCAAGTAGGGTCTGACCAGGGTCCTCTATAGCTGTAAACAGGAAACAGTGGCTAGCAAACAAAGCAAAGGTGCACAATTAACAAAACAAAGTTCCTTTACAGCATAAATGCAACAGGAAAAGTGACTGATAGCTGAAATTAAATCAAAAGAAGTGTTTTATATAGTAACTATTAGTAGAAGTTGGATACAGGACTGGAGGAGGATAAAATCTATCAGTAAAACAAGAGCAATGGGAATTACAGTATAACAAAAAAAAAATTGGAAAATTAACAGTTAGAGCATCTATGGATGTATCAAACATGAAGGAGCAGAAAAGGCAAGTAGAGCTTTATTTTTCAGGGATAGGAGAATTTGTATCAGAGAACAAGGAAATGATAGAGAAATTAAATAAGTACTTGCATATGTTTTCATGGAAGATATACCAGAAACAAGAGAACCAAGAGACTAGTGAGAAAAGAGGGGAATAATTAAAGTATGTCTAGAAAGGTTTGTGAGCTTAGTTCCTGGATCTTCACAATCTATATTAAACATCTGGCTGAGGTGACCAGAGGTCATATTTCCAACTTTGCTAGTGATACAAAACCCTGAAGGATTGTGAATAATGAAGAGGATGTAAAGAGATTTCCACAAGAAATAGACAAGCTACATGAGTGCATAGAAACATGGTTGATGGGTACAGTGTGGAAAATTTAGCGTCCACTGTTTCGACAAACAAAACATAAAAGCACTGGGTTTGTTTAATGGTGAGAACTGGAGTTGTGTTGAGACAGTGTAGCTAAAGCAAGATGGCAATCACCTCTGAGACACAAGTAACTGCAGGTGCTGGAGTCTAGAGCAGCACAAAAAGTGCTGAAGGAACTCAGCAAGCCAGGCAGAATCTACGGTGGGACGTGGGCAGTTGACATTTGGGTCAACACTGTTCATCTGGACTCCAAATAGGTCCAGATGAGAACTCACAATGTGAAATATAGACAGTCCATTTCCATCCATAGATGCTCCTTACCCGCTGAGTACCCCAAGCTCTTTGTGTGTTGTGCAGATCACTTTTTTTCGAGTAAGAAGGGAAGATGTATTTGCTCTGGACTATCAAGTTCAACTTCTTCCCTGTACACTAATGATTTCCATTGCCACCCCACCACATCTAAACCCAAATCCCTGGAATGGTTCTCTCTAAATATGAAACCACTCCCCTGCCATGTCATCCACCAATCTTCTACCAAAATAGCCCACCCTGTTCATTGCCAACCACCCTCACTTACCTTCTTTCCACTCCTGTCCTTCCTCCAGAATGACCAGCTCACAGTTATCCTTCAAGGTTAAGAAATACTCTGCATCAATTTCTGTCCCATCTTCAGATAGGCACACACGACATTTGTTTGGTGGCAGCTAATCAAAATAATAACCAGTAGTTATTATCAAATATAATAAACAATGTTGTCATTTCAATGAAATAATTTTTAGACATTCATTTGTGACTTGGTTCCATTGCCTGTGGTCTCCCATGTGCAGACTTTTTGAATTGAATGATCTTTATTGTCATTATACATAGGTAAAATGAAACTCTGGCTTCCTCTCAGGCAATTAAATAAAGTGGTAGATAAAAACAAGACAGTAATAGAAAAACAGTATTAAATAGATAAGTAGCAGAAAATAAGCTGCAGCAGCACCAGCATATCACAGTAATGCACAAAGTGCCGTTACTGCAAGTATTTGAGTCCTTGTGTGTGCCCGTGTGTGCTCACAGTCTCAGTCATTGTTCTGTGGGAGTGGTGTGATGGAGGCCACAGCTCTGGGATAGAAGCTGTTCCTCAGTCTATTTGTTCTGGCTTTTAGCATCCTGAACCTTTTGCTGGACGGCAGCGGGTCAGACAGGGAGTGGCCGGGGTGTGTGGTGTCTCTGGTTATGCTGATTGCTTTCCTCCTGAGTCTGCTGGAATAGATGGTGTCCAGTCCTGGGAGCTCCATCCCGACAATTCGCTGGGCTGCCTTCACCACGCGATGCAGGTCTTGTCGCTCAGTGACTATGCAGCTGGCATACCACACTGTGGCACTGTTGGTCAGGATGGTTTCAATTGTGCTTCTGTAGAAGTTAACATAGAAACATAGAAAATAGGTGCAGGAGTAGGCCATTTGGCCCTTCGAGCCTGCACCGCCATTTATTATGATCATGGCTGATCATCCAACTCAGAACCCCGCCCCAGCCTTCCCTCCATACCCCCTGATCCCTGTAGCCACAAGGGCCATATCTAACTACCTCTTAAATATAGCCAATGAACTGGCCTCAACTGCTTCCTGTGGCAGAGAATTCCACAGATTCACCACTCTCTGAGTGAAGAAGTTTTTCCTAATCTCGGTCCTAAAAGGCTTCCCCTTTATCCTCAAACTGTGACCCCTTGTTCTGGACTTCCCCAACATCGGGAACAATCTTCCTGCATCTAGCCTTTCCAATCCCTTTAGGATTTTATACGTTTCAATCAGATCCTCCCTCAATCTTCTAAATTCCAATGAGTACAAGCCCAGTTCATTCAGTCTTTCTTCATATGAAAGTCCTGCCATCCCGGGAATCAATCTGGTGAACCTTCTTTGTACTCCCTCTATGGCAAGGATGTCTTTCCTCAGATTAGGGGACCAAAACTGCACACAATACTCCAGGTGTGGTCTCACCAAGGCCTTGTACAACTGCAGTAGTACCTCCCTGCTCCTGTACTCAAATCCTCTTGCTATAAATGCCAGCATACCATTCGCCTTTTTCACCGCCTGCTGTACCTGCATGCCCACTTTCAATGACTGGTGTATAATGACACCCAGGTCTCATTGCACCTCCCCTTTTCCTAATCGGCCACCATTCAGATAATAATCTGTTTTCCTATTTTTGCCACCAAGGTGGATAACTTCACATTTATCCACATTAAATTGCATCTGCCATGAATTTGCCCACTCACCCAACCTATCCAAGTCACCCTGCATCCTCTTAGCATCCTCCTCACAGCTAACACTGCCACCCAGCTTCGTGTCATCCGCAAACTTGGAGATGCTGCATTTAATTCCCTCATCCAAGTCATTAATATATATTATAAACAACTGGGGTCCCAGCACTGAGCCTTGCAGTACCCCACTAGTCACCGCCTGCCATTCTGAAAAGGTCCCGTTTATCCCCACTCTTTGCTTCCTGTCTGCCAACTAATTCTCTATCCACATCAATACCTTACCCCCAATACCGTGTGCTTTAAGTTTGCACACTAATCTCCTGTGTGGGACCTTGTCAAAAACCTTTTGAAAATCCAAATATACCACATCCACTGGTTCTCCCCTATCCACTCTACTAGTTACATCCTCAAAAAATTCAATGAGATTCGTCAGACATGATTTTCCCTTCACAAATCCATGCTGACTTTGAAGTTAAGCAACAGCTTTTGTGGGAGTTTAGCCTGTTTCAGCTTTCTGAGGAAGAAGAGTCTTCGTTGAATGTCTGAATGTGGAGACTCTTATCTTTTTGGTCCTGCATGCCCTGGTTTGCAGTCATCAGGCTATCTCAACTAAGGCTCTAGCACACAGAGAGAGCCAAGAGTAGTTAAAGGGTTCCATTAAAAAACTGAGAAATGTTTGTCCCCAAAACTTTCCTGCATCTAAGTGTATCTGCCTCAGCACTGACTTAAAAGTAGGGAGGTTCATTAAAATTCATTTAAAGATAAAGAAGAAAATATATAAAACACTTAATATTTTTAAAAAATATTGAACAAAACCAGAATAAAAATTGGAACTAAATTTCTCCCTTTATATTCCACAATTCTTCCCATTGACATCAGCATGATCATGGATTCTGGGCTCAGTTTAAATAAATATGATGGTAATTCTGGACTGATGTGTTCTACATTAGTGCAGGTCACAGAGTTGATTCAGTTAGTACCATTATTTTGCTATTTGGCGTGCAAATCCAGGATCGCATGGATATATCATTAAGTAGCTTGGGGTGGGGGGGGGGGAGGATTTACAAATGATGATAAAATAGCATGGTTATTTTCTGAGGAAATACACCAGAGCAAAGTTTAATATTTTGTATTTGAATTACTGAGAATTGGTGAAAAGTGTCAGTCGAATTCACTATTCAATGGGTAGGACTTCAGGGCCAAACTGGCAATACTAAAGATAAGCACATAGATACACAAAAGAAACATGTTTCAGAACTACTTCAATGACACTCAACATCCGATGTATCTATTGAAGTGTGATGTCACAATATATTGATTAGAAGAGGGCACAGCTTATCTGACATGCTACACTGTTAACAATTTGAAAACATTTCTGTTCAAATCAACATATAATGTATTCATTAAAGATGAAAGTGCTACAGCTCACTCAGAATCAAAATCAGATTTAATATCACTGGCATATGTCATGAAATTTGTTTTTTTGGCAGTAATACATTGTAATACGTAACAATAAAAATGATAAATTACAATTAGAATATATTTTTAAAAAGGTTAAATTAAATAAGTAATGCAAATAGGCAGGAGGAGAAGATGGCAGCGCGCCGTGTGTGCACAGCACTCCGGTGAGAATGATATCATATCTGTTAAATAGGGGCCGTGGACAATTCTGATTTGATGGAGAATGGACGTGAAAGCACAGAGGATCCACCTGCAGAAATTTCTGAAACGCCCATTCGCTGCTGTCGTTACTGTGTGGTCCTGAATCTTTCGGAGGGTAGGCCTCAAAATCCCCGGCCTTGCCTGCTTTTGGCGACCGAGAAGGAGGTCGAATCGCTTGGATAGAGATGGCGCTCAGTACTCGGTGTCGGACGGCTGATCAGAGCTCGAAGTTTTCGGATGACTCAGGGTCGGATTGTGGTCGGCATGGCAGGGAGAGTTTTTCTTGCTTCTCCCGTCCGCGTGAGATGTGGGACATTTGAGAAACTTTGAACTTTACTGTGCTCATGGACTTCTTCATTAAGTTGTGGTATCGTTACACTGTTTGTAACTATATGTTATAATTATGTGGTTTTGTCAGTTTTTCCAGTTTTGGATTGTCCTATGTTTTGTGATATCACACCGGAGGAAATAATGTATCATTTCTTAATGCATGCATTACTAAATGACAATAAAAGAGGGCTACGTGTCTTCATAATCATAAATTTCTGCTCATGGGTTCAGAAATCTGGTGGCGGAGAGGAAGAAACCATTCCTGAAATATTGAGTGTGTATCTTCAGGCTCCTGTATGTCTTCCTTGATGGTAGCAATGACAGGAGGGTATGTTCTGAGTGATGGGGGTCCTTAATGATGGATGTCCACATATTCAGGCATTGTCTTTCTCAGGTATCCTGGATGGTGGGAAGGCTGGTGCCCATGATGGAGCTGGTTGAGTTTAGCACGTTCTGCAGCTTTTACTGATCCCGTGGAGTGCCCCCCCCCCGCTCACCCCCCCCCCCATACCAGAGGGTGATGCAACCAGTTAGAGTGCCCTCTCTGGTACATCTGTAAGAATTTGATACAGAATTAGAAAATTATATGCCGTTGATGACATACCAATGCTCCTCAAACACCGAATGAAATATAACGACTGTTGTGCCTTCTTTTTAATTGCATCAGTATGTTGGGCCCAGGTCCAATAGATCCTCAGAGATGTGGACACCCAAGAAATTGAAACTGTGTACCCTTTCCACCTCTCATCCCTCAATGAGGACTGGTCTGTGTTCCTTTGAATTACCCTCCCTGAAGTCTGCAGATCAATTCCTTGGTCTAACTGATGTTGATTGCAAGGTTGTTGCTGCAATGCCACTCAAGCAGCCGATCTATCTTGGTCCTCTACACCTCCCTGTCACCACCTGAAATTCTGCCAACAATCATTGTGTCATTGGCAAATTAATAGATGCTGTTTGAGCTGTACATAGCTACGCAATAATGGGTGTAGGAAGGGTAGAGCAGTGGCCGAAGCACACAGCTTTGAGGGATGCCAGTGTTGATTGTCAGCGACAAGGAGATATTGTTTCCAATCCACACTGACTGTGGTCTCCCGGTGAGGAAATCATGGATCCAGTTACAGAGGCCCAGGATCTGGAGCTTGTTGAGCAGACTGAGGGTATGATTGTGTTGAATATTGAGCTGTAGTCAATAAACAGCAGCATGATGAAAGTATTGTCCAGCTGATCCAAGGCCGAGTTGGGAGCCAGTGAGTTTGCATCCACTGCAGACCAATTGTGGTGATAGGCAAATTGCAGCTGGTCCAGATCCTTGCTGTCTCCATTTTTCATTGTTGTCAGCAGCTTTGTAAATGATTTATAGTGGTTTCTGTAAACATTGATTTTCTCCTTTATGCTGAATGGAGCTAGTCTGTGAGGCAGGTGGAAACCTGTACATGCAATGTCCCCTCCAGGACCAAGATCACTCCAACGACAGTCTTGGAGTTACAGCATAAGGGTGCCACATGTTTGGAGGACCAGCTCCAAGTCGTTGTCAACTAATTTATAGAAGCATTCAACAGAACAGGTCTTATTGCTGTGAGCCATCATAATCCAAAGGTCATCCAGACCTGCTGCACAACAAAACCAGCTACTGCCAACCTCTGCTCACTTCCACAACTAACTCACTCAACCTCCCCAAGGAATGTGAGGGTTTTCCATGGGGGCTCCAGTTTCCTTCCACAGTCCAAAGTTGTACCGGGTGGGTTAATTGCTCATTAGGTTGAATTATCCTGTGATCAGGTTAGAGATAATTGGGTTTGTTGAGGGCTGCTGGGGCAGCATGCCTTGAAGAGCCAGAAGGGCCTACTCCATGCTGTGCCACTGAATTAAAAATAAATAAATAAGGCTACACGATGAGAGCTGCGAAACACAGATTGTTTCCCAAATCTCAGCACCATGACCAAGTGACAGCAATTCATTTGAGGTTCTGAATAGCCAACAAGATCTGGTCACAACATAATTGAGTCTTTGGTGCCAACCCCAAGCACATTCGCCTGGCTCACATGGACATGCCACAGTTCTGGGCTCTGTCCTGGTAAGGGATTATCAAGAAGAACAGAGTAAACAGCTGAAGGGCTTTCAATCATACTGAGAGCCTGAGTCCCCTTGTCGAGAGAATGTAGGAGCCTAGTGTAAACATAGGAAGGAATATGAAGCCTTTGAGGTGAGAACCTCCTTCTCCACCTGTGACAATCTGTGGGTCTGACACTGGTCTTATCACCTTTTTCAAGTCCCGGTAATCTGGAGTGAATGCATGTCATCCTAGATCCTAAAGAAGAAGAAATGGAGGAAGAAAAATCTGCCTTCACATAGTGGTTTTCATGATAATCAATGATCCAAATGGGCTTTATATTCAGTAAAGTAGTTTAGAAGTGCAGGCACTGTGGATATGTGGGAATTACAACAGCCGTTCTACAGATAGCAAACTCTGACAAACAGCAATGTGATAATTTCCTCTCAATAATAATAGCCAAACGACAGATTTCTCCCCATTTGTTCAAGAATCATGTCACAAGATGTCAAACTTGAGAAATCACATGGGGTCTTGATTTGTAGCTGAATCAAAAAGCTCACACCTCAGTGACCAAAGCTTCAACTATACTTTATACCTTATTGTCGCCAAACAATTGGTACTAGAACATACAATCATCACAGCGATATTTGATTCTGCGCTTTCCGCTCCCTGGATTACAAATAGTAAACATTAAAAATAGTAAAAGTTAGTCAATATTAAAAATTTAAATTATAAATCATAAATAGAAAATAGAAAAGTGGAAAGTAAGGTAGTGCAAAAAAACCGAGAGGCAGGTCTGGATAATTGGGGGTTACGGCCCAGATCCGGGTCAGGATCCGTTCAGCAGTCTTATCACAGTTGGAAAGAAGCTGTTCCCAAATCTGGCCGTATTAATCTTCAAGCTCCTGAGACTTCTCCTGGAGGGAAGAGGAACGAAAAGTGTGTTGGCTGGGTGGGTCGTGTCCTTGGTTATCCTGGCAGCACTGCTCTGACAGTGTGTAGTGTAAAGTGAGTCCAAGGACGGAAGATTGGTTTGTGTGATGTGCTGCGCTTCTTTTGGTCTTGGACAGGACAACTTCCGTACCAGGTTGTGATGCACCCTATAAGAATGCTTTCTATGGTGCATCTATAAAAATTAGGGAGGGTTTTAGGGGACAGGCTAAATTTCTTTAGTTTTCTCAGGAAGTAAAGGCGCTGGTGGGCCTTCTTGGCAGTGAACTCTGCTTGGTTGGACCAAGTCAGGTCATTTGTGATATTGACCCCAAGGAACTTAAAGCTTTTGACCTGTTCCACTTGCACACCACCGATGTAAATTGGGTCGTGCAGTCCACTACTCCTTCTGAGGTCAACAACCAATTCCTTCGTCTTGCTGACATTGAGGAATAGGTTATTGTCTTCGCACCATGCCACCAGGTTCTTAATTTCCTCTCTGTACTCAAACTCATCATTACCCGAGATACGGCCTACAATTGTTGTGTCATCAGCAAACTTATATATTGAGTTTGATGGACACTTGGCTACACAATCATGGGTGTACAGTGAGTACAGCAGGGGGCTGAGTACACAGCTTTGTGGGGCACTGGTGCTCAGAGTGATTGTAGAGGAGAGCTTGTCCCCTATTTTTACAGCCTGGGTCCTGTCTGTGAGGAAGTTGAAGATCCAGCTGCAGATCTGAGTGCTAAGGTCCAGGTTCCGGAGCTTAGGAATCAGTTTATTTGGAATGATGGTATTAAAGGCAGAGCTGTAGTCAATGAAAAGGAGCTTTACGTATGCATCTTTATTTTCCAGGTGTTCTAAGGAGGAATGTAGGGCCAGAGAGATGGCATCTGCTGTTGACCTGTTGCCCTGGTAGGCGAATTGCAAAGCATTGAGGTTGACTGGTAGGCTGTGGTTGATGTGTGCCATAACCAATCTCTCGAAGCACTTCATAACAATTGATGTCAGAGCCACATGTCGATAGTCATTCAGGCATGCCACCTTGCTCTCCTTCGGCACTGGGATTATTGTTGCCTTTTTAAAACATGAGGGGATCTTAGACTGAACTTTATGTTCAAATTTCTGGAAAGGGCTTTGAAACCCAAGTCAGACTCAACTGAGGATTTGATCAGTATAGCTTATTATTTTTTATAAAAATGCTTTGAAATGGTGGCCAGTTCCTCAATTTGCACATTGCACAATCTGTAAGCTTCCAGGCTGAGAAGAATCACAAACCTCTTAATGGTGCCCGACCATTTAAGATGATTATGCCTGATCTATGCTGACACCAACTCTTCTACTGTGTCAATTCCCCGCAGCCCTGACTGCTTTGATCATTCAGATGTTTCAAATACTTAAATTCTCTCTATTTTGGTTCCATTATGTCACTATCTCTGAGTGCGAGTGAGGGGAAAAAAGTCAAAAGAACATTATGAGAGAAGATGTGACAGGATTCCAGAGAAATAATGAAACAGGCATTGGGACTGATTGCAACTGGCCTGGACCTGATCTTCTTTTGTGTTATAATGCGCAAGTTCCTACTCATTCTGGTGAAGATGTGAAAGGTAGTATGGTAACCACATTATCCTCGGCTTCATATCGGTGTTTGCTGTTTTGATGAGCTGCATTGGCAACGCATGAGCGGTGAGCACTAACTGGTGGCGTGTTCGTATTCAAGACTGGAGCAACAAGAGATTGCAGGTGCTGGAATCTGAGCTAAACTGTCAGAAACATTTAGCGAGGCAAACATCAACTGTGGAAGCGGGTGGGTGGGGGGGTCTCATTAACATCTATAGGTTCGGATAGATTGTAACATCGGTGGAAACGATAGTCTAATCATGTTGTCCAATTTGCGGAATCCAAAGCATGTTTCAAACTGAGTGGCAAGAGACCCTTTTATTCTCGCCTGACCTGGGACCCGACTCCTGATTCAAAAGAAAAGGGTGTCATTCTTTTAGACTTCGTTCCGGTTCAACTTCAAACGGTTCTAAAACCAATATATAAACCAATAAACCGTGCTACCAAGTACAGAAGACATTGTTCTTTGGTGACAATAAAAGTTTGTAAAGTAAGTCAACTCAAGAACGTGAAATTCAACATTAGGGAAATGAAAGACATTTCCGGGTTGCTTGTTCACAGCAGATCCCGCTTCAATTATTCAAGTTCTTTTGTATTCAATCTATTAAAATTTTACCTGCAATTTCTTACATCCTTTTTGTAACAGCTCGTCCAAGCTGTGGGCCACGATTCCATATTTTGTGTCATTGTGCAAACTCTTCACTTTAAATGGTCTGGCGCTCATGATTGTTACCGCCGGAGTCTGTGCGCAGGCGCGTTCCGTGCGGAGGCTCGGCTCGCGGCCGGTGGAAGCGAGGAGGAGCCACGATCAGCGATACAAAGGACAGAAAATACTCTGCACTCGGCTTGACTTAACATTACAGGTCAAAGACCTTACGTTGTAGAAGATCACTGCGTGTGGCCAAGTTCCTCTTCCTTCCTTCGATTTATTTGGGACTTGGCCGTTACAAAATCACACCTATGTTGAATACACAAACAAGAGAAAATCTGCAGCTGCCGGAATTCCGAGCGACACATACAAAATGCTGGAGTAACGCAGCAGGGCAGGCAGCATCTATGGAAAAACGTACAGTCGACTGCCAGAGGGTTTCGGCCCGAAATGCCGACTGTACCTTTTCCCATAAATGCTGCCTGGCCTGCTGAGTTCTTCCAGCATTGTGTGTGTTATGTTGAACACAGATGGTTGGCAGGGTGGTTGCTAAATATACCAGCTAGTTGAGTGTTGCCACAGCTGACTCCTGAGGGTCAGGAGAACGAACACATACCAGTCCTTATAGAGGGATCGGAAGTAGAGAGAGAGTGAGCAATTTGAAGTTCCTGGGTGTCAATATCTCTGGGGACCTAACCTGGTCCCAACATATCGATGCAGCTATAAAGAAGGCAAGACAGCGGCCATGTTTCATCAGGAGTTTGGTGAGATTTGGTATGTCACCTAAAACACTCGAAAATTTCGACAGAAATACCGTAGAGAGCATTCTGACAGGCTGCATCTCCGTCTGGTATGGGGAGGGGGCGACCGCATAGGATCGGAGTAAACTGCAGAGAGTTGTTAATTTAGTCAGCACCATCCTGGGTACCAGCCTCCGTCGTATCCAAGACATCTTCAAGGAGCGGTGCCTAGAAAAGGCGGCGTCCATCATTAAGGACCCCCACCACCCAGGACATACCTTCTCATTGTTACCATCAGGAAGGAGGTACAGGAGCTTGAAGGCACACACTCAGCGATTCAGTAACAGCTTCTTCCCCTCTGTCATCCAATTTCTGAAGGGACATTGAACCCAAGAACACTACCACTATTTTTTATTTCAGCTTTTGCATTACTTAATTAATTTAATTATTTAATATACATATATAATGACAGTAACTTTCAACTTTTACATACTACAGTATTATTAATTAAATTTATATTAATTAAAAATCCAGTTCCTTGAAGGCCGTGTTAGAGATCTGGAGCAGCAGCTGGATGACATTTGGCTTGTACGGGAGAGTGAGGCGATTATTGATCAGAGTTACAGGGAAGGTAGTCACCCTTAAGTTGCAGGAGGCGACTGGCTGTGTGACTGTCGGGAGAAATGGAAATGTGAATAGCCAGTTAGCGGAGAGCACCTCCGTGGTCATCCCCCTCAATAATAAGTATACCGCTTTGGATACTGTTGTGGGGTGTGACCTCCCAGGGGAATGCCACGGAGACCGGGTTACCGGCGCTGAGGCTGGGTCCGGAGTGTGGAAGGGAAAGAGGGAGCAGAAGGGAGCGGTAGTGATCAGGGACTCAATAGTCAGCGGAACAGACAGGAGATTCTGTGGACGTGAACGGGACACCCGGATGGTATGTTGCCTCTCAGATACCAGGATCACGTCCACAACATTTTGAAGGGGGAGGGAGGGCAGCCAGATGTCTTGGTACATATTGGTACCAATGACATAGGAAGGAAAAGCAAAGAGGTCCTGAAGAGAGAATTTAGAGAGCTCGGCAGAAAGCTGAGAAGCAGGACCTCCAGAGAAGCAATTTCTGAATTGCTGCCTGTGCCACGTGCCCGTGAGGGCAGAAACGGGATGATTTGGCAGATAGATGTGTGGCTGAGAAACTGGTACAGGGGGCAAGGCTTCAGGTTCTTGAATCATTGGGATCTCTTCTGAGGAGACATGACCTGTACAAAAGTGACCGGTGCACCTAAATCCAAGGGTGGGGGGCGAGGCAATATTCTCGCAGACAGGTTTGTTGGAGCCGTTGGGGAGGGTTTAGCCTAATTTGGCAGGGAGGTGGGATCCGAACTGAAGGGACAGGACAGGAGGGATGGTAAAAAAAAGCAAAGCTAGCGTGCAGTCAGACTATCAAAAAGGGCAGGCAGATGATAGGACAAAATTGCAGCCAGTGTATTAAGGATTCAGGATCAAAAAGGGTAGCAAATACAGTACTCAAAGTGTTATATCTCAATGCACAGAGTATAAGAAATAAGGTGGATGATCTTGTTACACAATTACAGATTATCAGGTATGATGTTGTGACCATCACTAAGTCATGGCTGAAGGATGGCTGTAGTTAGGAAATGAATGTCCAAGGTATCAGAGGTATAGGAAGGTCACATGGCAGGCAGTGTGGCTCTGCTGATAAAGAATGGCATCAAATCAGTAGGAAAATGTAGCATAGGATCGGAAGATGTTGAATCCTTGTGGGTTGAATTAAGAAACTACAAGGGTATTAGGACCCTGATGGCAGGTATATACAGGCCTCCAAGTAGTAGCTGGGATTTGGGCCACAGATTATAATGGGAAATAGAAAAAGGTGTGTCAAGAGGGAAATGTTATGATAGTCCTGGGTGATTTTAACATGCATGTCAATTGGGAAAATCAGGTTGGTAATAGATCTTAAGAGAGTGAGTTTGTTAAATGCCTAAGAGAAGGACTTTTAGAGCAGTTTGTCATTAAGCCTACTAGGGGATCAGCTATACTGGATTGGGTGCTATTTAGTGAACCAGAGGTGATTAGGGAGCTTAAGGTAAAGGAATCCTTAGGAAGCAGTGATCACAATATGAGTGAGTTCAACTTAAAGTTTGCTAGGGAGAAAGTAAAGTCTGACATAGCAGTATTTCAGTGGAGTAAATGTATGAGAGAGAAGTTGGCTAAAGTAAATTAGAAGGGGATGCTGGCAGGAATGACAGCAGAGCAGCAATGGCATGAGTTTCTGGGAGAAAAACAGGAAGGTGCGGGATAGATGTATTCCAAAAACAAAGAAATACTCAAATTATTGAAGTACAACCGTGGCTGACAAGGGAAGTGAAAGCTAATATATAAGCAAAAGAGTGGGCATTCAACAAAGCAAAAATTAGCTGGAAGATAGAAGATTTGGAAACTTTAAAAAACCTACAGAGAGCAACTAAAAGAATCACTAGGAGGGAAAAAATGAAATATGAAAGCAAGCTAGCAAACAATATCAAAGTGGATAGTACAAGCTTTTTCAAGCATGTAAAAAATAAAAGAGAGAAGAGAGTGGATAGAGGACCTCCAGAAAATGAGGCTGGAGAAATAAAAATGGAGGACAAGGAGATGTCACATGAACTAAAGGAGTATTTTGCATCAATCCTCACTGTGTAAGACACTAGCAGTGTGCCAGATGTTGAAGGGTTTGAGGGAAGAGAAGTCAGTGCAGTACAAGGGAGAAGGTGCTCAAAAAGTTGAAAGACCTAAGGGTACATAACTCACCTGGACCTGATGAACTGCACCCTAGGGTTCTGAAAGAGATAATGGTAGAGATTGTGGAGGCATTAGTAATGATCTTTCAAAAATTATTGGACTCTGGCATGGAAAACTCTGAATGTCACTCCATACTTTAAGAAAGGAGGAGGGCAGCAGAAAGGAAATTATAGACCAGTTAGCCTGACCTCAGTAGTTGGGAAGATGTTGGAGTCAATTGGTAAGGATGAGGTGATGTAGTACTTGGTGACACAGGACAAAATAGCACGAAGTCAGCATGGAAAATCTTGCCTGATGAACCTGTTGGAATTCTTTGAGGAGATTACAAGTAGGATAGATAAAGGGGATGCAGTGGATGTTGTATATTTGGACTTTCAAAAGGCCTTTGACAAGGTGCCACATATGAGTCTACTTACCTAGTTGAGAGCTTATGGTATTACAGGAAAGTTACTGGCATAGTTAAAGCATTGGCTGATAGGAAGGAAGCAGTGAGTGGGAATAAAAGGATCCTTTTCTGGTTGGCTGCTGATGACAAGTGGTGATCCGTAGGGGTCAGTGTTGGGATGAATTATATTATGCTGTATATCAATGATTTAAATGATGGAGTGGATAGCTTTGTTACCATGTTTGCAGATGATATGAAGATTGGTGGAGGGGCAGGTAAGGACTTAGAAAGATTAGGAGCAGGGCAAGAGAGTGGCAAATGAAATACAATGTTGGAAATGTATAGTCATGTACTTTGGTAGTAGAAGTAAATATGCAGACTATTTTATAAATGGGGAAAAAATCTAAACATCTGAGATGCAAAGGGGCTTGGGAATCCTTGTGCAAACACCCTAAAGGTTAACTTGCAGGTAGAGTCTGTGGTGAGGAAGGCAAATATGATGGCAGTATATAGTATTAATGGTAAGACTCTTGGCAGTGTGGAGGATCAGAGGGATCTTGGGGTCTGAGTCCATAAGACGCTCAAAGCAGCTGTGCCGGTTGACTCTGTGGTTAAGAAAGCATATGGTGTATTGGCCTTCATTGATCGTGAAATTGAATTTAGGAGCCGAGAGGTAATGTTGCAGCTATATAGGACCCTGGTCAAACCCCACTTGGAGTACTGTGCTCAGTTCTGGTCGCCTCACTACAGGAAGGATGTGGAAGCCATACAAAGGGTGCAGACGAGACTTACAAGGATGCTGCCTGGATTGGGGAGCATGCCTTATGAAAACAGGTTGAGTGAACTCGGCCTTTTCTCCTTGCAGCGACAGAGGATGAGCGGTGTATAAGAGGATGAGAGGCATTGATCATGTGGATAGTCAGAGGCTTTTTCCCAGGGCTGACATGGTTGCCACAAGAGGACACAGGTTTAAGGTGCTGGGGAGTAGGTACAGAGGAGATGTCAGGGGTAAGTTTTTTACGCAGAGAGTGGTGAGTGCGTGGAATGGGCTGCCGGCAACGGTGGTGGAGGTGGATACTATAGGGTCTTTTAAGGGACTTTTGGATAGGTACATGGAGATTAGAAAAATAGAGGGCTATGGGTAAGCCTAGTAATTTCTATGATAGGGACATGTTTGGCACAGCTGTGGACCGAAGGGCCTGTAGTGTGCTGTAGATTTTCTATGTTTCTAAATGCAATGTTAGCATTCATTTCAAGAGGTTTAGAATACAAGAGCAGGGATGTGATGCTGAGGCTTTGTAAGGCACTGGTGAGGCCTCACCTTGAGTACTGTGAACAGTTTTGGGCTCCTCATCCAAGAAAAGGTGTGCTGACATTGGACAGCGTTCAGAGAAGGTTTACAAGGATGATTCCAAGAATGAAGGGGTTATCATACAAGGAATATTTGATGGCCCTGGGCCTGTACTCACTTGAATTTAGAAGGATTGGGGAGGGGGTATCTCATTGAAACCTTTCGATTGTCGAAAGGCCTAGACAGAGTAGATGTGGAAGGGATATTTCTCATGGTGGGGGAGTCTAGGACAAGAGGGCACAGCTTCAAGATAGTGCGGCATCCATTTAAAACAGAGATACGGAGACGTTTCTTTAGTCAGAGGGTGGTGAATTTGTGGAATTTTTGTTATCACAGGCAGCTGTGGAGGCCAGGTCATCTGGTGCGTTCCAGGCAGAGCTTGATAGGTTCTTAATTGGCATGGCATCAAAGGTTATGGGGAGAAGGCCAGGGAGTGGGGCTGACGAGGGGAAAAAAGGATCAACCAGCAGACTCGATGGGGGCAAATGGCCTAATTCTGCTCCTATGACTTATGGTCTTGTGGCCCATGTTATTATCATGTGTTGCATTGCACAGCTGCCACAAAGTTAACAGATTTCATGACATTTGCCAGTGATATTAAAGCTCATTCTGATTCTGATTCCGATTTTGAAGGAATGGACTGAAGGGCCTATTTCAGAAATGTTTGACTCTGTAACCAATAGTGCAGTGAGAAATATCCTGGAGATGTTTGTAGGCATGGACTGGAGAGTTAGTCAGACAGACAGACAGACAGACAGACATACTTTATTGATCCCGAGGGAAATTGGGTTTTGTTACAGTTGCACCAACCAAGAATAGAGTATAAATAGAGCAATATAAAACCATAAGTAATTAAATAATAGTATGTAAATTATGCCAGATGGAAATAAGACCAGGACCAGCCTATTGGCTCAAGGTGTCTGACCCTCCAAGGGAGGAGTTGTAAAGTTTGATAGCCACAGGCAGGAATGACTTCCTATGACGCTCAGTGTTGCATTTTCAGTCATTTTCTGAAGAATGCAAATGGAAAATTCTTCAGCAGCTGGAATTCGAAATGTAAAGTAGAAAACGTTGGCCAATCACAGACAGGAGAAAACCTGCAGATGCTGGAAATGCAAGCAACACACACAAGATGCTGGAGGAACTCAGCAGGCCAAGCAGCATCTATAGAACAGAGTAAAAAGTCGATGTTTCGGGCTGAAACCTTTCATCATCACAAGAGAAAAAAGCTTAGAAAGCGTTGGTAACACTTTGCACCTCAGGCAGTATACCTATGTGGAGAGTGAAAGTGGAATAAAAGTCTCTGTTTGATGACCTTTCATTGGGACTTTAAAATGCAGAGAAAGAGCAGGAAGAGACCACAAGGAATGGCTTGTGAATATTTGGAAGCCAAGATTCGGTTCACAATCTGGCCTTCTCTTCAGTGGAGAAACTGAATATACATTGGGTGACTGCTGAAGGGCATTCTATTCTCCACTCCACATTCTTCCTGAATTCCTCCTTAATTCTCCATCCCAATCCCACACTAATCTATCTGTATCTACTCTCCTTAATGATCACAACAAAACTGACATCTCATTTTCTTCTGGGTTTGTTGCTACTCAGATAATGCTTTTTCTGTTTGAATTTGAACTAGCAATCCATTTGTGATATTAACTCAGTTTTTCTCTCTCCACTGACACTGCCTGGTCCACTGGTGTACAGAGGTCATCACATCATACATCACAGAAATAGGCCCTTCTGGCCACCCCGTCAAAACTAATCCCTTTTCTCAACATCTGATCAAGGCAAGCCTTGATGACCCAATTCCTTGTCCAGATACTTCTTAAACATTGAAGGAGCCTCTAATTCTAACAGCTCTCTCAGACAATAACAAATCTTTCTTATCTCTCCTCTAAACCTCTCAATTCTTACCTTAAATCTTTGTCCTCTGGTTGTAGACAACTCTGCTCTGAGGAAAAGTTGGCTATTGTCATGTTAAGATATGCAATGCACAATTTCATACTCCTCTTCTGATTTTACGTTACAGCAACAACTCCGATCTGCATTTCTCTGCTTTGATATGTCCTTTGATTATGTTTTATTTCCCTCTTTATTATCCTTCATTTGAGGAATCATATTGACTACCCTGGCCTTACTCAATCAGAGATATTTCCTTTGTCCTATCCATTCTTCCCTCCCACATTGTCTCTGCAATTTAAAACTTGTTTTCCCACTTTCTGAGTTTTGATAAAGGGTCTGTTAATTCTGACCTAATGAGTGCTTTTTAACATTTTCTATTTTTATTCAACATCTGCCCTTTTTTGATACTTCGTGTTTATTCAGAAGTTTGTTATATACCAATAAAAATGAGTTGCATTCTATGAGCTTCAATTGAGCATCATTGCAACAGTGAAGGAGGCCAAGGGTAGATGTTCGTGAGGAGTGGGATGAGAATCAATGTGACAGACAACTTGAAGCTTGGAGTTGCATTTTGGGAGGTCAAACCAGAGTCAGACTTTCACAGAGAACAGTGGGGCCTTGGAGAATGTTGCAGAGCAGAGGCATCCAGGATTGCAAGTATGTACTTCTCTGAAAATGGCATGCCAGATAGATAGAGTGGTGATGAAGGCAAACACTTTAATGACAATTTAGCACAAATAAAAATTATGGCATCATGCTTTCAGAAAAGCATAATTTATCCTCTGACGAAAAACCAAGTTATCAGAAGATTGATGCTGATGAGAGAGATAAGAGAGACAAAGGGAGAAGCGTTCAAAATGTTAATGAGAGAGGAGAGAGATTAACAAAAAGAGACACAGTTCCGAGTATTGACAGACCGGTTGCTTTGAACCTGAACTGTTTGAAGTTTGATGGACAGGCGATACCCCAGCAGGGGGATAAAAGGAACAGGTTCGCTAAGGCAAGACAGACACCACGAAATCACGAGATAACCAGACCCTGGGAAAGTGGTGTGCCCCCACAAGTTGGTGAAAGTTTGGAGGTCTGATCGCAGGACCGACCATATACGCACAGGGTGAAAAGGTACGATCGGCGGGAACCTGGTGTGTGTGTCCGCCCTTGCCTGGGTGCCGGGTTCACCAGGGAAGAACGGTCATATCCGGAATGGAGCGGTCACAGTCGGTGACCACAGAAGACATTAAAAAGGTTCGCCCGAAAGCTAACTGCGGATAACATCAAGGTCTGTCTGAATCCGATTTGCATATCATCCTTCTCTCTCTCTCTCCAACGGCACAACAGCGATTACTGTGAACTGTACTAAGCTGAACTGAATTCTGCGTCACTTGAGACTTATCATTTTACCCTTAGACTGCGATAGAGCTTGTTTGATTCCTATTACCCTAGCTCTGTGTACACGTGCGTTTTATCATTGCTAACCTGTTGCATTTATATCCTTACGATTAGAGTACTGTGTTACTTATTTCTTTAATAAAACTTTCTTAGTTCCAGTAATCCAGACTCCAACTAAGTGGTCCATTTCTGCTGGTTTGGCAACCCAGTTACGGGGTACGTAACAATCCCTAATCTTCTTGGAAAAAAAATAGCTTTCATCACTTACGTATGATCTGGATTCCAGATACTGAAGATAATTTTGTCTTCCCTGCTACTATATGCATTGGTGGAATGGCGAATCTTACAGGAATTACTGTCAAATGACCCCTGGAAATGAGCAGCAAATCACTTATTTCAGTGTGACATTACGTTTAGCCTTGAAAGGAGATTGGATGATGACATTGCTTAAATAGCAAGATTTATTCCTTGGAGATATTTCAGTTGAGATTGTGCTCTATCAGCCAGATCCAAACAAAATGGATGAAACTCCACAGTATTCCCCTAATTCCTTATAAACAATGGTACATAAATAGTTTCCAGAGAGGTAACAAGAAATCCAAATATAGTAAAAATATCTGCAAACACGAGGAACTCTGCAGATGCTGGAAATTCGAGCAAAACATATCAAAGTTGCTGGTGAATGCAGCAGGCCAGGCAGCATCTCTAGGAAGAGGTACAGTCGACATTTCGGGCCAAGACCCTTCGTCAGGACTAACTGAAGGAAGAGCTAGTAAGAGATTTGAAGGGGGGGGGGAGGGGGAGATCCAAAATGATAGGAGAAGACAGGAGGGGGAGGGATGGAGCCAAGAGCTAGACAGGTGATTGTCAAAAGGGATATGAGAGGATCATGGGACAGGAGGCCCAGGAAGAAGGAAAAGGGGGAGGGGGGAAAATCTAGAGGATGGGCAAGGGGTATAGTCAGAGGGACAGAGGGAGAAAAAGGAGAGAGAAAGAACGTGTGTACATAAATAAATAACGGATGGGGTATGGGGGGAGAGGCGGGACATTAGCGGAAGTTTGAGAAGTCAATGTTCATACCATCAGGTTGGAGGCTACCCAGACGGAATGTAAGGTGTTGTTCCCCCAACCTGAGTGTGGCTTCATCTCTACAGTAGAGGAGGTTGTGGATAGACATATCAGAACAGGAATGGGATGTGGAATTAAAATGTGTGGCCACTGGGAGATCCTGCTTTCTCTGGCGGACAGAGCGTAGGTGTTCAGCAAAATGATCTCCCAGTCTGCGTTGGGTCTCGCCAATATATAGAAGGCCACATCGGGAGCACCGGATATCTGCTCTAAGTTTGTGTGTTTGCACCCCATTCAAAAGAAATGAGTGCAAAGTTCTGGTGGACTTTCTATCGCAGCACTGACAAGATGCAGTGCCAATGGAAGTGGTGCTTTTCAGGTTCGACCAGAGCCATGTCTGTCCTCCCAGTGGACATGAAAGATCCAAAAGCTTATTTCAAAAGAGAACAAATAAGTTCTAATCAACATTTTAGTTGATATTTATGTCTGAAAGCAAATTATTTTATTGTTATGAGAATAAAAATGCTTCACAGATGGCACATACTGTATGCCCACTGACCAGGGAATCCTCGGCCCATGACTGGAGAAGGAGCAGTCAGGGTGCTGCTGCAAATGTCAAGGCCACACATCAGGAGCTCACTGAGGTTCTGTATAATCAGTGAATGAGCAACCTCACCAACTATCCACCCACCTGTCCACAACCTCTCCCATGACTGCTGAGGAGTCTGTGCTTCCGCGTTAGCCTCATTAGTTACCTCCGATCCCCTGACTCTGACTAACCAGAAGATGTCACGGGCTATGCCACATTGACTGTAATCCATTCTTTTTGTCTTTAGAGATGCCACAGAAAATACATGTCCTTCCTTTTTACTTTTATACCACTTTAGGTTACAATGTCAGTTTTATTGTCAGGGGCTGTTGACTCTTAAGTAGAGTGTTCTTGAAGTGTCTTGGAAGGGCATTCAGTTGTTGTTGTCTTCTCAAGGGTAACGAGCGATGTCTATTAAGACTGGCTTTATCAGTGATTACTGTAAAGCTATGAAACAAAAGAAAATCAATAATCAATCAACCTGGCAATTAAAATGTCCATCAGTATCACAAAACGGACTTCCTTTGTTTGTGTTCCTGTCAAAGTACCAATCATTGAAATACTTACATTTAGTGTTCCTCTATTCTTTTCACAAAGGAATCATACATATTCACCATGTTTCCATCAAGTCCATTACCATGATTCCTAACCTGCAAAAGAAAATTATACATTTACAGTAATCAGGTTTCCTCTTTTCACTGAGTCTTGAATATAATTAGACTGGGGTTGTAAAACAGCTCAGTTCAAATCCAAGTTCAATTTTAACTTTATTGTCATTCAGCTCTATATATAGGTATATAAAAAGAAAATGAAACGATGTTCCTCCAGGCCAGAGTGCAAACTCAGTACATACACTATATCAGATGTAGCAGAAAAAATAATATGAACACAATAATTTCAACAGATAATAAAATATAATCTGTAGATGTTCAAGTTGACATAAATTGCATATACTGCATATAGTTAGATATACATAAGCATAATGTTACTTGCACTGCCATAAATAATGTGTACTGGGGCTCTATAGGGCACTCGTGAGACCACTTGTGTGCAGTTTTGGGCTCCTTATTTTAGAAAGGATATACTGACGTTGGAGAGGTTTCAGAGAAGATTCACTAGAATGATTCCAGGAATGAAAGGGCTACCGTATGAGGAACATCTGGCAGCTCTTGAGCTGTATTCCTGGCGTTTAGGAGAATGAGGGGAGATCTCATAGAAACATTACCAATGTTAAAAGGCCTGAACAGATTAGATATGGCAAAGTTATTTCCCATGGTAGGGCATTCTAGGACAAAGAGTACGACTTCAAGATTGAAGGACGTCCATTTAGAACAGAGATGCGTAGAAATTACTTTAGTCAGAGGGTGGTAAATCTGTGGAATTTGTTACCATGAGTGGCTGTGGAGGACAAGTCATTGGGTGTATTTAAGGCAGAAATAGATAGGTTCTTGATTAACCAGGGCATCAAAGGGTATGGGGTGAAAGCAGGAGAGTGGGGATGATGGAATAATTGGATCAGCCCATGATTGAATGGTGGAGCAGACTCAATGGGCTGAATGGCCTACTTCTACTCCTATATCTTATAGTCTTATGGTCTTATGAGTGGCAGCAGGATTTATATAAGTCTCATAGCCTGGGGGAAGAAGATTTTACCCAGCCTAAGAGCCCTTGTTCTTATACTGTGGTACCTTCTGTCTGACAGTAGGAGGTCAAAGAGATTATGAGATGGATGGGAGAGGTCTCAGACAATGCTGAGGGCTCTGTGAATGCAGCCTTCTGGCATATGTGCTGGATCAGTGGGGGGGGGGGGTTAAGAAGACCCCAATAATTCTCTCAGCAGTCCTCACAGTCTGTGCAGATATGATGAGATTGGTCAGATGCTTTGTAATTCCCAGTCCAGGCTGTGATACGGCTGGTCAGAGTACTCTCGATGGTGCTCCAGTAGAATGTGGTTAGAATGAAGGAATATAGTTTTCCCATAAAAGACTGTGAATGAGAATATATGCAAGGAATTATTTGCATAGGTCCAACACTGACAACCATGCTTTCAGATTCATACTTGTTCAAGGCTCCTATGCAGTTAACTGCTTCAGCAATCCACATAGGAAGAAGATCAAATATTTCTTCCCACATCTGTTCTTTAAAATCTAACTTGGAGACCAAGCTTTTGATCGTCTGCCTTTATATTTCTGTCACTGACCATTGTTTTGATTTTTGCTTGTCCTGTCAAGTGCTGGGATACTTCAGGAGCTATATAAATGCAAGTAGATGCAACAGAAGCTGGTTCCACAGAAGAATAGAAAGGGCATGGGAGAAATTGTGAAGTCTGAATTAAAAAAAAACACACACATGAGTCTTAATTAAAATTGACAATTATTTTGAATTCCACGCCAAACTTTGACCGAGTTTCTGTTTATATATTGCGTTCCTTAATTCTGAACCCGAGGGATAGGAATGCTGGAATTTGGTCTGGTTAAGGGAGATGCTGGCTAAGCTAGGTGTTTATCATTTTTCTTTAATTATGGTGGCATGGACATCAGCAAAGTCTCAGGAAGCTTTAAGAAATATTCAAAATAATGACACGTACTTCCAGGTCGCCATGCATGGATGACCTGAACAGCAGCTCTCATCTGAGACGATACTGAAGCTTCTCTAAAATAAAGTACCTACATTTATAAAGCCTTTTCACAGCCTCAGATCATTCCAATATGCTCAACAGCCATAGTAATAATTACGAAGTACAACCATTTGTGAACATGGAGAAACATGGCAACTAATTTGCAGACAACTAGGTCCCAAAAACAATAATGTGAACGTTCCACTTCTTAATGGTGTTATCTGAGGGTTAAATATTAGCCAGTGACTATAAAGAGTTCCATACTCTGATTCAAAGATATAATAGACCGTCATCTTTACATGTGCGGAGTCCACATGGTGCTCAGTACAGCTGGAGTAGACAAGTCTACAGTGTGCTCAGACATTCATTCATTTTCAAACTACGACACCACACTAAGGGACAAGAAATACATTTATTACCCGTTGAAGGAAGAAGAACCCCAATTCAAAGATTCAAAGTACATTTCAAGATTACCATCAAACGTTGCCTTCTGTGTACTTGTTTGATTATCACAAAATAAAAACTTTTATTTTGAAAATACAAGGGGAGCAAACATTAGGGATCACATTTTACTTTGGTGAAGTTCTTGCAATTTCATACCTCTGTCGGATACTTTCTCATTCAGTTGTCGCAGTTCTATTTCAAATAATCTGATTTAGTTTTGAATCGCAAATGCAGACCTGTAAAACAGCAAATCCTATCATTATTGCTACGATTTGTGCCAAAAATTACGAAGTACAGTAAATCTGTTAAACTGCTATGACCAAGACATTATAACCATATAACCATATAACAATTACAGCATGGAAACAGGCTATCTCGGCCCTTCTAGTCCATGCCGAACTCTTACTCTCACCTAGTCCCACCGACTTGCACTCAGCCCATAACCCTCCATTCCTTTCCTGTCCATATGGTTGTCCAATTTAACCTTAATCGACAATTCAATCCCCCCTCAACCACTTCTGCTGGAAGCTCGTTCCACACAGCTACCACTCTCTGAGTAAAGAAGTTCCCCCTCATGTTACCCCTAAACTTTTGCCCTTTAACTCTCAACTCATGTCCTCTTGTTCGAACCTCCCCCACTCTCAATGGAAAAAGCCCATCCACGTCAACTCTATCTATCCCCCTCATAATTTTAAATACCTCTATCAAGTCCCCCCTCAACCTTCTATGTTCCAAAGAATAAAGACCCAACTTGTTCAACCTTTCTCTGTAACTTAGGTGATGAAACCCAGATAACATCCTCATAAATCTTCTCTGTACTCTTTCTATTTTGTTGACATCTTTTCTGTAATTCAGTGACCAAAACTGTACACAATGCTCCAAATTTGGCCTCACCTATGCCTTGTACAATTTCAACATTACATCCCAACTCCAACACTCAATGCTCTGATTTATAAAGGCCAGCATACCCAAAGCTTTCTTCACCACCTTATCCACATAAGATTCCACCTTCAGAGAACTATGCACCATTATTCCTAGATCTCTCTGTTCTACTGCATTCTTCAATGCCCTACCATTTACCATGTAAGTCCTATTTTGATTAGTCCTACCAAAATGTAGCACCTCACATTTATCAGCATTAAACTCCATCTGCCATCTTTCAGCCCAGTCTTCTAATTGGCCTAAATCCCTCTGCAAGCTTTGAAAACCTACTTCATTATCCACAACTCCACCTATCTTAGCATCATCTGCATACTTACTAATCCAATTTACCACCCCATCATCCAGATCATTAATGTATATGACAAATAACATTGGACCCAGTACAGATCCCTGAGGCACACCACTAGTCACCAGCCTCCAATCTGACAAACTGTTATCCACCACACCACCACTCTCTGGCGTCTCCCATCCAGCCACATTGGTGCTAGACTTTTCAGGAAGTTATCAGGAAAATTTGTTCTACCACCGCATAACATCTCAATAAAGTTAATATTGTACTGGGCTACTAAGAAAGATATGAATATCCTGGTACACTATTAACTTTTCTAAGATGTTATGCAGTGGTATAATAAATTTTCCAGTGAAGCTGATAAATTAAAAGTGAATGTGAGAAGTGAAGTCTCTGTGTGCTTAAAGGAAGCACAATAAGTAGGGATCCATTGAGTTTCGAGAGAACACAGGAATAGGACTCCAATGGATTCAAAGGTAGTGCGAGAAACAGCAGCCAGTGAGCCAGAAACCAAATCAGATAATATTGAAGGGGATTCTTACTGTTTTACTGTACTGTACTTGTCATTGAAACATAAAGCAACATCAAAGGTATTGACTGCTTTGAAAGTACATGAAAGTATGAATTCTGTATTAAATCTGATACAGCTGTGTTAAAATGTAGGCTCTTCTCCAGTACTCATGACAGAAAACCAATTTCCCCCGGGATCAATAAAGTATGACTATGGCTATGACTATGAGAGTGCAAGTTTTTAAAAATGCACATTGGTACTGGGTTTTGTGATACAGATAGAACTTATTATGAAGGTCAGATTATACGAAATTTATAGTGTATAAAGTTTGTACAATCTAAGTAGGAGTTGGACCACGCCCAATTAGTGAACAGGAGCATGACAAAAAGCAAATGTTTCAATTAGGCCCATGGCTGAAGTTGAAAACAGACAGCGCTTGGCAGCAGTTTTCAGAGTTGGACTGCGCCCAATCAGTGAACAGGATTCATTATAAAGGGCGAATCAAAATAAAGCAGGCGCGAGCAGAGCAGCCATTGTGTGAGTGAACCAGTGTAGCAGTGGCTTTGGCTCATCAGGCTTAGGCAAGGTGCCTGGTAAGTTTCTTCTTCCCCTTTATCTTTCTCATTCGTTGTCTGTTAGAGGCAGTAAGTGCACTGAGAATGGCTCCTGGGGCAGAGTTTTGTTCAGAGTGTGAGATGTGGGAATTCTGGGAGCCCTCCAGCCTCCCAGATAACCACATCTGCACCAGGTACATCGAGCTGCAGCTCCTCAGGGAACATGTTAAGGAACTGGAGCTGCAGCTCATACAGGAGATTGAGGAAGTGATAGCTTGGAACTACGGGGAGGTAGACACCCCTGGGTTGCAGGAGGCAGGAACTGGGTGACTGTTGGGGGAAGGAAGGGAAGTGGGCTTCCAGTGCAGAGTTCCTCTGTTGCCATTCCTCTCAATAATAAGTATACCACTTTGGATACTGTTCGGGGGACAACTTACTGGGGGGAACTGCAGCAACCAGGTCTCTGGCACTGAGTCTGGCACTGTGGTTCAGAAGAGATCAGAGATGAAGAGGACTGCAGTGGTAATAGGAGATTCCATAGTCAGAGGAATAAAGGATGCGATAGAGACATCCGGATGTTTATATTGCCTCCCATTTGCCAAGGTCAGGGATGTCTCGGATTGGTTCCACAGCATTCTGAAGGGGAGGGGGAGCAGCCAAAAGATTTGATACATATTGGTACCAATGACATAGGTAGGAAAGGTGAGGAGGTCCTGAAGATAGATCTTAGGGAGCTCGGTCGAAAGATGGAAAGCAGGACCTCCCGGGTAGTAACCTCTGGATTGCTGCCCGTGCCACGCACCAGTGAGGTAGGATGATTTGACAGATGAATGTGTGGCTGAGGAACCTGTGCAGGGGGCAGGGGTTCAGGTTTCTGGATCATTGGGTCCTTTTCTGGGGAAGGCAAGACCTGTGCAAAAGGGACAGGTTATACCTGAACCCAAGGGGGCCCAGTAAACTTGCGGACAGGTTTGCCAGAGCTGTTCGGGAGGTTTAGACTAACTTGGCAGAGGGATAGGGCTGAAGTTGGGGTAGTTGGTTTACAAACAGAGGCAGTGTGTAGTGAGACTGCTAATAAAGAGAGGCTGATGATAGGGTAAAACTGCAGTCAATGGAATGAATTGCAATGTAAAAGAGAGAAAGAATCAAAAAGGGTGGAATACAGAACTGAATATGTTACTGTATAGTTGAATCCATGGAAATCTGCACCATGAAGAGCTGTGGAGACCCAGTCATTCATAGTCATAGTCATACTTTATTGATCCCGGGGGAAATTGGTTTTTGTTACAGTTGCACCATAAATAATAAATAGTAATAAAACCATAAATAGTTAAATAGTAATACGTAAATTATGCCAGTAAAATATGAAATAAGTCCAGGACCAGCCTATTGGCTCAGGGTGTCCGACCCTCCAAGGGAGGAGTTGTAAAGTTTGATGGCCACAGGCAGGAATGACTTCCTATGACGCTCTGTGTTGCATCTTGGTGGAATGAGTCTCTGGCTGAATGTACTCCTGTGCCCAACCAGTACATTATGTAGTGGATGGGAGACATTGTCCAAGATGGCATGAAACTTAGACAGCATCCTCTTTTCAGACACCACCGTGAGAGTCCAGTTTCATCCCCACAACATCACTGGGCTTACGAATAAGTTTGTTGATCCTGTTGGTGTCTGCTACCCTCAGCTTGCTGCCCCAGCACACAACAGCAAACATGATAGCACTGGCCACCACAGACTCATAGAACATCCTCAGCATCGTCTGGCAGATGTTAAGGACCTCAGTCTCCTCAGGAAATAGAGACGGCTCTGACCCTTCTTGTAGACAGCCTCAGTGTTCTTTGACCAGTCCAGTTTATTGTCAATTCGTATCCCCAGGTATTTGTAATCCTCCACCATGTCCACACTGACCCCCTGGATGGAAACAGGGGTCACCGGTACCTTAGCTCTCCTCAGGTCCACCATTAGCTCCTTAGTCTTTTTCGCATTAAGCTGCAGATAATTCTGCTCACACTATGTGACAAAGTTTCCTACAGTAGCCCTGTACTCAACCTCATCTCCCTTGCTGATGCATCCAACTGTGGCAAAGTCATCCGAAAACTTCTGAAGATGACAAGACTCTGTGCAGTAGTTGAAGTCCGAGGTGTAAATGGTGAAGAGAAAGGGAGACAAGACAGTCCCCTGTGGAGCCCCAGTGCTGCTGATCACTCTGTTGGACACACAGTGTTGCAAGCACACGTACTGTGGTCTGCCAGTCAGGTAATCAAGAATCCATGATACCAGGGAAGCATCCACCTGCATCGCTGTCAGCTTCTCCCCCAGCAGAGCAGGGCGGATGGTGTTGAACGCACAGGAGAAGTCAAAAAACATGACCCTCACAGTGCTCACTGGCTTGTCCAGGTGGGCGTAGACACGGTTCAGCAGGAAGACGATGGCATCCTCAACTCCTAGTCGGGGATGGTAGGCAAACTGGAGGGGATCTAAGTGTGGCCTGACCATAGGCCGGAGCAGCTCCAGAACAAGTCTCTCCAGGGTCTTCATGATGTGGGAGGTCAATGCCACCAGTCTGTAGTCATTGAGGCCACTGGGGCGTGGCGTCTTCGGCACAGGGACGAGGTAGGACGTCTTCCACAGCACAGGAACCCTCCGGAGCCTCAGGTTCAGGTTGAATACATGGCGAAGTACTCCACATAGCTGAGGGGCACCGGCTTTGAGCACCCTGGTACTGACACCATCCAGTCAGTCCTGCAGCCTTGCTTGGGTTGAGACGTTTCAGCTGTGAAGCCCACCATGGTGGTTTCGTGTGGGGAAGGGGTATAGTCATGAGAGCAGGGTGGGGGACTGTGAGGAGGGGTAGGAGTTTCATGACAGAGATTGTTAAGATTTCTGAATATGAAGAAAATCCAGACATAATGAAGTTAGAAATCTGGTTAACAATAGCAGATTTCACATCTGGAGAATTTTAATGGATCAGAAGCATTTCATGGTGATCATTACTGCCAAATAAATTGATCTAGAATTTTTAAAAATTGGTTTCAAGATTGTTTAATGTCATTTCTAGTAGACAAGTGTAAAGGAGAATGAAATAATTGTTACTGTGGAACCAATGCAACACAAAAAAAACACAATAAGGTAAAGAACACAATAAATATGAATACTGTACATAAGATAGCACATATACATAGCACCAGTGTTCTGCTCTGGGTGTCAGATATGGGATTTCCAGGAGACCTCCAACCTCCCCGATGGCCACATCTGCCCCAAGTGCATCAAGATCCAGCTCCTTAGAGACCGTGTTAGGGAACTGGAGCTGCAGATCAATGACCTTCAGCTTGTTAGAGAAAGTGAAACAGTGATAGACAGGAGCTATAGGGAGGTAGTCAGCCCAAGGCTAGAGGAGACAGACTGGTTACTGTCAGGAGAGAGAAGGGAAAACGTCAGATAGTGGAGAGCGCCCCTGTGGCTGTCCCCCTCAACAATAAGTACTCCATTTTGAGTACTGTGGGCTGGGGGGAGTCTGGCCCTGTGGCTCAGAAGACTAGGGAACCAAAGAGGATGGCAGCAGTAATAGGAGACTCTATAGTCGGGGACGGACAAGCGGTTCTGTGGATGGGAAGAGGAAACATGGATGGTAGTTTGACTCCCAGGTACCAGGGTCCATGATGTTTCTGGGTGTGTCCACAATATACTGAAAAGGGAAGGTGAGCTGCCAGAAGTCGTCATACATACTGGTACCGATGACACAGCAAGGGAGGAGGTCCTGAAAAAGAATGCAGGGAGTTAGGAAGGAAGCTGAGAAGCAGGACTTCAAAGGTAGTAATCTTGGAATTGCTGCCTGTGTCACACGGCAGTGAGGATAGTACAGTAATAGGATGAGGTGGTAGGTAAATGTGTGGCCGAAGAATTGGAGCAGGGGGCAGGGATTCAGGTTTCTGGATAATTGTGACCTCTTCTGGGGCAGGTGGGACCTGTACAAAAGGGATGGGTTGCACTTGAATCTGAGAGCAGATTCCTGCCATATTCTTGCGGGCAGATTTACTAGAGCTGTTGGGAGTGGTTTAAACCAATATGGCAAAGGGATGGGAACCAGGATGATAGAGCTGAGGATGAGAAAGCAGGTTTACAAATAGATGATGGGTGTAAGGAAGGACAAGCCAATGATTGGGTACAAATGCAGAGAGAGCAATGAGTTAAATTGTATCATAGAGGCAAAATTCAAAAGGGTGAAGAATATAGGACTGAAGGGGCTGTATTTAAATGTGTGTAGCATTCAGGATAAGGTGGACAAACTCGTGGCGCAATTAGAGATTGGTCGGTATGACATTGTAGGCATCACTGAATCACAGCTGAAAGAAGGCCATAGTTGGGAGCTTACCATCAAAGGATATACTTTGTATCGAAAGGACAGGCAGGAAGGCATAGGCGGTGGTGTGGCTCTATTGGTAAGAGATGGAACTACATCTTTAGAAAGAGGTGACGTACGGTCAGAGAATGTTGAATCTTAGTCAGTAGAGTTAAGGAACTGCAAGAGTCAAAAAAACATTATGGGAATCATATATAGGCCTTCAAATAGTAGCCAAGATGTGGGGTTGAGATTGCAAAGGAAGCTGGAAAAGGCATGTTATAAGGGTAATGACACAATTGTAATGGGGTAATTCATTATGCAAGGGGGATTGGGAAAATTAGGTTGGTGTCAGGTCACAAGAGAGGGAATTTGATGAATGCCTACAAGATGGCTTTTTAGAGCAGCTTGTGCATGAGCTTACTCAGGGAAAGGCTATCTTAGATTGGGTGTTGTGTAATAACCCAGATCTAATTCGGGAGCTTAACATAAAGGAACCCATAGGAGACAGTGATTATAACATGATTGAATTCATACTGCAATTTGAGAAGGAGAAACATAACTCACCTGTATCAGTATCACAATGGAATAAAGGGAATTCCAGAGGAATGAGAGAGGAGCTTGGCCAGATGGATTGGAGAAGGATACTGGTGGGGATGATGGCAGAGCAGAAATGATTGAAGTTTCTGGGAATAGTTCACAAGGCGCAGGATAGATATGTCACACACAGGAAGAAGTTCTCAAATAGCAGTGGTAGGCAACCGTGGCTGACAATTAGGAACTGCATAAAAGCCAAGGAAAGGACATATAAGGCAGCAAAATTGAGTGGGAAATTGGAAGATTGGGAAGCTTTTAAAATCCAACAGAAGGCAACTAAAAAGCTATAAGGGAAAAGGTGAAATATAGCCAATAATATAAAGCAGGATACCAAAAGTTTTTCAGTTACATAATGAGTAAAAGAGAGGTGAAAGTTGATATTGGACCACTGGAAAATGATGCTGGTGAGCTGGTAATGGGGGACAAAGAAATGGCAGATGAACTTAATGGGTACTTTGTATCCTTCGTCACTGTGGAAGACACTAGCAGTGTGCCAGAGGTCCATGGGTGTCAGGGAGCAGAAGTGAGTGCTATTACTATTACAAAGGGAAAAATGCTTGGCAAACTCAAAGGTGTTAAGGTGGATAAATCACCTGGACCAAATGGACTACATCCCAGAGTCCTGAGAGAGGTTGCTGAAGAGATAACAGATGCATTGGTCATGATCTTTCAAGAACCACTTGATTCTGGTGTGATCCTGGAAGATTGCAAATGTCACTTCACTCTTTAAGAAGGGAGGAAGGCAAAAGAAAGGAAAATATAGGCCAGTTAGCCTAACCTCAGTGGCTGGGAAAGTGTTGCAGTCTATTATTAAGGATGAGGTTTCAATGTACTTGAGACTAGTAATAAAATAAGTCAAATTCAGCATGGTTTCTGTAAAGGGAAATCTTGCCCGACAGATTTGTTAGAGTTCTTCGAGGAAGTAACAAGCAGTGTGGACAAAGGGGAGATAGCGGGTGTCATTTACTTGGATTTCCAGATGCGTATCATAAGGTGCTATACATGACCTGTTTAACAAGATAAAATCTATGGCGTTACAGGAAAGTTACTGGAATGGGGAGTGGAATGGCTGACAGGCAGGAGGCAGGAGGCAGCAAGTGGGAATACAGGGGGCCTTTTCTGGTTGGCTGCCAGTGACTAGTGGTTTTCCTCAGGGGTCAGTATTGGGACCGCTACTTTTCACATTGTTAGTTGATAATTTGCATAATGGAATTGATGGCCTTGTGGCAAAGTTTGCGAATGATACAAAGATGAACGGGTAGGTGGTGCTGAGGAAGCAATGCGATGGCAGGAGGACTTAGACTAATTGAAAAAATGTGCAAAAAAGTGGCAGATAGAATACAGTGCTGGGAAATGTATGATAATGCATCTTGGTAAAAGGAACAATAGTGTAAACTATTACCTAAATGGAGAGAAGGCTCAAACATCAGAGGAACTTAAAAGTCCTCATTGCAAGACTCCTAGGAGGTTAATTTGAGTCTATTGTAAGGAAGGCAAATGCAATGTTGACATTTATTTCAAGGGGAATAGAATATAAAAGTAAGGAGATAATGCTGAGCCTTTATGAGACTCTAGTCAGACCACACCTGGAGAATTGTCAATAGCTCTGGGCACCTTATCTCAGAAAGGATGTGTTGTCATTGGAGAGAGTCCAGAGAACGTTCACAAGGGTGATTCTGGGAATGAAGGAGTTAACATATGTGGAACGTTTTGCAGCTTTGGGCCTGTATTCACTGGAATTTAGAAGACTGCAGGGGGATCTCATTGAAACCTACTGAATGTTGAGAGGACTAGATAGGGTCGACATGGAGAGGATGTTTCTGATGGTGAGGGTATCTAGAACTAGAGTGCACAGCCTCAAAACTGAGGTTTGACCCTTTAGAACAAAGGCAAGGAGGAATTTTTTTTAGCTATACAGTAGTAAATCTGTGAAATGCTCTGCCATAGACTGTGGTGGAGGCCAAGTCCGTCGGTATGTTTAAGGCAGAAGTTGATCATTTCCTGATTGGACAGAGCATCAAAGGATAGAGCAAGAAGAAAAGGATATGTTGAGTGGGATCTGGGATCAGCCATGTGGAATGATGGAGAAAACTCGATGGGCTGCATGGCCTAATTCTGCTCCTATGTCCTATGGTCTTTTGGATTGATTATATGTCCATGAAGTGACATTAGGCATGGTATTGTCTGTACATGAGATAACCAACAGGAAATGATAAAGTAGTAGTGGTAGAGTTGGGGAGGAGATGTTGTTGAGCCTCACTGCTTGGTGAATGTAACTGTTTTTGAGTTTGGTGGTCTTGACATGGATGTTATGCAGTCTCCTCCCTGAAGGGAGTGGGATAAACAGTCCACGAGTAGGGTGAGTAAGAACCCACTCGCATTCCTGGATATAAAAGGTATTCATCCACCCCACCCTGGAAGTTTTCATGTTTTATTGTTTTACAACATTGAATCACAGTGGATTTAATTTGGGTTTTTTGACACTGATCAACAGAAAAAGACTTTTTCGTGTCAAAGTGAAAATAGATCTCTACATATTGAGCTAAATTATTTACAAATATAAAACACAAAATAATTGATTGTATAAGTATTCCCCCCTTTAAGTCAGCATTTAGTAGATGCACCTTTGGCAGCAATTACAGCCTCGAGACTGTGTGGATAGGTCTCTATCAGCTTTGCACATCTGGACACTACAGTTTTCCCCCATTCTTCTTTACAAAACTGCTCAAGCTTTGTCAGTTTGCATGGGGATCGTGAGTGAACAGCCCTTTTCAAGACCAGCCACAAATTCTCAATTGGATTGAGGTCTGGGCCTGGCCACTCCAGAACATTAACTATATTGTTTTTAAGCCATTCCTGTGTAGCTTTGGCTTTATGCTTGGAGTCATTGCCTTGCTGGAAAACAAATCTTCTCCCAAGTCACAGTTCTCTTGAAGACTGCATGTTTTCCTCCAGGGTTGCCCAGTATTTCGCTGCATTCATTTTTACCCTCTACCTTCACAAGTCTTCCAGGGCCTGCTGCAGTGAAGCATCCCCACAGCATGATGCAGCCACCATCATGCTTCACGGTAGGGATAGTGTGTTTTTGATGACATGCATAGCGTTTAGTGGGTTAGCCAAAAGGCCAAATTTTGATTTCATCAGACCATAGAACCTTTTTTTTCAACCAACTTCAGAGTCTCCCACATGCCTTCTGGCAAACTCTAGCTGAGATTTCATGTGAGTATTTTTATACAGTGGATTTTTCTTTGCCTCTCTCCCGTAAAGTTGCAACTGATGTAGCACCCAGGCAACAGTTGTTGTATGCTTAGTCTCTCCCATCTCAGCCACTGAAGCTTGTAACTCCTCCAGAGTTATCATAGGTCTCTTGGTGGCCTCCCCCACTAGTCCCCTTGCACAGTCACTCAGTTTTTGAGGACGGCCTGCTATAGGTAGATTTACAGCTGTGGCATATTCTTTCCATTTCTTGATGATTGATTTAACTGTACTCTAAGGGATGTTCAGTAACTGGAAATTTTATTGTATCCATCTCCGGACTTTTGTTTTTCAATAACCTTTTTACAGAGTTGCTTGGAGCGTTCTTTTGTCTTCCTGATGTAGTTTTTGCTAGGCTACTGACCCACCAGCAGTTGTGCCTTCCTAATACAGGTGTATTTTTACTACAATCAATTGTAACATGTTGACTGCACACATTTAACTAATTATGTGACTTCTAAAACCAATTGGCTGCACCAGTGATGATTGGGGGTGCCATATTAAAGGGGGCAAATACTTATATAATCAATTACTTTGTGTTTTATGTTTGTAATTAATTTTGATCATTTTGTGGAGATGTTTTCACTTTGACATGAAAGTCTTTTTTCTGCTAATCAGTGTCAACAAAGTCAAACTAAATCCACTGTGATACAATGTTGTAAAATAATAAAACATGAAAATTTCCAAGAGGGGGTTGAATAGTTTTTATAGGCACTTTAATTGTCACGAGAAGGACAGGCAGTACCCGCTTACTAGAAGGGTACTTACATGGACCAATTATTGAACTACCATAGGACCACCCAGCCTACTACAAGAAAAGCTGCATTTGCACTTTATTTAAGAGAGCACAATCACACTGCAGCACCACTGAACTTCAGGCCGGGGAAGAGAAGCACTTATTCAAAGTACTCCAGAACAACAGTTCCATGGAATTTCATCAGGAGATGCCTACTAAGGAGTGAAAGTTGTGGAGACCTTACTCAATGTGCATTGAAAAGCGTGACCTTACCCTGCATCAAGAACACATTTTAAAACTTCTTCATCACCACTGTAATGTTTTGTAACTCCAGATACTCATTGAAAGAAAAACACAGTCGCTGGGATGATTGTCCACTTACATAAGTGTAAAGGAGAATGAAATAATTGTCACTCCAGATCTAATGCAGTGCATAAAAAAGCCCCACAAAAGAGAAAGAATACAACAGTAATAAAAAAACACAATATATAAATATATAAGATAGCTTATAGACATCAATTGATGTCCATAAAATGATACTAGGCACAGGGGTGTCAATACATAAGGTAAATATCAAGGAATAATAAAGTAGTGGTGGTTGGGTGGGTTACTGAGTGGAGGAGTTGATAAGCCATACTGCTTGGGGAAAGGAACGGTTTTTGATTCTGGTAGTCCTGTCATTAATGCTTCTTAGCCTCCTCCCTGATGGGCGTGGGACAAACAGTACATGAGCAGGGTGTGTGGGATCCTTCATGAGATTACTGTTCTGTTTCCAGCACCCTTCTATATATAAGTACTTGATAGCAGGTAGGATTTTGCCAGTGACATGTTGGGCAGTTATGACTGCCTGTTGTAAAGTGTTCCTGTCTGCCACAGTGCAGTTTCCGTATCAGCAGTGATGCAACTTGTTAGGATGCTATCGTGCACCTGTAGAATGATGTGAGTATGGATTACATAGTCTAGCATTCTTCAGCCTCCTCAGAAAGTAGAGGCATTGGTGAGCTTTCCTGAATGCGTAGGATGTGTTCTGCGCACTCACAGGAAATTGAAATTATTTGCAGTTTCTGCTTCTGTGCCACTGATGTAAAAAGGGATCTGAGTGGTGCAAGTTCACCTAGGGTCAATAATCATCTCCCTTGTCTTGTTGACATTACGAAAGAAGTTATTTGCCTGGCCTCAAGCTCCCCACCTCATCGCTGTAGGACCATAAGACCATAAGACATAGGAGCAGAATTAGGCCATTTGGCCCATCGAGTCTGCTCTAATAATCAATCATAACTGATCCTTTTTTTTTTCTCCTCTGCAACCCCAGTTCCCGGCCTTCTCCCTGTAACCCTTGATGCCATGTCCAGTCAAGAACCTATCAATCTGTGCCTTAAATACACCCAATGACCTGGCCTCCACAGCTGCACATGGCAACAAATTCCACAAATTCACCACCTTCTGGCTAAAGAAATTTCTCCACATCTCTGTTTTGAATGGATACCCCTCTATCCTGAGGCTGTGCTCTCTTGTCCTAGACTCTCCCAGCATGAGATACATCCTTTCCACATCTACTCTGTCTAGGCCTTTCAACATTCGAAAGGTTTCAATAAGATCCCCACTCATCCTTCTAAATTCCAGTGAGTACAGACCCAGAGTCATCAAATGTTCTTCATATGATGGTCTTCATTCCAGGAACCATCCTTGTGAACCTCCTCTGGACCCTCTCCAATGGCAGCATATCTTGTCTAAGATGAGGGGTCCAAAACTGTTCACGATACTTAAGGTGAGGCCTCACCAGTGCCTTATAAAGCCTCAGCATCACATCTCTGCTCTTGTATTCTGGACCTCTTGAAATGAATGCTAACATTGCATTTGCCTTCCTCATCACCAACTCAACATTGGATGTCTCACCATTGTTGGTAATGAGCACCACCATTGTCGTGTCATCAGCAAACTTGATTATGTGATTATTCGGGTAACACACACAAAATGCTAGAGGAACTCAGCAGGCCAGGCAGCATGTTGATGTTTCGGGCCGAGACACTTCGGCAGGACTGGAGAAAAAAAGATGAGTAGATTTGAAAGGTGGGGGAAGGGGAGAGAGAAACACAAGGTGATAGGTGAAACTGGGAGGAGAAGGGATGAAGAAAAGAGCTGGAGAGTTGATTGGTGAAAGAGATACAGGGCAGGAGAAGCGGGAATCTGAGAGGAGAATCTGAATCGGAATCAGGTTTATTATCACCGGCATGTGATGTGAAATTTGTTAACTTAGCAGCAGCAGTTCAATGCAATACATAATCTAGCAGAGAAAAAAAGATAATAATAACAAATAAAATAAAATAATAATCATAAATAAACAAGTAAATCAATTACATACATTGAATAGATTTTTTAAAACTTGCAAAAGTAGAAATACTGTATATTAGAAAAAAGTGAGGTAGTGAGGTAGTGTCCAAAGATTCAATGTCCATTTAGGAACCGGATGGTAGAGGGGAAGAAGCTGTTCCTGAATTGCTGAGTGTGTGTCTTCGGGCTTCTGTACCTCCTCCCTGATGATAACAGTGAGAAAAGGGCATGCCCTGGGTGCTGGAGGTCCTTAATAATGGACGCTGCCTTTCTGAGACACCGCTCCCAGAAGATGTCCTGGGTATTTTGTAGGCTAGTACCCAAGTTGGAGCTGACTAGATTTACAACCTTCTGCAGCTTCTTTCGGTCCTGTGCAGTAGCCCCTCCATATCAGACAGTGAAGCAGCCTGTCAGAATGCTCTCCACGGTACATCTATAGAAGTTTTTGAGTGTATTTCTTGACATGCCAAATCTCCTCAAACTCCTAATGAAGCATAGACACTGTCTTGCCTTCTTTGTAACTGCATCAATATGTTGGGACCAGGTTAGATCCTCAGAGATCTTGACACCCAGGAACATGAAACCGCTCACTCTCTCCACTTCTGATCCCTCTATGAGGATTAGTATGTATTCCTTCGTCTTAACCTTCCTGAAGTCCACAATCAGCTCTTTTGTATTACTGATGTTGAGTGCCAGGTTGTTGCTGCGGCACCATTCCACTATTTGACATATCTCACTCCTGTATGTCCTCTCGTCACCATCTGAGATTCTACCTACAATGGTTGTATCGTCAGCAAATTTGTAGATGATATCTGAGCTATGCTTAGCCACACAGTCATGTGTATATAGAGAGTAGAGCAGTGGGCTAAGCACATACCCCTGAGGTGTGCCAGTGTTGATCGTCAGCAAGGAGGAGATGTTATCATCAATCTACACAGATTGTTGTCTTCTGGTTAGGAACTCGAGGATCAAATTGCAGAGGGAGGTACAGAGGCCCAGGTTGTGCATCTTTTCAATCAGGATTGTGGGAATGATGGTACGAGGCGTGATTGATAAGTTTGTGGCCTAAGGTAGGAGATGAGTTATACAGCTCTCATTACATGCACGTGCAGTTCAACTCTTTCAGTGAAAATACATAAAGCTTGAAGTTAATAACTCATCTCCTTCTACCTTTGGCCACGAACTTATCAATCACTCCTGCTGTGGACCACTTTCTGGAGGTCCAAGATGCCGACTTCTATAAAGAAGGGATCCGTATGCTCCACGACTGCTGGGCTAAGTGTGTAAATGAAGGAAAAATAAATGTGCTAGCTTTTCTAAAATTGACTCCTTCTACCTTAGGCCACAAACTTATCAATCACCCCTCGTATTAATTGATGGACAACATCCTGACATAGGTGTTTGTGTTGACCAGGTGGTCTAAAGCCATGTGGAGAGCCATTGAAATTGTGTCTGCCGTTGACCTATTGGGGTGATAGGCAAATTGCAATGGGTCCAGGTCCTTGCTGAGGCAGGAGTTCAGTGTAATCCTGACCAACCTCTCAAAGCATTTCATCACTGTAGATGTGAGTGCTACCAGGCGATAGTCATTAAGGCAGCTCACATTATTCTCCTTCGGCACTGGTATAATTGTCTTTTTGAAGCAAGTGGGAACTTTCTCCTGTTGCAGTGAGAGTTTGAAAATGTCCTTAAATACTCCCACTAGTTGATTGGCACAGGTTTTCAGAGCTTTACCAGGTACTCCATTAGGACCTTCCGCCTTGCGAGAGTTCATTCTCTTTAAAGACAGCCTAACATCAGCCTCTGAGATAGAGATCACAGGGTCATCAGGTGCAGCAGGGATCTTCACAGCTGTAGTTGTGTTCTCCCTTTCAAAACGTGCATGGAAGACATTGAGTTCCATGCATCACTGCCATTCATATTATTGGGTTTCGCCTTGTAGGAAGTAATGTCTTGCAGACCCTGCCAGAGTTGCTGTGCATCCGATGTCACCTCCAACCCGAAGGACTGAAGGCCATGGAAGAAAGAAAAGTGGGGGGAGCACCAGAGGGAGGTGATGGACAGGCAAAGAGATCAAATGAGAGGAGGAAAAGGGGATGGGGAATGGTGAAGGGGGGGAAGGGGTCGGCATCACCAGAAGTTCGATAAATCAATGTTCATGCCATCAGATTGGAGGCTACCCAGATGGAATAAAAGGTGTTGTTCCTCTAACCTGAGTGTGGCCTCATTTCAACAGTAGAGGAGGCTATGGATTGGCATATCGGAATGGGCATGGGAAGTGGAGTTAAAATGGGTGGCCACTCGGAGATCCTGCTCCTTTCGGCAGATGGAGCGTAGGTGCTCAGCAAAGCGGTCTCCCAATCTACATCGGGTCTCACTGATATACAGAAGGCCCCACCAGGAGCACCAGTCACAGTATCTGTTCCCAACAGCCTCACAGGTGAAGTCTCACCCCACCTGGAAGGACTGCAGATTTTTCCTTGTTTGTGATTATTCGGGTGTTTGGCCGTGCAGTCACGTGTGGGCAGAGTGTGCAGCAATGAGCTCAATGGATTGCCCTGGGCAGCACTCATGTTGTGGATGTTGGGAAGGAAGGACTCCTGACAACCTGAGGTCTGTTTGTTAGGAAGTCCAACACCCAGATGTGTACAGTGATGTGTTCAAACTGAGAAGTAGGGGGTTGTTCACCAAGGTCCAACAATAGCGGGACAGTAGTGTTGAATACGAAAATGAAATCACAAGCAGCATTTTGACACAAGTGTCCTTGTTTTCGAGGCGCACGACAGACATTATGGCATCTGTCATAGAGCAGTTCTATCAGTAAGCATATTGGCGAGTGTCCAATGTGGAAGAATGGAGGTTTTGGCATGTGCCGTTATCAGCCATTCAAAGCACTTCATGATGATTGGTGCCAGTGATTCTGGGCGGCTGTCGTTTAGTTCTGAAGGTGTAGAGTTGTTTGGTACAGGGATGGTGGTTGATTTGAAGCAGGTGGGGGCCCCCTAGGCCTGAGTCACGTAGTAGTAGTAGGGGACAGCAGCCTGGATGAGTGAAATCACAAAGTTACAGAGTCACACTACGAGAATACAGATGGTTGGCATGGAGGAACGAGCTGTTTGTGGGCCATAGTGCAGTGAGAAATATCCTAAAGATGTACGTGGGCATGGACTGGAGAGCTGCTCAGTCATTTCCTGGAGTCCGCAAAAGTAAAACACATCAGCTTCTGGAACTCAAAATGAAAAGTAGAAAACGTTGGCAACACTTTGCCAATTAGGCAGTATATATGGAGAGTGAAACGGGCTGAAAGTTTCTGATTGATGACCCTTCATTGGAACTTTGATAGAAGTTAGAAACATAGAAACATAGAAAACCTACAGCACAATACAGGCCCTTCCACCTACAATGCTGCGCCGAACATGAACTTACTTTGGAAATTACCTAGGGTTACCAATAGCCCTTTATTTTTCTAAGCTCCATGTACTTGTCCAGGAGTCTCTTAAAAGATCCTATTGTATCTGCCTCCACCACTGTTGCCGGCAGCCCAGTCCACACACTCACCACTCTCTGTGTAAAAAACTTACCCCTGACATCTCCTCTGTACCTTCTTCCAAGCACTTTAAAACTGTGCCCTCCCGTGTTAGCCATTTCAGCCCTGGGAAAAAGCCTCTGACTATCCACACGATCAATGCCTCTCATCATCTTATACAGCTCTGTCAGGTCACCTGTCATCCTCCATCACCCCAAGCAGAAAAGGCCGAGTTCACTCAACCTATTCTCATAAAGCATGCTCCCCAATCCAGGCAACATCTTTGTAAATCTCCTCTGCACCCTTTCTACAGTTCCCACATCCTCCCTGTAGTGAGGTGACCAGAACTGAGCACAGTACGCCAAGTGGGGTCTGACCAGGGTCCTATATAGCTGTATCAGTTATCAGACATTAAAATGCAGAGGAAGAGCAGGAAAAGAACACAGGGAAAAGCTTGTGAGTATTTGGAAGGCAACATCTGGTTCACAATCTGGCCTTCTCTTCAGTGGAGAAACTGAATACGCACTGGGTGACTGCTTGCAAAGCATTCTATTCTGTAATCCACGTATTTCCTGAACTCCAATTTAATTCTCCATCCCAATCCTGCATTAATCTATCTGTATCGACCCTCTTGAATGGTCAGAACAAAGCTGACAGCATCTAATTTTTATCTGGGTATATTACTGCCTTCAGGACTCAATGTAATATTCAACAAATTCAGATTTTTTTTCTGTTTGTATTTAGAACTAGCAATCCAATTGTGATATTAACTCTGTTTTTCTCTCTCCACTGACACTGTCTGCTCCACTGATTATAGAAGTCATCACAGCATAGATCACAGAAAAAGGCCCTACTAATCCCATTTCCCAACATTTGAGCAACACACATAAAAGTTGCTGGTGAACGCAGCAGGCCAGGCAGCATCTCTAGGAAGATCCTGATGAAGGGTCTCGGCCTGAAACGTCGACTGTACCTCTTCCTAGAGATGCTGCCTGGCCTGCTGCGTTCACCAGCAACTTTTATGTGTGTTGCTTGAATTTCCAGCATCTGCAGAATTTCTGTTGTTTGCGTTTTTAAATTCCCAACATTTGATCAAGGCAAGCCTTGATGATTCAATTGTTTGTCCAGATACTTCTTAAACATTGTAAGAGACTTTGCTTCCAATAACCTCTTGCTTGAGGAGCGACCTGGATCCGGTACAATTTGTCTGCCGCCACAACAGGTTAACAGCAGATGCCTTTTCATTGGCTCTTCACTCAGCACTGGAACATCTGGACAATAAAGATGCAAATCCACATCAGGATACTCCTCATTGACTACAGCTCGGCATTTAACACTATCATCCACTCAAAACTAACAAATAAGTACCAATGCCTAGGTGCTGATTCCTGCATGTGCAAGTGGTTCCTCGATTTCCACACTTGCAGTCCCCAGTCAGTTCAGATTGGCAACATCTCCCCAATTTCCATCAGCACAGGTACACCACAAGGCTATGTGCTTAGCCCTCTGCTCTATTCATTTTATACCAATGATTGTGTAGCTAATTACCGATCCATCACTATATTTGATGATATCACTGTTGTTGGCCAAATCAAAGGTGGTGATGAATCAGCATATAAGAGGGAGATTATAATAACCTCTCACTTAAGGCCAGCAAAACTAAACTTCTGAGTATTGAGTACAGGAGGAAGAAGCCAGAGGTCCCTGAGCCAGTCTTCGTTAGGGGATCAGTAATGAAGAGGATCAATAGCTTTATATTGCATGGCATTATCATGTCAGAGGATCTTCCTTGGAACCAGCACATAAGTGCCATCACAAAGAACACACAACAGTGTCTCTACTTTCTTAGAAGTTTGTGTAGATTCCGCATGTCATCTAAAACTTTGACAAACTTCTACGGATGCACGGTAGAGAGTATCCTGACTGGTTGCATTATGGCCTTTTATGGAAACACCAATGCCCAGGAATGGAAAAGTCTTCAGTATGTGGTGGATACAGCCAAGTCCGTCATAGGCAAAGTGCTCCCTACCTTTGAGCACATCTACAAGCAGCATCCATCTTCAATGATCCCCACAGTCCAGGCTATGCTGTCTTCTCACTTCTACCTTTGGGCAGGAAGTGCAAGGGCCTGAGATCCCACACCACCAGGCTCAGGAACAGGTACCCTGCAACTATCAGGCTCCAGAATCCGTGGATAACTTCACTTACCTCAACTCTGAATTGATTCCATAAATTGCAGACTCACTTTCAAGAGCTCTACAATTCATGTTTTCAGTATTTATTTACTTAACTTGCACATTTTGTCTTCTTTTGCACATAGTTTGTCAGTCTTTACGTATAGTTTTTAAATAAATTCCGTTGTATTTCTTTACCTTCCTATAAATGCCAGGAAGAAAATGAATCACAATGTCGTATATGGTGACATATACGTACTTTGATAATAAATTTACTTTGACTTTCTGCCGAAATGTGTTGGTTGTGTGTGCAAGGAGATAACCACCCACCCCCCAAGCGAACACTGCTGACCAGTAATTCCAGGACGCAGAAGTACGTGCTCGAGGAAGCTCCGTGCAGCCACCGGGGATGCTTTGTGCCGAAGGACTACAGTCTCGGGTTCTGCTATGTCTTGAACATGGAGTGACGAGACAGCCTCTGAAACAATTCATGGGTGTACAGTGTCAGAGGAAACATGACTGGCATTGACTCACTGGAAAAGAATGTATTAACTTAAGAGTACAACGAATACAGATAAAGACTTTTGCAAATCGTATTTCCTGCATGTAATTATAATAAAGTATCTTATACATAATACTTAAAGGTCCAATTGAACTTTGATTCACCATTTTGTATCTTGATATTGTTTTCTTGGGCCGAAAAGGCCTGTTACCATGCCGTATCTGTAAATAAATAAATAACACCACCAAGGTGGCAAAGACAGCGGTGAAGCCGCGATGCAGTGTGCGCATGCGTCGCTCTCAGCCCGGTCACTTCCGGTGGGGGAACCGGCGCCTGCGCAGTGTGCACTGTTGGCGGCGGTGGTTATGGAGATGTGGTGTGTGTCCGGGCCTGCGGCGGCGAGACCTGTTGGCGGCTGGACGTTAAATCGCGGCGCCGGAGGGCAGGTCGGCTTCACGGGAACGATGTGTGTATGATGGCCGTAGACGAGGATTCCGGCGTCAGGGCGACGGGTCCTACGGAACTGGGTGCAGAGCCTGGGATCCGGATAAGGTTCTAGCACGTTGTCGGGTTGGCTCCCTCCGCCGCATCTGTCGGGAAGGGCGGCTGCCCGCCCAGCCCGGCCCGGCCCTGCTCATTGGGTGTCGGGGCAGTTGCGGTCGCTTGCCGCGCCCACACTCCTCGCACCTTTGGAGAGTTTTATTTTGCTTTTCAACTTTCCTCGTGCCAGGTCGCCCTTTCTTCAGAACTCTTTTCTCCTAATGCAGAGGCCGCCCGACCCTTTGAGCATTTCCAGCGTTTTCCCTTTTTGCTCTTCCACCTCGGAGAAAGGTCCTTTGGCTCGACTCGATCATGTAATACGAAATGCCTAGTTAATTAGTCTCGCTTGGTCCATGATACTCTTGTTCATGTAGTCGTCCAAATGATTCATAAATGCCCCGATTGTACTTACCTCTTTCAGCTTGTTTCATTTTCCCATAAGCTTCTGGATAAATAAAACTTGCCTCTCGGGTCTCCGTTACACACTTCCCTAAATCCCAATACCCTAATGTGATTCCCCCTTATAAATTCTACCCATAAAACTTAAGTTGCCAATCTCTCCAGGTATCTTTCCTAGTACTGTTTTCCCTAACCAGTGATTAATTCAATAGCCGTTTCCCCCTCCACCCCTTTGAAACCCTCGAGCCCCATCACCCCAGAAACATTGAGCTGCCTTGCCTTCGCCATGTTTCTGTGATTAGCATTTAGCACAATTTAATCCTACAGGCTGATATAAACTCTCAGTTAATCTGCTTTATCTCCTTGCATTAAATGGAATGCAGTTAAACCTCCCAGCACTCATGACCTTCTCTCTCCCCCCCCCCCCCCCCCCCCGACTCTGCCCACTGGAGTTGCCTGCTGTATTCACAATATGTGCTTCTCTCTTTTCTTCTGCTGCACTGCAATTTTGGGTCCCACTCTTGTGTTACTAGTTTAATATCATCTCAACATGGCATATCTCCCTGCTGAGCTATTGGATGTAGGGAGATTCATTTAGCCCTGTCCTGGAAAAGATTTCAATTATCTCAATATGTGCCAACACAAAATGCTGGAGGAACTCAGCAAATCAGGCAGCATCTACGGTGGCGAATAAGCAGACAATGTTTCAGGCTGAGACCCTTCCTCAGGATTGCTGAGTATCTGAAGGGCCTGCATGCATCAATTCCTTAGCCATATATTTAGCTGTTTTATCTTGCTCTTCCTAAATTTACTACCATATGACATAATCCTAGATAATTGCCCTAAAAGTCCCTTGTTTCAATTTTCCCTAAATTCCTTTTCCTGGACCTCATCTCTCTTTCTGCACAGGTTGTTGGTACCAATATGGACCACAGTTTCTGGCTGCTCACCTCCCTTTCAGAATGTTCTGCACCTGCACAGTTTCCCATAGTTGACACGGCCTTCCTATTTCCTGATCAATTTCTCAGTGACTTCTCTGACCCCCATGCCTGAAAGGCAACGTATCATCTTGGAATCACTGTGTGTCCTCCGAAATGTCAGTCTGACCTATTGAATAATGTCTGTGTCTATCAAGGCCCATAATTAGATTAGATTAGGTTTGATTCCACTTTATTGTCATTGTGCCGAGTACAGATACAAACCCAATGAAATGCAGTTAGCATTTAACCAGAGCAAAGAATAGTGTTATTTATAAAATAACTGTGAATAAAAAGTAAGTGCTACAGCACACAAATATAAAAGTACTGAGACAGTACAATATGGGTGCACTACTGCTTAGTGCTGTGATGTGAGGTTCAGCAGGGCCACAGCCTCAGGGAAGAAGCTCTTCTTGTGCCTGCTGGTGCGGGAGCGGAGGCTCCTGTAGCGCCTACTGGATGGGAGGAGAGTAAAAAGTCCATGGTTAGGGTGAGATGCATCCTTGATAATGCTTTTCACCCTGCCCAGGCAGCATTTATGGTAGATGTTCTCAATGGTGGGCAATTGGGTGCTGATAATCCGCTGGGCAGTTTTCGCCACATGCTGGAGTGCTTTGTGGTCCGATACGGGACAATTGCCATACTACTCTGAGATGCAGTTGGTGGGTATGCTCTCAATGGTACAGCGGTGAGCTTTCTTGATGCTCCACAGGAAATAAAGGCACTGATGCGCCTTTTTGATCAGGATGGAGGAGTTCAGGCAAATGTGGACACCAAGGAATTTGAAGCTTGATACACGCTGCACTACAGCTCCGTTGATGTAGATGGGGATGTGAGTATGGCTCCTAGCTTGCCTGAAGTCCACAATGATCTCCTTGGTCTTCTGGGTGTTAACGGCCAGGTTGTTGTCAGCACACCACACGGCCAGGTGCTGGACCTCGTCCCTGTAAGCCGTCTCATCATCCCCTATGATCAGGCCAACCACCATGGTGTCGTCTGTGAACTTGATTATGGAGTTAGAACCATGTACAGGAACACAGTCATAGGTGAAAAGGGAGTGGTGAAAAGGGAGTACAGAAAAGGGCTCAGCACACGGCCTTGAGGCATGCCGGTGTTAAGGCTGAGAGTGGAGGAGGAGGGGTTGTCTAACTTAACTGATTGGGGTCTGTTAGAAAGTCCAAGGTCCAATTGCAGAAGGATGAGCTGATACCAAGCTGGCGGTCAGCTTGGAGGGGAATCACAGTATTGAATGCTGAACTATTGTTTCAACTGGTCCATGTGGTTCAAGAAAAGTTGTTGGTGGACACTTCCTACAAATACAGTTGCCATTGATAGTGATCTTCCAAATTTCACAGGAGGAGCATACCCACTCCACTAAATTCAACTTCTAACTCTGAATGAAATACTGTGCTGAAAAAAGAAAGACTACCTGGCCTTGATTTGCCATGCCTGTCACTGCTCAGCCTCCTTGTGAATCCACAACTAAAAGTTGATGCCCATGTTGGTCCTATTGACGTAGGTAAGAAGAGAGATGAGGTCCTGAAATTCTAGTGTTTTGTAGAAGTTGAAAAGCAGGACTTCTAGGATTATAATCTCAAAATTGCTTCCTATGCCCTGAGGTAATTACCTTAGAAATGCATGGCTCATGTTATGCAATTTTGATTTTTGGATTGTGTTTGAAAATTCTACCACATTCAGTTGGAACTGCATTAACGTAGGTAGTATAATTGCATTTAACATATTTTAGGAGTTCTGATGCTTAATCTTTGAGGAAGTGGCCTTTTATAATAACTTAGTTGGTACATTTTCTGTTCAGTTCAAATGTTTCCTTTACCACTTTCATATTACTGTGAAATATGGGTAAAAAAATAATTAAAGGTGCTGAATTTTCCAGCCAGCCAGGTGGGAAATTACTGAAAATTTGTTTTGTTTTTTTTTCCCCCTACTATTAGGCTGCCCTTCTGGAAGGGCAAAGCAATAAGACTGCCTGCTGCCAGAGGCTGGAAGGTAATACTGTACATGTGTACTGGTTTCACCTTGTCGATAGATCTTGACACTTTCTAATCTGTTCTATCTGGCATTGAACTCATTTTGATTTGCACTTAGATCTCCATCAATTTTGCTTGTTTGCCTATCTAGTTCTGCTATTCCATAGTTTATTTGAATTGAGTTTCAGTATAATGGATCATTTTGTCTTTAGTTCTATTGCATAAACTTTGACAGTCATTGTGCCTGATTTGTTTGTTAAAACATATGTGGTAGAAGATCAACCTTCTTAATTGTTGTCTTTAATAAAAAAAAAGTGCAACTACGCACTTTGTTCTTTTAGATTAAGTATTTTAAAATACAGTTGCTTTTAGATCATTTTAACATTGGCTTATTAGAAGCTTTTGTATTTCATGTTAAGCAATGCACACAAAATGCTGGAGGAACTCAGCAGGTCAGACAGCATCTAGGGAAAAGAATAAATGGTTCATGTTTCAGGCTGAGACCCTTCTTCAGAATTAAGAAGGAAGGGCCAGTATAAAAACGTGGAAAGAGGGGAAAGAGGTTAGCTGGAAGTGAAGGCAGGTGGGTGTGAAAGGTTAAGGGCTGGAGAAGAAAGAATCTGATGGGAGAGGAGAATGGACCATAGGAGAAATGGAAGAAGGTGGGGACTCAAGGGGAAGTTATAGGCAGATGAGAAGCAGTAACATGTCAGAATGGGAATGGAGGGGGGAATTTGTTTACTGGAAGGAGAAATGGATATGCTATCAGTTGGAGAGTACTCAGGCATGTTGTTCCTCCATCCTGGGGGTGGTTTCCTCTTGGCACAAGAGGAGGCCACGGACCGACACTTCCGAATGGGAATTAAAATGTTTGACTACTGGGAAGTCCCGCGTGTGGCAGATGATGCAAAGGTGCTTGACGAAGTGGTCCCCCAATTTATGACATTTCTCACCAAAGTGGTTGAAGCCACATCAGGAGCACTGGACACAATAGATGACCCCAGCTGATTTACAGAAGTTTTGTCTCACATGGACTGTTTGGGGCCCTGAATGGAAGTGGGGGAAGAGGAATATAAGCAGTTATAGCCTCTAGGCCGCTTGCAGGGATAAGTGCCTGGGGGAAGATTTGTGGGGAGGGACGAATGGACAGGAGGGAACAATTCCTGCTGAAAGCGGTGGGGGGGTGGGGAAAGAGGGGGAGGTAAAGATGTGCTTAGGGGTACAATCCCTTTAGTAATGGCGGAAGTTGCGGAGGATAATGTGTTGGATGCAGAAGCTGATAGGGTAGTAGGTAACGACAACAAGAACTCCATCACTGTTAAAGTGGCGGAGAGACAGCGTAGGCATGGATGTTCAGGAAATGCGGGTGAGAGGGAGGGAAACCATATGCTTTAAGGGAGGACATCTCTGATGTCCTGCAAAGGAAAGCCATGTCCTGGGAACAGATGTGGTGGAGGCAAAGAAACTGAAAAGGGAATAGCATTTTTACAGGAGATTGTCTGAGAAGAAGTATAGTCGAGATAATCGTGGGAATCAGTTGGTTTATAAAAGAAGTCAGTTGACAATATGTCTCCACGGATGGAGACAGATCAAAAAAGGGGAGGGAGGTGTCAGAAATAGACCAAATGAATTTAAGGGCAGGGTGAAAGTTCGAGGTAAAGTTGATAAAACTGACTACCAGTGCAGTCATCAGAGTAGTGGAGGAAGAGTTGAGTATAACAGGAGAAGGCTTCAAACATTGACTGTTCTATATAGCCGATAAAGAGGCAGGTGTGCCATGCGAGTGTCCGTGTTATGTGTTTAACTGGTTAGCACTTCATTCAGGAATATTTTGGTGATGTCACAATGCTTATCATTTTCAATCAAAATTTTAATAAGCTGAAAATCACACCATCCTTTACAGCCACTTCAATAATGAATCAATGATAGCATATTTTCAATGGTCAAAATAAAGGTACAGGCAGATGTAGATTCTATGTAACCAATGACTATCAGACTGACTATAAATGAAATTTAATCGCAGGATAGAAACTATCTTTTTGTTCAATATCTTAGTGAAGGTTTTTAAAATTTCCCATTTTGGTAGACTTTGCAGTGTTTCATATTGATTTGCACGGAGGAAAATAAATTCTCTGAAACGTTAGGCTTGTATTCCAATTTGAAATTGAATCCTTCTGGATTCCCTTTGCAGAATCTTTAAGCTCGAGTCATTTTGTTTATTTATTGGGATGCATTGTGGAATAGGCCCTTCCGGTCCTACGAGCTATGTTGCCCAGCAATCTCTGATTTAATCCTAGCCTAATCACAGGATAATTTACAATGAGCAATTAACCTACCGACTGTTACATCCTTGGACTGAGGGAGGACACCAGAGTGCCCAGAGAAAATCCATAAGGTCACAGGGAGAACATACGTGCGTATTACAGGCGGCCGCGAGAATTGAACCTGGGCCGCATGTGCTACCACGACGCTACCATGCTGCCCTTGCTGTATCATGGAACAGTCTCTTTAATTTGTTGCTATGACTGCTGAATCATTAACTGGGACATTAAAAACATTGGCTTTAAACCTATTTTCAAATTATCTAAGGCAAGTGCACATCCTTCCTAATTTGGGGTTTTGAATGCTTCTTGGAAATAGCAATTTTTTGATTGCTACAGTATTACCAAAATATTTAAATACATGGACATCTGTGAAGCTCCTTCATTTGTTTTAATTTGTCTGATTACAGCTTAACTTTCCAGAATGCCTCACAAAATTGGATTTGTTACTATAAGCTCATCTGGCCATGAAGATGGTTATAATTCAAATGAACTGATGGTGCATGCTCCAACAGTTAGTGGCTGGCGGTCTCCGAGGTAAGGAAAATCAAAGCATTGCTATTAATTCCCATGCAGATTTACGCTTCCAAATGGGAAACAGCGGAGAATTTCTAGTAATTGTCGTCCTGATGAAGGCTCTTGGCCTGAAATGTTAACTTTTCATTCATTTCCATAGGTGCTGCCTGACCTGAGTTCCTCTAGCATTTTATGTGTGTTGCTCTAAGAATTTCTAGTTGCTTAATTCTTAGTTTTCTAGCAGATTTGGATTTTGCATGAATACTAAAGCCTTCGTGTTGCTGGAAGAACTGTCACTAGTCTCCCAACTGCCCTCCACAGCTGGATGGCCTATCAATGGAGCATTAACTTTCTGGAATTACCTAATAGCAACAGCAGATGAAAAGTAGAATTGTTTGTTTTCTGCAATTAGGTTTACTGAAGCTTTGAATGCTGACTATCAGGATTGGTTAGAAACACTGTCTGGTAAAGCTTCTGGCAATTACATTTTCCTTGGGTTTATCATTTGTGAAACTTGGTCTGGCCTGTCCCAATGACAGGATTATGGTGTTAGAGCCACACAAGGCTTTGCTTAATGGGTTGCAGTTTTCTAATCCATTAAGTTAGCATATTCCACATGCATGAAGATGGTTGATATATTAGTAACTTGCATGTTTCAGGCCCTTGTTGCTCTGCTTCAGAATATTTTGTGTTTGAAATACACTTATTTAAAAATGTTTCATTTGATTTAGATGCTGGCTTTATTTCGAACATAAACGTTATTTTAAAAAATCTCAAATTGCTTGAAGTTTTTGCCCAGTAAAAATCAGGTACAATGCAGATCTGTCAATGAGCAGATGTCCGAGTGTGAACAGCTGCATGGGCAATCAGGCATCAGTTGTTTGTGTCAAACATCTGATATATTTTGAAACTTCAGTTCTCAAAAGATTTTAAGTTTTTTGTGATCTGTTGAGTATTTGTATGTATCCACGGTAGCATACAATACTATTACAGCTTGGGATGTCGGAGTTCAATTCCAGCTCTGTCTGTAAGTACCTATGTTCTCCATATGACCATGTGGATTTCCTCTGGGTGCTCCGGTTTCCTCCCATCAACCAAAGAGGCCCGGTTTGTAGTCATTGTAAATTGACCTACAGTTAGGCTAGGGTTAAAAGGTGGTTTACTGGGCAATGCAACTTGTTGGGCCGTAAGGGCTCGCTCTGCACTGTATCTCTAAATCTGTATTCTTAGCATAGACTTGTGCCATGCCAGTCAGACAGAACTGTACAACTTCTGCAGCTCAATGTGGCAGATACATCATTTTGCATGTATGCAGCTGAGTGCAACCACTCACATTGTATCTGGAGCTCGTGACTGGCTTCACCTGGCTTACCAGCCTAGTAATGCCATTATCTGAAGTGCTTGTTGGCATTTGGACATCAGCTATTTGATAGAACTGCATTGTACCTGATTTTATACTTGATTCTTATTCTTGTGCCTCTGATTGAACAGTCTGCCTGTCTGAGTGAGTCTCCAGGATCCTTTGTTGATAAGCAGTGCAAAGTATCAAGTCATCACATTAATTGTGAGTTCTGCAAAAAGGATTGTAAAAAAGCCAAGACTGATTTGAGTTAATTAGACCATGACTCTGTGGCTATGCATTGACAAAAGAAGTAAAATTGTAGCACTCCAATTTTGTTTCCATTCAATTCTTTTCCATTCAATTCTTTTGTTTCTAGATGGTACAATAAATGGGGATTGGTAGTAGGAAAGAGGCATATTTTAATGAATTCTGTTTAATTTGATTTCTCTAGGTTCTGCCTCTACCCACAGGAGATTATCCTACAAATGGTGGAGCGTTGTAGGATTCGCAAACTTCAGTTACTTGCACACCAGTATTTGATTTCTACAAAAATTGAATTTTACATCAGTGACAGTCTTCCAGATCACTTTGGGTTGCAACATGTGGACACGTTTCGTAGACTTGGGTATGGCTGAATGTCAGATCAGCAGATTTCAACATAACTATGCTGCCACCTGTTGAGAAATTTAAAGCAATAAGGTTTTTGAAATGTCCTTCAGTAGAAACCAAACAGAGAAAACATCTTAAGAAATTGAAAATATTCTCAAATAGGAAAGGGGAAATATATTTCTTTAAGTGTTTTCATAGAACATAGAATAGTACAGCACAGTATAGATCCCTTGGCCCACAATGTTGTGCCGACCTTCTAACCTACTTCAAGATCAATCTTAATGCTTCTCTCCAACATAGCCCTCCATTTTTCTTTCATCTATGTATCTATTTTTCTTATCATCCAACAGGCTCTTAAATGTACCAATCATGACAGGGTAGGGCCCCTCTACAGCCCACGCCTTCGATCATTCTCATTGATTGGATCATCTGAATCCAAATAGCTTCTGTGGAAGGCATTACTTCAGAGGTTCACCCAACAAATAAATGTAATATTGGATCTTTTTTCCCAATAAATAAATGAACAAGTATGATTCTTATTTAATTGGGTTCTCTTTATCTAGTTTTAGGACTTGCGTGATCTGATCACATTTCAGGTCATATTTATGCAGAAGTAGAGAAAGTTGTATAGGGTTCACAAACTTTGTGGCACTTCTCTAGGTTACAATGGCACATTAGAAAATGACACAGTACAGACCTTTGGCTGATAGTATTGTGCTGATCTGATAACATACTGTAACCCTTCCCTCCTCCATTTTTCTATCATCCATGTGCCTCTCCTGAGTTTCTTAAATGCCCCTAATGAATCTGCCCTTACCACCAGCCCTGGGAGCACATTTTGTGTACCCACAATTCTGTTTAAAAAGAAAAAAAACAATTAGTCTCTGACATCACCCCTATACTTTCACAATCACTTGAAATTTATGCCCTCATGGATTAGCCATTTCCACTTTGGAACCTGTCTTTGGCTATCCACTTAATTTATGCTTCATACATCTTGTACATCTCTATCACATTGCCTTTCCTCTTGAACAATAATGAGAAAGGTTCTAGCTCACTCAGCCTGTCCTTCCTAGACGTGCTGTCTAATCCAGACAACATCCTGGTAAATCTCCTTTGCAGATCTAGCTACGAAGTGGCAGATTGAGTTCAACCCAGAAAAGTGTGAAGTGATAAATGTTAGAAGGTCATATTTTTAAGGCAGAATACAGGGTTCTTAACCATCTAAAAGAACAAAGATTTCAGGATCCATGTCCACAGATCCCTTCCAGTTGCCACGTATGCTGATAGGGTTGTTAAGGAAACAAATTATGTGTTAGCCTTCCTTGGGGCATTGAGTTCGAGTTGTGAGGAAATGCTGCAGTTCTATAAAGCCCTGGTGTTTAGTTCTGGTCACCTAATTATAGGAGGCATAAATAGAGTGGTTAGCCAGAGACAGTTTTCCCCCCCAGGGTGGAAATGGCTAATATGAGGAGGCATAATTTTAAGGTGATTGGAGGAAAGAATGGGGGATATCAGAGGTTAAGTTTTTTTACATAGAGTGGTGGATGTCTGGAACTTGATGCCAGGGAGCAAGTGGAATTTTACTATGGAGTTGCTTGAAATTTTACTATCTAATTGCAAGATACTGCTTTAAAAGTGCTGAAGTTCATCTGTTTCATACAGCTTATTAAATATTTATGTACATTAACTTGTTTTTACAGTTATGTTTCCCTGTCAGATAACCAGAAGACAGGGTTCAAAGCTCGAGAACTTAAGTCTGTCCACGTTGATGCAGTTGGAAAATATCTGAAATTAACTTTCCACAAAAATCACGTCAACAGATATAACTTGTACAACCAGGTAATGTGATAATTTTATGCACACTTGAAAATGTATTTATGAGGGGAATCCTTGTATTCAAGGATTGTTCAAGTTTTATCTTTTATGTACCACTCCTTTTATCTACTTGGAACATAGTGTTAAAACGTAAGAAATAAGAGCAGAAATAGGCCATCTGGCTCATCAAACCTGTTCTGCCACTAAATAAAATCATGGCTGATGTCAATTAGATTGTAAAATTACAAGCAACTCCAGATTTAAATCCACGCTAGACGAGAAATTGAACAAAGCCAAGGAAAAGTCAAACAGAAATTTAAGTATTGATAATGGAGCTTGCCGTGATTTCTGATGGAAGTCAGAAGAGATCATCTATCGAAGATGGGAGGTTTTTTAAAACTCCTCTGTCACCAATGACATAGGGGCCACTTGGTTCATCAGATTCATCTGGCTATGGCCTAATTCTACCTACCCTCTTTCCCCCGTAACCCTTAATTCTCCTGCTATGCAAAAGTTATCTAACAGTATCTTAAACATATTTTATGAAGTAGTCTGGGCAGAGAATTCCACAGGTGGGAAAAGGAGTTTCTCCTGATCTCCATGTTAAATTTATTCCCCTGAATCTTGAAGCTATGTCCTCCAGTTCAAGTCTCTCGACAAAATTTTCTTGCCTCCACCTTATCTATCCTTTCTGTTATGTGCATGCGCATGGTGTGCCTGTATTATGGTTTTCTGTTCTCTTTCTCGCCGTTCGGCTTTCCTTGTCTTAGGTGTGCCAAGTCACTTTCATTTGACGTTTAGAGCATGCTGAAGCTGCCTCCTTGTCAGGACCTCTCCAATCATGACTCGGAGAGCACAATTTAAAGAAGCCGGCAAGCTGGGATTTGGGGATAGAGAGCCGCTGGGGGGAATCGATAGTTAAAGATTTGCACTAGTTTCCGTATTAATAAACTTGTGGTCTTCGTGATTCGACCTGTGTTTTCATATTATGGATTTTGACTTCTGGATTGCTCCCTTGGATTTGTTTGTCCCCATATTGTAAATATGTGTAAAAACTGTAAATATACTACAAATAGGACTGCCTGCGCCTACCTTGTACTTGTCACAAACAACTCACAGCATTGAGGGTGGACTTGTTTTTATATTGCATCCCCGACTAGATCCAGCAGGGGGATGTAACATAAATTGGGGGCCTGTCTGGGATACGTACTGTTGGAGTTGGTTTCTTTTGTAAAGGGTGAGTTGAATTTCTTTTTCTTTTATGAGTGATCGAAGTATTATTGAGTGTTCTTCTGTTAAATTGGTGTGTTCATTCCTTCCATTGGAACACTAGTTTGTTATTTTTTGTTTTGGAGGGTAATCCTGGGTGGGGATTTAATCTTTGGTGGGCGTATGCTATGGGACATTTTGCCTCAGAGTTGAGCATTTAAAGCCGCCCTTTAAAGCAGCTAGGATTTAGGTAGTGTTTGTTGGTTAGGTAGACAGGCATCGGAGGGTGCTCTTAACCACGTTGGCTGGTTTGGTTGGTGTCACTCATTGTGTTTAAACTTACAGCCGTTTGGGTGAAGTTTCTCAATGTGGATATAGACCAGTTTAGTGTGTGGGCATTTTTGAAAGATCCTATAGTACAGCAATTAAACAAGTGCCTTAAGGACGACTTGCTGCCTCTGGCAGAGCACTTTAGTATTCCTGCAGCTAAACAAGCCCTTAAAGAGGTCATTAAGGATGCTGTGCTGGTATGTCTAATGGATCGTGGCTTTTTGTGTTTGGTACTCAGGCACCTGATGGGGGAGAGGTACCCACAGCTGAGAAGTCTGAGGGGGTAAGAGGTACAGCAGGTGGCTGAGGCTGGGGCCAAAGTCACGTTATGTGTTCTCTGTGTCTGAGGGTGAAGGTTCACTGGTCAGTATGTGCAATCCTCGGTTTGGGGTGTGTCTGACATGGCTGCAGCTCACCTCAGAGGAGAAAAAGCATGTGCTGCAAACCAAGCTAAGCTGGAGGCTGGGTGTTTGCAGATTGGTGCTAGAGGCTGAGAAGGAGATTAAACTGTGGCAGCTGGAGTTTGAAGCAGCAAAAATTGTTGCAGCTCTGGTTGCGTGGTTGACTCCTGCTTCTTCGCCCATAGTGAGCTCTGAGCCAGTGACCCCACAGACTGGGTTTGATGTTGGTAAGCACATCAAATTAGTGCCATCTTTTTGTGAGAGTGAGCCAGATTCATACTTCGGTGCTTTTGAGCGCATAGCAGCGTCTTTGCAATGGCCTGAGGGTGTCTGGCCTCTTATTGCAGTGGAAGTTTGTGGTGAAAGCTCTGTTGCTGTCTGATAGCCTCAATTATGAGACTTAGGGCTGCTGTGTTGTGTGCATATGAGCTTGTGCTCGAGGCATATGGACTGAGCTTTATAGAAAGATCACAACTCAGACGTATGTTGAGTTTGCAAGGAAGAAGGGCCATCTCTTTGGTAAATGGTGCATGTCAAATATGACAGATTTTGCTTCTCCAGGAGCTGATGCTATTGGAGCATGTTTACCTGAGCGTATTGTTCTGTACCTGAATGAACATGAAGTACATTCCTTGTCTCAAGTTGCTGTGTTAATGGATGAATTCAGCCTTGTGCTGAGTTCCTCTCGCATTTGGTGTGTGTTGCACAAGAATGTATTCGTGCAGTAGCTCAGAGCACTGAGAAAGGGGTCAGTGTGGCGAAGGCTCACAATGAGAAACAGCCTCCTACTACTCCACCTCATTCTAAGGAAGATCATATATGTTTTTATTGTCACAGGTCAGGTCGCTTAATCGCGGATGGCATGAGCCTGGGGCGTAAACAGCAATGGCAGCAGTTGGACCAGTCTCCAGGTGTGGGTCTGATTAAAGCTGACCGTGGTATTCCTTGGGCTTCAGCATATGTAGAATCAAAGCCTGATCTAGCAATACACCTTTCTTATTTCATGGGCTAGTTTCTAAGTCTGCTAAACCAGATTAGCAGGTCTCGGAGGCCATGCTGCGTGATACTGGCGCAACACAGTCTCTTATCCACTCTGATGGACTATAGATTTTTGTGAGGACACCTTTTGTGCAGGAAATTGAGATGGGTGTTTAAAATTTCCCCTACACATGATGCATTTACTGTCATACCAGTGAGTGGGTTTGTCACAATTGGGGTAAGGCCTTTGTTACCAGCCGCAGGGGTACACCCTTGAAACAACCCCAGAATGAGGAGCCTGCCCACGATTTCCCCTCTGTTTCCTGTCTCTGTGGTGACCTGTGCTCAGTCCTACAGATTTGAGGTACAGTGAAACTCTCTGACTCCTTTCTGTCGCCTCAACCTGGCTCAGTTGCAAGGGCTCCGGTAGTGCTGGACTCCGCTGTGAAGCATCCAAAGGAAATTCCATCTAGTAGTCTGATGTTTGAGTTGTTGGCCACCCACAAGCAGCTGATACCGGCTCAATGGGCAAGTCCTTCCCTCACTTTATGTTGATCTGCTGCGAGGGAGGGTGATTCAGACAGGCAAAAAGAATTATTACTTTGAGGAAAATGGCTTGCTTATGTGTAAGTAGGTGCCAGTGTGTTTGATGTGCTTGGGCTGGGTTGCTGTCTTTCAGTTTGTGATGCCTACAAATTACTGACAGTAAGTGCTGCAGTTAACGCATGACCAACCATTTGCAGGATACCTAGGTGATAATAAAACATATAACTGCATTTTATGCTATTTCATTTGGCTTGGAATGAAGTCTGCCATGGCTGACTAATGCTGAACCTATCTGGTATGCCAGTGCGCAGGTAAGCCTAAGCCGGTTATTTCATCTGTGCCTCTTCGCCTGATTCCTGTGATGGGAAAGCCATTCGAGCGAGTGTTGGTGGATTGCTTATGACCCTTAACTAAGTCGGGGAACCAGTTTTTGCTGAACGTAATGTGCACAGACACCCGTTTTCCCTGCACAAAATTACTTCCCCTGTTATAATTAAAGCTTTGATGCAGTTCGCCTCCATATCTATTCTGCCAAGAATTATACAGACTGATGGGCATATGAATTTTTTGCCTAGGTTACGAACACAATTTCAGTCCATCATAAGGCCTCCGGTGCTTATCATCCTGAGTTGCAGGGCGTGTGAGAGCGATTCCATCAAATGCTAAAGCCTATGATGCACTCCTGTTGTTTGGAACATGGCAGAGACTGGGACACTGGCATTCCTTTTGTATTACTTGCAGTGTGCAAAACTGTATAAGAGTCCCTAGATTCAGTCCTATTGAATTAGTCTGAGCAAACTGTTAGAGGACTGCTTAAACTACTCTTAAGAGCAGCTGTTAGGAGATTCCCTGAAGTCCTCATCCAGTGTGTTGGATTATGTTAGGGAATTCAAAGAACATCTCCACACTGCTTGTGCGTACGCCAGTAAGGCTCTGTCACTCTCGCAGGCTGAGGTGAATGCACCTTACGATAGAAAAGTTGTGCCTTGCTGCTTCAGTCCTAAGGATTTGGTTCTGGTATTTTTTTTCCCATATCTGGATCAGCTCTTCAAGCTCATTTTTCAGGACCTTGCGTGATTGCTTGCAAACTCTCTGAAACTGACTGCATAATTCATACCCCTGACTGTAGGCGACAGACCCATGTGCGCCACATCAATGTGCTAGGGCTGTATTACGATTGAGCAGAGCACCAGCAGGCACAGGAAGAGCTTCTTCCCTGAGGCTGTGACCCTGCTGAACCTCACATCACAGCGCTAAGTAGTATTGCACCCATATTGTACTGTCTCAGTATTTTGTATTTGTATGCTGTAGCACTTACTTTTTATTCGCAGTTATTTTGTAAATAACACTATTCTTTGCATTTCTGGTCAGATGCTAACTGCATTTCATTGGGTTTGTATTGTACTCGACACATTGACGATAAAGTTGAATCTAATCTAATCTAAGAATGGGAGTACTGTCTTTGGAAGTAAGGCCACTGGCTCCATTGCAGTTGCTGTCTCTGTGCTAGCTGACAGCACTGATGAAGATAGCCTAGTGTTGTGGAACACCCTGGATCACTGTGCCAGGTTGCAGAGTTCTTCTGTGTTACAGCAGCTCCTTGGTCAGTTGTCACACCTAGATCCCCTGCAACAGTCAGATCTGTTACAATCATTTCTGGATTATCCGGCTTTGTTCAATGATGTGCCTACTCGAACAAATGTGTTGAAGCATGACATTATTGTGAATGGAGCTAAGCCTACTAAGGAGCATGCATGCCAGGTGAGCCCCACTAAAAGAGCATTGATGCAGCAGGAGGTAACCTACTTGCTCAGTCATGGGCTAGCCCATCCTATCTCTAGTCCATGGAGCTCCCCCTACATCCTGGTGCCCATGAGCGATGGAACTGTCCTCTTCTGCACAGATTATCAGAAAGTAAGTGCTGAGACAGTGCCTGATTCATTTCCATTGCTGTGAATGGAGGATTGCATTGACAGAGTAGGTTTAGCCAAGTTTCTCAGTAAGCTTGACCTGTTAAAAGAATATTGGCAGGTCCCGCTAATTCCTCGTGGCGCTGAATTCTCTGCCTTTGTTATTCTGGACCATTTCCTCCAGTACTATGTCATGGCATTTGGAATGCGGAACACACCTACAACATTCCAATGACTTGTGTCCCAAGTTTTAGAGGGGGTGCCCAACTGTGATGTTTATTTAGATGATCTACTGGTCTAGTCTGCTGACTAGCTGTCGCACATGGAGACACTTCAGCGTGTATTTGTGTGTTTAGGTGAGGCCCTGTTGACTTTTAATTTGGCTAGGTGTGACTTTGGGAAAGCTTCAGTCACCCTTCTAGGCAATATTGTTGGCCAGAGTCAAGTCCATCCAGTTGACGTGAAGGTCAAGGTAATACATTCCTTCTCTGTACCTGATATGAAATGGCAGCTCTGGTGCTTTCTTGGTATGGCTGGTTATTATCAATGTTTCTGTCAATATTTCTGACAGTTGTGTCTGCTCTTACTAGCCTACTTTACGTGGACCCCTGAGGGAAGGTGTCATTTGAGTGTGTGAAGATGCTGTTATGTCATACATCTGTTCTCGCTGCACTTGATTACAGCAAACCTTTCAAGCGAGAGATTGATACTTGCGCTACAGGTGCAGGCGCAGCACTGTTGCAGGAGGGTGATAATGGTATTCATCACCCTGTAAGTTACTTTTTTAAAAAGTTTGACAAGCACCAAAGTAACTACTCCGCCATTGAAAATGAATGTCCATCTCTCCTGCTTCCATTACAACACTTCGAAATTTACATAGGTTCCAGCTTTTTTCCCTGTATTAGTATAACAGACCACCAACCCCATTATCTTTCCCTCTAGTATGCAGAACCAGAACCAGTGCCTTATGCGCTGGTCTTTGATTGCCCAAAATTATAATATTAATATTCGTTTTAAGAAAAGGAGTGAAAATTTATTAGCAGGCACATTGTCTTGGTCCATGAGTTAGTGTTATTCTTGTTGCAAAGTTAAGACAAATTTGTTCTTGTAGATGGGGGTGTGCAGTGTGTGCCTGTGTTTTTGTTTTCTATTCCCTCTCTACCCCCTCCCCCACCCCACCCCTCTACACATGCACCCCCTCCAACCCGCCCTTACTCCCCTGTCTCCAGCTTTCCTTGCCTTAGGTGTGTAGAGCTGCTGTCATTCTCCATTTGGAGTGCTGCTGGACCTGCATCCTTGTCAGGACGGCTCCAGTCGCGATTGGAGAGCGCATCTTAAACCGGCATCCGGGAAGTGGGGGGAGAGAGAGAGCTGCTGGGGAGAATTGATAGTTAAAGAATCATGCTAGTTTTGGTTTTAACAAACTTGTAGTCTTTGTGCTCTGATCTGTTTTTTCATATTGTGGATATTGGATTATTTCCTTGGATTTGGTTGCCCTAGTTCACTTTTGTAAATATGCTGCAAATAGAACTGCCTGTGTCTGCCTTGTCCTTTTGTAGTCACAAACAACTCACAACACTGAGGATGGACTTGTTTCTATGTTGCCTTGCCAACACCCCGAGACTGGAGCCAACAAGATCCCATCTTATTTAGAATTCCAATGAGTAAAGTTCCAGACGAGTCAATCGCTCCTCATAGACCAGCCCTCTCATCAGTCTGGTGAATCTCCTCTGCACTGCCTCCAAAGCCAGCATATCAGTATATATCTACTTGAGTAAAGAAACCAGAACTGCACACAGTACCCCGTTGCAGGCTCACCAGTACCCTGTACAGTTGCAGCACAACTTCCTGCTCAGTCCCTCTGGCAATAAGGTCGTCTTTCCATTGCCCGCCTTGATAACCTGTTGGAGCTGCAAACCAATCCATTTGCAATTCATGCACAAACACTCACAAGTCCCTCTCCACAACAGAATGCTACAATCTTTCATCATTTAAATAATGTGATCTTCTGTTTTTCTATCAAAGTGAATGATCTTGCATTTACTAAAATTGTACTCCCATCAGCTAGACCCGTGCTCGCTCATTCAACCATGCCAATTTAATGAGAATACCAAATCCTTTGTTGAATATAGTCTTTATAAATATTGATTATTTAAGCAGATTTTGTGCAGTCGACTGATTATTCCTTCAAGAATATCAGAGAGCAGCTGTTCACTATGGAATAAAATTTCTACAAAGTTGCTTTATGATGAGAATATGTTTGGTTTCAAATTAGTAATTTGAAATTTGTCTTATTATGAATGCTGACAATACATTTTGTGGCCATACATGTTTTTAATTGGCTTGACTATCTGTGGCATTCTGTATAAATTCTCTTACTATAAGGGTGGAGAAATTGTTACTGTGGGTGTATCCAAGCAGCTCTATTATATCTATATACTGTAATTCAAAAAATTTTCAGTCATTTAGGAGTGGAAAATGTTTTGAGTGGTAGGAGTCATGAGTTATTAAACTACATTGCCTCAACAAAGAATAATGTAGAGTTTCCAAAGTGTTTTTGTTTTGGTATCTCTGGGTGAGATCAAGTAAAAGAACATCATCTGAAGACCTTTGGGAAAAGTGCAGAGTGGAAAAAATCACCACCACAATCTCCATCGGCACAGGAGCACGGCAGGCCTCCCTTATCTATTGGCTTTATATCTATGACTGTATAGCTAGGTGCATCTCCAACACCATATACAATTTTGCAGACGATGCACTGCTGTGGGCTTTATCAAAGGGATTGATGAATCAGCATACAGGGCAGAGATTGAAAACTTCGCTGAGTGGAGTAATAATAGCAACCTTTCACTCAATGTCAATAAGACCAGGGAACTGATTGTAGACTTTAGGAGAGGGAAGCCAGAGGTCCATGAGCCAGTAATCATTGGAGGATCAGAGGTGGAGAGGGTCAGTAACTTTAAATTCCTGGGCATCACTATCTTAGGGGACCTGTCCTGGACCCATCATGTAAGTATTGCAAAGAAAGCGTGACAGTGCCTCAACTTCCTCAGGAGTCTGCAGAGGGCTGGCATGTCATCAAAAACCTTTTCTGCCTTTGAGCAGAAAACCCTACAAAAGGTAGTGGATTCTGCTGAATACATCACGGGTAGAACCCTCCCAACCATTGAATGTACCTACATGAAACTTTGCCATTGAAAAGCAGCATCCATCATCAAAGGTCCTTACCACGCAGGCCATGCTCTTTCTGACTGCAACCATCAGGTAGTAGGTACAGGTGCCTCAGGACTCGCACCACCAGGTTCAAGAACAGTTATCCATTAACCATCAGGCTCTTGAACAAAAGGGGATAGCTACGCTCTTTTACTGACTCTGTTATATTGTTATTTCATGCTTGCTATTTATTGCTACTTATTTATTCTGCATTTGCACAGTTTGTTTAGAATTAACTGTTCCTGATGTTTATAGTTACTGTTCTATAGATTTGCTAAGCATCCCCGCAGAAGAATCCAATGGTTATGTCTGGTGATATATATGAACTCTGATAATAAATCTTACTTTGAATTTTGAAGAGTTGAATAATCAAGTACTGTAGTAAATAATACCAAAAGTTTTTTTGAATTATAAGGTGTCCTAGCTTTCCTCAGACCCACTTGGATATGGAGAAATTCTGTAAGTCACGAGTAATATACTTCCAATTTTGTGTATTGGATAACCCTGTATCAGCCATTAACCTTTACACTGTTTCCCTTCAGATTAGTTAAATTACTTTGGTGGCCTTGAAACCACCTCTCCTCTTGCCACCATTCAGGGCCCCAAACAGTCCTTCCAAGTGAGGCAACATTTCACTTGTTAGTCTGTTGGGGTCATCTATTGCATCCGGTGCTCCCGGTGCAGCCTCCTCTACATCGATGAAACCTGACGCAGATTGGGGGACGAGGGAGACGTCTTCCTTTTTTAAAGAAAGGGGCTTCCCTTCCTCCACTATCAACTCTGCTCTTAAACGCATCTCCCCCATTTCACGTACATCTGCTCTCACTCCATCCTCCCACCACCCCACTAGGAATAGGGTTCCCTTGGTCCTCACCTACCACCCCACCAGCCTCCGGGTCCAATATATTATTCTCCGTAACTTCAGCCACCTCCTACGGGATCCCACCACTAAGCACATCTTTCCCTCCCCCCTCTCTCTGCATTCCGCAGAAATCGCTCCCTACGCAACTCCCTTGTCCATTCGTTCCCCTCCATCCCTCCCCACTGATCTCCCTCCTGGCACTTATCCGTGTAAGCGGAACAAGTGTTACACATGCCCTTACACTTCCTCCCTTACCACCATTCAGGGCCCCAAACAGTCCTTCCAGGTGAGGCAACACTTCACCTGTGAGTTGGCTGGGGTGATATACTGCATCCGGTGCTCCCAATGTGGCCTTTTATATATTGACGAGACCCGACGCAGACTAGGAGACCGCTTTGCTGAACATCTACACTCTGTCCGCCAGAGAAAGCAGGATCACCCAGTGGCCACACATTTTAATTCCACATCCCATTCCCATTCTGACATGTCTATCCATGGCCTCCTCTACTGTAAAGATGAAGCCACACTCAGGTTGGAGAAACAACACCTTATATTCCGTCTGGGTAGCCTCCAACCTGATGGCATGAACATCGACTTCTCTAACTTCCGCTAATGCCCCACCTCCCCCTTGTACCCCATCTGTTACTTATTTTTATACACACATTCTTTCGCTCACTCCTTTTTCTCCCTCTGTCCCCCTGAATATACTCCTTGCCCATCCTCTTTCTTCCCGGACCTCCTGTCCCATGATCCTCTCGTATTCCTTTTGCCTATCACCTGTCCAGCTCTTGGCTCCATCCCTCCCCCTCCTGTCTTCTCCTATTATTTTGGATCTCCCCCTCCCCCTCCAACTTTCAAATCCCTTACTCACTCTTCCTTCAGTTAGTCCTGACGAAGGGTCTCGGCCTGAAACGTCGACTGCACCTCTTCCTAGAGATGCTGCCTGGCCTGCTACGTTCACCAGCAACTTTTATGTGTGTTGCTTGAATTTCCAACATCTGCAGAATTCCTGTTGTTTGCAGATTGGGGGACCGCTTCTTCGAGCACCTCCGCTCCTTCCGCCACAACTGACAGGATCTCCCAGTAGCCGCCCACTTCAACTCTGCTTCCCACTCCCATTCAGATATGTCCATACATGGCCTCCTATACTGCCATGATGAGGCTAAACTCAGGTTGGAGGAGCAACACCTCATATAGCATCTAGGTACTCTCCAGCCCCTTGGTATGCACATAGAATTTTCCAACTTCCGGTAAATCCCTCCCCCTCCCTTCCTCTATCCCTATGTCACTCTGCCCCCTCCCTCAGCTGCCTATCACCTCCCTCATGGTTCCACCTCCTTCTACTACCCATTGTGTTTTCCCCTATTCCTTCTTCACCTTTCCTGCCTATCACCTCCCTGCTTCCCCTCCCCCACCCCTTTATCTTTCCCCTTACTGGTTTTTCACCTGGAACCTACCAGCCTTCTCCTTCCCACCCTCCCCCCACCTTCTTTATAGGGCCTCTGCCCCTTCCCTCTTCAGTCCTGACAAAGGGTTCCAGCCCGAAACGTCGACTCATCTTTTCCACCAATGCTGCCCGACCCATTGATTCCTAAGACTTGTGTTGTAATTCCTAAGTAAACACAGTGCTGGAAGTGCCCAGCGGATTAGGCAGCATTGATGAAAAATGCAGTTAATATTACAACTTGACAACTTTTGTTAGGAAATGGTCAGTTCTAGTATAAATAGGAAAGTCAGTTATCTCTTAACATTATCTGTCCACAGATGTTTCCTGACCTGTGTAGTTCCAAAATTTCTTTACTTTTAATTTTGATTTCCAGCATCTGTATTTTTTGGATTTGCAAGTAGGCTAGTTTAGAACAGGGTAATCAATTCCTTCCTAGTTGCTAGTGCCATCTTGCCACCTGCAAAATTAAAAACACTTCAGATTAAATCTCACGTATTTCTTATTGAACCCTAGGTGTTCCTGATGGAATGTTTACTTGTTTGAAAATCTCCATTAGTATGTAAATATATCATTTGAGACAGAAAAATGAATGTAAAGTTCTAGATAGAAGATTTTTAGCATTTGAAATTGGGATAGAGCAGTAGTGCAAATGCAAAGATACATTAATCCCTTTTTATTGCTGCTGAGACGTTCACTTGTTTCATCTCGGGCTATAAAAGGCCATTTAGAAATGGACGAAAGTAAAAGGCCACATTGATCTTTTGCCTAGCTATGGACCTTAATGATTGCGGGCAATTGTCCAGTATTTTGTGATTCTCATATCATTGAGCTCCTTTGGAGCCTATTGGCCTTTGATCTTGTTTAAACTTAATGACTGATAATCCACAAGTCTCAGGTAGAAAATTTCAAAGGTACAGTACAAAGAGACATAACGCTTCGTTTGATGCACAGAACTATGTACCGGCAAGGAAGGCAATATCTGGCGGCAGCATACATAAGGAAGACCCTAAACAAGGTCAACCCATGTAAAGCTGCAGGGCAAGATACATACCTGGTGCTGAGGGACTGTGCTGTCCAGTCAACTGAGGTTCTAATAGACATCTTAAGTGTGTCCCTGGAACATTCTGCTGTCCCCTCCGACTTTAAGGTGGCCACCATCATTCAGGTGCCCAAGATGGTAGAAGTAACCTGCCTCAACGACTACCATCCAGTGGCACTGACCTCAACAATAATGAAATGCTTTGAGTGGCCAGTTATGGATTGCTTTAAATCCCATCTTCCTGCTACATTGTAACCAATTTTTACAGGAGAACCATCAAAAGTGTCCTGAGAGGCTGCACCACCATCTAGTATGGCAATTGCAAGGCATCCGACCGCAAGTCCTTAACAGGATCATTCCACCCATTAGGGATACTTATCAGGAGCACTGCATACACAGGAGCCTTAGCATTGTCAGTGAGCCCTCCCATCCATCCAACAATCTCTTTAATCTCCTATCATTAGACAGTACAAGAACTGTTAGGATGGGAAGCAGCTTCTTCCCCCTGGTAATAATACAACCGAACTCTCTGCTAACCACACAGGTCTCATCACTTCTGAACCACCAGTGATGTTTTACTGTTTACTTTTTAACGTGTTTTGTAAGCGTGTTAATTTATTTGTGGTAATACTACTTTGTGTGTCCAGAGGAACATTGTCTCATTTGGCAGTATACTGCCCATGCGTAAGGTTGAATGGCAATAAAGTGAACTTGAATTAGTTTTAGATAAGTTACTCAGCACCAAGTAGCAATTCCAAAGATGTTACAGCTTGAGGTAGAAGCTTTCTGGTTTTCATCATCCAAATCTTTTTCAGTATCTTGTATTTCTATTATATGTCCTTGCATTCTTTCAAATTACAATGAATGTAGGCTGGACTTGGTCAGTTTCTCCCTCATTGGAATCTTTGGTTGACCCCTACCAAATCCAAGGATCAATCTAGAGTATCTGTATCACAGCATAGTGGTAAATAGATGTTTGCATAGAGACCAAAGTGGGAAATAGTGTCTTGTAAAAGTGTGCAATATATTTTAAATTTAGAAAATGAGACAGTAAAATGTGAAAATAGTTGCGAGGGGTGAATACTTCTTCAAGGCACTGTATATACACAGCACACAAGAAGACATTTTGATGGTCTAAATATTTTTAATTTTTAGGTAGCACTGGTGGCTGTAAATATCCTTGGAGAACTGATGGAATATAAGGAGATGTGCATAACTGTGAGTAGAAATGTTATTTCCATATGCTATTCTTAATTTGGAGCTGGTATAGCTGGAGTACATTGAGTAGCTGGAAAGTAGAAAAAAAATTGTATGTCATGCTGAAAGTGTTCAAGACAATGTAAACAATATGTGAAAGCTGGGGAGGGTTGTTGGCTGGTGAAAGGTGATCAGAAGCATGGAATAAGAACTGATGTGCACATCATTTTTGAAGAGGTTGGTTATTTCAGATTAGATTTTTCACCTCACTTTTGATTACAGTAATGGGAAAAGTATAGAATATTGAAGGTGCCTAGGAATGATTTCTGCACTAACCACCAATCTCCTCAGGAGATTGATTTGGCTGCACTAACCATCAAACACCCATTTAGTTCTTGTGGAACAGGAAGCACATTTAGTTTCAAGTTTGATTGTCATTCAACTATACATGAATACCCATGGATACAGCCAAATGGACCAATATTACTTCAATGCAAAACACAGTTCCGACAGCACAAGGAACACATGGCATATATGAGACAACAATAAAATCCAATCACACACAAAAAAAAATACAGTTCAAGTCCCTGAGTCCATGCATGTTGCAACAGTCTGCAGTTGATTACAATACATGTTGTCTTCTGAGTGAACACTGGAGGGCAGCACACAGGCAATACCATGGCTTGAGGCCTAGTCCTTGCTCCAACTGAGGCTATGCAGCTCCCCCGCCTTTTGCTAATAAAACTGTGAATTGGACTTGCAGCAATCCACATTAACAAAGTCCAACAGGATCATGCCATCACAATAAAAGCAATTAAGATGTTCATTCACTCTTAGAATACACACCTTCGCCCATCCACTCTGAGGCACCTCTGATGCGGGCAGCAAGCAGTACAATCCGCACCAAGTCCAGCTCCTTCGGTTTCTGTGCCAACGAGCAACTGGCTAATGGGGTTGACCTGCAGTACTTTTAAGTCCTTAATATCCATCAGGGTCTTGCAATCATAAAAAAAAGATACATTTTTAAAAAAAGGACCATAACTCTTTTGGTTGGCCCCGTAGAGGCCACTGCGTCCGAGGCGCCGCATCTTACTGGAAGTTCATGTTATTTTCACTGATTCTGTCAGCTAACCACTCAGTTTCAGGTGGGGGGTGTGCAGGTGGTGCTGAGGGGCATGGAGCATGCAAAAACTCTACATGGACATCATTTTTTCAGCTTCTGTGCATATTTCTCATTGCTAGTTTAGCATTTTCAGCACATACTGGTTTATTATGCATCATAATTCTAAGTCGTTAATATTTTATTGGCACCTCATGTCTTTTACTCCAAATAAGTAATTTATTACTTTTTCTCTGGTCATTTCAATATTGCTGCCTTGTGGTCCCTTTTACTTCCTCTACATCATGGTTTTGAAAATCCAAGGGAAGTATCTTTTGTGTACTTAGAGCAGGAGACTATTTGGCTTGTGAATGTAGCACAACAACCCCATCAATTTGATTCCCTGGAATCCTGCAAATTGTTCTCTCATGCCTTTCTTTCTTTTTAAATCTTTTTATTGAATTAGTACACAAAAGGTAAACCATATAGGCACTGATACACAGTTGCAATATGACTTAACAAGAGATATTAATACACAAAAAAAAGTTAGTACAAGCAGTGCAGTTTAGATATAAAATAACCAGGTAATATAATAGTATACTAATTTTCAAATATGTTAATAAGCAAAAAAAAACCCACCGTGCAACTAAACTAAAAAGCAAAGCAATGGGCTAACTAGGTATCAAGTAGAGTTAAACAACTTAAAACAATCACGTCCTCAAACCCGACCTCCATCAAAAACAGTTAAAAAACAAGAAGGGAATGTAAATATGGCCAGAGAAAGAAAAAAAAAGTTACATTAAATGAAAATGTTGAATAAAAGATCTCCAAGTCTGTTCAAATTTAACTGAAGAATCATAAAGATTACTTCTAATTTTCTCCAGATTTAAATATAGTATTGTCTGGGAAAACCAAAAAAAAGTAGTTGGAGCATTAATCTCCTTCCAATGTTGTAAAATACATCTTTTCGCCATTAAAGTAAGAAATGCAATCAATCTACGGGCTGAAGGGGAGAGATTACTGGAAATTTTAGGTAATCCAAAGATAGCAGTAATAGGATGGGGAGAAATATCTATATTCAATACCTTTGAAATAATATTAAAAATATCCTTCCAAAAAGTTTCCAGAGTAGGACAGGCCCAAAACATATGAGTTAAGGAAGCTATCTCCCCATGACATCTGTCACACAAAGGGTTAATAGAATAAAAACGAGCTAATTTATCTTTAGACATATGTGCTCTATGGACAACTTTAAATTGAATTAGGGAGTGTTTAGAACAGATAGAGGAAATATTAACTAGTTGTAAAATATGCGCCCAGTCATCCACCGGAATAATAAGACCCAATTCCTTTTCCCAATCTGACCTAATCTTATCAAATGGAGCTTTCCCAAGTTTCATAATAGTATTTATAAATAATAGCCGTTACACCTTTCTGACATGGATTAAGGTTAATTATAGTATCTAAAATATATGTAGGAGGTAGTGTCGGAAAGGAAGAGAGTATAGTACTTAGGAAATTTCTAACTTGAAGATATCTAAAAAAAAATGTATTTTTGGTTAGTTATATTTGTTAGATAATTGCTCAAAGGACATGGGAACCATCTAAAAATAAATTCAAAAACCGTGAAATACCATTAGTCTTCCAAATTTGAAAGGCATGGTCAGTGGAAGAGGGAGGGAAGAATATGTTACCTAAAATAGAAATGGCAAGCCCAAATTGATTAAGATCGAAAAATTTTGGGAATTGAAACCAAATATGTAAGGTATATTTAACTATCGGGTTACAAACCAGTTTACAGCATTTCAAATCAAAAGGAAAAGAAGAACCTAAAATGGAGCCAAGTGCATAGCCCTGAGCAGATTGTAATTCCAATACTACCCATTTAGGAATGGATAGTGTATCTTGGTCAAGTAACCAAAATTTCATATGTTGAATATTAATTGCCCAATGATAGAATCTAAAGTTAGGTAATGCGAAACCTCCATCTCTCTTAGCTTTCTGTATATGTATTTTACCCAATCTTGGATTTTTATTTTGCCAAATAAATGAAGAAATTTTAAAGTCAACTTTTATCAAAAAAGGATTTGGGAACAAAAATCGGTAGTGCCTGAAATACATATAAAAATTTTGGAAGAATAAACATCTTAACAGCATTAATACGACCATCAAAATTAAATAAAATGGAGTCCATTTAAATGAGAGTTGAGTGATGTGATTGATTAAGGGTAGGAAATTAGCCTTAAATAAATCTTTGTTTACAGGTAACTTTATTCCCAAGATATGAAAAATGATTATTAACCAATTTAAACGGAAGATTCTGATATAAGGGAACTTGCTTATTAATCGGAAAAAGTTCACTCTTACCGAGATTTAACTTATAACCTGAAAAAAGACTAGATTGTGCTAATAAATCTAAAGCAGCAGGGATAGATTTTTGAGGATTAGAAATATATAAAAGTCATCAGCATAGAGTGATACTTTATGGGACTTTAAACCCCGAATTATCCCAATAATATTTGGAGATTCTCGAATGGCAATTGCAAGAGGTTCTAATGCAATATCAAATAATAAAGGACTAAGAGGACAACCTTGTCTGGTGCCTCGAAAAAGAGGGAAAAAAAGGTGAGCTTAAAGAGTTAGTACGGACTGAGGCCATAGGAGAGTGATATAACAATTTGATCCAGGATATAATTTTCGGGCTGAAATTGAACATTTCAAGCACCTTAAATAAGTAAGGCCATTCGACTCTGTCGAAGGCTTTTTCAGCGTCTAAGGAAATGACGCACTCAGGATCATTTTGTGAGGGAGTATAAACAATGTTTAACAGTGTACGAATGTTATAAAAAGAGTAACGACCTTTAAAAAAACCAGTTTGGTCTTCCGAAATAATATAAGGAAGTGCTTTTTCTAATCTGTTTGCTAATAATTTAGAAAAGATTTTAGAATCAACGTTTAATAAGGATATTGGTCTGTAAGATGCACATTGAGCAGGATCTTTATCCTTCTTTAATATTAAAGAGATCGATGCTCTATAGAAGGATTCAGGAAGTTTACCGAGTTTTAATGAAGCCTCCAAAACCCTGAATAACCAAGGGATTAAATGAAGATGCAAAACATTAATAAAGTTCCACGGTAAACCCATCGGGACCAGGAGCTTTCCCTGGACTCATAGAGAAAATAACCTTCTTAATCTCATCAGTAGTGAAGGAAGTGTCAAGCATAGAAGATATATCATGTGAAATCTTAGGGAAATCTGGGTTATCTAAAAAGTCATACATATATTTAGAGTCTTGTGGAAACTCTGATTGATATAAAGAGGAATAGAAATCAAAAAAAGGTTGGTTAATCTCAGCTTGATCAGATATCAGGTGATCATTTTGATTATAAATCTGATTAATTTGAAATTTGGAATAGTTAGTCTTCTACTGGTTAGCCAACAGTTTACCGACTTTGGCACTATGTATATAAAATTCACTTCTTGTTTTCATTAATTGATTTGCAATAGAGGACAAAAGTAATAAACTGTGTTCCATTTGAAGTTCAGTTCTTTGTTTATACAACTTCTCAGAGGGAGCTGTAGCGTATGTCTTATCAATTTCCTTAATCTTGTCTACAATGACCAGCTCCTTATCCTTCAACCTCTTCCTCAAAGCAGCAGAATACGAGATGAGCTGACCACGAATATAAGCTTTAAAAGTGTACCAAAGGATGTTCATAGAAATATCTTCTGTATAGTTGATTGTAAAAAAGAGATCAATCTGTTCATTCATAAAGTTAACAAAATCCGAGTCCTGAAGCAACAGCGAATTAAAATGCCATTGTTTATTATTTGGTGTGTTGGCCAATATTTTAATAGAAAGTTTAAGTGGAGCATGATCCGAAATGGTTATAGAGTCATATTCACATTTGACCACTGAAGGAATAAGACGAGAGTCAATAAAAATATAATCAATTCTTGAATAGGAACGATGAACATGTGAAAAAAAGGAAAAATCTTTTTCCTGAGGGTGCAAAAGACGCCAAATGTCCGTCGATCCGGAATCTGAAAGGAATGAGTTAATCAAGGTTGCAGATTTATTGGTAAGGTCCATAAAGGAGCCGAACAATTCAAAGATGGAGTTAAACAAGTATTAAAATCCCCGCCCCAGATTAGTGAAAACTCATTCAAATTTGGAAACAAATTAAATAATGATTTATAAAATTCCGGACAGTCCATGTTGGGAGCGTAAACATTAACCAAAACTACCTTTTTATTAAAGAGTAAACCACTAACCAATAGAAATCTGCCATTGAGATCAGAAATAATATCGTGTTGTACAAAAGTGATTGAGGGATCTATAAAAATAGAAACCCCTCGAATCTTAGCGTTGGAATTCGAATGGAAGTGTTGATCCTTCCAGAATTTGAAAAAACGTAATCTGTCCCCCCTCTGCACATGGATCTCTTGTAAAAATAGAATATGTGCTTTAAGTCTCCAGAATACTTTAAAAACTTTTTTCCTTTTTATTGGATGATTAAGACCATTAGTATTCCAAGAGGCAAAATTAATGGTAGACTCCATAAACCCTAAAGTCAACCTGCAAAAAGAGGAGGATTGACAATAGGGTTGACCCGCACACCCGGAAAGGGAACAGAACAAACAAGAGATAACGGGAAGGAGAATGCGGCCAATAGTTCAGTAATATAAGTAGCCCAAGAGAAAAAAACTAAAAAGGTGAAGCCCCTCCCACCACCCCCCCGAACCCCCAAAGCTGAATTTAAGATAGACCAGCCAGAAAGAAGCAAGCACTAGAACTACCCCCATGACTTCCGATAGACGCTCGCTAAAAAAGTGTATATATAAGAGGATCAGCTAAAGTTATAAAACAGTAGAGAAATAAAAAGAAAAGTACACCGATTAAAGCAAACCCGATATAATACTAAGAAAAAACAGGTAAATATAAAGAAAACCGTTAACCAACAACATACCATGTAGTTAAACAAGAAAATGAGACAATTAACATAGACTAGCGAGGAAAACTACAAAAAATACATTTGAAAACTACAAAATTTAAGGCCTCAAAGGAAATACATAAAATGATGCAGAGGAAATAACCATCCAGAATCCAGAGGGAAAAAGAAAGGAATGACGCAGTTAGAAAAAAAAATTTGGCAACCATATTAATTAACCGAAAAAGAACTTTTTGCTCTCATATAAAGCAAAAAAAATTTAAAAATAAACCAAAACAGATTAACTGCATCCGACCAAACAGAGATGGTTTAATAATTGCGATTAAGATGTTGAAGGCGAAAATTGATCAAGGTAACTCTGGGCTTCCAATGGAGAGTCGAAAAAAGGGGAAGAGCCTTCAGGCAAACGAACCTTCAAACATGCAGGATAAAGCAACACTGGTTTTAAATCCATCTTATAAAGTTCTAACATCACAGATCTATAACGGACACGTTGATCCCGAACCGGCTTACTAAAATCCTCTACCAACCGGAATCGAAGCTGTGAATAATCAATGTAACCTTTAGGTCGAGCGAATTGAAGCAATTTCTGCTTGTCTTGAAGATAATGAAATCATAGAATAACATGCCGAGGTTTATCTGACTTAGATGAATATACTGGGACCCTGTGAGCCCGATCCAATAGTGGTGGTTAGTCAGGAAATAAGGTAGGGAACGCATCTTTTAAAAGTTGAGAAAAGAACTTCATAGGGTCATCAGATTCAGCAGCTTCACGAATACCAATAATTCGAATATTCTGTCGTCACATTCTGCATTCTAAGTCCGAGCTTTTAAAAGTCAGAAAGTCAAGTTTTTTCTTCATTCCGGTAATTGTCTCTTCAATTTTCCCCATCTTGAGTTCATTTTGTTGCGTGGATTTTTGAAGGTTAGATATAGCAGTCTGATGTTCCGTAATAGATGTTTGCATTTTATCGATTACATCAAGAATTCTCCCCAGTTTAGATGAAATTTCCACAGGAATCAGATCCGTTATAGTAGTTGAAATTTCCATTTGAATCAGATCCGATGTAGCTTTCTAAGTTAATGCTGGTTCAGTGGGAGGAGGATCAGGAGCTTTCGGTCTAACCGGAGGTTTCCTGTCTTTCCCGTTCTTAGACATAGCAGATCTTAAAAACATCCAAGTATCAAAAAAAAACAGAATTTGTTGCAAGGAGTTATGAAAATCGGTGCCTTAATGGTTGGGTTAAATGTAGCTGATCATAGGAAAAAACTCAGAGGTAATGGAGCGAGTCAAGAACACGACTTCACTCCATGAGCGCTACTGGAAGTCCCCTCAAATTGTTCTCTCATGCCTAACACTCACTTTTCATTCTTTTCCCACACTAAAGGATCATATGAGTAGACAGTTAATTTTAATTAATTCCAATTAATCCACATTTTATATGCAAGGAAACCAAAGCACCTGGTACAGGCTTGGCGAACGTTTTTGATAATGTGTTCCCAAAAACAAAATTCTCTCACATGCCATGGTAGTCTTGAGCAGAGATTATCACTGATTAATGAATTAGTCACAATATTTACATTGTTTTCATTGCCTTAGTGAAAGTATGAGACGGATTGAAACAAATAATTATTTTAGAAAATCTATTCAAAAATTATTTTAAAAAGGCAATTGAAAAATAACAGTTCTAAATAGTAATGTTATTGTAACTGTTTACTATCCAAACTATCTAGTACACTAGATCTACAAGGATTTCAAAACGTATTGTCCAATGTCACATGTTCACTGTGTCAGAGCTAGTGCGAGTCCTTTCCTGTGAAACATCCCGTTGCTCGGGTTGTAAAAGCTATTCTCTGCTTCATTTGGAAGGAAAGATAATTATTGTTTTTTTATTATGGGCAGGATTTAAAGAATCAATGGGGCAGCACCGCATCATGTGTGCCAACAAAATTTTTGTGTATGCCATCTTGGGCACATGTATCAAAGTCTTGCCACCCCTGGCAGAGGAGAAACCATGTGACGAAAGTGCAGAGCACAATCTGAGGCCACAGTCTTTCTGTTGATCCCAAAATAATTCAATTTAAGCAATACATTGTAAAGTTTACTTTTTTTTCTTGCAGCCTTCGAAAGATAAGTTGATTGATCGCTATCTTGGATGTAGCCCAGATGATCCAGCACTTGATGGAACTTACTTTGGGTAAGTAGTTGAGTATTTAAACAGCAAAACTAAAGTTGTGAGAGTAGTTGCACTCTATCATGGAGTGCAGATTTATGTACAAATGTTTGTACATATTTTGTCAGTAAAGTCTCAAGTTTGAGTTTTAATTTTGAGTTCTTGATAGAAAGTTATTTAATGGTGTAGTAGAGAACTATTCATAATTCATATTAATTGTATATTAATATGAATCTGTTTGGAAGTGTCCTAGTTCTTTTTATCCCATGCCTTTAGTTGAATTGCCACACAAGCATATAAGAAAGGAACAAATCCTTTGAAACTTAAAAAGAACGATTAGGATGGAATAGTTCCTTACTACAAAAAGTGTCATTAAGTAACTTTCCCTCAACAATTTTCAGAAAAATATTGACAAATCTCTTGATGTTGATGATAAAGCCTTCACTGAACAAACAAACCATTGATTTCTTGCAGAGACATTGAGTCAATCAGGAGCCCAGTTTTCAATGAAATTCTGTATTTTTGATTAGCAAGTTTAATAAAGGTATTCTGACTTGTGCTGCAGAAATTTGGCAGTAGGTTGACTTGTTTGCCAGTTGAAACAGGTTTTTGTAACTAATCTGGTGTCCTTCTGTGTTGAAGAACATTGCACCATAGTGATAAGAAAAATGTAGGCTCTTGTTAGATCTGTTATCAAGAGGTTCTTTGGAAGTTAAGATCGATGCACAGATGTTTTTGTTACAGCCCTTTTATTAGATGTTCACTTCAGTACAGTTCCAACAGGATTAGCCTGTCCCAACTGGCCGTCATGAGAACACAGTTCAGACCTTAATGAAGGTTTCCTGCAATATAAATTGCTTTGTGTGCACTCTGTTAACTGAACAATTAAATGGATAGGAAAAATTTTGTTTGGCCTGGTGGGAACGGGGAAAATTGCTGTGTGCAGATATTGACTTCTTCCTGGGGTTGCATCACTGCATCACTGTCTGGTATGAGGGGGCTACTGCACAGGACTGAAAGAAGCTGCAGAGGGTTGTAAATTTAGTCAGCTCCATCTTGGATACTAGCCTACGAAGTACCCAGGACATCTTCCAGGAGCGGTATCTCAGAAAGGCAGTGTCAATTGGTAAGGACCTCCAGCACCCAGGGCATGCCCTTTTCTCATTGTTACCATCAAGTAGGAGGTACAGAAGCCTAAAGGCACACACTCAGTGATTCAGGAACAGCTTCTTTGCCATCCAATTCCTAGATGGACATTGAACCCTTGGACCCTACCTCACTTTTATTAATATATAGTATGTCTGTGTTTTGCACAATTTTTAATCTATTCAATAGACATATTCTGTAATTGATTTATTTATTATTATTATATATTTTTTTCTTCTGTATTATGTATTGCATTGAACTGCTGCTGCTAATTTAACAAATTTTGCATCACAGGCAGGTGATAGTAAACCTGATTCTGAAAATATTTAAGTCAGTATCTGTACATTTAAGAATCTTAGGAATAAAGTTAACCGTTATTCTTAGACAATCATTTGAAAAAGCTGAGCAAGGTTATAAGTATAGATTTGATCAAAGGCAGATGTAATTGGAAAATTTTAAGGCATTTTTTGAGTAATATTCCTTATAATGTTAACTACAGCTGCATTAATGGTACAGCAAATTCAGTGCTAATCGATCTCAAACCTGGTTGTCATGGTTGTTTCATGAGGTGGAACAGTCTGCAAGTGATAACTGTCTCAGTGGATCCTGTGGCACACCACGATGGCCTGTGATTGTGCACTTAGTGAAAGAGTGAGCTGTTCTCAATCTCTGAAAATTGGGAAGTGTGGAGTAATCACACAGTAATGTGTAATAGATAATAGACAAACTCATATCATTCTGTCATCTTCCCCCTTCCTTTCTAGTCCAGAAAAAAGGTCTTGGCCCGAAATACCAACTGTTTATTCGTTTCCATAGACGCTGCCTGACCTGCTGAGTTCCTCCAGTATTTTGTGTGTGTTGCTCTGGATTTCCAGCATCTGCAGAATTTTTTGTGTTTATCGTATTCATAGTAGTAGTAGACATTAATTGTCTACTCACAGTAGATTATTTGTCTGACACTCATGACTTAAATATAAATTTCTTGAAAATAGTTCATATTTTGTCTCTGCCAAAAATTCACTGGCAGCTGCGTGAAGCCTTGTTCTTGACTTTATACAAAATTGACTTTGAGTTCAGCTTGATAACCAGACTATGATGGAGTTTACCTCTCTTGAATTTCTGCAACATCACTTTGCTGCTTAGTTTGTCTGCTGCTGGAACTTGCATCCATGTATTTTGTCCCTCTAGTACTTTCTTGTTCTAGCAAGTTATTTCTCACTTAGTCCACTCCGTTAATTTCACTTCCCCAAAACTCTGCTGCCTATGTGCTATATTGCACAAAAATTGTCATCTTTCAACTGACCAGTTGTGATATCGCTGGAGAGGAAATGCCTTGTTTTGCTTTATCTGAGCTATATTTAGTTCCAGATCCACTAATGTGGTTAATTTTCTGTTTAATTCAAGGGAATTAATGGATCATAAATTCTGGCATTGTGTCTCATCTGCATTCTGTGAATATTATTGGCTTAGTTAAATAACTAACTTGATATTGTAATTCATTACTAATCAACAAGCTTCAAAACAGGGGCCTCTGTACGTCCCTTTGCAACTGGATCCTGCCTCATCAGGAGACCACATTCATTCTGCATCAGAAATAGCAACTCCTTGCTGACAATCAACACCTCAAAGATGGATGCTTAGCCCGTGACTACTCTCTCCGCTGGTTACTGTGTGGCTAGGCACAGCTCAAAAATCATCTATGACACAGCTGTTGGTAGAATTTCAAATAATGACAAGGAGTCATACAGGTGTGAGCTAGATCGGCTGGTTGTATGATGTCACAACATCAACCTTGCACTCGGTGTCAGTAAGACCAAGAAACTGTTTGTGGACTGTAGGAAAGAAGTCGGGAGAACACATAGCAGTCCTCATTGATGGCTCAGCAATAGAAAGGGTGTGCAGCTTCAGGTTCCTGGATCTCCAAAGATCTATTCTAGACCCAACATATTGATGCAATTAGAAAGAAGGCATGCCAGCGGTAATATTTCATTAGAACTTTAAGGAGATTTAGTATGTTACCAAAGACTCATGCATATTTCTACAGATGTACTGTGAAGAGCATTCTGACTGGTTTCATCACTGGTATGGAGGCACCAATGCACAGGATCAGAAAAAGCTGCGGAGGGAATGGTGTTGTTGTACTCAGAGAAGCAGTTTTGGTCGGTTCATCAATATTATTCAGTGTCCTCTCTTTTATTGTAATTGATATTTATTCAACTTCACAAAATACGTTTTGCGTAGCAAAGCCAGAATTCCAGGATTCCAGTCAAGCTCACTCTCCTTGACAAATCTATCCTCCTTTAGTTAAAGAAACTAAAACTGTAAACAGTATTGAAGGTGTGGTCTTTCTGAGGCGCTATCAAATCCTTCAATAAAGTATGATTATGACTATACTATTTACTTCCCTCATAACTTCTTGTGTCTATGTGTTGACTTTCAGTTACCTGAGTACAAGTGCACCTCTGTTCCTTTTGATCATAGGTGTTATCCAATCTATTGTCACTTTTTATTTAATTAGCAAACATGGCATTTTGTCTCCTTGCCAAATGGTTGATATAAATTGATATATATATGTTCCATTGCATATCCCATTAGTTACAGTATGCCGCGTTGACAGATCTGTTTGACCTACTGTTGGCTTTCTTTTGACCAATTCTCAATCCATATTGAAATAACAAGAACGAGATTAGACTTGCAGCTGTATATCAGTTGCAAAACTTCAACTTTGAACAACAGAAAAAATGATTTTATTTACTTTTTTTGAGTTGGAGAAAGTGAAATCCAACTCAATTGTATTAAAAACTCTGATTTATTCAAGTTATCATTACTTTTGTTTTCAGTAAGTCAGAGGTTATCTCGCCCTTGGATGATTTGGCCTTTGATATGTACCAAGATCCTGAGGTGGCCCAAATAATACGTAAATTGGATGAAGAGAAACATGAAGCAGTTAAACATGAGCGCTATGATTTTGCAAAGAAACTTAAACAAGCTATAGCTGATCTTCAGAAGGTAAAATGTGGTATTCAAATATATATACTAATTTGTGGAGTTATCACAGCAACATGTTAATTATGCTTTATAAATTAAACATTCAGAATTTTAGTTAAATTTTCAACATTAATTGTCTGATATTTGAATATAAAGCTGATCAAGGCTGCACTAATTTTTGGGCTTCTGTGTTAAAGATATTTTACTGAAATACGTAGATAACTATTATTTACAGACAATATTGGATGTGGCATATGTGCCTGAAAATGGTATTGATTGAATTGAAGGTTTTACATACTGTAATTTGTGTCATCACAGATGTTGCACTGTGACAATATTTCAGAAATAATTAATGGGAATGATGCTTGTAAATAATTTTATAACATAATTCATTAGAAAACCATAGAAACCATAGAAAAACCACAGCACAGAAACAGGCCTTTTGGCCCTTCTTGGCTGTGCCGAACCATTTTCTGCCTAGTCCCACTGACCTGTACACATAGAAACCATAGAAAAACTGAATTTTAAATGGAAGTAGGTTTTAGACAGATAGAAGTAGTCCTTTAGCACATCCTGTTTATTGAAACCAGCTATTTTAATGCTATGCTTTGATCAGCCACGATATCAATTACATCTCCAATTCAAGTAATCTGAATGATTGGTTTAAAGTTATAATCAGGATGATACTGAAGTAAGATTACTTTACTTTATTGTCGCCAAACAATTGATAGTAGAGCATACAATCGTCACAGCGATACTTGATTCTGCGCTTTGCGTTCCCTGGATTACAAATCGATAGTAAATATTAAAAATTTAAATTATAAATCATAAATAGAAAATAGGAAAGGGAAAAGTAAGGTAGTGCAAAAAAAAAAACCGAGAGGCAGGTCCAGATATTTGGAGGGTACAGCCCAGATCTGGGTCAGGATCCGTTCAGCAGTCTTATCACAAAGAAGCTGTTCCCAAATCTGGCCTTACGAGTCTTCAAGCTCCTGAACCTTCTCCTCGAGAGAAGAGGGACAAAAAGTGCGTTGGCTGGGTGGGTGGTGTCCTTGATTATCCTGACAGCACTGCTCTGACAGCGTGCGGTGTAAAGTGAGTCCAAGGATGGAAGATTAGTTTGTGTGATGTGCTGGGCTGTGTTCACGATCTTCTGCAGCCTCTTCCGGTCTTGGACAGGACAACTTCCATACCAGGTTGTGATGTACCCTAGAAGAATGCTTTCTACGGTGCATCTATAAAAATTATTGTGGGTTTTAGGGGACAGGCCAAATTTCTTTAGCTTTCTCAGGAAGTAAAGACACTGGTGATTATTATGTTGGTGTTTGCTTTCAAGTGTAAATGGCCATCTTGTAGATTCAATTCAAGTTTAATTGTCATTCAACTATAAGAGCATAAGATATAGGAACAGAAGTAGGCCATTTGGCCCATCGAGTCTGCTCCACCATTCAATCATGGGCTGATCCAATTCTTCCAGTCATCTCCCCATAGCCTTTGATGCCCAGGCTAATCAAGAATCTATCTATCCCTGCCTTAAATGCACCCAGTGACTTGGCCTCCACAGCCGCTTGTGGCAACAAATTCCACAGATTTACCACCCTCTGACTATCTATATATAAATACCCATTAATACAGCCAAATGAAACAGCATTGCTCCATGGCCAAGTTGTAGAGCACAGTACCAATAGTCACACAGCACAAAGCACACATAGCATGTACACAATAGCAAGCACATAAGTGCATCAGTAAGATACAGCCACACAATAAAAGAGATGTGACTGGAGCCGCAGAAATCTGCAGTCGACCACGATAGAGCTTGTCTTCTGTCAAGTGGGGGTGGGGGGCGGCACTAACTCCAGCCTGGGTGTGGCAACACTGCGGCTTGAGGCTTCGACAAAAAACATACAAGATAGCAAGCACGTATAGGATATCAGTAAGATACAACCATGCAAAAAGTATATATAGGAGGGGTGATTGATAAGTTCGTAGCCTAAGGTAGAAGGAGTCAGTTTTAGAAAACCTAGCACATTTATTTTTCAACATAGTCCCCTCCTACATTTACACACTTACTTCAGTGGTCATGGGGCATCTGGATCTTGATAACTCATCTCCTTCTACCTTAGGCCATGAACTTATCAATCACCCCTGATGAGTTACTAACTTCAAACTTTCTGCATAATCACTCAGAGTTGAACTGCATGTGCATGTAATGAGAGCTGTATAACTCATCTCCTCTTACCTTAGGCCACGAACTTATCAATCACCTCTGCTGTGGACACTTTCTGGAGGTCCAAGATCCGTATGCTCCATGGCTGCTGGACTAAGTGTGTAAATGTAGGAGGGGACTATGTTGAAAAATAAATGTGCTAGGTTTTCTAAAATTGACTCCGTCTACCTTAGGCCACGAACTTATCAATCACCCCTTGTAGTCTAGACCCTTAATTCATCAATGCTGCAGATATCTGCACTCAATTACATAGAGCTGATCTTCTGCTGAGTGAAAACTGGGCAGGCAGCACTGATGCCGCGCCACACCAAACATGGTGGAGTGCACCAGCTCCGATGCCTCTCTCTTGGTGGCTGTAAACAGGTGACACCGCAGTTTGTGACCTAATCCTCGCTACAACCGAAGCCATACAGCTCCCCTGCTGTTCACTGCTGCTGTCAGCTAATAAATCAGTGTGTCAAACTTGTGGCATTCCACATTAACAATGTTCAAAAAGGGTCTTGTGGTCACAAGAAAAGTGACCAAGATAGTCACCCTCTATTAGTCTGTATGCCTCCTTCGACTCAGGCAACAGCACAATGCACAGTTTCTTCATTTTTTTCCTCCAATGAACAACTTGCTGATGGGTAGACCTACAGTACTTTAAGTTCTCATTGATTAGCAGGATCTTGTGATCTTGCAATCAAAAAATATGTTTAAATAGGAGAGTAGTACCTTTTGTTGACCCGCAGAAGGTGCTGCTGCCATCTTAGCAGAAGACCCTTTTTAGTTATGTAGAATTCTGTATCAAAATCTGTGAGGAGTGGGGGAAGAAAGGCTGGGGAGTTGTTCACATCCTGACCAGCAATTAATCATCTTGCAATGGATTAATTTGTCGTACATTCTATTGTGTCCGTGACTGTGGTGTATGCAAATTTGCAATTGTATTTGTAGCACAGTGAAAATTAATTTATTAGTTGTAATGGGTTTTGCAGGATAAGCACAGGATTACAGGAATATTTCGCCCTTAAACATTCCTCCAGTTACCTTTTCTTATTTCTCCAATAGTCTTAACTAATCCTTTCATCTTAGTCATAGTCATACTTTATTGATCCCAGGGGAAATTAGTTTTCGTTACAGCTGCACTATAAATAATAAATAGTAATAAAACCATAAATAGTTAAATAGTAATATGTAAATTATGCCAGGAAATAAGTCCAGGACCAGCCTATTGGCTCAGGGTGTCTGACCCTCCAAGGGAGGAGTTATAAAGTTTGATGGCCACAGGCAGGAATGACTTCCTATGACGCTCTGTGTTGCATCTCGGTGGAATGAGTCTCTGGCTGAATGTACTCCTGTGCCCACCCAGTACATCTTTACGCAGTTTCAACTTTATTTCGCTCTTCTTGCATGTACTGTATTTTTTACCATCCTGTCCATGGCAATTCTGTGCTTAACTGCCTAGGTCCCAAGCTCTTGAGTTCTCTCATTAAACCTCTATCTCCTTTTAAGAATGATTTTGTAATGTACTTCATATATTTATCATATTTTTCCGAGGACTTTGATGTGCTGTGAAATGTTTTGTTGCATTATACTTCAATGTCAGTGTTTCGTGGTTGTACTGACCTTTAAGTTCAGGTTTAATCAGATTGAAGGTCAGTTCTTAAAATCCCATTGTATTTAGGAAAGTTGAGAGACAATTAACTGGCAGCAGAAATAGTGACCTTACCTTTACTGAGGTTGCAATAACTTGCAAACACATTGCTGTGTAGATTGTATTCATATGTTCTTGGAAGGCAAAAAAATGTCAACAGCAATTCATTAAAGTGTATTTAAGCCCTGAAAGAAAATAACTTCGATTCCATTCTGAACTGCCAGTAATTAGTAATACAATTCATTGTAAGTGAATTTGATAGCTTATTATTCTTGCCAAGAAGATTGAAAGCGGGTCTTAACTGATGGGATGAATGCTTTCGTTCTGTGAGTCTCACGTATAATGTGTTTGGTCAACAGGATAACATTGTTCAATATTCAGCATTGATACAAAATGCCACTGACCAACAAAATTTGGGGAATAAATTGGGAACAAATAAACCTGTACTTTGCATTAATTTATGAATTGCATAAATTGGGGCAGGTTTGGGAAAGTATATGTATTCAGCATGAAGTACTTTTACATTGGATTGCCATTCTAATTAAAGTGACAGACTCTTGAGTTATAGAACTGTCACAAACAGCCCAATAACAATAAGATGGTCAGATTATCTGTTATGGTGTGAACCAGGCAGTTGTGTTGTAAAAGCAAGGTTTGACTTGTATATATGCTGGGAATTCTGTTGTCAGTTCAACACAACCTCTCTGCCCTAGCCACATTCTAGGCATTGCCAAATAACCAAGCATTCAGAAGTCCTACATATAGAGTGGAAGAGTTTCCTGTTTATTAACATTAAATTAAAAAGATTAAATTGCAGCAAAATGGAAAATGTTAGATTGAAGGTGTTATGCTATGTTCTAGAAAATTCATTTTGAATTTGATAATTTTTAATTACTTCATTGGCTCCTGGAAGCCAAAGCTCAAAAGAAAGGTTATCCATTTTGACACCCTGCTGTTCTGTTCAGATGTTACTTGAGGTTGAAGAGTTCGATTAAAGGGAGCATTTTCCACCCTTCCCTTGCAGGTGGCGAAATATAATAATGCAACGATGTGCAGCTAGCGCTGCCACCAGTATCATTCAACACTGGTCTAAAAAGAGCATATAATTAAAACTTGTTTATTTTATAATTCTGATTTAATCTGATGTTTTTAAAATTAAATTTATGTTTTACCTATTGATTCAGGCGAAAGGGCCATGATATTTAGTGTTGGTACGATCCAAATACAGATGAAAATAATCTCTGAATACAAAGTCACTTTATTTTTGGCTCAGTATTGATCATTTCCTTTCCTGTACCACCATCTTTTAGTGTTACATATTTTCAAAATTGTTACACCAGGTAATGAGTAATTATTACAAAAATGCTGTAGGTTTTAAATATTTGAAAAGTAAGTTCGATTTTGCTGGACAACCATGCAAAAGATAATACGGAACTTAGAAGAAAATCAGAATTTCGAATTTAGGTTTTTAATTGGGTCTTTTGAAGAAATAAGTAGAAGTTGGGACAATTAACAAAGTCCAGCATGATCATTATATTTATACTATTGTAGAAGTAATTTTAAGAATGATTTTGACAATTTGTTATGTAAATGTTTATTTTTAAGTTGTTCAAATTTGTTATTCAGGTTGGAGAACGTCTGGGCCGTTACGAGGTGGAAAAGCGATGCGCCATAGAGAAAGAGGACTATGATCTGGCGAAGCAGAAGAAACTACAAATGGATGATTATAGAATGAAAGTTTACAAGCAACTGGAGCTGCACAACCTATTGGACATGGGAATGGTCAGTATAAATTCTGCACACAAAATTAAATTTGGTAACATCTTCAGCCAAGTAATTAGCTCCTTAAGCCAGTTTACCATTCTGATTTTGTTTCCATTTTCATGTTCAATTGAAAAGGAGATTGGAAATTACTTCTGTAAGATGCTCATGAATCTTTGAATCAGAATCAGGTTTACTATCACTGATGTAAGTATGGTGTTTTGTGGCAGGCGAAAAGTACAAGATGTTAAAAATGACTGCATTATAATAAGAAATATTAAGAGTTTATGGACTGTTTGGAAATCTGGCAAAGGTGAAATAGCTGCAACTGTGCAGTGCAAGACAAAAATTACTATAATTTATAAAAAAATATAAATAGTGTAAAATATGCATAATAAGATAGAGATAATGGTTTCATAAACTGTTCAGAAATCTGATGGCAGAAGAGAAGAAGCTGTTTCTGAATTATTGAGTGTGTGCCTTAAGGCTTCTTTTCCACCTACTGAATGGAAGTAATGAAAAGAGGGCATGTTTTGAATGGCGATGGTCCTTAATGACGGATGCCATTGCCTGAAGGCACCACCTTCTGAAGATGTCCTTGGTGGGGAGGCTAGTGCTCTTGATGGAGCTGGGTATGTGTGCAATCCTGAGCAGCTTTTTTGATCCTATGCATTGGACCCTCTACAGGAGGCAATGAAGTAACCAGTGATACATCAGAAAGAGTATGTTTTTGTTTTTGCTGGTTCCACAATGTTCTGTTTTGGGGAATTTGTGTAGTTTCGGCATTATGGCAGTAAAAGCATTTTATTGGCTGTTAAGTGGAATTGTAAGAATCATTCAATAAATCCAAGTCTTGCGCTTCAGTCATCCTTGAGCAAATCACCTTCTTTCTGAGCTAGATGTATCATGAATCACAATTAAGAATCAGGATAGTTGATGTTAAATATTTTACTGTATCTTTTATTATTTAGTTTACCATGCTAGAATTCATCTTGTCATGAAGAAAGTAATTATAGTTGACCAGATGACTCCATTAGTTCTAATATTTAATAGTTTAGAAATTAATGTTGTTTTGACTGTACAGATTCGAAAGCTTCCAGAGTTTCCTCTTGAACCAGTGAATCACCCCAGTAAGCTTCAACAACCAAAGGATCTGGGAGTCGAATTTGAACAGGCATCTGTGAAAGCCCATCTGGAAGAAGCACATCAAGCAAATTCTGATCTACAATACCAGACCTCTGTGGTGTCTCCTACACCACTGCATTCTCCTGCCCCACCTGTCAGGTTACCTTCTCCAAAGGTATGCTTCATGTTTTAACATGAGTTTTAGTTACTGGCCTTTGAAAGAAGGAATGAAAATACTTAGAATGGTTAGTTACAAGTGCAAGATTGCTGGAACCTGGAATTGCAGTCTTCATATTAATGTAAGACAATTGTGATATATTTGATATTAACACCACTGATGTTGCTAATGCTCCAAGAGGTTCTGTTCTACTCTCCCACTGTCAAATTTGTTGACATATCAAAGGAAATTAATCTGGACAGATTTATTTTAGAATAAGAATCGGGTTTATTATCACTGATATATGATGTGAAATTTGTTGTCTTGTGGCAGCAGTGCAAGAGAAACTACTGTAAGTTACAATAACTAAACTGTACGAAAACCGAACACAGGGTAGTGTTCATTAGCTATTCAGAAATGCGATGGCAAGGGGAATATGATATTCCTGAAAGGTTGAGTGTGAGTCATTAGCCTCTTGTACCACCTTCCCAATGGTAGCAATGAGAAGAGGGCATGTCCTGTTTGGTGAGGGTTCTTAATGCCGCCTTTTGAAGATGTCCTTGATTGTGTGGAGGCTTGAGCTCAAAAGTTCAAATTAAATTTATTGTCTAGGTACATACTGTATACAGTGCCTATAAAAATTATTAAACCCCCCCCTCCCCAGAAATTGTCATGTTTTATTGTTTTGCATAATTGAGTCACAGTGGATTTAATTTGGCTTTTTTAACACTGATCAATAGAAAGAGACTCTTTTATGTAAAAGTGAAAACATTTCTCTGCAAAGAGATCTTAATGAATTACAAATATAAAACACAAAATAATTGATTGCTTAAGTATTCACTCCCTTTAATATGACACACCAGATCATCACTGGTGCCAACAATTGGTTTTAGAAGTCACATAATTAATTTAATGGAGATCTGTTTTTGCAGACCTATGTGCAGTCAAGGTGTTTCATTTGATTGCAGTAAAAATACACCTGTATCTGGAAGTTCCAACTGCTGGTGAGTCAGTATCCTGGCAAAAACTACATCATGAAGACAAAAGAACACTTCACGACAAGACAGAAGATGAATACAAGAAAATTTCCGACTCCCTGAATATCCCTTAGAGTACAGTTAAGTCAATCATCAAGAAATGGAAAAAATATGCCACGGCTGTAAATCTGCCTAGAGCAGGTCATCCTCAAAAACTGAGTGGTCGTGCAGGAAGGGGACTAATGAGGGAGGCTGCCAAGAGACCGATAACAACTCTGGAGGAGTTGCAAGCTTCAGTGACTGAGTTGGTAGAGGCTGCGCATACAACAACTATTGCCCATGTGCTTCGCAGATCGCAGCTTTATGGGGTGGGGAGGGGAGAGAGAGAGACAAAGAGAAAGCCACTGTTGGAAAAAAACGCACATGAAATCATGGTTAGAGTTTACCAGAAGGTACATGGGAGACTGAAGTCAGCCGGAAAAGGTTCTGTATTCTGATTAAACAAGAATTGACCTTTTTGGCCATCAGACTAAATACTACGTTTGGCATAAGCCAAACACCGCACATCATCAAAAATACACCATTCCTACAGCGAAGCCTGGTGGTGGCTGCCTCATGCTGTGAGGATGCTTCACTGCAGCAGGCCCTGTGAAGGTAGAGAGTAAAATGAATGCAGTAAAATACAGGGAAATCCTGGAGGAAAACCTGATGCACTCTATAAGGGAACTGCGACTTGGGAGAAGGTTTGTTTTCCAGCAAGACAATTACCCCAAGCATAAAGCTAGGCTGCACAGGAATAGCTTAAAAACAACAAAGTTAATGTCCTGGAGTGGTTAAGCCAGAGTCCAGACCACAATCCAATTGAGAATTTGTGGCTGGACTTGAAAAAGAGCTGTCCAATGCAATCTCCAGAGCTTGAGCAGTTTTGTAAAGAAGAATGGGGGAAAATTGCAGTATCCAGATGTGCATAGCTGATGGAGACCTATCCACACAGATGATAAAGTTTAAGGGAATGGGGGATTCTCAGATCCCTGTAAACAATAGTCATAGTCATACTTTATTGATCCTGAGGGAAATTGGTTTTCGTTATAGTTGCACCATAAATAATTAAATAGTGATAAAACCATAAATAATTAAATAGTAATATGTAAATTATGCCAGGAAATAAGTCCAGGACCAGCCTATTGGCTCAAGGTGTCTGACCCTCCAAGAGAGGAGTTGTAAAGTTTGATGGCCACAGGCAGGAATGACTTCCTATGACGCTCTGTGTTGCATCTCTGGCTGAATGTACTCCTATGCCCAACCAGTCCATTATGTAGTACTGACTATGTCTGTGACCGCAGTGTGTTTGAATAATGCCTTCTTTGGAGCAAGATGATTAAAGTTTGCCCAGATCCACATAGATGTCTCTGGGCTTTTCACACCTTTTGATTTTGACAAAAGCAGTACCTGATGGAAATTAGACAGAACATTCCTTTCTTAATTAAAGCATAAATTTGACGGATGTTCTTATCTTTGTAATTAAGTTGTGGCTCCAGCAAACCAGGTAGGACATTCTTTAATTAAGATGGCTGGAGTGTCTAACAAATTGATTGTACTTTTGTATCAATAGTCCATTGACTTGGCCGGAATGGTTATCAAACTGATTGTTCTTTTGTATCGGTGGCCTTATAACTTCTGACAATTCTGACATCAGGCAGTGAACTTGTAGAACCACCGGGGAGATGAGAAAGGGTCTCTCTCTCCCTGATGTCGGGTCCAAGTTCACTCGCCGGCTGAGCTCAAAGAAGTAAACGGGTGAAAAGATAAGTAACGATCTTTTTGTGCTGTTATTATTTGATTTAGCAAAGTTACATTTACACAGATTCAAGGCTGTAATTGTTGCCGAAGGTGAATCTACTAAATACTGACTTGAAGGGGGTGAATACTTGTGCAGTCAATTATTTTGTGTTTTATATCTGTAATTAATTAGATCACTTTGTAGAGATCTATTTTCACTTTGACATGAAAAGAGTATTTTTCTGTTGGTCAGTGTCGAAAAAGTCAAATTAAATCCACTGTGATTCAATGTTGTAAAACAATAAAACATGAAAACCTCCAAGGGGATGAATGCTTTTTATAGGTACTGCAAATCACCATATACTACCTTGAGATTCATTTTCTTTCAGGCATTTACAGTAGAACAGAGAAATACAATGGAATCAATGAAAACCTACACACGGACTGACAAACAGCCAATGTGCAAAAGAAGGCAAACTGTGCAAATACAAATAATAAATAGAAACATAGAAAATAGGTGCAGGAGTAGGCCATTCGGCCCTTCGAGCCTGCACCGCCATTTATTATGATCATGGCTGATCATCCAACTCAGAACCCTGCCCCAGCCTTCCCTCCATACCCCCTGATCCCTGTAGCCACAAGGGCCATATCTAACTCCCTCTTAAATATAGCCAATGAACTGGCCTCAACTGTTTCCTGTGGCAGAGAATTCCACAGATTCACCACTCTCTGTGTGAAGAAGTTTTTCCTAATCTCGGTCCTAAAAGGCTTCCCCTTTATCCTCAAACTGTGACCCTTCGTTCTGGACTTCCCCAACATCGGGAACAATCTTCCTGCATCTAGCCTGTCCAATCCCTTTAGGATTTTATACGTTTCAATCAGATCCCCCCTCAATCTTCTAAATTCCAACGCGTACAAGCCCAGTTCATCCAGTCTTTCTTCATATGAAGGTCCTGCCATCCCAAGAATCAATCTGCTGATCCTTCTTTGTACTCCCTCTATGGCAAGGATGTCTTTCCTCAGATTAGGGGACCAAAACTGCACACAATACTCCAGGTGTGGTCTCACCAAGGCCTTGTACAACTGCAGTAGTACCTCCCTGCTCCTGTACTCGAATCCTCTCGCTATAAATGCCAGCATACCATTCGCCTTTTTCACCGCCTGCTGTACCTGCATGCCCACTTTCAATGACTGGTGTATAATGACACCCAGGTCTCGTTGCACCTTCCCTTTTCCTAATTGGCCACCATTCAGATAATAATCTGTTTTCCTATTTTTGCCACCAAAGTAGATAACTTCACATTTATCCACATTAAATTGCATCTGCCATGAATTTGCCCACTCACCCAACCTATCCAAGTCACTCTGCATCCTCTTAGCATCCTCCTCACAGCTAATACTGCCACCTAGCTTCGTGTCATCCGCAAACTTGGAGATGCTGCATTTAATTCCCTCATCCAAGTCATTAATATATATTGTAAACAACTGGGGTCCCAGCACTGAGCCTTGCGGTACCCCACTAGTCACCGCCTGCCATTCTGAAAAGGTCCCGTTTATTCCCACTCTTTGCTTCCTGTCTGCCAACCAATTCTCTATCCACATCAATACCTTACACCCAATACCGTGTGCTTTAAGTTTGCACACTAATCTCCTGTGTGGGACCTTGTCAAAAGCCTTTTGAAAATCCAAATATACCACATCCACTGGTTCTCCCCTATCCACTCTACTAGTTACATCCTCAAAAAATTCTATGAGATTCGTCAGACATGATTTTCCTTTCACAAATCCATGCTGACTTTGTCCGATGAGTTCACCGCTTTCCAAATGTGCTGTTATCACATCTTTGATAACTGACTCCAGCAGTTTCCCCACCTCCGACGTTTGGCTAACCGGTCTATAATTCCCCGGTTTCTCTCTCCCTCCTTTTTTAAAAAGTGGGGTTACATTAGCCACCCTCCAATCCTCAGGAACTAGTCCAGAATCTAACGAGTTTTGAAAAATTATCACTAATGCACCTACTATTTCTTGGGCTACTTCCTTAAGCATTCTGGGATGCAGACCATCTGGCCCTGGGGATTTATCTGCCTTTAATCCCTTCAATTTACCTAACACCACTTCCCTACTAACATGTATTTCGCTGAGTTCCTCCATCTCACTGGACCCTCTGTCCCCTACTATTTCTGGAAGATTATTTATGTCCTCCTTAGTGAAGACAGAACCAAAGTAATTATTCAATTGGTCTGCCATGTCCTTGCTCCCCATAATCAATTCACCTGTTTCTGTCTGTAGGGAACCTACATTTGTCTTTACCAGTCCTTTCCTTTTTACATATCTATAAAAGCTTTTCCAGTCAGTTTTTATGTTCTCTGCCAGTTTTCTCTCATAATCTTTTTTCCCCTTCCTAATTAAGCCCTTTGTCCTCCTCTGCTGAACTCTGAATTTCTCCCAGTCCTCAGGTGAGCCACTTTTTCTGGCTAATTTGTATGCTTCTTCTTTGGAATTGATACTATCCCTAATTTCTCTTGTCAGCCACGGGTGCACTACCTTCCTTGATTTATTCTTTTGCCAAACTGGGATGAACAATTGTTGTAGTTCATCCATGCAATCTTTAAATGCTTGCCATTGCATATCCACCGTCAATCCTTTAAGTGTCATTTGCCAGTTTATCTTAGCTAATTCACGTCTCATACCTTCAAAGTTACCCCTCTTTAAGTTCAGAACCTAAGTAATAAGTAAATAAACCTCAGAAATAAGTAAATAAAGAATACTGAGAATGAGTTGTAGGGTGATAGAGACCTATAACACTTAGAACAGCATAGAAACAGGCCTGAGTCTTCATCAAAGTTACTTTAGTTCACAATCACATGCTCAAGTACATCTGTGCACAGGTACAATGAAAAGCTTGCATGAGCATCACAGAAACATAGCATCATACAAGGAGAATTCACAAGAAAAACATAAACACAAGCTTTACCATCACATTTCTGCTTTCACTTTCTTTCTGTAGGTGGATGCAAGCTCACTTCCCTATGATGAGAGACCCCTGCCAGCTCAACGCAAGCCCTCAGAATTGTACAGTGTTCCCCAGCTAGACATTAATGAGAATCCTGCTAAAAACACAGACACTTTGCCTACATCAGGATATGGGATTACTGGAGAACCAGAGCCACTAACTGAGAAAGCTTTCAGAGAAGCTAGTTTCGCCATTGAGTTATTTGGAGAGTCTCTGGTGAGTATTTCCTCTAGCATTTGTATATTATGTGATATTGGCTATTATTATTTTAGGAAGTGCATTCTATTACTGGTGAGATTTTGATTTTCAGACAAGTGCTTGAAACGAGTAGCAATTTCAATAAACCAGGAATTTCTGCAATACTCAGGTCATGTGGCTCTGAGGAGAGAAGCAGAATTGCAAATTGTGTGGTTGACCCTTTAGCAGAAAAGGAAAGAGTTAGAAGTACAAATGCTTTGTAGGGAAAATATGGGGTAGTGTTTGGGGGAGGGGGGTTGAGTGGTTGTGAAGAACAAAGACTGTAAAACAGATGAGAGTGGGACAAAGGAAATGAAACTGGTGAAGATCATTCAGATTTGGAGACCTCTGAAGATTAATTAGATCAGATGAGTCAGGCACAACTTGAAAATATTATTGAAGAATGGGATGGAATGGGGGAAAGGTGAGAAATATTACTCAAACTGGAAGTAGGTGGACTTGGTGAATGATACCATATGAAACAAAGCAAGTGTTTCAAAGCATCGCTTTTTTGATATAAGGACCAAAACTGTTCATAATACTCCAAATGTGGTCTGACCAATGCCTTATAAAGTCTCAGCATTACATTCCAGGTAACAAATCCAGAACTGCTAATAACCCACTCCATCAGTACTACATTCAGGAAAAATAATTCATATACTCTGTTTTGATCATATTTTCCCAACAATTGAATAGATTGAGGTTGTAGCATTGCTGGTCATCAGGTACATATATTTTTGCACTTACAGTCTCCCAGAAGGCCACCACTTCACCAGTATTGGCATCATTTCGATTGCACCTTACCTGATTGTTTAGTTTACCTGAGGGGAGGACTGGAATTTGAGGTGGCTGCAGAAATGATAATATTAATTCTATACAAACGTTTGTAGATTAATTGTATAATTATATAGATTATCTGGTGCATGAGCAGATCCTGTGCATCAGGTTAAACAGTAAAACTATGGTCTTGTGAGATTAGCAGACTTTCTGGGTGTTGGATGTTAATACCATAGTTATTTAATAATAACATAGTTATTTAATGTCCATGGTATGTAATAGTGTATATTTTCCAGTAAACTGAAAATTTTAAGTGGTGTGAGGAAAAATACAAATCTCTGGACCCTCGAACTCTGGCCATACTCCCAACCTCTGCTTTGACCACACGTCCCGCTTGCAGTCCAGACTAATGCATGAGCTGGATGTCTGACCTTGAGGATTTGGAAGCAATCAGAACTAGATTATCAAAATTCTACTATGTCAAAACATTATGATCCTCAAGTGTTTCTAATCATTGTAAAGAATACTAGTGGTTCCATTGTCATGGAAGCTGTTTATGGGTAAAATCTCTGTAGTTACCACAGATAGATACAGTAGCATAATTTTCAATCTATTCATGATTTCTGTTAACTCATTCAAATACCTTTTGTATATTTCTGTTCAAAAATTTTGTTTGTCAAAGGTGGCTGGTGCCTATTCAAAAACTTGGTCGTATAGGGAAGATGCTTTGCTGGCTGTTTATAAAAAGCTTTCCACTGTTTCTGATGATCTAACTAAGGACGAGCTAAAGAATATGTTACGAGCAGCAATCTTCCTTGTTCATAGAGCGATTAAGGATAAAGTATCATCTGTAAGTACTAAACACTGATCATACTCTTCACCTAAAATTTTTTGGATTTACTTCTTCCTGAAATTATTCTTGTGGTTTCACCAATGCTTTTCAGTGTATTTACATATGTCTTTTCAGTTACAGCGGTGCTAGAAAATTTGTGAACCCTTTAGAATTTTCCCTATTTCTGCATAAATGTGACCTAAAATGTGATCAGATCTTAAGTCCTAAAACTAGATAAAGAGGACCCAATTAATTAAATAACACAAAAAACATGATGCTTGTTCATTTATTTATTGAAAAACATGATCCAATATTACATGTATTTGTTGGAAGAAGTATGTGAACCTCTAGTTTTATCAATTCATTAAAAGAGGAAATTAGAGTAAGGTGTTTCAACCAATGGGATGACAATCGGGTGTGAGTGTGGGACAGCCTGCCCTATTTAAAGAGCATAAACCTGGGTCTTCACTATGAAAGTTTGATCTTCACTACACAGGTGTTTGGAAGTGTACCATGTCTTGATCAAAGGAGATCTCTGAGGACCTCAGAGGAAAAAAAGTTGTTGATGCTCACCAGGCTGGAAAAGGATACAACACCATTTCTAAAGGGTTTGGCAGAATAGTGTACAAATGGGGGAAATTCAACACTGTTGTTACTCTCCCCAAGAGTGGTCAGCCAACAAAAATCACTTCAAGAGCGAGGTGTGTATTATTCCAGGAGCTCACAAGGAACATCTAAGGACCTACAGGCCTCTCTTGCAATGGCTAATGTCAGTGTTCATGAGCCTACCATCAGGCAGACAATGTTGTGCATGACAGCATTACAAGGAGAAAGCCACTGTTCTCCAAGAACAACAATGCTGCCCGTCTAAGGTTTGCTAAAGACCACGTGGATGAGCCAGAAGACTATTGGAAGAATATTTTGTGGACGGATGAGTCCAAAATAGAACTTTTTTGGCTTAAGTAACATGTGTTATGTTTGGAGAAAAGCAAACACTGCATTCCAGCATCAGAAACTCATCCCATCTGTGATATGTGGTGGTGGCAGTGTCATGGTTTTGGGCCTGCTTTGCTGTCTCGGGGCCAAGATGGCTTGCCGTCATTGATGGAACTAGGAATTTTGAATTGTACCAGCAAATTCTGCAGGAAAATGTCAGGGCATCTATCCATGAACTGATGCTCAAGAGAAAGTGGGTCATGCAGCAAGGCAATGACTTTAAACACGCAAGTCAGTCTACCAAAGAATGGTTAAAGCAGAAGAAATTCCATGTTTTGGAATGGCCGAGTCAACGTCCTGACCTTAATCCTATAGAAATGTTGTGGAAGGACCTGAAGCAAGCAGTTCCATGTAAGGAAGCCCACCACCATCTCAGAGTTGAAGCAGTTTTGTAAGAAGTCGTGGACTAAAAATCCTCCAAGCCAATGTACAGGACTGATCAACGGTTACCGGAAAATATTTGGTTGAAGTTGCTGCTTTACGGTGGCAATTACTGAAAGTGAAAGTTCACATACTTTTTTCCAACAAATACATGTAATATTGAATCATTTTTCTAAATAAATGAAAAGTATATATTTTTTGCATTATTTGTTTAATTGGGTTCTCTTTACAGTGGCATGCAAAAGTTTGGGCACCGCTGGTCAAAATTTCTGTTACTGTGAATAGCTAAGCGAGTAAAAGATGAACTGATTTCCAAAAGGCATAAAGTTAAAGATGACACATTTCTTTAATATTTTAAGCAAGAAAACTTTTTTATTTCCATCTTTTACAGTTTTAAAATAACAAAAAAGGAAAAGGGCCCGAAGCAAAAGTTTGGGCACCCTGCATGGCAGTACTTAGTAACATCCCCTTTGGTAAGTATCACAGCTTTTAAATGCTTTTTGTAGCCAGTTAAGAGTCTTTCAATTCTTGTTTGGGGGAATTTTCGCCCATTCTTCCTTGCAAAAGGCTTCTAGTTCTGTGAGATTCTTGGGCTGTCTTGCATGCACTGCTCTTTTGAGGTCTATCCACAGATTCTCCATGAAGTTCTATTTTAACTTCAGTCCACAGGACTTGTTTCCAAAATGCATCAGACTTGTTTAGATATTCCTTTGAACCTTTTGAATAGAACTTTTTGACCGCAATGAGCAAAGATATGTTTGGAGAAAAAAGAGTGCAGAACTTCATGAAAAGAACCACTCTCCAACTGTTAAGCACTGGGGTGGATCGATCATGCTTCGGGCTTGTGTTGCAGCCAGTGGCACGAGGAACGTTTACTGGTGGAGGGAAGAATAAATTCAACTAAATACCAGCAAATTCTGGAAGCAAACATCACACCGTCTGTAAAAAAGCTGAAGATGAAAAGAGGATGGCTTCTACAACAGGATAATGAACCTAAACACACCTCAAAATCCACAATGGACTACCTCAAGAGGCGCAAGCTGAAGGTTTTGCCATGGCCCTCAGCGTCCCCTGACCTAAACATCATCTGAAATCTGTGGATAGACCTCAAAAGAGCAGTGCATGCAAGATGGCCCAAGAATCTCACAGAACTAGAAGCCTTTTGCAAGGAAGAATGGGTGAAAATTCCCCCAAACATGAATTGAAGGACTCTTAACTGGCTACAAAAAGCGTTTAAAAGCTGTGATACTTACCAAAGGGGGTGTTACTATGTACTGCCGTGCAGGGTGCCCAAACTTTTGCTTCAGGCCCTTTTCTTTTTTTGTTATTTTGAAACTGTAAAAGATGGAAATAAAAAAGTTTTCTTGCTTAAAATATTAAATATGTCATCTTTAACCTTATGCCTTTTGGAAATCAGTTCATCTTTTACTCGCTTAGCTATTCACAGTAATAGAAATTTTGATCAGGGGTGCCCAAACTTTTGAATGCCACTAGAGTTGAAGCAGTTTTGTAAAGGGAAATGGACTAAAATTCCTCCAAGCTGATGTACAGGACTGATCAACGGTTACCAGAAATATTTGGTTGAAGTTACTGCTTTATCCGGGGGGGGGATGTCACAGCACTTACTGAAAGCGAAGGTTCACATACTTTTTTCCAACAAATGCATGTAATATTGCATCATTTTTCTAAATAAATAAATGAAAAGTATACATTTTTGCATTATTTCTTTCATTGGGTTCTCTTTATCTAGTTTTAGGACTTGTGTGAAGATCTGATCAAATTTTAGATCATATTTATGCAGAAATAAAGAACATTCTAAAGGGCCAACAAATTTCTAGCACCACTGTACATGCACAGTCAACAACCGTGGAAGCAAGTTATTGGGGGAGGATAATTGCTGAACCAAAACCTTTATCTCTGGAATTTATATAATGATTTTCAACTTGAATTTGTTTCAGCATCCCATGAGAAACTTTGTCAAATGGCTGTAAAAGACATGAAGCTTCAGTAGGATTTAAAAATAAAATTGGTGGTGCAGTGAAATTTGAAGAAGGTTAACTATAGTTACATCAGGATATTGATCAACTAGGAAAGTGGGCAAAGGTTGGCTGCTGATACTTTAATTTGTACAAATATGAAATGCTTTTGGGAAGTTAAACCAAGGCAGGACATGGAGTCAATGGCAATGTCCTGGGAGATTTTGAATAGAGACCTATGTGTAAAAGCTCATGATTCACTAAAAGTAACATGGGTAGGTAGGGTGGTGAAAATGGCTTGTGTCTTGCTTGCCTTCATCAGTTGAGACTGAGTACAAAAGAGTAAGGGTTTCATTTTGCAGTTCTACAAAGTGTTCAAAATGTTGATTGGCTGCACTTGGATTAATGTTGTGCAGTTCTAATTGCCACACTGTAGGAAAGATGTGATTAGGTTGGAGAGGATGCAGAAAGGATTCATAAGAATGTTGTCTGGATTGCAGGACTTCAGTTAGAAAGAGAGATTTAGATAGGCTGGGTCTTTTTGAGCAAAGAGGGTAAATTGAGACATAGTCATACTTTATTGATCCTGGGGGAAATTGGTTATCGTTACAGTTGCACCATAAATAATAAGTAATAAAACCATAAATAGTTAAATAGTAATATGTAAATTATGAAATAAGTCCAGGACCAGCCTATTGGCTCAGGGTGTCTGACCCTCCAAGGGAGGAGTTGTAAAGTTTGATGGCCACAGGCAGGAGAAACATGCTAATAATAAGAAGGATGAGGTTTAAAATTCACCAGAGTTACTTGGTATCAGTATCTGTTCCTAAATTCTGAGGGTAAGAAGAAAAAAGAACCAAGAACCACTATTGGGCTAAAATGTGCTTTTAGCCCACTCTGCCACTCAGTTGGATCATAGCTGGTCCTATCTAATCATTATTAACTTTGCATTCCTAGGCCTCCTAATATATTTACTTTTATAGACTCATCTTCAATTAACTTCTTGCAAAAATGTCTATTTTCAATCCCCTAGATTAAGTAGTCACCCAGAATGATGTACGTTACATGGAGTATATTATTTGACACCATCAAAATCAACTGATTGTTTTGTAATTTTCAATCCCTTGCAGCTTTGATTTCTGCATACTGAATTGTGAAGTTGCAGGAGCTACCTTTCATCATTAATGTAAAACTCAAATAATCTTGCATACTCCATACTTTGGTGCTGGACTAGCAGATTATATGAACTACTCTGTTACTTAAAGCATCAAACACCTTTTATTAGCATTTTAAAAACATGCTATACAGTAGTGTAATAGATTTTGCAGTGAACCTGGTGAGTTCCTAGAGAGCAGGAAGTTTGGGGATCGCTGCACATGAGGCCCGCATCTTTGAGCCCCAGATGTTCTTCAGACCCTAGGAAGTGTTGCAGCCATAAACCCTGCTGGTAGTCACTTGCTCATGCTCACTAATAAGTGAGCTAGATGCTGAACAATTTAATATTTGATTTTTCTCAGTTTTATTGGCTCCCAGAATGCATTGGGAAATTAAAATGCTTTTCTTGTATAGCAGAGGAACAATATTTATGGCCCAAAAATTAATATGACCAAGAAATATGATAAATGGTGTGGAAGATGTAATGGAAGGGAAATTACTTTTTAAGGTGACAACAGGTAAATTCTGTTACTGAATGGGTGGATTGTATTCCAAGGAAATAGTCTGCATTGAAGCCATATCAAAGTTCAAAGTAAAATTTATTATCGAAGTATGTATATGTCACCGTGTACTTTTCTGAGATTCATTTTCTTGCAAGTATTCACAGTAGAAAAAAGAAATGCGGTAGAATCAATGCAAAACTACACACAAAGACTGACAAACAGCCAATATGCACAAGACAAACTGTACACATACAATAAATAAAAAAATAGATCAGACAAAGCTGAGAAAGAGTTGCAGAGTTCTTGAAAGCAAGTCCATAGGTTGTGGTATCAGTTCTGTGTTGAGGTGAGTGAAGTTATCTGTGTTGTTTTTGGAACCCGATGGTTGAAGGGTAATAACTGTAACTGGACCTGGTGGTATGAAACCTAAGGCACCTGTACCAGCTAATGGCAGCAGCGAGAAGAAAGCATGGCCTTGGTGGTTTCTTGTTATTGGTAATGGATGCTACTTTCCTGTGGCAGCATTCCTTGTAGATGTTCTCAGTGGTGGGCAAGGCTTTTCCTTTGATGGACTGCGCTGTATCACAACTTTTTATTGGCTTTTCTGTTCTTGGGCATCAGTGTTTCCATATCAGGCCATGATGTAATCAGTCAGGATACTCTCCACAGAAATTTGTTAAAGTTATAGATGACATGCTGAACCTGTGCAAACCTCTAAGGAAGTAGAGGTGTTGACATGCCTTCTTTGTGATGGCGCTTTCATGCTGTACTTGGCCTTACAGCCTTGAGTACAGGTGTCCCCCCCCCCCGCCCCTTTACAAAGGTAGAGCGTTCCTATGAAACCTTTCTTAAGCTGAAATGGCGTAAAGCAAAGAACCATTAATTTATATTGGAAAAATTTTCGTAAAAGCGAAAATCCTCTTTGTAATGCGAAAACAGGTTACTAATGTAGGTCTTTTGTAAAAGCGAAGTGGCACAAAGCGAACATTCGTAAAGCGGGGGGCACCTGTATAAAGCGAGTAGAGCAGGGGGCTAAGCACACAGCTTTATAATGCACCTGTGCTGATGGTGATTGTGGAGGAGATGTTAGCAATCCAAACTGACTGGGGTCTGCAAGTTTATGAAATTGAGGACCCAGTTGCACAAGGAGATATTGAGGGCTAGGTCTTGGCACTTACTGATTTGTTTTGAGGGGATGATAGTATTGAATGCAGAGCTGTAGTCAATGAAGAATGTCAGATATTGCAGGGCTGAGTGAAGAGGCAGTGAAGTGGTGTCATTTGTTGACCTGTTGTGATGGTAGGCAAATTGAAGGAGATCCATGTCAGTCCTCTGGCAAGAGTTGATGTTTCATGACCAACCTCTCAAAGCACTTCATCTGTGTATCTGTCAAGAAAGAGTTGAAAAACTTGCTTCTTCTCCCTCCCCACACACACAAATTCTGTTGGAGTGAATTTTATTTTATTTCTCAAATATTTGCACCATTATTTGTGAATTTCAAATTTATGTAACTGTGAGTTGCACTATATTCATTTATAATTAATGTATTTTGTAATTGCCACTAGGGGGCAGCCAAGTATCAGTTTGATGCCAAAATCAAGACTTTTTTCCAGATTCATTTATATAAACATACGGATGCAGTCAAATGCACCTTTTGCTTCCGCAATCAACACAACCTAAGGATGTGCAGGGCAGCCCATAAGAGTTGCCACACTTTCTGGCGCCAGCAAAGTATGCCCACCATGTTCTAAGTTTAAAGTAGATTTATTATCGAAGTACATATACTATATATAACCTTGGAATTTGCCTCTTTGCCGGCAGCCATAAAACAAAGAAACACATTAGAACCCAGTTAAAAAAAAAGAAGCCTAGATGGCAAAGGTCATGAAACACCCAATGTGCATAAAAAGGACAAATTGTTCAAACAATAAAAAAAGCAAACAAAACACAATATGATCCATGGAGTCCCCGAAAGTGGGTCCACAGCCGTGGAACCAGTTCAGCGCTAGGACGAGTGAAGCCAGTCCAGGAGGCTGATGACTGTAGGTCACGACCATGGAGCTCATTCAGCGCTGAGGCGAGTGAAGCCAGTCCAGGAGGCTGATGGCTGCAGGCCACAGCCATGGTTCCAGTTCAGTCACACTGCCCTAGCAGCCTTGATTAACCCATCCCAACATGGGACAATTTACAATGACTGGTTAACCTACCCAGAACATCTTTGAACTGCGAGAAGAAACAGAAACACCTTGGGAAAACCTATGAATTGAACTCTGGAATACAGTGACGCTCCAAAATGTAAGAGCCAAAAGTGTATCTTGCTGCATATGTGGCAGAGTTTGTGGATCCCACACTGGTCTCATCAATTATCTCGAGACAACAACTGGAGAGGAAGCAAGTCACTCTTTGCCTCAGAGAGAATGTAGTACAGATTAAGAAGACTAGTAGTTCTAAATACTGGCTTCATTTTCACAAACTAGTGGATCTCAAGTTTTGCAGAATAAATTTAGATTGAAGTTCTTAACTGGCTATTGCCTTGAAAACGTGCTGAATTGTTAATTGTTGCGGTGTTCATTGAGCTTGGCAATTAGCTTGCAGACACTTCATCACCAGTTCAGGATGTCATCTTGACTGGTAATGAAATATCTGCAAACTTGTTGAACACCACAATATTAAACCCCTCAACCCAAGCTACCAATATTCACCAACGTCCTAAACTATTGTTGAATTTCCTTGTTTGCTTAAAATAAACAGTACTGCATTCTTTTAAGGACAATTACTTAGAATAAATAGAGTCCATAAATGTTATTCTTCCTCACAGGTTTTGCAGTTTGACCACTTCCTTTGAACTGGGTTATTCTAGTGAGAGACAATAGTCAGAAATATTCTTTAACAGCACATATAGTTCTAGTTACCACTGTCTTCCATCTAATCCACTTAAAAATATATTATCTAAGCGAATGTTGAATTTGTTTTGAAAAGATGAGTTTTTATAGGTGTAGTCCATTGGGTCTTGGCAGCAACTTTAATGTCACTTCACTGCAGCTGCTGCCAAGATAAGCAAGTTGAATCGTAGCTTCTTTAGCTTTTCCTAAGTTTCAGTGGGAATTGCCTCCTCACTGAATGTTGTTGTCAGCATAGGCAGGCTTTGTTTTGTTTGTTAGCAGCTCTATTCAAGGTCAGACTGTCCTGTGGTGAACTGCTGGTTCATATTTATGTTCTATTATTCCTATCCTTTCCCCATCAATCTTCATGAGGGTCCCTTATCTACCACCTGCTGATCTGAGTTGGAAGGCAAACATTCTATTTTTTGTGTGTTGTTCTGGATTTCTAGCATCTGCAGAATCTGTAACATATCGATGTAGTTATAAAGAAGGCAAGACAGCGGCTATACTTTGTTAGAAGTTTGAAGAGATTTGGCATGTCAACAGATACACTCAAAAACTTATATAGTTGTACCGTGGAGAGCATTCTGACAGGCTGCATCATTGTCTGGTATGGAAGGGCTACTGCACAGGACTGAAAGAAGCTGCAAAAGGTTGTAAATCTAGTTGGCTCCATCTTGGGTACTAGCCTACAAAGTACCCAGGACATCTTTAGGGAGTGGTGTCTCAGAACAGCAGTGGCCATTATTAAGGACCTCCAGCATCCAGGACATGCCCTTTTTTCACTGTTACCATCAGGTAGGAGGTACAGAAGCCTGAAGACACTCAGCCATTCAGCAACTGCTTCTTCCCCTCTGCCATCTGATTCCTAAATGAACATTGAATCTTTGGACACTACCTCACTTTTTTTTAATATGCAATATTTCTGTTTTTGCACATTTTAAGAAAATCTATTCAATATATGTAGTTGATTCACTTGTTTATTATCATATTTATTTTGTTATTTTTCTCTGCTAGATTATGTATTGCATTGAACTGCTGCTGCTAAGTTAACAAATTTCACGTCACATGCAGGTGATAATAAACCTGATTCTGGTACATCTAGTATGTCCTGTGTAAAATATATATCTCTAAATGTTTTGGAATTGTTAAAGATGCTGCATAAAAACACATTTTTGGTGTTAACAATAGAATCCAGTCAGTCTGCTATTGTCTTCTCCCTAGATATTTGAATATTGTGTGTACTACACCAAGCAATGTGACCTACCTGATTCTGATTCTATGCCTGATGCTTCTCTGGCCCAGCAGTGTAAAAGGTGCCAAGCTTCAGATATTTACTCCTAGTAATCTTTGGAACTTTGGAATGATGAATCAGGCTTGCATTGATGCTTTTATATGTGGCATCATTTTGTTTTCAATTTTAAGTTCTTTTTCTTAAACATATTCATGATAATATTCATTTAATGTGTTTGAAACTGTAGAATGATTCAAATTCTGATCAAAAGAAATGATACATTCTGCTCCTGTCTTCCATTTTGGAGTAATTTGCCTTCACAAACCATGTAGATGGTTACAAATTGCAAGCATTTCACCAGTTATAGATTTAAGGATGTTAGGTCAATTAAACTGAATGGGCTTAATTTTAAGTGATAGGTTGAGTGTGCAAGAAGTTTGGCAAATGCAGTTTAATGAGGCAAAGTGTTGTGGTCTTGCACTGCAGTAGAAAAAACTTAAAGGCAAACTATTATCTAGAGCAGGGGTTCTCAGTATTGAGTCCACAGACTCCTTTCTTTAATGGTATTGGTCCACGGCATAAAAAAGGTTGGGAACCCCTGATCTAGAGGGAGAAACTACAAATGAATGGGGTTGTCTAATGCTTGAAACTCAGAAGTTAGCATACAGCTGCAGTAAGCAGTTAGGAAGGCCTTTATTGCTAGAGAAGTTGAAGTTTAGAGAAGCGTTGTTGCAATTGTATAGTGTTGGGAAACTGTACCTGAAGTACTGTGTGCAGTTTTGGTTCCCTTATTTCAGGAAAACATGCCAGCACTTGAGATGGTCCTGAAAAGATCCATCAATTTAATTCCTGGGATGAAAAGACTGTCATTTTTTTTAGAATAAATTGGACTTGTGGTTGTTACAATAAAGAGGGCTCATCTTATTGAAAGGTACCAGATCCTAAGAGGGCATGGCAAAGCAGATGTTGAGATGCTTCTTCCAATGGAGGTATCCGGAATGAGGAAATTATTACAAGATAAGGAAGCAGTAGTGTTATCGTACTGAATCTCTGGAATTCTGCATGAAACCCCTCTGGTTTCTTTGGCTGCGTAAGTCTAGGGATTGCACACTCTGGTCCCGCCAAACCCGTGAGATTGAGACGGCTCTCCTACCCCAAACCTGGTTTGTATGGATGTTGTGTAATTTGCTCCCTGGTTTCAACTCAGTGCCAAGAAATAATAGGCAGCACGCTGCATACGATTAAAGGAATTATATTTATGAATCTTAGCTAAATGGGTTAGTAAAGAAAAGAAAGAACAAGAAACAAAAAGGGCCCATTATAATTAAACATTTAAATGTGCACAAGTTGGAGCTCAACTCTTCCCAAAGTTCATATTCACCGATCCTCAGTCGACTTTGCCACCTTGCTCCACCCAATCACAGTCCCCCACTGGGTCGAATCCTATGGGCAGTTCTCTCCAGCATCTTCTCTCTTCATCTCCTGCGGAACAAAGGACCCCAGCTCACATTGGTGGTGGGCACACTACACAAAAACTAGCTCCCCTGATTGGATGGCTACGTTCCAAAGCACCCGTTATCTCTAACCATAACCCAAACACTGCTTCTACAGAGAAACCATTATATTAGCAGTGTAACCTTTCCCAGTGTGTTGCATGTATTCTAGAGGTAAGGCAGATACATCTTGGAGCTAAATGTGACTGACATGTGGACCAGCTACGATTATGTTGAAGAGTTGAGCAGGTTTGAGGGACCAGATTGTCTGACTGCTCTCCATAATAATTAATTAATTACCCCACACTTGATAGTTTTAGATATTCCCCCCCCCCCAAGCCATTAATCTAATTTTAGATAGGCTATTTCTTTCAGTGACCTTTAATTTTCATCTTGCTACTTGTGAATTTACTAAAGGATGTCTTTTATGGTGAATCTTAAATACAGTGCTGTTGGAAAGTTTGTAATCCTGTAGAATTTTCTCTATTTCTGTATAAATATGACTTAAAATATGATCAGATCTTCATGTAAGTCCTAAAACCAGATAAACAGAACTCAGTTAAATATATAACAGAAAAAACCGTTTAGTTCATTTATTTATTGAGAAAAGTGATCCAATATTACATGTATTTGTTGGAAAAAGTATGTGAACCTCTGCTTTAAGTAACTTGTGTGATCCCCTTGTACAGTATTAACTTCAACCACTGTTTCTGGTAACTGTTGATCAGTCCTGCTCATCGGTTTGAAAGAATTTTAGGCCATTTCTCCTTACAAAACTTCGTCAACCCTGGAATGTCGATGGCCTTCCTTGTATGAGCTGCTTGCTTCAGGTCCTTCCACAACATTTCTATAGGGTTAAGGTCTGGACTTTGACTCAGCTATTCCAAAATATAAATTTTCTTCTTTTTAAACAATTTTGTTGTTGATTTGCTCTCGTCTTTTGGATCATTGTCTTGTTGCATTATTCACCTCCCTCTAAGCTTGAGGTGACGGACTGCTGCCCTGACATGCTCCTGTAAGGTGTCTTCATACAATTTTGAATTCATTGTTCTCTCAGCAATTGCAACCTATTCAGGTCCTAAGGCAGCAAAGTAACCCAAACCGTGATGTTCCTTCCACCATGCTTCACAGTTGGGATGATGTTTTGGTGTTGGTGTGCAGTGCCCTTTTTCTTCCAAATATAGCAATATGCATTTCTGCCAAAAAGTTTTAACTTTTGTCTCATCTGTCCATGGAACATTGTCCCAGAATTGTTGTGGAACATTCAGCTGGTTTTTTGCAAATTTGAGATGTGCAGCAATGTTTTCTTTTTGGGGAGCAGTGGTGTCCTTCCATGAACACCATTCTTGTTCAGTGTTTTTCTTGTAGTGGACAAATGAACAGAGACTTTAGCAAGCTATAGAGATTTCTGCAGGGTTTTGTTGTTACCCTTGGGTTCTTTTTCAGCTCCTTCAGCATTGCACGCTGTGCTCTTGGTGTGACCTTTGCAGGATCCCCACTCCTAGGGAGAGTAGCAACAGTACTGAGTTTCCTGGATTTGGAAATTAATTTCTCTTATTGTGGACTGATGAACAGTCCTGCCTTTAGGCATGCTTTTGTACCAGCTTAATGCACCTGTACAAGTTTTTTTTTGAGGTCCTCTGAAAGTTGTTTTGATCGAGGCATTGTGCACATAATCAGATCTTTTTTGAGAAAAGCAGGCTCTGTCAGTAACCTGACTTTGTGTCTGTTTTATAGGGCCTGACATCCATAACCCACATCTCCAATCTCATCTCAGAAGACATTACTCAGAGGTTCACAGACTTTTTCCAACAAATACATGTAATATTGGATCATTTTTCTAAATAAATAAATGAACAAGTATAATTTTTTGTGTTATTTATCTAATTGGGTTTTCTTTATCTAGCTTTAGGACTTAATGTGAAGATCTGATCACATTTTAGATCATATTTATTCTGAAATTGAGAAAATTCTACAGAGTTCACAAACTTTCTCGCACCATTGTATATGATAGACCAGTTTAATTGCCTACCATTTTTAAATACTAAAAGCCCATTCACAGTTTAAAATCACTATGATTGTTTTTGTAGCTATTCTAAACAAGCAAATTTTAGGGATTTTTTTGCTGTCAGATTAAGAATCTTTGTTATTTTTATCAATATCGTTTCTTAGGTTTTCCAAGCCTCTCTGAAGTTGCTAAAAATGCTGATAACACAGTATGCTCCTAAACACAAACTTGGCAAAGTGGAAATTGCACATTGTGTTGAGAAAACATTACCCATCCTCCTCAGCAAGACTGGAGATGCGACAACACACCTTCGAGTGGCTGCAATGAATTTCATACAAGTAAGCATTTGAGTCCGTGTTATACTTGTGCCTTAACTACCATAGAGTGACACCTTTAGAGAAATAGCACATTGCCGTATTAGAAGCCAGCCAGAGAATTCTGTTTATTATTACTGGGTTTATTAGTTTTGGAGGAATTTTATGTTTTTTACCACATTTCAGAGCAGTTACCAAGTATGAATCATACATTTGCAGAAGATAATTAATTGAATTAGTTTGTTCCAGTCAAAAGCTATATTGCTGGAAATGGTATGTGCACAGAAATAAGATTGATGGACAGCACTGACTACTTGTGCATGGGATTCTGAGGGAGAATGAAGACCTTGGCTATAGCAAAGAGGCGGCATCCATCACCCAGGATGTGTCCTCCTCATATTGCTACCATTGAGGAGAGAAGAGAAGACACTCAATATTTCAGGAACAGCTTCTTCCCGTCCACCGTCTGATTTATGAATGGGCAAGAACCCATGAACACTACCTCAGTATTTTCCCCTCATTTATACTTAAAATTAAACCAGGGTGGATATAGTGTCCAGCCCAGCCTTCAGTGCTACTGTTGTACAGAGAAACCTAGGGGAACTTGCATTGTTTTTGGAGGTGGCAACACAGGTAGACAGTTCATGAAAAAGAATTAGATTTTCGTCTTTGGCTGGAGCATTGAGCTCAGAAGTTAGGATGTCATCTTGCAGTTATTTAAGACATTGGTAAGACCACACTTGGAGTACTGAGTATTTCTAGTTGCCAAACTATAAAAAGGATGCAATTAATTTGGAGAGGGTGCAGGGAAGATTCACAGAAATGTTGCGGGGTCTGGAGAGCTTGATTATAGGAGAGACGGGATAGGCTGTGGTTATTTGGCCTGGAGCAAAAGAGGTTTATAAACTCAGGAAGGGCATAGATTTTAGTTAGTCTTTTTCCCAGGTAAGTGGAGTCTAAAATTCCCAAATACAAGTTTAAGTGAGAGGGAAAAGATTTAAGGGGAATCTGAGGGGCAGGTTTTCCTTGCAGGTTAGTGGGTATATGGAATGACTAAGTTGTAGAGGTGGCTACAGCTGCATGTTTAGAAGGTATTTGGAGAGGTACATGGATAGCAAGGTTTAGAGGGATAGGGTCCAAACGCAGATAAGTGAGGCTACCACAGGTAAGAGCTTTCTGTGCTGTGTAACTCTGACTCTATATACATTATCGGTAAAATTAATGACATCAGTTCAGCCTCTTCTCTTGCTCTCTGTACTTCTATCTCATTATCCAGACCTTTTCTAACGTTCTTTCTTCCCCATGTCCAGATATGGCATCTTTCTATAGTTTTGCTATCTTCCCCTCTACATCATATATGAGATTCACCTTCTGAGTTCTTCCCCACACCAGTCCCACCCGACATCCCCGCTCCACTTCACAAAACCTGCTGGTAGTCATGTTAACTAATATTAGCATTTCTTTTCTCATGCCCTACCACATCCTTTTGCTATCCTATCATTACTCTTTTTGGGGAGAAAACTATTTTGGAAATCTCATTTCCTTTTTCATTTATTGTTTTCTCCCAAACCTGCACTGGTTTTTTCCCCCCCGTGGTTGATTTGCTCAACTCCGATTGCTGCTCATGCTGCAACCCAAATAACAATGGCAGTAATAATTGTAGACACGACGAAGTCTCAAATTGACAATCTATTGACTTGCATCCTCTTTGAGGTGTTGTGAGTTGTTGATGCACTTGCTGAAATTGATCTCCTGCATGCCTTTTGTCCATCTGGACAATTCACCAGTAACTGCAGAATCAGCAATGATGGGTTTTTTTTTTTTTGCTACTCTATTGGGTACTTCTTGTTATGTTTTGTAACTCCAAAGCTAATCGAAAGAAAAACACAGGACAGCGGGAAAATCTCAATATATAATGCATCTCAACTCAAATATGTTATGTTTTGCTCTCTAGTCAATGTGTGTATTTGGTTTATAAATAAAATACATATGTTTATACTACATAGTACAAATGCTACAAGTCGGGTGGGGGGGGATTGGTTCACTCTGCTTGGCAGATGAGGCTTGTGGCTGTGAAGCAATCTTAGGTTTTGGGGCCTCCTCCATGGTGATTGAAGGAGTTGACTATGGGACAGTACAAAGTGGTTCGGACACCTTTCTTCTCTAACAGTTGACACTGCCAGGGCAATGGAGGCTATTCCCAGGGATGCAGAGGTGCTGCTCTTGGCATCTTCTGGGTGCCTTGGCATCCCGAACAGGACACGGCAAGCTGCTGAATCTGCTGATCTATCCTAGGCCACAAGATAAAGCTTAGAGCAAACCCTTTCATTTTGACAGTGCTCAAAGACCAGCATGTAGTTCTTCCAACACTTTTAACTTTCAGCTTGGATGGTACAACATCTCTCAATCCCAACAAAAAGCAACCTTCATCAAGGGCAAGTTCATCCCTGTGCTAGTAAAAATGGAAAAACTGGAATTTCTGCTGCTCATTCCAGCCATTTTGAGTGGCCATGTAGACCTGACACAGTGTGGAGTCTTTTCTGGTTTCTCTTTGGATGATCTGTCCTGTAATAGGGAGACTCTAGATTTGCATCAGGGAGAATATGTCAAGTAGTGTGCCCTTTTTTGTAAATTTTTCAGTTATTTCCTTTACCTTTTGTAAAGCCACCTCACATTGTTTAGTCCATTGCCATTTCTTCTTGATCTGTCGAAAAGGGTTCAAGGGGTGGAGCACAGTAGCCAGGTTTGACAAGAACTTGAATAAGTAATTGACAAATCTTAAAAAGGACCAAAAATTGTGATTCTGGTTTAAGATGTTGCTGGTGATGCCCAGGGACAACTAACTGGCAGCAAGGAAAACTATTAAATACCTTACTAATAACACATTATTAATAAGATCAACTCTAACAATTGAGAAGCAAGCAGAGGAAGAAATGGTCAAGGAAAGCAATGACAGAGGCGCAGGTAAGGCATGGTCAAAGCAAGCAAAGGTGGAGTGGGGTTGAAGCATTGTCAAGGCAGAGTCGTGGCATCCCAAAGAGTGAGGGAAGTCCCGATGTCAGATCAATTTAAGTGCCGGGCTGAATTGTGGCAGAGGGGTTCAGGCCCCAGAGCAGTTCGAAAATGAGGAGTGACTGATGTTTGGCCAATTTAAACACTAGGCCAGATTGAAAAGGTCATGGTGTCAGGACAGGAGGTGAGGCAAGGGCCAGTTCTGCTTGCCGCTCATGCTGTTACTCAACTCTGTGCTGAACTGAGGCGGTGGCATTTTTCGTCTGCAGTGATTCCTGGCTTTGTGTCTTTCATAAAACTTAATTTCTGAAACTATTTGCTTATTTTTATTGTTTGCATGATTTTTTCCCTCCCTCTGCACATTAGGCGTTTGATGGTTTTTTAAATGGGTTCTTTTGAGGTTTCTTGTTTCGTGGCTGCCTGTAAGGAGACGAATCTCAAGGTTGTTTCATGTATACATACTTTGACGATACATGTACTTTGAACTTTAAATGTCCTTTGGCCTTGGGCCATTCATCACTGTTTGAATTTTCTCAACACACTTGTGTAATCATTGTGCATCAATGGTGTGACCACAGTAAGTGATGCTTGGTTTAATGAATTCATACTTATTGCATCATGCTCTGTGCCCATAATATTTTAATCCTCTTAACACTGATTTGAGATTTTGGAGATGTTCCTTGTCCTCCTTACCAGTAACATTGATGTTATACAGGTAACACTGAGTGCCTGGACAGCCGTGCAGCACCTGGTCCAAAGCTTTCTGCCAGAGTGCAGGTTCAGATGCTACTGCAGTTTGTTTTTACTGAGTAACAATTTATGTGCTTAAATGAAATACAGAACAAATTATTATACTACTACTATAAAACTATTATTTCCTTGTAGTTATCCATGGAGGAATTCATCCAGTGTATGCTGCCATGTTCTTTTCATTGACTGTAAATGAACAATATCAGTAAATTCTTCATAATTCCTTACTGGTTAGGAAATAGTGAAATCGTTTAATTTTCACTCAGTTCCTGGCATCTCCAATCCTGAATGCTTGAAGATGTCGCGGGCAAGATAGTTAGATCTGATTTTTCATAACTGCTTATTTCTTGCCAGCTCTCAGTGACAAAAATCACTGATTTTGAACATATACACGTGCAACTGATGTTATTTAAAAACTGTACACAATAAATATGATGTGTCTTAACGGCCACAAAAGTGCACGCGACTGATGCTAGTTAGAAACTATTTGGTAACAGTGTCCTGTCCCAATTAAGTGGTATAGTGTACCAAATAATCAAGGGAATCTTTGCTATTTTCTTGATTAGGTTTTTGTCCCAAGAAAGTGGGTATCTTGGTTAACCAGTGACTCAATTAACCAGAATCCACTAGGTGGTGTTTGATGGTTAGTTTTGTTCTGTTTTCCTTTTTACTTTTGATGAGGTAATTACTGACACTTGCTTTTATAGGCTCAATTTTCTTTCAGTTTTGTTTTCCTCTTCACCCTTAATCATAACAACTGTTTTTCAGTAGTAATTACCACCCTCTCTCAGCTACCAACACCACAGCTTGCCTTCCTTGGTCTCTTTTGGTTACCACTTAAAGATTTTCCCCTCAAACGTGACATTTATATCTAATTTTCCCCAGGTCTAACATGCCATTTATTTGAAATGTTGATTCTTTTCCTCTCAGATGTTTGTGCTACTGTAAATGTATTTATTGACATACAGTGCCGTGCCACCCAGCAATCCCCTGATTTAATCCTAGCCTAATCATAGGACAATTTACAATGACCAATTAACCTGCCTACCAACTGGTACGTCTTTGGAATGTAGGAGGAAGCCAGAGCACCTGGAGGAAACCTGCAAGGTCATGGGGAGAATTGAACCCAGTTGCTGGTTACTCTATGGTGCTGCACTTACTGTTTTTATTTTCATATATACCAATTTATTTGTTGATAACTGGTAACTTCTGGTCTTGTTCCATTGATGGAATAGATTGCTATATTGATTGTGGAAGCACAGTGAAGTAACTTTGGTAGGAATGCACTTGAGAGTTCTGATTGAAAGGTGAAACAAAGTGTCTAGCCAATTACCACCTACCTTAACTATATTAACAGAATTCTGGGTAGGGATCCTGATTGGTTTGATTTTACTGACTGTTTAACAACTTCAGGGCTGCATTTGTACAGCCACATCGATCATTTCTTCAGGTAGTAGTGAAATGTCTTTGAGACAGATGTTCTTTAATTTGCACTTTGTGTCTTTCTTACCTAATGTACTGTAGCTATGAAGAAAAGGCTTGTGTGTTGCCAGTGATTAACTTTGAATTGTTGTCATGCTTTTTAAATGATGAAGGTGCATATCAACTTATTTGGGATTATTTGACTATATGTCAAAGCTTTGAAATTGCATATTCATAAGCAGCCAAAATCATCTTTGGCTGGCAAATGAACATTGGCTGTGTTTGGGGTATGGGGGGTGGGAGGTTGTCGCCCTCAGTTATTGGGGGGGAAAAAAAGTTGCACCTTAACATGAAGAAGCTTTTATGTGCTTTGCCCAAATTGCACATTTGACTGGAGGATTTCAGCAGTACTCTTCTTCTGCCTTTTTTTGTAAAAGAGATTATAAGAAAACTCTAACTTTGGTGCTATCCAAATCACATTAACACAGTTAGGATGGCAAAGTTGTGCAGCTAGTAGAGCGTCTTCAGTGACATGGTTTCAAAACTGGCCTGCAAAATGGTGCAGATTGCCCTTGTGATCATACGAATATCTTTCAGATGTTCAAGTTTCTTCCCGATTCCAAGGAAGTGTGGGTTAGGCAAATTGGCCATTATAAATTATCCCAATTCTAAATTAATGAGAATGTAGGGAAAAGAAAATAGTGTTCGTATAAATGTGCACTTGATAGTTGGTGTGAACTCAGTGTGCCGCAGGACCTGTTGCTGTGCGGTATGATGACGTTTAGAATCATAGAGCACCTCAGCATAGAAACAGGTCTTTCAACCCATCTTGCTCACACTAAACTATTATTCAGCCTAGTCCCATTGACCCATAGCTGAGCCCTAGCCTTCCATACACCAGTTTGTTGTATTGCACCAACACAAATTAGTAATGTACCACTCCCATGCTGCCTAAGGAAATAATGGCATCTTCTGTCACTCTGAAGTACACTAAGTTCAAAGTAAATTTATAATCAATGCACATGCCAGAGATTCATTTCTTGCAGAGAAATAAAGAAATGCCATATTATCAATGAAAAACTATATACAAAGACTGGCAATGTGCAAAAGAAGACAAACTGCAAATAGGAAAAGTAGACAAATAATACTGAGAACATGAGTGTCGAGTCGTTGAAAGTGAGTCCGTAGGTTGCGCAGTCAGTTCAGAATTGAGGTGAGTGAAGTTAGACATGCTGCTTCAAGAGTCTAATGGTTGAGGGTAATAACTGTTCCTGAACCTGGTGGCATGGGAGGTAAGGCTTCTGTACCTCCTTTCTGATGCAGCAGCGAGAAGAAATGATGGCCTGGATGGTAGGGATCCTTGATGATGTATGTTGCTTACTTGTGGCAGCATTTGTAGATGTGCTCAATGATGGGGAGGGTTTTACCTGTGATGGACTGGGCTATATCCACCGCTTTTTTTTGAGCTTTATGTTCTTGGGCATCGGTGTTTTCATACCTGGCTGTTATGCAACCAGTCAGGATACTCTCCACTGTGCTATAGAAGATTGTCAAAGTTCCAGATGACATACCAAATCTGCGCACATTTCTTAGAAAGTAGAGGTGCCTTCATGCCTTGTGATGGTACTTTCTGCTGGTCCCAGTACAGATCCTCTGACATGATAATGGCAAAAAATTTAAAGTTGCCTCCGATGTTCTAATGAGGACTGGCTTATGGACTTCCAGCTTCTTCCTCCTGTAGTCAATAATCAGTTCTTCGGTTTTGCTGATGAGTGAGAGGTTGTTGTTATGGCACCATTCATCCAGATTTTCAGTCTCTTCTGTACCAATTTGTCACCACCTTTGATTCAGCCATTAACAGTGGTGTTATTAGCAAACTTAAATATGGCATTGGAGTGGTACTTAGTCATACAATCATAGGTATAAAGCAAGTAGAGTAGATGGCTAAGCACACAACCTTGTGGTGCAGCTATACTGTTTGAGGAGGAGATGTTATTACCAAACCATATTCAAAAAGGCTAAGAATAGGTCTGGGAGCTATTGTTTGGTCCGGTGGAACTGAGAAATCCTTACCTTTATGAAAAATGTCATTTCATGTTATGATTTAGAAATAGCAAGTGTGTACATTTTCAGTGGTGAAATGATGGTGCTAGATATAAAGTATAGTTGAGCAGTACTAATATTATAAGAACCCATAACTGTAAAAATATTATTTGCAGTTTCTAATTTATTAATGCCAACTTATGTAATAAGTGACCAAATGTGCTGTCCTTGATAAGACAGCTTTGATATTTATGAAAGTAAGCAACAATATTGGGGAAAAAACATGTTCTCCTTCACAGGAAATGGCACTGCTGAAAGAAGTACGACCGCTTCATATTATCCCACCCCAGTTAATGCAGCCTCTGAAACCACAAGTTCCAGTCCGCTTGGTAATAAATCAGATTGAATTGGTGGAGCGTTTACTGAAGGAGCTGGGCGCAGACAATAGTGGCTTCAATGTAGACAATGTCATGAAGGTAAGTGAAACCCTGCAGTGACAGGCAAATCCTCGGGGATCAGTGAGCATTTTTGCACAAATATTAAATCCAAGGAGGATATCTAATTAAAAATAGGCCTCTTTCCTCTCTCCTATTTTCCCACCAACTCTGGCATGGGATAGAAGATTTCTGTCCATATTGACCTGCGGAGAGTTGGAATTTATTTTAAATGTTTTTAATATAATTGTCATCTGAATATATTATTTATAACCCATTTGGTGTAAATTGCATGACAAGTAATAGTGCAGCAAATCTTAAGCTAGTGTTCAGGAAATTTCTTACAGTTTAATAAAACAGTGTTACACCCTGGGGTAAGTTGATGCATTACCTTTTAGCCTCTTGTTTGCAAATGGAAACAGATTTAATTTCCTCATTTAAAAAAAATTGAATAGTCCATTGTCAAGCAGGATCCATTTAGTGCTTTCCTGGTGCTTCTGTATACTTATCAAAGGGCAGGTTTTTTCCCCCCTGTGCAGAGAACAACAGAGTCATACTGGCAGAAGAGGGCCCTCAAGTCCATGCCAAACTTATTATTCTGCCTTGTTGAATTGCCAGCACATGGTCTGTAGCCCTCCATACCCCTTCCATCCATGTATTTATTCAAACTTAAATATTACAATCGAACCCGTATCCCCTCACTTCAGCTGGCAGTTGAACACACTCACACCAACTTGTGTGTGACAAAGTTCCTCCTCAGGTTTTCCCCTTAAATATTTCACCCTTAACTTAAATTCTCTAGTTCTAGTCTCACCCAACCTCAGTGGAAAAAGATCTTATCTGTACCCTGCATAATTTTGTATAGCTGTTTGCCCACTCAACTGAATTGGAGCTTGTTGACCAAAAAGAAGGCGTTTTTTTGGCTTCAATATCCTAAATTTGAATGTGTAAGTGTGTTGTGCATTATGTTTGTAGCTCTTTTCAAAGGTTTCAAAGGATTCTAATTGTCAAAGATTTTAACTGAAAGATAATGAAGACATTCTTGGTGTGGGACTTAAGGATAGCCTGGATGAGGTTTTTATAGTTGTCAATTTGCTGTCTGCATCTGGACAGCTGCCACAAACCTCTTAATCCAAGAAAAGTGACTGGCAGGAGAAATGTCTACCTTTCTAGGGATGCTGAATCCTGACATTGCTTCAAGATGGAATAAACTTTAAATTATTGGATATTTACCAAGTGCTTTATTGATAAAAGGCTATATAGAATACTGAAAACTTGCCATCTATCTCCATATGAGATTTTGTTGTATAGCTACTTGGATTATAAAACCTTGTAACTAGAATTGCTTGAATAAGCCGAAGAATGCAGTTCTATATTACTTTTTAATCTAGTTCATAATTACTGTTTTGTATCTAAAGAGCTACTAACACTGAGTGAATTGTGAAGGAGGAAAGAGGTTGATGAAAGATAGTAATATAACATTTTCAGTGTGCAAATTGGGATGGATTTTAGCTCTTGGGTGTTAAACAGTAGGAATTATAATACTGGTGGGCAAGTCAAAATTGAGTTTAGGTGCAGATATTTTAGTCACACCTGGTGAGCTAACTAACACTGTGGCAGGGGGAGGATGTCCTGAGTTTAGCTTTTATTATGTAAATGAAAAGGGCACTAACTGTTTGCACAGAAGATTTGTTGTTGGAAAACATTCATGGATAGCAAAGGGGCTGTATTCATTATCTTGAATTGGTCTAAGCAGTGGCATTCAAAGGCCATTTCAGAACTCAAAGGGATATTACAAATGTGGATTGGGTATTCTCACTGAGAAAAGGGCAAGTGTTTTTCATGTTTTAAGTGCATTCAAGTTTTGAATGAAGGTTGAGGCTATTTGGGATCCAGATGCATAGAATGTTGGGTCAATGAAACAGGCAATTCATCTAATCTGTATGAACCATCTAATTCACTCTCCCTCTCCTGCTTTCTTTTAATAATGTTAAAGAACAGTATTTTCATTTAGTTAAACACAATTTAAAGCAAATTACTGGACTATTCCTTGCAAAAGATTTGTGGTCAATAAAAAGAACTTGACCATACCAAAAGGAACTTTTGTCCTTGTGTTAGACCTGACTTTCCCTTCAAGCTGTTTGGAAGTTTAATTGAAGAGCTGTGGATGAGCAAGTGATATGCAGTATTGGCTTGGATGTTCCTTTTTAAATCTTTTTATTAATTTTTCAAAATTATAAACTCAATAACAAAGTTGGTACAAAGAGATTGGAAAAATGTTCATCAGCATATATAAAATGAATTTTAAGTAACATAGATATAAAAGACTTCCAAACTCATAATAAGATTAAACATTAAAAAAGAAATAAAAAGAAAAAAAATATATAAACAAAAAAAACCCCAAAAGAAAAAGGTTAAAAAAAACCCCAAGAAAAGAAAACAAAACAGGACCCCACTAGGAATAGGGTTCCCCTGGTCCTCACCTACCACCCCACCAGCCTCCGGGTCCAACATATTATTCTCTGTAACTTCCGCCACCTCCAATGGGATCCCACCACTAAGCACATCTTTCCCTCCCCCCCTCTCTGCATTCCGCAGGGATCGCTCCCTACACAACTCCCTTGTCCATTCGTTCCCCCCCCATCCCTCCCCACTGATCTCCCTCCTGGCACTTATCCGTGTAAGCGGAACAAGTGCTACAAATGCCCTTACACTTCCTCCCTTACCACCATTCAGGGCCCCAAACAGTCCTTCCAGGTGAGGCAACACTTCACCTGTGAGTTGACTGGGGTGATACACTGCGTCCGGTGCTCCCGATGTGGCCTTCTATATATTGGCGAGACCCAACGCAGACTGGGAGACCGCTTTGCTGAACATCTACGCTCTGTCCGCCAGAGAAAGCAGGATCTCCCAGTGGCCACACATTTTAATTCCACATCCCATTCCCATTCTGACATGTCCATCCACGGCCTCCTCTACTGTAAAGATGAAGCCACACTCAGGTTGGAGGAACAACACCTTATATTCCGTCTGGGTAGCCTCCAACCTGATGGCATGAACATCGACTTCTCTAACTTCCGCTAGGCCCCACCTCCCCCTCGTACCCCATCTGTTACTTATTTTTATGCACACATTCTTTCTCTCACTCTCTTTTTTTCTCCCTCTGTCCCTCTGAATATACCTCTTGCCCATCCTCTGGGTCCCCCCCCCCCCCTTGTCTTTCTTCCCGACCTCCTGTCCCATGATCCTCTCGTATCCCCTTTTGCCTATCACCTGTCCAGCTCTTGGCTCCATCCCTCCCCCTCCTGTCTTCTCCTATCATTTTGGATCTCCCCCTCCCCTTCCAATTTTCAAATCTCTTACTCACTCTTCCTTCAGTTAGTCCTGACGAAGGGTCTCGGCCTGAAACGTTGACTGCACCTCTTCCTACAGATGCTGCCTGGCCTGCTACGTTCACCGGCAACTTTGATGTGTGTTGCTTGAATTTCCAGCATCTGCAGAATTCCTGTTGTTCAGGGCTAGACCAACAGCTTGTATCGGACACGTTCAATAATGTCGTTAACTCCGCTCCTCTCATCATATAATTTAAGTTGAGAAAAAAGATTCAGAAAGGTCAGATTACATTATATGAAAATGTTGCATGAAAGGTTTCTAAGTTTCTTCAAATTTAACCGAAGGGTCAAAAATATCACTTCTAATTTTTTCTAAATTTAAACTTAATATGGTTTGAGAAAACCATTGGAATGTAGTTGGAGGATTAGTTTCCTTCCAGTTCAACAAAATAGACCTTCTCGCCATTAAAGTAACAAAAGCTATCATTCGACAGGCTGAAGAAGACGAAGGTCTATGTTCTACCATTGGCAATCCAAAGATTGCCATAATAGGATGGGGTTTTAAATCAGAGCATAGAACTGTTGAAATAATATCAAAGATGTCTTTCCAATATTTTTCCAAAAGAGAACAGGACCAAAACATATGAGTTAAAGAAGCCACTTCAGAGTGACATCTTATCACAGGTAGGGTTTATATGGGAATGAAAACGAGCTAGTTTATCTTTGGACATATGAGCTCTGTGTATTACTTTAAATTGTGTTAAAGTATGCTTAGCACATATAGAAGTAGTACTAACTAAATTAAAAATTTTATCCCATTTCTCTGTAGGTAGGGAAAGTTGAAGTTCCCTTTCCCATTCATTTTTAATTTTATCAGATATATCTGGCTGTAATTTCATAATTATATCATAAATTATTGCTATTAATCCCTTCTGCAAAGGATTAAAACCTAAAATTTTATCAAGAGTGCCAGAAGGATTGGAAATCGGAAAGGTAGGCAACGTAATATTTTAAAAATTTCTTATTTGTAAGTATCTAAAAAAATGTGATCTAGGCAAATCAAATTTCTCAGATAACTGCTCAAAAGATATAAAGCAGTTATCCAAAAATAAATCACGAAGACATGCCTTTCGTTTTCCATATCAAAAAGGCTTGGTCCATTACCGAAGGTTGGAAAAAGAAATTAGATATAATAGGACTTGATAACATAAATTCATTCAGGCCAAAAAATTTACAAAATTGAAACCATATTCACAATGTATGTTTAACTATAGGGTTGAAAATTTGTTTATTCATTTTAGATAGTGCAAAAGGCAATGAATGGAGGCTAAAGAAATCCCTTGTACAGAATGGCCTTCAAGGTTTTCCCAATGTGGGCTTGGAGTCGTATTCCAATCTTGTGTCCAAAATATTAAGTATCGGATATTAATTGCCCAGTAGTAAAATCTTAGGACAGGCAATGCCAGCTTGGATGTTAAGAAAAGGAATGCAGCTATCAAAATAGCTTTGTGCGAGCCCTTCTAGCATAAGTCTGTTTGTTTTATATAGGTAGCATAACTGTTTGAAAGTGATTGTATATCTGGATACCTTAATTTATCTGCAGCTGGGCAAGGAGATGGTGCTTAAGTCCCAGTCTCTGGCAGAAGCACAGATCAGTAGGGAAGCATGTGTGTCTGTGATCCTTCAAGGCTGATGGCAGATAAAAACTCATACACGCTGTTGCTGCTGAGGATTTTCAAGATAACTGCTATCCATCCAGTGAAAAATTAAGCTAGTAAAAAGATTGCCAAGATTCTCCAAGAATTTTCAAGGTGATTTTTAGGGAATCTGTGTTGCTATATTAGTGGTAATGCAGGGAAAGAATCAAGTTAAACATCTGTAGAAGACTGTAATTTGATACATGCCAACAATACAACAGGAAAGTTCTGATTAATTAATCAAATTTGTCTAATTAATGAGAGTAATTCTTTGGACTGGGACTCTTGAATGACTTAAGTTATTAGATTTGTTTCCAGAGAGTTGGGTTATTGATACAGTTCTAATTTCACCATGTCAGTTGTTATTTTTAAATAAAACTGGAATTAAAAACTGCTCTTAGTAATGGTGGTGATGTTGCCACTGATCTTTTGTAAACAAAATATTTAAAACCAGTCTTGAGGGAATGAGAGTAACAGACACAAAATGCTGGAGGAACTTAGCAGGCCAGGCAGCATCTATAGAAGAAAGTATAGTCGACGTTTCAGGGTAAGATCCTTCAACAGGACCGAGGTAGATTCTCTCTTGTTTGAGGGAATTAGATCTGGTTTGTTCTTGTCCAGTTTGGCCTCTGTGACTCCAGGCTCCCCAATGTGATTGTAATTAACACTGGTACAGCTGTAGTTATCGAAGTACTCTTGCTTAAAGAGTACTGGATCAAGTACAAGGAGTTTGAGAGTTGGAATAAGGGGAAGAAATGTTCTGTAACCAATGGCGATAATTGGAAGTGTCATATGTGAGTGAATTCAGTACACCTTTCAGGTCATTTTGTTGGTGGAAGGAAAGATTTTTTGTGGCTCCTACTGGGAAACTGGTTGAATATTTATAGATATATTTTGTTTTGATTAAGATAATGAATAATCTCTCAAACTTCTCTAAGTTTGCAGCAGAAGCTTTGGAACACTCAGCATCGGAAGTCAGAGATACAGCTATACGGATTATCTTTGATATGTATCGACAGCATAGGAGTGCAATTTTGCATTACCTTCCATCCGAAGATGCAAATATTCGCAAAAATGTGCTGTACAAATCACTTTTTGATGGGTTCGCAAAAATTGATGGGAAGCCAACAAAAGCTGAACAGCGAGTAAGTTCTGCAGTGGTGGAAGTGTGCTTCTGTCAATTGATGTTTTATTTTATCTTTTAACACTTTCCAGTTCACAGAAAATATCTGACTTTCAAGAAAATTAAATAGTTATTGGATGATATAAATGAAAGATGACTTTTTTAAGGAAGCATCGCAATTCATTAAAAACGATGTAAGAAAGGGGAAATGATACTAAAAATTATTGAAAGCCATCTGAGTAATGATCACTCATGCAGATACAAATGTTTTTAAATGGTTTATTTGGTCATGTGTTTCTGATAGGCACATAAAAAGGCAGCTGCCGAAGAGGCAGAGAGGCGGAAGAAGGAGGAAATTCGAGCTCTTCAGGAACAGCTAGCAGCATTGAGAGAAATGCAGGCAGAAGTCCAAACTGAAAAGGTGTATAAATGTGACTTCAGGTGCAATTTACAACTGTTGGTAGGAAAGCAATAAATTAAATGTGCAGTGGGGTTAAAATCCAAATGAGAGACTAATTAGATGGCTCAAGGAGCCAAAAGAAACATGATGGACTAAATGAGTTGCCATGTTGTTCTGTACTTTTCACATGGCCAATGGGCTTAATCATTTGTTGTCTTGGAGATGATAGGTGAACAGACAAAAGAAGAGAAATTCATTTTGTCATATGGCTCAGATGTTAATTGGTTACTTTGTGCTACCCACTAAGTTTTGTTTGTAATTTTGCTATATTAATACACACCACAGTTCCATAACATCAATGACAAGCTCTAATCTTGTTTAATCAATAGACAGTGAATAGTGGTTCTTACCACCCTGTTGCATTCTTCAGTTATGTTGTGCAAAATGTCCTTCCTAAAATATAGTGCTCCATACTGAATATAGATCTATAAGGAGGTTAATTAGTAAATTGGTTTATTATTGTCAAAATGTACCAAAGTTCATTCTTGCCTTACAGACTGTTTATACAGGTGAACTCAGTACAACAGTGCATTGAGGTAGTACAAACTAAATCAGTAAGAGTGCAGAATGAAGAGTAGTGGTCACAGAGAGAAAGTACATTGCAGGAAGACAATACAATGAAAGGTCATAATGATGAGGATTGTGAGATTGAGTCCATATTATCATACTAGGGAACATTCAGTAGTCTTATATCAATGAAAAATGCTATCCTTGAGCCTGCTTTCAGGCTTTTGTGTCTTCTGTCGGATGAGCATTTGGGGGGTGGGGTATAAGGTCTGGAGCAGTTGGGTTCTTTGGTTATGCTGGCTGCTTTATTGAGCCACTGAGAAGTGTGGGCAGAGTCAATGGAGAGGAGGCTGGTTTCTGAGATGTACTAAGCAGTGTCCACCACTCTCTGCAGTTCCCTGTAGTCACGGGCAGATCTGTTGCCATACTGAGTTGTAAAGTGTCCAGATAGGATGCTTGCTATAGTATGTCAATAACATTTGGTGAGTGAAAGAGGACATGCCAAATTTCTTGAGCTTCCTGAGGAAGCAGAGGGTCTGATGGTCTTTCTTCATTGTGCCATTCACCATGGTTGGAGCAAGATAGGTTACTGGTGATCATTACCTTTAGGAATTTGAAGTTTTCGTCTTGAACTCAACACCACTGATGTAAACATTTGCATTTACAATGACCAGCTCTTTTGTTCTGCTGACTTTGAAGGGAAGGTTGTTATGAAACACAGAAACAGAAAATCTACAGCACAATACAGGCCCTTCGGCCCACAAAGTTGTGCCGAACATGTCCCTACTTTAGAAATTACTAGGCTTACCTATAGCCCTTCTAAGCCCTTCTTCTAAGCTCCATGTACCTATCCAAAAGTCTCTTAAAAGATCCTATGTATCCGCCTCCACCACCGTTGCTGGCAGCCCATTCCACACACTCACTGCTCTCTGAGTAAAAAATTTACCCCTGACATCTCCTGTGTACCTACTCCCCAGCATCTTAAACCTGTGTTCTCTCGTGGCAACCATTTCAGCCCCGGGAAAAAGCCTCTGACTATCCACATGATCAATGCCTCTCATCATCTTATATACCTCTATCAGGTCACCTGTCATCCTCCGTCGCTCCAAGGAGAAAAGGCCAAGTTCACTCAACCTATTCTCATAAGGCATGCTCCCCAATCCAGGCAACATCCTTGTAAATTTCCTCTGCACCCTTTGTATGGCATCCACGTCCTTCCTGTAGTGAGGTGACCAGAACTGAGCACAGTACTCCCGTGGGAACTGACCAGGGTCCTATATAGCTGTAACATTACCTCTTGGCTCCTAAATTCAATTCCACGATAGTTGAAGGCCAATACACTGTACGTCTTCTTAACCACAGAGTCAACCTGCGCAGCTGCTTTGAGCGTCCTATGGACGCGGACCCCAAGATCCCTCTGATCCTCCACACTATCAAGAGTCTTACTATTAATACGATATTCTGTCATCATATTTGACCTACCAAAATGAACCACTTCACACTTATCTGGGTTGAATTCCATCTGCCACTTCTCAGCCCAGTTTTGCATCCGATCAGTGGCCCACTGTAACCTCTGACAGCCCTCCACACTATCCACAACACCTCCAACCTTTGTGTCATCAGCAAACTTACTAATCCATCCTTCCACTTCCTCATCCAGGTCATTTATAAAAATCACGAAGAGTAAGGGTCCCTGAACAGACCCCTGAGGCACTCCACTGGTGACCAACCTCCATGCAGAATATGACCCGTCTACAACCACTCTTTGCCTTCTGTGGGCAAGCCAGATCTGGCTCCACAAAGCCATATCCCCTTGGATCCCATGCCTCTCTACTTTCTCAATTAGCCTTGCATGGGGTACCTTGTCAAATGCCTTCCAGTACACCGACTCATTGTTATTTGAGACATGGTTCACTACAATGGTGTCATTTGTCAATATGTCAATGAAATAAGAGTGGAATCCGGTCACGCAGTCATGAGTGTACAGGGAGTTAAAAAGGGAGTTGAGGATGCATCCTTGCGGGGCCCCAGTAATGCGAATAATCATGGCAGAGTTATTGCTGCCTATCCTTATTAGTGTCTGATTAGGAAGTCAAGGATCTAATTGTAGATTAGAGGTATTGCCATGCCAGGTCGAGGAGTTTGGAAGCGAGTTGAAATTGTAGTATTGAAAGTAGAGCTGTAGACAATAAAAAAAATAGTCTAATGTAGATGTCTTTACTGTCCAAGTGCTCCAGAGGTGAGTGTGCAATGGCCAGCCTCTCAAAGCACTTCAAGGTGATGTTCGAGCCACTGGGCTCTTTTTGTTAAGGGACACTGCCTTGTTTTTCTTGGGTGCCAAAATGATAGTGGTCTTAATGTAGGTGGGAACCTTGGATTTAAGCGTGGAGAGGTTAAGTGTCTGAAAATACCTCTGCCTACTGATCTGCACAGGAGATAAGGAGACAGCCAGGGACACCATCAGGGCTGGATGCCTTTCATGGATTCACTGAAAGACTGATCTTCTGTTCTGCATGTTTATGTCCTTTGACTTACTCCTATTGGCCCGTCCTTTTGTATGCATGCCTAAAGATAACTGCTTCTCTGTGGTTTTGAGCTCCACTTCATGAAGAAAGTATTAGAATGTTGTTGGGTCTAGAGAGGATGAAACCCTTTTCTGTTAGTTTATTTATAACTTAATCTATCTGCCCTTTGCAAGTTTCCGCTCCCTCAGTACTATTGCATCATTTGATGATATCAGTTAGTATGAATGAATTTATGTTGCTCTTTCTATGCCATGTATTATAATTATAGTGAAATGGAGAACCCCAATACAGACAAAATGCTAAAGGAAATCCAGCAGGTCAGATAGCATCAATGGAAATGAATAAACAGCTAACATTTCTATGGGTGTCGCCTAAAATGTATGTATTCATTAACATAGATGCTGCCTGACCTACAGTGTGTTCCTCCAGCATTTTGTGTGTGTTGCTCTGGATTTCCAGCTATCTGTAGAAACTCTTGTGTCCCCAATATAGATGCTCAGGTTAAACAATTGGTCACATTGTGGTCATACAAATGTAAGTACGTTATTTCATTTCTCTTGTATCTTTTTTAATATTTTTTTATTACAAACAAAAAAACAAAAAATAATACAGCACACCCACAAAGGCCACTAATAAAATCAAATTAAATATTGAGCAGCAAAAGGGAGAAAAATATAAAGGCAAAAGTAAATATACACAGCAGAGGTGCACCGCACCGAATAACCTCAGTCCTCGTGTCTCTTAACCTATTAATATGGGTACATAATTATTGCACATTCCATGTCTTTTTTTTGGTGATATCCAGTATCTATCCACATTGGGATAATGAAGTTCATAAAAGTTGTCCCACCTGGTTTAAGAGCCCACTGGTTGTGGAGTAATAATTGCTCCTAAACCCAGTGGTGTGAATCTGGAGGTTCCTGTGCTACTATCCTGATGACAATAGCGAGAAGAGAGCATGTCCTGGGTGGTGGGGGTCCTGATGATGGATGCTGCTTTCCTGCAACAGCGCTCCATGTAGATGTGCTCAATGGTGGGGGGGGGGGGGGCTTTACCCATGTTGGACTGGGTCGTATCCACTACTTTTTGTAGGATTTTCCATTTAGGATTGAAATAAGCTGCAGAGAGTTGTAAACTTAGTCAGCTCCATCATGGACACTAGCTCCTTAGTATCCAAGACATCTTCAAGGAGCAGTGCCTCAAAAGGCAGCATCCATAATTAAGAACACCCAGCACCTAAGATATGCCCTGTTCTCATTGCTACCATCAGGAAGGAGGTGCAGGAGCCTGAAGGTGCACAATCAACAATCACGAACAGCTTCTTCCCCTCTGCCATCCAATTTTATGAATGGACATTGAATCCATGAATATTAACTCTCTGCTTTATTTTTACTTTTATTTTTGCACTACTTATTTAATTTAACTATTTAATCACAGTTTTTTCCCCTTTATTATTATGTATTGCATTGTGCTGCTGCAGCAAAGACAGCAAATTTCACAACATATGCAGGTGATGTTAAACCTGATTTTGATTCAAGTGCATTGGTGTTTCCATACCAGGCTGTGTTGCAGCCAAGAGGTCTTGCCACCTGAGACTCCATCTTGAAGTGGTGAATGTCTTTTCTCTTTCCTGATACGTAGTGAGCTTGGCACTTTTTTGATGAATAATGCAAATTTACAAACTTGACACCATTCAGTATAATGTTTCAGATGTGCAATGGTTTGATACACGTCACTAAGGTCACTGCAATATAACCATAATCATATATCAATTTAGGTCACTGCCTTACTTTGCCGAGTAACTAATCAAATAGTGAAATTAAAGCTAGTGGAAAATGTCCCTTTTTAATTAATGGAATTATGTTCAGTTATTTAATACTTTGGACAAAATACAGATGCTTTTCAAGCCATCTCAGTAGCTGAACAATTTTATTAATTTCTTCTCATTCTTCACACTGCTTTACAGGTCAAGTATTTCTAGAGTATTGTATAGGTATATTTTTTTTTAGATAATGCTAATTTAATACTTAAGCATAATATGATTTTAAAAAGTCTAATGATAAAAGCTTTGAATTTAATGGCTAAATTAATATAATTACTATATGACTGATTAATTACTATATGTGTGTGTATGTATATACACACACACACACACACACACACACACACACACACACACACACACACATATATAAACACAAAATGTTGCAAACAGTTAACAGGTCAGGCAGCATCTATGGAAGATCCCACCCACCCCAGTCACACTCTGTCTCCCCTCTCCCATTGAGTAGAAGATACAGAAGCCTGAAAGCACGTACCACAAGGACAGTTTCTACCCTGTTGTTAAAAGACTAATCATTCCCTTGTACAGTGAGATGGACTTCTGACCTCACAATTAACCTTGTCATGATCTCGCACTTTGTTTACCTGCACTGCACTTTTTGTGTAGCTGTGCACTTTGTTCTGCATTGTTATGCGCTCAGACCCACTTAACACTGAGGATGAGTTCCTTGGAGGTGGAGCACTATGTAAATCAGCGCTCTGGGCATTATAGCATTATGTAAACTGACATCTGTGAAGGAAAAAAAACCCTGAGATATATGATATTTTATGTATACAGAGTAACTTGTGGAGTAACAAACCTGCAAATAAGCCTAACCTGTATATCGGTGGAGCAGCAACACTTCACAGCAGCAGTGGAGAGAGGCGGGCGGTGGTTTCAGAGGAGGGACAAAGCTGTGAGTTCTCCTCTAACTTTGCTGCCACCTTCAAGTAGGTGTCAAGATTTGTCTGCCTTTTCTTAAGTTCTCGGTAGCAGGAAATCATGTCAAGAACACCTCTCTTTGCCTCTGCTGCCAGTCAGGGTCATTATCGATAAACTGGTCAATGATCTGTGTGATCGTGGTGATGTTAGTGCTGAAGAATTTTGTGGTGAGGTTTCTTGCTGGTGTTTCCTCTTCTCTATCTGTGTCCTCAGATTCACCCAGGATGTGTTGCTCAGCCAGTTCTTGAAGCTCTTTTGTTATTAAGGCTCTCACCATGAGAATGCAGTAACTCTTCAACATCGCCATCATTAACATCCTCTAATCCCGCTTCACTGGCCAGTTCAGTGATGTTTTGGACGATTAGTTCCGCCTGAAATTCTCAGATGTTGTTGCATAGCTTCTTCCACACTCCGTTTATGCAGTTTGAAGTTACTTCATCTCAGGCTGCTCTGATATTGTCTACAGCTTTCATGACATTGTAGTTTTCTCAAAATTGCCTGATGAATTGTTTGTCTTGACCTTTTGTTTCCTCTACAAGTTGCTTGAATGTGCGACAAAGGTACAGTAGTAGTCTTTAAAATTCGATATTACTCCTTGATCCATTGGTTGAAGTAATGAAGTGGTGCTGGGTGGAAAGTAAACCACTTCTACAGGAATAGAGGCCTGAAGCATGTCAGGATTTCAGGGTGGCCTGGGGCATTGTCAAGCACCAGCAATGCTTTAGGTTCAAAGTCATGCTCCTAACAATACAGCTTCACTGCTGGACTAAAATGTGAAACAAACAAATTTTGGCAAACATCAGTCATCATCCAGGCTTTCTTGTTTGATTTCCAGTCACTGGTAGATTGACTTTAAAATACCTTTCATTGCTCGTGGTGTTTCTGAGTGATGCACGATCACAGGCTTTAACTTAAAGTCACCTTTAGCATTGCCTCCTAGCAAGAGAGTTAACCGCTCCTTTGCTGCCTTGAACACATGCACGTTTCTCTTCTCAGGAGATGAAATTATGAGAAGGCATTCTTTTCTAAAATAGGCCCATTTCATCTACATTGATGTCAGCTCAGGAGGATAGTCGTCCTTTTTGATTATGCTCTTTACTGTTGCAGGAAAATCCTGGACTGCATTACTGCCCGCACTAGCTGCTTCACCAGAGATAGGTATGCTATCGAGGTTACTGCACTGTTTAAATCTATCAAACCAACCTCTGCTGTCTGTGAGTGTTATCAACGTATCATCTTCTTGAATATGATTGAAGGTGCTTCTTGCCTTTTCCATTATTATCAGCTGGCTTAGGGGCGTGTTGTGTTGGTCATCCACCTATATATTTAGTCTGTCTTCCACTTTTTCAAGCAAATGGCTCCTTGAACGACTCACCTTTGATAACTTTGATGTCGTCATTGCAGAAGCTTTTATGTTGTCTGTATTTTTTATAATTGTTCTGATCATTGATGTAGCCAATTTCAAAGAGGCGCCATCATCAACCTGACACTCACCAGCTTCCAAACGCTGTACCAATTGCAGTTTCACATCTATGCAAATGGTTTTCCAATACATTTGTACTACCCTCAGTGGAAGTTGCAGGCCGTTTCCCAGGCATGTGTTACAAAAAAAATGCAATAAGTTGGTGAGGGAGCAAGAAAGCTTAATACACATGGGATGCAGGGCATGAACTAATAGGTGGTTGGGAGTGGCTCAGAACGTATGTAAAGCACGCTCATTGGCTGATTGTTTACTGTAATGGCAGCCACTCTTGAGAAGTTTTAAGTGTTGTTTAACACTTTTGTCGTTTTAAAAATTTCAGTTAAAAATTGAATAACCATGTTGTAATGAATCAGTGTTATCCAGGGTCTGTGTGCAGTTTTTTTTTACTGTGTTCTACCTCAATGCACTGTAATAATTTGATCTGTATGAGCAGTGTGGAAGACAAACTGTTCACTGTATCTCTGTGCATATGACACTAGTAATAAACCAAACCAAATTATTTTATTTCAAAATCAAACTGGTTCAATATGATCCTTCTGGGAAGAAAATCCGCCATCAAGAATGAAAAGTGATTAGCTCTAGGCTAATTACTCTTTTTAGGAGTGTTCAGAATGGGTAATAAGTTTGTCCAGTTTCAGTTTGAGAATTTCTTTATAAAGTAATAAAACTTTGATTTGTATGATAAAAATGACTGGGATAGTATTGAATTGTTTAAATTTTTAAAAAAGATTTTAATGTCTTTAAATTGGAAATTAACCCAACTATAGTTTGCATAACAGGACAGTCAATTTTGATCTGACCGAACTGTTCATTGAAGCCAGGCATTGTATGGTAGTTTAAACAGAATATTTTCTCTGGATGTTTTTTGTTAAATTGTATAGCATTTTCATTGGTACTGCAGTTGAATGTTAAGCATTGATTATTTCAATAATTAAGCATGTTGTTGGGATTCTAATGATTTAAATTTCACATTTTTTGCCAGGGGAAAGATGTTGAAGGCAGCAAACATTCTAAATCAGGTTTGTGTAACTTTCTTTCTATTACTAATGCACATATGAAAGAAAAGCCATTGGAGACTTATCCTTCAGTGATGAGTCTACTGAGGCTGGGATTTAAATTTAGATCTTGTTCCCTCTTCACAATGAAGCAAGAATTGTTGTAAGCAGGATAGAAAAAATGTTTCAGCTTCTGATATTAAACGGAGCAAGGCAGTCAAAGGATGTAAACAACTATTTCATGCTTTCTTCTACTGGAACTAAACAGATTTCTTATTGTTTTAAATATATTCCACAACACTAATGTTCTAAGAGAATTTTCCAATACATTTGACAAAATACATAACAAAATTCACTGGATCTATTGATTTAACTCCATTGGTTTGGCAATTACTCGGGAATGAAATCATTTACACCATTGAATTTCCAATTTTAACCTGACTCAGTTACTGGTTGAAGCTGGATTAGGCTCAACATCTCCCATCCAAATTATCATCTCTTGAAATTCTCATTGTTTAATAGCAATTAAATAGTTTAAAAATAATTTATCTATATACAGTAGTGCTAGAAATTTTGTGAACCCTTTAGAATTTTTTCTACTTCTGCATAAATATGACCTAAAATTTGATCAGATCTTCACGCAATGCAAGAGAGGCCTGTCGTTCCTTAGTTGTTACCTTGGGGTTCATTGTGACCTCCTGGAATATTACAACCCTTACACTTAGTGATTTTTGTTGGCCATCATGGGGAGAGTAACAACGGTGTTGAATTTCCTCCATTTGTATACCACTGCTTGACTGTGGATTGGTGAAGCCCAAACTCTTTGGGAGTGGTTTTGAATCCTTTTCCAGTCTGGTGAGCATCAACAATTTTTTTCCTGGGGTCCTCAGAAATCTCCTTTGATCAAAGCATGGTACACTTCTGTAAACGTGTGTGGTGAAGATCAAACTTTGATAGTGAAGACCCAGGTTTATGTTCTTTAAATAGGGCGGGCTGTCCCACACTCAACTGTTTGTCATCCCACTGGTTGAAACACTTGACTCTTAATTTCCCCTGCAAATGAACTGATAATCCTAGAGGTTCACGTACTTTTTCCAGCAAATACATGTAATATTAGATCAATAAATAAATGAGCAAGTATAATGTTTGTGTTATTTATTTAATTGGGTTCTCCTTATCTAGTTTTAGGACTTGCATGAAAATCTGATCACATTTTATGTCATATTTATGCAGAAATAGGGAAAATTCTAAAAGGTTCACAAACTTCTGAGCACTGCTGTAAACAAGCAGCTGAATGAAATTCTGTTGCCGAAAGGTTTTCAAAAACACCTGTGAGCAACATAAAGCACAGCATATTCTGCACATGCTCTCTTTCTTCCCCAACCCCCTTGCAGTTTGTCAGTTACCGCCCAGCCTTACATTGCTGACTCCCTGTTTCTCAACTAGCAGAGGGGCAAATGATTAGGGATATTAAGTAGGAATCTGGTCTGCTTTTGTTTGTTGTTACATTAAAAGTATTTGGTGGTGCTGCAGCAGAAATAATTTGCAATTGTTGAAAAGCTGTTAAAATCAATTTAACAGTTGATGACAAGAAGTTGAATGAGGTCCTTTACCCTTTTTTTTTGGCTGTAATACCTCCATTGAAAATAAGACATGCATATTTGCTGGATCTAACCTGATGCAGATTTCCCTGCAAAACTGCTGAGGTATCCATCAAATTTGTGCTGCACTGTTGGACTTCATGAAGAGTATTAAAAGAAATAGGACTTGCATCTGGGTGTGAATCCTAAACCAGTGCACTTATGAAGGCTTTTCCCTAGCAAGTCTGGGTGCATGGTGACATTTTTTATGGCAGGAATGGAAGGCTTAGTTGCTAACAAGTTTGCTCAAAAGAATGAATACAGAAAAGAATGTAGTACAACTTTTGTGTTCAGTACCATCATTTTGCAGGTTTCGGTCCCTTGTTTCTTTCAAGTATGTGATATCTGATGTGAATTGTTGAAGTTTTTCCAAGTTGTTCTTAGATCTGGTAACAACAAAGAATTTGCATCAGTCTTTGCTTCATCATATAGGTAGACATGTTCATATTCTCGAGCAATGTTTTGTTCCCTCTGTGGTCTGTCGTTTACTGCTTCATGAAAAAAGTTAGGGCACAATTTTTCTGCTCAATTCTTCATATAGTATAACACTTTGCATAAAGATGTTAATATTACATAAAGACTTAATGTACTTGGCAAATGTTTTTGCTTCCATGTTTAACAGTGACTCTGAGGTGAATGATCACTTACAAACTGGGCAATAGAAATAACACCACATGCTCAAATTTGAGTGTCTAGAATGATAGCTGTTCCCTTTCATCCATTTGGTTTTTGAGCCACCTGCAGAACCCCCTAATTACTAACTCAGTATAGCAAAACTACCACCACTTTGATAACTTGGCCCTACAACTGACTTTTTTTTTGTTCAAAATGTTTTTTCTTGTATAATTTTGTTTATTTTTTTCCCCTTTTTTATAAAAGTCTCTAATGCTATGTGACTAAGATACTGCTATAGGTAAGGTTTTCATTGCACCTACGCGTATGTGTGCACGTGTGTATGACAATAAACTTGTACAGGTTTCCCCCGCCATCCGAAGGTAGAGCGTTCCTATGAAACTGCTCGTAAGCTGAAATATCGTAAAGCGAAGAAGCAATTACCATTTATTTATATAGGAAAATTTTGTGAGTGTTCGCAGACCCAAAAATAACCTACCAAATTATGACAAACACATAAAACCTAAAATAACAGTAACATATAGTAAAAGCAAGAATGATACGATAAATACACAGCCTATATAAAGTAGAAATACTTCTCTACAACGATTGCCTGCGGAGATCTCCATAGCGAAAATCTCACGCAAGTGCTCTCGGCAGAAAATCTCATGTAAGCGCTGTTGGCGTAAACGCGCTCTCCAGTAACCTTTAAGCTGTGAAGCTGCCAAATCTACCAAATAACACGTAAAAATACACAGCCTATATAAAGTAGAAATAATGTATGTACAGTGTAGTGTTACTTACCGGAATCGGGAAGACAGCTTGCTGAGCAAACTGATGATGGTGTGTTAGACTGAGTCGTTGCAGGCTGGGTGGTGCAGTGGCCCCCACCCTCCGGGCCGCCTACCCGATACATTGCCGCGAAGAACGCAGCAGTAGCCGGGAGGCACACAGCACATCTTTAAGAAAAAAGCCGAAATAAACATGCTAATTAATTAGGTGCCACCGACACATAATTGTCAGCCCAGATCAGAGGAGATACAATCGGAAATCGGCACTGATCTGGGCCGACAATTACGTGTCGGTGGCACCTAATTAATTAGCTTGTTTATTTCGGCTTTTTTCTTAAAGATGTGTTGTGTGCCTCCCGGCTACTGCTGCATTCTCCGCGAATCGGTACAGTATCTGTCCGGGGCCCAGGTGTTGGGGTGGTGGGACATGGGGTGTCACCTCATTGTCGATCAGGGCAGGCAGCTCATCTTCTCCTGTGACTGCCCGCCTCGATGTCGAAGATCGAGGTTCGTCGTCTGCTGTGGCTGATGTGGAAGGCTTGCTTGACTGCTGAGCCTCGTGCATTTTTCTATCATACAGTTGTTTGTAAGGACTCAAACCCTCCTGCAAATATCCCCTAAACCTACGTACCCTCTCAAAATTAAAGTTGTACTTTATCATTGCATCGAAAATCTCACGCAGTCCCTTTTGGTCTGTTCGATACTGCATTCGGTTTCGATTGTTATCCTTTCCTCTTCCAATTGCATCAGCTCTTCATCTATCCGTTCTTGGTCATGGGATGCTAAAACCTCTTCAACATCATCTTCGTCAACTTCCACAAGCCAAACTCACTTTGTCCTTGCTTCGTTCACCACGATCGAAACGCTTAATTATGTCTAGTTTTACGCTAAGTGTACCACCCTTACGAGCTCTTTTAAGCTTTTCGAATACCTCAGAACTCATCTTGCTTGCGGCTGCTCACAGGCATGTGTTTAAGCAGTGCCTTTCCGAATCCGGGGAAGAGTGGCTGCTCGGGATGCGCGCTGATTTTTTATCGCACGCTGCCTTTCTTCGTAACAGTGAAAACACCTTCTGAAAGCGAAAACAGGGTACTAAACAGTGAGGTTTAGTAAAACGAACGTTCGAAAAGTGGAGGACACCTGTATCTTGATTTCCTTCCTGATTGCTTTATTGCTTCTAACAATAAAAATGAAATATGATTCAATACAAACATTTAGAAGGATTATGCTGCGATCTGAGGCAATCCAAATATTGCAGCACGTGTGTGAATTTTCCAATTTTATTTGTGTATTATTAATTAATGTCAGGCTGAAGTAACAAAACGTGATAATATTTGAAATTAAAATCAATGAAAATAATGTGAGAAATAAACCAGGAAGATGCTGTTGTGTCCTCTCATACATTTTGGTCATTCAGTAATATCGTGGCAGATCTTTTGTGTCAGGGCTACTTTCTGACAACAGTCATAAATGTTTTGGTGTCCTTAACATTTAAAACTCTATCAATCTCTGTAATTAACTGAAAAGGTAATTATTTATTGGATTTTTAACTATTTTTCTTTCTAGATCATGGGACAAAAGTTCCTGCCTTGCAACCAGAGATATCAATTGAACAGTCCACAGTTGCTGATTATTTGGATAAGTAAGCCCACATTTAACACTACAACCCTGTAACAACCAGATTCCTTTGCACTATGACTTTAGTTATTTCTCTTCATTTTGGTTATGTTGTAAACTGTGTAAGATTTGATAAGTAGCACTTCAGCAATTATGAATGAATAGAATTTAGGGTGTGTTTGTGAGTAACTTTACATCCACATTCAGTCCCAAGCTGGTTGGTATGTAATTATAAACAATCGTCAGGTTTATCTAGATTTTAATTCCAAGGTATCTGGTATCATCTGGTATGGGGTTGGGGGCGGGGGTTGGGCAACTACTGCACAAGTTTCAGAAACTTGTAAGATTACTCTGAGCCATCATGGTTACTAGCCCCCATAGTATGCAAGACACCTTCAAGGAGTGGTGCCTTAGGAAGGCGACACCTTCAAGGAGTGGTGCCTTAGGAAGGCGACACCCATCATTAAGGACCCCCACCACTCAGGACATGCCTTCTCATTGTTACCATCAGGAAGGAGGTACAGAAACCCGAAAGCACACACTCAGCAATTCAGGAACTTCCCCTCTGCCATCTGATTTCTAAATGGACATAAACCCATGAACACTACCTCACTACTTTTTTTTTGCACTTTTAACTTAACTATGTAATAGACATATATTTACTGTAATTCAGGTTTTTTTTCTATATCTATTTATCATGTATTTCATTGTACTGCTGCCAACAAATCTCACGACATATGCCGGTGATATTAAAGCAACACACATCAAAGTTGCTGGTGAACGCAGCAGGCCAGGCAGCATCTCTAGGAAGAGGTACAGTCGACGCTTCAGGCCGAGACCCTTCGTCAGGACTAACCTGATTCTGATTCTCTGAAGGATGAGAGGGGATCTTTGTACTTTATATTGAAAACATTTAGGTACAGTTCATCAGCTATTTGACTGTTTGTCCACCACTGATTAATCATGGTAATGTGGCTATACCAGGGCTGACGAATCCATCCTAAAGTAAATTCATACAGTACTGTATTTGTCAAGGTGGAGCAGAGAGCGAGTTTGTAAATTTTGCGGGAACAAAGTATGATAGGAATAGTGAGGGTGGTGTGCTGCAGAAGGGGTGTGGCAGAGAAGGACTGTCAGGGGTAGGGAGGTGCAGACACACCCAGCCCTGACACCAGACACAGTCATTTGATTCCAAACAATATTGATCATAATAAAATATCGCTCTGGTGCTTTCTGCTCCCTCCCCTCTCCCTGCCTCTGAAACTCATCATGAGGAAATCAATAATATTTCTGATCACATTTTTACACTGCTGGCTGAAACTGTCCAAGGCTGTTAAATCAAATGGTAATAACTGTGAGTTGAGTGAACATTTTATGCAAAGTAGAATAGATGTGTAGGTGCCTTATTTTATCAAATGTTTTTATGCAATGTTTAGATACAGTATACTGGCAGTCACTTATCAGCCAATGTAGCAGCAACTTGACTGAAGATACTAAAGGACATTGTTCCTTTATTAAAGCAATCAAAACTTTATTTGCCTGCTCTAATTGTATGTATTAAGTTACTGTATGGACAGAATAAGGTCTTCTGAGCTCCGTGATTATATAGCTTTGCAGGGCACAATGTAACATGAGATGTTGTTGTTACTTATTTATATATGAGTTTATTTTTGTCGTTTTCAACTCTATGCGCACTCATGTTCACATGCATCAGTTTTCCTGCCCTGACAGTTGAGGTGTTGTCTCCTAAATTATTCAAGAATCAGTTGCTCTTTGGTAGATTACCCAAATGACTGTTCTTTAAACGAAATATTGGTGCATAGTGAATGTAGGTATGGTCAATCAACCACTCCACTTATCTACATAAAATATGAGGAATGTGATCAGTTTTCATCACTGAAATCAATTTCAAATCATCTGCCGTATCTCCCAACAACAGCTTGCAAGGAACTTGAACTTAAGGTCAAAACTGATACCTTCACATCTGTGTGTCTTTACTGTCACTTACTGACTTAATAGGTTTCAATATTAAAATAATTTATATAACTTTAGTTTGGCTTTTTGATTTGGATCCTTTGTTTCAAAATCCTATACCTTTCACCTGGATTGATGTTGATTTCTCTGTTAATCATTTCCAAAATTGAATTATTTCTCATCTCCCTTTTTCTCTTACATCTTGTGTAGTCTCTTGTTCCTTGATACTGTGCAACCAGTTAGCAAATCCAAATCCACAATATACACCCATGCTGTGCTCTGGTACCTACCAAGTTTGTTGCCTTCATTTGTACTTCAGCCACTTTCTCTGACAAAAACTGTGTTCTATTTCACGAACATCCTGACAAGCTGTCTTTGAAGTAATTCCAGTTAACTTTAGTACAATCCTGTCAAAGTAAATTCAGTGAGAAATGTTTTGAACAGGAGGTGATTAAAGGGATACTGGCCTCATGTGGGAAAATGGGATTAGTTAGTTTGAGGTCTGCAGTCCTTTGCTCTTTGAAGGTGGTGGTCATACTATTTTATTACAGAACGGGATTATATTGAATGGAGGGTTTTTTCAGATACTTTTTCCATACCAAAATATTTATTTGTTTTGTTGCAAAATCAGGTGGGATTGTTCTAAAATTAAAAGATTAGTGTTGACAAATATGGAATATCAATTTTGGAGATAAATGGTGTGAGGTGATCTAAATTCATTTAACTAAATTTAAGTTGGAATTTAAAGTTTGTATCAGTAATGGTGACAAACTATTGGAATGTCATTTTAAAAAATCATTTTAAAATATTGCAGAAGAAAACATACCCATCCTAACTAGTCTGGCCTTTCTAGGATACCAAACCTCAATGTTCAAAGTATAAAAAGGATGTGAAAAAACTGTATAAAGTTGTAAACTCAGCCAGCTCTATCATGGGCACTAGCTTCCCCAGTATCGAGATCTCCTCGTAATGGCTATGGTTCAAAAAGGTGTCATCCATCATTGAGCAGGAGCAAGAGCGTGAAGGCAAACACTCAACATTTCCAAGAAGAGCTCAGAATCAGGTTTAATGTCATTGATAATGTCATGCAATGTGTTGTTTTGCATTAGCAGTACATTGTAATACATAATTTTTGAAAAAAACTAAATTATAATTAAGAAATATATATCAATTAAATTAAAAAGAGAGCAAAAAAGTAGTGAAGTAGTTTTCATGGTTCATTGTCCATTCAGAAATTTGATGGCGGAGGGGAAGAAACTGGCATCCTTTGTGGCAAAAATGTAATGTACTATATAAACTTGCTGGAATTGAAACATTGATCATTTGTATAAAACAGTGTAGAAACCATGTACCAATGAATCAGTCATTCATTTCTTAGAACTTGTCTAAACCAGTACGTGAATTATGATTGTACTCATATTTGTTTAAGTAAATGTTCTTTGCTTTGGGCGCTTGCACTGTTGCCATCAATTTGCATTCTTAATATACTGTCCTTCAACAGTGTGTTCACAAAAGTTGTCTGTGCCTGCTTCTCTGTTGATCCATATTTTGAACAATCCAGAGGTCAGCCTGTTTAAAATTTTAAGCTGGTTTGCATTCTGTTATTGACTGGTTTTTTTTATGATGTCTCAATTTCCTTTTTCAGTTTGTGCATATTCTGTGGGGAGAGGAATGAAATGTTTACTGATGAAGGCTTGGATATCCATTACTGGAAGCACTGCCCAATGTTGAAACGCTGTGAGCATTGCAAACAAGTATGTGGAATTCATTTACAGTCTTATTTCCTAACCACTGTAATCTTGTTTTCTTGTCAGAATGAGGTCAGTGTTTTCAAGCACTATATGCAAAAATGCTATTTACATAGGAGTAAGCACCCTCAAGCTTTTTTTAATTCATAGAACTGTAGGAACAGAACTTTTGGCCACTATTTGCACTGACCACAATGTCTAAACTAACCCTATTAGCCTGTGTATATGATCCATATCCCTCTATTTCCTAACTTCATGTCTGTCTAAATGACTCATAGGTATTGCTATCATTTGTGCATTTACCATCTTCCTGGCAATGAGTTCCAGACACCTACCACTCCCTGTAAGAAAAGAGCCAACCTTCTTTAACTTTTCAAGTCTCCACCAGCAAACAGCGCAACAGCATAGTGGTTAACACAATGTTTTACAATGCTAGTGATTCGGGTTCAACTGTCTGTAAGGTGTTTGTACATTCTCCCTGTGACCATGTGGGCTTTCTCCGGCTGCTCTAGTTTCCTCTCACATTCCAAAGATGTATGGTTTATGGGTTAGTAAGTTGTAAGCATGCTAGATTGACATTGGAAGCATGGCAACACTTGTGAGCTGCCCAGCTTATCATCAGAATGTTAGTCTTGACACAAATAATACATTTCTCTGTATGTTTTAATGTTGTATATTACATGTGACAAACCCCATCTATCTAACTTCACTTCTGACCAACTGCTCTGATTCCTATTCCCAGCCACCACCACAAATTCAAACCTTCCCAGTTACCACTAGTAAACTTGTTCTGCAAGGATATTGATTTTATTAATGTGTGGAATTTATTTTTGTATTTCCTGTTCCTCCCAGTCCTAACCATTGATCAGATTTTCTTTTAGTTTGTTTAATTCATACTGATTTGTTTTGCACCTGTCATTATGTACCATGTTCATTCTTGCTTTTCTTCCAGCCAATCTAGATACCCTGTGCACTCGAGCAGCTTTGAGTTTGTCAACTTAAGTTAACAAGTCATCAGCATACTTAATATTAATTCCATTTTGTTTTTGCACTTTGATTTGGTGAAATGTCCATGTTATGCAAGTGTTGAAGGTGGAGCACTTGAATAGAGAAGGTTTCAAAGGTACATTTAATGTCAGAGAAATGAATACAGTATACATCCTGAAATTCTTTTTCTTTGCAAACATCTGTGAAAACAGAGGAGTGCCCCAAAGAATGAATGGCAGTTAAATGCTAGAACCCCAAAGCCACCCCCAGCTCCCCCCACCCATGCATAGCAAAGCAACGAACCTCCCCCCACCAGCAAAAAAGCATTGGCCCCCCCACCGAGCACTGAAGCATGCAGCAAAGCATCAATAAAGACACAGACTTGCAGTACCTCAAAGACTACTCGTTCACCTGGTAATTTGACATACCACAGGCTCTCTTTCTTTCCCTAATAAGGGAAAAAGAGGTGTTCCCCTTTTAATAGCAAGGGGGGAGACATAACAAACAACTTGCTGATTTACAATGTTAAAAGTCTGTTGCATCGCTTTTTCCGAGCTCTGTGCCCAAAGAACTCGGGTCTCTGAGCACGCAGTCAACTTGCTGCTTTCGATCTTCTGTCTCCCACGACACACCAGTTTCCTGCAGCGGCACCAACCTAGAGTCCGCCCACCTCCAGAACCACGAAATCCCGGAACCCTGAAGGTATGCTAGTTTACAAGACCGCATCCTTGGCATATCGAATAGCGGTCAGTCATGGGACTCCGAGAGCAGGTCCCATTCCTTCAAAGAATTGAAGTCAGCATGTAACTCCAGGTCAGGGTCTTCAAAAGAACCCTGAAAAGGGAAAATAGAGATATTAAAAATAGAAATAGAGCTGTTTCCAAAGATGCAAGCAAAGGATTTGCCGTTAGGTGCCATCGTTCTCCTAAGAGCAATGTTATTTGCATCTATAAAATGTATGTTTTTACAAATGGCTCATTATTTGCATCCTGGTTCTACTTGTACTTTTATAGAAAGTTGCACTTAAATATTCTGGAATGTAATGAATATTATGAAATAATTGTAACATTCCAGCTAATGATACTGCAGATACATGTTCAATGCAGCACCTTGGTGCAAATCAGAAGTTCCAAGATTTAAATTATAGTTGGCTTCAAAGCATTAGGGCTGAGATGCAGGAGATTTTGTCTAAGATTTTGCTGTGTGGTTTGATTTGGAATGAGGGGCAAAAAGGTAGCAATCAGAAGCCTGCATATATGCACATTGGGTGATAGTAGGACACAAGGTGATTAATACTCTTCATTTTCTCATTCCCCATTGGGGACCGACAGTATTGTGTTGAAGTGCCTACTTTGGAGATATAGTAACCCAAAAGTTCACATTTCTTGTACTATGTGTTGAAACGCAATGGAACTGCTGTAAAACTAGTCTAGACAGTATAGAAGTAAGAGATGAAAAGAATAAATGTATAAGGAAAAGAAAGAGTTGGTCAGTATATTGCATGTGATGTCCATTGTTGTGAATTAACATGCACGTTTTTCCTCTCCCTGGCTGAGAGGTCTGATATCGGCTCTTTCTCTCATAAAGACTGGTATTTCAACAACGTGCTAGAGTAAATGAGGATATCAGGGCCGTGAGTCTCTAAAGAACAGACTCAACGGTAGTATAAGTCTGCAACATAACTAACATAATACTTAGTAACTCTGGAGTTACCATGGAGTATTATGTTTTAGCATAATGTCAACGGAATGAACACTTTTTAAGGAAATGTTTCTTTTTTGAAGGTTTGATTTTATTGATCTTTTCATATGCAGTGGGATGCCAAGTACTTATTAAGAAACATTTAGTAACCAACCAGATACCCAGTTAATCTGTTAAGCATCTAGAGCTGTAAACTGAAATCCTGTGACTCAACTTGTACCTGACTCAAAGACTTGCCTACTGATTAAATGTGCAACTCACTCTGCAAGATTTGCTCAAACTTTAACCCATCAATTTCCATAATCCTAAAGTTTGTCTATCCATTCTACTACAGAGATGTTCAAGTAAGGTAACAACTTTTAGTTTCTGAGGAAAAATAGTGGAGGAATGAACTTGGAAAAATCTACACAAAAAGAATGATTCATGATTTTGAATGTGTTAATCTGGCTGGCATCTTGAATTGATGAGTTCCTTATAATTGTTTTCCTTGCTATCTATGAATGAAAAAACAAAAGGCTAGTTTTAAAGTCTCTCAAACCTCATAGAGTTGTGTTTAAGTATTCAAAATGACAAGATATGTCAAGTAGGATATCAGAAGATTTACATTAGGGCTGCAGCTATATATTATAGTTGAAGATAATTTAAAATTGGGAATGGCCAGTGATACAAGCCATTGCTCTGTTGCTTTGTGAACAGGCTGTTACATAAATTACAAAGGGATGTTAAAAGATTTGACAGATTTTTGGGCAAATAGACTTTCAAGGAATAATTTTTTTATAAGGTTTGATTTTCTTGGTCTTTGCATTTGCAGTGAGATGCAAAATACTTAACATTTTGTAACCAACTGGATGTTAAGCATCTAGAGCTGTAAACTGAAACTGACTGAGAACTTGGGGTCATCCAATTTGGATTTAGGCATAAAATTTAAAACAGTAAAATGATAAAGCACTGGAAATCCAACAGACTAAAGGGCTATTTATGTAGATAATTGAAATGCCATGGAAAAATTCTAGCAGAACTGAATACTTACAGGCACTGTCTCTGGCTGATTTTTGGCCTTGGTTATATTACATGAAATGTAGAAGTTTAAAGGATAAGCTTTCAAGTATGTTTTTTTTTTAAAAAGAAAAGAGGTATAAATAATGTTTAAAAAATTAAGAAGCCTTGGTTAAACAAGCATAGGTTAAAAGAACCAAGCTAATTAGGAAACTCATGTTTGTGCAGAGGGAAGAGTAATTCACGACTCCTCTGTAAATGATATTTGATATTGTTCTTTTATAATCACAAATAGATAAATGTTTCAACAAAAGGTAATGAAAGTTATCTGAAAGACAAATGTAAGCAGTTAGGGTCATATGAGTAGTTATGATCATATTAGAGAGCAGAATAAAGGGTAAATGTGGTACTTTTAATCTCACGTTTAATTTTAAGCCAATCAATAAAGTGCGATGTATGTGATTGAAAAGGTATGTTGTCAAATAAAGCCTGATGGCTTTTTTTCCTCCTCCAAGATGCTTACCACAGTGCCATCATTTTTCATAGCACACTCATGGTATCTGTCTGTGCAATTTTGCTGAAGGCTACATGTTTACTTAGGTCTATGTTCAGTGGAACTTGCATTGCACTCTTAACCAACCTCATATCCCTATTGCCTAAGGCAGTGCATGAGAAATTAACTTTTAGTTAATGAAAATGCATGTAGCACCTCATCACATTCTTAGGGTGATTGTGGAGACATTAAACATGGAAATTGGTCCTTCAGCCCACTGGGTCCCTGCTGACCAGCAAGCTCCCATTTAAATTAATCCAACATTACCATTCATCTATACAAATAAGGTTAATTTATAATGACCAATTAGCCCACCATCTTGCATATCTTTGGGGTGTGGAAGGAAGCTTGAACACCTAAATGAAATCCACATGGTAACAGGATAAATGTGTAACCTCCACAGTGCTGGAGGTCAGGATTGAACTTTGTTTGCAGGAGCTGGAATTAACAACAGCTGTTACCATAATGGAGATGGCAAAGTCTTCTCCCTCAGTCTTCCATATATGTAACTTATTCTATTTCTGTGAGCAATTAATTCAATTGCTGTGGTACAAAAATAATTTTGGATTCCTTTTCTCCATCCAGGTAGTAGAAATAGCCAGTCTCACTGAGCACAGGCTGACTGAGTGTGAGAAGAAAGATAGCTTTGGGAAGTGTCCTCGTTGTAATGAGGCAATAGCAAAAGAGGATCTCCAGGAACATCTGAAGATGAAGAACTGCAATGGTAAGCCAAAAAAAGTGTTTGTCAATCTAATTTGTTAAGTATTAGGAAACTAATGTACTGATTGAGCAGTCTATTTGGGAGAACATCATGATTATAATCCCATGTGACTATATATGTAGAGTTCATCAACATGCTTGTACACTGTACATGTATGCTGTAAAGCTCTCGATTACCTACAGACAACATATGATCAGGATCTTTCTCCACTTAGCTTAACAGATAAGTTGGACAAACTGAGTGAATGGATTGCCTCTAGGGATTGGGATATTGTGACCATAACAGACATGGCTGAGAGAAGGGATGGACTGCAGCTTAATTTTACGGGATGCTAATGCTTCAGGTATGACAGCAACAGCGAAGAATAGAGGGAATGTGGCCTTTTTTGTTAGGGAGGATACAGTAGCAGTGTTTAGAGAGGATAATCTTGAGTGGTCATTTAATGAAGCTATTGGGTAGAACTTAGAACGTAGAAGGGTACACTCACCTTGGTAGGGTTATATTATAGACTTCTCCGCCCTCTTAAGGAGCAGTTATATCAAGAAATTGCATATTGTTCTGAGAATGGTAGGGTAGTGCAAGAGGGAGGTTTCATTTTTTCCTGGTACTGACAGCGTGCAAATAACCTGGATGAGGTAGAATTTTGTGTGGTGCAATACAAACTTAGAAGAATCTACTCTAGAAGGACCAAGGGCATACTCTGAAGGAATGAGGCAGGCCACGTAACTGATTTAGCAGTTAATGAACACTTTGGGTCCAATGACCATATTTCTATTTTAAAATAGTTATGGTATGGATAGAAAAGGTTCCAGGGAAGTGGCATGGAAGTGTGGCAGTTAGCGCATCATTCTGCAGTGCTAGTGATGACTGGTTGGGTTCAATTACTACCCTGTCTGTAAGGAGTTTGTATGTTCTTCCTGTGACTGCATGGGTTACCTCCTACATTGCAAAGATGTACAGTTAGGGCCAGTCGTAAGTATGTTATGTTGGCACCAGAAGCATAGTGACATTGTGCGCTGCTCAGCACAATCTGATTTTTTTACATAAAGCAATGCATTTCACTGTATGTTTTGATGCACATGTGACAAATAAAGCTAATATTAAAAAAATACATATTTTAAAGACCTGAACTGGAACAGGGCCAGTTTTGAAGGCATTAGGTTCGTCTAGCTGGGGTCAATTGGGTGACTTTTAAAAGCAAAGGAACATACGGCAAGTGGGAGGCTTTTGAAAGGGTCATATCACGAATCCAGGTGGACCATGTTCCTGTTAGGGTGAAGGGTAGAGAGACTAAATTCTAATCCTGACTGATGAGAGTTTCTCAAAGTTGTGGTCATGAAAAAGAAGGAAGCACACATTGTATTTAGGCTTGAATTCCTTGACAAAAAATGCTTAAGAGCAGGCTTACTCGAGGAGTGCAAAAAGTGGATATGAAATGGATTAGGGAAGCAGATTTAAAGGTAATCTCAGGTTATATTAACAGTAAAAGGATGACCAGGAAGAGACTATGTTTTCTTAAAGATCATCTATGATCTAAGGCCTATGTGTGGAGCCACAAGAGATTTTTGATCTATTTCTCCATGGTGTTTAGAAAGGAGAATATGGATGCAAAGAAATGATAGTATACAGTGAGGTCTTGGACATATACATATTACAAAGAAGAAGTTATTTGCAACTTGGAAGCACATTAAGGTGAGCAACTCTCCAGGGCCTGACCAAATGCACTCCCAGATCTTATGGGAGATTAAGGCCCTTGTAGAGACTTCATCATTAGCTACTGGTGAGGTTCCAGAGGACTGGAGGGTGGCAAATGTTGTTCCATTGTTCAAGAAGGGGACAAGGACACCAGAGAACTAAAGACTGGTAAAGCTGACTTCATTTAGAGTGAAGTTACTGGAGGGAATTCTGAGGAACAGGATCGACCATTGCTTGGATAGTTAAGGCATGATCAGGAACAGTCAGCCTGGTGGGAGGTCATGCCTGATGAATCTTTTGGAGTTTTTCCCAAAGGGATAAATGAAGGTAGTGCAGTGGATGTTGTCCGTATGGACTTCAGTTAAACCTTTGGTCAGATCCAATGTGACAGACTGATCTAAAAGGTTAGGTTGCAAGGGATTCAGTGAGAGTAAGCAAGGTGGATTCAGAATTGGCTCGATGATAGGGAGCAGAGGTTGATGGTTGAAGGTCAATTCTCTGACTGTAAGCATGTAACTAGTGAAGTGCCACAGGGTCAGTGCTGGGACCTATTATTTATATAAATAATTTTGATGTGAATGTAAGTTGCCTGGTGAGCAAGTTTGCTGATACTAAATTTGGGGATCTTGGTGACTGTGAAGCAGATTACAGTGAATTGCAGAGATCTTGAACAGTTAGGAAGATGGGCTAAGAAATGGCAAATAAATTTCAATTTGGGTAAATATGAGGTGATACATTTTGGACAGTCAAGCCACGGTAGGCCTGTACAGTGAAAGGCATGGCACTGATGAATGTTGTGACACGGGGACCTGGGAGTACAACTGCATAATTCATGGAAAGCAGTCTTGCAAGCAGATAGAGCGCGGACGAAGGCATTTAGCGTATCTTCATCAGTCACAGCATCAAGTTTAAGAGTAGGGACATAATATTGCAATTTTATGGTGTTCAAGTCTATTCTTTGGGGGGCGGGGGGTGGCAGGGATTGAGCAGCCAGAGGCTGGAGTCCACATCAGACATAGACAGAGATCCAAGGTTCTGCAAAACAAATTCAGGGAGGGAGGTGCTAAGTTAAAGGATGGGAAAATCCAGTGTGGCAGTCTCAGGATTGTTATGTGTGCCACATGTTAGTAAGAAATAGGAAAATAATGTAGTTTAGCACATAGCAAAAGTGATGGTGTAGGAAGTGAGGGCTTCACATTTTTGGATCTTTGGATCATTGGATTACCTTCCATGGAAGATGGTTTATACCTGGACTAGACGGTGACCAATATCCTTGCGAAAAGGTTTGCTAGTGATGCTCTTGGGGGTGGGGGTGGGGGGTAGGGTTAAACTGGAGTTCCAGGGGTTGGCAACCAGAGTACCAAGGCAAATAGTGGAGTAGTTGTGGGGAAAGTAAATGTAGGAAATGCCACTAAAGATAGGAGCTGAAAGGTTGAACATGGTGAGACTAATATTCTGAATTGCTCTAATTAAATGCAATGAGTATTGTAGGTGAGTCAAATGAACTTGAAGCATGGATCAGCATGTGGAATTATAATATTGTAGCCAATAGTTGTATTGGTTGCAGAAGGGTCGGGACTAGCAGCTTAGTGTTCCGGGCTTCTGTTGTTTTAGACATGATGGGGGGGGGGAGGGTAATTAAAGAGGGATAGCATTATTCTTCAGGGAAATTGTCATGACAGCCTCAGATGGAGGAAACTGGAGGACTTGTCTACTGGGACTATGTGAGTTGAACTGAGGATTACGAAGGGGATGATCAGATTTGGGATTGTAGACCTCCCAATAGTCAACAGGATTTAGAGGAGAAAATTTGTAGAGGTAGCAGAGAGTTTCAAGAAAACTAAGGTTGTGAGAGTAGTTGATGTTAACTTTCTGCATGTTGACTGGGGCTCCCATTCTGTAAAAGGACTGGATGGAATTGATTTTGTGAATTTGTGTTCAGGAAAGTTGCCTTGATCAGTATATACAGTTCCCAACTAGAGTGAGAGCGAGATATGGGATGTCCTATCAGGGAATGAGACAGGGTAATTATCAGAAGTGTGTGTAGGGGAGCATTTTAGATCTGGTGATTATAATTCCATTAGTTTCAAGATGTTTATTGAGAAGGATAACACTGGTCCTTCTGGTTGAGATTCTGAATTGGAGAAAGGAAAATTTTGATGGCATCATAGAGATTTGGCAGGTGTAGAGCAGGATAGGTTGTTTTCTGACAGAAGAATACTTGGTAACTGCGAGGCCTTGTAAGGGAAATTTGCCTATTGCCACAATAGGTCAACGGCCGACACATATTTGTTATATTCCTTCTTAGTTCAATGGCAGACACAATCTCAATGGCTCTCCACACTGCTTCAGACCACCTGGACAACACAAACACTTATGTCAGGATGCTGTTCATCGACTATAGCTCAGCATTTAATACCATCATTCCCACAATCCTGATTATGAAGTTGCAGAACCTGGCCCTCTGCAATTGGATCTTCAGATTCCGAACTGGAAGACGACAATCTGTGCGGATTGGTGAGAACATATCCTCCTTGCTGACGATCAATACTGGTGCACCTCGAGTATGTGCTTAGCCCACTCTGTATTCACATGACTGTGTGGCTCGACATAGCTCAAGTACCATCTATAAATTTGCTGACGATACAGCCATTGTTGGTAGAATCTCAGGTGGTGACGAGAGGGCGTACAGGATTGAGATATGCCAACTAATGGAGTGGTGCTGCAGCGACAACCTGATACTCAACGTCAGTAAGATGAAAGAACTGATTGAGGACTTCAGGAAGGGTAAGACGAAGGAACACATACCAATCCTCATAAAGGGATCAGAAGTGGAGAGAGTGAGCATTTTCAAGTTCCTGGGTGTCAAGATCTCTGAGGATCTAACCTGTTCCCAACATGTTGATGTAGTTATAAAGAAGGGAAGATAGCGGCTATACTTTATTAGGAGTTTGAAGAGATTTGACATGTCAACAAATACACTCAAAAACTTCTAAAGTTGTACTGAGGAGAGCATTCTGACAGACTGCATCTCTGTCTGATAAGGGGGGGGGGCGGGGGGCTACTGCACAGGACCGAAAGAAGCTGCAGAGGGTTATAAATCTAATCAGCTCCATCTTGGGTACTAGCCTACAAAGTACCCAGGACATCTTCAGGGAACAGTGTCTCAGAAAGGCAGCGTCTATTATTAAGGACCTCCCGTACCCAGTGCATACCTTTTTCTCACTGTTACCATCAGGTAGGAGGTGTGAAGCCTGAAGGCACACTCAGCGATTCAGGAACAGCTTCTTCCTCTCTGCCATCAGTTTCCTAAATGCATAAGAAAGCCCTGCAGAGGAGGAAAAAAATGATGTTTATACTTAATCATTAAAAATAAGCTGGGGAATACAAAAACAATCTCCAAAGATGTCAAAACAATAAAATTAAACAAAAAGAAAAATGTCTATGTCGATGCCATTATCCATTTGACTTGCGTGCCCAATTTAAAAAAAAAAACTTTGTAGAAGAAAAACTGAAACTAATTATCTATCTACTAAGTGTCTCTCTCTCTCTCTCTCTCTCTCTCTCTCTCTCTCTCTCTCTCTCTCTCTCTCTCTCTCTCTCTCTCTCTCTCTCTCTCTCCTCTCTCTCTCTCTCTCTCTCTCTCTCTCTCTCTCTCTCTCTCTCTCTCTCTCTCTCTCTCTCTCTCTCTCTCTCTCTCTCTCTCTCTCTCTATATATATATATATATATATATATATATATATATATGTGTGTGTGTGTGTATGTGTATATATATATATACACACACACATATAAAAGAAAAAGTCCTTATAAACTCTGAAAACTATCACTTAATGAAAAAAAGGATAAAAACAAACAATCAAACCAGTTAACGATCTATCTGCTGTGTTAATTCACTCAGTATACCAAACAGATTTCAGGAAAGCCATTCATCAGTCAAATCAAGAAGCTCGCGTCTTCTTTAAATGGTCCATCGATCAAAGAACATTTTCAACATATCAGAAATCTTCAAAGCTTGTTTTCTTTCAGAAAATTATTCAGCAGACCTAATGCCATTCAAACCTCGACCACCTCCAAAATAGAATTAACAGTGTCCAATGCCGCTTTGGGATCCGGAAGAACACGTGGAGTCGAATCTTTAGGAAATCATTTTAATCGGGCTGGATAGCGAAGTGATGGGAATAATCCCTTATCATGGGCTATCTTCATAGCTGGATCAAATTTGAACCGCTGTTCCATAACTTCCCGTGGATAATCTTCATAAAGACGAATCTCGGAACCCTTGAATTTAAAAACTCTGTGCTTCCTTGCATATTTCATGATTTGGTCTTTAACTTTGAAATGAAGAAAGCTGACCAAAACTGTCCTTGGTTTATTCGGATCTTGAGATTTCGAAGTGAAAATTCTATGTGCTCTTTCAATATCGGGAGACTGAGGTAAAATATCCGGAAACAGAGATTGAAACAAATTAGCAAAATAGTCCAATAAATCCCCACTCTCAGATCCTTCCTTCAGTCCAACAATTCAAATGTTATTCCGACGAGATCTTGCTTCCAGATCGATAATCTTGCGTTGAGACTATTCCAAGAGGGCTGAAATCTCCACTATCTGACGCTTCAACTCTTTAAGTTCAGAATTCAAGGAAATAATACTTTCCTCTACGAAATGAAAACTCAGTCAAAATGACTTCATCTCAGTAGTGTTGTTATCTATTTTCTTGTCGAGAGCCATCAACACATGTTCTAAACGCTCAGCCCAAATAGGCATATCCTTTGATTTTTCTTTCGAAGTTTTTCCCTTTCCATTGCTGGATTCAGAGAACTGCTTTCCACTTCTTAAAGATTGTGACATAATAACAACTATTCCCCTCTAAGATCCGACAAATAAAAGTTAAAAATTAAGAGTTTAAGCTGGAGAAAAGGAAGAATTAAATGCAGCCACACAAATTGTATGTCACTCCATTAGGCAGCAGGCAGAAGTCCCTTGCTGCTGCTAAGTTAACAAATTTCATGTCACATGCTGGTGATAATAAACCTGATTCTGATTCTGAGAGTACAGAATTTGTATGTTCCTGTTAGAGTAAAAGGCAAGGCTAACTGATTTAAGGAACTTTGGTTTTTGAGGGATATTGATGCCCTGATTAAGAAGGAGGTGCATTGCAGGTATAGGCAGTAAGGAACAAATGAGATACTTGAGTATAAGAAACGCAGGGGAATACAAGAGGGAAATCAGGAGGGCTGAAAGAAAGCATGAGATTATTTTGACAGACATGTTGAAGGAGAATTCCAGGAGTTTCTACAGATATATTCAGAGCAAAAGGGTAGTAAGGAACACAGTCAGTCCACTTGAAGATCAGTGTGGTCATTTGTGCATGGAGCTGAAAAAGATGGCAAATTCTTCAATGGTTTTCTTGCATCTGTATTTACTCAGGAGAGTGACACAGTCTGTAAAACTGAGGCAAAACAGTAGTGAGGTCTTGGACTGCATCTGGTTTACAGAAAAGGTGGTGCCTGCTATCTGGAGGCAAATTAGAGTGGATAAATCCCTAAGGTTTTGACAAGCTGTCTTCTCAGTCTTTGTGGGATCTATTGTAGGAATTGTAGGGGCACTGGCAGAGTAGCCACAGGTGAGGTGCTGGAGGACAGCAAATGTGCGAGAAAGGTTCAAAGAATAAGATGGAACATTCAAGTCTGGTGAGGCTATTATCAGTTGTGGGACAATTATTGGATGGTACGCTAAGGAACAGTGCCTTGAAAAAGTATTCAACCCCCCCCCCCCCACCCCCCCAATGCTTGCAAAATGCTCAAGCTGTGCCAGGTTAAATGGGGAGTGGTGGTGGTGGACAGCAATCTTGAGGTCTTGCTAGAGATGTTTGATCAGTTTAAAGTCAGAGCTTTGACTCAGCCACTCCATGGTTGCTCTGACTGTGCGTTTTGGTTCATTGTCCTGCTGAGAAACAAACTTCCTCACAAGTTTAAACTTGCTGTAGCTAGCAGATTTTTATCCAGGATCTCTCTGTATTTATCATTCATCTTCCCATCGGTCCTGACCAGATTATCAGTCCCTGCTGCTGAAAACATCCTTTTACAGTAGGGATGGTGATACTCTTATGCACAGTATTAGATTTGCGTCGCACATACCGCTTAGTGTTGAGGCCATAAAGTTCCGATTTAGTTTCATTCGAGCACAAGAGCTTCTTCCTGATCTTTACAGTATCTTCTAGGTGATGCTTTGCCAAGTCTTTATGGGCAAGGATATGCATTTTTTTTAAAGCCAGGACTTTTTTCCTTGCCACTCTTCCATAAATACCCTTCTTGTGCAAGATCTTAGAGATTCTCGAGCCATTAAACATCATCTTCGGTTGTAGCCACTGACTTGTGCAGTTCACTCAGAATAACTGTTGGCATCACAGTAACCTCTCTTACAAGTGCCATTCTTCTCCAGTGACTCAGGTTTAGAGGGGTGGCCTGACCTAGGCAGCGTGGCTGTGGTTTTTATAATTTTTGCACTTTTTCACGAAGGATTGCACTGAGCTCCAAGGTATGTTCAGTGCCTTTGAGATGATCTTTTATCCTTCTGCAGATTTGTGCTTCTCTATTATTTCCTTGCCTTGTCTTTTGTCTTCATTTTGGTTTGGTCTTTTGAAAATCTGCCGTACTGTTGGACCTTACAGAGAGAAGGGGTATTTATCCTGATAAATTCATTGAGAACAGGTGATCCTCAATTTTCTGCATCAACAAATTTGTTGGTAGGGTAATACTGTATGTTGCGATAAAGGAAAGTTAGTGTAGTAATTATAAAGGGGATGAATATTTTTTCAACCTCTCAATTTAGTGTTTAATTTTTAGTAAATTGCTGACAGGTTTTGTAGATTAGCTCAAAAAATCCCACTTCAATATATTTTAAGTTCAGAAAATGAGATGGTAAAATGTAAAAATAGTTTGGTGGGCTGAATACTTTTTCAAAGCTCTGTATAAGTATTTGATAGACAGGCCCTGGGTAGGTTGTGTCTTTTTCGAGGAGTTTACAGGGAAAGTTGACGAAGTAAAAGCTGTGGATGTTATCTACATGAGAATTAGCATGGCTTTTGACACAATCCCCATGGAATGCTGCTCCAGGTGGTTCAGTCACTTGGCATTCTGGCTGAGACATATCCTTTCATGGGTTTTAAGATTTAAAAAAAACAGTAAGTTGGAAAGTTCCAATAGCAATGCAATGGAACCATTGTTATGGTTATTTTAAAATAGTTTTATATGTTGTTTATCAATGAAGTGATCATGGACTTTTTGGTGCAGTGTTTTTTTGGACAATGAGCTGCAAACAGAATTTATTTCTAAGAGTCCATTCCTCTGTCATCAGAAACTTAAACTCACTGTCTTAGAATGATCAAAGTTACCAATACTTTTCAGATTTATTGAATTAGTAGATTTTGAATTACCTGTCTGCTGTGGTAGGCTTCAGGTTCTTATCTCCAGGTTAGTGATCCAGGCCTCCAGATATTAGATCAGTCATGCAGCGATTATGCTATCATACTGATTAACAAATGATCTTTGATATAGAAAATGTGGTAGCAAGGTTGAAGTGGAAACTCATCAGGTCAGAATTCCAATAGATTGTAATCTTTTGCAATATGTGTAAATATTCTCCTATATGGACAGTTTATAAAGCTGGATAAATGGTTAACAATTAAAATGCATAATGTACAGAGTTTTGAGCTGTTTTCTTCTATCTCTTTCTACAGCTGCAAAGCCTGAGAAAATTGCCAATCACTGTCCGCTCTGCCATGAAAATTTTCAACCAGGAGAGGAAGTAAGAACCTTAAAAATACTGTGTGAATTCATCTTTTTGGTGCAGTGTTTTTTTTCATTTTTACATTATAGATGAGATGTAACCTTTCTTTCATTGTAGTAAATACTTCCAGTATTGTTTCTGGCTTCTGTTACCTGTTTTTCTGAAAGTTTATGATAATACGTTTGTAATAGCAGTTAAATTGAATGCATCAGCTTTGTGATTAGTCATTATTCATGCATATATCCTTCCTCGAATTGAATTGACTTAATTACCTACATCTTTCACATACAGGAGGAGTAAAAATCTTTACATTAGGTCTTCATCTTAATGTGCAATTTATAGTAATTTGTAATAAAAAGTATGTACAATAGGACAGTCAATATAACATAGAAATACAATTGTATCACTGTGAATTCATCAGTCTGATGTCCTGGTGGAAGAAGCTGTCCCGGAGCCTCCTGGTCTTGGCCTTCATACTGCGGTACCGTTTCCCGGATGGTAGCAGCTGGAACAGTTTGTGATTGGGGTGACTCGGGTTCCCAATGATCCTTCGGGCCCTTTTTACACACCTTTCTTTGTAAGTGTCCTGAATAGTGGGAAGTTCACAACTACAGATGCGCTGGGCTGTCCTCTGCAGAGTCCTGCGATTGAGGGAAGTACAGTTCCCATACCAGGCAGTGATACAGCCAGTCAGGATGCTCTCAATTGTGCCCCTGTAGAAAATCCTTAGGATTTGGGGACCCATGCCAAACTTCTTCAACCGTGTGAGGTGAAAGAGGTGCTGTTGTGCTTTTTTCACCACACAGCCGATATGTACAGACCACGTGAGATCGTCGGTGATGTGTATGCTATTGTGTGTGTGATGTGATGAGGAACCTAAAGCTATTCACCTTCTCAACCCCAGATACATTGATGTCAATAGAGGCTAGCCTGTCCCTCCATTCCTCCTGTAGTCCACAACTAGTTCCTTTGTTTTTGCAACATTGAGGGAAAGGTTGTTTTCTTGACACCACTGTGTCAGGATGATGACTTCTCTGTAGGCTACCTCGTTATTATTTGAGATTATGCCAATCAATGTAGTAACGTCAGCAAATTTAATTAGCAGATCGGAGCTGTGGGTGGCGACACGGTCATGGGTATGCACAGTATAAAGGAGGGGGGTTTAGGACACACCCTGAGGGGCAGAGGTGAGGGAGCCCACCCTTACAACCTGCCAGTGATCTGACAGGAAGTCCAGGATCCAGCTGCACATGGTAGGGTGAAGGCAGAGGTCTCTGAGCTTCTTGTGGAGCCTGGAGGGAATTATGGTGTTGAAGAACAACATTCTCACGTAAGTTCACATGAGCAAATGAAGGTATTAAGCCAAGTTGGTGAATTGGTTTATTGCCATATGTACTGAGGTACAGTGGAAATTTTGCAGTCTACCCATGCTGATGGAATTCATTACAATGGTGCATCGAGGTAGTACAAGGCAGAACAATAACAGAGCACAGAATAAAATGTTAAAGTACAGACAAAGTGCATTGCAAGTAGAAAGAAAGGTGCAAGGTCACAAGGAGTTAGACTGTGGGGTCAAGAATCCATCTTATACTAAGTATGCATTCAATAATGTCAGTATGTGCTCTCAAGTTTTATTATCTTCTGTCTGATGGGAAGTGGAGAACAGAGGATGTCCGGTGTGGGTGGGGTCTTTATTATGCCGGTGCTTCACTGAGACAGTGAGAAATATAAACGGAGTCCATAGAAGGGAGCTTGGTTTCTCTGATGTACTGAGCTGTGTTCACATCTCTTCAGTTATTTTTCACAAGCAGAGCAGTTGCCATACCAAGCTGTGATGCATCCAGATAGGATGCACTCTAACTGGGGCCTCCATGCTTTTCAGGGTTGACCAAGGATATTGCATCCCAGCTGTCTAGATACGCAAGCCAGGGCAGTACAAAGTGGAGAACAAACTGTTGCCCATTTAACAAATTCCTCCTCTCCATGATTCTGATGAACCCAAAGCAAAAGCAGAGACTGATGCAGTTTGGCACCAGCAACATTGCAGAAGTTGCCAGTCAATGTTGAACTCAACATCAGACTGCTTTAGGGACTCCAGCTCCAGAATTTTCCCCTCGGGATTTACTCCTGAAGTCTTCAACATGAGTGGGTATAGCCATAAGACAGTGAAGGTTTGTGATCAGAGTTTTCCTTCTCCTAGATGAGCTACCTATCATGGCTGGCGAGCCCCATCTGCACGATGCACTGTATCATGCATGGATAAATATCAATGAAGATCAAAGGTGACATGCCAAATTTCTTTAGGCTTTTAAGGATGTTGAGGCACTGGTGAGCTTCAATGATGTCAATGTAGTTGGACTGGGGCAGGCTATAGGTGATGTTTACTTTTAGGAACTTGAAGCTTTCAGCTCTCTTGACGTCAGTACTGTTGATGTAAACAGGAGCTTGTTTTATTTTGTGCCACCAGCAGAGTGAGCTGACTTGAGGTCAATTAAGGATGAAGTTAGTTTAAAATATGAATATGGTTTCATTCTTTTGTGAATTCATAAATTCTGTTTATTGTCTATTAATTAGCTGGAAAAAGATCACATGGGTTTTCTCCTTCACTGTCTAGGTATAGAATGAAATGAAAATACTGTAGGTATTATCTGAACAATTTATTCTACAGTATTATAGTTCAAGGAGCCTTGACAATTTAGACATTGCCAAAACAGGATAGACAGTAGACAATAGGTGCAGGAGTAGGCCATTTGGCCCTTTTTTGAGCCAGCACCGCCATTCACTGTGATCATGGCTGATCATCCACAATCAGTACCCCGTTCCTGCCTTCTCCCCACATCCCTTGACTCAGCTATCATTAAGAGCTCTATCTAACTCTTTCTTGAAAGCATCCAGAGAATTGGCCTCCAATCTGAGGCAGGGCATTCCACAGATCCACAACTCTCTGGGTGAAAAAGTTTTTCCTCAACTCTGTTCTAAATGGCCTACCCCTTATTCTCAAATTGTGGCCTCTGGTTTTGGACTCCCCCAACACTGGAAACATGTTTCCTGCCTCTTAACGTGTCCAATGCCTCGTATGTTTCAATCAGATCCTTCTAAATTCCAGTGTATGCAAGCCCAGTCGCTCCAATCTTTCAACATATGACAGTCCCACCATCCCGGGAATTAACCTCGTGAACCTCCGCTGCACTCCCTCAATAGCAAGAATATCAAGATGTTGCTTAAAATTTTAAATTGATGCTAAGAAATACTTGTGCAGTTTACAGGATAATGGGGAAACAATGCAGCTCATACACCATGTTGCCTTTTATCATTTTATGTATTCTGCTGTGCTACCTAAATTGTTAGTGCTGACAAGGTTTGTTACTGACGAGTGATCCACAAATTGTGAATTTAGAAGGCCTGAGAGAGAAACTGGCCAAAATTGATTGGAAAAGGACACCGGCAGGGATGATGGCAGAGTAGCAGTGGCTGGAATTTCTGGAAGCAGTTCAGGAGGCACAAATATATACATGCCAAAGAGGGAGAAGTACTGTAAAGGCAAGATGACACAAGAAGTCAAAACCAACATAAAAGCCAAAGAGAGGGGATATAATAGAGCAAAAATTAGTGGGAAGTTAGAGGATTGGGATGCTTTTCAAGACCAACAGAAGACATTGGGAAAAATGCTGGATGAACTGAAGTAGTATTTGAATTGGTCTTCACTATGGAAGGCGATAGCTGTATGCTGGAAGTTCGAGAATGCCGGGGAAAAGTGTGTGTGAAGTTGCCATTACTAGGGAGAAGTAATGGGAAATTCCTAAGAAACTGGAAGGTCTAAAGGTAGTTAAGTCATCTGGACCAGATGGTGTACACCCCAGGGTTCTGAAAGAGATGGCTGAAGAGATTGTGGAAGCAAGAATAATGATCTTTAAAGAATCGCTAAATTTTACAATGACCCCAGAAGACTGGAAAATTGTAAATGTCATTCCACTCTACAAGAAGGGAGAGAGGCAGAAGAAAGGAAACTATAGACCAGTTAGTCTGAGCTCACTAGTTGGGAAGATGTTGAAGTTGATTGTTAGAATGTGTTTTCGGGATACTTGGGGGCATGTGATAAAATAGACTGTTTCCTCAAGGGAAAATCTTGCTTGACTAATCTGTTGGAGTTCTTTGAAGAAATAACAAGCAGGATAGACAAAGGAGAATCAGTGGATGTTGTGTACTTGGATATCCAGAAGGCATTTGACAAGGTGCCACACATGAGGTTGCTTAACATTATCCTTAGTATTTCAGGAAAGGTGCTAGCATGGATAGAAGCTTGGCTGATTGGCAGGAGGCAAAGTGTCAGAATAAAGGGACCTATTCTGCTTGGCTGCTGGTGACTAGGGGTTGGCATTGGGACTTGGATGATGGAATTGATAACTTATGGAATATTTTGCAGATGATACAAAGATAGGTTAAGGTAGTGGTAAGGAAGGAGGAAGTCTGCAGAGCCCAAGGTTATTACAGGGAAGATTCTAGCATGTGTAAAGCAGTGGCAGACTGGCAGGAGGCTAAGAGTGGGAATAAAGGGAGCTTTTTCTAGTTGGCTGCTGGTGACTAGTGATCCACAGGAGTCTGTCTGTGTTGGGACTGCTTTTTACATTATATGTCAATGATTTGGATGATGGAATTGATCGCTTTGTTGCAAAATTTGTGGTCGATATGAAGATAGGTGGAGGGGCAGGTAGCTTTGAAGAAATAGAGAGGCTACAGAAGGAGAATGGGTAAAGAAGTGGCAGATAGCATACTGTTGGGAAGTGTATGGTCATGCACTTCGGTAGAAGAAATAAAAGGGTAGATTGTTTTCTAAATGGAGAGAAAATTCAAAAATCTGAGGTGTAAAGGGACTTGGCAGTCCTTGTGCAGGATTCCCTCAAGGTTAATTTGCAGGTTGAGTCGATGGTGATAAAGACAAACGTGATATTAGCATTCATTTCGAGAGGACTAGAATATAAAAGCAAGAATGTAATGTTGAGGCTTTATAAAGTACTGGTGAGGCCTCACTTGGAGTACTGTGGCAATTTTGGGTCCCTTATCTGAGAAAGGATATACTGACATTGGAGGGGGTTCAAAGGAGATTCATGAAGGTGATTCCGGGATTGAAAGGCTTGTAATTTAAAGAGCGTTTGATGCCTCTGGGCCTATACTCACTGGAATTCAGAAGAACGAGGGACAACCTAATTGAAATCTATTAAATATTGAAAGACCTTCATAGAGTGGATGTGGAGAGGATGTTTCCGATGGTAGGAGTGTCTAATACTAGAACACAGGCTCATAATAGAGCGGCATCCTTTTAGGATGGAGATGAGGAATTTCTTTAGCCAGACTGTGTTAAATCTGTGGAATTTGTTGCCACAGGCAGCCGTAGAGGCACAAGTTGATAGATTCTTAATTAGTCAGGGCTTGAAGGGATGTGGTGAGAAGGCAAGAGATGGGGCTGAGAAGGAAAATTGATCCGCCATGATGAAATGACAGAGCAGACTTGATGGGCCAAGTGGCCTAATTCTGCTCCTGTGTCTTATGGTTTAATGCTCTCAAAGCTGCTGATAACAGATCATTTCATTGATTATGGATGTTTCAAACACTTTCTAAAGTCCATGCTATTTTCCATGTTTAGCTGTAAGAAACTTCTTGATTTATTGCCTCAATGGTGACACTGTGGTAGCATTTGAGAAAACAAATCTCAAAGTAGTATATGGTGACATATGTACTTTGATAATAAATTTATGTTGAACTTCGAATTTCATTATTGAATAAAATTATGATGCCCATGAATAAATCAGGAACTTTAGGCTATTTGTAATCACCTAATCTACTGCCAGTGTCTTCAGAAACACCATGAAGCTTGGACCAGTAAACTAGCATTTGCAGCTTTTGAGTTTTCCCAAGGTTGTTATCAATGATACATGAAACTTTATACAGCAAAACCTTTAGATACATTGACTGGACTCCGTTGAAGTTAACTTCCACCTTGGTACTCCTTGCAACAGGTTCTTTTTAAAGACTGCAGCAGATCTTTCCTTGTGCAATTTGCTGTTCACTTCTACATCAAGCTCTACTCTTAAACAAATGCTTTCACTTGTTTTGATTTCAGTGATGGGTAGGTGATAAGTCAAGTATTGGGATATGCCATTATTGCTGGCTTCCTTGATAGCCGTAGGTTTCACTGGTATCCTTGTGAAGCACTTACCATCTTATGAGCAGGGAAGATTTTTACTCCATTACTGTGTATGTTATTGTGGATCACAGCATGATGAATCCACATTTATGGAAAGCATGCATTCTTTATCCATCTAGTGCACTGAATGGGCATTTTCAGTAGCTGCACTGTCGTAGGGATAAATCTTGGAGAACAAGGATGTGCTGTACTTCCTCGCCTACTCCAGTGTGATTTCTCACCAGAATGCAGATACAATGAGAAGCTTTTCTCTGCAGTTTAGAGAATATTGTTGTGGTTTCCAGAAAGATAGAAAGAAGTGGTGACTTATCTGCAATTGGCTGCAATAATTTGCCAAAAGAGAATAGTACACAAAGAGAAGGAAATCTGGAATCTGGGGCATTTGGGATACAAGGACTTCCTTCATAAGAAAAATGCAAAAATCCCTAATGCGAAGCAAATCTCAGTTTTCAGACAGCTACTTTTAAACTAAAATAATACATCAACACACACAAAATGCTAGTGGAACACAGCGGGCCAGACAGCATCCATAGGAAGATCCACAGTCAACCTTTCGTCTCGGCCTGAAACGTCGACTTTGCTTCTTCCTATGGATGCTGTCTGGCCTGCTGCATTCCACCAGCGTTTTGTGTGTGTTGCTTGAATTTCCAGCATCTGCAGATTTCCTCATGTTTGTGTAGTTCTTCAACAATCAGCTTGGAATGTCTAGATGGTGCACAAGATCCCGTCTCATCCTGCAGTAATGATTGATTTCCAGTCAATGGCCTGCTGCAATTCTGTTTTGACGTGAGTGATTTTTGTCTCAATCTGACCTCTGCACAAAATATGCTTTGCTTAGAACATCTTCACTCTTCAGGTCAGAATACTGGTTGAGAGTTGGACTGGTGCTCAATATTATAGGCACAACAAGTGTGAGTAATAAACAAAAGTATTCTCATTTAGTTGTTAGGGAAATGCCCTGTAGGACCGACATTTCAAGCCAACAAAGTCCACAATCATTCAGCAATAAGATTTCCCTTATAAAACTCCAAATTATGTTCATTTTAAGCAGCTACCACAGTTGATCATTTCCAAGTACAAATGGGGTCCCAAGTGCCAGGTTTCAATAATAGAAGCTCTGTTTCATTTGGCTTGCAATCAATAGATTGATCAGTACAAAGTGTTGCCCTCCTCTGCAGTGGGAATGTGCCTCGAAAGACTAATACCCTTTTGTAATTAATTTGCAGCAGTATCGTCTGCTTTCATTTAAGCTGGGTGCCGACAGGAACTAAACGTGTCCCATTTTAGCGTGGGTTTCTGTGTGTAAATCAACTTGACTCAATGTTGTCCTTGTCTAAATTTGAAGTTCAAGGTAAACTTATTATTACAGTACATCTATGTCACCACATACTACCCTGGGATTCATTTTCTTGCAGTCATTCACTGTAAGGACAAAGAAACGCAGCAGAATCAGTGAAAAAGTGCTCGTTCTTAAGGCTCTCTACCTCCTTCCTGATGTTAGCTGTAAGAAGAGAATATGCCCTGGGTGGCAGGGGCCCTTTCCTGTGGCAGCATTCCTTGTGCACGTGCTCAGTGGGGGGAAGGGCTTTACCTATGATGGTAGAATGTAATCACTGCTCTTTTATCAGCTTTTCTATTCAAGGGCATTGGTGTTTCCGTACCAGTCCGTGCTGCACCCAGTCAATATACCCTCCACTGTGCATCTATAGAAGCTTGTCAGAGTTTTAGATGACATGCTGAATCTTCTTAAACCTTTAAGAAAGTAGAAGTACCTTCTTTGTAATGCACTTACATGCTGGACCCAGGGCAGATCCTCTGAAATGATCACACTGAGGAACTTAAAGTTTATGATCCTCTCCACCTGTAATCCTCTGATGAGGACTGGCTTATAGACCTCCGGTTTCCTCTTCCTGTGGTGAATAAGCAGCTCTTTTGTTTTGCTAAAATCAATACTGAAATCTAACCAATAAGTAAATTTATCTATGTACAGTTGCAGAGGAACTCCCAAGTTTTCAGATAGACTTTATTCATGTGCATAAATCATGTCAAGTGTTTCTCCATTGAACAAGAAAATGTTAACTTAGATATTTTATCCATGTCATGGGTTCTTTGTCCTTCACTGAAGAGCCAGATAGCTGCATGGAACATTTCATTGATTCTGTTTGCTTGCTTTGTGCTAAAGTATAGCAGTTGTATTTATAAAGCAAAACTGACATTGGGAATTTATCAAAATATTCATCATGAGGCAGATTTCGTGGAGAATGAAAAGAATTCTTCTTTCAGGTCAGTGACCTTTTATCAGAGTGATAATGAGTGCAGAACTCTGCAATGCATCACAAAGAATTGCATTCTTATGGCAAAGATGACATGAAATATAAAAGGTGCCTCAGTTTTGCTTGCCAGCCAATTGATTTACTGCTGTACTGTCTGTGAACAGATTTTTTTAAATGCAAGTTGTATTTTCAATACCCAACTCGGCCTCAAGTTTAAGTAATTGGTTTATTATCACATGTACTAAGACAGCAGTCCCCAACCACAGGGCCGCGGACTGGTACCGGGCTGCAAAGCATGTGCTACCGGGCCGCGAGGAAACCCTATGATTTGGTGATGTGAGTCAGCTGCACCTTTCCTCATTCCCTGTCACGCCCACTATTGAGCTCGAATGCATGCGAGGTCATTACCCGCGCGTCATCCATGTCAGCTTGCAAATGACAGCGGGCTGAAAAGTATGTTTGACATAACATCTCTGCCAGCATTCTGGATCAAGGTCAAGGCTAAATATCCTGAGATAGCCATGAAAACACTGAAAACCTTGCTTCCATTTCCAACATATCTCTGCAATGAATGCAATGAAAACTAAATTGCGGAAGAGACTGGACATAAGGAACCCTGTCCGAGTATCGCTGTCTCCCATCACCCCTCGATGGGACCATCTTGTTGCAGGGAAACAAGCCCAGGGCTCCCACTGATTCAGCGATATTGGTGTGTTGCAATGATTTTATATGTTCATATGGGGAAAATATGTGCTGTGTGTTTAATATCCAAATGTTACTTAAAATGTTATGATGCTATTGACTTATAAGTGACTTGTATAACCACATAACAATTACAGCACGGAAACAGGCGATCTCAGCCCTTCTAGTCCATGCCGAACGCTTACTCTCACCTAGTCCCATGGACCTGCACTCAGCCCACAACCCTCCATTCCTTTCCTGTCCATATACCTATCCAATTTTTCTTTAAATGATAATATCAAACCTGCCTCTATCACTTCTACTGGAAGTTCATTCAACACTTACTTCAAGCTCACCTGTCCTCCCCTGATAATTGACTTATCACTATATTCATGCGAGGAAAATACGTGCTGTGTGTTTAATATTAAATTCGTTAGATAAGCGGTTTTAGAAACGAAATTGAGTGTATTAGCCATTTATCACCTATATTCTAGTCGTGATTAACAACTCCGCCCCCGAACAGAATGGCCAAAAACGATTTGTAGAGAAAAATCGGCACCTACACACATGCGAGCACAGGTGCCCACGCAAGGCTTCATGGTCATGATAGTCTTTCTCGGGGCAAGAATATTGTCAATATTAAACCAGTCCGCAGTGCAAACAAGGTTAGGGACCCCTGTACTAAAAGAAACATTATTTTGCATTCCAATCATTCAGATCATTTCAAAATTACTTCAGAGTAGAACAAAGGGAAAAGCCAATGGGGATGTAAAATATACTGTTTACAGTGCAGGTACAGGTGTCCCCCCGCTATCGGAAAGTAGAGCATTCCTATGAAACCTTTCGTAAGCCAAAATGGCGCAAAGCGAAGAAGCAATTACCATTAATTTATATGGGAAAATTTTTTGAGCATTCCCAGACCCAAAAAAAACCTACCAAGTCATACCAAATAACACATAAAACCTAAAATGACACTAACATATAGTAAAAGACGGAATAATTGATAAATACACAGCCTATATAAATTAGAAATAATGTAAGTACAGTGTAGTTTTACTTACCAGAATCGGGAAGACAGCGAGCACACTGGAAAGTTCACTCATTTTTCTATCATACAGTTCTTTGGAAGCACTCAAAACATCCTGCAAACCTGCCCTAAACCTACGTGCCCTTTCAAAATTAAAGTCATACTTTTCTGCAATCATTGCAGCACTGTCAATCGTAGCAAAAATTTCACGCAGTTCAAAGCTATGGCAGCTTGATGCTAAGTGTAGTTCCCGGGGAGGGAGCTTGGCAGCACCACTATCGCTGCTCAGGGTGCGTGCTGCCTCTATAACAGCTGGCTGCAAAACAAACGCTGAACGCTATTTTCGCTTGTCGCCACTCTCGCTGTTCGGGGTGCGCACTGCCTCTATAACGGCTCACTGCAAAACATTCACTGAACGCTATTTTCGCTTGTCGCCACTCTCGCTGCTCAGGGTGCGCGCTGCCTCTATAATAGCTGGCTGCAAAACAAACGCTGAACACTATTTTCACTTGTCGCCACTCTCGCTGCTCAGGGTGCGCGCTGCCTCTATAATAGCTCGCTGCAAAACATTCACTGAACACTATTTTCGCTTTTTGCCTTTTTTCATAAAAGCAAAAGTCCTCTTTGGATTTCTTTCGGTTAGCGAAAACAGGTACTAATGTAGGTCTTTCGTAAAAGCGAAGTGACGTAAAGCAGGGTATACCTGTAAATAATAATGTGGAAGGGCCATGAAGAAAGTTCATCGATTGTACAAGAGATCCATTCAAGATCCTTGTAAGAGGAGGATTGAATCTGTTCTTGAGCCTGATGATGTGTGTTTTTAGGCTTTTGTATCTTCTGCCCAATGGAACATCTGGGTGGAGTTTCACAAACAGAAGGAAGTATAGACAGGGCTCATGGAATAAGGGCCAAATTTTGTGATGCACTGAGCTGTGTCCACACACTGCAATTTCTTCGGCAGAGCAGTTGCCATACCGAGCAGTAGCGCATCGATTAAAAATTGAGGGTCAATGAGACTTGCTGAATTTCCTTAGCCTTCTAGTTAGAGACAGTACTGTGCTTTTGTGGCCATGTCATCTACATGGTTAGACCAGGGCAAGCAATTGGTGATGTTTATATCTCAGAGTTTGAGGCCCTGAACCATTGTAAGTATGATTTTGTTTGTTCTAAGATATCTGAATAAAAATAAAGATGTCTGCAGATTTATTATTGCCACCAAAATTTCAGCGATTTAGAATAATCACACTTTAATGCTAACTCTAGTTAGTGGTACTTAGGTTTTGGAAGAAAAATCATCTGACAAATTTCAAGGCCTTGAGTTCTAAGGAGAGATCTGCCTCTTGCAATGTTGTGTAGAGTAAACAGTTCAACAGCGAATAGATACTTGGGTGAAATTGAAAAGTTTTCAAATTAACATGCTGCATATTATCTTTCATGATATAGTTTTTCAAATTATACTTGATAATGTTTCCTATGGACTAGCTTTGTTAATATACTTGACAGCTTAAACCTATGTGTAAAAGGTATCATTTGAATAGTTGTCCCATTCAAGTTTCCACTGAGAAATTTGGCACTGTAACAAACTTGACTATGTTGACTAGTTTTGCACACATGTGGTACATTTTTATTTGACACCATGAGTCATTAGCAAAATTAATTTTTAAAAAGTTATTAAAATCACTATTTAAAATTGTTATAAGTATTTAGTTCACTAACAAGGCCATGGTCCAAAGAGAATTGCGTAATACAGTTCAGATTTGTTTTCTCATTCATTTATTTGGCTGGCTGTCCTGCTACCAAATAATAAAACAGTGTTCAAGTAGTAATGGGATCCACTTCTAGAACAAGTGAACTAAATTCACTTGAGAAATCGTGAGGTGCTTGTTCCATAGTAACTTGTTTTCCCTCTTCAACCATTCAAATCCATTCACTAGGGAGAATGGGTAGGCAGTATTCTGCCACTGCTATCAAATGAGCTCCATGATATTGATGGTGTTTACTGTTTTATTTATTGGTATATTGAATGAAGCTAAGTGCCTCATGGCTCTATGTATTGAACTGCAGCATACGTTTGTATTTTGCATTGTAAATTAGAACCTGCAGTAGGATTAATACATTTTCAGTGGGTATTTCATTGTGCATCTTGAAATTGACATATTGTTAGTACTGTAGATGGTAAATGGAAGAATATTGACACAGTAGATGAAACATGAAATATATTCTAGAATAAATATTAGTCTTTCCTGTATTTCTACCGGAACATAATTTTTAACATTGAAGAAAATGATATCTTAGTCAGCCAGTACCACACTGGATCACAAATAGTCACAAAGGCATTGATTTTAAACTTGTATGTTCCTTGCAGCTAAATCCACACATTACCCCAGTGGTTTTGTGTTATTGTATTCATGCTCGGTATTAATGAATATATTTAGAGCAAGCCTCAGATTCTCTGCAGTTTTGGGCCTTTGCATTAATACTTTTTGTTTCTGTGATGCAGTGTACACAATGCTACAGTTAGTCAAATTGTCCTCTGAGCCCAGCCTAGCTTCACTGAATTCAGCAAACAAGGACACCATTACTTGGCCCTTTGGTTAAGAATTATTAAATAAATCTATTTTCTTTAATGCATCAGTTCTTGGATTTATGTTTATACAGGAATAGTCAGCAGAGCTATTTTTGACCCATCTGCCTCTAATGCTTTGCTATCCATGTACCTGTCTAAATATCTTAAATGTTTTAATTGTTCCTTTCTCTACCACTTTGGGTCATATACATACCATTCTTAGTGTGGAAGATAACTGCCCCTCAAGTACTTTTGGAATCTATCCTCTCTAACTTAAACCTATGCTCTCAAGTTTTAGAATTGCCTACCTGGAAGTGGGCGGTTTGGGGAGGGGAGGGGGAAAGAAAGAGTGTGATTGTCCACCTCATCTATGCTCTTGATTTTATAAATTGCTATGGTTCCCTCTCAAGCTCCAGGGAAAGTAGTCCCAGCTTATCCAGTTCCTCCTTATAATTTAAATTATCCAGTCCCAGCAACAAATAGAATTTATTTTGCATCCTTGTTTGCTTAATATAGCCTAGTGACCACAGCTGCTTCAAGTGTGGATCCACCAATGTCTGTATGGCTGAAACCTGATTTCCTAACTCTTGTAACACTCATCAAAGTTGCTTGAATTTCCAGCATCTGCAGAATTCCTGTTGTTAGCATCTCAACTCTTGTACTCAGTGCCCTGACTGAACAGGCAAGAATCCAAATGCCTTCTTCACCACCCTTTCTCCTTAGTTACCACTTTAAGGGAAACTACAAGACAACCCCCCCCCCCCAAAAAAAAGGTCTGTCTGTTGTACTCCAGAGCTCTGCCATTTACTGTGTACGTCCTGCTTTCATTTAACTTATTAATTTTGCATTTGTCTTGAGTTAAATTTCATCTGCTATATCATGCCCATTTTCCTAGTTGATCTCGATTCTGTTGTAATCTCAGATAACCTTTCATTTCCACTATACCATCAATGTTGCTGTCATCTGCAAACTTTATTAATCGTGCCATCTGCATTCTTATTCCGGCAAGATGGCGACATCTTGCAAGTAGCTGACAAAACTACTGGATACTCCTCTCCTAGATGCACGTCTTCTTCCGAACTGCAATTGGTTACAGCCTGTAATTCCCATCTTAGGAATGTGTATTTGACCGACTGAACAATCTAGCGCTTCTGCAATCACTTGGGGGATTTGGTGTAGAATGCAAATACTGTTGTCCCTGGGGCTGGCTGCGTTGATTCCTAATGGCAGACCACAAGCCTATGGTCAGTTCCATTACTTCACGCCGATTGAAGTGACGAGCAAGATTAAAATCAACGAGAACAAGAGTGGAAAACAAACATGGTCAGGGCCATCTATCTGCATTTGGTCGGTCTCCCTCTTGCTTCTGCCGGGGAAAGGTGCAGGAGTCTTGGATCCTATAACTGCAAGATTCAACTCCTCAGCAGCTCGTTGATGTAGACTCACTTTTGGCCTGATTTGATGTCCTCAGCGCTGAGCATGTTTTGCTGTTTGTGCAATTGATTGAGGTACTTAGACACGGAACTGGGTCTGTGGCTGTGGTCGCGGCCATTAACTCCTGGACCGTCATCACTTGTCTTGGGACTTGTGGCTGTGGACTCACTTTTAGGGATTCTGTGGTTTGGTGTTTAGTGTCCTATGTGTTATTTGTTTGTGTGACTTGTTCTTCTTTATCACATGTTTGATGGTCTTGTTCTTTACGGCATTTCGTTAAGTGGGGGTCTATGGTGTTTCTTTGTTTTGTGGCTGCCGGCAAGAAGGCGATGCTCAAAGCTGTGTACTGTATGCATACTTGATAAGAAATATACTTTGAACTTTGATTCAGATCATTAATATAAATGACAAGGGACCCAGCACTGATCCCTGCAGCACACCACTGGTCATATACCTCCAATATGAAAAACAATCCTCCAGTGCCACCAAGCTAATTCTGTACCTAATTTGCTGGCTCACCTATGGGAACTGGCTTTCCTAACCAAATTCCCATTTGAGACCTTGTCAAAAGTCTTACTGAAGCCCATCATGCCATGGATTACACTGCATACCATTAGAGGTGTCTGCTTCCAGCTGCTAACTTCGAGGAGAAAAACCATGTATAGTCCCAACTGAGGAAACTGTGAGACTACATACTTCTGCAGGATAGTTTGCCATTTACTATGCTGCTCACATGGACTTCCCAAGCATACACTGAATTTAATAGCAATGGCTATTGATGTGGTTGGTCTTTTGGTGATCATTGTCAGTTGATTCCTTCCAGTTTAACAGACTTCTTTGGCAGATAGCATTGCCATGACAGAAGGATCTTGGGTGGCATTCCTTGCATGGTTTCTTGCACCTGCCTGCACTTTGTATATTATAGCTGTGTATCATTGTGAGGGCTCTAGGGCAGTATCAGGAGAGTAATTAAAGAGTACCATTAGCCTTAGTACAGAGGCATACTGCAGTTAAGAAAAAAATAGCTGTTGGAACTTCCTGGTTATTTCTTTGTACACTCACTAATAGAAGAGAAAAAGGAGTTACAAGAAGAAGATAAGTGACTGAGTGGTGCCACAACAACAGCCTTTTACTCAATGTCAGCAAGACCATGGAGCTGATTATTAACTTCAGGAGGAGGAAACGAGAAGTCCATGAGTCAGTCCTCATCAGAGTTGAAGAGGGTCAGCAACTTTAAATTCCTTGGTGCTATTATTTTGAAGGGTCTGTCCTGGGCCCAGCACTTAAGTGCAATTATAAAGAAAGCACAGCAGCACCTCTACTTCCTTTCCAAAGATTCAGCACGTTGTCTAAAATTTCAACAAACTTCTATAGATGTATGGTGGAGAGTATAATGACTGGTTGCATCATGGCCTAATATAGAAACACAGATGCTCTTGAGTGGAAAAGACTACGAAAAGTAGTGGGTACAGCCCAGTCCATCACGGGTAAAGCCCTCCCCACCATTGAGCACATCTGCATGAAGTTCTGCCACGGGAATGAGGTACAGGACCTGTACCATCAGGTTCAGGAGCAGTTATTACCTCTTAACCATCAGACTCCTGAACCGGATGGGATAATTTCACTCACCCCATCACTGAACTGTTCCCACAAGCTATGGACTCACTTTCAAGGATGCTTCATCTCATATTCTTGATAGTTTTTTTCTTTATTTTTGCATTTGCACAGATTGTTGCCTTTTGCACATTGGTTGTCTGCCCAATCTGTTGGATGAATGCCTGCAAAACATGAATCTTAGGGTTGAATATGGGACATACATGCGCTTTGGTAATAACTTTACTTTGGACTTTGATATCTTCTGGTCTTTCCTGTAATCTCTTTTTGCCTGTCTTTGGTTGCTGGCAGTCTGCCTAAAATGAGGAGATGCATTGTGTAAATGATTCAACAAAGTGGGGAAGAGATGGTCTCAACACGTGAATGCAAAGCTTTTAATAGTGCTGAAGAGCACTTCTTCACATTCAGAGAGGTGACAGTATTTTTCCTACTTTGCATTATATGGATTAAGTCAGTCCTGGAATATAGTACGTTAGCAAACTAACTAACTGCCTTAACCATCATTCTGACATATATTTTGCATTGATCTAATCAACAACAATTTATTAATGCATCTCGGAGGATTTCAGTGTTCTCCACATTTTCCCTGTACTCTCTCTGCTTCATGGCAGTAAGTATATGTTTTTCTGCTCTCTGGCTGCCGTGGAGGCATGTGTCATAAAGGGCTGAGGCCCAGCGTTAGGAACTGCACAGCAAAGTTCTGACAGCTGAAGGAAAATGGGTGTGCTTCTGTTAGGACCAAGGCCATTTCTGCATGAGGTAATCGACTGATAATAATGATGGAATAGATGGGTGTTCCTTTGGTATAATTGAGTTCCAAATATCTGATTTAATGATTTAAAATGGTGTAGTCTATGAATGGGACTTATGTTCATCCTCCTGATCTTATTTTCTTCTTGCAATGGAGGTAAGGTAAGATTAACCCAATTGAACAGTGAAGATAAACTTGTGACTTTTTTTGTGCAAAGAACTGGGAGATTCCTGTTAGGGTTTCCAATTTATCAAAGTCTGGTTTGCAGAGACACATGAATACTTCAGCATTACAGTCTTAAGAGAAAAATGTGCAGAAAATACTGTGGTCCTGTTTTAAACCTTCACTTCATAAAGTACGTTGAGTCTTTGAATAAAGCTATGGCTTTGTACATTGAAAGGAAGAATTATGCTATCTGGCAGACATGGTGACCTGCTCGCCCTGTGTGGTTTACACATATTTCAACCAACACTCTGTCTGCATCTCAGCTCCACAAGGAGCTGCTCACTGCACAGATTGTGACTAACAGAGGCCTTCTTGTTCTTCCAATTTTCTTAGCCTTGGAAACTTCATCTCATGGGAAGAGACGGCTGTAAAATGAATTCCCGCAGAATGCAGACATTACAGAGGACCCAGCAACTCCAAGGTAAAATACTTCTTATAAATCAAAGCCATTTTAATAAGTTTTTAAATAATTCTTCAATTTAATCACATGCATTGAAGCAAAATGCATATTTCTACACAAACAAAATAATTTGTTCAATCTAGGAATTTTTTTGGTATTGGTAATGGAGGCATTTTTTTTCCAGATAGTCTGTGCAAAGATTGCATGTAATCATTTTGTCTTTCAGCCCAATGTAGAGAAATAGAGATGGTTAGACTGGTCAATAGGTAGTTATCTCTCTTTTTATGCATTTCTCCCTCAAATCTAAATTTTGAAAACTGGTGGATTTACCCTCCCACTATTTCAAAGGCTAAGATACATCTGCAAAGTGCAAAAGCTTTAACCAAAAGCCTTTCAATATAATTTCAACCTTCACACCTGAGTGACACTTAGGAACTATTTTCACACACTTGAATCATTTCTGTCACCACATGTTTTCTCATTCTAATTGCTTCTTTTACTGGTGTTATTACTGTTATTTGGCAATGTTTAACTGGCAGTGCATAAAATATGACCATGCTCCATTGAATTCAGGCAGTGAAAGTGTCCCACCTTTCTAATGCCCTTCATGTCCCACTCACTGCTGATCCAGTAGATGCTGTTAATAGATCAGCAAACATCATTTCTTCCTCTTCAAGGTATTCAGTGGAGGGCTACTTGAAGATGTGTGAAAAACAACTCAGCCTTTGATTGCAGGATCTACCTTTTAAGGTTCTATTAATAAGCCAACTTAGTCTATCAATTTGTTTGTCTAAATTATTGTTTCAGGATTCACTTTCTTTCTATTTCTGTTATCTTGGATATCTTCCATATCGCACACATCTGCCCTCACCCCATGCTCCCACCAGTACACCAGGGGTAGGGTTCATCATGTCCTTACTTACCACCCCACCAGCCTCTGCATCCAGCACGTACAATGGCTATAAAAAGTATTCACCCCCCTGACAATTACCCCAGCATTATTGTTTTACAACATTGAATCACAGTGGATTTAATTTGGCTTTTTTTTTGGACACTGATCAAGAGAAAAAGACTCTTTCATGTCAAAGTGAAGAGAGGTCTCTACAAAGTGATCTAAATTCATTGCAATTGTAAAACACAAAATAATTAATTGCATAAGTATTCACCCCCCTTTAATATGACACACCTAATCGTCACTGGTGCAGTCAAGGTGTTTCAATTGGTTGTAGTAGAAATACACCTGTATCTGGAAGGTCCAACTGCTGGTGAGTCAGTATCTTGGCAAAAACTACACCATGAAGACAAAAGGTGATTGAAAACTGCAAGTCAGGAGATGGATACAAGAAAATTTCCAGCTCACTGAATATCTCCTAGAGTACAGTCAAATCAATTATCAAGAAATGGAAAGAATGTGGCACAGATATATATCTGCCAAGGGCATGCCATCCTCAAAAACTTGAAGAACCGTACAAGAAGGGGATTAGAGAGGGAGGTCACCAAGAGACTGATGACAACTCTGGAGGAGTTACGAGCTTCAGTGGCTGAAATGGGAGAGACTGCACATACAACTGTTGCCTGGGTGCTTCATCAGTCACAGCTTTATGGGAGAGTGGCAAAGGGAAAGCCACTGTTGAAAAAAAATACTCGCATGAAATCTCGACTAAAGTTTGCCAGAGGACATGCAGGAGACTCTGAAATCTGCTGGAAGAAGGGTCTATGCATCTGATGAAACCAAAATTGAGCTTTTTAGCCATCAGACTAAGCGTTATATTTGGCGAAGGCCAAACACTGCACATCATCAAAAACAGTCCATCCCTACCGTGAAGCATGGTGATGGCTGCTTCATGCTGTAGGGATGCTTCACTGCAGCACACCCTGGAAGGCTTGTGAAGGAAGAGGGTAAAATGAATGCAGGGAAATCCTGGAGGAAAACCTAATGCAGTCTGCGAGCAAGACAATTACCCCAGCATAAAGCCCAAAGCTACACAGAAATTGCTTAAAAACAACAAAGTTAATATCCTGTAGTGGCCAAGTCAGGTTCCAGACATCAATCCAGTTGAGAATTTGTGACTGGACTTGAAAAAGGCTGTTCATTTATGATCCCCATGCAATCTGACAGAGTTTGAGCAGTTTTGTAAAGAAGAATAAGGAAAAATTGCAGTGTTCAGATGTGCAAAGCTGGTGGAGACCTAACCACATAGAATCAAGGCTGTAATTGCTACCAAAGGTGCATCTACTAAATACTAACTTGCAGGGGGTGAATACTTATACAATCCATTATTTTGTGCTTTATATTTGTAATTAATCTAGATCACGTTGCAGAGATCTGCTTTCACTTTGACAGTGTCAAGAGTTGTCTTTTGATCAGTGTCAAAAGAAAGCCAGATTAAATCCTAATCCAACAATAAAACACAAAAACTTCTGGGGGGGCGGGGGGCGGGGTGTATACTTTTAATAGGCACTGTAATTGGTGGGATTCCACCAACAAGCACATCTTTTCCTACCCGCGCTACCGCGCCCCCCCCCCGTGCACTTTCCGTGGGGATCGGACTCCTTTGTCAACTTGTCCCTCACCATTGATTTCGCTCCTGGTACTTATCCTTGCAAGCAAAACAAATGCCACACCTGCCCCTATACCTCATCCCTCACTACCATTCAGGGCTCCAAGCAGTCTTACCAGGTGAGGCGACATTTCACCTGCAAGTCTGTTGGGGTCACCTACTGTATGCTGTGCTCCTAGTGTGTGGCCTCCTGTATATCGGTGAAACCAGGCACAGATTCGGAGACCGCTTCGCTGAGTGCCTTCGCTTCGTCCACCACAAAGAGTTGTATCTCCCGGTGGCCACCCATTTCAATTCGACTTCCCCATTCCCATTCTGACATGTCAGTCCATGGCCTTCTCTACTGCTGTGATGAGGCCACATTCAGGTTGGTGGAGCAACACCTTATATTCTGTCTAGGTAGCCTCTAACCTCTGGTAATTGCCCCTCCTCTTCCCCTCCCAGCCCCTTTCACCACTCCCCATTCCTGTTCCTCCCTCTCACCTTATCTCCTTAACTGCCCATCACTCCCTCTGGTGCTCCTTCCCCTTTTCCCCTTCTCCAGCCCCTTTTCTCTTTCACCAATCAACTTCCCAGCTCTTTACTGCACTCTCTCCTGGTCTCACCTGTCACCTTGTACTACTTCCTCCCCTCTCTCCTTCCCCCCTCCAAACACCTTCTTGCTCTGACTTCCCCCCTCCTTTCCAGTCCTGATGGAAGATATCAGCCCGAAACGTCGACTGTTTACTTTTTCCCAACGGTGCTGCCTGGCCTGCTCAGTTCCTCCAGCATTTTGTGTGTGTTGCTCAATTCCAAGTGGTTTTTTTGTTTTCTTGTTTTCCTCTTCTTTTCTTGCCCCTCCTCTTCAAAAATCTGCAAAATGTCATTAATCATTTGTTTGTCAACTTTTAAGTATTGAATTAGTTCTTTCCTATGTGGCATTGAGGAGCATTGCTGCTTAGCTAGTGTCCTATTCTTAAGAAGAAAATATGTTACTATAATCCATCTGGTAACAAAGTAGATCTGCATTAAACCCACCAATGCACTTGCTGGTGATGTAAAATTTCAACAGTAGTGGCCCTTTACATCTCTAAAAGCCACTTTCGATGATACAAAAACATTGAAATGTAAATATTTTGTTCATTCTCAACCACCGAGTATTGCTTTCGATTGCTGTTGTCCTTGGGTGCCAGTAACTACTGCTCAGGAAACTTTTTGTAAAAAAAAATCACGGACTTAAAGCAGCTTTTAGAAAGTATTCATGAATGGTGTTACTATTTGGGCCTTAGCAAGAGTTGCCTAATGAAATCATGAGCCCACTTCCACCCTACAAATTAATTCATTAACACTTTCTATCTAAGTAGTAATTTCCACTGGTTTGTATAACCTCCATGTAGATGAAATTTCAGTCTAGCAGTCTTCATATAAGTTTTTGGGATTGCGTACTGCATTTGAACCACAGGAAACATCATCTTAACCAGGGACTCAGTATCTTTCAGAAACTAAGGTTCCCTAAACTTGCTAAGCCTTGCTATTTATTCTGACAAGAACATACAGACTCTGTAACCTCAATATTTCACTTTTGAAGGCCTCCTATTTACTGGGCATGTCTTTGCCAGAAAAAACTTGTCCCAATCTGCACTTGCCATTAACATTGGCCCTTCTTCAATTTAAAATTTTAAACTGGGGACCAGAACTATCCTTCTCCATAATTATCTTGAAGCTAATGGAATTATGATCACAAGATTGGAAGTATTTCCCTACAGACACTCTTGTCACCTGCCCTGTCTCATGTACTGATACATATTTTAAGCTCATCCACCTTACCTACAATACTCCTTGCATTGAAGTAGATGAAACCCAGAACATTATTTCCACCATTCTTAACCTTTAGATTCCTGTCTTTGTGTCTTGGCTTAACAACATCTTTCCCTACATCCACTCACCTATCTGTCCTGGCTCTGATTCCCATACCCCTGTAACTCTAGTTTAAATCCGCCAAAGTAGCACCTTCCCACAAGGATATTAATCCCCCTCTAGTTGAGGTGCAAACCATCCTGTCGGTACGGGTCCCGTGTTTGCTTGAAGTGAGCCAAACAAGTCAAAAATTTGAACCCCTCGCTCCTGCACCATCTCCTTAGCCACATGTTATCTTCCTATTTCTGGCCTCAGTAGCACATGGCATGGGTAGCAAACCTGAGATCACAACCCTGGAGGTCCCGTCCTTTTAACTTATCACCCAGCTCCCCGAACTCAGTTTGCAGGACCTCATCTCCCTTCCTGCCAATGTCATTGGCACCAATGTGGATCACGACCTCTGGCTGCTCACCCTCCCACTTAAGAATGCTGTGAACTCAGAGATGTTCCTGACCATGGCACCTGAGTGGCAGCATACCATCTGGTAATCTTGTTCTCATCTACAGAACCACTGGTCCAATCCAATGTCATTATCACTACTGCTTGCCTCTTCTCTCCCCTTCTGAATCATAGAGCCAGGCTCAGTGCCAGAGATCTGACCGCTGTGGCTTTCCACTGCTAGTTCATCCTCCCCCCCCCCCCCCCCAAACAGATCCAAAGCAGTATACTTGTTATTGAGTTATTGAGGTGGGCAGCCACAGGGGTGCCCTGTACTGTCTGCCTATTCCCCTAGAAGTCACCCAGTTAACTGTATCCTGCAGCTTGGGTGTTATACCTCCCTCTGTTGCCTATCAATTAACCCCCCCCCCCCCCAACCTCCTGCATGATCTGGAGTTCATGTAGTCATCAGGGACACTGGAGGTCTCTCCCACAACCCGCGTGAGCATTCCGCTATCTTGCCTGGCATTTCCACTACTTTAATTGCACAAAAAGAAAGGAAGAGATTAACTTGCTGGAAACCTGTCTTAGCCTGTGCCTCTTCTTGTGAAGCCTTTTGAGCCAATGCCTCAAGCTCTCCACTCCAGTTCTGTCCACACCAACAATGTCCGTCTTGTTTAAAGCCTCTTTATTGGTCCTTCTCAAATACCGAATAACCCTATGATCTCAAGATTGATAAATATCCCTACTGTCCTACTCACTTTTTCAAAAATCACTCAAAATTTACAAGCCAGCAGCTCTGGGAATCTCAAACCCTCCAAATGTTCAGCGTTCGTACCGTACCGACCTATTCAACAAAAATTAATTTCCAGTCGCAAACAATGAATCTGCAGATACTGGAAATCCAAGCAACACAGAAAATGCTGGAGGGACTCGGGGTCAGGCAGCATCTATGGAAAAGAGTGCAGTGGATGTTTCGGGCAGAGACCCAGCAGTCCTGTTGAAGGGTCTTGGCCCGAAATGTCAGCTGTACTCTTTTCCATAGATGCTGCCTGGCCTGCTGAGCTTCTCCAGCACTTTTTGTGTGTTGCAAAAATTAATTTGTTGTATAGACTTTTATTGATGCAAAGCTTTTATTATTGTAATCAGAGAAAGTGTTTGTTTCCCAGCTCTTTTCTTATAAAATTACATCCTCTGAAAGGAGATTAAGTACTTCCCTTTACAAGTTATTTATACATATTAACCGTAAAGAAATTTGATTTTTGTTCTGCTTTTAAGCAGTCTTCCTCTTGTTTCTAATGGATTGGTTTGAGTTGAATCTTCTGTGATGAAAGGATTAGGACTGTTACTAAAATTAGCTCCCAGTTTTTTTTAGCCACTATTCAGACTATTAGAATATTATTAGAAGTTCTTAATTAATGTAATTGTGTTTTTTTTCCTACACAGCAAAACTAGGAACTACAGCTCCTCCTAGGCCAGGACCTACAGGAATTAAAGGACGTTCTCCAACCACCAGCAGTAAAATTCCTGCTCCAAGAGCAGGATTAAACAAAACCACGAGCAGAACTGCAAATCGTCGTTGAATTCAGTTTGGATAAGGCAGGCAGCAAACCTAATGAAACCTCGACATCATCAATTCAAAGCATTTGGGTTTGCGTTGCCGTTTGTGAAAGCACACAGGGCTGTAAAATCACAATATAATTAACAAGACTTAGCATGAAGGTAAAGAACTCCTGAGCTCTTGGAGTCATTTTGAAGTTCTGACAAAAACCTACTCAGGCAGCACTTAATTCTTTAAAGAACTCTGCTGGTACCAAGGAAAAAATGGAGTTCAATAGATTTATTTTGTAGCAGACACATGCCTAGGAACCAGAAGCAGAACACTTGGAAAGGAAGTAATCTACTGAATCCTGTTTTAACAGAGCTACTTCATTGTACAATTTACACTTTTTGTTGCCTTCTTTTGACTCACCAGTCTTGGCTGAGAATGCAATTACACAGCTGTGGAGTAATCATTTATAGGAGTCCTTAGAGTACATTCTTTTTGGGAAAATAATATATATGCAGTCATTCCTTTAAATTTTGTGCTTGGTTGAACAGACGGCCAGAGCAACAATTGAATTTGCAGAATGCACATAGTTTGTATGAAGGAATGGATCTGGTCCTTTGGCATTTTCAATAAAGATGCCTATGTTTGTACTTACATCTAAAGTGAGATACATAAAGTGGGCATCAAAACCCATCCTGCCCAAAGCCTTAAAAATCAGCTGGTGGTTGATGGTCAGATGCTCTGGCTAAATCTATCTATCTATCTATCTGTCTGTCTATCTATCTATCTATCTATTTTTTAAAAAGCACCGCCAGATCCTTGTAATTACTCATAGCCCACATAATTAAATTATTTAAAATGGCCATTTTTTTGGATACGTCAGTGAGTGGCCACAGCAAATCCTTTCTGATGACCATAAGGGTTTCATATTAGCTAAATGTTTGGTTAAGATTTTGATAACTGTCCTCAATAGTATTGACCTGATGATGATGGATCACTAATTCTAAATGATTTTTAATTTATTGTCATCTTCAGACTTGGGAATAAGAACTGTCCAACTGTTCCTTATATTAGATGGAATTTTGCCACGTTTTATTCAAGAGGAATTCATTCTGGTTAAAATTTTGATGTCTAATTTGTGAATTCCATTTCAGATTAAGGCATTCTGACCAGCCACAGTGTCCCTTTTAACACTGCCAATAATATTTAAAATCTCAGTTGTGCTAAATTCACGTAAAGGGTTTAAACTCTTATTAGCCTGTTTGAAAGTAAAATTTTTATACAATCACCAAAGAGGCATTGAATCAAACTTATCATGATAAGAAAAATCATTCATTATTTTGAGGCTGGACTGAAAGCGAGTACTCCCATTTACTGTAAACATTCTTCATGAAGTTGTAAAATTTTTATGCAGTAAATCTGCAGCAAATATTTCTACGACCTTTACATGGGGAGTTCAGTCTGGAAGAGATTGAGAAAAGCTAGGCAACAGGACTCTTATTGCAGTTTTTTCATGAATCTCTGGTGTACAGGTCTGATTATGAATAGGTTCATTCACAGTCAAGTGACTTAACTTTGCTTATGTAAACTCTTGACAGGGAAAACATTGATGTTAAAACATTCATGATGGGATCCATGAAATAAAATAAAAGACAGTATTTCTAGTTTCATGCATTGATGTTAAATAATTACCTGGGTGGAGCACATAATGAAACGTCAATTGAAAACAGATGTACTTTTAAAATTCACCTGGTTTTTGATCTACTTAACTTTGGACATTTAGTGAAATACTGGAATGTGTGCAAAAAAGAAATTGCAAACAAATCCTGGTTGAAATCTTTAATGCCTCGGTGTCTTCATCTGCAATGCGCATTTTGTCTTTTAAAGATGTTAAATGCCCCCCATTCCTTCCTGGGTTGTGTTGAATGCAGTGTTTATGCAAAAAGTACTTTCTTTTCATCCTGTGCTATCTGAGGTGTTTGTTCCGATCAAAAGCAAGATTCAGTCCTACAATATCAAAGTCATAGAAAAGTATTATATTAAATGTTAGAAGCACAGTGAAAATTTTCAATACTTCACCTTGAATCACTGGAGCTAGGTTAACTATCTGACTAGTTTTGTTACGATTTAAAATGACTCAAAATTGCTGTGCACATGACAGGCATTTTTGATCAAACTTTGCTAAGAGTGGTAATAGAAAAAGATTTTCATTCCTGCTGCTCATGTTGACTGTTGCAGTCCTGTGAAGCCTTATTTTGGTGATTACCAACAAAATTGCCAAAACAGTCTTCAGCATATGACAGTAATTCAAAGTTTTTATATAATCTGATTTAATCTTCTTTGCTTCAGATTCATGGTTTCAGGGTGTTTAACACAACTGAGTAAAGTTGGGTTTGAGTTTTTTAAATGAATGATGTGTTATTAATGATTAATCACAATCGTTCAGTAATTAGAGATGAAATCTACTTATTCCAGATTCTACTACTGTGTTTAGCTTAAATCAAATATTTATTGTATATTTTTTGCTGATTTGTATGTATCTTTGTCGGATGTTTTGTATTTATTACACTTTCCTGTAACATTTAATCTGTTTTCATTAATTCATTTTGGATCTTACGCAATCTTTTAAATAGTTTCCATGAGCCTATACATTCAGCTTTCCTAAATGTACTGTGCAGCACTATATGCATTGGGAACAGATCCTTTCCCTTTATTCCTTCCCATCCCCACTTGAGAAGTTTTTGGTTGATGATCACTGTTCCAGTAATAACTTTTCATACTGCCCCTGTATAGCAGGTAGTTTTCAAACAAAAGCATAAAATGAAACAAATCCCAATCTTATCTTTTTGTGTACATCCTTCCAGAAATGAGTCCCTGCCAATTCTTGGAGCTAATTGCTTAACTGATTTATCACTCTTATGAAAGAAAGGTGAGGCCCATTGTAGAATTTCTGGTTCACAAGTATTATTGCTTTCATAGAACATAAGCATCTTGCTTATGGATAGACTGGCTGTGCTGATCAGTATGAGAACTAGACAGTTTCCAGGCCTATATTCATAAGCAGGCCTCAGAAGAAAAACAAAGCATATACTCTTCACTTTTTAATGTTTAAAGAAAATTACAGATCACTCAAGGAACTGGCTATTTTTGAAAAGAAAAGCCTGTGAGAATACTGAGAAGCTTAATGCCCATTTCCTGTACTGCCTTGCAAATGTTCAATTAAACTAAACTATATCCAGCAAGGCAAAGGAAAGAGAAAGATTTGCACTTTAGTTGTTCAAAATACTTCGAAATGTATTTCTGTCCGTTTGAGTCATAATGGTAATGACTCCCAATCTCTGAGTAAGTCTTGCGTGAATAATTTTCTTCCCCATTAAATGCTGAATTTCTTCCAGATCCACTAATCAGGAATATTATCAAACTATATTTAACAGTTCTAAAGCAAAAAATTAGAGTAGGTCTTCAACATGAAACATGAACCCTGTTTCTCTTTCCGTAGTTACTGCTTAATCTGATGGTTTCCAGTGTTTTGTTTTTAAAATTAATTCAGATATTAAGGCAGATGGCAAAATCAAGGAATTTCATGAAGGATACTTGCAGAGGGTTATAGGACTAGAGATTATGCAGATATGGAGATACTAGATGATAGTATTTTGAAAAGCATGAGAATTGGAAAACCAAGGGCAGGATTTAATTTGAATCCAGAATAAACCCATTAACACATACTTCATGGATGGATGCAACCTGATGCAAATTAGCACATAAGCAAAGGTTTTCAATGATCTCAGGCATAGAGGATTGGATGGCAGCTAGGAAGTAATTGGAATCGTTGACTTTTAAAATAATAAAGGCTTGAATGAGTTGAAATTGGGGCAGATTTGGGCAATGTCAGATGGAAATATGTAATATTGATGAATTTATAGTCTGAAATTCATTTTTGTGCCAAGATTATAGCTGGTTTCCAGCAGTTACCAAGGAGAGAAATGGAGTTTGTTATTAATATGATTGTATTAGTTTTATAGCTGTATGATTGCAAAACATAATACTCAGTAAAACAAAATTACATTTTTTTCTGAAAAAAAGGCACTCCACGGGAAGTTTAATAGTCATAGTCATACTTTATTGATCTCGAGGGAAATTGGTTTTCGTTATAGTTGCACCATAAATAATTAAATAGTAATATGTAAATTATACCAGGAAATAAATCCAGGACCAGCCTATTGGCTCAGGGTGTCTGACCCTCCAAGGGAGGAGTTGTAAAGTTTGATGGCCACAGGCAGGAATGACTTCCTATGACGCTCTGTTGTTCTTCCCATGATCAATGCAATTTCAGCTGCAGAAAACTATCTACCAATCAGAAGAGCAAGATGCACAACCTAAGACATTTTCCATTCAGAAACTATTTTGTGAATACTCTGCACTTCTAAGAGTCTTAACAAGCAGCTTTAAAACTCACTGCTTGTTTGTTCTCCAAAATGTTCAGGCTGTGCTTGAAACTAATTGCTAATGCTTTTTACTAAATACGTGGATAAGAAAGGTTTGGGGAGATACTGCCCAATTCTTGGCAAATGGGAGTAGCTCTGGTTGGCGTGGATAGGTTGGGCCAAATACTAGAAATGTCATTACCTGTTTCCCGTGCTGTAATTCTCTGTGAACTACTAAGTGAATAATGTATGCCTCTGATTAGACCACTAGAGGCATTTCTTAAACAGGAATTTAAGGCTGTTGATCACAAATTCAAAAGGAGTTTTGGATGCCTGGGAGAGGAATCAAGTGTATGTGGCAAAAATGCCATGTTTACAAGCTCAATGGTTCCGTTTATTAGAGAATGTATACAGTATACCACCTGAAATTCTTGCTCTTCACAGATATCCATGAAACAGAAGGGAACCCCAAAGAATGAAAGACAAAAACGTTAGAATCCCAAAGCCCCTTCCCCCTCCCATGCACAAGCAGCAGCAAAGGATCAACCCTCCCCACTCCCCCCACTTGTTGCAGCAGGAAGCATTAACACCCACCTCTTCCACAGTGAGAGGAGAGACCAACAAACAGCTCGCTGTTATGATGTTACAGTCTGCAGCGTTGTTTTTATTCTAAGTTCCTCTGACTTGAGAATTGGCAGCAAACTCCACCCTCCTCCCCTACCATCAAGAGAGAAAGTGATTGCCCCAAGTGCCAAGGCTTGCGGATGCCACGCCTGCTGTCCCAATGTTCCTATCTCCCAAAATGCCTCAGCTGCCGACACCAATGAGGAATTGAGTACACAAGGCTGCACCCTGTAGATGGGTGTCTTCCTGGCCGCTCCTGGAGATATTGAAAGTGGCCTGTTGGCGAATTCCAGGAATAAGAACCCACTGCCGTGAAGAGTGGCAATTAGAATGCAGCTATAGATCATGGACTCCAATTGAAACCCAGCCACCTTGAAAGGGAGAAAAGAGATATCAAAGAGAGGAATTAAAGCTGTTTTGTTGATGAGCTAGAAGAAATCACCTCCTGCTGCCATTTTAGCTTCACCAACCATATACTAGTCAATCCCATCTTAATCTCTGAGGAACAAGGTCTGAAGTGTTGAGTTTCCAAGTGTTGTAATTGAGATAATGAGAGTAATCACCAGATATGGACAGCCATTGTTATATAGGTCAAGAATCTAGAAACTTCCACTACTTACTGTAAGGATCATTATAGGTGGCAAATTGTCGGCGGTGTTAGAAATATCATTGGAACTGAGCAACCATGTATCTTGATTTCTAAGGAAGTGACCTTGTGTGTCATGGAGATCTGGCAGCAAAATTCAGGCAGCTCAGATTCCCATCAAAAATTCTCAATCCCTTTGTTTTTATTTACTCAACATTCAAGATGCACTTGATTATTACAGAACTTTTCTCATGGTCCGTGTCCGTGTCCATGACCATGGTCCATGTTTCCTGGAGGGTCAAGTAACTCTTCTTAATTGAACTAAACTAGATACTAGTGGACTCCTGGTTTGATTGGTTTGATGGCATAAAGCATGTGTTGTCCACTTGCTTTATGCCATTTGCACAATACATTGTTTTTTTACGTGTTGGATGAAGTTTTTTTGAGCTAGTTGCAAGGTGTTTCTTTGCTTCGTGGCTGTCTGTGAGAGGACGAATCTCAGAGCTGTGTTCTATATGCATACTTTGATGATAAATGTATTTTGAGTCATTCTTCCGGTTGAGCTCACTGAGGGAGGAAGGAGAAGAAAAACTGCTGGAAGTCAATATTCATTGACATAATTACATGGCTGGTATGGAATTAATTATAATGTAGTGAGCCAATCCTGATAAAGTTTGTAAAAAGATGTACTGTTTTATTTATTAATGTAAAATACAGTATTTGCAAATAGAGCCTCCTTACAAATATATTTAAAATTGAATCACGTAGTGCTATCCCTGGTGACTACTTTATAGCTGGTCTTTTAATGAACATGGTTGATTAGTCAGAAATATACTGTATATTGCAATGTGCAAGTTAAGTGTGAAAGTTGCAGGAATAGTAAATTAGCTGATTAATTGCTGGTAGTTAAAGCTTGCTGCTTTGTCACCCTTTACTACATAGTGACCAGATATTCTGACGTTGCATTGACCTGCTCGGGATTTTCAAAATAAGGGCCTTATTTCTTGCCTCCATCTCTGCAACAAAAACATCCAGGAAAGAATCTCAAAAATAGAATATCCACTCATGTCCACCTCATCATTGTTTCATCTTGGTACTCCACACCATGCACAATAGAATCGTGAAATGGTCTGAAGCAGTGCCCATCCTTTCAAAGTACTGACAAACTCAAATGATCTGGCTTCCAGTTAGGCAGAAATCTGCAGTCCTGGTTATTGATCTCAAGCTAAAGAATCTTCTACATATTGATTGTAAAGGTACCAGCACTTAAACAAGTTTTTTTCTCCCATACAAAACCACGTTTTTCAAAATGTGCTCTTTCACCTCCATTCTTCTCAGTATACCTATGAAAAGGTAATTTACTTGTATTTTCAATTTATCAATATATTCAATCACAGATTAGGTACTTGCTTTATCTTGAATATCACATATTGCATAAGGAAAGCAAATATCCAATCTGCATTCAGTCTTTCGACTGGAGAGACCACATTGTGATATGTGGCAATTTTACAGGCTAAAACAAAGTGTCAGTTAAAGGGAAAATGGTTCACTGAAAGTGGAGTCACAGCTGGGCAGGGTGGTGAAGAAGGCTTATTTCACACTGGCCTTCATATATCAAGACATTGGATATAAAAGTTAAAAAGTCATTGTGCAGTTGTACAGAGGGCTGTTGAGGCTGCACTTGGAGTATTGTGTTCAGTTTTAGCTACTCTACTATAGGCAAGATGTTATTGAACTGGAAGAAGAGCAGACAAGATTTACAAGGATGCTGCCAGGACTTCAAGGACTAAGTTACTGCATTGGTTAGACAAGTTATGACTTTCTTCCATGGAGCATAGACTGAGAGGTGTATAAGGCATGATGAGTATAGATAGAGTGAATGTACTGTCTTTTTCCCAGAGTTGGGGTGTCAAGAATTAGAGGGCATAGATTTAAGAGGAGAGGGGAAAGATTTAAGAGGAACTCACGGGGCAACATGTTTTTTTTTACACAAAAGATGGTATCTTTGTGGAATCAGCTACCAGAGGAGTTTGTCGAGGCAAGTACAATAACAACTTTTAAAAGACAGCTGGACAGGTACAGAGATTTAGAAGCAAATGGGACTGGCTTGGACAGGGCATCATGGTCTACCTGTTTTGTGACTATATTTTGCCTTCATCCTGCTATTTTTAATCTTAATTTAATAATGAATATTATTGCTTCAATTTTACTTTTTGGCTGCAGTATCCAAAATGAGGGGTCACCAGCTAGACCTGTTTAAAAATAGCAGTCATTTCTTCAGGCTCAATATGATTTATATTAATATGGATGATTTATTTATTTCTCTGCATTACAGCAGTGACTTTATTTCTAAATCTTTATTTTCTGTGATTGAATAGATTTTCTTATTTACTAATATCATTATCCCACCCCATTTCATATTTTGCTTGTCCTTCCAAAATATTGAATAAAACTAAGGCCATAATTCACAAAGTAGAACTGGGCCATTCTCTGCCATTTCATCATGGATGATCTATTATCCCAGTCAACCTCATTATTCTCCCTTCTCCATGTAACCTTACTAATCAAGAGCCTATTTGGTCTTCACAGCTGCCCGTGGCAATGCATTCCGGAGATTTACCACCTCCTGGCTAAAGAAGTTCTCTTCTCTGTTCTAAAGGGTGGTCCTTGTATTCTGAGGCTGTGCCCCCGGGTTCTAGACCCCCACTATAGGAACCATCCTCTCCCTGTCCACTCTATCTAGGCCTTTCAATATTTAATATTGTTACGAACTGTAACGTTTTAGAAATAAACCAGCAGCAAGAGATTTCACAGTGAGTCGGGGTTTAATGCTAACACCACTATCTTTATTAGTATCTACTTATAATATCGTAACTTAACCAAGATAAACAAATGTTAACAGTGTATGTATGTGTGTAAAAAAAATACAGCTCCCAAACTAAGTTAAGCTTGGGGAAACAAAGTTTCGAGTCTTAAAATGGTAAATAGGAAAGTTCAGTTCATCCACGGAAGGAATGATGGGAGAGAGATATTTGTAATCCAGGGTGAATGTAGAGAAAAGGTGGATACGTTGAATTCCACAGGTAAACGAAAGTATCGTCGTCGTCGTTTTGTTCCAAATCCACATACAAGTTATCACCAAAAGTGATATGTCACAGGGATATCGTTTTCAAGGGATTAGCACCACACAACATACCCAGGCAAGGATTAACACACGAGTGGTCTCCACAGGATATCCCGAAAAACCCACTCCTTTGGGATTATACGAAGTGACAGACGCACATTCTGTTATGTACTCCGTGACGATGTTTCACCCACCCTTGTGGGCATAAAAGATTTCCAAGCCTCAGCTGCGACCAGCTGAAGCTACTAGCTTCCCAGTTTCTCTCTCCCTCTCCTCCCTCGACTGTGACTGTCTGTGTCCTTGTTTATAAACTGCAAGTCAGCCAGTGAAGGACATCATAGTCCCGCCTCATTTAGGCACTCTTGAAGTGACAGTCCACAGTAAACGAAACCTGTGGTTTCGTAACATTATGTTTCAATGAGATTACTCCCTTCCCCCGTCATTCTTCTAAACTCCAGCGAGTACTGACACAGATCAATTAAATGCTCCTCATAACCTTAACTTTTTCATTCCTGAGATTCTCATGAATGTCCCCTGGACCCTCTCCAATGCCAGTACCGCCTTTCTTAAATAAGAAGCCTAATGCTGCTCACCATATTCTAAGTGTGGTCTGACCAGTGCTTTGTAAAGCCTCAACATTTCATTCTTGTTTTTGCATTCTAGTTCTCTCAAAATGATTGCTAACATTACATTTGCCTTCCTTACTGCTGAGTTACCCTGCAAGTTAACCTTTAAGTAATCCAATATTAGGACTCCCAAGTCCCCTTGCAACTCTGATTTCTGAAGTAGGTCCCTGTTTAGAAAATAGTCTCTGCTTTTATTCCTTCTACCAAATACTCTTAAAAGACCAATACTCTTAAATGTTCATCTCCTTTCTTCGGTGACCATGCAGCCATATCAAAATTTGCTGTTATTTCATCTACTTTTTGCAGACTGAAGAATGTTTTGGGTCAAGACCTGGCATCAAGACTAATTTCACTGAGTAGTGTTTAGATAATTAATTCTGAGCTTCTACATTTTAAATTGCCTTTTGATGTCCTACATTCGGTTTATAGTGTCTTATTTCTTTTTTTACCCTACATACCACTAAAGCAGCACTCTCCCTCCAGGTCCAGAATATCTGAGTCATCTTTGGCCCCAGTACCAGGGAAGCAGTGAATCTTCCTGGAATTTCCTTTGCAGCCACAGAAAAATCTGTATGTTCCCATTTTTTCCTTCCTTGCTGTGCAGTAGAAGCCTCTGGTGATACATAAACAAGCCTTCTTCCCAACTGGTAATCCAAAGTGGTATGCGTTAGAGAGGGTGGTGACTACGGGGAAATTTTGTATACTTATCTTCCTCCACTCTGCCTGGCATTCTTTACCAGCTGTATGAAGACCTCACTGAGGGTGCTGTGCGAGCACATCTCTGCATCATCAATAGTTTACAGTGAATCCATTCACAACTCCAGCTCCTTAAAGTGGTTAACCAGGAGCTGCAGCTGGATGTACTTCTTACCCATCTGGTCAACAGGCTCCTTGAATTCCTCATCACTCCTTTCTTTTCAGTGTAAACAAGCTGAACAAGCCAGTCTCATTCCTTCATATTACATCTTCACATACAATATAATTTGAATAATAATCATAGATCTAAAATGTAAAATCAATTTGGATATATACCCAGAGCATGTCGATCTTCCCTTAAAATAAAAAGGAGGCCCATGTGTTGGCAGATAGTTTTCAGCAAAATCTGGTCTTCACCAAAGTATCTCACTTTAACATGCTGGTAGTCCAGCCATGTATCACAAATATGCTATAGTTTTAATATAAATGCTGTTGGAGAACATGTTGATTTCAGACTTACTTATACAGAAATGCTTGCTTGATAATATGTCAATAGAAGATCCATTTGTTAGGGAATGAGAGCAAAGTTTAAGTTCTCACCCTTCTTATATTTCAAGGGCCTTCAGAGAAGTCTGTCAGGAAGTTACTGGATTGATTAAAATGCAAATTGTATGCACTATTATTTAAGAAAGATAGAAGGGTATGTCAGAATTATAATGCAGTAACACGATCCAAGGTTTCAAGTAACATAATCCTCTCTTTGTCCATCCACCTTTTGTAATTAGTGGAGCTTGCACTGCTTCCTTGATTGGTATCAGATATGCTACATGGTTGTTTTTTTTGTACAGTTCCTTCTCTCTGGTTCCTGTGGTTGATAGCACTTGTACAGTTCTGATTTTCCATTCCGATGACAGGTTTTCGATTATTGGCCCATGATGGTAAGATCAGTTAGGATATCAGATTGAACAATTGATGGCATTCCTATGAGCCAGTATTCTGCATTTGATGGCCAGTGCTTAGAGATCATAAAGTATTAGTAGGACTGTACTGCATGCTTCTTGGAAAAGTGTTATTATTTTCTTTAGTCCATAAAGATGAAATGTGTTTGTTTAAAATTATGATAACTATGGGGATCTCCCATCCACTGCTACCAACCTTATAGTTCCCACACCTTGCACTTCCCGTTTCTACCTCCTACCCAAGAACCTGCCTGTCCCGGCAGACCTGTTGTCTCAGCTTGCTCCTGCCCCACCGAACTCGTTTCTGCATACCTCGACACGGTATTATCCCCCCTTGTTCAATCCCTTCCTGCTTATGTTCGTGACACTTCTCACGCTCTTAAACTTTTCGATGATTTTAAGTTCCCTGGCCCCCACCGCTTTATTTTCACCATGGATGTCCAGTCCCTATATACCTCCATCCCCCATCAGGAAGGTCTCAAAGCTCTCCACTTCTTTTTGGATTCCAGACCTAATCAGTTCCCCTCTACCACCACTCTGCTCCGTCTAGCGGAATTAGTCCTTAGTCTTAATAATTTCTCCTTTGGCTCCTCCCACTTCCTCCAAACTAAAGTTGTAGCTATGGGCACCTGTATGGGTTCTAGCTATGCCTGCCTTTTTGTTGGCTTTGTGGAACAATCTATGTTCCGTGCCTATTCTGCTATCTGTCCCCCACTTTTCCTTCACTATATTGACGATTGCATTGGCACTGCTTCCTGCACACATGCTGAACTCGTTGACTTTATTAACTTTGCCTCCAACTTTCACCCTGCCCTCAAGTTTACCTGGTCCATTTCCGACACCTCCCTCCCCTTTCTAGATATTTCTGTCTCTGTCTCTGGAGACAGCTTATCCACTGATGTCTGCTATAAGCCTACTGACTCTCACAACTATCTGGACTATTCCGCTTCTCACCCTGTCTCTTGCAAAAATGCCATCCCCTTTTCACAATTCCTCCATCTCCGCTGAATCTGCTCTCAAGATGAGGCTTTTGATTCCAGGACAAGGGAGATGTCCTCCTTTTTTAAAGAAAGGGGCTTCCCTTCCTCCACTATCGCCTCTGCTCTCAAACGCATCTCCCCCATTTCATGCACATCTGCTCTCACTCCATCCTCCCGCCACCCCACTAGGAATAGGGTTCCCCTGGTCCTCACCTACCATCCCACCAGCCTCCGGGTCCAACATATTATTCTCCGTAACTTCCGCCACCTCCAACGGGATCCCACCACTAAGCACATCTTTCCCTCCCACCCTCCCCAACCCCGTCTTCTGCAGGGATCGCTCCCTACGCGACTCCCTTGTCCATTCGTCCCCCCCATCCCTCCCCACTGATCTCCCTCCTGGCACTTATCCGTGTAAGCGGAACAAGTGCTACACATGCCCTTACACTTCTTCCCTTACCACCATTCAGGGCCCCAGACAGTCCTTCCAGGTGAGGCGACACTTCACCTGTGAGTTGGCTGGGGTGATATACTGCATCCGGTGCTCCGGATGTGGCCTTCTATATATTGGCGAGACCCGATGCAGACAGGGAGACCGCTTTGCTGAACACCTACGCTCTGTCCACCAGAGAAAGCAGGATCTCCCAGTGGCCACACATTTTAATTCCACATCCCATTCCCATTCTGACATGTCTATCCACGGCCTCCTCTACTGTAAAGATGAAGCCACACTCAGGTTGGAGAAACAACACCTTATATTCCGTTTGGGTAGCCTCCAACCTGATGGCATGAACATTGACCTCTCTAACTTCCGCTAATGCCCCACCTCCCCCTCGTACCTCATCTGTTATTTATTTTTATACACACATTCTTTCTCTCACTCTCCTTTTTCTCCCTCTGTCCCTCTGACTATACCCCTTGCCCATCCTCTGGTTCCCCCCCCCTTTCCTTCTCCCTCGGCCTTCTGTCCCATAATCCTCTCATATCCCCTTTGCCAATCACCTGTCCAGCTCTTGGCTCCGTCCCTTCCCCTCCTGTCTTCTCCTATCATTTTGGATCTCCCCCTCCCCCTCCCACTTTCAAATCTCTTACTAACTCTTCCTTCAGTTAGTCCTGACGAAGGGTCTCGGCCTGAAACGTCGACTGTACCTCTTCCTGGAGACGCTGCCTGGCCTGCTGCATTCACCAGCAACTTTGATGTGTGTTGCATGATAACTTTTAAGTTAGTTGGCAGAAAAATCTTTTTATTGGAGTAAATGATTTCAATGTTTTAATATTTGAATGCCAGTAAATGTTAAGTGGCAGCTATTCAAATCAAAGTTGACAAAATATATCTTATTTTGTAACTAGTTCTAAACTTTGTCTTCAAATATTTCACACCTTGAAAGGAATTAGAACAGTAGCATATCACCAAATCGGCTACAAGTGATCTGAACCTGCGTCTGTGCCTACTATGTTCATGGAGATTGGTCAATCATTTCTTGAGACTATAAGATGTCAGGTATCTCTTGTGAAAGGATGTAATTTTCATTGAGATGAAGTAATAGAATGAATATTGTGAGGTCTGCACACTGTAGCCAGAAATCAGTGCTGATGGATAGTTTGAATCTTCAGGTTGGTGGATGGAGTTCTAGTCAATTGGGCAGTCCTGTCCTGGACAATGATGCACTTCTTGGATGTTTTGGGACTTGCATTCATTACTACAGTTACTTGCAATTATGTTTTACTCTTGGTTAAATGAACACATTAGCCATAATAAATATGTATGAAGTTCTGGATAAGTTCAAGTTTATTGTCATTCAACCACATACTGTACATGTATACTGCCAAACAAAATAATATTCCTCCAGACCAAGGTACAACACAGTATGTATAACTTGTGCACAAGCACATAAAGTAATACTACCAGAAATAAATTAACAAATAATAACATTTATTCCAGTAGGCTGACATTTAGTGTAAGGTGCATTTACAATGCAAGTTTAAAAAGTAAACCGTGTACTGCTAGTGGTGGCAGGGCATTCTGTCATCTCATGACCTGTGGGAAGAAGCTGTTCCACGTCCTAACAGTCCTTGTCCTAATGCTACAGTACTCCTACCTGATGGTAGGGGCTCAAACAGATTGTGAGACAGATGAGAGGGATCCTTGACCATCCTAAGGGCTCTTGATAAATATCTTAGGTGGGTGGAAGAGAGACAGAGATATTTATCAAGAGTATTGCGTGCTCTGTAATTTGTGGCAATATTCAGTGAAATATTACTATTTTATTGGATGCCCCAAAAGCAGGCCACAAAATCATGAGAGTCTCTTCCTGTAATTTGCTTCTGACCTGAGAATGTAGACACGATATTGGGAGTAATATCAGACATTACGTCATTTCTCAACATCTTTTCATTAACGCTGCTGGTCCTGCAATTATCTGAATTGCAGCTTCAAGTCTATGTTGGTCTTTTTCAGCAAGATGTTGACAACTTTGCTTGAAAAGCTGCATTTGGGTGGGTTTTCTTGAAACACTGCCATCTATGTGATATTGTTATTCTCACATTGCTTAAAGATAAGTAGATTTTGGATCTTGTTTAATTGGTGATGTTATGTTTAGTAACTCCAAAAACTAATCGAAATGAAAACATGGGAGCTGGAAAAATGTTTACTTAGTTTTGCTTTCTTTAGTGAGGCATGCACGTAGGACTTGGTACCGTGATGATGTATGCCATCCACATCTTGTATATAACCCATAGTGAACTATGTAACCAAACAAAGAATCTTAAGTCATATATTTACAATATTGAATATTACTGAAATATTAAATACACCAGAAGTGAAAGAACGAGCAGCACACACACAAAATGTTAGAGGAATTAATTCAACAAGCCAGGCAACATCTATGGAAAAAAGTGCAGTCGTCATTTCGAGCCGAAACCCTTCGGCAGGATTGGAGAGAAAACGCTGAGGAGTAGATTTAAAAGGTGTAGGGGGAGGGGGAAGGATGAAGTAAAGAGCTGGAAAGTTGATTGGTGAAAGAGAGGGCCATGGAAGAAAGAAAAAGGTGGGGGGGTGCGAGGAGCACAAAAGGGAGGTGATGAGCAGGCAAGGAGATAAGGTGAGATGGGGATGGGAAATGGTGGGGGGGGGGCATTACCGGAAGTTTGAGAAATCGATGTTCATGCCATCAGGGTGGAGGATACCCAAACGGAATATAAGATATTATTCCTCCAACCTAAGTGTGGCATCATCACAACAGTGGAGGAGGCCATGGATGGACATATCAGAATGGGAAGTGAAATTAAAATGGGTGGCCACTGGGAGATCCCACTTGTTCTGGTAGATGGAGTGTAGATGCTTGGGGAAACAGTCTCACAATCTATGCTGGGCCTCATCAATATACAGGAGGCCACGCTGGTAACACGCTGGTAAATGACCCCAACAGACTCATAGGTGAAGTGTTGCCTCACTTGGAAGGACTGTTTAGGGCCTTGAATGGTAGTGAGGGAGGAGGTGTAGGGGCAGGTGTAGCACTTGCAAGGTTAAGTGCTAGAAAGGAGATCCCCTCCCCTCCCCCGACCTTTTAAATCTACTCTTCCAACATTTTTTTTTGCCTTTGTGGGTGAAAGAACAATGATGTATGCCCATGTCAGTGAAATGTGTGATCCAGGCACTGGTTTATGGAAGTGTCATGAAGAATATACAATATACAATCCTCAGCTTTGCCTATTGCCTGTTGCTGGGGCCAGGGTCAAAGCGCTCGGCAGAGATGGTGCTTGGTGTTGGAGAGCTGGTCGGAGGCTCAGAGTTTTTGGACGGACTCGGAGTCGGACTGTGTTCGGATGCTTCCAGGATACTGCATCGGCAAGTTTGCGGTGCTGGAGGTTGACGGTCTGCATCAGAAGATGGGACTTTCGAGAGACTTTGAGACTTTTTACCGTGCCCGTGGTCTGTTCTTTATCAAATTATGGTATTGCTTTGCACTGTTGTAACTATATGTTATAATTATGTGGTTTTTGTCAGTTTTTCAGTCGGTTTGTCATGTGTTTCTGTGATATCATTCTGGAGAAACATTGTATCATTTCTTAATGCGTGCATTACTAAATGACAATAAAAGAGGACTGCGTGTCCTCATAATCTAACCTAATATACAATAGTACACAATCTGGGTTGACACTCCAGTATGTTTAGAGTTACATGATCCTTTGGATTGTAATCCTGATTTTCTGCTGGTTTATGGTCATGTGATTTATTGTTCTGATGAGAGAACAATCATCCCCAGTATCAGTGACCAGCACCACCAGGCATGAAAAATCAAAGGCACAGGGACAGAGAAAGGACATATTTTATTTAATTACTATTTTGTATAACTTAACCACTATAGATCTATGATGTGTGTCGATACCCAGTGAAGCATTGCCATGGCAGCTTTAAAAAATTTATAAATAACTTGCATAAGGCTTTTGTCCTAACAACAGGTAACTCATCACCGTTCGGGTCAAAATGAACTTTGCTCACGACAGAGTACAAAGAGGAGGAAGTACTTTAAAAGCCAAGTTCCTGCTTTTCCTGATTGTTGAGTAATAATCTAGAGCTAGATATTGATATGTTGTACAATTATCAGTTTAAAAGAACAGAATCCATTTTAGTTTGCCTTGAATTTAATGGTATTACTCCTGTCCATAAGGTAGAAGTTGTAGATTAAATCCTACTCCAGAAAAACATAGAAACATAGAAAATAGGTGCAGGAGTAGGCCATTCGGCCCTTCAAGCCTGCACCGCCATTTATTATGATCATGGCAGATCATCCAACTCAGAACCCCGCCCCAGCCTTCCCTCCATACCCCCGACCCCCGTAGCCACAAGGGCCATATCTAACTCCCTCTTAAATATAGCCAATGAACTGGCCTCAACTGCTTCCTGTGGCAGAGAATTCCACAGATTCACCACTCTCTGAGTGAAGAAATTTTTCTAATCTCGGTCCTAAAAGGCTTCCCCTTTATCCTCAAACTGTGACCCCTTGTTCTGGACTTCCCCAACATCGGGAACAATCTTCCTGCATCTAGCCTGTCCAATTCCTTTAGGATCTTATACGTTTCAATCAGATCCCCCCTCAATCTTCTAAATTCCAACGAGTACAAGCCCAGTTCATCCAGTCTTTCTTCATATGAAAGTCCTGCCATCCCAGGAATCAATCTGGTGAACCTTCTTTGTACTCCCTCTATGGCAAGGGATGTCTTTCCTCAGATTAGGGGACCAAAACTGCACACAATACTCCAGGTGTGGTCTCACCAAGGCCTTGTACAACTGCAGTAGTACCTCCCTGCTCCTGTACTCAAATCCTCTCGCTATAAATGCCAGCATACCATTCGCCTTTTTCACCGCCTGCTGTACCTGCATGCCTACTTTCAATGACTGGTGTATAATGACACCCAGGTCTCGTTGCACCTCCCCTTTTCCTAATTGGCCACCATTCAGATAATAATCTGTTTTCCTATTTTTGCCACCAAGGTGGATAACTTCACATTTATCCACATTAAATTGCATCTGCCATGAATTTGCCCACTCACCCAACCTATCCAAGTCACCCTGCATCCTCTTAGCATCCTCCTCACAGCTAACACTGCCACCCAGCTTTGTGTCATCCGCAAACTTGGAGATGCTGCATTTAATTCCCTCATCCAAGTCATTAATATATATTGTAAACAACTGGGGTCCCAGCACTGAGCCTTGCGGTACCCCACTAGTCACCGCCTGCCATTCTGAAAAGGTCCCGTTTATTCCCACTCTTTGCTTCCTGTCTGCTAACCAATTCTCCATCCACATCAATACCTTACCCCCAATACCATGTGCTTTAAGTTTGCACACTAATCTCCTGTGTGGGACCTTGTCAAAAGCCTTTTGAAAATCCAAATATACCACATCTGCTGGTTCCCCCCTATCCACTCTACCAGTTACATCCTCAAAAAATTCTATGAGATTCGTCAGACATGATTTTCCCTTCACAAATCCATGTTGACTTTGTCCGATGATTTCACCGCTTTCCAAATGTGCTGTTATCACATCTTTGATAACTGACTCCAGCAGTTTCCCCACCACCAACGTTAGTCTAACCGGTCTATAATTCCCTGGTTTCTCTCTCCCTCCTTTTTTAAAAAGTGGGGTTACATTAGCCACCCTCCAATCCTCAGGAACTAGTCCAGAATCTAACGAGTTTTGAAAAATTATCACTAATGCATCCACTATTTCTTGGGCTACTTCCTTAAGCACTCTAGGATGCAGACCATCTGGCCCTGGGGATTTATCTGCCTTCAATCCCTTCAATTTATCTAACACCACTTCCCTACTAACAAGTATTTCGCTCAGTTCCTCCATCTCACTGGACCCTCTGTCCCCTACTATTTCTGGAAGTTTATTTATGTCCTCCTTAGTGAAGACAGAACCAAAGTAATTATTCAATTGGTCTGCCATGTCCTTGCTCCCCATAATCAATTCACCTGTTTCTGTCTATAGGGGACCTACATTTGTCTTTACCAGTCTTTTCCTTTTTACATACCTATAAAAGCTTTTCCAGTCAGTTTTTATGTTCTCTGCCAGTTTTCTCTCATAATCTTTTTTCCCCTTCCTAATTAAGCCCTTTGTCTTCTTCTGCTGAACTCTGAATTTCTCCCAGTCCTCAGGTGAGCCACTTTCTCTGGCTAATTTGTATGCTGCTTCTTTGGAATTGATAATATCCCTAATTTCTTTTGTCAGCCACGGGTGCACTACCTTCCTTGATTTATTCTTTTGCCAAACTGGGATGAACAATTGTTGTAGGTCATCCATGCAACCTTTAAATGCTTGCCATTGCATATCCACCGTCAATCCTTTAAGTGTCATTTGCCAGTCTATCTTAGCTAATTCACGTCTCATACCTTCAAAGTTACCCCTCTTTAAGTTCAGAACATTTGTTTCTGAATTAACTATGTCACTCTCCATCTTAATGAAGAATTCCACCATATTATGGTCACTCTTACCCAAAGGGCCTCTCACGACAAGATTGCTAATTAACCCTTCCTCATTGCTCAAAACCCAGTCCAGAATAGCCTGCTCTCTATTTGGCTCCTTGACATGTTGGTTCAAAAAACCATCCTGCATACATTCCAAGAAATCCTCTTCCTCAGCACCTTTACCAATTTGGTTTACCCAATCTACATGTAGATTGAAGTCACCCATTATAACTGCTGTTCCTTTATTGCACACATTTCTAATTTCCTGTTTAATACCATCTCTGACCTCACTACTACCGTTAGGTGGCCTGTACACAACTTCCACCAGCGTCTTCTGCCCCTTAGTGTTACGCAGCTCTACCCATATCGATTCCACATCTTCCTGGCTTATGTCCTTCCTTTCTATTGCGTTAGTCTCTTCTTTAACCAGCAACGCCACCCCACCTTCCCTCCCTTCATGTCTATCCCTCCTGAATATTGAATATCCCTGAACGTTGAGCTCCCATCCTTGGTCACCCTGGAGCCATGTCTCTGTGATCCCAACTATATCATAATCATTAATAACAATCTGCACTTTCAATTCATCCGCCTTATTACGAATGCTCCTTGCATTGATACACAAAGCCTTCAGGTGCTCTTTTACAACTCTCTTAGCCCTTATACAATTATGTTGAAAAGTGGCCCTTTTTAATGCTTGAGCCTTTGGGTATGAGCTGTTAAAGCTGCTCATTCTGTCTTCTTGTGCAGATGTATGAAATCCTATGACATTATTTTGAATAATTGCAGGGGAATTTCTTCCTGTAGCTAAGACAACATTTATCAATCAGTGTTATTATATTAATATAATATAATATAATTAATAATCAATATATGTTATTATATTAACATATTTCCATACATGATGGCATGTAGTATGCAAACTGGCAGAATTTCAACAATTACTATGCACTTGGTTGCAAAGTGTTCGAGGCTGTTTTGTTTATGTCTGGTTCTATACAAAAGCAATTCCTTGTCCTTTACTAATATACAGTCCATTATATACTTGTTGGAGCAGCGTTTAAAGTAACTTTTTTAGCTGTGTAAACTAGATAATAACTATAGGGTGTGGCCTCAACACCAGTCATAAGAGGGCTAGGCCAAACTCAGACGGCAGAAAATAGTACAATGGACATCTCTATACAGAGTTTAAAAGCATCGGGATGTTCAACCATCTCCAGTTTTCCTGTGGCTGCGTCATCTCCACTTTCTGTTTTATTTTTATCTGTATCACGGTGAATAGTAGTCATAGTCATAGTCATACTTTATTGATCCCGGGGGAATTGCTGGCAAGCTGGTCTTCATGTGACAGACTTCCACATCTGAACTTTCAGACATAGATATCAGGAGCAAAATGGTGTGTGTTCATCTGACTTCCCACTCCAGCTCTGGACTCAGCACTGACTTAGGGGACTAGACCACACTGGACACATTTTGTATCAGACCTCCTAACTTAATGACCTAAACACGAGGAATTCTGCAGATGCTGGAAATTCAAGCAACACACATCAAGGTTGCTGGTGAACGCAGCAGGCCAGGCAGTATTTCTAGGAAGAGGTACAGTCGATGTTTCGGGCCGAGACCCTTCGTCAGGACTAACTGAAGGAAGAGCTAGTAAGAGATTTGAAAGTGGGAGGGGGAGGGGGAGATCCAAAATGATAGGAGAAGACGGGAGGGGGAGGGATGGAGCCAAGAGCTGGACAGGTGATTGGCAAAAGGGATATGAGAGAATCATGGGATAGGAGGCCCAGGCCTCCTCCACTGTAAAGATGAAGCCACACTCTTGTTGGAGGAACAACACCTTATATTCCGTCTGGGTAGTCTCCAATCTGATGGCATGAACATTGACTTCTCTAACTTCCGCTAATGCCCCACCTCCCCCTCGTACCCCATCTGTTATTTATTTATTTATACACACATTCTTTCTTTTTTTCTCTTTCCCTCTCCCTCCCCCTCTCCCTCCCTCTCTCCCTCCCCCTCTCCCTCTCCCTCTCCCTCCCCCTCTCCCTCTCCCTCTCCCTCTCCCTCTCCCTCCCCTTTTTCTCTTTCTGTCCCTCTGACTATACCCCTTGCCCATCCTCCGGGTTTTTTTCCCCCTCCCCCTTTTCCTTCTCCCTTGGCCTCCCATCCCGTGATCCTCTCATATCCCTTTTGCCAATCAACTGTCCAGCTCTTGGCTCCATCCCTCCCCCTCCTGTCTTCTCCTATCATTTTGGATCTCCCCCTCCCCCTCCCACTTTCAAATCTCTTACTAGCTCTTCTTTTAGTTAGTCCTGATGAAGAGTCTTGGCCCGAAACATCGACTGTACCTCTTCCTAGGGATGCTGCCTGGCCTGCTGCATTCACCAGCAACTCCTGGTGTGTGTAACTTAATGACCAACCATTTACAAGGGGGCTATGATATGAAAAGGAAAGCAGTGTGAAAGATTTTTAAAGTGATTTCATTTCAGTTAAATATGTTCGTAAATGCATGTTTTATTTATTTTAATTTTAGCAATTTAAATGTACAATGATAGTCTTCAAATGTCTGGTTATTCAGAAATATTCAGAAAGAATTGAGAGATGTCATGAGGCCATATCAGCAGTCCAGAAGTGAACCTCAGAATCCAACTCCTGAGTGTCTGGTCACTGTTAGCATCTCTTCTGTTTTGTTCAATGAAGCCACAAAACTTTGGGAATTACAGGAATTGTAAGGAGGAGAGGAAATATGATGTAGGGATTAGGCTGAGCACAATGTCTCCCCATTTTCTTGTGGATATCTAAGGCCTTCTGATATGCAAGCAATGTTCTTACAAAGCTAATAAGAAAAACTGGTGTGCCTTGAAAGTTGATCCCACCATTGCATGCATATTAATTTATTCAAATTTCAGGATAAATCCTGGTCACACCAGTCCTTAACTGTCCTTGAGGAGGTGGTACTGAGCAACCTTTTAGAACCACTACTTTGCTTCTACTGGGAGCGGTTCTCACAGTACAGTAGGATAAGTTAGTCTAGGATTTAGACCCAGTGGCACAGGGAAGACAGTTAAAGATGAATATGGAGGAGACTACAAATGATGGTGTTTCAGAGTATTTGTTGCTCTTGTCCAGGTTTAGAAGGTGCTATCAGATTGCCTTTGGCAAATAACTTCAGGGTAGATGGTATCGGACATCCCACCTCTCCCGGAAGTTCCGGGAGTCTCCCGTATATTGATAGCGGCTCCCTGATGCCCGGAAATTATATACAATATCCCGGAAATCAATTTTTTTTGAGAGGGAGAGCGAGAGTGAGCATTCTGATTGGCAGGATGATTGGTCTACTTTGTGCTAAGTAGACCTATCAGTTTTCTCTGTGGGCGGGCTTTACAGTTGACCTCAAAAATAATGACAGTGTTGCTCGCTGCACTGTTTGCAACAGTGACTTTTCTATTGCCCATGGTGGTTTAAAATGTAAAAGACATGTTGAGGTGAGTTTAACAGGTGTCAGTCATTCATTAGCGTAGCTGACGTTATTTAAACTAGCTGGATAGCTGCTAAGGAGCTACTGTATTGATGTCCTACGTGATGAGGGCAAACTTGCTTAAAGTTGTAATAGAATAAACATGATAATATAAGTACGTATTTTAATGTCACATTTTCGCATATACCCAACTTGGTTTACAGATTAGACAAAATCACTAAACAAAGTATTACATACACCCTTGGAGGTTGATGGGGGAGGGGTGATATGGGGTTGCGGGGGGGCAGGGGTGCTACCTCCCTGAAATGAGTTTTTGCAGGGTGGAATGTCTGATGGTATATACCACAGCCTTGGTGTCCATCTGGTGGTGGTAACCAATATTTAGTGTGGTTGATGGAGTGATTCAAGCACCTAACTTTGGTGTTGAGCTTGATGATTGCTTAAGTTGTGCTCCTCCAGGCAAGTGAAGAGTATTCCAGCACACTCCTGATGTGCCTTTTAAATAGTGGAAAGGTTATCAGGTGTAAGAGATTAGTCGCTCAGCACAGGGTATCCAGGTATCTGAGCAATGCTGATAACCACAATATTTATGCATCCAGACCGGTTGAGTTAGTAATTAGAATCTGGTTATGCTGGCCTAGCCAGAATCTTGTCTATCTGAGTTGAGAGATTTGGCATGTGTTTCACAGGACAGCCAGTTGTTCCAATGCCTACTGCCTCAGAGAAATAAGTCTCTCTTGTACAGAGATCTCAAATGGGTGGTGGAGGCTACAGAGGAATGAAAGTTGAGAATTTTAACATCAAAATGTTGGTGATCCAGGAGGCAATGTTGGTCAGTGAGCAAAACAATGATGGGCAAATGCGTACTTGAGTTTATGGATCAGTTTGATGAGCTCAGATTATGAAGGGCTACTATAATAACATAAAAAAGATTAGTGAATTTTAAAAGCTCATAATCTGAAATAAAAGCAACATACTGGGAACCATCAGGTCAGACGGAATCCATAGAAAGAAAGAGAGTTAACAGGATTTCAGGTCTCCTGGGATATGATAGATGGCATCCATCCTATTACATAGGTTCCTGTTGTTTTTTCGCTCTCAGCCATCCACGCCCCACACCCACTGCTCTCTGCTCCTGTTGCCTTACCTGTCCAGCTTTTATGAAAAGGCCATCAACTTGAAAAATTATCTCTCTCTCTCTCTCCACTTGCTAATTATCTCCAACATAGGGTTTTTATTGAAGAAAGGTTTGTTTTTTTCTTGCAAGAGCACATTAATTTCTGCAAATGGAAGTGAAATTCTTCATGTTGGCTTGAATTACTTGTTATGTAACTGTGACTGGAGTTCTCAGGGTGCTTGTGTTTTCCAAAAGGATAGTATTCCTTGAAGTCCTAATGATGTTTGTCTTTCTGCTGTTTAAACCAACTTGCCAAGACACAATTGCCACTGTTCATTAAAAATGAGCTCAGATGGAGAGGAAGCAGGCTAAAAAACAAGCAACCCGAGGAAACGCAGTGAGGTTGTGATTGGGACTTCGGGACCTTGAAGTTAAGTTGTTAATGCATAAACACTAAGCGTACTCCTATGCAATTGTCCATTCACTTTATGTATTATCAACTGAGATAAACCTGGATTTTGCTGTCAAAATAACAGTGAGTTTGGTGCACAATGATGTTAGTGTCTAGTATAGACAAATGTGTGGTGGGGCAGGGATACTCAGTCTCTGGATAATTTTCCTGAAATTGTTGAGTTAAACTTATTGTAGAAAATTGTTTTGTGGATCTGTTGGCTGCTTTGTTTTTTAAATAACTAGTGTCATTTTAGAAATAACTCATTGACTCTAATGCTCCTAGGGGCCCAGGAGGTACTGAAAAACAAAAAAAAAATAGAAAATCAAAGATTTGCAAGTGAGAGAAGGCGATTTCTACATTGGAGATAATTAGTTCTGGGAAAAGTAAAGCAATAAGTTGTGGTACTTTTTTGCACTTCTGGTAGACTGTATTTAAAGCCTTGAGGCCAAATAACTTAGAAGGGAACATTAGTTAAGGATTAGCACTTTTTGTTGAAATTCTGCAGTGTTCAGGAGGAATCTAAGACCATTGATGGAGAACAGGATGAACGTTTTCTTCAATATCCTTCCTTTCTTTACTTTCCGGATGGTGTGACGAATGTAATGCATCTGTGCTACTTTGGTCTCGGAAATATTTGTAATACGTTTTTCAAACTAAACAGTTAAGCATGTTGTTTATCTTTTAAAAAAAAACTGGCTTTAATTTGACGAGGATTCTGCCCATGTTGGCAACAGCACTGTATTCTTAACTGTGTTAAGTTCTGCAAGTTGCAGAGGCATGAAAACACCTACCCATTTGATACTTATGCTTTTAGGCACACTTACACATTGGACACATCTCATGCCCTCCACCCCCATGCACTCTCAATCCCCTCCCTGGTGCCAATAAGTTCACCTTTACCGTGAATGTCCAGACTCCATAAACCTCAAGTCACACAGCAGGGAAAGTCTAGGGGCCCTCGTTTTTTTATTGATCAAATACCCAACCAGTTCTCCTCGACTAAAACAGAACTTGTCCTTACCTATACAGCTTCTCTTTCCATTGTAATCCTGGGACCTAGCAATGCCTGTCCTTTCAGTTCAGTGGAACTGTTCTTGATCCAAACCTTTTCCAACATTCGTACCCAATTCTTTCTCAGTTACACCAATAACTACACTGATGCTGTTTCCTGAACTCATCGAGAACCCACCCATTATTTCCATTATCTTTGCAATCAGATGTTGTCCCTTTTCCTCAGTTTCTCCATCTCCATGTTATCAATTCTTAAGCGTGCTTCTGAAATATCCTCCTTCCTGAGATGTGGTTTCCTATCTGTTCTAATTGATGGAACTCTAACATACATTTCCTCCATTTCCTGCATGTCTGTTCCCAATCTCTGCCCCTGCCCCCCCCCCCACCATTGCAGCCTCTCCAGGCAGCACAGCAATTGTATTGAGCATACTGACATTCAGAAAGAGAATGTGCTGCAGCTTTTGAAAAGCATCAAGTTAGATAAGTCACCGGGACCAGACGAGATGTATCCCAGGCTACTGTGGAAAGTGAGGGAGGAGATTGCCAAGCCTTTGGCAAGGATCATTGTATCATCAATAGGGACGGGAGAAGTATCCGAGGATTGGAGGGTTGTAAATGTTGTTCCCTTGTTCGAGAACGGGAATAGAGATAACCGAGGAAATTATAGACCAGTGAGTCTTACTTCAGTGGTGGGCAAGTTGTTAGAGAAGATCCTGAGAGACAGGACTTATGAGCATTTGGAGAGACATAATCTGATTAGGGATAGTCAGCATGGTTTTGTCGAGGGCAGGTTGTACCTTACAAGCCTGATTGAATTCTTTGAGGATGGAACAAAACACATTGATGAAGGTAGAGCAGTGGATGTAGTGTATGTGGATATCAGATAAGGTTCCCCTTGCAAGGCTCAGTCAGAAAGTAAGGAGGCATGGGATCCAAGGAGACCTTGCTTTGTGGATCCAGAGTTGGCTTGCCCACAGAAGAAGGCAAAGGGTGGTTGTAGATGGTTTGTACTCTGCATGGAGGTCGGTGACCAACGGTGTTCTGCAGGGGTCTGTTCTGGAACCCCTCTTCTTTGTGATTTTTATAAATGTCCTGGATTAGGAAACAGAAGGATGGGTTAATAAGTTTGCTGATGATCCAGAAGTTGGGGGTGTTGTGGATTGTCTGGAGGGTTGTCAGAGGGATATCAATAGGATGCAGAACTGGGCTGAGAAGTGGCAGGTGGAGTTCAACCCAGATAAGTGTGAAGTGGTTCATTTTGGTCGGTCAAATTTTGAAGACAGAATATAATATCAATGATAAGACTCTTGGTAGTGTGGAGGATCAGTGAGATCTTGGGCTTTGTGTCCATAGGACACTCAAAGCTCTTCTGCAGGTTGACAGTGTTGTTAAGAAGGCTTATGGTATGTCAGCCTTCATCAACTGTGGGATTGAGTTCAAGAGTCGTGAGGCAACGTTAAAGCTATATTAGTCCTTAGTTAGACCCCACTTGGAGGACAGTTCTGGTCACCTCATTACAGGAATGATGTGGATGCTATAGAGAAAGTGCAGAGGAGATTTACAAGGATGTTGCCTGGATTGGGGAGCATGCCTTATGAGAATAGGTTGATTGAACTTGGCCTTTTCTCCTTGGAGCGACGGAGGATGAGAGGTGACCTGATAGAGGTGTACAAGATGATGAGAGATATTGATCATGTGGATAGGCAGACGCTTTTTCCCAGGGCTGAAATGACTAACACCAGGGGGCATAGTTTTAAGGTGCAGTAAGTTTGAAGTAGGTACAGTAGTCAAGGGTAAGTTTCTCACACAGTGGTGGGTGCATGGAATGTACTGCCAGCAGTGGTGGTGGAAGTGGTGTACTCTTAGATAGGTACACGCAGCTCAGAGAAATAGAGGGCTGTGTGGTAGGGAAATTCTAGGCAGTTTCTAGAGGTTACATGGTCGGTGCAACATCGTGGGCTGAGGGGCCTGTAATGTGCTGTAGATTTCTATGTTCTGAGAGTTTCTTTGGTCCTTGCCATCCCCCCTCCCTTCCGTGCACCCAATGCGTCACCCTTCGCTGCTTCCACCGGCTCTAATGTGATCCCAGTACCACTCAACCTTCCCTTCTGCTCAAATATTCCCTTTCTAATATTCACTGGAACCTCTTTCCTCATGATTCCCTGGCCAGCTCTTTTCTTCCCAGCCACTGACTCCATCCTCTGGTACTTTAACCAACAGCAGTAGCAGGCATAACAGTTGACCATCTCCTGCTTCACTGCTATCCAGAGATCTAAACAACCCTTGCTGGTGAGGCAGTGGTTCACGTGCACTTCCTCCGACCTGGCCTACTGCATTCGATGCTCACGTTGTGACTCCTCTACATTGGTGAAACCGAGCGTTAGACCCAACTCAGATAAGAGAAAATTGGCAGACACACTGGTGAAGGTAGAGCAACACACACAAAATGCTGGAGGAATTCAGCAGGCCGGGCAGCATTAACGGAAAAGTGTACAGTCGACATTTCAGGCCGAGACCCCTCAGCAGGACTGGAGAGAAAAAGCTGAGGAGTAGATTTAAAAGGTGGGGGAGGGGAAAGAAACATAAATTGATAGGTGAAACTGGGAGTGGGGAGAGGGGTGAAGTAAAGAGCTGGGAAGTTGAGTGGTGAAGGTGATACAGGGCTGGAGAAGGGGGAATCTAGTGGGAGAGAACTGAAGGTCATGGAGGAATGAAAGGTGTGGGGAAGAGAGGAGAACCAAAGGGAGGTGACGGGTAGGCAAGGAGATAAAGTGAGAGAGGGAAAACGGGGTGGGGAACGGTGAAGGAGAGGAGTGGGCGCTACCCAGACAGAATATAAAGTGTTGTTCCTCCAACCTGAGTGTGGCCTCATCGCAACAGTGGAGGACATATCGGAATGGGAAGTGGAATTAAAATGGGTGGCCACAGGGGGATCTCGCTTCTTCTGGTGGATGGCAGATAGGTGCTTGGCAAAGCGGTCTGCCAATCTACTTCGGGTCTTGCTGGTATATGGGAGGCCACACCGGGAGCACCGGGAGCACCGGACACAGTATAGGAACCCAACAGACTTCCAGGTGAAGTGTCGCCCCTCCTGGAAGGACTGTTTGGGGTCCTGAATGGTAGTGAGGGAGGAGGCGTTGGGGTAGGTGTAGCACTTGTTCCACTTGCAAGGATAAGTGTCGGGAGGGATGAATGGACAAGGAAGTCATTTAGGGAGCGATCACTGTAGAAAGCAGAAAATGGAAAAGATGTGCTTGCTGGTGGCATCCTGTTGGAGATGGCACAAGTTCCAGAGAATTATTGAATTGACTTTATTTCTTACATCCTTCACATACATGAGTAAAAATCCTTGCGTTACTTCTCTGTCTTAATGTACAATTTATAGTAATTTGTAATAAATAGTATGTAGAACAGGACAGTCGTATAGCATAGAAATACAACTGTCTCAGAATGAATTAATCAGTCTGATGGCCTGGTGGAAGAAGCTGTCCTGGAGCCTGTTGGTCCTGGCTTCTATGCTATGGTACCATTTCCCGCATGGTAGCAGCTGGAACAGTTTGTGGTTGGGATGATTCGGGTCCCCAGTGATCCTTCGGGCCTTTTTTACGCACTTATCTCTGTAAATGACCTGAATAGTGGGAAGTTCACATCTACAGATGTGCTGGGCTGTCCGCACCACTCTCTGCAGAGTCCTGCGATTGAGGGAAGTACAGTTCCCATACCAGGCAGTGATGCAGCCAGTCAGGATGCTCTCAATTGTGCCCTTTTGGAAAGTCCTTAGGATTTGGGGACTCATGCCAAACTTCTTCAACCATCTGAGGTAAAAAAGGCTCTGTTATGATTTTTTTTCACCACACAGCCAGTATGTACAAACCATGTGAGATCCTCAGTGATGTGTATACTGAAGTGATGTCTGGGGTTAGCCTGTCTCCATTCCTCCTGTAGTCCACAACCAGCTCCTTTGTTTTGACATTGAGGGAGAGGTTGTTTTCTTGACACCACTGTGTCAGGTTGATGACTTCTCTGTAGGCTGCCTCGTTATTATTTGAGATAAGGTAAATCAACGTAGTATAATCAGCAGATTGGAGCTGTGGGTGGCAACATGGGTATACAGAGAATAAAGGAGGGGGCTTAGGACACAGCCTAAGAGGTGAGGGAGCCCACTTTTACAACCTGCTGGCAATCTGACAGGATGTCTAGGATCCAGCTGCACAAGGCAGGGTAAAGGCCAAGGTCTCTGAGCTTCTTGTCAAGTCCGGATGGAATCATGGTGTTGAATGCTGAACTGTAGTCCAAGAACAGCATTCTCACATAGGCATCGTTCTTCTCCAGGTGTGTAAGGATGGTGTGTAATTATGTGCTGGATGCGGAGTCTGGTGGGGTGGTAGGTGAGGACAAGAGGAACCTCGTCCCTGGTGGGAGGATGGGGTGAGAGTTTAACGTGCATGAAATGGAAGAGATATGGTTGAGAGCAGCGTAGATGGTGGAGGAAAAGAAGCCCCTTTCTTTGACAAAAGAGGACATCTCCTTTGTTCTGAAATGCCAGGCTACTGCTTTGTGATGTGGCTATGCTGTGCCATCTTAAACTTCATTTTAACTCCTTTCCACTTCTAAACCAAACTGTCTGCCTGCAGCCTTCTCTATTGCCATGTCGATGATACATGCAAATTGTTCATCACCACCTTAACATCATCTCATATTCAGCTTGGGTATTATACCTCATGGGTGGTAGGGTGGAGACGTATCTCTATCAAAGAAGGTGCAAGGTGCTCTTTCCCTCTGCTAACTTGCAGGTCATCCTTGGAATAAGTGTAGTACAGTACCTGCTTAAATTCCCCAACCCCCCCCCCCCCCCGATCAGGGTCAAATGAAAGCGTAGGAGCAGGTGATGGATGGTTGCAAGAGCGGCTGGTGCGTATCACAAGCTCTTGTTATGCAAGCAGGCAGACAATCTCTGAAGAGTATTGGTAACGGCTGGGGTCACCAAACTTGAAAAGGCACTGCCCAGAAGAAGGCAACGGAAGACCAGTTCTGTAGAAAAATTTTCCAAGAGCAGTCATGTCCATAGAAAGACCATGATCACCCACGTCATACAACACAGGACACAATGAACAAACCATTATACAACCCAATGATATTAACTCCGTATTTTCCAATTTCAGGTACAACCTGCCCTTGACAAAACCATGCTGACTATCCCTAATCAGATTATGTCTCCCCAAATGCTCATAAATCCTATCTCTCAGGATCCTCTCCAACAACTTGCCCACCACTGAAGTAAGACTCACTGGTCTATAATTTCCTCTGTTATCTCTATTTCCTTTCTTGAACAAGAAATTCCAATTTCATCACCAGTGCTCTCCTCCTCAGCTGACGTCCTAGGTTTTTCATTCTCTTGTTCGCCTATCCCTACCCGTCATGAACCTGGATCCATTTGCCTATTGATGCTTGCCCCCTCAATTCCTCTGATTACCCATGAGCCTCAGTACCACGCTCCCTTGTACTGCTATATCCGCAATCCCCCTCAGTCCAGATGCAAGATCTGGACTTTAAAAAAATCAACATGCAACTTTTGTCTCCACAAATGCTGCTTGACCTGCTAAGTTCTTCCAGTGGTTTGTTTATTATTCTATATTATACCAGTCACTTGATAGCAATGGAAGCTGACAAAAGATTTTATATGAACATCCTGGTTACATCCTGTGTCCCCATAGTGATGCACACAAAAATGGCTATGCTTATGCATATGTACTCACGCACATACATGCAAGCATTTACATATTTTTATGCTTATATACTCTCATGCTATTAATTGGTGTGTTCTAATGCAAAATTATAAGAGGAAAGTCCAAAGCACCTTCCAATATAACATTTACAAATTTAGATCATTGTGCAATTCACAGGATTGTTAAACTTTTAGATGGGATCCATTATGAGAAACTGGCTGGAAAGAGAATGTCGTCTTTACAGTAGATCAGAAATTGTGGAGTTGCAAAGAACATGGAGCCATTTTGGCTTAGAATATCTCAACTCTCTCTCCCATCGCCTTCTTCCCCTCATTCTTCTCAGCTAGTACATGGGTCCAAGCGTGATTCTGCTCCGTCCATTTCAGAATCCACGGAGCTGATGAGGTCACTGTGGGAGCCATAGATTCTATCATTTGTCTGGCAGGAGGTGGCTGAGAGGATGGGCAGTTTGTGAGATGCTATATACTCTCAATGCATTCCCTTGGCATTCTCAGATTTGAGTACACATGGGTCAGAGGTCCATGGGAGTCAGAAGGAATGTTGTATTTCAAGGCTGTGAATGAATTGTTTGCCCAACATATTCGACAGAGTATTATTTGTATCTCAATGCTGAGATGTTTGTTCTCCTTCTGGTGCATTTGGTGGATATTCAGACAATATCTGCCATAAGTAGACCAGGATTTTTTTTTTGTTTGTCATGATGCCTTAATTTTCAAATATCCTTTATTCAATTAACCAAAAGCTGTGATGGGGCTTTGAAGGCGGAGGTGAATTGTCTCATTGATGTTTGCCTTTGCCAAGAGGTAACTCCTTAGAGATAGGAAATGGTCTGCATTTTCCAGGTTCTCCCCATAAATTTTATTGTTGGAAGGCACTGTGGTACCGCAGGGAAAGAAACTCAGCCTCATGAATTCTTGTGTGTGATTCATCTTCTCGTATGCTTGCTTGATTTGGTTTTGGATAGAAGTTTGTGATATAGGATACAGGTGGCATGGTAACAAAGCAGCTAACATAACACTTAACAACGCTGGTGATCGGGGTCCAATTCCTGCCGCTGTCTATACATTCTCCCTATGACCCCATTGCTCTCCTCCAGGTGCTTCGATTTCCTCCCACATTCCAAAACCGTGCAGGTGAGTAAGTTTTGGGCATGCAATGCTATCGCAGGAGCATGGCAACTCTTGCTGACTGTTCCCAGCACACACTCAGTTTGTGTTTGCCAAAACGACACATTTCACCGTATGTTTTAACGTTTCAATGTACATGTGACAAATAAAGCTGCTCTTTTAAAAATCATGCAGTAGAACTTATGGGCCTTAATGCCCATGGGAGGGAAAACAATTGAGTATTCCATTGTCTCCATCAGTAAATGTCATGCCAAATGGAGTGTTGGCCCATACAGACTAATTTCATTTGAGGTTTGATACAGAATTTTGAGGAAAAGAATGCTCAATTGTTGCATGCTGCAGTTTAACAACTTACAAGAAAATTGCAAGCAGAAAAATACATTTTATTTGTCCTATTATTTTGTATAGCTGGAGGTGTAATATGTTCACCTTGGTGACATTTGCTGTGTTAATTGTTCTCAGCTGAGAAAATACAATTAGATTCGGTGTCTCTGGTGTGGGAAGAGGAAACGCCGTGGACCTTTGGTTGTAAGTGTGAACTGTACTGGCTTCACTATTCCTTAAAAAATCTTGGCATTCAGCCAAAGCTGTTTGTATTTTGGAGGTGTCACATACCCCATGATGGGTTAAAAAACCAGCAGAAATGGAAAAAACTTTGGGGTTCAGTATTGCTATTAACTAATCATATTTATTAGTAACTGCACAATACAGTAAAATAAATGCAGATAAATCAAACAGGTTAGCAATGATTATATATAAGTAAGTGTGGAAATATATGAAAACCAAGCTTCTTCAAGTCTAGGGGTAAATAGATACGGTCTTACGATAATGAGTAAATTTCAGTTCGGTTTGTGGTATTGACTTGAGTAGTGATGGAGAGAGAGAGAGAGAGAGAGAGAGAGAGAGAGGGAGAGATTTGAGTCTTCAGGTGAGCTGACACCATCGATCTTCCTGTTGTCCTCCAAAATCCTTTAAAAGTCACCGACTGTGACCACAACCAAGGGGACCGTTCTTCTGTGGTGGAGCTATCAACCGAGCGTTGGACACATGAACAACTCCCCACCGGTCACTTCCTCTTCACACTGCAAGAGCCACTGATCGATCCTCCAAAAAGCCCACGTTTTCTGTGGGCACAACAACGCTCATTCAGTGTCCAAAATCGTGTGTCTCAGGTCTATCATCTGACCTTCTATTTATCTCACCGTGCTGAATACCAACTGTCTCTCAAATAACTCCTCCTTCCTTTCTCTGTGTAAGAATGCACTAGCAGGTCATGTCCTTGGAGAAAGTATAAACAACTCGTGAGCTGTCTTTGTCTCTCTCTCTCTTTAAAACAAGATGTCAGTATTAAATAACTCTCTCTTTCTCTTTTAAAAAGCACAGTTCATTAGGGTAATCGAGCACAGTTTATAGGGGTAATTCAGGACCCCATCACAGAGGTGAAACAACTTTAGAGACCCAGAGGGTTTGGACACTGAAGGTGGTGTAACAATAAGCATTGGCTCGGCTGCCCAATTGTGTTTGGAAATTGAAAAGCTGGGTGAGGTGAAGGGGTAAATGTATATCCTTATCAAACGTAACTCTAATCAGAAAGTCAATTGGTGTTCAACACCACTCAGAAGCTGCTTTTACTGTGAAATGTTATATTAAATGCTATTTCATAACAATCTGAATCTGTACTTTCATACAGGATGTATGCCAAACCAAGTACCAAATTGGTTTCTCAATGAGCCATGCCTGTCTCTTAAGCCCAATTTATACTTCTGCATCAAATGTACGTCGTAGGTACGGCATAGCCGCATACCCTATACCTTACCCTACACCTTAGCCTGATGTGCACCTCCCCAAAAATGTAACTGCGCATCGTGGCGACACAGATCACAACAACTGTGATTGGTCCACTTGGTAGCATCGCATTTCCTCCTACTCTGCAATAGCTTCCCATTGAGCGAATGAAAGGCTGGGAAGGAACTCTGGAAGCAATATTTTCCATAAAGCTTTACAGACCTCCAAAATTATGGAGGACCCTGTGCTTGATGCCAGTTTGTAGCTGGCTGCTACAGCCTGTTGACCTCCACCTGAAGCTAAAACTCGAATGGTTATTGCCAGTCCCTGAGTATACTGTGCGTACACTGATGCAAAATAAAGGGTTGGAGACGATGAACCAAATCGTCAAATCTACCTGCCGACATCTGAAAATATTTGAAATGCATTTCCTCAACCATGTCTCTCAGTGGCCAGACAAGCACAGAAAATTCACCCTCCTTCAGTTTCAGTCGCCATTGTTTGAAGTTTGAGTTTCTTCGTGTTGAGTTTCAACATGAAGAAACTCAACACAGTGGCATAGAAACCCCACCACCAACTAGTGTTTTGGCGGTGAACTGCAGAGTGATGCAGACACACCAACGCACAAGTATAAATGCTCACAACGGCGTAGCCCACTTGCGTAGGCTACGGCGTAAGCTAATACGCACAAGTATAAATCAGCCTTAAGTGTGAAAGGTGACTAACACCGAGATGTAAGAGAATAATTTTGGTTTCTGAAAATATACTTTGGTCTGGTTCCTGGCATTTGTCCCTAGTGAAACTGGGATTATGTAGTTTAAGATTTTATGATAAAACAAGGAGGATCTTCGTTACCAGTGACAGTAGAAACAGAACAGTGGAATGAAGAGAAAGTTATGAAAGCATTATCAACTGTTACCATGTCTACAGGGGTGAGAGGTATTGAACACATCCCACGCTTTCTGGTGATCTGTGGAGTTCATTATTTTCCACCAGTGAGAGCCCTCTGGTCTGTTGGGTTTTCTCCATAAAGTTGATCTCATTTCAGACTCTGCTGCCAACGTCCTAACTCACACCAAGCCTTGTTAATCCATCACTCCCCTGCTGCTCAGATTTCACCAAAACCTTTCTTTTGAAATTGTCAACCACTCTCATTTCCTTCCTTGGCCACAGGGTGTGGACTTTATTAGTATTTCCACACTGTCTGTCCATCTCTAACTGCCTCCAAACAGAGCAGGCAGTTAAGAAGCAATCATACTCGTGGGAGTCCAGTGATGTCCAGGCTAGACAAGGTAATGAAATCAGACTTACTGTCTTCAGGGGAACTGATGAACCAAGTGTGGATTTTACGACAATCTGATAATTTCATGGTCGCCAATACTGAGATGTTAGTTTTATTTCAAATTCAAGGCAGATTTAATTTAAATTTACCAGCTACCATAGGGAGATTTCAACTCTCAGTCCCAAATGGAAGGGCTGACTCGATCCAATAGCAGAATCATTATGCTATCACGTACATAACTACCTTCAGTCCCACAGCTTAGACAACTGCGTTCTTTGATTACGGGTTCTCTGCTTTTTAGTGCAAAATCATGTCCCTCAAAAGTTCTTCCATTTCATTTTCTCCAGTTACACCCTGCCAGTGCATTTAACCTGTTAATGGTAAATGCTTGTCCTTTCCCTGTTCTCAAAGTGACCCAGGGCACATGCTCAAATTTTGTGCTGTAATTGATAAATTTAATGCAGTTGAGCAAATGCAACCTTTTCATAACTTATGAGGCCATTCAGTCCATCAAGTCTATGCCAGTTCATAGCCCATTCATATTGGTTCCATTCCATCACTTACTTCCTTGCCAGCTGTTCTCTAACATGCCCATCCATTCCACTCTGATTCTGATGTCACTCTGTTCCACGAGGAGCAATTTTAGTCCGCATCTATCCTATGAATGTGCTTTTGGGATGTCTGGGGAATTGGAGCATCCAGTGGAATCCATAGGGATAAGGATCAGGATCACAGGGATGTTGTGCAGACTCCACATAAGCAGCACCAAAGGTCAGGATCAAACTTGGGTCACTGGACCTGTGTAGGAGCAGCTTTAACTGCGCTGTTTTTATGCCAACCATTCATTCCTCAGGGCGCCTAGTCTTCTGAACATTGTCAGAATCAGAGGGCTTCAGGAGGGGCAGATCTTGCTGTCAGTGGCTGCAGTATGCCTGAACAATCTTGGACTCCCAGGATGGTGGTATGACAGAGAGAATCGAAAGTTCGTTGACCTGAAGTGTTCACTACTTTTCTGTCCAATCATGCTTCCCAGCCTTCTGAGTAGTCCCACCATAGACAGCAAATCAATTTAGTTCCTTCTGTTAGAATGCCCAAAAAATCTGCCCATCTAAAATAAAGCAGAAAATGCCTGGAATACTCAGTAGATTATGCACCTAGTTTGCCACTTTCAGTGAGCTAAGGGCTTACACCCCAAGTTCTACCTGTACGTCAACAACCCTAAGGTCCCTGCCGACTATTCCATATGTCCTACCTGTATATCTTCCAAAAACAGTTTCTTAGCTCTGTGCCTTAGATCCCTTTGTGCGTTCCTCTCTCTATTCTCCTCTTTAATCTACACTGCTACAGTTCATCCTTTTTTTTCCTTTCTTTACACTGGAGGATTTCTGGAGACTGCACAAGATGATTTTTGTTGGACTGATAAACTGAGGAGCCAATTAAGGAACCAATTATTCTGGATTAGGTACTGTGTAACAAGGAGTTAGTTAATTATTATGTTGTGAAGGATGATCTTAACTTTATTACAGTGCAATGTTCAATCCAGATCTAAGTCCTACATTCTAAAAGCATTAAGATTGAATGTGTAGTAGGAAGTTACAACGAAAAATGATACTTAAGAAACCAATGCCACAGATGTACCAATTGTCAAATCTTTTAGGAATAAAAGCACAGAAGGAAAAATGCAAAATGAACCAAAGAAGTTACAAATAGATGTAAGGAGGATGTGAATAAAATGGTCAGCAAGAATAGCAATAATGAGGATTTGGATTAGTTCATATTTCATCAAAATGGATCAAGTGGTTCAAAATACAGTAAAGGTGAAGGGTCTCCACCTGAAATGTTCCCTGTTTCCTCTTTTCCACTGATGCAGCCCGACCTGCTGAGTTCCTCCAGCATTTTGTGCGTGTTGCTTCGGATCAAGAGTTTGCTTAGCAGAGCAAAGACAAAGTATGAGATTAAGCTTACATGGAACATAAAGGTGGTCTGTTGAAACTTCTGCATGTACATAAAAAGAATATAGAGCTTATAACTCTTAAAAGAAGAAAGTCAGAAATGCTGGGGAAGAAGAGTGAAATGGAAAAGAGGAACTAAGAGAATCAGTAACCCAAATCACGTCATAGGATCTGACAGGCTGACCAACACATGGCTTAATATGGTATATTTCACAGTACACTGCCACCGTGAAACATAGACCAATCTCACGATATATCCAGTTGAAAGCACCCTCCTCTGTAAATGTGAGTACTTCAGTATGGTCAAGTTGTGAAAAGCTGTTAGTGCTGCAAATATGCCCCTCAAAAAACACCTTCACAGAACCAAAACATGCAATGGGAAACTATTTAATAATTCTTTTTACATTCACAAGAGATTTTAGCAGCTTTATTAGAAAAAAGATGGCCTATATTTGGAATTAACATTTTACTGAAAACCTGCAAATACTTAAGCTAGCTAGCTTGAGATGTGAAAAGGAATAAGGAAAAGCAATAGCAAGAAAATAACACAATTGTTTGGAAGTAAGATTTGACTTTCTGTCAAGAAAAGGCAGATAGGAGTTCACTAGATGGTTTTGAAGATCTTTTTCATGAACAGCTTTCCTGACAAGACTTACTGCATATCCACTGCTCTGTTTCCCCATTACCCCATCTAACTTGGTTTGAATCCAAACGGTTGATCTTCCTGGGCCAGACCAGTACAGCCCCAGTGTAGTGCCAGAGTTCTGGGAGATGTGGTAGGAAATCAGGGGTGTGCCAGAAGAGCTATCCAAGAAACTGTCCAGAAAGCCTACGACAATTGGCAAAGCCAAGCATAGCTGTTAGGTTTTTGAAATGTTGCAGAACATCACTGAAATCCAGAAAATTCAATACTATGGCACACATAAAACAAAATGAGCTCCCAGCCACTCTACCTTCACTTTAACTGGCTACAGCACATACCTTATACTCCCATCTATCTCCCTCCTCTCCTTACCCCCTCCCATATCAGGATTATTATCACTAATGTATTGCTAGGTAGTATTCTGGAGTTATTTAAATATGGTTCAAACAAGAACCAGACTTCAGTTCTTAATGTGGAATGGAAAGTTCAGTAGTAGTCAAAGAACACTGAAGCTGTCTACAAGAAGGGTCAGAGTCGTCTCTACTTCCTGAGGAGACTGAGGTCCTTTAACATCTGCCGGACGATGCTGAGGATGTTCCATGAGTCTGTGGTGGCCAGTGCTATCATGTTTGCTGTTGTGTGCTGGGGCAACAGGCTGAGGGTAGCAGACACCAACAGAATCAACAAACTCATTCGTAAGGCCAGTGATGTTGTGGGGATGGAACTGGACTCTCTCACGGTGGTGTCTGAAAAGAGGATGCTGGCTAAATTGCATGCCATCTTGGTCAATGTCTCCCACCCACTACATAATGTACTGGGTGAGCACAGGAGTACATTCAGCCAGAGACTCATTCCACCGAGATGCAGCACTGAGCGTCATAGGAGGTCATTCCTGCCTATGGCCATCAAACTTTACAACTCCTCCCTTGGAGGGTCAGACATCCTGAGCCAATAGGCTGGTCCTGGACTTATTTCATAACTTACTGGCAAAATTTACATATTACTATTTAACTATTTATGGTTCTATGACTATTTATTATTTATGGTGCAACTGTAACGAAAACCAATTTCCCCCTGTGATCAATAAAGTATGACTATGACTATGACTATGACTAAATGGAGTTAACAGCACACCTTTGCAAATAAGCATAGGCAAGGTTATTTGCACCATTTTGACTTGAGTTCCCACTGGCAGACCAAACCGGTGTTGTCACTTGACATCCCAAACATGATCACGGGTGTAGGCAATCAATTATTTTTGTGTATTCAGGATATTGGATTACTCAGAGATGATCCTGACAACATTAATTTTTGGGTATCTGGCTTTCAGTCTTCAGAACTTTTTGGACTATTTTCCAGCGTCCCACTGTAGATATGTAGTTCAAAAGAAGCATTGTCAATCCAAAATATTGAAGTGAACGATGTCGTTGTAACTGCTGGAATTGTATAAAATCACCTGGTGAATAACAACCAGGACTTTATTTTGTATTCATTAATTTAATAGGGCAACTGTTACTGTAGTGTGACTGATTTTAAGGATACAAAAATGTGATGTTTCTCTCTGGTGACCTTGATCACAGTTGCAACACGTATGTCGTGGAGTTTGTTGTTTTGTGGCAGCGGTAAAGTACAAGGCATAAAAATTATTTTATGTTACAAAATAGTGCAAAAAAATGTTCATGAACCATTCAGAAATCTGATGGCTGAGGGGAAGAAGCTGTCCATCATTCTCCCTCCACATTCAGCTGGTTCTACCTGTCATGTACCTGCTTGTTTATGATCCATCCCTCCCTCTCGCTTCCATTCATTGGCTGTCTTATCCTACACTCAGTCAATCCAAAATGTCGACAATCTGCTGATGTTGTTTGACCCACTCCCACCCAGCAGTTTATCATTCTGTAAGAATATGTAAGTATTTTTCTTGCTCAATGTGTATCTGATGCCATATTGTAATAATGTAATATTGTATGAACAGAGGTGATCTCATTCTCCACAGTGCTAGTCAGACTTATAAATTATATTTGTTAAGTGATGGCATAATTTCCTGAATTCAGTGCTGAGCACTTGGAGTTCACCCACGGAAAAATGGAAATGCTCTGCAAGTAACTTAAGCTCTTTGTCAGATGATACTTTTAAAGGCCATTGTTGTTCAGTTGAAGTAGGTTCATTTGGTTTGTTTACACCTTTTGTTTTGTGTGTTGCTCGTGTATTTTTAGATCAACTTCCTCATCTCACCTTTAACATAACTTCACAACTGCAGTTCAAAGAACTTTGTTCAGATATGCTCCTTCTTTTTTCACCTTGCCAGAAGCTTCAACAAAAAGTTTGCCTTGGAAGTTTACTGCACACATTTTTGTTGTGTTGAAAACGGGTGCACTCAGTGGTCCCCCTACAAAACAAACATGGTACGTTATTGCAAAATTGGTTAGAAAGGATATTTTGAAGTAGTGTTGGGTTGGGCTTCACCAGTAACAGAGGACTAAAGCAGGAGATGCGCAATTCCCAACAAGATCACACTCAATCTCAACACATTCATCCTGGGGAAGTGTCAGTGCTTGCAGACACACACCAGGAACATCTACTCTTCCTCATCAGGAGACCACTGTAGACCAAAGCATCTTCTCCTTCCTGACAATCAGCACAGGCACACTAAAAGGATGCCACAGCTTTGGTCTCCTCCACACTCATGACTGTGTTGTCAGATACAGTTCAAATGCTATCTATAAATTTGCTGGTGACACCAGAGTGGTGGATGGAATCCCAAATTGTGACGAGGAGGCATACCGGAGTGAGATAGGTTAGCTGGCTGAGTGGTACTGCAACAACTTGCACTCAACGTTAGTAAGAACAAGGAATTAATTGTGGACTTCAGGATGGGGAAATTGGGAGAACAATTCTTATTGAAGCAATTCTTATTCAAGGTTCAGCTGTGGAAAGAGTGAACAGTTTCAAGTTCCCGGGTGTCAACGGCTCTGAAGATCTATTCTGGGCCTAACATTTTGATGCCATTACAAAGAAGGCCATAGCCAGCAGCTATACTTCATTAGAAGCCTGGTGGATTTGTAATGTCATCCAACACTGTGGCAAATTTCTACGGTTATACCATGGAGGACAATCTGATTGATTGAACAAACTATTTGGTGTGGAGGCACCACTACACAGGACTGTAAAAAGTTGCAGAGAGTTGCAAGCACAGCCAGCTCCATCATGGGCACTAACCTCCCCAGCATCGATGACATCGTCAAAAGACGACGCCTCAGAAAACTGCCATCCATCGTTAAGGACCCTCACCGCCCAGGACAGGCCCTCTTCTCCTTACTTCCATCAGTGAGGAGGTACAGGATGCACATTAAGTATTGCAGGAACAGCTTCTTTCCCTCTGCCATCTGAACGGACCAAATAAAAACAATTTTGCTTTCTTTTTGCACTATTTAATTTTATAATAATTTTAATGTGTTGCAATGCACTCCAGACAAAAAACAACACATTTCATGGCTTATGTCATCTGTCAGCGAAGGGGAAAGAGATTCTGATTCAGGGAAAAGAGAGAGGAAAATGAGACTGCAAGAGAGGGAAAACTGGTATTGAGATTCACTCAAAGCAATGTGAAGGAATTGTGAAGCATGCCAGTAAGGAGATCCTGTGCTCTCAGGGGGATGGGGAGACTCATCATGCTTGTTTGAACAACTTGGCAGAAGATGGTCTCTTCCAGAGATGAGAATCTTCACATTGTGAAGAAATACAGGAAGAAATTTCATGGTCTCAGAACGTGCAGCAAAATGAATTTGCTCACGACAGCTTTTATTACTGTGGAGTAAAACCTTCAGGTGATTATCTTCAGGAAAGACATTTTGCAGTAACCCATTTCAGTAGTTAGAATGGTAATTCATTCATTATTGAGTAAATCATTGTTTTTGGGAAAGGAAGTCCAAAGTACAGGATGTTTTATTGCTGTGTTTGATTAGATCCTACCTAAGGATTGGCCTTTCCTGGAACAAACTGATTTCTGTGCAGGAGAGGCAAGAGGAGGAACTGTTAGGGCATATTTTGAAGTTACGGTATATAGCAAATATTAATTTCAACAGCAAGCATTCTTCAATAGACAATAGACAATAGGTGCAGGAGTAGGCCATTCAGCCCTTCGAGCCAGCACCACCATTCACTGTGATCATGGCTGATCATCCATAATCAGTACCCTTTTCCTGCCTTCTCCCCATATCCCTTCACTCTGCTGTCTTTAAGAGCTCTACCTAACTCTTTTTGAAAGAATCCAGAGAATTGGCCTCCACTGCCTTCTGAGGCAGTGCATTCCACAGAACCACAACCCTCTGTGTGAAAAAGTTTTTCCTCAACTCCGTTCTAAATTGCCTACACCTTATTCTTAAACTGTGGTCTCTGGTTCTGGACTCCCCCAACATCGGGAACTTGTTTCCTGCCTCTAGCGTGTCCAATCCCTAAATAATCTTGTATATTTCAATCAGATCCCCTCTCATCCTTCTAACTTCCCGGGAATTAACCTTGTGAACCTATGCTGCACTCCCTCAATATCTAGAATGTCCTTCCTGAAATTTGGAGACCAAAACTGTACACAATATTTCAGGTGTGGTCTCACCAGGGCCCTGTACAACTGCAGAAGGACCTCTTTGCTCCTATACTCAATTCCCCTTGTTATGAAGGCCAGCATGCCATTAGCTTTCTTCACTGCCTGCTGTACCTGCATGTTTACTTTCAGTGACTGATGAACAAGGACACCTAGATCTCGTTGTACTTCCCCTTTTCCTAACTTGACACCATTCAGATAGTAATCTGCCTTCCTGTTCTTGCCACCAAAGTGGATAACCTCATATTTATCCACATTAAACTGCATCTGCCATGCATCTGCCCACTTACCCAACCTGTCCAACTCACCCTGCATTCTCATAACATCTTCCTCACATTTCACACTGCCAACCAGCTTTGTGTCATTTGCAAATTTGCTAATGTTACTTTTAATCCCTTCATCTAAACCATTAATGTATATTGTAAATAGCTGCGGTCCCAGCACCAAGCCTTGCAGTACCCCACTCGTCATTGCCTGCCATTCTGAAAAGGACCCGTTAATCCCCACTCTTTGTTTCCTGTCTGCCAACGAAGAAGGAGTCTGAGATTCTGAGTGGGAGTGCCGAGAAAGACATTTTTGAAATTTTCGTTTTTTTTTTTTCTCCAACGGCGTTCTGAGAGGCGGGACTGCGCAGGCGTGTGACGTCGGGCTGTGCAGCGCGGCAGATTTAAAAGGAACAAAGCCTCACAGAGCGGGCAGCGGAGTTTGCGGGCTGCGGAGTGAGCCGGGAGCAGAGTGAAGACTTAAGGGCTTCGGCTCAACGGGCTTAGGCAGAAATAGGCAAGGCGAAGGAGGTTTGGCATTCATTTTCTGTTGTTATTTGAGGAGAGGGGCAGTATGAGTGTGAGGGCAGTTTGCTGTTCTCGGTGCCGGATGTGGGAGGCCCTGGAGTCTACAAGCCTCCCGGATGTCTACATCTGCGCCAAGTGCATCGAGATGCAGCTCCTTAGGGACCGTGTTACGGAACTGGAGCTGCAGCTCGATGACCTTCGTCTGGTCAGGGAGAGTGAGGAGGTGATAGAGAGGAGCTGCAGGCAGGTGGTCACACCGGGGCCACGGGAGGCAGGCAAGTGGGTCACGGTTAGGAGGGGGAAGGGGAAAGGTCAGGTAATAGGGAGTACCCTGGTGGCTGTGCCCCTTAACAACAGGTACTCCTGTTTGAGTACTGTTGGGGGGGGCAGCTTACCCGGGAGAAGCGACAGTGGCCGTGCCTCCGGCACAGAGTCTGGCCCTGTAGCTCAGAAGGGTAGGGCAAGGAAGAGGAGGGCAGTTGTGATAGGGGACTCGATAGTAAGGGGGTCAGATAGGCGATTCTGTGGACGCAGTCCAGAGACTCGGATGGTAGTTTGCCTCCCTGGTGCCAGGGTCCGGGATATTTCTGATCGTGTCCAAGATATCCTGAAGTGGGAGGGTGAGGAGCCAGAGGTCGTGGTACATATAGGTACCAATGACATAGGTAGGAAAAGGGATGAGGTCCTGAAAGGAGAATATAGGGAGCTAGGAAGGGAGTTGAGAAAAAGGACCGCAAAGGTAGTAATCTCGGGATTACTGCCTGTGCCACGCGACAGTGAGAGTAGGAATGCGATGAGGTGGAGGATAAATGCGTGGCTGAGGGATTGGAGCAGGGGGCAGGGATTCAAGTTTTTGGATCATTGGGACCTCTTTTGGCGCAGGCGTGACCTGTACAAAAAGGACGGGTTGCACTTGAATCCTAGGGGGACCAATATCCTGGCAGGGAGATTAGCGGGGGCTACTGAGGTGACTTTAAACTAGAATGGTTGGGGGGTGGGAATCAAATTAAAGAGGCTAGGCGTGAGGAGGTTAGTTCACTACAGGGGGATGGGAACCAGTGCAGAGAGGCAGAGGGGTGTAAGGTGAGGGTAGAAACAAAAAGTACTATGGAGAAAAGTAAAAGTGGCAGGCCGACAAATCCAGGGCAAGCATTAAAAAGGGCCACTTTTCAGCATAATTGTATAAGGGCTAAGAGAGTTGTAAAAGAGCGCCTGAAGGCTTTGTGTGTCAATGCAAGGAGCATTCGTAATAAGGTGGATGAATTGAAAGTGCAGATTGTTATTAATGGTTATGATATAGTTGGGATCACAGAGACATGGCTCCAGGGTGACCAGGGATGGGAGCTCAACGTTCAGGGATATTCAATATTCAGGAGGGATAGACATGAAGGAAGGGGAGGTGGGGTGGCGTTGCTGGTTAAAGAAGAGATTAACGCAATAGAAAGGAAGGACATAAGCCGGGAAGATGTGGAATCGATATGGGTAGAGCTGCGTAACACTAAGGGGCAGAAGACGCTGGTGGGAGTTGTGTACAGGCCACCTAACAGTAGTAGTGAGGTCGGAGATGGTATTAAACAGGAAATTAGAAATGTGTGCAATAAAGGAACAGCAGTTATAATGGGTGACTTCAATCTACATGTAGATTGGGTGAACCAAATTGGTAAAGGTGCTGAGGAAGAGGATTTCTTGGAATGTATGCGGGATGGTTTTTTGAACCAACATGTCAAGGAACCAAATAGAGAGCAGGCTATTCTGGACTGGGTTTTGAGCAATGAGGAAGGGTTAATTAGCGATCTTGTCGTGAGAGGCCCTTTGGGTAAGAGTGACCATAATATGGTGGAATTCTTCATTAAGATGGAGAGTGACATAGTTAATTCAGAAACAAAGGTTCTGAACTTAAAGAGGGGTAACTTTGAAGGTATGAGACGTGAATTAGCTAAGATAGACTGGCAAATGACACTTAAAGGATTGACGGTGGATATGCAATGGCAAGCATTTAAAGGTTGCATGGATGAACTGCAACAAATGTTCATCCCTGTTTGGCAAAAGAATAAATCAAGGAAGGTAGTGCACCCGTGGCTGACAAGAGAAATTAGGGATAGTATCAATTCCAAAGAAGCAGCATACAAATTAGCCAGAGAAAGTGGCTCACCTGAGGACTGGGAGAAATTCAGAGTTCAGCAGAGGAGGACAAAGGGCTTAATTAGGAAGGGGAAAAAAGATTATGAGAGAAAACTGGCAGGTAACATAAAAACGGACTGTAAAAGCTTTTATAGATATGTAAAAAGGAAAAGACTGGTAAAGACAAATGTAGGTCCCCTGCAGACAGAAACAGGTGAATTGATTATGGGGAGCAAGGACATGGCAGACCAATTGAATAATTACTTTGGTTCTGTCTTCACTAAGGAGGACATAAATAATCTTCCAGAAATAGTAGGGGACAGAGGGTCCAGTGAGATGGAGGAACTGAGCGAAATACATGTTAGTAGGGAAGTGGTGTTAGGTAAATTGAAGGGATTGAAGGCAGATAAATCCCCAGGGCCAGATGGTCTGCATCTCAGGGTGCTTAAGGAAGTAGCCCAAGAAATAGTGGATGCATTAGTGATAATTTTTCAAAACTCATTAGATTCTGGACTAGTTCCTGAGGATTGGAGGGTGGCTAATGTAACTCCACTTTTTAAAAAAGGAGGGAGAGAGAAACCGGGGAATTATAGACCGGTTAGCCTAACGTCGGTGGTGGGGAAACTGCTGGAGTCAGTTATCAAGGATGTGATAACAGCACATTTGGAAAGTGGTGAAATGATCGGACAAAGTCAGCATGGATTTGTGAAAGGAAAATCATGTCTGATGAATCTCATAGAATTTTTTGAGGATGTAACTAGTAGAGTGGATAGGGGAGAACCAGTGGATGTGGTATATTTGGATTTCAGAAGGCTTTTGACAAGGTCCCACACAGGAGATTAGTGTGCAAACTTAAAGCACACGGTATTGGGGGTAAGGTATTGGTGTGGGTGGAGAGTTGGTTAGCAGACAGGAAGCAAAGAGTGGGAATAAACGGGACCTTTTCAGAATGGCAGGCGGTGACTAGTGGGGTACCGCAAGGCTCAGTGCTGGGACCCCAGTTGTTTACAATATATATTAATGACTTGGATGAGGGAATTAAATGCAGCATCTCCAAGTTTGCGGATGACACGAAGCTGGGTGGCAGTGTTAGCTGTGAGGAGGATGCTAAGAGGATGCAGGGTGACTTGGATAGGTTGGGTGAGTGGGCAAATTCATGGCAGATGCAATTTAATGTGGATAAATGTGAAGTTATCCACTTTGGTGGCAAAAATAGGAAAACAGATTATTATCTGAATGGTGGCCGATTAGGAAAAGGGGAGGTGCAACGTGACCTGGGTGTCATTATACACCAGTCATTGAAATTGGGCATGCAGGTACGGCAGGCGGTGAAAAAGGCGAATGGTATGCTGGCATTTATAGCAAGAGGATTTGAGTACAGGAGCAGGGAGGTACTACTGCAGTTGTACAAGGCCTTGGTGAGACCACACCTGGAGTATTGTGTGCAGTTTTGGTCCCCTAATCTGAGGAAAGACATCCTTGCCATAGAGGGAGTACAGAGAAGGTTCACCAGATTGATTCCTGGGATGGCAGGACTTTCATATGAAGAAAGAATGGATGAACTGGGCTTGTACTCATTGGAATTTAGAAGATTGAGGGGGGATCTGATTGAAACGTATAAGATCCTAAAGGGATTGGACCGGCTAGATGCAGGAAGATTGTTCCCGATGTTGGGGAAGTCCAGAACGAGGGGTCACAGTTTGAGGATAGAGGGGAAGCCTTTTAGGACTGAAATTGGGAAAAACTTCTTCACACAGAGAGTGGTGAATCTGTGGAATTCTCTGCCACAGGAAACAGTTGAGGCCAGTTCATTGGCTATATTTAAGAGGGAGTTAGATATGGCCCTTGTGGCTACGAGGGTCAGGGGGTATGGAGGGAAGGCTGGGGCGGTGTTCTGAGTTGGATGATCAGCCATGATCATAATAAATGGCGGTGCAGGCTCGAAGGGCCGAAAGGCCTACTCCTGCACCTATTTTCTATGATTCTATGATTCTATAACCAATTTTCTATCCATGTCAGTACCCTACCCCCAATACCATTTGCTTTAATTTTGCACACTAACCTCCTTTGTGGGACCTTATCAAAGGCTTTCTGAAAGTTCAGGTATACTACATCCACCGGCTTTCCCATGTCCATTTTCATAGTTACATTCTCAAAAAATTCCAGAAGATTAGTCAAGCATGATTTCCCCTTCGTAAGTCCATGCTGACTTGGACCTATCCTGATACTGCTATCCAAATATGCCGCTATTTCATCCTTTATAATTGATTCCAGCATCTTCCCCACCACTGATGTCATACTAACTGGTCTATAATTGCCTGTTTTCTCTCTCCCTCCTTTCTTAAAAAGTGGGATAACACTAACTACTCTCCAATCCGCAGGAACTGATCCTGAATCTATAGAACATTGGAAAATGATTACCAATGCATCCACAATTTCTAGAGCCACCTCCTTAAGTACCCTGGGATGCAGACCATCAGGCCCTGGGGATTTATCAGCCTTCAGTCCCATCAGTTTACCCAATACCATTTTCTGCCTAATGTGAATTTCCTTCAGTTCCTCTGTTTCCCTGGGTACTCTGGCCACTATTACATCTGGGAGATTGTTTGTGTTTTCCCTAGTGAAGACAAATCCAAAGTACCTGTTTAGCTCGTCTGCCATTTCCTTGTTCCCCATAATAATTTCACCCGTTTCTGTCTTCAAGGGCCCAACTTTGGTTTTAACTAATTTTTTTCCTCCACACATACCTAAAGAAGATTTTACTATCCTCCTTTATATTCTTGGCTAGCTTACCTTTGTACCTCATTTTCTCCCCCCGTATTGCCTTTTTAGTTATCTTATGTTGCTTCTTAAAAGCCTCCCAATCCTCTGGCTTCCCACTCATCCTTGCTATGTTATACTTCCTCTCTTTTATTTTTATACTGTCCTTGACTTCTCTTGTCATCCACGGTCACCCCTTACTCCCCTTAGAACCTTTCTTCCTCTTTGGAATGAACTGATCCTGCACCTTCTGTATTATTCCCAGAAATACCTGCCATTGTTGTTCCACTGTCATCCCTGCTAGGGTATCTTTCCAGTCAACTTTTGCCAGCTCCTCCCTCATGTGTCCATAGTCCCCTTTGCTCAACTGTAACACTGACACTTCCGATCTTCCCTTCTCCCTATCAAATTGTAGATTAAAACTTATGGTCACTACCTCCTAATGGCTCCTTTACCTCGAGTTCCCTTATCAAATCTGGCTCATTACACAACACTAAATCCAGAATTGCCTTCTCCCTGGTAGGCTCTAATACAAGCTGCTCTAAGAGTCCATCTCTGAGGGATTCCACAAACTCCCTTTCTTGGGGTCCAGTACCAACCTGATTTTCCCAGTCTACCTGCATGTTAAAATCCCCCATAATAACCGTAGAATTACCTTTGCGAAATGCCAATTTTAACTCTTGATTTAACTTGCACTCTATATCCAGGCTACTGTTTGGGGGCCTGTAGATAACTCCCATCAGGGTCTTTTTGCCCTTACAGTTTCTCAGTTCTATCCATACTGACTCTACATCTCCTGATTCTATGTCCCCCCTCGCAAGTGACTGAATTTCTTTCCTCACCAACAAAGCCACCCCACCCCCTCTGCCAACCTGTCTATCCTTTTGATAGGATGTATGGCCCTGAATATTCATTTCCCAGCCCTGGTCCTCTTGCAGTCATGTCTCTGTTATTCCCACAACATCATACTTGCCAATTTCCAACTGAGCCTCAAGCTCAAAGACTTTATTTCTTATACTCTGTGCATTCATATATAATACTTTTAATCCTTTTAAAGAAATACTTTTACTCCCCTCACCTTTCACATTGATTCCTATTGCACTTGCCCATATTCGCCGATCCTTCCTGATCTTTCTGTCCCTTTAATTCTGTTGTCTTTCTTAACTTTTCTTATTCTCTCATTCCCTTTAACTCCATTTCCAGTTCATCCCTTCCCCCCCACTACTTAGTTTAAACACACCCGTGTAGCAGTGGCAAACCTGCCTGCCAGAACGCTGGTCCCCCGTCTGTTAAGGTGCAACCCGTCCTTTCTGTACAATTCATCCTTACCCCAAAACAGATCCCAGTGGTCCAAGAATCTAAATCCCTGCTCCCCACACCGGCTCCTCAGCCACACATTCAGATCCCCTGTCTCCCTGTTCCTGTCCTCTCCTGCACAAGGAACTGGGGGCAAACCTGAGATAATCACCCTGGAAGTCCTGCTTTTCAGCCTTCTTCCGAGTTCTCTGAAATCACGCTGCAAAATGTCTGTCATCTTCTTCCCGATGTCATTTGTGCTGACATGCACCACCACCTCCGGCTGATCACCTTCTCCCTTGAGGATGCCCTGCAATTGGTCCGTGATGTCCTAGATCCTGGCACCAGGGAGGCAACAGACCATCCTTAAATCCCACCTGTTGTTGCAGAAACCCCTATCTGTACCTCTCACTATGGAGTCCCCTACTACCATGGCCCTGCCTGACGTCTGTCTCCTCGGCTTTGTTTCAGTGCCAATTTTTGACTCGCAGACCTGTCCGCCTCTCAGACTGGCAGTGTCTTCTGCCCCGACAGCTTCCAAGAGGGTGAACCTGTTTTCAAGAGGCACATCCCCTGGGTCTCCTGTACTCCAAGTATCCATTCCTTCCTCATCGTCGCCCCCCTCTCTCTTCCGGTATCTTCGGTGTAACAATCTCGCTGCAGGTCCTGTCCACAAAAATCTCTGTTTCCCGGAAGAACGTGAGGTCATCCAGTTGCCTCTCCAGTGCCTCAACACGGTCCTTCAGGAGCTGAACCTGGACACACTTTCCACATTTGTAGCAGCCATCAACGTCCCTGACCTCCCACATCATGCAAGCAGCACACTGAATCAGTTGACCTGTCATTTCTTCACCACTTCTCACCCTCTCCAACTGTGGGGTAGTCCCCTCCCTCAGCCTCCTCGCTGAAGACTCTCAAGACAAAGACTCGCACTTTTCTCACAAGGCACTTCCCTCAACAAGGCCGCTCCCCTAGAGCAAACCTTGATTGTGGATTGTAGATTGAATTTAAAACACAACTCAGAGCAATGGGGTTCCTGCAGATACAAGTTGAGGTCAATCATAAACAAAGAGATACTCCATTTGACCGCAGGTGCCTGCATATGCATGAACCCAGCCTGGAGTCAGTTGGGATTAACATTCATTGTGGGTGTCCGGAGTGTGGATGTGAAGACTGAGGTTTTCGAAAACTATATGTTATTCAAAGGAAGCTTTGTAGATATATTGTAACTATAGAATTGTCCTGTTGTTACTTTTGATCTTTAGCATATAAAAATGTCATGTAATAGGTCATGTGGGCCTCTTCTTCCAAGAGTCTCTTAATATGATGCCTGTTGCTCATTGTTGCTGAAAAAACATTCTGTAGCCATTAGTTTCAGTGTTGGTCTGGTGACTTTGTTCTCAGTTACAACACCCAAGATGATAGAGTGTTCAATGCAAGAAGGAAACCTGAGCCAATATGACTGGATGACTTAAAGCAAAAATGGCTGCTTATGATATTGGTAGATGAATTGAGTTGCCTATTATAATTGTTGAATTCAGTATTGAGTCCAGAAGGGTACAATGTGCCTGGAGAGAAGATTGAGAGCTGTTTTTCAAGCAAACAATGAGCAGCATCATGTAATTTTCAAAGAATGATGCACTTTCGACCAATCTCAAGCTGAAACGGAAATTGGCTTACTACTGTAGGTTCCACTTGAGATCCTTTCCATCACAGAGAACACAGAGAACACAGAGAACACGGCAGTACAGCACAGGAACAGGCCTTTTGGCCCTCAGTGTTGTGCCAAGCCAGTGAAAATGCAAATCAAAAACACCCAAACACTAATCCCTCCTACCTATACAATATCCATATCCCTCCATCTTCCTCACATCCATGTGCCTATCTAAACGTCTCTTAAAAGCCTCTAATATGTTTGCCTCTACTACCAGACCAGGGATCTTTGTCCTACTTGATTTACTCCACGTGATGTCTTGACGTGGCTGAGGGCATGAGGTGCAACAGCGGCAATGGAACCAGACATCACCTCAATTATAATTCTCAGGACTTGTTCCAGTGTAGAGACTAACTACAACTTCAATCATACTGTAACAGCACATTTAGAGCACTTTCATATATAGAAACATAGAAAATAGGTGCAGGAGTAGGCAATTCGGCCCTTCGAGCCTGCACCGCCATTCATTATGATCATGGCTGATCATCCAACTCAGAACACCGCCCCAGCCTTCCCTCCATACCCACTGACCCCCGTAGCCACAAGGGCCAAATCTAACTCCCTCTTAAATATAGCCAATGAACTGGCTTCAACTGTTTCCTGTGGCAGAGAATTCCACAGATTCACCACTCTCTGTGTGGAGAAGTTTTTCCTAATCTTGGTCCTAAAAGGATTCCCCTCTATCCTCAAACTGTGGCCCCTCGTTCTGGACTTCCCCAACATCGGGAATAATCTTCCTGCATCTAGCCTGTCCAATCCCTTTAGGATCTTATACGTTTCAATCAGATCCCCCCTCAATCTTCTAAATTCCAACGAGTACAAGCCCAGTTCATCCAGTCTTTCTTCATATGAAAGTCTTGCCATCCCAGCAATCAATCTGGTGAACCTTCTTTGTACTCCCTCAATGGCAAGGGATGTCTTTCCTCAGATTAGGGGACCAAAACTGCACACAATACTCCAGGTGTGGTCTCACCAAGGCCTTGTACAACTGCAGTAGTACCTCCCTGCTCCTGTACTCGAATCCTCTTGCTATTAATGCCAGCATACCATTCGCCTTTTTCACCGCCTGCTGTACCTGCATGCCTACTTTCAATGACTGGTGTATAATGACACCCAGGTCTCGTTGCACCTCCCCTTTTCCTAATCGGCCACCATTCAGATAATAATCTGTTTTCCTATTTTTGCCACCAAAGTGGATAACTTCACATTTATCCACATTAAATTGCATCTGCCATGAATTTGCCCACTCACCCAACCTATCCAAGTCACCCTGCATCCTCTTAGCATCCTCCTCACAGCTAACACTGCCACCCAGCTTCGTGTCATCCGCAAACTTGGAGATGCTGCATTTAATTCCCTCATCCAAGTCATTAATATATATTGTAAACAACTGGGGTCCCAGCACTGAGCCTTGCAGTACCCCACTAGTCACCGCCTGCCATTCTGAAAAGGTCCCGTTTATTCCCACTCTTTGCTTCCTGTCTGCTAACCAATTCTCTATCCACATCAATACCTTACCCCCAATACTGTGTGCTTTAAGTTTGCACACTAATCTCCTGTGTGGGACCTTGTCAAAAGCCTTTTGAAATTCCAAATATACCACATCCACTGGTTCTCCCCTATCCACTCTACTAGTTACATCCTCAAAAAATTCTATGAGATTCGTCAGACATGATTTTCCTTTCACAAATCCATGCTGACTTTGTCCGATCATTTCATCGCTTTCCAAATGTGCTGTTATCACATCCTTGATAACTGACTCCAGCAGTTTCCCCACCACCGACGTTAGGCTAACCAGTCTATAATTCCCCGGTTTCTCTCTCCCTCCTTTTTTAAAAAGTGGAGTTACATTAGCCACCCTCCAATCCTCAGGAACTAGTCCAGAATCTAATGAGTTTTGAAAAATTATCACTAATGCATCCACTATTTCTTGGGCTACTTCCTTAAGCACTCTAGGATGCAGACCATCTGGCCCTGGGGATTTATCTGCCTTCAATCCCTTCAATTTACCTAACACCACTTCCCTACTAACATGTATTTCGCTCAGTTCCTCCATCTCACTGGACCCTCTGTCCCCTACTATTTCTGGAAGTTTATTTATGTCCTCCTTAGTGAAGACAGAACCAAAGTAATTATTCAATTGGTCTGCCATGTCCTTGCTCCCCATAATCAATTCACCCGTTTCTGTCTCCAGGGGACCTACATTTGTCTTTACCAGTCTTTTCCTTTTTACATACCGATAAAAGCTTTTACAGTCCGTTTTTATGTTCCCTGCCAGTTTTCTCTCATAATCTTTTTTCCCCTTCCTAATTAAGCCCTTTGTCCTCCTCTGCTGAACTCTGAATTTCTCCCAGTCCTCAGGTGAGCCACTTTCTCTGGCTAATTTGTATACTTCTTCTTTGGAATTGATACTATCCCTAATTTCTCTTGTCAGCCACAGGTGCACTACCTTCCTTGATTTATTCTTTTGCCAAACTGGAATGAACAATTGTTGTAGTTCATCCATGCAACCTTTAAATGCTTGCCATTGCATATCCACCGTCAATCCTTTAAGTGTCATTTGCCAGTCTATCTTAGCTAATTCACATCTCATACCTTCAAAGTTACCCCTCTTTAAGTTCAGAACCTTTGTTTCTGAATTAACTATGTCACTCTCCAACTTAATGAAGAATTCCACCATATTATGGTCACTCTTACCCAAGGGGCCTCTCACGACAAGTTTGCTAATTAACCCTTCCTCATTGCTCAAAACCCAGTCCAGAATAGCCTACTCTCTAGTTGGTTCCTCAACATGTTGGTTCAAAAAACCATCCCGCATACATTCCAAGAAATCCTCTTCCTCAGCACCTTTACCAATTTGGTTCACCCAATCTACATGTAGATTGAAGTCACCCATTATAACTGCTGTTCCTTTATTGCACACATTTCTAATTTCCTGTTTAATACCATCTCCGACCTCACTACTACTGTTAGGTGGCCTGTACACAACTCCCACCAGCGTCTTCTGCCCCTTAGTGTTACGCAGCTCTACCCATATCGATTCCACATCTTCCCGGCTTATGTCCTTCCTTTCTATTGCGTTAATATCTTCTTTAACCAGCAACGCCACCCCAACTCCCCTTCCTTCATGTCTATCCCTCCTGAATATTGAATATCCCTGAACGTTGAGCTCCCATCCCTGGTCACCCTGGAGCCATGTCTCTGTGATCCCAACTATATCATAATCATTAATAACAATCTGCACTTTCAATTCATCCACCTTATTACGAATGCTCCTTGCATTGACACACAAAGCCTTCAGGCGCTCTTTTACAACTCTCTTAGCCCTTATACAATTATGCTGAAAAGTGGCCCTTTTTAATGCTTGCCCTGGATTTGTCGGCCTGCCACTTTTACTTTTCTCCATAGTACTTTTTGTTTCTACCCTCACTTTACACCCCTCTGCCTCTCTGCACTGGTTCCCATCCCCCTGTAGTGAACTAACCTCCTCACGCCTAGCCTCTTTAATTTGATTCCCACCCCCCAACCATTCTAGTTTAAAGTCACCTCAGTAGCCCCCGCTAATCTCCCTGCCAGGATATTGGTCCCCCTAGGATTCAAGTGCAACCCGTCCTTTTTGTACAGGTCACACCTGCGCCAAAAGAGGTACCAATGATCCAAAAACTTGAATCCCTGCCCCCTGCTCCAATCCCTCAGCCACGCATTTATCCTCCACCTCATCGCATTCCTACTCTCACTGTCGCGTGGCACAGGCAGTAATCCCGAGATTACTACCTTTGCGGTCCTTTTTCTCAACTCCCTTCCTAGATCCCTATATTCTCCTTTCAGGACCTCATCCCTTTTCCTACTTATGTCATTGGTACCTATATGTACCACGACCTCTGGCTCCTCACCCTCCCACTTCAGGATATCTTGGACACGATCAGAAACATCCCGGACCCTGGCACCAGGGAGGCAAACTACCATTGGGTCTCTGGACTGCATCCACAGAATCGCCTATCTGACCCCCTTACTATCGAGTCCCCTATCACAACTGCCCTCCTCTTCCTTGCCCTATCCTTCTGAGCTACAGGGCCAGACTCTGTGCCGGAGGCACGGCCACTGTCGCTTCCCCCGGGTAAGCTGTCCCCCCCAGCAGTACTCAAACAGGAGTACCTGTTGTTAAGGGGCACAGCCACCGGGGTACTCCCTATTACCTGACTTTTCCCCTTCCCCCTCCTAACCGTGACCCACTTGTCTGCCTCCCGTGGCCCCGGCGTGACCACCTGCCTGCAACTCCTCTCTATCACCTCCTCACTCTCCCTGACCAGACGAAGGTCATTGAGCTGCAGCTCCAGTTCCGTAACGCGGTCCCTTAGGAGCTGCATCTCGATGCACTTGGCGCAGATGTAGATGTCTGGGAGGCTTGGAGACTCCAGGGCCTCCCACATCCGACACCGAGAACAACAAACTGCCCTCACACTCATACTGCCCCTCTCCTCAAATAACAACAGAAAATGAATGCCAAACCTTCCTCGCCTGTTTCCGCCTAAGCCCGTTGAGTCGAAGCCCTTAAGTCTTCACTCTGCTCCCGGCTCACTCCGCAGCCCGCAAACTACGCTGCCCGCTCTATGAGGCTCTGTTCCTTTTAAATCTGCCGCAGATATCCATCCATATGGCAAATTGCCCAGGTATGTCTGGCTACCAAACAAAATACAGGGCAAATCCAATCATGCTAATTACTGCCCTGTCTACTCTGATTCAATTGCCAAACTAAGTAGGAACAACGGTGCTTTCAACTAGTACATACTCATCAAGAAACGGTTCTCTGCTGCTCAGTTTACTTTCCCAGACCTCATCACCGCCTGAGTTCAGAACTTAATACAAAAAAGGTTGAATTCTGCAGGAAAAGTGGAAGTGATTGGACACATGAGTCTGTAGATGTGGGAATCTGGAGTAACGAACAATGTGCTTGAGGAACTCAGCGAGTCATGCGGAATCTGCGGGAGGAAAGAAATTGTTGATGTTTCGGGCCTGAACCTTGCACTGAGACTGAGAGCGGAGAGCTGAGATGGCCAATATAAGGAGCAGAAGAACGGCGGGGTAGGATTCTGAGGTGATTGGTGGACTGAGGAGAGGTGAAAGGTGACAGACAGGTCATGCCAGGTAAGGGAGGTGAGCGGTAATGGAGTCAGAAGCTGTGACAGGTAAATGAAAGATGGAGGCAGAGAAGGAGAAGAAAAAAATAGATGGAACAACTGGGGGTGGGGGGGAGAGAAGTGTGAACATAGGATTCAGCTGCTAGTGGGAGATAAACAGGAAAGTGCTAGAAATGTGGAGTGGTAGTGTACTGGCTGGTGTACCACTTTACAGTGTCAGTAATCAGGGTTTCCATGGATACTGCCCAACCTGCTGACTGTCCCAGATGCCTGTAGTTATTTTAAAATGTCTATTCCTTCATAGACCCGGCTGGTGGATTAGCGGCATCAGTGCCGGACTTCGGGACGAAAGGTCCCGAGTTCGAATCCAGCTGGCTCCCCTGCATGCTTTCCATTCGTGCTGGGTAACAAGCTGGTATACTCTTTGGAAACTCACCTGGCAGAAGGCAATGGCCTCGTACGCGGTTCCCCACTATGCCAGAGAGGCGTGGAGGGAAATCATCCGCTAACCGGAGAAACTCCGGATACAATGTACCTTTCCTTTCCATTCCTTCATATTCTATTCTGCCATGTGGTAATCATTAACGGCCCGGAATACAACACCCACGCATAACTTACGAATCTTATCCCTACGTATCTCTATCCCTAGGTATGCATACATGAGTAATATTGGACAAAGTCTACAATGAATTAACAGACTTATCTTCCTCCTTTTGTTAGCTTCTTAGCCTTTCCAGCTGTCACTTACCATTCAATATTGTAAACCCAAATTGTGTAATCTTGCAGTCATTGATTCTGTCACAGCTATCAGATTGTACCTGTGATCGCAATTGATTAGTTTTATTTCATATCCCATGTGCATTCTTTTAATCTAGTTTCATTACTTTTGTGACCTCCCATGTCAGTTACCGTAAACACGAGAAATTCAACAGGAGCTGGAAATCCTGAGCAACACCAAAAGAGTGCTAAAGAAACTCAGCAAACCAAGCAGCATCTATGGGGAGGAAGACAGAAAGATAGATACTTTATTGACCCCAAAGAAACAGCTGATGCATCAAGCCGCCACTCTTTATCTGGGCTGGAATGGAGAGGAAGGCGGAAGAGGCCAGAATTAGAAAGTGGGGGAAGGGAAAGGAGTATACGCTAGCAGGGGGTAGGTGAGAGAGATGAAAAGTAAGGAGCTGGGAGGTAAAGAGCTAAAGAAGGAATCTGATAGGAGAGGACAGCAGAGCATGAAAGGGGGCACCAGAGGGAAGTGAGGAGGAGGGGTGAGAGGGGAACCAGAATGGGGAGTAGAAAAAAGAGAGGAAAAGGGGGAGAAAGCATAGGATGTTGGAGAAATCGATGTTCATGCCATCAGGTTCGAGGCTACCCAGGCAGAATATAAGGTGTTGTTCCTCCAACATAAGTATGGTCTCACCTTGGCAGTAGAGGAAGCCATGGATGGACATGATGGAATGGGAAGACAAATTCACCACACCTTTGCAACTTTGGTCCATTGTCATTATTTGGTTGAAAACCTTCTCTACTTCCATGGTGATGTGGCTCACTGGAATACTGACCCTACAATGGCTCAGGAGTGTGACAGGTCCATGACCTTCAGACTGATCTTCACCATAAAGTCACCTCTGTGAAGATCTCCAATTCTCCCTCAGTCTTTGAGAATTTCCAAACTTTGCTCTTGTTGTCTTCATAGTCATAGTCATACTTTACTGATCCCGGGGGAAATTGGTTTTCGTTACAGTTGCTCCATAAATAATAAATAGGAATAGAACCATAAATAGTTAAATAGTAATATGTAAATTATGCCAGTAAATTATGAAATAAGTCCAGGACCAGCCTATTGGCTCAGGGTGTCTGACCCTCCAAGGGAGGAGTTGTAAAGTTTGATGGCCACAGGCAGGAATGACTTCCTATGACACTCTGTGCTGCATCTCGGTGGAATGAGTCTCTGGCTGAATGTACTCCTGTGCCCACCCAGTACATTATGTAGTGGATGGGAGACATTGACCAAGATGGTATGCAACTTAGACAGCATCCTCTTTTCAGACACCACCGTGAGAGAGTCCAGTTCCATCCCCACAACATCACTGGCCTTACGAATGAGTTTGTTGATTCTGTTGGTGTCTGCCACCCTCAGCCTGCTACCCCAGCACACAACAGCAAACATGATAGCACTGGCCACCACAGACTCGTAGAACATCCTCAGCATCGTCCGGCAGATGTTAAAGGACCTCAGTCTCCTCAGGAAATAGAGACGGCTCTGACCCTTCTTGTAGACAACCTCAGTGTTCTTTGACCAGTCCAGTCTATTGTCAATTCGTATCCCCAGGTATTTGTAATCCTCCACTATGTCCACACTGACCCCCGGCTGGAAACAGGGGTCACCGGTACCTTAGCTCTCCTCAGGTCTACCACCAGCTCCTTAGTCTTTTTCACATTAAGCTGCAGATAATTCTGCTCACAGCATGTGTCAAAGTTTCCTACCATAGCCCTGTACTCAGCCTCATCTCCCTTGCTGATGCATCCAACTATGGCAGAGTCATCCGAAAACTTCTGAAGATGACAAGACTCTGTGCAGTTGTTGAAGTCTGAGGTGTAAATGGTGAAGAGAAAGGGAGACAAGACACTGTGGAGCCCCAGTGCTGCTGATCACCCTGTCGGACACACAGTGTTGCAAGCACACATACTGTGGTCTGCCAGTCAGGTAGTCAAGAATCCATGATACCAGGGAAGCATCCACCTGCATCGCTGTCAGTTTCTCCCCCAGCAGAGCAGGGCGGATGGTGTTGAACGCACTGGAGAAGTCAAAAAACATGACCCTCACAGTGCTCACTGGCTTGTCCAGGTGGGTGTAGACACGGTTCAGCAGGAAGACGATGGCATCCTCAACTCCTAGTCGGGGCTGGTAGGCGAACTGGAGGGGATCTAAGTGTGGCCTGACCATAGGCCAGAGCAGCCCAGAACAAGTCTCTCCAGGGTCTTCATGGTGTGGGAGGTCAATGCCACCGGTCTGTAGTCATTGAGGCCGCTGGGGCGCGGCGTCTTCGGCACAGGGACGAGGCAGGACGTCTTCCGCAATACAGGAACCCTCTGGAGCCTCAGGTGAAGTACTCCACATAGCTGAGGGGCACAGGCTTTGAGCGCCCTGGTACTGACACCATCTGGTCCTGCAGCCTTGCTTAGGTTGAGACGTTTTAGCTGTCTTCTCACCTGTAGAGCTGTGAAGCCCACCATGGTGGTTTTGTGTGGGGAAGGGGTATAGTCATGAGAGCAGGGTGGGGGACTGTGAGGAGGGGTAGGAGGGGAGAGTGGAATATGTGTTGGTTGGGGGCCGACAAAAGATGGCTCATGTGTGGGATGGACAGGGGCCACAGTGTCAAATCTATTAAAGAACAGGTTAAGTTCATTCGCCCTGTCCACACTGCCTTCCGCTCCTCTGTTGCTAGTTTGCTGGAACCCAGTGATGGTCTTTATTCCCCTCCAGACCTCTCTCATGTTGTTCTGCTGGAGTTTCCACTCAAGCTTCCTCCTGTACCTGCCTTTAGCCTCCCTGATCCTGGCTTTCAGGTCACTCTGTATTGCCCTCAGCTCCTCCCTATTTCCATCTCTAAACACCCTCTTTTTAGCGTTCAGGATGTCCTTAATGTCCTTTGTCACCCATGGCTTGTTATTTGAATAACAAAGGACAGTTCTTGTCGGAACATTGCAGTCCACACAGAAGTTGATGTAATCAGTGATGCACTCTGTGAACCCATCGATATCCTCTCCATGTGGCTCACAGAGTGCCTGCCAGTCTGTCACCTCAAAACAACCCTGGAGCGCCTCATAAGCCTCCTCTGACCATTTCCTCACTGTCCTGAAGGTTGCAGGTTTACTCTTCACCAGAGGCACGTAGCAGGGTTTTAGATGCACCAGGTTGTGATCTGACCTTCCCAGTGGGGGGAGGGGAGAGGAGCTGTATGCATCCTTAACGTTAGCATATATCAAATCCTGAGTCCTCTTCCCTCTGGTTGTACAGCTCACATACTGCGTGAAGTTGGGCAGTGTTCTAGCCATGGTAACCTAGTCTTCCATTATTCAAAAAAGATGTGCTGGTTGGTATATTAATTTGTGGTAGTAAATTGCCCTAAGGGTAGTTGAGTGGAAGCAGAACCAGTGTGGAGTTAAAGACTTTAAGATTAGCTTTATTTATCACATGTCCATCATTTGTGTCGATGACCAACACAGTCTGTAAACAATCATTGATCTTGGCCCAAAACATTGACTATTTTGTCCCCCTCCATGAATGCTACCTGTCTTGCTGAGTTCCTCCAGGTGCTCTGGTTCCCTCCCACAGTCCAAAGACGTACCGGTTAGTAAGTTGTGCTCATGCTATGTTGCCATGAGAAGCATTGCGACAGCTGTGGGCTGCTCTCCAACACTTTCTTGGAATTAATTGCTCATTGATGCAAACGACACATTTGCCCTGCAGGTTTTGATATATCTGTGACAAATAAAGCTAATCTCTTATTTCATCCTAATGTTATCAATAATTTTTGAAGATCCTTCAATTCTACTGAAGATTTTTCAATAACTATAATTTGGATTAAGGATGTGGTATTAGTGTCATTGTTTTAATTCTGTGAATAATATACCAATGGGAGTGACCAGTCATTGAAAATAAGATCACACAACAATTTGGCGTGATATAGAAACCATCACTAAGAAACAGAAAACTAACAGAAATGTGATCGCGGGCCAATTATAGCACAGCATGCACGGTTTTGTTAATGTTTACAGAAGCCTTGGAACAATAGACGTGGTAGTTGAAACATTAAGATCCATAAAACAAGCAACCTTTCCAGATAACTATACTTGTAGATCAAATATTTCAATTGATAAGACACATGGATTTATTTCATTGAAGGAAACAAAACCAAAAGGAAAATTAAACCCTTGCAAGAATTAATCAGAGCATTGGAAAGTTAGTCTGCTCCATTATGGGCACCAGCTTCTGTAGTATCCAAGATATAGAAGCACAGAAAACCTACAGCACAATATAGGCCCTTCGGCCCACAATGCTGTGCCGAACATGTACTGACTTTACCCATAGCCGTCTATTTTTCTAAGCTCCATGTCTCTTTAAAGACCCTATCATATCCGCCTCCACCACCATCACCGGCAGCCCATTCCACACACTCACTACTCTCTGCATAAAAAACTTACCCCTGACATTTCCTCTCTACCTACAAACGTTTGTACTTCCAAGCACCTTAAAACTATGCCCTCTCATGTTAGCCATTTCAGCCCTGGGGAAAAGCCTCTGACTATTCACACGATCAATGCCTCTCGTCATCTCATGCACCTCTATCAGGTCACCTCTCATCCTCCGTTGCTCCAAGGAGAAAAGGCCAAGTTCACTCAACCTATTCTCATAAGGCATGCTCCCCAATCCAGGCAACATCTTTGTAAATCTCCTCTGCACCCTTTCTACAGTTCCCACATCCTTCCTGTAGTGAGGTGACCAGAACTGAGCACAGTACTCCAAGTGGGGTCTGACCAGGGTCCTGGATAGCTGTAACATTACCTCTTGGCTCTTGAACTCAGTGCCACGGTTGATGAAGACCAATACACCGTCTGCCTTCCTAACAGCTCAGACAACCTGCGCAGCAGTTATCTTCAAGGAGTGGTGCCTCAGAAAAGTGGCTTCCATCATCAAGGACCCCCACCACGCGGGACATGCCTTCTTCTCATCAGGAAGGAGGTACAGAAGCCTGAAGGCATGTACACACTCTTCTTTAGGAACAGCTTCTTCCCTCTGCTATTGATTCCTGAATGGACATTGAACCCATGAACACTACCTCACTGCCCATGAATACCGCCTCACTACTATTTTTAAATTTCTGTTTTTGCACTACTTATCTTAATTTAACTATTTAATACACATATATATAGTATATGTAAAGTTAACAAATTTCACGACATATGCCAGTGATATTAAACCTGATTTTGAAAAATCATATCATGTATTACCAATTGATAAGGCTAAATGTTTTCACAGATAGTTGAAAAAATACTACATGGGTGTTGTTTTTAGTGTATATGAAAACAGACCTGAAAAGAGCTCATTATATGAAACCCTTGGAGAAATGTCCCTTGATTTACGAGCGTATTTTGCCATTTCCTCCTTTTGCATCTGTAGATAACAAAAAAAGTCATATATTAACTAATTTAAGGGATTATCTCAGTTTCTTCAGGGGATAGTTCTGGAAAGTTTCAAAAGACAAATTGGGGGGGGGGGGACGAATGTTGTCAAGGCATTTAATCCCTTGTACCTCTCAACCTAACAAGTCAGTGGAAATAGCTTTTAGCTGAGGAGCAGCATATGAACACAATTCAGAAACTCTTAGAAATACACGTAATTTATTAATCAGTGAAAGAAAGTGAAAGTAATCTCCTGATTATGGACTGTTCAGCAGAACCAGGAATGAAGAGATATAAGAGTGCCTTGGGTCAGCTGGAGGAGGGTGGGAAAGAGACCAACGGAACACAAAAAAACACAACAGGAATATTGACTCCTGCTACTGAAGTGGTTCAACATTCTGAGAAGAACTCTTTCCTAATTTTGTAACCTACTGGATGAAATTTTTCAGTAAACTTTGTTATGTTAGACTCTTTCTTCTGAGGGAGAAGGTTTTAATTTCAAAAATTTTTTAAAAATTGGGGAAAAATCAACACATCAGGCAGTATCTGTGCAGAGAGAAATTAAATTAAGTGGATGACCAGTTAAATATTTGCAAGATATGCAAAATTGAGGGATGTTTCTGCCCTTTAAGATGCCAACTTTTGGAAGAGACTTTAAACTGAAACCCCGAAGCTTTCACTTTTACTTATCATGCCTTCCTGTGAGTTTCAGTTTTACAATATAAGAGGGGCCTGTGACCATGTATGCACCTCCAAAGTTTGACAAAGAGAACAGCAAAGTTCACAAACTTAAGTTCTAACTAAATATTCACCGAAATTTAACAAAACTTGGCAGAACAACATTGAAAGAATCATTTGGGAAAACACTTGTTCTGTTTATCTCAATTGTCAACTTGTAAAATCTCATTCAGTTCCTCTGATCTCTCATCTTGGTCCCACCAGCAACTTCCAGCAGGATGAATCATCTTCTTTCTATTTGTGAATGGATGACATGAATGGAGCCATCAACAGGTTTGTCACATGGTAGGATCAAGTTTTATGCATTGGTATATGAGCTGATGATGACTTGAAAGTTTGCTTTCAAACATGTGAAAATGCAAATATAGCTCAAGGACAAAATTTGAGGTGACCTTGGTCCTCTTCACAAGCATGCACAATGAGGCAGTGAATTTGTGATTGATATTCCTATCCACTAGGAATTATGTCTCCTGCAGAGGCCTTGTTGTTTTTCCGGGCAATTTCAATTCTTCTCAATCAGAGATGTTGGAACTAAACCAGACACTTTTGATATGAGACTGAGATTTGGTGCTTATACCGAAGGATAGAGTCAAGATTGAAGAGTTCTGTAAAGTTACACCTTGAGAACTCACTGACTGTTTCAGTCCCATTCCTCTCTGCCTGAGTCTCCTAATATATTTGGCCATAGATGGCAGGAATGAAGATTCCAAGCATATTGTGGTTACCTGTGAACTGCAGATCTCTTGTAGTCTCTGCACTCTGCATCTGTTCTACAGGTCATGCGTATTCTGTTGAATATTAACCTGTACCATTCTCTCTTTTCCACTGATGCTTGGTGGGGTTTCCAATCCAAGAACACCTTTTTTCATGATTTAAATGTTACTGAATTCTTTTACAATGTAGCAACTACACCCCAACTAGCTCCCGTTCGTCTAGGGTAAATGGGCAGTGACCCCACCAACACTGTAATTGCGTTGGTGTGGACACTGTGTGATGCGCCCCGGTACAAACCCATAACATAAAATATCAGACAATACACAATATGCAAGTAAATGATTACACTTTATAATTGTTTCTTGGGGATAGGTTAGTAGAAACGAATAAAGTAAAGGCGCCAAATCAGTAAATTTATCAGTTTTGTGCACAAGGAAGTTTAATGCATTGGCGCTCATGCCTCCGGATCCTCCACAATGACCTCCAGGCCCCCGACAACCTCTGACCCACCGAATCCCGGTATCCGCCTTCGACTCCCCACATGTCCGTCCTCTTCGCTTGCCTCCCCGACCAAGCGCCCGAAAACCCAGTTTCCCAGACAGAAGAAAGAACAACACTTCTCCCATTGGACAGTAAACCTGTTATCAGTTACTATAACCAAAACAAGCTGCAGCCAAGAACAACAGAGACCCCATGTTACTTTACATTACAGAGAAGCCATTTTATTAACCTTAGCAGTTAACATGGGAGAGAAACTACTACTACATTCTCCCCCCACCAAAATTAATCATGCCCTCATGACGTTCAAGTAATTTGCCAACCCTTCCTGCAAAGCACAGAGCCCAATCCAAGTGCGGAAAGCAGTGACATAGCTCCCCAAAACAGTGGAGACCACACCCTGTTCCCCAGGTGCGACATAGGCCAATCTGTCTGGGGGGTTCCTACTTCTCTGAGACCTGCGTACCCCCTCTTCTAACTCTTCCACCTCGGACACCACGGGGGACCCTTTGCAGCTACGAGGCGAACCCTCCCACGAGCGGTCACTCAAACCCCTCTGCACCCTGGAGCCCTCTGTCTCTTGTTCAGGCCCCATGTCCTCTCCTTCAGCGCCCTGCGGTACCACCGACTGCCCATCACTAGCTCCCCTTACCCCGTCTAACCTGGGGAGGGGAGGGGAAGGGCCAGGAGTCTCTTCCTCTATCACGGGGCATCAGTGAACGGCAGCATGCACCAATCATCCAAATCATCATCCTCCGAATCAGCATCCCCCACAGGGGCCGGGCCTGGGCCCGTCTCTTCCATTCCCCCGCAGGTACGCAGAGTCACTATACTAGGTGCAGCCGTCACGCCGGGCTCTCGCTCTACCCGTATGTCTCGCCCTGGGGCAACAGGTGATTCCGATGGAGAATCTTGACAGGTCCCTTTCCATCTTCGGGCTGCACCCGAAAAACCGGTAGGTTTGGCATCTGACTCTCCACCACATAGGGTGTGGCCACCCAGTGATCAGCCAACTTGCGCTTCTCAGGTAATCCCAGACTCCTTATGAGGACCCGATTCCCAGCAGGAATTGGGAGAACTTCACTTTCTGCTCATACCTCCTCTTATTTCCCCGATTCTGCCGGGCGGCCGCCTCCACAGCCAACTTGTAAGCCCTATTCAGCTCTCCCCTCATATCAGACACATACTTCAGGTAAGGCTTCAGCGATACTTCACCTGCGTCAGTCCTGAAACAGAGGTTAATGGGCAACCTTGCCTCGCGCCCAAACATCATATAATAGGGCAAGTACCCAGTAGCTTCACTGTGTGTATAGTTGTAACAGTGAACCAGATGCCCAATGTGTTGACTCCATCTGCTCTTTTTGCTGATCTCCAGAGTCCCGAGCATGTCTAGCAAGGTCCGATTAAACCTCTCAGGCTGGGGATCGCCCTGCTGATGATAGGGCATGGTCCTCGATTTCCCAACCCCCAGCACGCCCAGTAACTCGTAGATGAGCTTACTCTCAAAGTCCCGTCCCTGGTCATTATGTATCTGCCGAGGAAGGCCATAGTGCTCAAAATACTTCTCCCATAGCACTTTTGCCACTGTAATCACCCTCTGATCCTTGGTAGGAAAAGCTTGAGCATACCTAGTGTAGTGGTCCATGATGACTAAGACATTCGTCTTGTTGCTGGCATCGGGTTCTATGGCCAGGAAATCCATACACAACAGGTCCAAAGGCCCCGCACTCTGCAAGTGTGACAAAGGAGCAGCCTGCCCACGCAGCGTCTTCTGGCTTATGCAACGAATGCAGGACTTGCAGTACTCTTTGACCTCCGACCTCATTTAGGGCCAGTAAAACCGGTCCTCGAGCAATCCATGGGTCTTTTCCACCCCTAAATGTCCAGAGTCATCGTTCAGTGACTTCAACCCAACCTTCCGATACTTCTCAGGCAGGACCAGCTGCCAACGCCGAGGTCGGTCCGGGGGGTGACGTTACCCGGTATTAAATTTGGTTCTTCAACCTCAACTGAAGCCATTCTCTCAGTAACTGAGACACTGAAACGTGTTTTGCCTTCTCCGCCCGTGTCACATCCCCCGCTTCAACTGCGTGCCAGACAGGGCCAATGCCTGGGTCATCTCGCTGAGCAGCGGCTACTTCCCCAGGGATTAACCCTGGCAGCTGCGTGGTCTTCAGAGCAGTCAGGTCACAGTAAGCTAGGGATAGGGTAACATCAGAAGCCCCCAATGGGTCCACTGCACGATCTGACCTCTCCTTCTCCTTGGCCTGCACGGTGATAGCAGACTGACACATCGCCTTCACCCCGGATGCAGGAACTTTCTCCCACTCCTCGTCCCTCTCCAGTTCCTCATGCCTCCGTCGGGACAGAGCATCTGCATCGATATTCCGGCTCCCTGGCTGGTACTTCAGGCTGAAATCATATGCAGACAAGCCTGCCGGCCACCGATGACCTGTGGTGTCCAGTTTCATCGAGGTCAGGATGTAGGTGAGCGGGTTGTTGTCCGTCCTCATCTCAAACTTGGCCCCGTAGAGATAGTCGCTCAGCTTATCCACCACTGCCCATTTCAACACCAGGAACTCCAACTTGTGGGTGGGATAGTTTCTCTCAAAGGACGACAAACTCCAGCTGACAAATGCTACAGGCCTCAGCCCGGTGCCCTGATCCTGATATGGGACGACCCTTAACCCCTCACAGCTGGCATCTGTGTGTAGCACATAGGGCAATCAGGGGTCCACAAAAGCCAGCAGTGGAGTTTGAGTCAACATCTCTTTCAGAGACTGAAAAGCCTCCTCACGTTGGTCTTCCCATCTCGTTCTGAAGGGCTCTGAGGGGTTCAAATATTCTCCAACCTCCCGTCCTCTCCTCCCTTTCCCTTTCTGTCCCAGAGGAGGGTAGCCATGCAGAAGCTGGTTCAAAGGATGACTCACCTTGACGTAGCCCTTCATGAATCTGCAGTAATATCTACAGAACCCCAAGAACGAGCGCAGAGCACTCACAGTCTGGGGCCTCAGCCAAATGGTCACCACTTCTATCTAAGCCAGGTCAATCGCTACTCCATTCCGTGAGATTATGTGTCCAACATAGCTAACAGACGTCTGGCAGAACTGCCATTTGTCCAGAGAAAGTTTTAACCCTTCCTCCTTCAGTTGGTTGAGCACCTTCATTAGCCTTGCTTCGTGTTCTTCCAAGGTGGATCCAAATACCATCAGGGCATCCAAATATACCAGCACTTCAAGCAAGTTCATATCCCCCACCGTCCTCTCCATGACCCTCCGAAAGGTGGCAGGGGCATCCTTTCGAACTGGAAAAATCCCAGAGGGCATATGAATGCCGTCTTCTCTTTATCGGCCTCACTCATGGAGATCTGGTAATATCCACTCCTCAAGTCCAGCACGCTAAACCACTTCGCCCCATTCAGACAGGCCAGCATGTCTTCGACCCTTGGGACCGTATACTGGTCAGGGACGGTGCGCTTGTTCAGGGTCCTATAGTCCATACACACACGAATCTTCCCATTTTTCTTCCGAGCCACTACTACTGGGGACGCATAAGGACGTCGGGACTCCGTGATGATCCCAGCTTCCTTCAACTTGCACAAATGCTGCCGCACATCTTCCACGTCTGCAGGGGCCAGTTGCTGCAACCTCTCTTGAAACGAGGTGTCCTCAGTCACCCGGATGGTGTGACGAGTGCTCCTGGAACAACACACATTGAACTCGTCTGGGGAAAATACATCTTTCAGCGTCAACATCTTCTCCACCAGCCTCCGCTTCCAACCCACCGGCACGGGTGAGGCATCAAAGGGGCAGGAGGGGAGGAGAAGACGGCGGCACGATGCAGCGTGCGTGGCCACTCCGAACTGATATCGTATTTGTTAACTAGGGGCCGTGCACATTCATGATTTGATGGAGACGGACGTGAGAAGCACAGAGGAACAACTGGAGAAACGTCTGAAATGCCTGCTTCGCTGCTGCTGCTACTGTGCGATCAAGAATCTCCAGAAGGGAAGGCCCTAAGTCCTTGGCTTTGCCTATTGCCTGTTGTTGGGGCTGGGGTTGAAGCGCTCGGCAGAGATGGTGCTCAGTGCTCGGTGTTGGAGGGCTGGTCGGAGGCTCGAAGTTTTCAGACGGACTCAGAGTCGGACTGTGGTCAGGTGCTTCCAGGGTGCTGCATCGGCCATTTTGCAGTGCTGGAAGCTCATGGCAGGGAGAGTTTCTCCCTTCAACCGTCTGCGTGAGTTGATGGGACTTTCGAGAGACTTTGAGACTTTTTTTTACCGTGCCCATGGTCTGTTCTTCATCAAATTATGGTATTGCTTTGCACTGTTGTAACTATATGTTATATTTATGTGGTTTTCGTCAGTTTTTTTAGTCTTGGTTTACTTGTGTTTCTGTGATGTCTTTCTGGAGGAACAAATTGTATCATTTCTTAATGCATGCATTACTAAATGACAATAAAAGAGGACTGTGTGTCCTCATAATCTAAAAAAAAAGTTAAAAGCCTCAGCGGTTAACTTATCCCTGTTTTCCAATAGCTCTCCCCCAGTGGGCCTCACGGGGGCACTATGCATCACCGTCACCCGGAACAAAGGCGCCAGGGGCATCCCTCGCTTAAAAGTGACCTCCCTTTTCGTGGTGTTCCTGACGATCACCACCATCCTGCGTGCCTGCACCACCGAGGGCTTCTGCAAGTCGGGTCTCACCAGCACCCCAGCAGGAAATCTTGATTCCCCCTCGAGATCCTCCGGGGTATCCACTAAAAGGGCTTCACCCTCAGGCACTCTGGGGAATCTGGGGGTCCCCATCACTCTCGCTACTTCCCCGGGTTGTACCACCCTGGCTTTGACGGGGCACACCACACAGTTCCTCTTTTAAATTCTGTGTCCAGCTCAGTGTGGGCACACACTACCTTAAAAGCAGTTCGAAACACTGGGTGCACTGACAGGGTCGCCAAAAAGTCCTCACCTGCCTGCTCCTTGCAGGCCCCTAGGAGCCTCCGTACAATAGGGGTGTTGGTCCCCACCAGAACTGACACATCCCCAGTCTCAACTGGGTCCGGGCAAACAGGACCAGGGCCCTCATGAGCCGCCAATACTCCCACCTCGGCCTCCAAGAACTCCAGCTTCACCGACAAATAGCCGTCGTACGGATTATCGCCAACGATGATACCCAAAATTTCCAGTGCACTGAAGGGTGTCAAGGGTAAATGCTGCAAACACTGATCGTAGAACGACTGGTACAGTAACGTGAACTGCGACCCAGTGTCGAGTGTGGCTTTTGCATCTATTCCCTCCATCCGAATCAACACACTGGATCGGGGTCCCACCAATCCTTCTGGGATAGGGTCTTTTCCTCCCGGGGGTCCCATGGCACATTGCTGGGAACGTGTTTTCCCAGAGACTCCCGGCCGTTCCCTCACTGGGTCTCTAAGTTTCCCGACTCCTCTCCCTGCTGGGACACCCGTGGACTTGCTCTCCGAAGGGGCCCCCTGCTGTTCACTTTCCCGCCTGAAGTGGCCCTCTTCCCCACAGTTTTAACACTCGCCTCGTCTCGCAGGACACCGGCCTCCTGTGAGCTGTTGTGCAGTCCGTCCCTTCAGGGAGGGGCCCTCTCTGCTAGGTCCCCTCCCGTGGAGGGACCCCACCTGCCGTGTCCCCCTTTACTATCTCCCGAGTGGAGCTGGCCCCAGTCACTTCACCACAAGGGGCTACTACCGAGGACTGCACCGTACTCATGGAGCCCTCTTCCGACTCCCGTGCGTCCTCCTCCTCCCTCACCTCTCTGAGCAACTGAATGAAGGACGGGCTGACCGCGTTCTAGAGTCTGTATCCTAGAGTGCTTAAGGAAGTAGCCCAAGAAATAGTGGATGCATTAGTGATAATTTTTCAAAACTCGTTAGATTCTGGACTAGTTCCTGAGGATTGGAGGGTGGCTAATGTAACCCCACTTTTTAAAAAAGGAGGGAGAGAGAAACCGGGGAATTATAGACCGGTTAGCCTAACATCGGTGGTGGGGAAACTGCTGGAGTCAGTTATCAAAGATGTGATAACAGCACATTTGGAAAGCGGTGAAATCATTGGACAAAGTCAACATGGATTTGTGAAGGGAAAATCATGTCTGACGAACCTCATTGAATTTTTTGAGGATGTAACTAGTAGAGTGGATAGGGGAGAACCAGTGGATGTGGTATATTTGGATTTTCAAAAGGCTTTTGACAAGGTCCCACACAGGAGATTAGTGTGCAAACTTAAAGCACATGGTATTGGGGGTAAGGTATTGATGTGGATGGAGAATTGGTTAGCAGACAGGAAGCAAAGAGTGGGAATAAACGGGACCTTTTCAGAATGGCAGGCGGTGACTAGTGGGGTACTGCAAGGCTCAGTGCTGGGACCCCAGTTGTTTACAATATATATTAATGACTTGGATGAGGGAATTAAATGCAGCATCTCCAAGTTTGCGGATGACACGAAGCTGGGTGGCAGTGTTAGCTGTGAGGAGGATGCTAAGAGGATGCAGAGTGACTTGAATAGGTTGGGTGAATGGGCAAATTCATGGCAGATGCAATTTAATGTGGATAAATGTGAAGTTATCCACTTTGGTAGCAAAAATAGGAAAACAGATTATTATCTGAATGGTGGCCGATTAGGAAAAGGGGAGGTGCAACGAGACCTGGGTGTCATTATACACCAGTCATTGAAAGTGGGCATGCAGGTACAGCAGGCGGTGAAAAAGGCGAATGGTATGCTGGCATTTATAGCGAGAGGATTTGAGTACAGGAGCAGGGAGGTACTACTGCAGTTGTACAAGGCCTTGGTGAGACCACACCTGGAGTATTGTGTGCAGTTTTGGTCCCCTAATCTGAGGAAAGACATCCTTGCCATAGAGGGAGTACAAAGAAGGTTCACCAGATTGATTCCTGGGATGGCAGGACTTTTATATGAAGAAAGACTGAATGAACTGGGCTTGTACTCGTTGGAATTTAGAGATTGAGAGGGGATCTGATTGAAACGTATAAAATCCTAAAGGGATTGGACAGGCTAGATGCAGGAAGATTGTTCCCGATGTTGGGGAAGTCCAGAACAAGGGGTCACAGTTTGAGGATAAAGGGGAAGCCTTTTAGGACCGAGATTAGGAAAAACTTCTTCACTCAGAGAGTGGTGAATCTGTGGAATTCTCTGACACAGGAAGCAGTTGAGGCCAGTTCATTGGCTATATTTAAGAGGGAGTTAGATATGGCCCTTGTGGCTACGGGGATCAGGGGGTATGGAGGGAAGGCTGGGGCGGGGTTCTGAGTTGGATGATCAGCCATGATCATAATAAATGGCGGTGCGGGCTCGAAGGGCCTACTCCTGCACCTATTTTCTATGTTTCTATGTTCTACGGGACTGCCGGAGACCCATAGCAATTATGTCATTCCTCTGTGCGCCCCTGGCTACCTGGTCTATCCTTATCTGATCCACATCAGTCCCCGAAATGACCCCCCGGCGCCTCAAACAATTTAGCCTTCACTCTATCCGGAAAAGATACCCAGAGAGCTTTTCCCCTTTCTCCTGACGCAGGTTCCGAAGCCCCCCTGAACGCTCCACTGTGCTCCCTGTTAGACCGAAAGCCTCCTCCAATGCTTTTCGATACTCAGTCAGAGAAGCAGAGGGCTGGTTAGCTTTCACACCTCGTATTACCTCAGCCGCCACCCCTTTCAAACTTTCAAACAATCGCTGTCGCTTTTCTTCCTCAGAACACTGCCACTCACCTAGCAGCTGAGAGACGTGCTCTAACCATGTCTCATATTCTCCTTCGGGGGTGGGAGTCCTCCCTGAGAAAATTCTCAACTTCTGACAAGGACTCACCGCCTTGTTCCCCAGGGAGTTAATGGCTGATGTCAGCTCAGAGCCCTTACTCTTCCGTGGGGGATGGGGACAAATTAAATTTTCCAAATCTGACCACTCCCTTCCTTTTTCCCTCAGAAACGATAGGACCCGATCTCTAAAATCTCTGCCCCCAGCTTCAAGCAACTCCTCTGGTGTCCCGTCAGACCCTTCCTCTGTGACGATGTGCATACCCCATGGCCCCGCCTCACCGGGGTCACCGAAAGACACTGGCAGTCCCGCTGCCGTGACATCAGCACTAGTCTGAACTAACACAAAGCCTGAGTCTGCCATTTTACCAAACTTGCTGGCCACGATTTCGACCTTGCTGATAGTTTTAACCATACTCAAACATTAAATTAACCCTTCCTCTGAGGTATGCATTTCCACCCAACCTAATATGCAGGCATGATTAACCGGTACTTCCTCAATCTCATGCCAGCACTCAGTCTTATCCGGGTCCATCTCCATTAACTTAAACCGGGTGCAACACAGTATCCGACAAAATTCATATCCCAGTCGAGCCCCCACAATGCAGCAACTACAACCCAACTGACTCCCGTTCGTCGAGGGTAAACTGGCAATCACCCCGCCAACACTGTAATTGCGTTGGTTTGGATACTGTGTGATGCACCTCAGTACAAACCCACAACATAAAATATCAGACAGCACACAATATGCAAGTAAACGATTACACTTCATAATTATTTCTTGGGGATGGGTTAGCAGAAACAGATAAAGTAAAGGTGCCAAATCAGTAAATTTATCAGTTTTGTGCACAAGGAAGTTTAATGCATTGGAGCTCACACCACCGGATCCTCCACAATGACCTCCGGGCCTCTGACAACCTCCGACCCACCGAATCCCGGTATCCGCCATCCTGGGACTCTATCAACTCCCCACACGTCCGTCCTCTTTGCTCACCTCCCTGACCAAGTGCCCAAAAACCCAGGTTCCCAGACAGAAGAAAGAATAACACTTCTCCCATTATAGTAACTATAACCAAAACAAGCTGCAGCCAAGAATAACAGAGATCCCATGTTACTTTACATTACAGAGAAGCCATTTTATTAACCTTAGCAGTTAACATGGGAGAGAAACTACTACTACACAAATTTTTCCCCGAACCCTTGTGTCAGTGTTGAAATTATGTAAATCATAGCTTACAAAACATAAAATTATCCATAAAATAAAAAAAACAAACATGGCAGAAATAAATATCAATATAATACCCATATGTGTCTATTTAGAACTCTAATAACATAAAAGACTGCCATTCAGCAATATGCTTCACCATTATTTCATCCCCAGGAAACCTAAATATTTGCCCCATTTTTGTGTATAGATGTCCAATCTATCAAACGGTTTGTAAGACATGCGTTCAAAAGCTGCCACTTTGGCTATTTCTGTGACCCCCTCCTGAAATGATGGTCCTCCCAAGTTCCTCCAGCCTCTAAGTGTAATTTGTCTTCCTACCGCTATACTTGTCTGGGTCCAATTTTGAGAGTGTTTATCCCCAAGTGTGTCTCCCAAGACAACAAGTCTAGGGCAGAAAGGGAGTTGAATACCTGAAACTTCACCAATGTATCATAATCCAAAATGCTTGAATTCTGGGACAGGACCAGAGCGCATGTACTAAGTCCCCTTTATCCGGCTGACAGTGCCAGTATTCAGGGGTAATTTTCAACCCTAATTATTTAACCTTGCTGGAGTCCAATAAAAACAGTGTAGAATCTTAAACTGAATAAGGCACACCCCCAGGTCTCTTGACATTGTTTTGACATTTTTACAAATTTTGTCACACGCAGGTCTTTTTCCCATGCTCGTTTAAGACCCAACAGAAATTTGTCCCCTGAGATTTGTGTTAAAGCTGAATAATAAGTTGAATCTTCGTGACCTTTACCATATGCAGCCAGTACAGTAGACAGTATCATAGCAACTTGTGGGGTTTGCTGTGTAGAACCAAAGGTATTATGTAGCAAATGACGCAGTTGAAGATATCTCCAAAATTGTGACCTAGAGATATCGTACTGTTGGGTTAATTGATTAAAAGATTTTAAACTGTCACCATTATAAAGGTCTCCCAATTTAATTATACCTTTCCCTTGCCATCCCCTCCAGAAGAAAAGGAACTTATCAAACACAACTTTGGATTCATCCAGATACTCGAGGCTTCATTCAAATATGGATTAAATTTAAATAATCTGGCTAGGGTATTCCAGAACAAATGCATATGCGATATAATTGGGTGAGACCTTGCCTCGGGAGGTAACTTGACAGACAAACATTGTAATGGAGGGATGGGAGGAAGAGCAGAACACTCAATGCGATACCAAGGAGGTGCTCCCTCCAGAGGGAGAGACCAATGTGCTAAATATTTAAAAGTAAAGGCATAGTAATAGTATATTAACTTCGGCAAACCTTTCAACTGGCAATCGTAATTTGTTAATGTTTAAGCGTGGGCATTTACCATGCCAAATAAAGGCCTTAATTATTATCAAACTGCTTAATATAGGTTAATGGAATTTGAACTGGTAATGACTGGAACAGGTAATGATCCTTTGGAATGCTATTCATCTTCAGGGCATTTACTTTTCCCGACATTGAAAACTACAAAGGTAACCACCTGTCAACATCACATGAAATTCTCTGCAATAGACAATAGACAATAGGTGCAGGAGTAGGCCATTCGGCCCTTTGAGCCAGCACCGCCATTCACTGTGATCATGGCTGATCATCCACAATCAGTACCCTTTTCCTGCCATCTCCCTATATCCCTTCACTCTGCTATCTTTAAGAGCTCTATCTAACTCTTTCTTGAAAGCATCCAGAGAATTGGCCTCCACTGCCTTCTGAGGCAGAGCATTCCACAGAACCACAACCCTCTGTGTGAAAAAGTTTTTCCTCAAATCCGTTCTAAATGGTCTACCCCTTATTCTTAAACTGTGGCCTCTGGTTCTGGACTCCCCCAACATCGGGAACATGTTTCCTGCCTCTAGCGTGTCCAATCCCTTAATAATCTTGTATGTTTCCATCAGATCCCCTCTCATCCTTCTAAATTCCAGTGTATACAAGCCCAGTCGCTCCAATCTTTCAACGTATGACGGTCCTGCCATCCCAGGAATTAACCTTGTGAACCTACGCTGTACTCCCTCAATAGCTAGAATGTCCTTCCTCAAATTTGGAGACCAAAACTGTACACAATAGTCCAGGTGTGGTCTCACCAGGGCCCTGTACAACTGCAGAAGGACCTCTTTGCTCCTATACTCAACTCCCCTTGTTATGAAGGCCAACATGCCATTAGCTTTCTTCACTGCCTGCTGTACCTGCATGCTTACTTTCAGTGACTGATGAACAAGGACACCTAGATCTCGTTGTACTTCCCCTTTTCCTAACTTGACACCATTCAGATAGTAATCTGCCTTCCTGTTCTTGCCACCAAAGTGGATAACCTCACATTTATCCACATTAAACTGCATCTGCCATGCATCTGCCCACTCGCCCAACCTGTCCAAGTCACCCTGCATTCTCATTACATCCTCCTCACATTTCACACTGCCACCCAGCTTTGTGTCATTTGCAAATTTGCTAATGTTACCTTTAATCCCTTCATCTAAACCATTAATGTATATTGTAAATAGCTGCGGTCCCAGCACTGAGCCTTGCAGTACCCCACTAGTCACTGCCTGCCATTCTGAAAAGGACCCATTAGTCCCTACTCTTTGTTTCCTGTCTGCCAACCAATTTTCTATCCATGTCAGTACCCTACCGACAATACCATGTGCTCTAATTTTGCCCACTAATCTCCTATGTGGGACCTTATCAAAGGCTTTCTGAAAGTCCAGGTACACTACATCCACTGGCTTTCCGATGTCCATTTTCATAGTTACATTCTCAAAAAATTCCAGAAAATTAGTCAAGCATGATTTCCCCTTCGTAAATCCACGCTGACTCAGACTGATCCTGCCACTGCTATCCAAATGTGCCTCTATTTCATCCTTTATAATTGATTCCAGCATCTTCCCCACCACTGATGTCAGACTAACTGGTCTATAATTGCCTTTTTTTTCTCTTCCTCCTTTCTTAAAAAGTGGGATAACATTAGCTACCCCCCAATCCGCAAGAACTGATCCTGAACCTATAGAACATTGGAAAATGATTACCAATGCATCCACAACTGCTAGAGCCACCTCCTTAAGTACCCTGGGATGCAGACCATCAGCCTTCAGTCCCATCAGTTTACCCAAAACCATTTTCTGCCTGATGCAAATTTCTTTCAGTTCCTCTGTTACCCTAGGTCCTCTGGCCACTATTACATCTGGGAGATTGTTTGTGTTTTCCCTATGAAGACAGATCCAAAGTACCTGTTCAGCTCGTCTGCCATTTCCCTGTTCCCCATAATAATTTCACCCGTTTCTGTCTTCAAGGGCCCAACTTTGCTCTTAACTGATTTTTTTCCTCTTCACATACCTAAAGAAGATTTTACTATCCTCCTTTATATTCTTGGCTAGCTTACCTTCATACCTCATCTTTTCCCCCCGTATTGCCTTTTTAGCTATCTTCTGTTGCTCCTTAAAGCCTCCCAATCCTCTGGCTTCCCGCTCATCCTTGCTATGTTATACTTCCTCTCTTTTATTTTTTTGTCCTTGACTTCCTTTGTCATCCATGGTCGCCCCGTACTCCCCTTAGAACCTTGTTTCCTCTTTGGAATGAACTGATCCTGCACCTTCTGTATTATTCCCAGAAATACCTGCCATTGTTGTTCCACTGACATCCCTGCTAGGGTATCTTTCCAGTCAACTGTAATGGATATTGGATAATGGATAATAATAATAATAATAATAATGGATCAAAATTTACCTTTACTAAATCCTTCAATTGAGGGGGAAAATTAATACCTAAATATTGTACACCCTTCTTTGGCTACTGAAACTGGCCTGGGTAAAAAGCAGATGCAGGGCAATATGCAGTTAATGGTAGTGCTTCCGATTTTGTCCAATTAACATTATAACCTGAGAATCTAGAGTAAGACCTTATAATGTTAAAAAGACATGCCAGCGATTGACTAGGGTTTGACACAAATAATAAAATATCATCCACGTAAAGCATCAGTCTCTGAACCTGCCCTCCCACAGGTATCCCTATAAAGTTCTCATACTCTCTGACAGCTCCTGCCAGGGGCTCCAAAGCTAGACAGAACAACATTGGGGAAAGTGGGGAGCCCTGTCGGGTACCCCTTCCGAGAGAGAAGTAGGGTAAAATGTAACCACGAGTTTGAACCGCTGCTTCAGGGTTATTATGTAACAGTCTGATCCATTTTAAAAAGACGAGTCCAAATCCAAAAAATTGAAGAATCTTAAACCGATCAAATGCTTTCTCAGCATCGAGTGAGATAGCTGCTACAGGTGACTGATTACCGGCCACCGACAACATAATATTCACAAGGTGCCTTACGTTATCAGATGAGCTGCGGCCCCTGATAAATCCCACCTGATCACTATGTATCAACCGTGTTATTACTGTGTCTACATGGTTTGCAAGGATCTTTGATAAAATTTTCACATCTATTGGGATTAGGGAAATTGGTCTATAATTCTTACATTCACACGGGTCTTTACCCTCTTTCAGAATCAATGTGATTAGCGCTTGTGATAAAGTAGGGGGTAAATTACCCCGCTCTATAGACTCATTGTACATAATCAGCAGTAGTGGAGCCAGCTCCTCCGCATAACATTTAAAAAATTCCACTGTAAGTCCATCTGGGCCAGGAGCTTTCCCAGTAGGTAAGGTCTTAATCACTGATATAATTTCTTCCAATGTTATAGCAGAATCAAGGTATTGTTGTTGTTCTTTCGTCAACTTAGGTAACCCTAATGGCCTCAGAAAGCTATCAATTTCTTCCTCACTAGAGTTGGAGGTCAATGTACATAGGTCCTTATAAAACTCTTGGAATGAATCATTAATATCTTTAGGTGTTATCAAACTATCACCTGTTGCTGATCTAATAGCTGGGATAATAGATATTGATTCTCTCTGTTTTATACACCTTGCCAGAAGCTTGCCAGCTTTCTCCCCTGATTCAAATTGCCTTTGTCTTGCCCTGAAAAGCCAAAATTCTACTTTCTGGGATAAGAGTTACAAAATACACTTGGACTAAGTTGTTAACTGTGCTGTGCTATCACCAGTGGGATCATCAGTTGATCGGCCACCTGTCTTCAGGAGTTTCGGCCCACTTATGATCAAGACTCCCTCGAGGTGGTGGGCCAGCAGTGCTAAAGCACCACCTCCCACTGGTGAGCTTAAAAACTTGGCATCTGCCTCTATCAGAGTTGTTGGTCACTTCCATCCAACAGATAGTCTGCTCTTCAGGTGTCTATGCAACTACTGAAGAGTTTGCAAGATATGTGTACACTGTCTGACTATCTACCCCTCTGGATGTACTTGGTCCACACCCATGCTGATCCTTTCTCTGCTGCCTCAGCTGCAGCCCTGCTGGTTGACTTGATCTCTCTTCTAGTGAAGCCAAGGTCATGCAGCCACTTCTGGAAAGTGAACGCAATAAACCCACGGCAGCCTACTTCGAATGGATAGCATGAGTCCTTCCACCCTCTGTCTCTGCACTCTGATCTTAATTCTGCATACTTGGTTAACTTGCGCTCATGGGCTTCATCGATGTTGTCTTCCCAGGGGACTGTGAGTTCACCAATAACCGCTTCTCTACTGGTGTCAGACCATACGATTATATCTGGACGCAATGTGGTGAAAGCTATTTGCTCCAGGAAACTGCCTTTCCCATCCAGGTTGGCCTTGACACACCAATCATTGGCTGAAGAAAATATGCTTGATCGTGAGCCTGCAATGTACACCCTTGACTTGGAGCCTTCTTTCACAAATGATATGTGATGTTCTGTGCAGCATGGGGCATGAGGTAAGTTGTGCTGCAGTACTTTCCGCTCAACTGCTTCTGTTACAACTTTGAGAACGTTGTTATGTCTCCAAGTGTACATGCCGCTGGAAAGATTGACTCTGCATGCCCTCAAAATACGTTGAAGTGTTCCCTTCTCGCCACAAGCAGCGCAGCTGTCTGCCTTATCTTCATACCAGGTGCTGAGGTTGGCAGGTGTTGGGAGCAGATCGTACGCTGCTCTGCATAGAAAAGAAATGCGGAGCGGTTCCATCTGCCACAGAACATTCCAAGATAGGCGTCGTTGTTCAACACTTTCCCACCAGGTCCAAGCCCCTTGTTTGGCCAGGCCAGCTGTTTTAGCTAACCTCTTCTACCTCTCGTACTTCTTGTGTTACAAGCTCACGGCGCTCCTTACCTGTAGAAGATGACCACCACTTGTGAGTTGTCCATCCAAGTCCCTGGCGTCCTAGCTGGATAGCCCCAACCGTCTCCTTGTGCTTCAATCTAGACCGTGCCTCATCAACTGCTACACAGGCTGACCACTTCCTGCCTGATCTCACGTCCGGCTGGGTGTCCTTGATGACAGGGTCTTTTGAGTCTCGAAGCATCAAGAATGATCTTACCTTGGCTACCTTGACCTCTTCAACAAGGGATTGCACTGGGATGGTAAGCTTTGTCTGGCTACTGTGGATTGCAACGTTGGTGAGGCTGCTCAGTACTCCAAGCCACTTCTTCACATACTTGTTGATCTTCCGTTCCATTGCCTCAACATGGGACATTGCCACTTCATAGACAGTTAGTGGCCACATTATCCGTGGCATCAATCCATACTGCAAGCACCACAACTTCAACTTGACAGGCAAGCCACACTTGTCAACGGACATCAGACCTCTGCTGATCTGTTCTGTCTCTTGAACCCTCTTGGTGTCTCTCAGCTCCTCTGTGTACCGTCGCCTGAGGCTCTTAACTGGTTGTTCCTGAATGGATGGAATCTCCTCTCCACAAAGGGTGAAATGAAAGTCAACCAGCTTCCCTCTCCTAAGAACAAGGCTCCTTGAATTCTTGGTCCTGAACTTCATCCTTCCCCAATCCATTAGCTCCTCGAGTCTAGATAGTACATTTTCCACTGCATCCATGCTGGGACCCAAAAGGGTGAGATCGTCCATGAACGCTCGTATTGGTGGTAACTCCCCTCCGCTATCAAGTGCGACACCTGGTCCCACTGATTCTGCAGCCCTCACAGTGACCTCCATGGCTAACACAAAAAGGATGGGTGAAATTGAACATTCCATTGGGATTCCAACATCCAAGCTCTGCCACCTAGTTGTAAACTGCTGAGTGGAAAACCTCATCCGGAAGTCGTTGTAGTACTGCTTAACAAAGTTCCTCACCTTAGCAGGAATCCACGGGAATTCCATTGCAAACTCAATCAGGACATGGGGAACAGAACCATACGCATTTGCCAGATCAAGCCAAACTACAGCCAGATCTCTTCTAAACCTTTTCGACTCCTGGATGGTATGCCATATCATACTAGAATGTCCAAGGCATCCTGGGAAGCCTGGTATTCCTGCCTTCTGCACAGATGTATTTACTAATCCATTCTCTATCACAAATGAAGATATTCTTTCTTCCAGAATGCCAAACATAATCTTCCCCTCTACGTTCAGAAGTGAAATTGGTCGGAACTGATTCAATGTAGAAGAATTCTCTTCCTTCGGGATGTATACTCCTTCAGCCTCACTCCATGACACAGGAACAACACCTTGTCTTCACACCACCTTTAACAGTCTCCACAAGTATTTCCTCAGCTCTTCACACTTCTTGAACACCTTATACGGCACTCCATTAGGTCCTGGCACTGAGCCTGACCTTGCCTTTCTGATGAACCGTTCGACTTCTGCCAGTTTGGGTTCTGACAGATTGAACTTCACTCCTGGCTCGGTAGGCTTCACAGGCCCTGAAATGTCAAGCAAAGGAGTCTCCTGCTGTTCGTTAGAGTAAGTGCTTGCCAGGTGATCCTCAAGTTCTTGTTGAGAGATGTTAAGCTGCCCGCTCTTAGTTTTCAGCCATGTTAGTTCCCTCAAATCTTTGGATGACATCCGCTGCTTCAATTTTGTCTCAATCTCTTTGATTTTGTTTTCTAAGTTTGTAATTCTCCGATTTGTCTGTTTTTTTTTATATAAGAAGTATGTTGAATAGTATATCCCCTCAAAACTGCCTTCAGGGCTTCCCAGTTAGTCCCTGCTGAAGAGGCCGTAAGTATAATTATCTCTAAATACTCCTTGATTTGTTGTTTCATAGCTTGCCTAAACATTGAATCTTGTAACAAGGATGAATTAAATCTCCATCTATGTGACTGCATTCTCTTATACTGAGGTATTCTCTCTAGACAAATCCAAGCATGATCTGATATAATATTACCTATTGCACAGACTGAATAAGTGACTTGGATATAAGGAAGAAATCAACCCTTGTGTATATTTTATGAACTGCAGAAAAAAAATGTGTAATTCCTCCCATTGGGATTCATAAGGCGCCAAACATCCAAACGCCTGAGGGCTTTACACATTTTTTGCACCATCACAGTGAGTTTTGAGGTTCTATATGACAACATCTTACTATGGTCGATGATTGGATCCATTACCAAATTAAGATCTCCCCCAAGTATGATATCATAAGCTCCAATAGAATGTAACTTCCCTTCAAGATCAACAAAAAAGTCCTGCATCTTCTATATTAGGTGCGTGTATGTTTGCTAAAATAATACGTTGCTTCTGTACTTCTGCCAAAATAATAAGAATTCTCTGTGCTTCATCTTTGATCTGTTTCTCACATCTAAACTGCAGCTGCCTATCGATAAGTGTTATAACACCCCTGCTCTTAGTTGACCCTGCACTGTAAAAAACAGGATCTGTAAAACCCCCCAGTAGCTTTACTGATTCCTCTGCTGATAAATATGTTTCCTTAGAAATACCACATCCCATTTTTGTCTCTTAAGCTTATTCATTACTTTTCTGCCTTTTATAGGATTCACCAGACTGTTAACTTTCTGTATGGTGAAATATATTTTATCTGAATTAAGAGAAGTCATAGTTAGGACAAACAAACAAATACACTACAATATTTTGACACTGACTCATAAACCTCCATTTAAACTGAAAAGTAACAAAATGGCGCGTAAAACTCTCCCGCGCGCAACAGTGGCCACAGAACACGGCCAAACATCCCTTCCACAAACGATTATGGTCCATGAAATGCCCAGACCAGTTTTAACTGCTCAGAAACAATGCTGGTGCAATTTCACAGACAATATAGCACACTTAACAGCATGTCCAGCCCTAGAAAGCTTCAGTACAATACAATCTGACAAAATTTTAAAAAATAACAAACACAACCTGACTCACATCTTGCTCAATTTAACTAACGTACTTAAACTCCCCCATCTCCTCAATAAATTTTCTTGCTTTACGTGGGCACTCAAAAAACTTGAAACTGTTCTTAGTCTCTATTCTTAGCTTGGCTAGGTAAAGCAGTGCAAAGCTCACATTCCATCCCCGAAGCATTTTTTTACATTTTTTAAACTTTCCTCATTTTACTTGCGTGGGTCTGGAGAAGTCCGGGAAGATCATAACATGATCGTTGTCACAGGAAAACTTGCCCTTGACCCTTGCCACTCGCAGCACAAAATCTCGATCCTTTGACCCAAGGAACCTTGTGAGGATAGGCCGAGGCCTATCTTCAGTACTGGGTCTAGGGCCCAGTGGTCTGTGTGCGTGTTCTATTTCAAGCTTTTCCTCCCGATCACCGACAAGCTCCGAGACTAGTTTATCCATGAACACGATGAAATCCTGCCCCTCTTTTCCCTCTGGAATGCCGATGAATCGGAGATTGTTGCACTGATTATGGTTCTCCATGTCCTCCAGTTTATCTGTTAGCTGGTCAATATCTGCTTTGGTAGTCAATGGGTTGACTTCTCATTCCCTTTCCACCACTTCTAGATAGTCAACCCGCTTCTCGACATCTGCAAGCCTGGTTATCAGCAATGAAAGCTTTGACTCCACTCACGATATAGATTGGCGTATATCTTCAAGGCCCACCAGGTTGTCCGAGATTTTTTTCAAAGCCGCATATACGTCAGCCAAGTCATGACTCACCTCATGTTGGTCCCCCTCAGACGATGGTCCTCTGCCATTTTGATCAGAGGCCATCTGCCCGGAGCACTGCGACCTCAAATGCCTCTTGATATCTCCGGAAGCCTTCATTTTAAGTTGTTCTGGCATCTTACACAGACAGTAACTCTTTAGAGCTGCAACAGTGATAAAATAGACTGTGAAAGCGAATTTTTAAACGATAATTATATACCACCGGCATGGATCACTGTTCTAAGCAGCCATCTCTGTCATTGCGTCACGTGACTCCTTCCCAAGAACATCTTTTTTTGTGTTGAATAACTTGTGAATCTCACGGGTCATCCTGATCAAGCTAGAATCTTTTCAGAGAGTTAGTTACAGTGGGCATCAGTGGGTTCCAGACACTCTGGATACGCTGGACCTCCTGTTGCTGGTCTGAGGAGCATGTTTCTTGCAGGACCTCTCTCCTACTGCAACTCCCTAACTTTCCATCCTGCAGCCTAGCCCAAACTTCAAAAATCTCCCAGTAAACCTTGGGGGATATCTCCCTACCTGATAATGCCTGATGCTGGGCAGTGTTGGATCTCCTGTTAGGGAATGAGATAGGTCAGGTGACAGAGGTATCTGTTGGGGAGCACTTCGGGTCCAGTGATCACAATGCCATTAGTTTCAATATAATTATGGAGAAGGATAGGACTGGACCCAGGGTTGAGATTTTTGATTGGAGAAAGGCTAACTTTGAGGAGATGTGAAAGGATTTAGAAGGGGTGGATTGGGACAATTTGTTTTATGGGAAGGATGTAATAGAGAAATGGAGGTCATTTAAAAGTGAAAATTGAAGGGTACAGAAACTTCATGTTCCTGTTAGGTTGAAAGAAAAGGTTAAAAGTTTGAGAGAGCCACGGTTTTCAAGGGATATTGGAAACTTGGTTTGGAAAAAGAGAGAGAGCTACAATAAATATAGGCAGCTTGGAGTAAATGAGGTGCTCGAGGAATATAAAGAATGTAAAAAGAATCTTAAGAAAGAAATTAGAAAGGCTAAAAGAAGATATGAGGTTGCTTTGGCAAGTAAGGTGAAAATAAATCCAAAGGGTTTCTACAGTTATATTAATAGCAAAAGGATAGTGAGGGATAAAATTGGTCCCTTAGAGAATCGGAGTGGACAGCTATATGCGGAGCCAAAAGAGATGGGGGAGATTTTGAACAATTTCTTTTCTTCAGTATTCACTAAGGAGAAGGATATTGAATTGTATAAGGTAAGGGAAACAAGTAGGGTAGTTATGGAACTATGATGATTAACGAAGAGGAAGTACTGGCGCTATTAAGGAATATAAAAGTGGATAAGTCTCCCGGTCCTGACAGGATATTCCCTAGGACCTTGAAGGAAGTTAGTGTGGAAATAGCAGGGGCTCTGACAGAAATATTTCAAATGACATTAGAAACAGGGATGGTGCCAGAGGATTGGTGTATTGCTCATGTTGTTCCATTGTTTAAAAAGGATTCTAAGAGTAAACCTAACAACTATCGGCCTGTGAGTTTGACGTCAGTGGTGGGTAAATTGATGGAAAGTATTCTTAGAGATGGTATATATAATTATCTGGATAGAAAGGGTCTGATTAGGAACAGCCAACATGGATTTGTACGTGGAAGGTCATGTCTGACAAATCTTACTGAATTTTTTGAAGAGCTTACTAGGAAAGTTGACGAGGGTAAAGCAGTGGATGTTGTCTATATGGACTTCAGTAAGGCCTTTGACAAGGTTCCACACAAAAGGTTAGTTAGGAAGGTTCAATCGTTAGGTATTAATATTGAAGTAGTAAAATGGATTCAGCAGTGGTTGGATGGGAGATGCCAGAGAGTGGTGGTGGATAACTGTTTGTCAGATTGGAGGCCGGTGACGAGTGGTGTGCCTCAGGGATCTGTACTGGGTCCAATGTTGTTTGTCATATATTTTAATTATCTGGATGATGGGGTGGTAAATTGGATTAGTAAGTATGCAGATGATACTAAGATAGGTGGAGTTGTGGAAAATGAAGTAGGTTTTCAAAGCTTGCAGGGAGATTTAGGCCAGTTAGAAGAGTGGGCTGAAAGATGGCAGATGGAGTTTAATGCTGATAGATGTGAGGTGCTACATTTTGGTAAGACTAATCAAAATAGGACATACATGGTAAGTGGTAGGGCATTGAAGAATGCAGTAGAACAGACGGATCTAGGAATAACAGTGCACATTTCCCTGAAGTTGGAATCTCATGTGGGTAGGGTGGTGATGCTGGGCTTTATAAATCAGAGCATTGAGTACAGCAATTGGGATGTAATATTGAAATTGTACAAGGCATTGGTAAGGCCAAATTTGGAGTATTGTGTACAGTTCTGGTCACTGAATTATAGGAAAGATGTCAATAAAATTTAGAGAGTAAAGAGAAGATTTACTAGAATGTTACCTGGGTTTCATCTCCTAAGTTACAGAGAAAGGTTAAATAAGTTGTCTCTTTATTCTTTGGAGCATAGAAGGTTGAGGGAGGATTTGATAGAGGTATTTAATATTAAGAGTGGAATAGATAGAGTTGACATGATAGGCTTTTTCCATTGAGAGTGGGGGAGATTCAAACAAGAGGACATGAGTTGAGAGTTAAAGGGCAAAAGTTTAGGGATAACATGAGGGGGTACTTCTTTACTCAGAGAGTGGTAGCTATGTGGAACGAGCTTCCAGCAGAAGTGGTTGAGGCAGGTTCGATGTTGTCATTTAAAGTTAAATTGGATAGCTATATGGACAGGAAAGGAATGGAGGGTTATGGGCTGAGTGCAGGTCGGTGGGACCAGGTGAGGGTAAGACTAGCATGGACTAGAAGGGCCAAGATGGCCTGTTTCCAAGCTGTAATTGTTATATGGTTATATGGTGGTTTTGGTGAGTCCTCAAATTGCAAGTACAGATACCACCATGAGTGCCTGAAACCCAAGCAACCTCTGTCTCTGGTGCTGGGAGTCAGGGTTCAAAAATTAGAAGAGAAGTTAGAAGAAGACAGCATTGAAAACTGATGCTTTGTGCACACCAGCCATGATATTGACTTCACCCAGTGAGGTTTTGATGTTGCAGCAAAATTAATGGACACCAGTCTCTATTGGACAGACACATTAACCTAAATGTTTTTGCATCTATGTATAAGAGTTCAAACATTCCTCCTTAACTTGTGTTGACAGAACCCCTCTGGATTTAAGCGCAAAGGCTCTTGATTTAGCAATAACAACAGAGACATCCTGAGACATTGCAGCCAAAGATTCTTTGCTTTAGGAAATTGCAGATAAAGTCAATAAAATGATTATGACAGCTACCTTCTGATAATTATCCAGTTATAGATATTACTATGTACCAAATTCAACAATTAAGGTATTTTGTATTTTATACTTAAGGAAGTAATGGTTATTCAAACTACGTCCAAGAAAATTCAACTATGATTTTTCTACAGACACAGTTAATCTAAGAGTCCATTACATAGCATTGCAGAGAACAAGTTGCTACCGTAATCCTCTCTGTAGCTTTTATTGTCGGATTCAAGCTACAAAACAAGAAAATGATACAGATGCTCAGCATCCATAGGGAGACAGAGTTATATCCTGTCATCAGAACCAGGATAATTCAGAAATCATGTTTTGAGTTAGAGAAGTGTGAGAAGGGCGTCAAGAGAGCAAAAGTGATGTCTGTGATAGGGTGTAGTCACAGAGAGAGAGAGAGAGAGAGAATTATTTAGATAGTGCCGGTGTCAGCTGAGAGGGGCTTATTAATTAAAACTCAACTAAAGGAGGTATGAATAATGAATGGACGAGGGCAGAAGAAAGATAATTAAAATCAAATGATGTTGGAACTGAGATGCTGAACACTACAGTCGTGGGAAAGCTAAAATGGAAGAGAATTCTGGAGAAGAAAACAGGTCAATGAGCATCCATGGAGAAAGGAAGATTTAATTAATGTTGCAGATTGATGACCTTTTATCAAAACTGGACATTGCTAAACAAGCTGGAAGGGCTGGCTAAGTGAAATTTGTTGAATTCATATAGAGATAAGATCAGGAATACGAAAGGACAAGTTGAGCAGTTCCACTAAGCAGTTATCCATTGCGCATGTGGTTTCTCTAAGTCAAATTCAAAGTACATTTATTATCAAAGTACGTATGCAGTGTTCAACCCTGAGGATTTAAGGAAAGTTAATTAATCTGAAATATTAGCTTGGAGTTTTTCCCCTTTCCACAGATGCTACCCCAGCAATTGCAGCTTTTCACTTATTTGTTAAGTTGCATAAACTAATATTGTGGTAGATATCAGATAACCTTTAATTCCTGAGTGTTCTCCCCATAACCATGGCGATGGAACAGCTAAAATACCAAAACTCATAATGAGAAGGTGGATGGAAAATGAAACCTCTGTGCTTTGAATACATTGAATTACACAACATGATGGATTCAGAGTCTGAAAAATCATAGCTTGCTAATAAGATGTCAGGGCAGCCTCTGTTTACAGATAATTCATTAAACTTGTTACCCGAGTAAAGAGAAATTTCCAAAGGCAGGTTCTTCCTTTCCAATTTTGGACAAAAAAACTGTTGTTACTCCCAATTATCCCGTGACGCATTTGATCCTCAGCCACTCTTACTGATACAGGAAGTCTCAAATGAATAAGCTATTAAATCATTAGTTAGTGACAGTAAATACGGCCAAAAAAAAGGGAGTTACATAGTGGTTTGGAAAGAAAGAATCTTAAACGGACTAGGTCATGAACAAGAGAGGGGGCCAGAATGGGTACTTTATATGGAGAAACTCACCACAATAAACTTATTGGAACAAAAGCTCTGTTTTTGCACTGTAATGTCCTACTTTTACTGGGTGCCTAGATCAGCCTGTTCATATTGGCTTCCCATTATATTCCCCAGATAATTTTACTTTATTAAATTGTCATTACATGAAAAGTGAAATTCTGGAAACCAACGGTAGTTCTAGTGACAAATTGTAGGCTAATGGGAACTCGTACATTGTTACTAGCCCAGCAACTTCTTCATAAATCTCCAGGATGGTGCTCACCATTGTACATATATAATGCCCTGGTTAAGGTTTCTACTGCTATGCTGTGAGGTATTTTATTTTAGCAGTTTTCTGTAAAAGCAGTGTGCCCTGCTGGCAAGAGTGTTTTGGCTTCAGCTAAAGATAAGGAGCCATGCTGTCCAACTTGGGAATGTTGTGTCAGCCAATCAGGAGCGGGGTGGCATGGAACATTCCCGAGAGCTGGGCTGGAGGAGTTTTCTGAAGGACAGTAGTCTGGTTTTGGGTCTTTTTGGGTGGGAGGTGCAGAGAGAAGAGCACCGAGGAAGACGCCTGGGGGATCCCATCTGAGGGGAAACCCCATTGCAAGGAGTGCTTCATGAGGTGGAGGGTTTCAAGAAGGGAAGTTCTACCTGTGGTTGCTCAGGAGAATTCAGTGCCGTAAGCAAAGCTACTCCCAGCAACTACAGAAACGAGCTCAAACGTTTATGTGCACATTTAGACTAGCTTAACTGTAATGGGCCCTTTAAACTTTTTTTTTCTCTGTTAACTGTTTGATAAAGTTAAAAATTAGTAAATATAATTCCTTTATAATTTTATGCTGGTATACAATCTTGCATTTCTGGGCTACCAATAACTGTGTATGAACAGTATTTACACAGCATTTGCTCAGAACGAGGTTCCTTTAATTGGAACATCCTGACGTTCCTGTCTGGTTGACTCCAAAATCATACCGACCCGAGACATGTATTGGTTATGAAAGGTGGCCTTCTCACCACTGAATCACATGGCTGTTAGCTGATGAGCCAAGTTGGTCTACGAGTCCACTGAGAGGGTTGCACACTTAAGGTAAAAGTGGACTTGCATCTTGCTCAAATAGTTCATAGGTACTGAAGCTTGACTCTAAAAAGGGTCACAGTACATGTGAGGTAGAGAGGGGGAGGGGTAGTAGATAAAAAAAACAGTACAAGTATAACGAAAACTTTGGATTGGGAGCATTTATTCTAGGATCCAAAAGCTTTATGGAAAGCATTGCAGCCAAAGTTCCTTCCCTGCCCTTCAGTCGTCCAATGGGAAGCTACTGCAGCGTAGAAGGAAATGCGATGCTACCAAGCGGACCAATCACAGTTGTTGCGGACTGCGTTGCCGTGACACGTAGTTACATTTTGGGAGAGGTGCATGTCAGGTTATGGCATAGGGATCCATGTAGGCACTGTGTAGGTTTCGCGGCTACGCCGTACCTATGGTGTCGATTTGACGCAGAAGTGTAAATTAGCCTTTACGGGGAGAAGGCAGGCGAATGGTGTTGAGAAGGGAAAGGGTCAGCCAGGGTGAAATGGAGGAGCAGACTTGATGAACTAAATGGCCTAATTCTGCTCCTATGTCTTATGGATTAAATATTAATCATTTCCAGCAAGCTTCTCACTGAAACAAGTCTACAGGACTAATGGGAAATTGTTCATGTGTCTCCTATCCCAAACCAAGGTCACCCAACCTCACAATATACATCTGGCACCCAGTTGAGCTCCAAGGCATTGTCAACTTGATCAGTGTTTGAGGAGGACTCTCCCTGTGGCAGAAGGCAGGGTGATACCAATCAGCCTCTTCCTGTGAAAATAGAAAGGGGGAAAGGTAGCTGCAAAGGTGCCTCATTGTCCTTCTCCTCAAAACACTGACAACCACAGTTCCACAGGCAGCCCCCAGGTTACATAAGGGTTCCAGTCAGCTTTACTGCCCTTAGGCTGATTCCTCCTTAAATCATTTTCTATAGCAAACCTTATTGTACCACTCTACAAATAATTGATATAATTCTCTCATTTTATAAAATAATTAGCCAGACACTATCCTTAATTAAACTATTGTAAGATTTACTGTATCTAGTCACAAATCAGCACAATGAAATATTATTACTATTTTGAGAAATTCTCTAAAATCTACAGAACAATTTGGGTAGAGTTGGCTACCTATAACTCAGGTATCCCATAACGTGCGCCTCTGCCTGTACGCCAGGAACAGTACAGCAGGTGATTGGACATGCCAAAGTGCTGACACAGGATGGCACAGTAAGTGTTCTAGAGGATGGAGTTACAGTGGTCGAGTGTGTTGGTTCCTCTGGTTCCACAGCTGATATGTTGCTGGTGTTTAGTCTGAGACTTTTGCTGAAAACACACACAAAATGCTGGAGGAACTCAGCAGGCCAAGCAGCATCTGGGGAAATGACATTTTGGGCCGAGACCCTTCTTCAGGTCTGGGAAGGAAGGGGGAAGACGACAGAATAAAAAGGTGGCGGGAGGGGAAGGAAGATTGCTAGAAGGTGATAGATGAAGCCAGGTGGATAGAAACGGTAAATTGGCTGGAGAGGAAGGAATGTGATAGGAGAGGAGAGTGGACCACAGGAGAAAGGGAAGGAGGGGGGGGGACCCATAAGACCATGAGATATAGGAGCAGAAGTAGGCCGTTCGGCCCATCGAGTCTGCTCCACCATGGGCTGATCCAGTTTTTCCAGTCATTGCCACCCCCTGCCTTCACCCCATACCCTTTGACGCCCTATGTATCGCTGCCTTAAATACACCCAATGACTTGGCCTCCACAGCTGCTCATGGCAACAAATTCCACAGATTTACCACCCCCTGACTAAAGTAATTTCTCCGCATCTCAGTTCTAAATGGACGTCCTTCAATCCTGAAGTTGTGCCCTCTTGTCCTAGAATCCCCTACCATGGGAAATAACTTTGCCATATCTAATCTGTTCAGGCCTTTTAACATTCAGAATGTTTCTATGAGATCCCCCCTCATTCTCCTGAACGCCAGGGAATACAGCCCAAGAGCTGTCAAGCATTCCTCATATGATAACCTTTTCATCTCTGGAATCATTCTCGTGAATCTTCTCTGAACCTTTTCCAATGTCAGTATATCTTTTCTAAAATAAGGAGCCCAAAACTGCACACAATACTCCAAGTGTGGTCTCACGAGTGCCTTATAGAGCCTCAACATAACATCCCTGCTCTTATACTCTGTACCTCTAGAAATGAATGCCAACATTGCATTCGCCTTCGTCACAACCAACTCAAGCTGGAGGTTAACCTTTAGGGTATCCTGCACAAGGACTCCCAAGTCCCTTTGCATCTCTGCATTTTGAATTCTCTCTCCATCTAAATAATAGTCTATCCATTTATTTCTTCTAACAAAGTGCATGACTTTCCAACATTGTATTTCATTTGTCACTTCTTTGCCCATTCCCCTAAAATATATAAGTCTCTCTGCAGGGTCTCTGTTTCCTCAACACTACCCACTCCTCCACCTATCTTTGTATCATCGGCAAATTTAGCAGCAAATCCATTAATACTGTAGTCCAAATCATTGACGTACATCTTAAAAAGCAGTGGTCCCAATACTGATCCCTGTGGAACTCCACTGGTAACCGGCAGCCAGCCAGAATAGGATCCCTTTATTCCCACTCTGTGTTGTCTGCCGACCAGCCAATGCTCCACTCATGCTAATAGCTCCCCTGTAATTACATGGGCTCTTATCTTGCTAAGCAGCCTCATGTGCCGCACCTTGTCAAAGGCCTTCTGAAAATCCAATTACACCCCGTCTACTGCATCTCCTTTGTCTACCCTGCTTGTAATTTCCTCAAAGAATTGCAGTAGATTTGTCAGGTGGGATTTCTCTTTCAGGAAACCATGCTAGCTTTGGCCTATCTTTCCATGTGCCTTCAGATACTCCGTAATCTCATCCCTAACAATCGACTCCAACAACTTCCCAACCATCGATGTCAGGCTAACAGGTCTATAGTTTCCTTTCTGCTGCCTCCTACCCTTCTTAAGAAGCAGAGTAACATTTGTAATTTTCCAGTCATCCGGTACAATGCCAGAATTTATCGATTCTTGAAATATCATCGTTAATGCCTCCGCAATCTCTCCAGCTATTTCCTTGAGAATCCAAGGGTACATTCCATCAGGTCCAGGAGATTTATCCACCCTCAGACCATTAAGCTTCCTGAGCACCTTCTCAAAGTCAAGTCAAGTCAAGTCAAGTCAGATTTATTTATAAAGCACATTTAAAAACAACCCGTTGACCAAAGTGCTGTACAAGCCATAACAGGTAGCTAAAATCACAAATACATGAAACACAGATATAAACAACAAGGCACGCAGTTTATAGGGCCAAAATAAACAACACATGAGGCTAGACACAAGCCAGAAATCAGCCACACCAGGAAGATTCAAACGCTAGTGAATAAAGGTAAGTTTTGAGCCTGGACTTAAAAGAGTCAGTGGAGGGGGCAGATCTGATGGGGAGGGGAATGCTGTTCCACAGTCTAGGGGCTACGACAGCAAAGGCGTGGTCACCCCTGAACTTAAATTTAGATCGCGGGACAGTCAGGAGCCCCAAGTCAGCCGACCTGAGGGACCTGGAAGTAGAATAAGGGGTTAGAAGGTCTGTGATATAGGAGGGGGCCAGCCCATTTAGAGCTTCATAAGCAAACAGGAGAATCTTAAAATCAATTCTGAACCGTACTGGTAGCCAGGGGAGAGAGGCCAGGATAGAAGTAATATGGTCCCTCTTCCAGGCACCTGTCAGGAGCCTGGCTGCGGCGTTCTGGACCAGTTGCAGGCGGGACAGGGACGACTGACTAATTCCAGTATACAGGGAGTTGGAGCAGTCCAAGCGGGAGGATACAAACATAGAAACATAGAAAATAGGTGCAGGAGTAGGCTATTCGGCCCTTCGAGCCATTCAGTATGATCATGGCTGATCATCCAACTCAGAACCCTGTACCAGCCTTCCCTCCATACCCCCTGATCCCTTTAGCCACAAGGGCCATATCTAACTCCCTTTTAAATATAGCCAATGAACTGGCCTCAACTGTTTCCTGTGGCAGAGAATTCCACAGATTCACCACTCTCTGTGTAAAGAAGTTTTTCCTAATCTCGGTCCTAAAAGGCTTCCCCTTTATCCTCAATCTGTGACCCCTCGTTCTGGACTTCCCCAACATCGGGAACAATCTTCCTGCATCTAGCCTGTCCAATCCCTTTAGGATTTTATACGTTTCAATAAGATCCCCCCTTAATCTTCTAAATTCCAACGAGTATAAGCCTAGTCGATCCAGTCTTTCATCATATGAAAGTCCTGCCATCCCAGGAATCAATCTGGTGAACCTTCTTTGTACTCCCTCTATGGCAAGAGTGTCCTTCCTCAGATTAGGGGACCAAAACTGCACACAGTACTCCAGGTGTGGTCTCACCAAGGCCTTGTACAACTGCAGTAGTACCTCCCTGCCCCTGTACTCGAATCCTCTTGCTATGAATGCCAGCAAACCATTCGCCTTTTTCACCACCTGCTGTACCTGCATGCCCACTTTCAATGACTGGTGTATAATGACACCCAGGTCTCATTGCACCTCCCCTTTTCCTAATCGGCCACCATTCAGATAATAATCTGTTTTCCTGTTTTTGACACCAAAGTGGATAACCTCACATTTATCCACATTAAATTGCATCTGCCATGAATCTGCCCACTCATCTAACCTATCCAAGTCATCCTGCATCCTCTTAGCATCCTCCTCACAGCTAACACTACCGCCCAGCTTCGTGTCATCTCTTTGCTTCCTGTCTGCCAACCAATTCTCTATCCACATCAATACCTTACCCCCAATACCGTGTGCTTTAAGTTTGCACACTAATCTCCTGTGTGGGACCTTGTCAAAAGCCTTCTGAAAATCCAAATATACCACATCCACTGGTTCTCCCCTATCCACTCTACTAGTTACATACTCAAAAAATTCTATGAGATTCGTCAGACATGATTTTCCTTTCACAAATCCATGCTGACTTTGTCCGATGATTTCACCGCTTTCCAAATGTGCTGTTATCACATCTTTGATAACTGACTCTAGCATTTTCCCCACCACCGATGTTAGGCTAACCGATCTATAATTCCCCAGTTTCTCTCTCCCTCCTTTTTTAAAAAGCGGGGTTACATTAGCCACCCTCCAATCCTCAGGAACTAGTCCAGAATCTAAAGAGTTTTGAAAAATTATCACTAATGCATCCACTATTTCTTGGGCTACTTCCTTAAGCACTCTGGGATGTAGACCATCTGGCCCTGGGGATTTATCTGCCTTTAATCCCTTCAATTTACCTAACACCACTTCCCTACTAGCATGTATTTCCCTCAGTCCCTCCATCTTACTGGACCCTCTGTCCCCTACTATTTCCAGAAGATTATTTATGTCCTCCTTAGTGAAGACAGAACCAAAGTAGTTATTCAATTGGTCTGCCATGTCCTTGCTCCCCATAATCAATTCACCTGTTTCTGTCTGTAGGGGACCTACATTTGTCTTAACCAATCTTTTTTTTCACATATCTATAAAAGCTTTTACAGTCAGTTTTTATGTTCCCTGCCAGTTTTCTCTCATAATCTTTTTTCCCTTTCCTAATTAAGCCCTTTGTCCTCCTCTGCTGGACTCCCAGTCCTCAGGTGAGCTGCTTTTTCTGGCTAATTTGTATGCTTCTTCTTTGGAATTGATACTATCTCTAATTTCCCTTGTCAGCCATGGGTGCACTTCCTTCCTTGATTTATTCTTTTGCCACACTGGGATGAACAATTGTTGTAGTTCATCCATGCGATCTTTCAATGCTTGCCATTGCATATCCACCGTCAACCCTTTAAGTATCATTTGCCAGTCTATCTTAGCTAATTCACGTTTCATACCTTCAAAGTTACCCTTCTTTAAGTTCAGAACCTTTGTTTCTGAATTAACTACGTCACTCTCCATCTTAATGAAGAATTCCACCATATTATGGTCACTCTTACCCAAGGGGCCTCTCACAACAAGATTGCTAATTAACCCTTCCTCATTGCTCAATACTCAGTCCAGAATAGCCTGCTCTCTAGTTGGTTCCTCGACATGTTGGTTCAAAAAACCATCCCGCATACATTCAAAGAAATCCTCTTCCTCAGCACCCTTACCAATTTGGTTCACCCAATCTATATGTAGATTGAAGTCACCCATTATAACTGCTGTTCCTTTATTGCACTCATTTCTAATTTCCTGTTTAATGCCATCCCCAATCTCACTACTACTGTTAGGTGGCCTGTACGCAACTCCCACCACTTAGTGTTATGCAGCTCTACTCATATCGATTCACATCCTCCCGGCTAATGTCCTTCCTTTCTATTGCGTTAATCTCCTCTCTAACCAGCAATGCTACCCCACCTCCTTTTCTTTCATGTCTATCCCTCCTGAATATTGAATATCCCTGAATGTTGAGCTCCCATCCTTGGTCTCCCTGGAGCCATGTCTCTGTGATCCCAACTATATCATAATCATTAATAACAATCTGCACTTTCAATTCATCCACCTTATTACGAATGTTCCTTGCATTGACACACAAAGCCTTCAGGCTTGCTTTTACAACACACTTAGCCCTTATACAATTATGTCGAAAAGCGGCCCTTTTTGATTTTTGCCCTGGATTTGCTGGCCTGCCACTTTTACTTTTCACCTTACTATTTTTTGCTTCTACCCTCACTTTACACCCCTCTGTTTCTCTGCACTGGTTCCCATCCCCCTCTTGTGAACTAACCTCCTCTCTCCTAGTCTCTTTAATTTGATTCCCACCCCCCCAACCATTCTAGTTTAAAGTCACCTCAGTACCCCTCACAAATCTCCCCGCCAGGATATTGGTCCCGCTAGGATTCAAGTGTAACCCGTCCTTTTTGTACAGATTACGCCTGCACCAAAAGAGGTCCCAATGATCCAAAAACTTGAATCCCTGCCCCCTGCTGCAATCCCTCAGCCACGCATTTATCCTCCAGCTCATCGCATTCCTACTCTCACTGTCGCGTAGCACAGGTAGTAATCCTGAGATTAATACCTTCGCAGTCCTTTTTCTCAACTTCCTTCCTAACTCCCTATATTCTCCTTTCAGGACCTCTTCCCTTTTCCTACTTATGTCATTGGTACCTGTATGTACCAAGACCTCTGGCTCCTCACCCTCCCACTTCAGGATATCTTGGACACAATCAGAAATATCCCAGACCCTGGCACCAGGGAGGCAAACTACCATCCGGGTCTCTGGACTGCGTCCACAGAATTGCCTATCTGACCCCCTTACTATCGAGTCCCCTAGTACTACTGCCCTCCTCTTCCTTTCCCCACCCTTCTGAGCTACAAGGTTGGACTCTGTGCCGGAGGCACGGCCACTGTCGCTTCCCCCAGGTAAGCTGTCCCCCCCAACAGTACGCAAACAGGAGTACTTATTGTCAAGGGACACAGCCACTGGGGTATTCTCTAGTACCTGACCCTTCCCCTTCCCCTTCCTAACCATGACCCACTTGTCTGCCTCCCATGGCCCCGATGTGACCACCTGCCTGTAACTCCTCTCTAGCAACTCCTCACTCTCCCTGACCAGACGAAGGTCATCGAGCTGCAGCTCCAGTTCCCTAACGCAGTCCCTTAGGAGCTGCATCTCGGCGCACCTGGTGCAGATGTGGATGTCCGGGAGGCTTGGAGACTCCAGGACCTCCCACATCCGGCACCGAGAACAACAAGCTGCCCTCACGCTCATACTGCCCCTCTCCTCAAATAACAACAAAAAATGAATATCAATCCTTCCTCGCCTCGCCTATTTCCGCCTAAGCCCATTGAGCCGAAGCCCTTAAGCCTTCACTCTGCTCCCGCCTCACTCCGTAGCCCGCAAACTACGCTGCCCGCTGTATAACGCTCTGTTCCTTTTAAATCTTCCGCGCTTCACTGCCCAACGTCACACGCCTGCGCAGTCCCGCTTCTCTGAACGCCGATGGAAAAAAACCGAAAAATTCAAAAATGGCCTCCTCCGCACTCCCGCTCCGATTCTCAGACTTCCTTCTCCGAATTAATCCCAAATCAGGATTTCTGTCCTTTCTATCCCGAGATCTTTGAAAGAGAGAAATGACTTGATTTTGGCAATAGTACGAAGCTGGAAAAACAGGCTTTTACTACTGCATTAGCTTTCTTCCCAAACTTAAAGGCAGAATCAAATATCACACCAAGGTTGTTGACATGGGGTTTGACAAAGTTGGCAGGTTACCAGGGCTGTTGGTAATCACTTTGATGGAGTCAGGGGGGCTAAATAGGACAACTTCAGACCTGCCTTCATTCAGCTGTAGGAAGTTTTGTGCCATCCAACACTTTATGTCTTCAAGGCAGTTCATGAGGCTGACTAGATTTGACTGGTCGTTTGGTTTCAAGGAGAGACAAAGCTGTGTGTCGTCAGCACAATGGAAGGAAATGTCATGTTTTTGAATGATTTGACCGAGGAGAAGCGTGTATATAAAGAAAAGAATGGGACCTAGGATGTAACCTTGTGGGACCCTGCAGGAGAAATTAGCTGGAGAAGAGGAATATTTGCCTATGTTGATGGAGAAGCTTCTATTTTTGAGGTAGGATGTGAACCAGTTCAAGGCAGTGCCATCAACACCAACCCTGTACCGGAGACAGTCTATTACAATGGCATGATTGAATGTTGCGCTGAGCTCATGAAGAATTAGGATGTCAGGGTCACCTGAGTTGGTAGAGAGAAGCAGGTCATTGTACGCTTTCAGCAGGGCAGACTCTGTGCTATGATAAGCCTTAAAACCTGACTGAAATCTTTCCAAGATGTTGTTTTGATATAGGTAGGGCAGCAATTGACTAAGGATAACCTTTTCGAGAACCTTTGACAGGAATGGAAGTTTAGAAATAGGTCTGTAGTTACTAGGTAAGGCAGGGACTAAGTTGGGTTTTTTCAGGAGAGGCTGGACCACGGCGCACTCGAAGCAGGTTGGAATGGTCCCAGTGGCCAGGGAGCTATTAATAATAGAGAGGATGCTGGGACCCGCTATGTCAAAGACATCCTTCAGGAGGGCAGTGGGGACAACGTCAAGGGGGCAGGCTGCAGGTTTCATGGTGGAAACAATTTTTGTAAGGGAGGGTAGCGTGATGGGTTGGAAACAATCCAGTTTCGATGAACAGACCAGCGAGACGGTTAGGTCAAGGCCGGGGGGGGGGGGGGGAGTGTTCATTCTAATGTCTTCAGCTTTGCTAATGAAGAATTTTAAAAATTCTTCGCACTTAGCAGGAGACACATCTAAACTAATACTGGGGGCGGGACAAGTGACAGAATTTATAGTGCTGAATAAGACCTTGGGATTATGAGAGTTGTTAGAAATTAGGTCAGAAAAGTATTTTGCTCTCGCTGCCTTAACTGCATCCTGATATTTGTGAAGATTGTATCTCAAAATTCAAAGGAATTTGAAGCTTATTATGCTTCCACTTTCGTTCGGATATTCTGCACTTCCTCCTCAGGGCTCTGGTGGTGTCATTGAGCCAAGGCAGACCTTTAGGATTAGGCTTTCTGAATTTAAGGGGAGCAAGAGTATTCAGAATAGAAGAGCAGGTGGTATTAAATAAGGAAGTAAGTTCCTCAGTGCTGAGATGGGGAGGAGAAGCCTCAATTGTGCAGGTATCAGGAGCAGCCATGAGAGCCTTAGAGAACTTATTGGCAGTCAAAGACTTAATGTAACGAGAGCAACGTACAGGAAGATGAAATTTAGTAGGGGAAAAAGGCAGGGAAGCATCAAACATAACAGCACTATGATCCGATAGACACACATCAATTCTCAGTCGTAATTTTCACTGCACATACTTCACTTCCCTGACACTCTTGAATGTCCGGCATACTGCAGGCCTCTTCCACTGTGAAAACTGATGCATAATGAGACTGCTAGACACGTGTATGGAGGAATTTAAGGTGGGGGCTTATATGGGAGGCAGGATTTGAGGGTCGGCACAACATTGTGGGCCAAAGGGCCTGTAATCTGCTGTACTTTTCTATGTTCTATGTTCTATAATACACATTCAGTTCCTCTGCCATCTCTGCATCTCTCATTACAGGATCTCCTGCATCATTTTGTATTGGCCCTATATCTACGCTCGACTCTCTTTTACCCTTTATATACTTAAAAAAGCTTTTAGTATCTTCTTTGATATTAGTCACCAGCTTCCTTTCATAATTCATCTTTTCCTTCCTAATGACCTTCTTAGTTTCCTTCCGCAAGTTTTCAAAAGCTTCCCATTCCTCTATCTTCCCACTACCTCTGGCTTCCTTGTATGCCCTCTCTTTTGCTTTTACTTTGGCTCTGACTTCACTTGTCAGCCACGGTAGTGTCCTTCTTCCCTGTGAAAATTTCTTCAAAGTTTTGGGGAAGGTGATAGGCAGGTGAGAAGAGGTAAGGGGCCAGAGTGGAGAATAAAAGAAGAGGGGAAGGGGAGGGAAAAATATTTTCTTTACCAGAAGGAGAAATCAATATTCATGCTATCAAGTTGGAGGCTACCTCTGGTTGAAGTCCCCTGTAATGATTAGGAAGGCATCAGGGTGCAGCGTCTTGTGACTGCTGATCACGGTGCTCAGCTCCTCCAGTGCTAGCCTGACATTGGCCAGGGGTGGAATGTCCACTGCCACCAGGATGATGGCAGAAAACTCCCTTGGCAGATAAAATGGAATAGAACTTGAGAATGTCTATTTTTGGAGTCCAGTGAAGAACATGCAAATGTTCTAGCCTGCCCAATGGAGCAGAGTGTAAGTATGTCCACAATGCTCCAGCTGTTTGTCTGGAGAGGATGCAAACATCGTTTGCTTCTCGTTAAGTTGATTTGGAGGATTTTGCAAAGACTACTTTGATGATATCTCTTCTGTTCTTTGTGGGCCCTGCTAAAACATGTGGGTGGGCAGGGCTCTCATGCTGCCCAATAACCCATAAGTTTTGTGTCAGGATTGATCTTCAAACACTACCTTTCCCAGCCTGTCAAAGACTGTGCAGGTTCAATGGAAATAATGGAAAATGACATCATTAATGTCTGGCTTCAGAGAAATGGAAAGTGGTCATTGTTCCCTAGGATCTTGCTATTACGTTGGCTGAAGATCCGCATCTTGAAGGTATTGAGTGTATTGACAACAACCTGGCCCTTAACACCCAGAGGATCAAGGAGATCATTGTGGACTTCAGGCATGCTAGGAGCCGCACCCACGTACCCATCCACATCAATGGAGCTGTAATTGAGCGTGTATCAAGCTTCACATTCCTTGGTGTCCACGTTTCCGAGGATCTCACCTGGTCCCTGAACTCCTCCATCCTGGTCATAAAGGCACAACAGCGCCTTTATTTCCTGTGGCGCATCAGGAAAGCTCAGCTCTGTCCCAGGATACTGACGGACTTTTACTGCTGTACCACTGAGAGCATATTCATCAACTGCATCTCAGTGTGGTATGGCAATTGTCCCGTATCGGACCGCAAAGCACTCCAGCGTGTGATGAAAACTGCCCAGCGGATTGTCGGCACCCAATTGCCCACCATTGAGAACATCTACTATAAACGCTGCCTGGGCAGGGCGAAAAGCATTATCAAGGATGCATTTCACCCTAACCATGGACTTTTTACCCTTCTCCCATCCAGTAGGCACTACAGGAGCCTCCGCTCCCGCACCAGCAGACACAGGAAGAGATTCTTCCCTGAGGCTGTGACCCTGCTGAACCTCACATCACAACGCTAAGCAGTATTGCACCCATATTGTACTGTCTCAGTACTTTTATATTTGTGTGCTGTAGCACTTACTTTTTATTTGCAGTTATTTTGTAAATAACACTATTCCTTGCATTTCTGGTCAGATGCCAATTGCATTTCATTGGCTTTGTATCTGTACTTGACACAATGACAATAAAGTTGAATCTAATCTAATCTAATCTAATGTCTATCCTCTAAAATGCTTCAATGGTCAAGATGACAATGCCTAGAAGTTTGACTCCTGAATATGTACACGTTCAAGCACTATCTGCATATTGTGGCTCCCTCAAAGAGAGGTTGGAATGGAGGCACTAGTGAACAAATTCCCATTAGTCTTGTAGACCTTTTAACTTCCAGTAGGATGTTTGCAGGAGATGTTGTGCTATATTGGATAAAGTATTGGGGTACTGGTTAGTACTCTGATTGGCTGCGCTGTAGAAGCATTGGTTATCATCACGGATTGTATAGAGCAAATGTAAGATGGAGGCAAATTTCTTCAGACAAGCACAGTTGAGTGTGCTCCACAGTCCTTCCTAATAAATAATATCAAAAGCTTAAGTAAGGTATACAGTGGCTGATGCTGCTTAGAGCTGCTGAACAGTTCAGATCATGTCCATTGTGCTTCTAATCAACCAGAAGCCTCACTGTGTTTGGGAGAAGCCCTTCAGCCACCGGAAGATGCTTGAGGAGAACTGAAGCAACGACTTTTCCTGCAACACATAGCAGGACGGCCTATTTGTCATTACTGTAGATGGACTTCCGCTTTCAGAATCAGATTTATAGCCACTGACATATGACATGATAGTTGTTGTTTTGCAGTGACAATGCAGTACAAATATATAAAATTGATAAATTATAAAAACAACTAGTGCAAATTAAAGGTATGAGGTAGTGTTCATGGGTTCATAGACCATTTGGAATCTAATAGTGGAGGGGAAGAAACTAATCTGAAATCATTGAGTGTGTATTTTCCAGCAACCGTGCCTCCTTCTTGATGGTGGTAAAGAGAAGAGGGCATGTCCTGGATGATGAAGTTCTTCAATGATGGATGCTGCCTTCTTGAGGCACGACCTGTTGAAGCTGTCCTTGACGGTGGGGAGGTTTGTGCCTGAGATGGAGCTGGCTGAGTCAATGACAACCCTACAGCCTCTTTCGTTCCTGTGCATTCCTGGCATTGGAAGTTCCATACCAGGCTATAGAAACATAGAAAACCTACAGCACAATAAAGGCCCTTCAGCCAACAAAGCTGTGCCAAACATGCTCTTACCTTAGAAATTACCTACAGTTATCCATAGCCCTCTATTTTTCTGAGCTCCATGTACTTGACAAGGAGTCTCTTAAAAGACCCTATCGTATCCAACTCCACCGCTGTCGCCAGCAGCTCATTCCACACACTCACTGCTCTCTACGTAAAAAACATCACTGACACCTCCTCTGTACCTGCTTCCAAGCACCTTAAAACTGTGCCCTCTCGTGCTAGCCACTTCAGCCCTGGGAAAAAGCCTCTGACTATCCACACGATCACTGCCTCTCATCAACTTATACACCTCTATCAGGTCACCTCTCATCCTCCGTCACTCCAAGGAAAAAAGGCTAGGTTCACTCAACCTATTCTCATAAGGCATGCTCCCCAATCCAGGCAACATCCTTGTAAATCTCCTCTGCACCCTTTCTATGGTTTCCACATTCTTCCTATAGTGAGGCAAACAGAACTGAGCACAGTACTCCAAGTGGGGTCTGACCAGGGTCTTATATAGCTGCAACGTTACCTCTCTGCTCCTAAACTCAATCCCATGATCGATGAAGGCCTACACACCGTATGCTCTCTTAACCACAGAGTCAACTGCATAGCAGCTTTGAGTGCCCTATGGACTTGGACCCCAAGATCCCTCTGATCCTCCACGCTGTCAAGAATCTTACCATTAATACGATATTCTGCCATCATATTTGACCTACCAAAATGACCCACCTCACACTTAAGTGGGTTGAATTCCATCTGCCACTTCTCAGCCCAGTTTTGAATCCTGTCAATATGCCGCTGTAATATCTGACAGCCCTCCACACTATCCACAACACCTCCTACCTTTGTGTCATCAGCAAATTTACTAACCCATCTCTCCACTTCCTCATCCAGGTCATTTTTAAAAATCATGAAGAGTAGGGGTCCCAGAACAGATCCCTCAAGCCACTGGTCACCGACCTCCATACAGAATATGACCCATCTGCAACCACTCTTTGCATTCTGTGGGCAAGCCAGTTTTGGATCCACAAAGGAATGTCCCCTTGGATCCCATGCCTCCTTACTTTCTTAATAAGCCTTGCATGGGGTACGTTATCAAATGCCTTGCTGAAATCCATACACACTGCATCTACCTTCATCAATGTGTTTAGTCACATCCTCAAAAAAATTCAATCAGGCTCGTAAGGCACGACTTGCATTTCACAAAGCCATGCTGACTATTCCTTATCATATTATGCCTCCAAATGCTCATAAATCCTGCCCCTCAGGATCTTCTCCATCAACTTGCCAACCACTGAAGTAAGACTCACTGGTCTATAATTTCCTGGGCTATCTATATTCCCTTTCTTGAATAATGGATCAACATCCGCAACCTTCCAATCCAACGGAACCCCTCCCATCCACATTGATGATGCAAAGATCATCGCCAAAGGCTCAGCAATCTCCTCCCTTGCCTCCCACAGTAGCCTGGGGTACATCTCATCTGGTCTCGATGACTTATCCAACTTGATGCTTTCCAAAATCTCCCGCACATCCTCTTTCTTAATATCTACATGCGCAAGCTTTTCAGTCCGCTGTAAGTCATCCCTACAATCACCAAGATACTTTTCCGTAGTGAATACTGAAGCAAAGTACTCATTAAGTACCTCTGGTTCCGTACACATTTTTTCACTGTCACACTTGATTGGTCCTATTCTCTCATGTCTTATCCTCTTGCTCTTCACATACTTGTAGAATGCCTTGGGGTTTTCCTTAATCCTGTCCACTAAGTCCTTCTCAAGGCCCCTTCTGGTTCTCCTAATTTCTTTCTTAAACTCCTTCCTGCTAGCTTTATAGTCTTCTATATCTTTATCATTACTGAGTTTTTTTAACCTTTCGTAAGCTCTTCTTTTCTTCTTGACTAGATTTGCATCACCCTTTGTACACTACGGTTCCTGTACCCTACCATCCTTTCTCTGTCTCATTGGAATGTACCTATGCAGAACTCAACGCAAATATCCCCTGAACATTTGCCACATTTCTTCCGTACGTTTCCCTGAAAACATCTGTTCCCAATTTATGCTTGCAAGTTTTTGCCTGATAGCCTCATATTTCCCCTTACTCTAATTAAATGTTTTCCTAACTTGTCTGTTCCTATCCCTCTCCAATGCGATGGTAAAGGAGATAGAATTGTGATCACTGTCTCCAAAAAGCTCTTCCACTGAGAGATCTGACACCTGACCAGGTTCATTTCCCAATACCAGATCAAGTACAGCCTCTCCTCTTGTAGGCTTATCTACATATTGTGTCAAGAAACCTTCTTGAACACACCCAACAAACACCTCCCCATCTAACCCCCTTGCTCTAGGGACATGCCAATCGATATTTGGGAAATTAAAATCTCCCACCACAACACCCTGTTATTATTACACCTTTCCAGAATATGTCTCCCCATCTGCTCCTTGATGTCCCTGTTAGTATTGGGTGGTCTATAAAAACCACCCAGTGGAGTTATTGACCCCTTCCTGTTCCTAACTTCCACCCACAGAGACTCCGTAGACAACCCCTCCGTGTCTTCCTCCTTTTCTGCAGCCTTGACACTATCTCTGATCAACAGTGCCACACCCCACCTCTTTTCCTCCCTTCCTGTCCTTTCTAACCGGCTGGTGGCATAGTGGCATCAGTGCCGGACTTCGGAGCAAAGGCTCCCGAGTTCGAATCCAGCCAGCTCCCTTGCACTTTTTCTATCTGTGCTGGGTTGAGCATCGAGCTAGCAACTTGACCTCCTAAAAATAAGAAAGCCTGCTAGAAAAAGCTGTCATGACGGCGTCCCAATGACTCCACTCGGAGTTAAGGGCTTTCTTCTTCTTCTTCTCCTGTCCTTTCCGAAACATCTAAAGCCTGGCCCTTAAAGTAACCATTCCTGCCCCTGAGCCATCCAGGTCTCTGTAATGGCCACAACATCATAGCTCCAAGTACTGATCCACCCTCTAAGCTCATCCGCTTTGTTCATAATACTCCTTGCATTAAAATAGACACATCTCAAACCATTGGTCTGAGCATGTCCCTTCTCTACCACCTACCTATCATCCCTCTCACACTGTCTCCAAGTTTTCTCTATTTGTGAGCCAATCACCTCTTCCTCCATCCCCCCAGCAATCCTAGTTTAAACTCTCCCCAATAGCCTTAGCAAACCTCCCTGTCAGGATATTGGTTCCCCGGGATTCAAGTGCAACCCATCCAACTCCTGCCTTCTATTGGTTAACCAATCCACTATCCATGCCAATACACTTCCTCTGACTCCACGCATCCGTGTCTTATTTATAAGTCTCTTGTGCGGCACCTTATCGAACGCCTTCTGGAAATCCAAGTATACGACATCCACCTGTTCCCCACTATCCAATGCGCTCATTATATCCTCAAAGAACTCCAGTAAGTTTGTCAAACAGGACCTGCCCTTTCTGAATCCATGCTGCGTCTGTCTAATGGAACCATTCCTTTCTAAATGTTTCGCTATTTCTTCCTTAATGACAGTTTCAAGCATTTTCCCAACTACAGATGTTAAGTTAACTGACCTATAGTTGCTCGTCTTTTGCCTACATCTTCATCACCATCCAGGACATGTCTTCTTCTCACTACTAGCATGCCATAGCAAAGAATGTCAAAATACAACTCAGACCGAAACTGGAAAGTGATGTTACTCAAGAACGGCATTCCTCTTAATCTAGCCAAACTACTTTTCAATATGCTCGTGCACACAAGGAAGAACACAAGTATTATGGCAACAAATTTTCTGCAAATTCTGTGCCAACTGCTCCTTAACTTAGGAGCTTTTCCTGAGCGTCAAAACATAATCACTCACCAGCATACTGCAGCTGCAAGATGAGTGCATGCTCCCGGAAACTGATACAAATAGTGATGACAGAGAAGCCTATTCACAACTTTAACAGGAAGAGAACAAGAACACAATATCAAAGGGGACAGAGATAGGAAAAAGCACTATATCCAACAGCTAATCATGGCAATGCTAATAATGAGCTGGAGGACAGATATCTAGAATAAATTATTTTATTTTACTCTACTTTTTATTATTAACTGATCGATTGAGATAGAGTGCGGAATCAGCCCTTCCGACTCCTCGAGCGCGTTGCCCAGCAACCCCCGATTTAACCCTAGCCTACTCACAGGACAATTTACAATGACTAATCAACCTGTCAGCCAGTATGTCTTTGGATTGTGGAAGGAAACCCACACAGTCACAAGGAGAACATACAAACTCCTGACAGACAGCAGCAGGAAATTAACCCGAGTCACTGTTTTGCAATACAGTTAAAATACCGGCAGATGCCAACATCTGAGCTGGAGGCTATGAACGTCGGGTTGAGTATTAGGATGTTTTCGTCTCCACTTTTTATGACTCAACCAAGAGGCCAAAGGGAATCTTAGTTATGAACCAGTTTGGCCATTCTCCTCTGACCTTGCCACATAACTGCACGTTTTTTTGTTTCTTACACCATTCTCTGTTCTAGAGACTCCTGTGCATGAAAATCCCAGGAGATCAGCAGTTTCTCAAGAAATATTTAAACCACTCCACTTAGCACCAACAATTATTCTAAGGTCAAAGTCACTTAAATCACATTTCTTCCCTATTCCAATGTTTGGTCTGAACAACAACTGAACCTCTAGATCACACTGTGCTGCACCAATGGCTTTTGGGACCATCTGCTGAAGGAGCCATTGAACTAAGACCAGGGAATAACAATTTTAACAAAGACGAATGTCTCGCTCCAAGTAACCATAGGAACATGATTTTAAGCAAGGTGGGACAGTGGAAACCGGATTGGTTGAGGACTAACCAATCAGGAGGGAGGGACAACGGGAGGTGAGTATATACCACTGGACTAGGCATGCGTAGGCCTCCTCCCTGATGAAGGTGGCGGAGTTTGTTATCGAAATGTCATTTAAAATTGATGCTTGTACCCGGCTGGAAGCCCAAGAAGAGCGTATTCTTCTTGACCATGTCTGTACGATTTTATGCAATGAGTTTCTGCCACATGATTGGCTGATTAGATATTTGGATTAACGAGCAGGTATACCTATAAAGTGGCCACCGATGTATTCACTGGTTAGGATTTCCTTACTTGGTCTCAGAAATCTATTGTGATTGGTAAGAAATTTCCTTCTCATACATATACTTGAATGTTACTGGCTGAAGAAAAGTGTGCTGAGAAACTGAATCACACAATTTAATGGAATACTTTCCTCTGGGAACCAGCTAGTACTGTAACTGAATGATGGAATGAAAGCCTCCTGCTGCTGAAATTTGTCTCAAAAGAAATGAGTTCAGCAGTCCCAGTCAAAGAGTTTTCCATGAATCACTGTAGCTTGCGGCAACCTCACAAGTACTGAAGAATAACTGTGTCCAATGCTGTTTTGCTAGGGATGGGGTTAATTATATTTGGTGGAGAATGCTATAAAGTATTGCCCTTTCACCGTTTGACATGAGTTAAACATGTTTGCTGCCAAGACTGATATAAATGCTTTATTTTTTATGACTTCTTTGTAATAATTTCAAGATCATATGTTTTTAGCATTCCTTTAATGCAGGGGTTCCCAACCCAGGGTCCACAGACCCATTGCTTAATGGCATTGGTCCATGACATTAAAAAAAGGTTGGGAACCCCTGCTTTAAATTGAAGATAATTTAATTTAGGTTTGTGGTCAGAATGATTGTAACAAGGTCAAAGTTGTTGTGAAAGCAATTCAATTTTAGTAGAAAGTTTGCAGATTAAATCTAACAGCATTCATAGTTACTGTAGTTATTATGGTTGAATTCTACAGGAATGTTTTCAGGTCGTTCATTTTGTTGTTTTCCAGCATTTGCAAGATACCTTATTTTGTTTTATGAGATACCAGTTAATCTTGAAACGTGGGTGTTCCAAATAGAGAGGCTTCAGTTGCTCACAAAATCCCTTTGAAGGTAAGCTCAGTATTTAAAGGCTGAGAAGCCGCTTGCTATGCTGTACACTAGACCAGTGCTGACACGGAAGTATACCAAAAGATGAGAAACATTATAATTTACAGAAACCAAAACAATAGTAAATAGTAAAAGACATCACGCTGGTCAGGGCAAGCTTGAACCCAGTTCAAAGTTGGAGCTTACAATATGCTAATTGAAGATTGATGTTAAGATAGTGGAGCTTCCGTTTTCTGTTCTTCCTGCAGAGCAACTCCATACCAGTGAGGTGTTTATAGCAGGTAAGGTGCAGATTACAAACAGGGAAGTTGAGAATGAGAATTTCAGGATGACTCAGCCTTGCTTGATCCCACTTTGCACTGGGATTAGAACATAGAAATTTAAAGCACATTACAGGTCCTTCAGCCCACAATGTTGTGCCGACCATGTAACCTATTCTAGAAACTGTCTAGAATAAGATTAGGTCTATGATGTATCCATCGTTGAGAATCTCAGACTTCATGTCACCGTGTAGCAACTGAAAATGGTAATGAATTCCTGAGGGCAGCCAAAGTTGCAAAAGATTTTCTGCAGTTCCTCTCAGTTGATAAAATCAATGGTTTTAATAAGATCAATAAAGGCTGTGATCCAATTACCTACAATTTCCTTGGATTTATCCCACAGTGAATATTGTGTTAGTTATATCTTCTGAAGGACAAAATCCATATTGTGACATTGGTAGAGCGCTTTGGCCATAGGGTCAAGGCAATCAGGCAATCATCTGCCATGTGATAGCCAACTGAAACCACTTTCCCACACACACCACTTTACCTCTGACTTCCGAAAATGGATGTGTCTTCTTCCTTGCCAATGATGATTATTATATCTTGTTCTGCTTTGCCCAAATATTCTGTACTTCATTAACTGTCAGTTCGTGTTTTCATCCTCTTGCTGAACTGGCCCAGCACCAAGTACAGATAATATGCTCTAGGATAAGGAAAGGACATTCACATCAAAGACAAGGTTTCTTTTTTGAGGAGATTGTTGAACCATCTCTTACAGCAGGCATTGATTGACCCAAGTTCGGAAAGACATCCTCCTGTTTCTTGGCTCAATACAGTGACAAAATGTTTGGACTATAGCCGGTTTTCACAGAACTCAAGAATCCACACATATCATGGTAATTGGATAGTTGCTGGATATCCTGCCATCAGCCACCTTTCCTTTGGACAACGAGTTTTATTTAAAGTGGACTTTATAGCCAAACTAGCAGCAAACATGCATTTAACTACACCAACATTAAAGAGGGTGCTGTAATGTGAAGACCCACTCATAAGTCCTGACGACATATTAATGTAGTATACAGTGCAAACTCCACAATAAGCTTCTAAATCATGATTTGTAAGCTGAAAGTGCTGGAAAAGCTCCCAAACTAAATTTACTGTTAAAGTAAATTCTCAAAGTGCATATATACATTACCATCTATTATCTTGAGATTAATTTTCTTGCAGGCATTTACAGAAAAAAGAAGAAATTGAACATAGAACATCAGGGCACAGTCTAGGCTCTTCTGCCAATGGTGTTTGCTGACCTTATAATTTACTCTAAGATCAATCTAACCCTTCCCTCCTACATATCACTCCATTTTTCCATCATCCATATGCTTATCTAAGTGTTTCTTAAATATCCCTAAATGTGTCTGCCTCTATCACCACCCCTGGTGGTAGATAGATACAATAAAAGCAAGAGAATTTATGAAAAATCATACATAAACAAAGACTGACAAGCAACCAATATACAAAAGATAAACTGCAAATAAATAAAAATTACTGAGAACATGAGTTGTACAGAGTCCTTGAAAGTGAATCTGAAGGTCATAAAATCAGAGTTGTAATGACTGAAGTTATCCACACCGGTTCAGGAGCTTGATGGTTGTAGACTAATAACTGTTCCTGCGCCTGGTGATGCGGGACCCAAGACTCTTGTTCCCCCTGCCTGATGATAGTAGTAAGAAGAGGGTATTGTCCGGATGATGGGGGGTCTTTGATGATGAATGCTCCTTTTTTGTAGCAACACTCTATGCAAGCGTGCTTAATGATGGGGAGAGCTTTACCTGTGATGGACTGGCTGTATCGACCACTTTGTGATTTTTTCCATTCCCTGGCGATGGTGTTTCCATACCAGACAGTGATGCAACCAGTCCCGATTCTCTCCACTGAGCATCTATACAAATTTGTCGAAGTTTTTGGTGTCATGCCAAATCTGTACAATCATAGAAGAAAGTAGAGATGCTCTCCTGCCTTCTTTGTAATGGCACTTTGGTGCTGGTCGCCGGATGGATCCTCCGATATGTTAACATAGAATTTAAAGCTACTGACCTTCTCTGCATTTGTTCCCTAAATGAGACTGCCTGATAGACCTCTGGTTTCTTCCTCCTGTAGTTGATGATCAGTGCTTTGGTTTTGCTGTTGTTAATTGCAGGGTTGCCATGGCAACACTCAGTTGGATTTGCAATCTCCCTTCCATATGTATGTGATGAAGTTTAACTATTTTCTTCTCTAACCTTCTGCTTTGGCTCTGCCTGATTCAAGTTTTCAGCCTTAGGTCCACACAGTCAGTATTCATCCTCAAAACTCTTTGGAAATCTTAATGCTCTGATTGTTACTGGCATGAAACCCATTCAGAAGCTATTCAAATGCTGATAAATCCAGACATTTTCCTCACCGAAAACACATTCGAGGTAATTATCAATTTTATATAACAGAACACAATTACATTAATAACAATGGACTCACTAATTTGTGGTCTTAGACAAACAGGGAAAATTGTATAATCTACAGTAGGTGCAGTAAGAGATGCATGCATTTTCTGATGTATTTTACAACATAGAGTGCAACTTTGTGGATCTGTGTTCTACTGAAAGTCAAGTGTAAGGCTGACACAAGATAGACAAAGATATCACACTGAGAAAATTTCTTGCATACTCCTTCAGGTTTTCTGGAGATTTGAGAAACTGAATTTTCAATGTGTGGCTACAGGAAGTGGTGAGATCATGTGAAATTTAGCCGAAGTATAAAGAACAGGCTGCAAACACAGCCGACAGTTGCCAGGAAAAGTTGCCAGGGGAGTTTGCTTTGAAAGAAATGCTAAGGCATTACAGAAAGCTAAGGGAGACCTATTAATTACCAAAAGATGAGTCAGTCAACTGCATTTGGGAGAGGAGAGCCATCATTAAGATATATATTACTGGATTATTGATACATCGCAAGAAAACAGAGCAAGGATACGCTCAGAACCTTAGAGACCAGAAGTATTGAGAATTGTAGTACGTATATGCTATTAAATTGTTCCTGTGGCCTCTCGGCTTAACTAAGGATAAGTCACGCAATGAAAAGGAAATCCAGCTTGCCATAATTCATTGAAATGCTGGTCCAGACTCTTGTACTGCTACCCTCAGTGGGGAAACTCCTTCAACATCAAGGCCTTCAGATGACTCTAGATCTGTCCTCCCCCACACCATCCCTTGTAAGATGAGGTTTCCAGTCCCAGAAAGGCACATGATTGGTTTAATTCCCAGAATTTGAGGGTCCAGGTAAAAATTAACCATGCTAGTTAAAGGTTAAATTTGTTTAAACTAAACTTCATGTTTCCTGGTGCAGTAACAAAAAAAACCCCAAGAAGGAAGATGGAGGAATACAGTAAGATACTCTAAATCTGTTCTCCAATATAAGAAAATGGGAAAATTGGTGAAAAATATCTCAGATTCTTACAATAAGCAGACAAGCTGCCAAAATAATGAGTCAGTGTTTAACTTCCTAGGGAATTAAAGCAACCACCCATCTCACGGCATAGTTGAGAAAATCAATATTGCTATAACTTCTACCTCAAATGTGAACTTGAATAAGAATTTTTCCTGTCTGTTGCAAAGCACATTTAATCCTATCCTTATGATTGTTCTTTCTAAACTCAGTTGCTGGAAATTTTCTTGTATTGATAAAATATTAAGATTTATTGCATTGCCCCAAAATGTGAGTCACATAGGTGATTTTTAAAACATTTCCTTATTTGTTAACTATTGACTGTAAATTGCATTCCTCCAAAATATCTCTGCGGAATTAAGCCTAAGACTGTCCCCAGTATGCAACAATTTCTTTTATTTTGGATTCCTGCTACAGATTGACATCATACCTATATTGTAAGATGAAGACAAATATTTTACCAGCTTTAATATATTAGATCAAAGAGGTATCATAAGCATTCTACAAATCTTTCAAATCTGTTTAATTCTCCACTGCTGAGTATATCTTTAGAAGAAAAGCTTTGAAGATTTTTTTTTTTTTTTTTTAAAAGATGTAAACCAAATGTTAACCATAATCTTGACTTACTACAACTGTTCATAGAACTGTGCAGGCCATTCTGCCCATGACATTGTACTGAATTTTTAACCAACTCAAAGATCAATCTAACCCGCCCCTCCCCCATAGCTCTCCATTTTCTGTCATGTATGTGCCTAAGTCTTTTAAATGTTTGTAGCGTATTTATCTCCACCACCACTGCTGGCAACACATTCCAAGCACCTACTACTCTGTAAAAACTATCCATTGACATCTCTGCTGCATTGCTCCCATCACCTTAAAATTATGTTCCCCTGTATTAACCATTTCCACGCTGAGAAAATGTCTCTGGCTGTTTCCCCTAACTATGCCTCTTATCATCTTGGACATCTCTATCAAGTCACCTCTCATTCACTCAAGAGAATAGCCCCCACTCACTCACCCTTTCCTCATAAGACATCCTCTCTAATCCAGCCAGCATCTGAGTAAATCTCCTCTGCACCCTGCCTAAAGATTCCAATTCCTTCCTACAATAATGATTCCAGAGCACAAAACAATACTCCAAATGTGGTCAAACCTCAGTTTTATAGAGTTGCAATGTTGCCTCTTGTACTCAATCCCCTAATAAAGGCCAACACGCTATTGCCTTCTTAATCACCCTCTCAAATTGTGCAGCACATTTGATAGATCTTTTTAGGTAGAACCCAAGATCCTTCTATTCCTCCATACTGCTAAGAACTTACCATTAACCTTGTATTCTACCTCAACCTTCCAAAGAATATTGCTTGTCTGGATTAGAGTCCATCTGCCACTTCTCAGCTCAGCTCTGCATCCTATTAATGACCCGTTGCACCTTACAACAACCTTCTACACTATTGACATCTTTACTAACCATCATATCATCTGGAAACCTACTAACCTACCCTTCCATTTCCTTATCCAAGTAATTCCTAAAAATCCCAAAGGGCAGTGCTTCCAGTACAGATCCCTGCAGAATATTACTAGTCACCAGCCTCTAGGCAGAATACACTCAATGCTTTACTATCCGCTGCCTTCTGTAGGCAAGCCAATTCTGAACCTACACAGCTACGTTTCCCTGGATCGCACAGCTCTACTTTCTAGATAAGCCTACCATAAGGAACCCGTCAAAAACCTTACTAAAGTCTATGTACACTGCTCTACATCACTTCCTCAAAAGTCTGAAATTTACTTATTCTCATTCATCTTTTATTGTAATAGCCTGACTTAAAAAATAATTCTATCATCTATATCAATTTCAGATATTTATTAGATCATTAATGTATTGATCTGGGAAGGTTTAGTACTGTAGTGGGCAAAGCCACCACTATTTTAAGAGCACAGTGGTCATAGAAGCATAGAGCAAGTAAATAGGGCTCTGGCCCAGGGGGTCCAAAACCCTGTTTGTATCACTTTTTTTTTTTTGATTTCTCAAGTGCCTGCAATACCATACAGCCCTCATTGCTGGGGGGAAAGCTCCATTCAATGCAGATTGGCACTTCCATTGTATCCTGGATAATGGACCACCTGACTGGCAGACGACAGCATGTACAGTTTCAGAGCTGTAAGACAGAGATGGCTATAAGCAGCACTCGGGCTCCATGTAGGACTGTATTGCTCCTTTCCTGTTTACCCCGTATACTTTGGCCTTTAGGAACAACACTGAGTCATGCCATCAGCAGAAATCCTCTGACACAGCAATAGTTGGATGTATAAAGGGAAGATGGGAGGATGAATACAGGGCTCTGGTGGAGGACTTTGTCAAATGGTACAAGTTGGATCATCTGCAGCTCAGCATCAGTAAGACAAAGGAGATGGTGATGGACTTTAGGAAGACTAAGCCCACATTGCACCCTGTTACTCTTGATGAGGACATAGGAGTGGCAAGGACCTACAAGTACTTGGGGGTGCACCTGGATGACAGACTTGAGTGGAGCACCAACACAGAGGCAACACAAGAAAGGACAGATTCACCTTTACTTCCTGAGAAGACTGAGGTCCTTTGGAGCATGTGGGCCTCTCCTTCACATGTTCTACATATTCTGCACTCTATTGTTTTATCTTGTTCAACTTCAATGATTTGATTCGTATCAACAGTGTTCAAGTTAAGCCTTTCACTATCTCAGTATGTGACAATAATAAACCAATTCCAATTATCTAATGGGAAATTTACAAGTTTGATAACTAAATTAGGTTGAAATATTTTAAACTATGAAAAATGGTCATTTACAATGCCATCAATATTTATAAAATACACCATAACAGCTGTTTGTTTTCTGTTTCCTCAAATGTTTTCCCAGCTGAAAGTTTCAGCATGAATCAGCTCATACCAGCTTGCTCAGAGTATATCTACACACCCATCAACATTTGTCTGTATGTAAGGCTCAGCAGTCTTACTTATGCATTTTGGTCCAGTCCCAAATTAACATTTTTTTTTTAAAAACATAATTATTTTGACAAGTATTGGCAAACCTTAATACTTTGTCACATGGCATTTGAACAGGAGTCCTTGAAATACAGTGTGGAAAAAAAAAGCAGTATTTCTGGGTATTTTCCTGTTTAGGTAATCTATACTAATTAGAAATTTGAACCTTCTGATATAGGCAGGGATAGAGAGTTGGAGTACAGTTCTTGTCTTTTTGAAGGTGGTCTGGATAAGTATAACAAAATTCATTTTGTAGGGATACAAGTTACAATCTCTCAGTCATCCAGCCATACATTTTTTTTTAATATAAATAAATTTTAATCGCTGTGAAGATTGGGACTGTGTTGACTAGTTATCAAATATCATCTTCATAAAACCACATTCAATTTGATTGCCATTACTGCACAGTCCAGGGAACTACTGAAGAGCAGAGAAAGAGATTATCTAACATCAGAGCAACTGTAGCATCAACAATCCTAAATGGGTACAAAAGATTAGATTATACTATTGCAAACGAAATAAAGTGGAGTTATCCCCGGTCCCTTCACAATATTTATTTCAAAACCAATGGAATTGAAACAACTAGGCTATACTAACCTTGGTGCATTCATCCCACACCATGTGTTTTGTGCCTCACATATACCAATCTGGAAGATCATAATCTGCTTTGACATAGAAAACCCAAGAGGTGATGAGAGCTCAAGCATTGGAAACGAGCACCCTGAAGGGCTTCATTTCCAACGCTCTAGTCTCATTACCTCCAAGGATGTCCAGACTGCGAATTGACAATTTACCCTTAGCATAAGGCATGTGCCTGATTTTGAAGTATGTTTGGTAATCAGATATTTAACAGTTCTATTATGTTTAAATAAGTTACAAGAAACTGAAAGCACATAAAGAAAGAAACATGTCCTTCTAATCATGACTTGCTAATCCTATTCCATGGATCCTAAGAGGAAATTTTTTAGAATACCTAACAAAATGTCTTTTTAGAGCAGCTTGTGGGTGGCCATTCTGGGTGAGAGTTGTGTAATGAAAGATTTTCAGGGAGCTTAAGGGTAAAGGAATCTTTGGGAGGCAGGGAACAGAATGATAGAATTCACCCTGCAATTTGAGAGGGAGAAGATAAAAGTCAGATGTAGCAGTATTATAGTGGAGGAAAAAAATGGAATACCGAGGCATGAGAGAGGACTTGGTCAAAGTTGATTGGAAGAGAACACTGGCAGGGATGACATCAGAACAGCAAAGGCTGGAGTTTCTGTGGGTAATTTGAATGGCGCAGAATAGATACATCACAAAATTGAAATAGTATTCTAAAGGGGGGGGGGGGAGATGAGGCAACCATGAGTGACTAGGGAAGTCAAAGACAGCATAAAAGCAAAAACAATGGCACTAAAATAAGCCCAAAGAGAAAGATGAAATATGAAGGCAAGTTATCTAAAAATATAAAAGAGGATGCAAGAAGTTTTAAATACAGAAGTAAATTGTAAAAACTAGAGATGGGAATGGATACAGGATTGACCACTGGCAAATGATACTGGAGAATTAGTAACTGGGGACCAAAAATAAAAAAAAAAAAAAAAAAGGTGAAAGAGCTTAATAAGTATTTTGTGTCAAGTCTTCATGGTGGAAGACATTAGCAGTATACCAGAAGTTCAAATATCAGTGGGCAGTAGGGAGTATCATTGCTTTTACTAAGGAGCCAGTTCTTGGGAAGCAGAAAGGTCTGAAGGTAGATGCCTCACCTGGACCATAAGATATAGAAGCAGAATTAGGCCACTTGGTCCATCGAGTCTTCTCCACTATTACATCATGGCTGGCCCATTTACCCTCTCAGCTCCAGTCTCCTGCTATTTCCTTGTATTGCTTCATGCCCTGACTAATCAAGAATCTATCAACCCTTAAATATACCCGATGACTTGGTCTCCACAGATGCCTGTCGCGAAAAATTCTACAGATTCACTACTCTCTGGCTAAAGGGGAAATCTCATTAAAGCCTATTGAATATTGAGATGTCTCAATAGGGTGGGTGTGGAGAGGACATCTCCAACAGCAGGTGAGTCTAAGACTAAAGAGCACAGCTTCAGTAGAGTGACACCCACTTAGAACAGGAATTTCTTCAGCCAGGTAGTGAATCTGTAGAATTCATTTCCACAGATGACTGTGGGGGCCAAGTCATTGATTCATTGATAGTTTCTTGGTTGAGACACAGAGATTCTGCAGATTCTGTGTGTTGCTGTGGAACACATCTAGTTCCCCACCTCAGTTTGTGTTGTGTCACTAGATGTGTTGTGTTCAATTTTAGAACTGGATATCAAACACTGCAGCTGATGTCTAGTTTGCTTTTTTTTTTTGCACTTCACTGCCCATGCATGGAAATTAAGAGTAGCAGTGACTTGCAAGTAAGATCCACCAACTAGAAGGTTCACTTTGGCTGGTTTTCTGATTGTAATATTGCAATGGAGGCATTGGTTGTTACTGTTCAAAGTTCAGTTTACAGAATGGTGGCTGCAGGTTGGAGATGGCAAATGGAAACTAATTAGAAAAGGGGAAAGGACAAACCAATTAGACTAACTTGAACAGTGTGTAAAAGGATAGGCTACTATAAATGACAGAATACATATGAACAAAGAAGAATTCATGGGGTACAGGGAGATGAAGGGTCAGCCAGACTCCCACTGAATGGTGGAATAAGATCCAAGTGCCAAATGGGTTTTACTGATGTTCCATCTGAGTGTAAACTGATTTGTACATCTCGCATTAAAATAAAAATGAATAAAGCTTCGATGAACTTGGGCTGCCAGTTCCCTTGATTCTTAAAATTCCTCAGAACAAAAACATTTATTTTCTATTTCATTCTATTCTTGTCACCAGATATGATAGAAGGACTAAGTATTTGACTCTTCTCCCCCCCACAAAAAGACATTCATATTTGAAAGCTAAGATTTATACCCAAAATAATTTAGAATCATCTATAAGAAAAGTTATGTTCATCTCAACACCAGCCTGGTTTCAGAGTACAACTTTTGCAGATTTAAGTCTGCATAGTCTGGATACCAGACTGTGACTGAAATCATTTTGGTTGGTCTATATATAAAGAGGGTTCTATTCTGGATGTTTGTCTACCAGGCAACATCCACTGCAGAAGGGCGAGCCAACAGCCAGCCTGACTAAAACTTTGGCAATAGCCTAGTACACAAGCAGCAGGAGAATTACCACGATAAAGCTTTGCCCAATACACAATGACCAGGATACACCTGTGTACCATTCTTCTTGCAAACCCTGAACAGATTGTAAATCACAATCCACATAAAGGCTTCATTGCCAACTATTCCCACTCCAACAACACTCCAACTCCCACAAACATGACTCCTCTAAACCAAAACAGCCTCACCTGGAGCAATCTGGAATTTGTACATTTCTCACTACAGCAGGCAGTTAAATCAATACACCCCTACTTCAGTTTTAAATGCACATTTGTTATCAAGAGTAACTACGTAATTACTAGACAAACTTTAAGAAAACAATTAAGCATTATTCGATGCTCTGATAGATTACAAAGCTCAATAAAATGCAGGCAGCACAAATGTAAAGAAAGTAATTTTGGACTTTATTAATTATGTTTTGAAGTACAAGTTAAATTTTGATTATGTTGGCAAGATTCTCAAACATTGAATAAAATTAATATCTAACAAAACAAAAACATTTTTTGCAAGTTATTTTCAAATTTTGCCAAAAAATCCTGGACCTCAAGACAAATAGTTTTAAATATTAAAGACTTATTAAATTATAGAGAAGGTTGGTTGCCAGTTTGGAAGGACTATTTGTTGACAATGCTTCAAACATTTGTCCATAGATCATGACAAATCATGTCACACATTTTCTGGCTCACTTGCTTCAATGTGGAATGCTTCATTAAGGCAGTTTCACATGTAGGACATGGGAACAACAATGACAGACGGAAGCACAAATATAAAATTCCATGCACTTCAGCAATTCCATAGCTCCTTCATCAGGACCATGGAGCAGCACCTGAAGTTAAGACAGAAATTAATGGCCCTGACCAGTCAAACAAGCACAACATTTTACAAAATATTAAACTATCAAAAACTTGCAGAATTATTAATTCAATATATTAATTTGATTTGATCTTATAAATGATCTAAAGATCATGATTTCCAAAAGGTTTAAGCATTGAAAAAAAAATGCTCAAACTGGGAAGATTACACAAGGTTGTTACAGTTTCCCTTTATTTTTCCTCCCCCCCCCCATTATTTTGTCAGGTAAACATTTTACAAATTTGCTGGTCAATGGACTTCAGGAATAGCCATTTGCCAATGATTATTTTCAGGATTGTGCACAGCACTGCATGGTTTTCATATATTCCTAAAAGGTTAAGGACTGACATTCATCCAAATACCATGTCCACCATTACAATATAATCAGACAACAGACCTTGGTGGTTTCATTACTAGAACATCTACTGTCGAGTTTCCTAACAAAAAACAAGGGCGATAATCCACCTCTAAATGCAAGTTTCTTACCAAAATGGATTGTAACAGCAACCTTTTGGTTGAAAAGCTCAACTTTGAACTGACACAAGAAAGAGGCATCACCAAATTGCTTGCTTCACCTCCTACCCTTAGAAATGGCACCAGAACCAATAATCTTGCACTTAAATTCAGGTCAAAAAGATCCTTTATTTCAAATCAGAAACAAGGATGCAATCTATCTGGCAGCAAACCAAGTCAAGGGCAGGATCTCGGAAATTTGACTCCTGCTATTCATCAGCAGCCAAAAATCAATACTGTAATAAAATATCCTGATTTGGGGCAATGAGAATGGGGAATCTCAGTATTTGATTCGATTAATGTTATGCACAATTACAGTCAATCATTGAGCTATATTAAATCAAACACCTGTTGTCATGGTAGAAGTTTTTTCTTAATATAAAAGGGCTGGGATGGGAATGGAAAGGAACAACGATTGACATTTGGTTTGGTTTTAAAGTTAAAATTATTCCTTTTCAAACCGGAGTCTGAGAAATCAGTATCATTTAAGCTGCAAATCATTTTTGCTACATTAATTTTACTCCTATATCCTTGTCACCAAGTGCTACCTAGTGTCATTATTCAAATCACATTTAACCAGTCTTCTAAAGCTATTGTTTTCATCTGTAAAAATAGAGACAAGTGGCTCTCAGCCTCTGATTCGGGTCCCCTCTCTTAAAAGAACTCGGTGCCAATTGATAACTTATTTGTGGATGTTACAGAGTGTAAAAATAAACTTCAAAAATATACAATTCTTACTTTTTAAAAGTACCTTTACTCAGTTTATCCACACTCAAAACATAAGAGCTGAAGAACTCTCACCATACACACCAAGCTGATTCTAAACAATTCGTTCCAAACTTACACCAAATACCTACATTTCTAATGTACAGGGAAGTCTGGAATCAAGTTATTCAGTGAGATTACACATTTAGGTTTATAAAATATTTCTTGGCACAGATGAGGGTTCGGTTGTGGACAGTGTTCCACATCGTCAGCAAGCCCTTGGGGCTGAGTTTATGGATAACCACCAAATTCTTGTAGAAGCAGGGATCACTATTCATGGGGCTCACCCGGCGCTTGACGACCCCAAACGTCCTGAAGGCGTAATGCAGTTGTGGCTCGACGCCTACCTTCTGCAGGCACATGCCCAGGTACACGTCGTCGATGGGGTAGAGCTCGATGCTCTCCGAGGCGGCCACCAGGCGCCTGGCAAGTGGACCAGCCATGAGGAAACCGCCGCCGCCCGCGTACGGCGGATAGGGTTTGTCGTGCAATTGCTTGGGAATGAAGTACTTGCTCTGATGGTTCCTGATGGGCAGTGCCCTGAAAATGATGTCGCCCACGAAGAGGGTGTCGTGCTGGGGGCCGTCGGTTTGCGAGTCCAGGAACTCCATCAGGTTCTCGGTGTGGACGAAGACGTCGTCGTCACCCTTGAAGACGAAGCGGGTGCGGCGGCAGTAGATGTCGAACCACTTGAGGAAATTGACCTCCTTGAGGGTCAAATTGAAGAAAGTGTCCATGAAGTCCCACTGCAGGATGTCGCCGTACAAACGGTCCTCGTATTCCAGAAGCTTCTGCAGGTTGTGCTGATCCTTGCCGTCGCTCGGTGTGCCTAGCAGGAAAAGAGTCCTGATGTTGCGACCTCCGATGCTGCGTTCCCGGCCCCACGTTTCCCTGACGGCAGCCCGCCGGTCGTGCTGCTCGATCACCGACTTGACAACGATGAGGAGGTCGGTGGGCTCTGCGCACTTCTCGGGATGGTTGAGCAGCATGGGGAAGTAACGGCAGTGGCGGTACAGCACGTACGCCTGGAACTTGGCGTCCAGCGCCGAGAACCAGCTCAGGCCACGCACCGACTCATTCTGGCTGCAGTTGGTCACCGTCACGGTCCAGGTCCGGGGAGCGGCGACAGCGGCTGGGCTGCCGGACACAGCCGCCCCCGCCTCCACCTCCCCGCCTCCGTTAGTGCTGCCATTAGTCCGTGCCGGGCCGCTCTCGGTACCGTGCCAGGCCGGGATCAACCTGGCGTCCGCCGCCTCCCGCAGCCCCAGGCCCACCCCGTCACCCAACTTCAGCTTCTGGATGAAGGCTACGGTGGCGAAGAACAGCGACAGGCTGAGCAGCGTCTTGAGCAGCTTCCTCTTGCGGAACATATATTCCATGACCAGCGAATAACGCCCCTCCAGCCCCCGGCTGCGACCACCCGAGGCGGCGGGGCTTCTCTACAGCTGTCCAGGCACCGAGAGGTATAACTGTTGCCGTGGCGAGCCCAGCCCCGAGGCACATGGGCAGCTGAAACGGGGGCACATGGCCCTTGCCGCGGCGGCAAGACCGGGAGGTGAGCTGTTAACTCAGGAGACGAACCCTCTGTACCGGCGCAACAGGAGCTGCTCACTCGGGGATGTCGGCGATCAGACTGAAATAGGTGCCAGAAGAGGAGGAGAGACGACTCCTCGCAGCCCGACGGAGAGATTCTGTGCCAGCAGTTTATATTAACCCCTTCTCCTTTAGCAGTTCGATCTCACTTGTCTCCTCCCACCTTTAAGTGCGAGCAGCCTCAATGGAAATATACTCAATGAAGCAGCAATTTGTCACGCCTTCTTTGAACCGCCGCAGCTGCATCCTTAGCTGGACCTACCGTCTCCGCCCCTCCCTCCCGTTAATTAGCTCCGGACGTCGCATTTATGTGATGTGTAAATCTGTTTGTGGACCTGTAAGGGGCATATATATACACAGTTGCCTCCCAACACCACATTAAAACCAGTTACAATAAAGTCGTAGAACTAGATCGCAGGATAACACTCAAACGGTTAAATGAGCAACCGATATGCAGCTACGGTTCAAAAAAACTGCCTCCTACTGAACTCCTGCCTCAGCAAGGACCTGGACCCACTACAATTTGCCTGTCGCCACAATAGGTCAACGGCAGACGCGATCTCAATGGCTCTTCACACGGCCTTAGACCACCTGGACAATACAAGCACCTATGCCAGAATCCTGTTATCGATTATGGCTCAGCGTTTAACACCATCATTCCCACAATCCTGATTGAGGGGTCACAGAACCTGGGTCTCTGTACCTCCCTCTGCAATTGGATCCTTGACTTTCTAACCGGAAGACCACAGTCTGAGCGGATGGGTGATAATAGCTCCTCCTCGCTGACGATCAACACTGGTGTACCTCAGGGGTGTGGGCTTAGCCCACTGCTCTACTCTCTCTATACCCATGACTGTATGATTAGGCATAACTCAAATGCCATCTATAAATTTGCTGATGACACAACGATTGTTGGTAGAATCTCAGGTGGAGACAAGAGCGAGATCTGCCAACTAGTGGAGCGGTGTCGCAGCAACAACTTTAACGTCAGTATGACGAAAGAGCTGATTGTAGACTCCAGGAATGGTAAAACGAGGGAACACGAGCCAATCATCATCAGAAGTGGAGAGAGTGAGCAATTTTAAGTTCCTGGGTGTCAAGATCTCAGAGGATCAAACCTAGTCCCAACATATCGATGTAGTTATAAAGAAGGCAAGGCAGCGTCCATCCTTCATTAGGAGTTTGAAGAGATTTGTTATGTCAACAAATACACTCAAAAAACGTCTATAGATGTACCGTGGAGAACATTCTGACAGGCTGCATCACTGTCTGGTGGGGGGGGGGGGGGTGGCTACTGCACAGGACTGAAAGAAGCTGCGGAGGGTTGTAAATTTAGTCAGCTCCCCAAGTACTAGCCGACAAAGTACCCAGGACATTTGCAAGGAGCGGTGTCTCAGAAAGGCAGCGTCCATTATTAAGGATCCCCAGCACCCAGGGCATACTGTTTCTCACTGTTAACTATCAGGTAGGAGGTACAGAAGCCTGAAGGCACACACTCAGCGATTCAGGAGCAGCTTCTTCCCCTCTGCCATCCGATTCCTAAATGGACATTGATCCCGTGAACACTACCTCACTTTTTAATATATATATTATTTCTATTTTTGCACGATTTTTAATCTATTCAATATGCATATACTGTAACTGATTTAGTTATTTATTACTGTTTTCTTCTATATTATGTATTGCATTGAACTGCTGCTGATAAGTTAACAAATTTCACGACACATGCCGGTGATAATAAACCTGATTCTGATTCTGAAATAATTCGTAAGTAGCAGACGACTATGTAACAAATCCAGGGCAAGCATTAAAAAGGGCCACTTTTCAGCATAATTGTATAAGCGCTAAGAGAGTTGTAAAAGAGCGCCTGAAGGCTTTGTGTGTCAATGCAAGGAGCATTCGTAATAAGGTGGATGAATTGAAAGTGCAGATTGTTATTAATGATTATGATATAGTTGGGATCACAGAGACATGGCTCCAGGGTGACCAAGGATGGGAGCTCAACGTTCAGGGGTATTCAATATTCAGGTGGGATAGACATGAAGGAAGGGGAGGTGGGGTGGCGTTGCTGGTTAAAGAAGAGATTAACACAATAGAAAGGAAGGACATAAGCCGGGAAGATGTGGAATCGATATGGGTAGAGCTGCGTAACACTAAGGGGCAGAAGACGCTGGTGGGAGTTGTGTACAGGCCACCTAACAGTAGTAGTGAGGTCGGAGATGGTATTAAACAGGAAATTAGAAATGTGTGCAATAAAGGAACAGCAGTTATAATGGGTGACTTCAATCTATATGTAGATTGGGTGAACCAAATTGGTAAAGGTGCTGAGGAAGAGGATTTCTTGGAATGTATGCGGGATGGTTTTTTGAACCAACATGTCGAGGAACCAACTAGAGAGCAGGCTATTCTGGACTGGGTTTTGAGCAATGAGGAAGGGTTAATTAGCAATCTTGTCGTGAGAGGCCCCTTGGGTAAGAGTGACCATAATATGGTGGAATTCTTCATTAAGATGGAGAGTGACATAGTTAATTCAGAAACAAAGGTTCTGAACTTAAAGAGGGGTAACTTTGAAGGTATGGGACGTGAATTAGCTAAGACAGACTGGCAAATGACACTTAAAGGATTGACGGTGGATATGCAATGGCAAGCATTTAAAGGTTGCATGGATGAACTACAACAATTGTTCATCCCAGTTTGGCAAAAGAATAAATCAAGGAAGGTAGTGCACCCGTGGCTGACAAAAGAAATTAGGGATATTATCAATTCCAAAGAAGAAGCATACAAATTAGCCAGAGAAAGTGGCTCACCTGAGGACTGGGAGAAATTCAGAGTTCAGCAGAGGAGGACAAAGGGCTTAATTAGGAAGGGGAAAAAAGATTATGAGAGAAAACTGGCAGGAAACATAAAAACAGACTGTAAAAGCTTTTATAGATATGTAAAAAGGAAAAGACTGGTAAAGACAAATGTAGGTCCCCTGCAGACAGAAACAGGTGAATTGATTATGGGGAGCAAGGACATGGCAGACCAATTGAATAATTACTTTGGTTCTGTCTTCACTAAGGAGGACATAAATAATCTTCCAGAAATAGTAGGGGACAGAGGGCCCAGTGAGATGGAGGAACTGAGCGAAATACATGTTAGTAGGGAAGTGGTGTTAGGTAAATTGAAGGGATTGAAGGCAGATAAATCCCCAGGGCCAGATGGTCTGCATCCCAGGGTGCTTAAGGAAGTAGCCCAAGAAATAGTGGATGCATTAGTGATAATTTTTCAAAACTCGTTAGATTCTGGATTAGTTCCTGAGGATTGGAGGGTGGCTAATGTAACTCCACTTTTTTAAAAAGGAGGGAGAGAGAAACCGGGGAATTATAGACCGGTTAGCCGAACGTCGGTGGTGGGGAAACTGCTGGAGTCAGTTATCAAGGATGTGATAACAGCACATTTGGAAAGCGATGAAATGATCGGACAAAGTCAGCATGGATTTGTGAAAGTAAAATCATGTCTGACGAATCTCATAGAATTTTTTGAGTATGTAACTAGTAGAGTGGATAGGGGAGAACCAGTGGATGTGGTATATTTGGATTTTCAGAAGGCTTTTGACAAGGTCCCACACAGGAGATTAGTGTGCAAACTTAAAGCACACGGTATTGGGGGTAAGGTATTGGTGTGGGTGGAGAGTTGGTTAGCAGACAGGAAGCAAAGAGTGGGAATAAATGGGACCTTTTCAGAATGGCAGGCGGTGACTAGTGGGGTACCGCAAGGCTCAGTGCTGGGACCCCAGTTGTTTACAATAAATATTAATGACTTGGATGAGGGAATTAAATGCAGCATCTCCAAGTTTGCGGATGACACGAAGCTGGGTGGCAGTGTTAGCTGTGAGGAGGATGCTAAGAGGATGCAGGGTGACTTGGATAGGTTGGGTGAGTGGGCAAATTCATGGCAGATGCAATTTAATGTGGATAAATGTGTTATCCACTTTGGTGGCAAAAATAGGAAAACAAATTATTATCTGAATGGTGGCCGATTAGGAAAAGGGGAGGTGCAACGAGACCTGGGTGTCATTATACACCAGTCATTGAAAGTGGGCATGCAGGTACAGCAGGCGGTGAAAAAGGCGAATGGTATGCTGGCATTTATAGCGAGAGGATTCGAGTACAGGAGCAGGGAGGTACTACTGCAGTTGTACAAGGCCTTGGTGAGACCACACCTGGAGTATTGTGTGCAGTTTTGGTCCCCTAATCTGAGGAAAGACGTCCTTGCCATAGAGGGAGTACAAAGAAGGTTCACCAGATTGATTCCTGGGATGGCAGGACTTTCATATGAAGAAAGACTGGATGAACTGGGCTTGTACTTGTTGGAATTTAGAAGATTGAGGGGGGATCTGATTGAAACGTATAAGATCCTAAAGGGATTGGACAGGCTAGATGCAGGAAGATTGTTCCCGATGTTGGGGAAGTCCAGAACGAGGGGCCACAGTTTGAGGATAGAGGGGAAGCCTTTTAGGGCCGAGATTAGGAAAAACTTCTTCACACAGAGAGTGGTGAATCTGTGGAATTCTCTGCCACAGGAAACAGTTGAGGCCAGTTCATTGGCTATATTTAAGAGGGAGTTAGATATGGCCCTTGTGGCTAAAGGGATCATGGGGTATGGAGGGAAGGCTGGTGCAGGGTTCTGAGTTGGATGATCAGCCATGATCATAATAAATGGCGGTGCAGGCTCGAAGGGCCGAATGGCCTACTCCTGCACCTATTTTCTATGTTTCTATGTATAATTCAACAAACATTAAATCATAAATAGAAAAAAAAATCATATTCAAACTGAATAAGACCCCGGTTCAGGGGGATTCACAGTGCATTTTTCAAGAATTTATGAAAGCTGCACCAGACTATTGCTATAGAAAGTTAATAATTCAATTGTCTAGGAGCCAACATATTACAATTTACAGTATATAGATTACTAGTCAGATTATCCAGATGCTTGCCTTTGTCATGACATAAGTCCAGGATTGATTTTAGCACGGGTTACAATTGATTTGATAGGATTTATGTGTGCGACACAGTTTCGATTAACTTAAGTGTGTGTGTGCCTAGCCCACTGAGTACACACTACGCTTGGGCAATTTGCCGGTGGTCTGCCGCAAATATCTGATGACTGAAGATGATGGTGGGGGCGGAGAATACTAGAGTGGGAGTCTGACCCCCGTCTGAACACTTTGCGATCTCAAAAACTCATTCATGGGAGCTTCTTAGTAACTGCCGTTCAGAAGAATAGGTTTAACAACCCCTTAAGTGCATGACTCGCGGAGTTACGAATAGCACAAGGGAATACAAGGAAGTTATTATTTTATGAATAAGGAAGCCTAACATTAAATTATAAAGGAAGGTAATCGTTGTTGACACGTGAAAATCTGCAGATGCTGGAAATCCAAAGCAACACACACAGAATGCTGGAGGAACTCAGCAGGTCAGGCAGCAGCTGTGGAAGAGAGTAAAGAGAAAAGAAAACAGTCGACGTTTCGGGCTGAGACTCCACTTCATTATCGTAGAACGTTGTACTAAGTCATCAATAAAGAGGCCATAAGGAATCATTTAGCCAACGGACAAGAAAGTCGACATTGTAGATGGTGACTGAAATGCCGTGACTATGGGCTAAATGCTTGAAATAGGATTGATATTGTATAGCTGACGCACAGTAGAGCAAATATAGCGAGCCATGCTGTATGTCACCGCAACTCGAAAGAAAGGACTATGGCATAGTAACTAAATGTGTCAATGACACTAACGCAGCTAGGAATATATTGTGAAGAGCACAAGTTTCTAAAGATATAAATGTGTTTTGGGCAAATTCTGGCAGAGTATAATTTGGAAAAGTATGAAGTCATAGAATCCATAGATTCTATTTGTAAACTGAAGAGTGCAAGTGTTACCACTTCTGGATTAGCCTTCATTGAGGGACTTTGTCAAACACCTTGCTAAAGTCCATGTAGACAACATCAGTCTCTCTCATCACCTTGTCAAAAAACTCAATCAAGTTGGTAAGGCCCAACCTGACACATACTAAGCCATACTGGCTTTCCCTAATTAGGTCATGTATCCTATGCCTGTCATGGTCCAGATCGGGGTCCCTTTAAATTTACTTTGTTTATGTTACAATCCGGACCGTTGACTCCCTGTTTCCCTTTGGTTCCCTGTTTTCCCGTGTCCCTCGGCTTTGGTGATTGGAGGCAATTTACTCTCGGCTGAACTGGTAGTTTATAATCTCTGGCTTTCAGCCGTTCGGCGCGGGAGCATCTGTAAAGTCACCAAAGGTACGGTGTGCCAGTGTCATCTGGCCGGAGTAAGCCTAGTCTCTGCCCGAAGCGAGCGCCTTTCCTCACCACAGCAACCCTGCCAGGTTACCTCGCTAAAGCGAGCCTGCAGTTTCCTCACCCAGGTGGGTCCGTCAGTTAACCCGCCGGAGGGAATCAAGAATCGCTGTCTACTGTTCCAAGTTCTGAGTCAAGTTCTGAGTCAAGTCCTGTCCCTAGCAGCACCCACATACCGAGTCAGTCCTGGTCCTGGCGGCACCCATGTACCGAGTCAAGTCCTGGCCTTGGCGGTCTGTGATTCCTTCTCTGCCCCTCTTGCCTCTAGCCCTCGTCTGCAGCCCTCACCTGCATCTCGGTCTAGTTCTATCGCTGGAACTAGATAGGTACTGTCTGGTGTTCTTTCATGTTGGTCTTGTCTTGTCCTCATCTCTGTGGGGTAAGTCAGGCTGTCTTGCTGTTGCCCTGTGGGGGCCATGTCTTGTCGTGTCTTGTCCTCGCCTCTGTGGGGTAAGTCAGACCATCTTGCCATTGCCCGCGGGGGGTCATGAGTCCCAGCCCTATGTCTTGTACCCAAGGAGGGGTCCTGACTCTGTGTTCTACGTATGTGTCCATGGTTCCATGTACCTGCTCTCCTGAGACCAAGGCTCTGTTTTTCCATGTACCTCCTCTCCCTAGCCCATGTCATGTCCTTGCCTGGTTTTGGTGTCCGAGCCCGGGGCAAGACCCAGGTACTCGGTCCTTGCCCAGTCTCTGGCTCGGAGTCCATACCGTAGCCTCTTCATGTCGCCTCTAGTTTTGGGATCCGATTCCGAGTCCTAGCCCAGACCCTTAGTCCCAGCCTAGTCATAGTCCTGAGTCCTTGTCCAGTTCGCTATTCCTGCTCCTGCCTTGCTCTCCTGGTATTGAACAATAAACTCAATTTAATTAACCTCACAAGATGTGCCTTGCATTTGGGTCCACCCTTGCTCCCAATGCCTCACCATTGTGACAATGCCTAAGAACTTTCTCCACAAATTTCTCAATAACTGTCATGAGGCTCACCAGTCTATAGTTTCTTGGATTTTCCATTATCCTCTTCTTAAATAGAAGTACAATATTAGCCACTCGTCAGTCCTCCTGGACCTCACCTGTGGCTAGAGAGGACACAAAGATACTGGTCAAGGGGCCAGCAATCTCATCTCTTGCATCCTTCAATAACCTGGGGAAAATCCCATCAGGCCCTGAGGATTTATCCACCTTAATACACATTAAGAGACCCAACACTTCCTCCTCCTTGACGTCTAAATGTCCTAACATATTTATATACTCTACACTGATCTCCTGATCCTCTATATCCTTTTCCTTGGTAAATACTGAAGCAAGATACTCATAAGGTATCTCACCTACATTCTCCACATTGAAGCAAATGTTCCCCTTTATCCTTGAGTGGTCCCACTCTCTCCCAAGGTACCCTCTTGCTCTTGATGTATGTATAGTATGCCTTGGGATTCACCTTGATGCTACTTGCTGAAGACTTTACAGGGCCCCTTGACTTTCCTAATTCTTTAGTTCTTTTCTGGGTTCTTTATACTCCTCATGTGCTTCATGTGATACTAACTTCTGAATTTTTACTTATTTTTCCTTTTTCTTCATCATCTCTCTAGACATCCAAGGTTCTTTGATCTTTTTGTCTCTGTCCTTCTAACAGGAATATATCTTTCCTGTACTTCATGCAATTGATCTTTAAACATCCTCTACATGTCTGATGTGCACTTGCCAGAAAAAAGGTGTTCCAAATCCATTCTTCCTAGTTCCTGCCTAGTGCCCTCTTATTTAATTTGACCTATTCCAATTTAAAACTCTCCCACAAAGACCATTCCTATCCTTATCTACAGTTAACCTGAAAGTTGTAGTCACTGTTCCCTTAACTATTCACCCGCAGAAAGATCAGTCACCTGGCCAGGCTCATCACCCAACACTAGGTCCACTACTCTTCATATTGATTGGATTATCCACATATTGATTTAAGAAACCTTCCTGTATAGACTTAACAATTCTGCTCCTTCTGAATCCCTTGCACTAAGAAGGTCCCAGTTTCTATTAGGGAAGTTGAAATCCCCCATAACAACCACCATATTATTTTTACATATTTCCTTAATCTGATTACATATCTGTTCCTCAATGTCCCAGTGTCTATTAGGGCATCTGCAGTACAATCCCATCAGTGTGATTGCACCCTTCCTATTCCTGAGTTCTACCCAAATGGACTTGGTATCTGACCTTTCCATTAGTCTCCCCTAAATGCAGCTCTGAAATTGTCCCCAATTAGTAGTGCAATTCCCCCCCCCCCCCCCCACCGCCTTACCTTTTGTTTGTGGATACTCAGGAAGGTTGTCAGCAGGATATAGATCAGTTGGAGATTTGGTTGGAGAAATGGCAGGCAGAGTTTAGTCTGGACAAGTGTCAGGTGCACATTTAAGGAAGTCAAATGCAAAAGGAAAGTATACAACAAAATGGCAAGCCCCTTAGGAGCATTGATATACAGAGGTTTCTTGGTGTCATGAGCCCTGAAGGCCTGTGGCTAGCTGTAGAGCATTGAGCTTCTAGGTTTCTTAAGCACCTGTATTTACTAATCTTTATCTTAACTAGAACTGTTAGCTCTTTTGGTTTAATCTTGTCAAGATAATTGACAAGATACAGTTTTTTCTGCATTCCATGATTATTTAAAAAGAACTCTTGTTTGAAGTCATTGTGTTGGAGGAAATGATTTTACCTCATTCTTCAATCATTCCTCTGAGTCACTGCTTGCCCTCAGTAAGTGGAGCACTGAGTAAAAAAAGAAAGTCACACTCATGTTGCAACTGTATAGAATTTTAGTCGTGGCACACTTTGAGTATTATGATTTCTTGTGGAATACTTTGTTTCAGTTCAAACCACCCAACTCCTTTAACTCCTTTTCCAGTGGATCAACACACCACTGGTGTTGCTTCCTGTACTCATGCAAGACTCAAAAATTCTATCTCTTTTGTAATCAATTTCCACCCTGCTTGCAACTTCACGTGATCCATCTCTCTTTCTGTCTCAAGGGTTAGGCTAGTTATCAATATCCTTTTCAAGCTGACAGCTACCTTGGTTATATTTCCTACCACACTGTCTCCTCTAAGGACCAGTTCCTCCGTCAATATCACAATTTGCTCCAAAGATGCCTATGAATTATCTTCTTCCTTAATCGTGGGTTCTCCACTACATGGTCAATAGAACAATTGACTGCAACTCATCCATTTTCTGTAGCTTTGTCGTTTGTTGTCTATTTTAACAATCTGGATGTACAAGGCATGGTTAGCAAGTTTGCTGCTAAAAGGTTATCAAGATCAAGGAGGAATCTTCATCAGCTGAGTAAGTGGCCAAAGAATGGCAAATTATTTTAGTTTAGATAAGAGCGAGGATTGCATTTTGTAAAGTCAAATCAAGATAGGACATTCACAGTGAATGCCAGAGCTTGGGGAGTGTTGTAGAACAGAGAGACCTTGGAGTTCAGGTACAGGGTTCCCTGAAAGTGTCACAGGTAGAAAGGGTGGTGAAGAAGGCTTTTGGTGTGCTGGTCTTCATTGGTCAGGACACTGAGCACAGAAATTGTAAGGTCATGGTGAGGTTGCACTTGGAGTGTCTGTTCAGTTCTCATCACCCTGCTATTGGAAAAAAAATAATTAAATTGGATGGGGCCAGAAAAGATTTACAAGGGTGTTGCCAGTACTCATGGACTATAAGTTATAGAGATGGGTTGGACAGGCTAGGATTTTATTTCTTGAGGTATAGGAGACTAAGAGGAGACCTTATAAAGGTGTATAGAATGATGAGAGGCATAGATGGGGTGAACGCACTCAAAAGAGAAACAGTCTACTGGATTGAGGAAGATTGACATCAAAGTCATGCATTGGACCACAAGGATGTCTTTTCTACTGATGTTGGTTTCTCCAAAAGTACTTGCCACATTATTAGAGTGACTGAGGACACCCCTTTCTGAGAGAGGTCTTGCTGGTTACACCATCGGAGGTTAATGATCTTCGGCAGCACCTGCTTAAATTGAAGAAAGCTAAGTTCAGTCTTGGGGCGGGGTCCCAAACTGCCCGAAGGTATGAGTAATAGACGGGGGAAGGCATCTTCTAGTAGACAGGAAAGGTCACAAGGATTGGCTGAAGCTGGAGAAGCTTGTTAGAGTGGATTTCTTTTTGGGTAGATGATTTGTTTACACTTAAAGACTTTGGCCACCAGGCTTCTATTTTAACTGTTTGACAAAGGACTGTGGATTGAGTCCACCACAATGGGCTTCCTAAAAGATACTTCTGGTAGTTTGACCTGATGCTGTAGTTTCGAAGGCAGTATCGCCTATACATTATAAATATTAACTGTCTTCTACATTAGCACGGGAAATGCCAAATAAATGTATCGTAGACTTAACTTACATTCCTAAAGACTGTGGACACCAACCCAGACATGTTGACGTCAGAAGGAAAGGATGAAATCCGAAGGTGTGATGTTTGTATGTAGCTTCAAAAGGAAGCATTGTCTAAGTATTGTCTATAACTTTTAAGTAGCGATTGCCTTTGTGTTTAGCATATAAATATCGAGCCCACATTTTAGCTAGCAGACCTTTTTGCGGAAAGCGTCTCCGTCCGCATGGTGCCTACTGTACCTTCTTGTGTCTAATAAAGAAGCTGCTTTGTATTTACCAGTGACTGTCTCGCCGGTAATTTCATCCATGTTACAACATTTGGTGTCAGGAGTGGGATACCTTCGTGACCCGTCGTGTGGCCAGCGTTGCTAGCAGTCTTAAGCTGGTGAGTATTTTTCTAAAATAACACTCACACTAGGATCTGTTCGGTCGGTGGTGCACGGGTCACGAGGTAATCACGAACGTGGAGAGCTGAACTGGTAGATATAAAAGTAGTGTGTGCGTGTGCATGTGTGTTTATGTAAGTGAGGAATCTTTGCATGTTAACTTGGTTAACTTGGTGAGAGTTGGACCACCAGTTGCGAAAGGTGGTAACCAACGGTACGGATCGAGACGCCAGCTTAGGGGCGTGTATACTGCGTTTTAGTGTATGCGTTCGCAAGTGTGATGCAAAGGAATACAGTAGGCATCATGAGTTCAGGTACCCAAAATTGGCAGATTGTGGAATAATACTCTGTGGTTTTAAGTATGTACTGTTTTAACTGCTACCCGTGGGAATTAGTGCGGGGATATCTCGGAGAGAGGTTTTACCCAGAGAGATCTACCAGAATGGCACGTATTGAGGTCAGGCAATGTCAGGTTGAGAACCCTGACGATCCGAGCCAGCCCTTGACCTTGATTACGACTACTCATAAACTCTTCACCGCCGGGGAGAAACAGAGCATTTTGCCCGAGCTGCCCTCACTTAAAGTTGCCTGTGGGAATTCTGGCGCAAACTCGAGGAAATGGTTGAAATTCACCAGATGCATCCTAAAGATATACATGTGTTAGTGAAAGCGAAGTGCCCAAGGAATATGTGGGACAGAATGGCCCAGGGGGTGCGGGATGGTACATGGGCAACTACCGGGAGCGCCAGTAATGAAGAAAGATATCGCTCCTTTAAAGGGGAAGTGAGGCAGCGGCTGGGGGGAGGCGAGAGTAGCTGGGGAACGATAATGGCAGTGATTCAAAAAGCTGACGAGACAACCATGGATTAGGCAGAATGTAAATACCGAGTGTACGAGGAGTATTCCGGGTTGGATAATCCAGGGAGGGATGACAAAGTCTTCCTAAAAATGCTGAAAGAAGGCCTGAGCTCAGCCCACCAGGACGTTTTAGATTTAGGCATAACGGTAGGGTCCGACTACTCTGCGATAGTTTCATGGGCCAGTGAGATAGACCAAAGAAAAGGGAAGGGAAATCGTAAAGTGGGTATAGTGGATGCAGCCGCTGTGATGTCCCGGAGAGTTTGTTTTGCTTGCCAACAGCCAGGGCCCTTTGCAAAGGACTGCCGGACCAGGTATAAGGTAGTGAAGGAGTTGATATGCTACAGCTGTGGCCTATCGGGACATAGCTGGAGACAGTGGCCAAAAGGGAGGGGGAAAACCCAGGCGAAGGTGACGGCAGACACTCAGTCACCCACCCCATTAGCAACCAGTCTGACTGTTGATCAGATCAAAGAGCACCTCTTAAGGCAGAAAAGGATGTGGCAGCGGGCTCCATGGCCAGCTCTGATGACTCACGGATGTACATAACGGCATTGTTGGGGGACGGCAATGCAATACGTTAGTGGGCACAGGGGCATCGGTATCATTAACAGACTTGTCCTTACCAACATCTGGACAGGTCAGTTATATCAGGGGTGTAGGAGGGAAAACAGTAAAAGCGGAACGAAGCGAGAAGCAAATACTAAAAATCGGGGGGGGGGGTGCAGCTTCCAGTGTATTTCTGGGTATGTCCAAATAATGAAGGCATAATGATTGGAATAGACATCCTCAGGGAAACAGGAGCTGTTATAGATTCAGGAAAGGGAGAAGTAAAATGGACGAGTCAGGGGTAGCGAACGCGCACAACCAACAGAATACACGGCCTGGCTAGCATAGTCGCAGCTACCCCGATCATTAAAGACTGGAGCCAGGATGGTGTCTATGGGTTACCTTGTCAGCAGTTCCCAGCAGTGTGGGCTAGAGACAAGCAAGATTGTGGGCAGGTGAAGATAGACCCAGTTAAAATAGAGGAGGGTCTGTATAAACCCCTTAAGCAGGACCCAATACAAAATGACACACTGACCGCTGTTCAGGGTATAGTGAAGGAACAAAAACACCAGGGGATACTCAGAGACTGCGGCCACTCCAGAAACATAAAGTTTTCCCAGTTCCCTCGAGGGCAGACATTACTGCGAATAAAGCCCCAGGGTCAAGAGGCAATTGAAATTGCAAGTGTGCAGGAGGAAATGACAGAAGCCAGCTTAGTAAAATTATATGAAGAGGTAGAGGCAGAAGAGAAGAAAAAATGGAGGAGAAAAGGAGGAAAGGAGGGATCAGATGGGTGCTGGACACATGGGGAGGAAAGAGTCGCGGTGGCCCCACCCTGTATTAGACAGATACTACTGAAGTTATATCATGGGGCGATGCATCAGGGAGGGCAGAGCATGATCACAACCCTCCGGCAGGACTGGTGGTGGCCAGGGATGGGCAGGGATGGTGAGAAATTCTGCCGCCGTTGTATCATTTGTGCCCAGCATAACCCTGGTAAGGGCAGAAAGCTACAGCTGGCAAATCAGCCTCGGCTGAGGCCGAGGCGACCCTGGGAAAACATCCAGATAGACTTCACAGGGCCTCTGCCAAAAAGCAGGGGGAAAAGTTACTGTAAAGGACCGAGCGAAACAACAGCGAATCACTGATCAGAAAGAGCGAGAGGGAAAGGGGATAGTTCTTCCACAGCCCGGCGACCAAGTTATGGTGAGGGTGCTGCCAGAAAGGCCGGGGTTTACCCCCAGGTGGACAGGACCACAGACGGTACTCTTAACCAATGATACATGTGTCTGTGTACAGACTCGGCGAGGCAGCCAGTGGAAACACTGGACCCAGATTAAAGCATACGACTCACCCTCTTGTTGCTCCCACAGACGGAGTGGGGAACCAAGTGTACCCAGTAACCATGTAATTACAGAGAACCTAAGAGAGGAACACCAGCCGGCCATGTCAGACCTGACCACAGCTGATGAAAACATACCCGGAGAAAACGCTGAGAGCGTGGCAAAAGACACTGAGAACGTGTTGGAAAACCATGAATAGCCTGCTAAAGTGTGATGACGATGGTACTCTGTAAAGAAGGCTGATTGCTGAAGGTAGATGATTAATTTTATAGCATAGTAAAAAATATTTGGGAAATAGATGGGGAGGGATATTTGAGTTAAAGCAGAGATGGCAATTTCCACCACTCGATGGCATTTCAGACTGCACACGGCATCTGGAAGCAGTCACCCGGAGTCTGAGGAGCTGGGCCCTTTTCAGCAATTGAGCCAGTGATCAACGGAACAGTTCGGAAGGGGGTGCCACCGGGGAGAGATCCTTGCAGACATTTACGTAGAGGCCACCCCAACCCCTTCCTGTACATCGATGAGAGAGCCCATGGGTGCTCCTGGAAGGAGAGTTTCAGCGACCAGAGGATAAAGGACTGAAGACAAACGAATGTGATTAAGATGCAGTCAGCCTGCAGGGAAAGAGCAGGCACACCAAAGGAGCTGCATTCCTAACGACCTGGAACAGCCTCTCTGGTAGGTAATGCTAGGATAGATATCGAGGTACATAAAATTGGGGGGAGAATTTCGAGACAGGGCATTTTTGCTGCCCTATTTGAGCAGATCCTCCTAGGCTGGCCTTTCCTGATACAAATTTAATTTGTCCAGGAGGGCCAAGAGGGGAGACTGGTAGAGTGGATTTCTTTTGGGTAGATGATTTGTTTACACTTAAATGACTTTGGCCACCAGACTTCTATTTTAACTGTTTGACAAAGGACTGTGGATTGAGTCCACCACAATGGGCTTCCTAAAAGGTGTAAATACCAAATGCTTCTGGTAGTTTGACCTGATGCTGTAGTTTCGAAGGCAGTATCACCTATACATTATAAATATTAATTGTCTTCTATGTTAGCATGGGAAATGCCAAATAAATATATCGTAGACTTAAACTTACATTCCTAAAGGCTGTGGATACCAACCCAGACATGTTGATGTCAGAAGGAAAGGATGAAATCCGAAGATGTGATGTTTGTATGTAGCTTCAAAAGGAAGCATTGTCTAAGTATTATCTATAACTTATAAGTAGCGATTGCCTTTGTGTTTAGCATATAAATATCGAGCCCACATTTTAGCTAGCAGACATTTTTGCGGAAGGCGTCTCCGTCCATAAGATGCCTACTGTACCTTGTGTCTAATAAAGAAGCTGCTTTGTATCTACCAGTGACTCTGTCTCTCCGGTAATTTCATCCACGCTACAACAAAGCTGAATGTGAGATAAGGGGGTCTCAGAGAGATAAGAAACCCTGAGCTAGGCTGGCAGAAGATGCCCCTGGGAAACAGTCATTCCCATGGTGAGATGTGTCACTTCCTTTTACAAATGCACGGGGGGGGCATGAAACCACAAAGTTCATTTGAATACTCTGTTATTAATAATTGTTTAATAAGTTCCACAGCCATGAGGACATGACTATTTTTGGTGGGGAAGGAGCGTGTGAAATGCTCTGCTTAAAATTTCTTCTGCTCTGCAGGTATTTCATTCAGCAGTTTTCTGCAAAAACTATACCTTCACTGGTTGATAAAAGCTAAAGTTATCTTAAGCTGGGAGTGTTCTCTGCAGTCAAGCCCATACTCGATGGGGAAGAAGAGGATGAGGTTTGAGCAAAGCAGACATATCAGGTAATAGATGAATGGCAGTGCTCAGATAATATATCAAAACAGAGACCAGTTTGGCTAAAGATGAGAAACCTGTTGTAGAATTTAGGAATGTTGCATCAGCCAATCAAGTTCTGAAGGACAGTAGACCGGTTTGGGGAATTTTGGTTGGAGCTGTGGAGAAGGACAGAAGGAAAGATGCCACAGAATGCCATTGGAAAGAGTCCCTTTTGCAAAAAGTGGCAAAAAGAGGGAGGGGAGGGGAGAGGGAGGGAGGGGGAGGGGGAAGGTGGAATATATATATCCCTGAATACTCCAGTATGAGCTCCAATGCTTACGCACGCATTGGACTGGTTTAACTGTAATCGGTCCTTTTCTTTATAATTTTATGCAGTGTATGATCAGTTATTTCTTGCTGACTGATATTTGTATATGGGCAATATTTCTTTTTAAATCCTTTTATTAAATTAGTACACAAAAGGTAAACCACGTAGACACTAATACACTGTTGCAATCTAGATTTGCAAGAGATATTAATACACAAAAAAAATTAGTACAAACAGTGCAGTTTAGATATAAAATAACAAGGTAATATAATAGTATACTAATTTTCCATACATATCAATAAAGAGAAGAAAAAACCAAAAAAAAAAACCCACCGTGCAACTAATCTAAAAAGCAAAGCAATGGGCTAACTAGGTATCAAGTAGAGTTAAACAACTTAAAACAATCACGTCCTCAAACCCGACCTCCATCAAAAACAGTTAAAAAAGCAAGAAGGGAATGTAAATATGGCCAGAGAAAGAAAAAAAATTACATTAAATGAAAATGTTGAATAAAAGATCTCCAGGTCCATTCAAATTTAACTGAAGTATCATAAAGATTACTTCTGATTTTCTCCAAATTTATACATGGTATCGTCTGAGAAAACCAAAAGAACGTAATTGGGGCATTAATCTCCTTCCAATGTTGTAAAATACATCTTTTCGCCATTAAAGTAAGAAATGCAATCTTTCTACGGGCTGAAGGGGAAAGATTATTGGAAATTTTAGGTAATCCAAAGATAGCAGTAATAGGATGGGGAGAAATATCTATATTCAATACCTTTGAAATAATATTAAAAATGTCTTTCCAAAATGTTTCCAAAGTAGGACAGGACCAAAACATATGAGTTAAGGAGGCTATCTCCCCATGACATCTGTCACAAAGAGGGTTAATATGAGAATAAAAATGAGCTAATTTATCTTTTGACATATGTGCTCTATGAACAACTTTAAATTGAATTAGGGAATGTTTGGAACAGATAGAGGAAGTATTGACTAGTTGTAAAATATGTGCCCAGTCATCCACCGAGATAATAAAGCCCAATTCCTTTTCCCAATCTGATCTAATCTTATCGAATGGAGCTATCCTACGTTTTGTGATAGTATTATAAATAATAGCCATTACACCTTTCTGACATGGGTTAAGGTTAATTATAGTATCTAAAATATATGTAGATGGTAACGTTGGAAAAGAAGAGAGTATAGTACTTAGGAAATTTCTAACTTGGAGATATCTAAAAAAGTGTATTCTTGGTAAGTTATATTTGTTAAATAATTGTTCAAAAGACATAAGGGAGCCTTCTAAAAATAAATCCAAAAACCGTGATATACCATTAGTCTTCCAAATTTGAAAGGCACGGTCCGTGGAAGAGGGAGGAAAGAATATGTTGCCTAAAATAGGAATTGCAAGCCCAAATTGATTAAGATAGAAAAGTTTTCAGAATTGAAACCAAATATGTAAGGTATATTTAACTATCGGGTTACAAACCTGTTTGTGGCGTTTCAAATCGAAAGGAAGAGAAGAACCTAAAATGGAGCCACATGCATAACCTTGAGCAGATTGTAATTCCAATACTACCCATTTAGGAATGGATAGTGTATCTTGGTCAAGTAACCAAAATTTCATGTGTTGAATATTAATTGCCCAATAATAGAATCTAAAGTTAGGTAATGCCAAACCTCCATCTCTGTTAGCATTCTGTAGATGTATTCTACCTAATCTCGGGTTTTTATTTTGCCAAATAAATGAAGAAATTTTAGAGTCAACTTTGTCAAAAAAGGATTTTGGAACAAAAATTGGTAGTGCCTGAAATACATATAAAACATTTTGGCAGAATAAACATCTTAACAGCATTAATACGACCAATCAAAGTTAAATAAAGTGGAGACCTTTTAAATGAAAGTTGAGTAATGTGATCAATTAAGGGTAGGAAATTAGTCTTAAATAAATCCTTATGTTCACAGATAATTTTAATCCTAAAATATGAAAAATAGTTATTAACCAATTTAAACGGAAGATTCTGATATAAGGGAACTTGCTTATTAATCGGAAAAAGTTCACTCTTACCGAGATTTAACTTATAACCTGAAAAAAGACTAAATTGTTCTAATAAATCTAAAGCAGCAGGAATAGATTTTTGAGGATTAGAAATATATAAAAGTAAGTCATCAGCATAAAGTGATACTTTATGAGACTTTAAACAATGAATTATGCCAATAATATTTGGAGATTCTCGAATAGCAATTGCAAGAGGTTCTAATGCAATATCAAATAATAAGGGACTAAGAGGACAACCTTGTCTGGTGCCTCGAAAAAGAGGAAAAAAAGGTGAGTTTAAAGAGTTAGTACGGACTGAGGCCATAGGAGAATGATATAACAATTTGATCCAGGATATAAATCTTGGGCTGAAATTGAACATTTGAAGCACCTTAAATAAGTAAGGCCATTCGACTCTGTCGAAGGCTTTTTCAGCGTATAAGGAAATGACGCATTCAGGATCATTTTGTGACGGGGGATAGACAATGTTTAACAGTGTACAAATATTATAAAAAGAGTAACGACCTTTAATAAAACCCATTTGGTCTTTCAAAATAATATAAGGAAGTGCTTTTTCTAATCTGTTTGCTAATAATTTAGAAAAAATTTTAGAGTCAACATTTAATAAGGATATTGGTCTATAAGATGCACACTGAACAGGATCTTTATCCTTCTTTAATGTTAAAGAGATCGATGCTCTATAAGAGGATTCAGGAAGTTTACCAAGTTTTAATGAGGCCTCCAGAACCCTGAATAACCAATGGATTAATGAGGATGCAAAAAATTTATAAAATTCCGTGGTAAACCCATCAGGACCAGGAGCTTTCCCCGGTTCATAGAAAAAATAACATTCTTAATCTCATCAGTAGTAAAGGAAGAGTCTAACATAGAAGATATATCATGTGAAATCTTAGGGAAATCTAGGTTATCTAAAAAGTCATACATATGTTTAGAGTCTCGTGGAGACTCTGATTGATATAAGGAGGAATAAAAGTCAAAAAAGGATTGATTAATCTCAGCTTGATCAAATATCAGTTGATCTTTTTGATTATAAATCTGATTAATTTGAAATCTAGTATAGTTAGTCTTCAACTGATTAGCCAACAGTTTACCAACTTTGTCATTATGTATATAAAATTCACTTCCTGTTTTCATTAATTGATCTGCAATAGAGGACGAAAGTAATAAACTGTGTTCCATTTGAAGTTCAGTTCTTTGTCTATACAACTTCTCAGACGGAGCTGTAGCATATTTCTTATCAATTTCCTTAATCTTGTCCACAATAACCAGCTCCTCCTCCTTCAACCTCTTCCTCAAAGCAGCAGAATACGAGATGATCTGACGAAGAAGATAAGCTTTAAAAGTATCCCAAAGGGTGTTCATGGATATATCCTCTGTACAGTTCATTCATAAAGTTAACAAAATCCAAGTCCTGAAGCAACAGCGAATTAAAACGCCATTGTCTATTATTTTGTGTATTGGCCGATATTTTAATAGAAAGCTTAAGTGGAGCATAATCCGAAATGGTTATCGAGTCATATTCACATTTAACCACTGAAGAAATAAGACGAGAGTCAATAAAAAAATAATCAATTCTTGAATAAGAATGATGAACATGTGGGAAAAAAAAGAAAAATCTTTTTCCTGAGGATGCAAAAAACGCCAAAATGACGTCGATCCGGAATCTGAGAGAAATGAATTAATCACGGTTGCAGATTTATTGGGTAGAGTCCATAAAGGAGCTGAACGGTCCAATAATGGGGATAAACAAGTATTAAGGTCCCCGCCCTAGATTAGTGAAAACTCATTCAAATTTGGGAACAAATTAAATTATGATTTGTAAAATTCCGGACAATCCATGTTGGGAGCATAGACGTTAACCAAACCTACCTTTTTATTAAAGAGTAAACCACTAACCAATAGAAATCTACCATTTGGATCAGAAATAATATCGTGTTGTACAAAAGTGATTGAGGGATCTATAAAAATAGAAACTCCTCGAATTTTAGCATTGGAATTCGAATGGAAGTGTTGATTCTTCCAGAACTTAAAAAAACATAGTCTGTCCGCCCTCCGCACATAGGTCTCTTGTAAAAATAGAATATGTGCTTTAAGTCTCCGGAATACTTGAAAGACTTTTTTCCTTTTTATTGGATGATTAAGACCGTTAGTCTTCCAAGAGGCAAAATAAATAGTAGACTCCATAATCCCTAAAGTCAACCCTCAAATAAAGGAGGATTGACAATAGGTTTGACTCACGAACCCGGAAAGGGAACAGAATAAACAAGAGATAACGGGAAAGGGAACACGACCAATACTTCGGTAATATAAGTAGCCCAAGAAGAAAGAAAAACTAAAAAGTGAAGCCCCCCCCCTCACCCCGTACCCCCAAAGCTAAATCTAAGATAGACCAGCCAGAAAGAAGCGAGCACTAGAACTAGCCCCATGACTTCCGATAGACGCTCACTTAAAAAAAAGTGTATATATAAAAAGATCAGCTGAAGTTATAAAACAGTAAAGGAATAAAAAAAAAGTACACCAATTAAAACAAAAAACAATATAATACAAAGAAAGGACAGGTACATATAAGGAAAACCGTTAACCTACAACAGACCGTATACTTAAACAAGAAAATGAAATATTAGCATAGACTAGCCACGAAAACTACAAAAGGTACGTTTGAAAACTACAAAGTTTAAGGCCTCCAGGGACATATGTAAAATGACGCTGAGGGAATAGCCACCCAGAATCCCCAAGGAAGAAGAAAGGAATGACGCAGTTAAAAAGAAGTTTGGCAACCATATTAATTAAACCGAAAAAAAACTTCTCTGCCCTCATATAAAGCAAAAAAAATTAAACCCAACAGATGAACTGCCTCCGATCAAACAGAGATGATTTAATAGTGCGATTAAGATGTTGAAGGCAAGAGTTGATCCAGGTAACTCTGGGCTTCCAATGGAGAGTCGAAAAAACGGGAAGACCCATCAGACAATCGAATCCTCAAACGTGCGGGATAAAGCAACACTGGTTTTAAATCCATATTGCAGAATTCCGACATCACAGATCTGTAACGGACACATTGATCACGAACCTGTTTACTAAAATCTTCCACCAAATGAAAGCGAAGATCCGAGAAATCAATGTAACCTTTAGAACGAGCAAAGCGAAGCAACTTCTCCTTGTCTTGAAAATAATGAAATCGTAAGATAACATGCCGAGGTTTATCTGACTAAGGTGAATATAATGGGACTCTGTGAGCCCGATCCAATAGTGGTGGTTGATCAGGAAATAAGGTGGGAAATGAATCTTTTAAAAGTTGAGAGAAAAACTTTAGAGTGTCACCAGATTCAGCAGCTTCATGAATACCAATAATTCGAATGTTCTGTTGTCGCATTCTGCATTCTAAGTCAGAATTTTTAAAGGTCAGAAGGTCAAGTTTTTTCTTCATTACAGTAATTGTTTCTTCAATTTTCCCCATCTTGAGTTCATTTTGTTGCGTGGATTTTTGGAGGTTTGATATAGCAGTCTGATGTTCCCTGATAGATGTTTTCATTTTATCAATTTCATCGATAATTTTCTGCAGTTTAGTTGAAATTTCCGCACGAATCAGATCGGATATAGTAATTGAGATTTCCACACGAATCAGATCCAATATAGCTTGCATAGTTACCGCTGGTTCAATCAGAGGGGGGTCGGTAACTTTCGGTTTAACTGGAGGTTTGCCGTCTTTCCCGTTCTTAGACATGGCGGACCTTAAACGCATCCAATTATATAATAGCAATCCGCTGCAGGGTATTGTAAAAATCATTGCCTTAAAAGTTAGCTTAAACATAGCTGATCATAGGATAAAGCTCAGAGGTAATGGAGCGAGTCAAGAACACGACTTCACTCCATGAGCTCTACTGGAAGTCCTCCTATGGGCAATATTTACACAGCATTCGCTCAGAATCGAGGTTCCGTTAACTGGAACATCCTAACTTTCCTGTTTGGTTGAACCCCAAATCATATCAACCTTAGACGTATATAAAGAGATTTATATCGGAGATTTCAGATGCAGTTTGAATGCTGTTTTAAGATTGGTTAAGCAGTTTGTGTTTTTGAGTCAGTGTTTAAACTAGTGTCGTGGAAAGTGATTAAGGTACTTACTATGGATGCCACAGGGATTAAGGTTTGCTGTGATTCAAAGAGATTATACATAAATAATGCTTCTGTTCTGAGCCAGGTGGTTACTCAGCCTGAAATGTCATTTGTACTCTTTTTCTAGATGCTGAGTTCCTCCAACATTTTGTGTGTGGTGCTCGGATTTCCAGTATCTGCAGATCTTCTCTTGTTTGTTACCCAGAGTGCTGAGTTCTGCAAAAGTATTGGGGAAAGTTATGCGGATTGAACAGCATTTTGACCAGTCAGCTGGTACAGATGTCTTTGTAGTCCAGCCTAGCAGTGATGCAACTGAAGTCACGCTGCATGATATGGAGACCCCAGAGAGGTGGGGCCATGGGCAGTCCATTTTTTTTAGAGAGGAGGGGTAAAGGAGCTGTGGGCGAAGACTTTAACGACCAGTTGTTCTCATTTCTGTGAGGTGAGGGAAAGGAGTTGTCTGATGTTAAGGTCTAATGAATTCTTCAGTGGCTGATAGAAATTCTGAGCTGGTGTCGGCTATTATGTTGCTGGTTTGCAAATGTTAAAGTTATCGTAGGCTGGGAGTGTTCTCTGCAGTCTAGCCCACACCTGATGGGGAAAGAGTATGAGGTTTGGGTGAAGCTGGCATCTCAGATGATGGATGAGTGGCAGTGCTCAGAGACTGGTTTTGGCTCAAGATAAGAAGCCTGTTCAACTTGGGAATGTGTGTCAGCCAATCAAGATGATGGGATCTGGAGAAGGTTCTAGAGAAAGTAGGGCAGAGAGCGTTTTCTGAAGGACAGTAGTCTGGTTTGGGGAATTTTTGGCAGGAGCTGTGGAGCGGAACAGAAGGAAAAATGCCACAGAATGCCATTCTTGCAAAAAGAGAGTCCCTTTCGCAGGGAGTGCTTTGTGCAGATGAAGGTCTCCAAGGAGAAAGTGCAATACGAAGTGGAGGGGGAGGGGATGACCTTTGGTGGAATATTCACATGTCCTTCCTTCATAGGATTGTGAACACCCAACTCTCAAAGAATGTGTCTCTGCTGCTAATACCTTTGACTATCGCCTCTCCTTGTATTCCTACGAAACCTGGCTGTGGCCCATAATATCTTAGCAAATTTTCTACCTTGGAGCCAACAGGTAAGCCTTCAACTTTTTAAGTAATCTTATCTGTGTGCTCTTAATGTGTGTTCCCAAGGTTGTTGGTTTTATATTGTAAAATACTTCAGATTTATTCAATAAGATAAGGGCATTGCGCAAGCCCAAGAGCTATTGCATTTACTGGAAATCTTGAGCAACGCATGTAAAATTCTGGAGAGACTCAACCAGTCAGGCAGCTTCTATAGAGGAGAATAAATGGTGATTGTTTAAACTGAGACATTTCATCAGGATTGGAGAAGGGACAGAAGCCAGAATAAGAAGGTGGGGGGGGGGGCTGGCAGATGATAGGTGAGACCAGGTGAGGGGGAAAGTGGGATGAAGTAAGAAGCTGGGAGCGAATAGGTGGAAGAGATAAAGGGCTGAAGAAGAAGGAATCTGATAGCAGAGGTCAGTGGACTATGCATTCCTCCACTGCAAGCCTGAGGCCAAATTCAGAAGCAACACCTCATATCCCATTTAATTAGCTTCTAACCTGATGGCATGAACATCAATTTCTCTAACTTCCAGTAAGCCCCCTGCTCCTTCCCTTTTACTCTTCATATATCTGAAAAGCTTTTAGTATCCTGCTTTACACTATTGTCTAGTTTGCCCTCATATTTAATTTTTTCCCTTCTTATAGCTTTTTTAGTTGCCTTTTGTTGGATATTAAAAGCTTCCCAATCATCCAACTTCCCATTCACTTTTGCTCCCTTCTATTCTGTTTCCTTGGCTTTTATATAGTCCTTAACTTCTCTTGTCAGACACGATTGCCTACCCCTGCCATTTGAGAACAACTTCTTCTGTGGGACTTATCTATCCTGCGCCTTGTGAACTATTCCTAGAAACTTCAGCCTTGCCTTGGCATTGTCCACCACCATGATCCTTTACAAAAAAAATGCAGCTGCTCAATCAGGGAGCCTCAGTATTTCATTTCCATGTTTGTTTATAACGGCAATCTGGACCAATCTGCCTCTACCAGAGGCCCCAATGTTCATTTGCCCCACAGCTTGGAGGATCCCCGCGAGTAAAAGTGGTCAACTTCATTTAAACTAACTTTATAAAACAACTTCTTCCAAAGGACTACAACCTTGTCATGGTTTGGAAACTTGAATGCCTCAATATCCCAGAGATCCATGTTGATTGGAGTTAGGACATGATGCTTTGGATCTTGGTAGGGTCATCAACGCAAAACAGGTCAAAGAGTAGAGGCCTGACTAAGAGTGATCCTTCAGGTTCGGGGGTTAGCTCAGGGCTATCAACCTTGATTGGTAAAGCAAAATTATTACGGAAATATCAATGAAGATTCCCTCTACATCTGAGAGTCCACGGACAGACAAAGATGAAGGACCTTCATTGCTACCCTAAATGCCGCTGATGTCATGGGCAGTAAGTAATAATACAACTTGAAATTTCATAACGACATCCTGATCTTTGAGAGACAAATGTATTTGCACATACAGTGCCTATAAAAAGTATTCACCGCCTTGGAGGTTTTCATGTATTACTGATTTAAAACATTGAATCATTAATTTGGCTTTTTTGATACTGATCGACAGAAAAGACTTTTGTGTCAAAGTGAAAACAAATTTCTACAAATTGGCTTACATTTATTACAATTATTAAACACAAAAAACATTGCATAAGTATTCATCCCCTTCAAGTTAGTACTTAGTAGGTGCACCTATGGCAGCAATTACAGCCTTGAGTCTGTGTGGATAGGTCTCTATCAGCTTTGCACTTCTGGACCCTGCAATTTTTCCCCATTCTTCTTTACAAAACTACTCAAGTTTTGCTCTGTTAGATTGCATGGGGATCATCAGAGAATAGCCCTTTTCAAGTCCAGCCACGAATTCTCAACTGGATTAAAATCTAGACACTGACTTGGCCTGCTCCAGGCAGATTTACAGTTGTGGCATTTTCTTTCCATTTCTTGATGATTGACTTAACTGTATTCCAACGGATAGTCAGTGACTTGGAAATGTTCTTGTATCCATCTCCCAACTTGTGTTTCATGGTGTAGTTTTTGCCAGGATATTGATTCACCAGCAGTCGGACCTTCCAGATACGGTGTATTTTTACTACAATCAATTGAAATACCGCGATTACACACAGGTGATCTCTATTTAACTAATTATGTGACTTTTGAAACCAATTGGCTGCACCAGTGATGATTGGGTGTATCATATTAAAGAGGGTGAATACTTACGCAGTCAATTATTTTGTGTTTTATATTTGTAATTAATTTAGATCACTTTGTAGAGATCTCTTTTCACTTTGACACGAAAGAGTCTTTTTCTGTTGATCAGTGCCAAAAAAAGCCAAATTAAATCCACTGTGATTCAATGTTGTAAAGCAATAAAACATGAAAACTTTCGGGGGGGGGGGGTGAATACTTCCTTAGGTACTGTATTTATGGGTTTAATCAATCAAGATTTTCCATTTTGAAATCCTCAGTGACTATTCATTATGATACTTTCTATTTCTAGACCTTTTTTCATTTTTGTCCTTTAGTAGGAATTCTATTATTTTTTCCTACCACTGAAATTAAGTTTTATGAGGTTTATAGTATATTGGACATATCCCATACACCTCTCTTGTATATAGTTTTGTATTAGCTGTCTGCACATCCGTCACTTTGCCTGTTTCAGATTAGTTATTAAGAATGTTCATTAAAGTCTTTGCTAACTCTTCTCCAGGTTATTCTAAGATGAGTGTATACATCTGTATGGATTGTGTAATTTCTGATTGTGATTTTACTCCTTGAGTCCAATTACCATTCTGGTGTATTTGCAATATACTCACTCCAAAGTAAATAATTCTCTGAAGTGATGGTTGTCATTGTCATAGATCTTCAAATGGTTTCAATTTAATATCAGAGAACGTACAGAGTGTACAACCTGAAATTCTTGCTCTTCACAGCCATCCACAAAAAACAGAGAACCCCAAAGAATGAATGACAGAAAAACATTAGAACCTCCTCTCACACACAAGCAACAGCAAAGCATCAACCTACCCACTCCTCCCCACCCATTCAGCAAAAGCTTCAGTGCCTACCACCCACCAAGCAACAGCAAGGCCCCCAAAGAGAGACATTGCTCTGCAGTCAACAAAAAACTATTGTTTATCTGACAGTTTGACATGCCACAGGCGCGCGCGCTCTCTCACTCACTCTCACTGGACGGAGAGGTGACGCCCACTTCACGGCAAAAGTGGAGCATAACAGTCACTGTTAAGGTGTTACAATCGGCCGTGTCGCTTTTTATTTCGAGATTCTCCGACTCGAGAGTCGGCAGCAAACTCTTCCCCACCATCAAGAGAGAAAGCGGGCACGATCACCTGAGTACGGAGACCTCCATCTGCCGCCGCAAAATTCTGATGTTCCTCCGCCTGTGATGCCTCAGTTAGGATAACATGTCTTCAGATATGCTTTAACCAGAAGTTTATTTTAATGTTGCATATCACCTGTTTTATTGTTCTCCAACCTTCCTGACATAAAGCCTAACATTTTGTTAACCTTTTTGGTTGTTTGGTGCACCTGCCCATTGCATTTGAATGCTCCGTGGACCTGGATCCCAGGCTATTTAGAGAACAACTAATGGTAGACTTTAGCCATTTGGAAGCTAGCCTGTTCTGGTTTAAGTCCAAAGTGGATGATTTCATAATCTAGCTCCAGTGAAGTCCATTATAAAAATGTTCCTCACTTGCTTAATGTATTAATACGTCTATATTTTGTATATCTCCAATTTTGATTTTAATTTTTTTTTAATCCTGTCTACCCTGCTGTTGTAACACAATTTTTATTTGGTTTCGTTCAATGAGATGTGGCCTGTCAACCATAATGTATGCCTGGACATGATGCCATTGACTACCAAAGGTGGATGGTTAGTCTCCCTCTGGCTGAAGGTGAACGTTACTTGCCGCGTATCTGTTGCCCAGTTTTTTCTTGCATGTAAGCATCATTTTTTAAACAAATTACAAGTGAAATTGGATGTTGTGTAATCATCAGCAAATCTCCCATTTCTAAGTCTGGCAGAAATCAAACTGAGCAATTGAGTAATTTATTGCTAAGTAACCTCCACTTGACAGCATTGCAGATAACATTTCCAACACTTTTGATGTTAATTGGTATTGGTATTGTTGTTACATTACATGTACCAAGATTGAGTAAAATAACTTTTGGAATGCATACATAAGTTCATTAACGTCATAAAAAGGCAACTAGAATGCAGATTATCGTGATTCAGATTTAACTGATTTGGTGGCAACTGGCCAAATTTATTTTGTAGATTAAAAATGAAAGATTATCTATATTTGTTACAAATATTTGTACTGAAACATAGTGAAATGAGTCATTTGCAGCAATAACCAGCACAGTCCGAGGATGTGCTGGGGCAGCCCCTGAGTGACTTCATGCTTCCGGTATCAACACAGCATGCCCATAACTTACTGACCTTTTTGGAATGTGGGAGGAAAGAAGCACTCCCGGAGGAAACCCACATAGTCATGAGGAGAATATACAAGCGGTTTGTGGGAGCTCAAGTCCCAGTCATACCCTCCCCTTCCATACACAATTCCATTTTGATGTTTTGGAATTTTACATTTAATACCCCTTTGACTTTAGAGTTGAGATCAATGTACACTGATCATTAATAAGAGATTAACTAAATGGTGCCAAGAGGAATCAATTTACATTGCAAGAATTTCCATCGTATAAATTACAAGATCTTATCCAAAGATCACTACGGAATTGTAGTTGGAATTTACACTACAGACTCCTTTTCTATAGATGGATTTAATGTGTATATCAGGCTAAACAAAGTGATCTTATTTTTTCATTTATAAATTGAAGTTTATAAGAGAATCCTTTCAGCTGAACGAATTGGCTACAGAGAGAAAATAAATTGCTATTGAAAATGTAAAAATTAGATAAACGTAATGGAGATCGGAGTAGATACTAATAAATTCATTCCTGAATGAAACACGTTTAATAGATATTTCTGCTCTTCTAACTGCCATTAGAGTTAGCAATCAGAAATTTACATTTTTATTGGAATAATTTTAAATGCAAATATAAAAATGCACGAGTTACTTTTTTTGAGAAATTGCTTAGAATAAGATTAAACAATGAAGATCTGTTAAGAATCAAGTACTGTTCAGGAGGGGGAAAAGGAATAGGCAGCCAGTGCAGAGTATCCCTGTGACCGTGCCGCTCAATAACAGGTATACTGTTTGGATACTGTTGGCGGGGATGATGTAGCAGAGGAAAGCCACAGTGGTTGTGTCTCTGACACTGTGTCTGGCTCTGTGGCTCTGAAGAGAAGGGGTAGGGGAGAAGAGGGAAATGGTAATGATTCAGTGGTTAGGGGAACAGACAGCAGGTTCTGTGGATGAGAACGAGATTCCTGGAAAATATGTTGCCTCCTAGGTGCCAAGGCCAGGAACATCTCAGATTGAGTTCACAGCATTCTTAAGTGGGAGGATGAGCAGCCGGAAGTTGTGGTCCACATCACAGCCAATGATATGGGCAAGAAGGGTGACAGGACCTGCAAAGTGAGTTCAGGCAGCTGGGTGCTAAGTCAAAGGACAGGACCTCCAGTGTTGTGATCTCAGGATTGTTAGCCATGCCACCCGCTAGTGAGGCCAGAAATGGGAAGATAATACAGTTTAACATTTGCCCAAAGAAATGGTGCAAGAGAGAGGGCTTCAGATTTTTGGTTCATTGGGCTCTCTTCCAGGGAAGTTGGGGCTTGTACAGATGGGATGGTTTGCACCTGAATTGGAGGCAGATAATATCCTTGTGGGAAGGTTTGCTAGTACTGCACAGGGTGTGTTAAAATTAGAGTTGCAGGCCTATGGACAGAGCACTAGAACAGATTGTGGAGTGATTGTGGGGAAAGATGTTGTTAAGCCACCATACTAAATCAAAAGGTTGAGCATGGGGTGGTGGTGGTGGGGGGGGGGGGACTAATGTTTTGTGTTGTGTATATTTCAACACAAGGAGTACTGTAGGAGAGGCAGATTAGTTTAAGGCATGGATCAGCACGTGGGATTATGACATTGTAACCATTAGTGAGCTTTGATCACAGGAAGGACAGGAGTTCAGTGTTCTGGGATTCTATTGTTTTAGACATGATAAAGTGGGAGGAATTAAAGGGGGATGGGTAGCATTACAAGTTAGAGAAAACATTAGGGAAGTGCTTAGACAGCATAGACTGGAGAACTCATCTACTGAAGCTAGTTAGGTGGAACTAAGGAATTAGAAAGGGATGACCACGTTAATATTATAGATCACTCAATAGCCAGCAGGATTTAAAGGAGCAAATTTGTAGGGACATCACAGACTGTTCTAAGAAGCATAATGTTTTGATAATAGGTAATTTTAAATTTCCACATATTGACTGGGACAAAAGGGCTGGATGGAATAGAGTCTGTCAATTGCATTTGGGAAAGTTTCCTTAAAACATAAAGATCCCAACTACAGAGAGTGTGATACCAGATCTCTTATTAGAGAATGATACGAGGACAGATAACAAAAGTTTGTCTAGGGAAACACTTTGCATCTAGTGATCAAAATGCCATTAGCTTCAAGATAATTACAGAGAAGGCTAGGGTTTCGTCCTTGTGTTGAGATGTTAAATTGGAGAAAGGCCAATTTTGATGGTATCAGAAAGGATCTGGCAAGTGTGGATTGGGACAGATTGTTTTCTAGCAAAGTTGTGCTCAGTAAGTGAGAAGCTTTCAAAAGTGAAATTTGAGAGTACAGGGTTTGTATATTCCTGTCAAAATAAAAGGCAAGTCCAACAGGTTTAGGGAACTTTGCTTTTTGAAAGATACTAAGACCCGGATTAAGAAGAAGGAAGCAGTGCATAACAGGTATAGGCAACAGGGAACAAATGAGGTGCTTGAGGAGTATAACTTCCAAGAGAACCACAACTTTGTCGTGGTTTGGAGGCTCGTGTGCATCAATGACCCAGAAAGCTATGTTGGCTGGAGTCAGGGCTTTATCTTTGCCTCTTATCTTTATCTCACTCATGCCAAATGGTAGAGGCCAGACTGAGAGCGGTCCATCGGTCCTCCAGGTTCGGGGGGTTCAGCTTAGGGCTAACAGCCCAGACTGGTTAAACAAAATAGATATAGAAGGATTCATTTTTGTTTCTGTAACAGAGTGGCCAAGGACGGAGAAAGATGGAGGACCTTCATTGCTGTCCTTCATTGCTTCAGTGGCATAACGGACAATTAATAAGAAGTAAGGAGTAGAAAAAATGCAAAAAAAACACTTAAGGAGGAAATCAGGAGGACTAAAAGAAGGCATGTTTGCTCTAGCAGACAGGGTGAAGGAGAATCCCAAGGGGCTTCTACCGATATATTAAGAACAAAAGGATTACAAGGGACAAAATTTCACTTTGAGAGGACCAACCAGGGTAGGTCTTGCACAGTGAGTGGTCGGAGTGTAATAAAACCGGGGGAATCAGGGAATACAGTTCCATAATTCCTTGAAAGTGTCATTACAGGTAGGTAGGGTTGTAAGGAGAGCTTTTCGCACATCTGCCTTCATAATTCAAAGTACTGAATATAGGAGTTGGGTTGTAAGGTTGATATTGTATAAGATATTGGTGAGGCTGAATTTGGAGTATTGTGTCCCATTCTGATCATCTACTGTACCTACAGGAAAAATATCAATAAGATTGGAAGAATGTCGAGGAAATTTGCAAGGATGTTGCCGGGACTTGAGGACCTGAGTTATAGGGAAAGGCTGGATCGGTTAGGACTTCATTCCCTAGAGCATATGAGAATGAAGGGAGATTTGACAGAAGTGCACAAAATTAAGAGGGATGTAGAGAGGATAAATGCAAGCAAGCTTTTTCCACTGAGGTTGAGTGAGACTAGAATTAGAGGTCATGGATTAAAGGTGAAAGGTGAAATGCTTAAGGGGAACATGAGAGGGTATTCCTTCACTCAGAGGGTTGAGAGAGTGTGGAAGGAGCTGCCATCAGAAATGGAGGATGCGGGTTTGATTTCAATACTTAAGAGAAATTTAGATAAGTACATGAATGGAAGGAGTATGAAGGTTATGGTCTGGGTGTAGGTCAATGGGAATAGGCAGATTAATAGTTTGGCATGAACTAAATGGGCCAAAGGGCCTGTTTCTGTTCTGTAGTATTCTATGACACTATGATTTTAAGCAGTGCCGAAGCTGATACTGATGCTGCTTTTAACACGGATGTATGTATTCTCTTGAATTTACATAGTCAACAAATCTGAAAAAATAAACTGGAGGCATATGGTTAAATTCCAACCAGGAATTTATTTTTTCAGATTTGTTGACTATCTGTTCTATAATTTAACCCCAATGCCTCCATACCCTATTTACTAACTTCTCCCTAGCCTCCTCTTTTAATATAGAACAGCGACACTCACAAAATGCTGGAGGAACTCAACAGGCCAGGCAGCATCTATGGAAAAGAGTAAACAGTTGACATTGCCGGCTGAGACCCTTCACCAGAACTGGTGAAAAAAGATGGGAAGTCAGAGTAAGAAGGTAAGGAGAAGGGAGGAAGAAATACAAGGAGTAGATGATAAGTGAAACTTGTGCGGGGGGAGAGGTGAAGTGTAAAGAGCTGGGAAGTCAATTGGTGAAAGAGATCAAGGGCTGGAGAAGGAGGAATATGATAGGAGAGGACAGAAGGCCATGGAAGAAAGAGAAGGGGGAGGACCACCTGAAGGAGGTGATAGGCAGGTAATGAGGTAAGTTGAGAGAGGGAAATGGGAATGGGGAGTGGTGAGGTATTACCAGAAGTTCGAGAATCAATGTTCATGCCATCAAGTTGGAGGCTACCAAGACAGACTATAAGGTGTTGTTGCTCCAACCTTCGTGTGACCTCATCACGGTAGTAGAGGAAGCCATGGACTAACATGCCGGAAAGGGAATGGGAAGTGGAATTAAAATGAATACCTCAGGAAGACAGCAGCAACTACGTCTGTGACACCATTGCTTCGCCCTGCTGCACAGGAAGGAGGCAGTTACAGGAAGGGGAGGAATGTTTGGCAGAAGGCCAGAAGAGTTGTAGTGAAAGAAGACTTCATTGTAAGGGGAACAGACAAGCTCTTCTAGGGTCACAAATAAAATTTTTGAAGAAATGTTGCCACCTGGTGCCACGATCAGGGATGTCTCCAAACAGCTACAGTAGAAAAGGGGAGGAGAAAGAGACCGAAGTTGCATTGGTATTCACGACATGGGCAAAAAGAGGGGCGAGGTCCTGCAACATGAATTTGGAGAGCTCAGTCATAGATTAAAGAGCAAGGCCTTTAAGATTATATTCTCTGGGTACTTACCGTAGCACAAGATGAAGAATATAGTAATAAATAGAGGCACAGCTTTAGATATTTGAATCATTTGGTCCTTTCCTGGGGAAGGTGAGACCCGTATAAGCTGGGTTGGTTCCATCTGAAAAAGAATGGTTCTGAACTCCTTGCTGAGTTCTTTACTTGTGTTTTGTGTATGTGTGTGTGTGTGTGTGTGTGTGTGTGTGTGTGTGTGTGTGTGTGTGTGTGTGTGTGTGTGTGTGTGAAGAACTAAAGTAACTTAACAAAAACATAGTAGGTGTACGATTAAGTGTAAAAGAGGGTGGGTATAGGGAAATACATTTTTAAAAATACAGTAATATGGAGTCATAGAGAGATACAACACAGAAACAGGCCCTTTGGCCCACTGACCATGAACTACCCATTTAGACTTACCCTACAATAACCCGTTGTAATTCTCCTCACGGTTTCAACTTCCACCAGATTGTACCATAAATCCACACATTGAGGCAATTTAGAGAGGCCAATTAATCTATCAGTCAATATGTCTTTGAGATCAGGGAAGAGATTGGAAACCCATGCAGTCACAAAGAAAACCTAGAAATTCTGCATGGATAGTTTTGAGGTCAGAGTTGAATCCAGGTATTTAGAACTGCGAAATAGCAACTCCGTCAGCTGTGTCACTGTGCCATCTGCACTCTGGCAAAAAACTATAGACCAGGTGCTGTAAGGCTGTCCAGCCCACTTAGTGTTTCTTGGATGACGTCATTGTTACCAGTAAGGAACATCTCCAAAATCTCAAGACAGTGTTAAAAAGATTAGAAGATTATGGGTTCAGAACACAATACAACAAGTGTGAATTCTTTAAACCAAGCGCCAGTTACAGTGGTCACACTATTGACGCACAAGAATTACACCAGGGTGCTGCGAAAATTCAAGCAGTGGTAGATGCCCCAAGGCCAAAGGGTGTGTCACAGTTGTGGTCCTTTTTAGGATTTGTCAATTATTATAACAGGTTCCTGCCAAACCTGGCTACTGTGCTCCACCCCTTGAACTCGTTACTATAGAGCGGGAAGAAATCGCCATGACCAAGGCAGTGTGAGGTGGTTTTCCAAAAGGCAAGGGAAGTAGTGGCACTAGTCACTGTACTCACACATTATGACCCACACATCTAGAAAAAAGGTACTCAGAGCTGTCAGAACCACTTCCTGCAGTCGCAGAGTCAACTCCTACAATCAACAAGGAGGAGACCCCTGAGATTATTTCACAGCCGTGTCTCAGTTGCCAAGTAGTGATCCCTTTTGTCAGGAAAGACATAATCCAAAAGAGCAAGAAAGCCTCCACAGCAATTAAATCTTTATGCCTGGGGACTATTTAAATTTACTATGCTGTGGATGTCTGAATGATATACTGTGTATATAGCAACACACACAAAATGCTGGAGGAACTCAGCAGGCCAGGCAGCGTCTATGGAAAAGAGGACCTGAAGAAGGGTCTCAGCCCAAAATGTTACTGTTTACTCTTTTCCACAGGTGCTGCCTGGCCTGCTGAGTTTCTCCAGCATTCTGTGTGTGTTGCCTTGGATTTCCAGCATCTGCTGATTTTCTCAGGTTTGTGATACTGCGTATATCGTTGAAATGCATTCTATATTGAGTTGGAGCTTATAGCTGAGCAGGGAAGAGTGTTGTGTATTTAATATTTCAGAAGTATTTAAGTAATATTGTAAATATATTGTTTGCTTAAGAATTCTTGTTCGTTTAAATAATTCGTTACGGGTTATTTGTAAAAATAGGTGAATTTCATATGTCATGACGCTTCCACATTATATGTTAGCACTTTGCTTAAAGTAACATTGAAGTAAAAACAAAACTAAGACCTGTTCTCCTGGGCTGCCATCTTTTTCTTGCAATTAGATTCATGTTTTGGAGTTACAAAACAGAGCACCTAATAAAGCGTCCACTGAGAGTATATTCATGATCTTCTCCTGCTCTTAACCATCCATTTCAAGGTTCTGAAGAGGGGTCTCATTTCCATAGATGCTGCCTGATTTGCTGAGTTCCTCCAGAATTTTGTGAGTGTCACTTTAAGGGTTGACGTGTTGTGCTTTTAGAAATGCTCTTCTGCACACCACTGTTATAAAGCATGGTTAATTGATTTACTGTCAACTTTCTGTTAGCTTGAACCAGTACAGTCATTCTCTCTGACTGCTCTCATTAACAAGACATTTTTACCCACAGTGAAGTCATTAGACTTTCCTTTTGTTTTTCACACCATTCTTTGTAAACTCTAGAGACTGCGTATGTGAAAAATCCCCAGAGTTCAGCAGTTTCTGAGATACTCAAACCACTCCACCTAACACCAACAATTATTCCACAGTCAAAGTCACCTAGATAACATTTCTTCCCTATTCTGATATTTAGTCTGAGCAATAACTTATCTTCTTGACCATGTCTGCATTCTTTTATGCATTGAATAGCTGCCCCATGATTGGCTGATTTGATATTTGCATTTACGAGCTGGTGGACAGATGTAGCTAATAAAATGGCCACTAAGTGTTCATAAAACACAAATATCAAGAGGGATATAAAAAGTTGGTTAAGTGGTTAAATATATTGGTTAAAATATATTTAAACATATAAAATATATAAGTTCCAGAAATGAAATAATGAGAAAGTTTATTCTAGATAGCAATTCAATTGAGATCATGTAAGTATAGCTTTGGAATAAAAGGGGCAATTTCTGCAGATCTCCTAACAGACTGCAGGATAAAGAGGTTATAGATATGTAGACAAATCACAGAGAAAGGCAAGAGCAGTAGATGTGTATTAGTAATTGTACTTTTATTAGTAGCAGTAATAATTGGTGATTTCAACTAACTTTCTTAATATCAGCTGGAAACATAATAGTGTGAAAGGCTGGGAGGAATTGAAGTTGGTTTATTTATTGTTATGTATACAGAGATATAGTGAATAAATTTGTTTGTGTGCTAGCCGGCAGTTATGCCAAAAAATAAGTACACTTTTGAGATCATTTAAAAGAAAATAGAATGCAGAATATATGTACAGTGGTGCTAGAAAGTTTCTGAACCCTGTAGAATTTTCTTTATTTCTGCATAAATATGACCTAAAATGTGATCAGATCTTCATGTAAGTCCTAAAACTAGATAAAGAGAGCCTAATGAAATAAATAACACAAAAATATAATACTTGTTCATTTATTTATTGATAAAAATGATCTAATGTTACATGTATTTGTACTCCCTTCAAAACTAATCAATAAGCTTCAAGTCCTAGGCCTTAATACCTCCTTGTGCAACTGGATCCTCGATTTTCTCACTTGCAGGCTCCAGGGAATTCAAGACAAGTCAAGTCAAATCGCTTTATATTGTCATTTTGACCATAGACTGCTGGTACAGTACACAGTAAAAACAAAACAATGTTCCTCCAGGACCATAGTGCTGCATGAAACAACACAAAACTACGCTAGACTATAGACCTACACAGGACTACATGAAGTGCACAAAACAGTGCAGGGCAGTACAATAAATAATGAACAAGACAATAGGCACAGTAGAGGACAAATTACAATAATAAATGATGTAGATATCAGTCTAGACTCCGGGTATTAACAACATCTTCTCTACAATCTCCATTTACACTGGTGCACCACAAGGCTGTGTATTCAGCCCCTTGCTCGACTCACATTATACTTGTGACTGTGAAAATAAACACAGTTGCAATGTCATATTTAAATTCACTATCACTGGCTGAATCAAAGGTGGTGATGAACTCACTTTCAAGGACTCATCTCATGTTCTTGATACTTATTATTTATTTATGATTGTTATTTTGTTTGTTTTATTTATTTTTGTATTTGCATTGTTTGTTTACTTTTGCACATTAGTTGTTTGTTCATCTTGCTGTGTGCAATTTTTCATTGGTTCTATTATGTTTCTTTGTATTTACTGTGACTGTCCGCAAGTAAATGAATCTTAGGGTGACATAAATTTACTTTGAACTTTGAGAAGCAGTGGTGAGAGGTCAATAGGTGCCTTTTTAAAGAAATGCCCTGAAAATGTACATCGCATAGCCTCCTATACCAGTGTGTGGACAATGATGCAAAGACATGCTGGGACTCAATCAGAATTTTCATTATTTCAACATGCAGACCCAGAGTCACAGGTGCCTAGAAGCAGGGCAATAGTTTCAAAATAAGGGGTCGTTTGTCAGAACAAAGTTAAGGAGAAATTTCTTCACCCAGTCAGTAATAAATTTTTGTAATCCCCTCCGATGGACTTTGAGACTTGACCTTTGAGTATATTCATGACACGAATCAATATATTCTTGGATATTAGGGGAACGTGTGTTGGCATGTGGCGAAGTGGTTAAGGCGTTCGTCTAGTGATTTGAAGGTCGCTAGTTCAAGTCTTGGCTGAGGCAGCGAGTGTGCCCTTGAGCAAGGCACTTAACCACTCATTGCTCTGTGACGACACCCGTGCCAACCTGTTTGGGTCCTTCCCTTGGACAACATCGGTGGCCTGGAGAGGGGAGACTTGCAGCATGGGCAACTGCTGGTCTTCCATACAACCTTGCCCAGGCCTGTGCCTTGGAAACCTTCCAAGGCACAAATCCACGGTCTCATGAGATTGACGGATGCCTATATTAGGGGAATAGAGGGATATGGGCCAGTATGTTAGGGACTAGTCATGAGGGCCTGAATGGCTTACTGCTGCTTCATATTTTTATGTTCATCTCAGTAACTTAGTCGGTTCCAGAAGTTAACCAAATCACAATGAAGGAATTGCTGTTCCCTCATGAGCTCTTCTCCCCATTTTACTAAATCTAAGTTATCAAAACTATCACGTTCAATCCTTTCCAGCAGGATGCTGGCCAGTCTTGCTGAAGGGTCTTAGCCAGAAATGTTAACTGTCCTTTTTTCCCATAGATGTTGCGTTCCTCCAGCATTGTGTGTGTGTGTGTGTGTGTGTGTGTGTGTGTGTGTGTGTGTGTGTGTGTGTGTGTGTGCCTTAATAGTTTATTTTTTTTTTACTCCCTTCAGTTAGGTTAATGTATGAAATCCCCTCATACTTTGCCCATTTAGCCATTCTTTGTGCAAAATCTAAATCAGGTATCAGGGACAATGCCCCAGCTCTCACGGTGGATTCACTTTGGCAGGGGTTCTAGATACAAAAAAGAATGACTTAACTCATGTAACCCACAACGCCAAAGACGGAGATGAAAGAACTTCAGTGGGTTTGCAGTTGTTCTCTGTGTAACTCTATCTTACACCAGATACTGCATCACACACAGATGAAGGGGAGGCTGGATGGATATAAGAAGCTTCTTCATTCCACTTTAAACCTGTTATATTCTTTTTCTCAAGAAGACTAGAACACCTCATTTCTCTTTAAACTTTATTGTGGATATTTACAGAACAGCACAGATATTAAAAACAAGACAATTAATGTAATTTAATTAACATACTCAATACATATATTAGTTCTGTCATTAATACATAGTTAAAAGTCTTCTTTGTACAAATTTGAGAACAATTATGTCCATTTCCTCCTAACCTCATTTTCATTCAAATTTCATTTCATTGAAATTTATTATTCATCTTCCATCATTTAAAAAAAAATTCCCATTTTAAGCATTGTTAGTCAGTTAAAATTCTAATATTGTAAAATGAAGCCAGCTATGCTATAGTCTTCAATGGCAGGCTATGATAGAATTTGTCTACATGTCTAGCTCTATTCAACTTTTAGTGAAATTAATAATAATATATCTTGCAGCACCCTGAATGTACACAATTACTTTTCATGTTCCAATTCCTAGCCTCATTCCTTTCAGCAAATCTTATTGACTTTACTTATTTTCAGAAGATAGTTCCAAAGGTATCTGGCAATTATCAGGACAAGCATCAACTACAGAGAGAAATTTGATTCAGTTCCCATGAATCAACTGCATGCTACTTGCAGTAAGAATCACAGGATGTATGCCCACTTAATCTGCTCAGTCCCTCACTTACAGAGCTGTGACCAACTACAGCAGCCTAATGACTCTGATTCATTGGAGGTTAGCTAATTCATCTTCCTTCTCTTAATAGCTCATTATAAATTTTGGGCAGTGAGATTTCCTATCGGATCACCAAAGAAACTTCAGTAATCTTTGCATGTCTGTAGGTGTTGAATCAAATTCTACACAATTAAACACAATGTGCAGAGGGAAGGGTTAAGATGTCAGTGCAGAGTAAAGGCAAGTTCTTCAATATGACCATCATCTCTGGCCCACTGTGAAGACTCATGGTAACAGCTTACCTGAGCAGCTCATAAGGTTGTTATACTGCAGAAAATCCTGACAAGTCTAACACGAAGTTCCATTTAACAAACACAAAGTATCACTCGATTCTAATTTAGCCCAGCCCACAGCCACTAAAATTAATCTTATCAGCCCAATTCAACTCAGCTGATCATCATTAGCTCATGCTGATGATTAAACTTAAGAGCCTGTAAGCTTGAGAGTTCAATGTTACATTATGCAAAATATTTATCTGCAAAGTTATTAGTTAAACCAAGAAACAGTCATTGGTATCAAAGAGGTACCCAGAGAATGACCAATTATTATTTTTGAATGGAAAGTGCTTGTCTCTGTTTACTTGTAACAGCAAATACAAAAACACAGCAACAATAATTTCAGCAATGAGTGATATTGGCAAAGGCTTTATGCTGGCAGCAGTATTTGTGTAACATTACTAAAGGCAACAAATATATATCAGACTTCCTGCTCCTATTCCCTAAAGAATCATCGTAGTTAGCAGGAAGCATAGACAGTAAATTTTTATAGTTACAAGCCTTTCACTTGCTGTACACTTCATGACTGTGCTCAAGGCTATGTTCTTTTTTTAAACTATAGGTCAGCTTCAATCTCCAGTTTTTAATTTAAGTTAAAACAACATAATTTGTGGAAGCACCTCAGTGTGACAAATATGTGAAAAGTAGAATTGTTTACAATGATACAGCAGATTTAGAGAGGGTTCACAGCTTTACCTGACATAAGGTTGACAAAAACGAGACATACACATTAAGAGGATTGGATAATGAAGTTGGAAGTAAACTAAGGATTCCCTCTAAGATGTTAGATGCATATCAATTTCAAAACTGTGAGGACTGAAGCCAGAGTCTGGTGAAGAAAGGATGGATAAGTATGGGTTATAGTATTCCTAATAAAGAGAATGAAATAAATTTGTGTCTATTGAGGTTAAAGTAAAAATACTTCTTGCTTATTATTTTTTTCAGTCCTTATCCGAGGTCTGAGTGCCTGAGGCTAATTTGCACATTTAAGAAATAAATCATTGTTTTATCACATGAAAATCTATTCATGGTGTTTCATGCAACAATGTTACTTGTCTTGAAAACCTTTCTAAATTTGGCAATAATATTGAACTGTTCGATAACACTTAAAACAAATGACAGATTTCAGAAGAATATCCATTTAACATAAAGGTGAACCTAAGCATTTTGAAAGCTGGTTTGTTAGTGGGTGAAGTATGAGCATTCATTTTGTTATTAGAGGTGAGGATGAAGGTAATGATTTCTGTATGTAAAAACAAACTAAAGAGAAAGCCTGGAAACCTATAAAGCATTAACTGTTGATCAGAATTGTGGACAATTGACTTGCCAGAACCGAAAAAAGACAGCTACTGTTTTCAGAAAAGTAGGGAGGAGATTAACATGCAATAATTCAGTTATCAATCACTGAGAGGGAAATTGAAGTTTAAAATGTGTCTGATTTGGAAGCAAGTTTAGATTTCTTAAATATGTTATGAATAGTAATAAATGGTTTGAAGTAATTAAAGAGCAGAATGAAATAGAAGCAATTATTTTAACAAGATGTAGTAATGATTTGGTGACATTGAGATTGATAAAATATAGTTTTGATGACATGAGCTACATGGAAGATTACACTTAGAATTTTAACTTTAGATGTATTTAAATACATCTACAATAAGGATAGCAATATACAATATTGAGGTGTGTTGCTTTGAAAAGAAATGCTATATTAGACCACAATAGGACACAAGTCTCAATCAGTAACCCACAGACAACATCTCATACAGGAAAGCATTTGTAGGGAGGTTAAGACGCCATCTGACAAAAATAAGCCTTTGGTACAGTAGCATTAATTTTCTCAAACATCTGAGCGGTTGGTATTACAGCAGCATTGGGAGAGGTCTATGAACAGGCTTATGCCAGGTTGCTGTTTGCAGTAGTAAAAGCATAATGGAGAAGAACCTAACAAATACCTTAAAAGCGATATTTATTGTAACTGTTGTGCATCAGGCAGTGTCCATGAAAAAATTACTTTTGTTTTTCTTGCGTTTGGTTTTGGCAGAGGACGTATGAAGTTCCAGTGATTCCAAACGGAAAGGCCTTGGTGTCGGCATATCAGATGGCTGGGTTGGAGACACTGTATTTAGATTGGAGATAGTGTGGGAAGATGACCCATTGTTAAGAGACACATTATGCATAGATGTCTGATTGTGCACTGTTACAGGAGAGAATAAAATAATATGAAAAATTGTTTGATGCAACACAGTGATACTGATTTAAATAATCTTAGCCACACAAGTTGTTTACAAGAGGGAAAATATACTGTACATTAGGAGAGTTTGGCCATTTTAATTACAGGTGTAGTATTCTTAGCTAAGTTCCACATGATTGACTCAATTAATATAAATATAATCTTACACTGAAAAGTTTTCTTTTAAAAAAATTGACAAAATGATTTGGAGATTAAATCCAGTAGCCACATTGCTCATTTTATGTGTCAGCAGGTAATTTGAAATTGCTTAACGTTCAAACTTATAAATCTGCCAGAGAAATCACAAAACAAAAGCGAGTTGGTCACTGACACTTCCTTTGGGGATTTTAATATAATCCCAAGTCTGCTGATGAAAAAAGACATTACCCCAGGTCTAAACCAATCAATTTTGCATTTAGAACTGATGCACTTTTTCTTTTAACTTCTGGGAGAATTTATGTATTTGATATAATTCTAACATTAAAGATATGTAACTATATCACTGTCTGATTTTTTTTTATCTCGTGTGGAATTGTACACCCAATTTTTGCACATGTTCAGAGGGTTCAAAGGAGGTTCACAAAAGCAATTCCAGGATTGAACAACTTGTCATATGAAAAGTGTTTGATGGCTCTAGGCCAGTATTCACTAGATTTCATTAGAATGAGGGGTGACCTAATTGAAGCCTATCGAATGGTGAAAGGCCTTGATAGAATGGATGTAGAGAGGATTTTTCCTATGGTGTAGTCTAGGACCAGAGGACATAGCCTCAGATTAGAGGAGTGTTTTAGAACGGAGATGAGGAGCAATTTCTTTAGCCAGAAAGTGGTGAATCTGTGGAATTTGTTGCCACAGGCAGTTCTGGAAGTCTTTATGTATATTTAAGGCAGAGGTTGATTTTTTTCTTGATTGATCAGGGCATGAAGGGATACAGAGAGAAGGCAGGATCTTGGGGCTGAGAGGGAAAATGGATCGGCCATGATGAAATAGCGGAGCAGACTCGATGGCCAAATGGCCTAAGTCTGCTCCTGTATTTTATGGTCTTATAAGTGAGGACATTTGATGATCATCTGAGCTGAGTAAGTTTTAATTGTGCTTGAACAATTGTAAAAAGACAACTTTCAGTCTTCTAGTCTTCTATGTAATTTATTGTCATTATCGTTGTACAATTGCAGACATCCCACCTCTCTCGGAAATTCCGGGAGTCTCCTGCATATTGATGGCAGCTCCCTGACACCCGCAAATTATATACAATATCCTGGAAATTGATTTTTTTGAGAGGGACAGCAAGAGCAGGAGCAGGAGCGGGATCGAGAGTGGGATTGAGAGCGAGCATCCCGATTGGTCTCTCTTTGTGCTAAGTAGACCTATCAGTTTTCTCTGTGGGCGGGCTTTACAGTCGACCTCTGTCTCTCCATCAGTTCAGTCTCGTATCCTGCAATGCCATGGCAGAGTGTTTCAAAAAAATATACAAAACGCATTTCACCCCAGACTACACTAAAGTGTACCCCTGCCTAATAGGGGTCAAAAATAATGACAGTGTTGCTCACTGCACTGTTTGCAACAGTGACTTTTCTATTGCCCAAATAACTGTAAAAGACATGTTGAGGTGAGGTTAACAGGTGTCATTCATTCATTAGCATAGCTAACATTATTTAAACTAGCTGGCTAGCAGCTAAGGAACCACTCTATTGATGTCCTACGTGATGAGGCCAAACTCCCTGTAGACGTGCTTAAAGTTGTAATAGAATGAAAAAAACGACTCCATGACAGAGATAGCAGAGTGAAGGGATATGGGGAGAAGGCAGGAACAGGTACTGATGTGGATGATCAGCCATGATCACAGTGAATGGCGGTACTGGCTCGAAGGGCCGAATGGCCTACTCCTGCACCTATTGTCTATTGATAATGTAATATAAGTACAGATATAGCAAAAAACTATGGCTGCTCATCAACCAAGACAGCAGCTATTGTGAACATGGCACTGGAACCTGAATGTTCAGAGGATCTGCACAAGTTCATCCGGACAGAAAAAAGGCCATACAGTATTTTGGTTGATGAAAGCAACGATATCATGTGTGACAAGGAATGTGCCATTTTAGCCAGATATTAGAATGAAACACAGGATTAGGTAACAGTTGGATTTGTAGGCATGCCAGTGTGCAATGATGCCAAAGCTGAAAACATATTCAACTGTATTGCATCATCCATGCATGACAAAGGCCTTGAATGGTCTAGTTGTGTAGGATTTAGCAGTGACAACTGCAATGTGACGATTGGCAAAAACAACTCTGTCTTATCAAGAGTGAAAGCACAGGCCCATCATATTTACAGCGTTGGCTGTCCAAGTCACCTGGTCAACATTTGTGCCAAAACTGCTGCTAAGGAGGTCTCAATGTCACCTGAAGAACGGCTCATTGACATCTACCACTACTTTGAGAAAAGTTCCAAACGAAGAGAAGACCTAAAACAGTTTCAAGAGTTCTGCAATGTTGCCCAGCAGAGAGTACAAAAGCATTGTCCTACACGCTGGCTTTCTTTAGGAAAAGGTTTGGACCATCTGCTCCACCAATGGCCAGCCTTTATTTCATATTTTGAGTCAAAGAGTGAAAATCAGAAGTCAACTCATATTCAGAAGAGGCTGAAAGACCCCCAAATGAAAATATACACATGCTTTCTCCATAATGTCACACAATATTTTGATAAATTCAGTTTGATTTTTCAAAACAAGGCACCTCTCCTCTTCAAGTTGGATCAGAGTGTGGAAGAGCTCCTGCATGACATAGCGAGCAGATTTATTGAGCCAAAGGTATTGAGAGAGCAGAACATTCAGGAGGTAGATGTGAGTAACCCTGAAATTCACCACCCAGATGAGGAGCTTTTTACTGGGTACCTGGCAAGGAGGCAGTTGCTAAGCGAGGAAGCACAAGAGATCCCCAATTACAAGACAAAGCAGTTCTTCAAAGATGCCCGAGCATTGTATGTCAGGTGCTTTCAAAAATTACTTATAATTTAAGAGATAAATATGTAACATTTCTGAATATTTGGCGCCCTTATTTACAAAAAATAGGATGGCATATTTAAGTGCTCCGATAAAGATCTTGGTCCCTTGGGGAAAGTAATGAATAAGTATACCAAATTTATTTTGAACTCCATGGAGCATGTGGAAACCTTCCAACACCCAGGCGGTTCTTCTTTTTTTGCTGCTTCTTTTTTAGGTAGGACTATATGGGGGGGGGGAGGGGGGAGGGTAGACACTATCTTTTCATGTATTCATTTTGAAAATTCAATAAAAATTATATTTAAAAAAAATCTTGGAAAAATTCCCAATGAGAGACCAAATCTTGAAAAATCTGTCAGTGGTCAGTACAGAGAGCTAAGATGAGGTGAATCCAGAACAGATTTTGACTTTGGCAGAGAGATTTCCAAATGTGATCAAGGCAAATGCAAGAGAACAGCTCCACTTGGAAGTCCTGGATTATGTCTCAATTAACCTTGAAGGACTGGTGCCAAAGTACACAAGTTTGCCAGTTGAGTTCTGGGGGAAGCTGTTCAATGTAAAATCTGTGAGCACAGGGCAGTTGAGATTCAAAGAGCTCTACCAGTTGATGAAGCTGCTTTTGGTGCTGCCAAATTCTATTTGTGATGTAGAAAGGGCATTCAGCTTGGTGTGTCACATTAAGACAGAATTTAGAAGTCAGCTGTCTCACAAAACACTTACGAATCTGATGTCTTGCAAAATTAACAAATTCATTGACACAGACTGCTGTAAGGTTGAGACTCCCAGCAAAATGCTCAAATCTGCCAAGCAAGCCACATCACAGTGCAAGGAAAGTTTGCAAAAGAAATAGAAGAGCTATTTGCATCAGCATTTAGCTATTAGCATCGAGACTGCCAACAAAATACTCAACAAGGAATATATATATGTGAGTGTGTGTAAATAGTTTCAATATGCAATCAAATAAATTGTTGTGTTCTTTCATAATCAAATGTCCTGTATACATGCACCCTTGGAGGTTGACCCGGGGGGGGGGGGATATGTGGTTGCAGGGGGAGGAGCAGGGGTGCTTCCTCCCTGAAATGGTGGTGATACCTCCCTGAAATTAGTTTTTGCAGGGTGGGATGTCTGCAATTAAAAAGCCTGATTAGCCATTTCAAAAAGTAGGTACAGATGAACTACTTTGCTTTATACTCAGATTAAACTAAAATAACATGAGTATGCAGTTACATTTATGATGATTATGATCCCAGTAGTACCATTGTTATTATAATAAATACTTATTTCCAGATTTGTTTAATTAACTGTATTCTGGCTTGCAGCTGCCACAGCGGGATTTGAAATTTAAGTTTCTAGGCCAATGACAATATCAACATTCACTGTGCGTATATTCAATTTCAAATCAATTGGTTTATAAACTGTAATCTGAGCCCAATTCAGCCAGGTCTAATTATCAAGCATTAAGTGCTGGTAAAAATTGAAGACCATCTTTTTAGGAAGCAACTTTTTCATTCACCTCAAACCTGTTCAATTTATTTAAAAATTGACTGTCCATTTACAACAGCAGACTAAACAGGACACTGTGTAGGCTTACAGGAATGATATCAATAAGATGAGAAAATTTACAAGTATGTTGCTGGGACGTGAGGACCTCATTTATAGGAAAAGGACTTTATTCTAGGAGTGTTGGAGAATGAAGGGACATTTGATAGAGGTATACAAAATTATGAGGGATATAGTTAGGGGAAATGCCAGCAAGCTTTCTTTCACTGAGATGGGGTGAGACTAGGTTATAGGTTAAGGGTTTAAGATGAAATATTTAAGGGAAACCTGAAAGGGAACTTCTTCACTCAGAGGGTGGTGAGAGTGTGGAATATGTTGCCAGTGAAAGTAGCAGATATGTGTTTGATTTCAATATTTAAGAGACATTTAGACAAGAGGGATACAGAGGGCTATGGTCTAGGTGTGGGTTAATGGGACTAAACAGAATAATGGTTTGGCGCAAACTGGATAGGCCAAAGGTCCTATTTTTGTGCTGCAGCGTTCCATGGATCTTTAACTGTGTACACAGAGAACCACTCAATTTTAAATGGTATTGGCAGGAGAAGTTGGGAAACAGAATTCAAAGATTCAAAAGTACATTCATTATCAAAGTACCCATGCAATATACAGCACTGAGGTTCATCTTCCCAGGCCAGCCATGAAACAAAGATGTAGTGCAGTAAAGCAGGAAGCATACCTTGTGACTCAAGCAATCATAAAAGTTGCTCTTTATTTGTTCCCGGAATCTCAGCTTTAGTCAGATAGATCACCTGACCATGATTTTTCAGGACATTTATTTGTTTACATTTGGAAGGGGGCTATGTTCATGGGGCTTGCTGATTGCTGAACTGGCCACTTTAAATGCACTCACTTCTAGGTAATGCTGATCACCAAGTGAAATCACCTTTACACCCATGGTTGCTCTCACTATTCAACAGTTGAGTGCTGCTGAGAACTTTCAGGGTAGCAGGATGGCTGAATGGCAAGGGGAATATTACTATGTCAGAGAAACAATAGGCTTTGCAATGATCAAGAACAAAATCTATCTCTTTACAGTTTTTCTCAGTTGCCCAGACACTTTGATCAAGACAGCAGCACATGGGTCAATTCTAAACTCCATATGAGCAAAACAGCAAGCACCTCAGTACAACAGTCAATTATTTCTCACTACATGTACACAAGTCTCAATGCTAATGAACTTTCTGTAAAACACCAGATACAATAGACATCAGAAGACACAAAAATCAATTGGAAGTGTCAGGTCAAGCAAAGCACAATAAATGCCATAGCTGACAGCAATCAACCCCAAATTAATGACTCAAAGTGGTTCCATTTGTAAGGAGTTAATCAATCATTGCAAATCTGTGATACACCAACCTTGCCTGAGACAAGAATGTGAGGGAGGAATGTTGTAGGACAAAGAGTAACAGTCCAGGTACCAAATTCAAAGTAAATTTCTTACCAAAGTACTTATATATCATCATATACAACCTTGAGAAAAATTTTCCTGCAGGCATACTTAATAAGTCCAATAACCATGCCAGAGAGGTTCAAACTTTACCATGCGTGTAGCCATATCAAACACTGGTGGTCTGACATGCATTCCAGCGAGTAGGTCATATAACATCCAGATGGAATTTAATGCTGGGAAATGTTTCATTTTGGTAGGCCCAATGAAAAATGCAATATAAATGAGTGGACATTATATAAAAGGGGTCAAAGGGAGATATACGTGGACAGTTTATTGAAAGTAGAAGTAAGGATAAGGAAGTGGTTAAAAAATGTATCTTGGATCCTGCGCTTTATAAGCAGAGATACAGAGTACAAGAGACAGCCCTTTATTAAAAAAATAGATCTGACTACAACTGCAGTGGTGTAGTCCAATTCTGGGGGCCATGGTTTAGAAAATACATGAAGGCTTTGAAGAAAGTGTGTAAGGGATTTATCAAAATGATTATATGGATGATTGACTTTCATACTTGGATAGCCTGGGGAAGCTGTGCTCCTTAGCACAGAAAGGGCTTTCAGGAGATTTGATAGGGATATTTAAAATCATGATGGATATAGACAACTCAGAAACTATTCCCATAGGAGAAGGGAGCCAAGAAATGGAACAAACAATAAAGGCAGTTGGCATGAGGAAAAGTTTTTTTCTGTGGTGAATTATGAGGGTCTTTGATCCACTGCGAGGGGTGGTAATGGAAGCAGATTGAATTGTAGTATTCAAAAGGGGGCTGGATAATTATCTGAAAGGAAAGAAATTGCAAGGTTGTGGGGATAGGGTGGGGGAGATGGATGAGCTGGATTGAGCTCTATGAGCTGAATAGCCCCTTACCACATTGTAACTATTCTATGATTCTGTAATTCAGCTGAATTCTGTTACACTCTTTTACCACTATTCAAAATATTTTCTTGCTTAGAAAAGTGACCTGGATCTGATCCTGACCTCACATGCTGTCTGTGTAGAATATGCAAATTCTCCCTGTGCCCCATGGGTTTTCTCCAGGTTCTCCATTTTCCACCAACATCCCAAGGATGTGCTGGTAGATTAATTGACATATGAGTAAGGATAGGTAAAAAAAAGTTGGAGGGATAGTCAATGGGAATGCATTGAGATCTAAATATATGTCTGCCATACATTTACTGTGCTTGATCAGTGTCACAAGAAAATATGAGGAAAAAAAATCATTGTGAAAATATTTAAAAAATAAGAAAATATTCAAGATAGCTTGACTCCTCTGCCAACCCTCTAAGAAGGCTACCGGACCTCATTCTATCCAAATAATTCCCTATGTATTTGCAACTCCTGACTACTGCCTTGGTGATCCCTCAATATTACAGTTTTCTGAAGCCAGTCTGCTTACAAAACAAGACCAGAACCCAGAGTTGTCTGGTTCCATGACCAACATGATTGTCAGAGATCACAAGCATCGTCTACAGTAATTTCCCCACTGATACTAACGTTTACTCATTACAGTGTTCCCTTCCTGATGCTGGGGCTCAGTCATAATACCATTTGACCGCAAGCTCAATCATGACAAACCTTAAGTCACTTTTCCGATCTACAAAGTAAGAGTTTAATATAATTGTTATTAGTACCGTTTGTAGAACCACTCTATTCTAATTATTCTATATCAATTCAATCAGTATGGTACTGCAAATTGCTTGGGAGATGCAGCTATAAATCATGAGTTAATACAAATGCGAGGTAGATTTCAAACTGTTTTCAATAGCCTTGAAATTAGTTCAGCTGCATAAACAAACAGCATCATCTTTAAAGAAAGAAGACCATCGGCTAACAACAGATATAACAGCTAAGGGATATGTTTTGGAAATCTGCACGAGCATGAAATATTTGCAAAAGCATAGGACAAACTTGTAGACATTAAGAGCTATATTAACTAGACTACATGGAAATACAATCAAAGATCTTAAGATCATGTTAAGATCAGAGATCATGATGATTGGTGTCAGTGGGTATAGGTATGCTAGCAGCTAATCTGAAGCATGTGGGGACAGCAGCCTGGATGAGTGAAGTGTGGAAGATGTCCACCCATTCTTAATGTGAACCTCCCATGATAACACCTCCACCTACTAACCCACCCCACCAGCACTTTATCATTTCCTGTCAGTCACCTTATGTACAGACACTCCTGTATCTAGCATCATTGAATTAGATATAATCAATCTATGGAGCTAAACTATCTTGTGTATATATATATATATATATATATATACTTATTGTGTCCTTTTATTATTGTGTTATTTATCTTGGTGTATTTTTTTCTATATATATGCTGCCTCAGATCCAGAGTAACAATTATTTTTTTGTTCTTCTTTACACTGGAAGTGGCATTAAACAAACTTGAATCTTGAAGATGTTTGGCCTTCTTTGTGACAAAGATCAAGCAAGGTTCCCAACTGGTTATTTATAGTCATAGTCATACTTTATTGATCCCGGGGGAACTGGATTTTCATTACAGTTGCTCCAAAAATAATAAATAGTAATAAAACCATAAATAGTTAAATAGTGAAATGTAAATTATGCCAGGAAATAAGTCCAGGACCAGCCTATTGGCTCAGGGGTAGTCATGTTGGGTCAGTCATGTTGGTACTAAGTATCTAGATGGCACCAAAAGCTATAGACTGAGCACCTGATTTATGGAATAAATCCAGGAGGATACCCACTGGTTGGAGTGGATGAATTGGGCAGAATGGAGTGTTTCCATGCTGTACTATTCTACAACAATGACTATTCTCACATCTCATCTCTCCTTGAGTATTTGTGCTGAATAAAGGCTTGGCACATTCACAATTCCACTCTCCATGTGGATCATTAATAATCACAACAGACGTAACACTTCTTTAAAAAGTAAACTAGGATTATCATGCAGTGGTCAATCCTTCTGTTATTGTGGCCAACTAGATCTAACAATGTGCTACCATACAGAAGTCTACTTTCTCACAAGAAGAAAGTAAGTTGGTATACAGTTCAGGAAAATAAAGGGAATTTAGAAAGTGTCTACAGCAAAAAAAATAATCTAAATGTCAAACTAATGTTTTGCAAGTTACAGTAAGTGAAGTAAGCTACTTCACATTTTCAATAACATTTGGGCCAAAATTCTCTCGTTTTAAAAGCCACCTTCATCAATGCAATCATGGGGAATAGTAAAACAAAATTTGAATTTGTAATCATTAATCAGAAAAAAATTCTTCTGTTAAAGCGATGAGCTATCTAATTTATAATATTTTATCAGACTTCCACAGCTAACTTTTGACTTGATAGTTAACATTTCTGAATGTTTGGAATAATGTTTCATCTGGTACAAGTGGTTTAACTGTTTTAATTACGAACTGTAATGATACTTAACAGAGACTTCGCGCAGGATCTGTGTTCAAGATTTGAATGGCACGCTTTGACTTGAAATAGTTGTTGGCAATATTTTCACTGTCACTGCGGTTGAGCATTTGTCTGTAACGATCTTCTTCCTGTAAACCAATCAAGAATATTATCCACACATTTGTTCTTTATCTGAGCAGGAGCAATGGAGTCTCTGATAAAAATGCTATTTAAGCAGGAAGTAGTGAGAAGATGAGGATATTGTAGAGAAAAGGCTGACGAGGAGAAAGAAGAGGGACTGCAAAAATTTCAGGGACCCTTCCTCGGAACTGTAACTGAAGCTCCCTCTTTAATGCCGGACTGTATTCAAGGAACTATAGGTGCTCCCTGGGTTACTGACTTGACTTGTCAAAACTCAACTTTTTAAACCATTTTTCAAAACAAGAAATTTGGTTATAGATATGCAAACATCTCCAGGAGTCATGGAATAGGGATAGCAGCTATTTAGTTCAAAGGTCTTTAAAAATAATTCTACATGTGACCTCTTCACAATAATTAAACTGATGCATTGTTTTTCAGAACATAGCTGCCAGTTCACAGTGGGAGGCCACTGAAGAGATTCTCTTTGGAAACTGACAAGACACATCTCTTCTATTGACATTTGTAAAATATGAATATGAGGCATGTAATTCTATACCAGTGTAACTAAATAGGAGAAAGATAATAAATAAATGTCCTGACTTACAGAAAAAAATGATTTACAGACACTTCTCAGGAATGAAGCCACTATATAACCTAGGGTTTATATTTTAAATGCAGTATCACTAATCTTAGTGCTAATTCCCCAATCATCAAGAATCACATCATTCTCATCTTTCTTTTGATTCTTACTATCACTGTTCTCCTGATTATAATGTAAAAATAAAAGTCATCACAATTTCCACCCTAATATAAATTTATAAATGGAATTATCTCACATTGTATTACACCTTATCACCCTAGTATATCACTTTTGTGTCTGCCTGGTGCATTGATTTAATGGTTTTGCTTGTTGGAATTACACTGTGGAGTATTACCACAGTGGCCGCAGTGTGACTAGTGGAAGATGAATTATATTTGGATTAATGAGGTCACACTCCTGGTTTAGTCGCATTCTCTTTCTGCTGCTCTTTCAGTGTATCTGGGGGGCCACCTGGCTCCTTGCAGAATAAGGTCATCTGTGATTTCCAACAGTTCTATTGTTCAGTATTGTAAAGCGATGGTGCTTGCCCTCTCTTACATCGTAGCTTCCCTTTACTTCTTCCTAGGCAGTTCTTTGGGATCAGGAATGACTTCTTTCACTCTGGTTCTGTGAGTTGTCATTGGTTGATGAGACCAATGTGGGAACCACAGATCTACCCACTGATGGATAGGAACAGCTGGTTTCCTGTTATGAGGTGCTGTGCTCCTTCTGCTGCATATACAGGGCTCCTATGCACTTCTAATTAATAATAATCGAATTGAATTGACTTTATTTCTTTCATCCATCACATACACAAGGAGTAAAAACCTTTACGTTACGTCTCTGTCTAAATGTGCAATGTGCAATCATAGTAATTTATAATAAATAGAACAGTCAATGTAACATAGAAATACACTCAATCAGTGTGAGTTAATCAGTCTGGTGGCCTGGTGGAAGAAGCTGTCCCGGAGCCTGTTGGTCCTGGCTTTTATGCTGTGGTACCGTTTCCTGGATGGTAGCAGCGAGAATAGATTGTAGTTGGGGTGACTCGGGTCCCTGATGATCATATGGGCCCTTTTTAACACACCTGTCTTTGTAAATGTCCTGAATCATGGGAAGTTCACAATTACAGATGCGCTAGGCTGTCCGCACCACTCTCTGCAGAGTCCTGTGATTAAGGGAGGTACAGTTCCCGTACCAGGCAGTGATGCAGCCAGTTAGGATGCTCTCAATTGTGCCCCTGTAGAAAGTCCTTAGGATCTGGGGGACCAACTCAAACTTGGGGTAAGAGGTGAAAGAGGCGCTGTTGTGTCTTTTTCACCACACAGCTGGTGTGTACAGATCATGTGAGGTCCCCGGTGATGTGGATGCCAAGGAACTTAAAGCTGCTTACCCTCTCAACCCCAGATCCATTGATGTCAATAGGGGTCAGCCCATCTCCACTCCTCCTGTAATCCACAACTAGCTCCTTTGTTTTTGCTACATTGAGGGAGAGGTTGTTTTCTTGACACCACTGTGTCAGAGAGATGACATAATAATAATAAATACTTTATTGATCCCAATTGAGAAATTAATAGCCTTGAGGTCTACAATATCATCCTGAGTGCTCCCTTTTCACTTTGAGCAATCATGGGCCAAGGGTTTTCAGGAGTCAGTTGGTGATACTGCATTTCTTGAAGAAAGCCTTGAGTACATCATTGACTCATTTTCTATGCCCATTGGTAATGTCTTCTATTACAGAGCTTAAAACAAAATGTTTTTTCAGGGATTTAGCATTGGGCATATGAATGATATGGCTTGCAAAACATAATGGACTGAGTTTACCTAGGACCTCAGTGCTGGAGGTGCAACCTGTTTCACAGGTCCAAGGACCTGGGTTTGATCCTGATCTCTTCTTCAATTAGTGTCTTGCTATCTTTTGGGCTTACTTTAACCAAAAAAAAAAATAGGCATGGGAGTGCACACTTAACATTGCAATCAAAACTCTGGTGGCAAATCACCCCCTTAATTACTATATTAAAATCTCAGCATAGAGTCTGTTCTCAAGTCATATCATGGACTAGAACCTACAACCTTCTGACCTGATAATGTAAACTAATACTGAGAATTTTATTTTAGTATTGATGTTTTATTGGCTATTGATTTAATTTTGCATTTTCTGAAGTATTTTCAGGCAGCATCTTCTCCATCTAAAATCCTTTATTAAATAATCTTTGTACAATGGTATTTTATTGTTTAATTATTCATTCACAGTGTGTGGACATGGATGCTAAAGTCAATGTTTAGTATCCAACACTAATTGTCCATGAGAAGTTGAGGTGAGCCTCCTTCTTAAGACACCGCAGCGATGGCATAACAATACACATCTGGCTGTCCTTGTCCATGTGTCACTGAAAATTAATATTCAGCAAGCAATTGGGAAGGCAAGGGTATGTTAGACTCCACTGCAAGAGGATTTGTGTGGAGATATTTAGCAATGCTTATGAATAATGGTGTTCAGTAAAGTTTCCCAGACTGGTTCCTGGAATGGCTTGATGTAAAGGATTTGACCTGCATAACATTTCCACTAGCTGAAGTCTCTAGAACTGGGGCAGATGTAAGAAGAAAATTCTTCACCAGACAGTAGAGAAAGTTTAGAATTCTCTATGCAATAAGTCTGTGGAGGCTTAGTCAATTTCACAGAAAAATTGATAATTTTTAGTTAGTGGAGAATAAGTTAGTTCAGGAATGTGGTGCTGAGATTAAAAAACAGCTATGTTCTAATTACATAGTGGGGTGGGTAGGAAGGACCAACTCTGCTTTAGTTCTTATGTTCATCTCTATAACATACACAGTTACAGAATTTTAACCACGTTACCACCAAAGAATGGGAACACATTTCCAATACTGTGTGCAACTTGGAGGGAGTAAAATAACCAATGTAAAAGATACCTTTGACACCAGATGATAGCGGTCACAGACTAGAGGTGTGGTTGGAAAAAAAAACTTGTTGAAACACTCAAGTACAACCATAATGGGCTGATTATAATGAGAATAAATATTTAAAATGATGGGTCAGGTACTATCAGGAGAAATGTCAATACCCATCAGGCTCTAGGAGAACAGAACTGCTGGGAAGAGGGATGCTGTGATCCAAGAACAAAGAAACATAGGTGAAGGAATGGCAGGTCATGTAATCCACTGCTGGGCAGTATCAACATGAGAACATCATTGAGATACCTTTAGATCCCACTTGGAACTATCTGGAGAACAGAACAAATAAATGGAGACAAAGAAACAAGTTGTTGGAGGAACTTGTTGCAAGTTGTGCAGCGTTGGTGTGGGATGTTTCAAGTCAAGACCTGCCTCACAACTAAGAGTGGAGGAAGAAGATTAGGACTCTTAATCTTAGCTCAGGATCTTTTCCTGAAATGGCCACAGTTTCTTTCCCCCACAGATGCTGCCTGACCGACTAAGCTTCACCATTTTTTTTTTTGCTTCAGATTCCAGTATCTGCAGTCTCTTGTGTCTCTAAACAAATGGGGATATTTTGGTAACTGATATCTTGTGAAAGGGACAGTCTAGCAAATTGTGAATCATAAACAGACACTTTGGTAACTGAAGACCACGTCACTAAAGTGATTGGGGAATGGTATCAACAAGAATTTGAAAGTGTCAAAGCAAATGTTTAGAATGTATGTGAAGAAATGGATGAAGAAGTGGATCATTAAGAGAATCTGCACCAGTGACTCCAAATATGAACCGATACAGAAGTCATCCCCAAATTGGGGACTCGGAAAAGAACTCACCAAGATTGAACCCCAGCCAGCTTCATCACATGGGTGTTATCTGAATACAAATAAAGGATTTTGGAAGTTGTGACACTAAAGAGTTAAAGAGTTGTTTGAACTATGTAGTGAATATTTTAGTTGTTTCAACTAATCACAATAAAGAAGTATAGTTATTGGGCAAAGCTGCATGATGGGCTCCCCACCATTGAAGACACCTTCAAAATGCGATGACTCAGGAAGGTGGCATCCATCATTAAGGACCCTCACCATCTTGGAAATGCCCTCTTCTCATTATTACTATCAGAGAGGAGGTACAGGAGTCTGAAGACGCACACTCAACATTTTAGAAACAGCTTCTTCCCCTCCACCATCAGATTTTGGAATGGTCCATGGACTCAGAATACTACCTCACTATTCCTCTTTGCATGACTTACTTATGCTCATTGCAACCTGAAGTAATTTTATATGTCGTGCACTGTACTGCTGCCACAAACAACAAATTTCACAACATATATCAGAAATAATAAATCTGATTCCAACTCCAATTTGATTCAATATCTGCTGTTTATCATGTGCTGCATTTAATTAGCAACACAATCAATCAGCATGTTTCATGCTGGATAGAGTTCAGTTTCTTAAATGCTGGAGCCTCACTCATCTCAGCAACTGAAGACTTTTTCACTACACTTGGAGTTGTGCTTTATTGACAATTAGAAAAGCTTTGAAAATCAGGAGATGAGTTGTTAAATACTTGCTCTCTGATGTAATTATGTGGCTAGTCTAATCACATCTCAGGTTACTAATTTGGATTAATTAAAACTTAAACTTCTGCTTTAACATCGTAAATACTCAAATAAAATTAATCCCAATGGAGCTTAAGGTCAAGTTATTCTAATAGTCTTTAGAGTTTGAATAAATCTGAAACTGAGGCTTACCATTGAGCAATCTGTAATATCATTAGCAGAGACTCTCACCCCTTGCTTAGTTGATGCTGCACAGGAGCCAGCTGAAAAAAATATTAGAGTGTTAAAAGATAATTTGTAAATCTACTACACTTATTTTTTTTTAACCACTTAGCAGTATGGCATCTCTTTTTTTGCACCTGATTAAAAACAAATAATTTTCAAACTCTGCTTTGCAAGGTAGTCATATTCAAGCTCAATAGAGTCTCCAGTAACATTTCAAATTTTATATCAGGCATGAAGTGAATATGATGAAACTGGTTATCCATTTACCAATGATTTGGAAATTCCAGGTGATGTTTGCCGCTTCCCTTGTGCTCACTGGGGCCCTGGTTTCTGCACCGTCTTTCAAATCACTGCTGACCTGGTTCCCATGCTCCCTTTAAACTTACCTGGTTCACTGCAAAGTTAATTATAAAACTATTTAACATCCAAAATAATAACTAATGTGTAGGGGTATTAGGAGACATAGCTTAGCACAATCAAGATCCTGAGGATGGCAGATTAAACAAGGTTTACTATATTTCACTGTAAGACACAATCTAATTTACTGTGATCTTGGTGGCATAGATTTTATGAGCTGCCAATCACTTTTCCATTCCTAGGGGTAAAGATTGCCTTACTGCTAGATTGTTTCATTGAAGATAATACCAGCAGTTAATTCACTTTTTGGAATATAAATGAGAAGACAGCGCAAATCATCAGAAATATATTTGATTTACATATATTTTAAAGACATTGTTCGAACCATAAAAAATAATGCAGTGCAATTTTCAGAACCTTTCAGTTGAATTTTTGATGAAATTATCAATAGCATTGTATCTCTATAGAGTTTTCCCTACTGCTCCAATACAGAAAATAGCACCTGAGCATTGAAAAACTGATTTAATAATGATATTTCCCCAATGGACAGCAGTTCCCTGAGGAACACTGTGAACAGGATTGTCTTCTACTGGCATGGAATAATTAATTAGATTGAAGGAGCATGGGTAATGCTTCCTCTTCTCTTTACTGATTTAATTTCCTTTTGCTTTCTGACATATGTAAAAAGGCAACTGTGTGATCCATCAAGTTTTCTGAGCTTTCCATTTAGGTCTTATTAAAATTGTTTTTTTTAGGATATAATAATTGATACCCAGCCATTGAACTCTACACTTTAATCTTAGAAAGGCCACCCAAAAGCTCCAAAACTCTTTCTTCTTTATGGTGCTCCTAAGACTCTCCATAAAACCTGTCTCCTTTATGTTCCAATATCCCATTGTTTAACTCTTATAAAACAGTGAAAATATTTCTGTAAAGCCATAGTTGTTATGTAAATGCTAATTTTTGCTCGCTTTAAAGGTGAGCAAATGTGTAGAATTTAACCTGTGTACATGTGTTCAAGTTGCCAATGCTAAGTTAGTAACAATGGAATTTCAAATAATGAACCAATGTTTGGCCAATTTAAGTGCTGAACCATATTAAAAAGGTTAAGGCATCGAGGCCAAGGGTGGGGAATGGACTGGTGTTCAGCTCACTATTCCATGAGGCTTCACTTGCCTTAGTGTTGAACTCATTCTGCAGCTGTGGCCTGCGACCATTGGCACTCGCCTCAGCGCTGAACCTGGTTCTGCAGCTGTAGTATCTGCAGCCATCGGGCTCCTGGACTGGCTGCAGTGTTGAACTGGCTACATGGCTGTGGACTTACCTCTGGAGACTCTGCAGTTCATCTTCTGTGAATTATTTGTTTTTTATTATTTGCACGATGTGTTTTTTTGCACAATAGATGTTTGACTGTCTTTGTGGTGCAGAGTTTTTTTTGTGAATTCTATTCTGTTTCTTTGTTTTGTGGCTGCCCGCAAGAAGATGACTCTCAAGGTTGTATATCGTGTACATACTTTGATAATAAATGTACTTTGTACTTTAACCATAGATGTCCACTTACCAAATGGAAGAGAGATCTTTTGCAGAACCATTTCTGGTAGCTTCCAGCAACCACTTTCTTCATCCCAAACACTTTCCCGCTTCATTCTGTCTATATTACTGTAGTTACATTCACGTCGAATTAACGGCTGGATCCTTTCCAGGACTTGCTGCAGTAGAATGTTTTCTCGTTCCTGCCTCCTTATGGTGGACAGATAATCAATGCGCTCAAACTCAAACTCAGTTTGAAGATCAGAGATTTCTATCTCAGCAATCTTTAGCTTAAATTAAATGAATGATAAACAGATTAATACCCTGAGGTTGCTTATCAGCCATCATTAGAATAAATCAATTTCAGAAATTAATTCTTTCACTCAATGATGAGAATGTCACTAACACATGGAATAAAGGAAATTAGATACGTAATTCCATGCGGGGAAAACAAGATATATGGATAGAGTAAGGTAAAGTACAGTAGAGAAGAGCCATTTTAAGAGTAAAAACAACACTCTGTTTCTGTACTGTAATTTATATCTCATTTCATTTAAATGCAGTGAGATTATTCTGAATTTTGGTATTTTCAAAATGATTTGTTTTAAGACCCCACTTTATCTACATTATACATGACGAATAGATCGAATATCTATATACTACTAAAACTCTCATGCTCTGTCTGTCTGTTTGTCTGTTTGTGACCAATTAGCGCAAACGCTGCATTACACCGGCACTTTTTTTGGCTAAGTTGAATTAAAATGCGCTAACTTACAGAATGCAGGCAAAGTTCAGGGTTATAGATTCGTATAAAATTGCTCATTCGCCAAAAATCAACAGGCTGCCTTTCACCTGAGACCTGATCGGCCATCATGGAAATCGAGTCACCACAGCCTGAAACATGCGCACAGCCAGCCTCAACAGCGCCTCAAGATGCTCACAAAGCCACTTCCACCTTCCATGGAGACCGCGACGCCACAGCCCAACGCGTGCTCACGGCCAGCCTCAACAGCTTGGACGCTTTGGTGTTACTGCTTCCTATCTTCTATCAAGCATTAGGATAAAAATATATGGATAGCCTAATTATGCCACGTGGAAAGAGAAGGGGGACATTATGGTCAAGAAAGGACGCCAAACGTCATCGGGAAGCGGCAAGGAGAGATAGAGAACAACAATCGGATGAGGCCAGGGCCGCACGACTCCAGGATCAGAGAGTCAGGACAAAAAAGATGAGAGAAGACGAGACAGAGGAGGACAGGCATGCACATCTCCAAAATGACAACAATATGCACAGACGGAGGAGAGAACAAGAATCCAATCAGGCCAGGACCACACAACTCCAGGATCTGAGAGAAAGAACAAATGGTAGAAGAGATGAGGAGACGAAGGATGAAAGGGCTGCGCATCTCCAGAATGACAAAAACAGGCAGAGAAGGAGGAGAGAGGAAGAGACAGAGGAGAAAAGGAAAGATCAACTTGAGAATATGTGCCACAGAGTAATTATTGCAAGAGTTGCTGAAAACGACAATGGCCGCTTTCGTCGACAATACCTCGACAGAGAAGGAGCAAGGCAAGATGCACGACTCGTATGCCATCACATTTCTGCTGATGTTGGTTCGATAACGAGAGTATACCCTCACTGTCGTGCCTTCCTATTCACTGGAGAAACCACACACTTCTGCTGTATGAAGGGAAAGGCCAGGATAGGCAATTTGCAGCCCCTACCTAATGAACTCCTCAATTTGTACAGCAATGATGAACCTACTGCAAACGAGTTCAGGAAGAACATCAGACAATACAATTGCCTTTTCCAAATGATATCCTTTGGTACCAAAGAAGTCATTCCAACTAGGATTCGGTGGAATCCTTCTTTGATTATTCAAGGCCAAATCCGTCATTACATCGGACAGTTAATTCCACACCCGACCCAGCAAGCCCGATTCCTTCAAATTTACTTCATGGATATTTAATGTTCATTCTGGTCACATATTTGGCTTGCTATGCATCTTTCTTCTTTAATAAGCTGAGTTTTTCTTCTTTAACTTCCAAATCAAAGAGATAGCAATAGCATTCAGGAAAATTTAATGTTCATTCTGGTCACATCAGACTGCACTACCCTTCTCTCAAAGGGTGCCCCAACGGGTCACCCCGTTGTCTAGTTTTTCACTAAATCTAACATTGCATACTTCAACAGTAATTTCAGACTGAAGCAGGAAATGTTAGACGTGTGATGGGTACACTTTACATGATGCCTTTAAGTTGACAGCAGTTCGGAAAGCTGGCTTAACAAATCTTTATTAAGCAAATTGAACATTTTTTAGGCTTCTTGAGACTCAGTAGTATGGAAGTTGAGTGGTATGAAATATCTCATTGAAATATGGGGACACGCCGCAAACATGAATAACGATGCTTGTTAAAAACTCCACCACTAAAGCCAAACAGCATGATAATGAATCACCTTTTCATTTATTCTGAAGATATTTCAGTTCTGGTGCCTGAAACAAGCTGGAACGTGCTTCAGTTCACAACAGCCTGCATCTGCAGAATAGTCACGTGCAATTTTGAGCAGGAGTAAAATTTGTAAAAAGAGTAATAAGCAAAGAGCGTCCTAACGGATGTTGCAGACAGGGAGAGTAACGAGAGCTATGCACCCCATACTCACATTGGTGCATATGATGCCATTGGATTTGTTAATTCAGAATTAAACTGGTATATTTATATAATCTGAAATGCTTACTGACTACCTTCCACTTCAACTCTTCCCCACCCCACTTGTCACAGCAGTGACACAAAACAGTTCTACTGTCAACCAAGCACCTTATGAGTATCACTCATTGGTCCCACCAATTCTTCACATGACCTATCATCAAACAAGTTTGAAGAGCAACTGAAAGCAGCACCAAGAAAGGACATATGGACCAGCAATGTATTTTTCAATGCTAAATTATTAAGTAAAATATACATTCTATTGTTCCTGATCAATTATAACTATAATTTGTCAATGGCATCACTATCAAAACTGTCCACTTTTGCTCTTTTTTCCTTCTCAGGTGCAAGAAGGACAAATAGAGAAAAACAATGAAAGTTTTTGAGTAACACACAAAAAATGCTGGAGGAATTCAGTAGGCTAGGCAGCATCTATGGAAACAAGTATAGTCGACATTTTGGGCCAAGACCGTTTATCAGGACTCACAGAAAAATATTACCTTTCTCTGCAAGTTTTCTATATTTTTGCTTTTTGCTCTAACTTCATCTTGAATAGATTCATATACGTTGATCAGGATGGTAGGATCATCCATGTCTGTGTGTTTCAGTGCTTCTGCAAGCTGATTCTTTCGTTCATCAGCATATTTTTTCCGCCGTTTTCGTTTCTCCTTCAACTCTGTATTTTTGGCCTGTTCTCCCCCAACTACTTCATTCTCCAACATCTTCAGCCTATAAGAGAACAATATAGCATTTTGTTAACTTGTCTTTCACAAATAATTGACTTTGACTTTTGCATGGCCACCCTTTGGTGTACCTTAGTTTATTATCCATGTCTAGGATGAAGAAATAGCTGTTATTTTAAGATACCAACATCACTTACATTAGGCCAGGGAAATATGCTATGCCTGAGGCTTCAGTCTATCAATTATTCCACTTCTGGAAAAGGGAATAGACTAATGAATCTGTTTTATGGTATATCTTGAGTCACAAATGTTGGATGTGATACAACTTTCTGCTTTTCTTCAAATAGTGCCATAATATCATTTCTATCCACGTGGTGAGGGAGTCAATTAAACATCTCATCTGAAAGATGATACTTCCAACAGTGTGACAATTACATGATATCCTGTCAGTCTACATTATACTGTAGTCCACGAGTGGGATTTCAACACGGTCTTCTGAGGAATCAATGCTACATACTAACACTTTATCCACAAAGAATGACAATGGAACTGACACAAGAATCACACATGACTTTTATAGAAAGTAATCAAAGATCTATGAAGAAGAACCTTTCTTTTGACTGATCCCTGCATTCATATCTGCAGCTTAAAAAGATGGGAGATGATAAAAATAAGATATTTGCTATGATAAAGACATTAACTGGGCTGTTAAAGTGAACCATTTCAGTGGTGATGTAACAATATGAGAGTGTAACTTTAAAAGCCAAGTCATTTTAGGTTGAAGCCACTTTTCCACACAAGAAATTAATTCATGTTTGAACAAAGTTCTTCAAATTAGACCTGGAATAGAGCAGTAGTTGCTTCTGGGCATAATTTATAATATTACATACAATTTTAGAGGTAATAAGCATTGTTTGTAAAATTATTAAGTTGACTGAAAACAGATCAGACGATAGGCCTCTTCCAAGGCATTGGAAGTGCTGCATATGTACTGCATATGCAACATTTTCCAAAAGCAGAGTTATTTTATCTAGAAAAGAATGGCATACTTGGAGAACAGACCTTGCAAGTACCTCTTCATGATCTAATGTGGCAGGCGATGAACGTCCTGCTGCAATTTCGCCCTTTGACAGTTGCACACCTAATAGAGAATGTTGCTCTTCAGTAGGTGCTGTATCTTTCATACTTCTGCTATCTTGTTCAGTAATTTCAGGCTCTGGTTCAATCAACTTGAAAAAAATAATTTCAAAATAAAATTATTAGAACAATGTTCAGTAGTTGTCAGGAAACTGGATTCAGTTATTTTCACGCAAACACGAGGAAATCTGCAGACGCTGGAATTTCAAGCAACACACACAAAAAATGCTGGTGAACGCAACAGGCCAGGCAGCATCTATAGGAAGAGGTACAGTCAACGGGGCGGGCTGAGTCCTGACGAAGGGTCTCGGCCCAAAACGTCGACTGTACCGCTTCCTATAGATGCTGCCTGGTCTGCTGCGTTCACCAGCATTTTTTTGTGTGTGTTGTCAGTTATTTTCATATAGTATTCTAAATTTTAAAAATTGTATCCTATATACCAAGTCTGTATGTTCTCCAAGCTTTATGATAGTAATTAGTAAATCATTTATGTTAAAAAGTAAGGGGCTGCCGAATTTTCTTTAGCTTCTTTAACATTTATTGCTAACATTAATAGGCTCTAGAATCTGTGTAGCTATCTGGGATTGTTAGAACTCTCTTCATTAAATTAGCAGTGTACAGCAGTGGAACCATTGGTGATTTCTGGGCACTTGCAGACCTGTATGAGATGATCTTGTATAAAATAGCATGGGTCATATTTGGTCCATACAGAACGGCCTAAGTTGTCACTGTTTCGTTAAACATGCAGAAAATCACTTGCATCTTCATTCACAAGATTCCTCTTCAGGCTGTGCACATTTGCACTTGTATCAGAACCACTTTAAAACAATCATGTTTAAACCTATGCTCTGTTCTGGGATCTCTGCTATTTGTTTTTTTTAATAAATGACTTAGCTGAGGAAGTGGAAGAGTGGGTTAGTGGGTTTTGTGGATGACGCAAAGGTCGATTGTGTTGTGGATAGTGTAGAAGATTGTCAACGGAACATTGAAAGGATGTAGGCCTGGGCTGAGAAGTGGCAGATGGAATTCACTCTGGAGAAGCGTTAAGTGATAGACTTTTGAAGTTTGAACTTGAAGGCAGAGTACAAGATTAATGGCAGGATTCTTAGCAGTGTGGAGGAACAGTGAGATCTCGGAAACTACATCCATAGATCACTCGAAGTTGCTGCGCAAGTGATAGGGTTGTTAAAAACGTGTATGGTATGTTGGCCTTCCTTTATTAGTCAGGGAATTGAGTTCAGGAGTTGTGAGATAACGTTGCAGCTCTATAAAACTCAGGTTAGACAACACTTGGGAGCATTGTGTTCAGTTCTGGTCACCTTATTATAGGAAGGATGTGGAAGCTTTCGAGAGGGTGTAAAGGAGATTTATCAGGATGCCGCCTGGATTAAATAACATGTCTTATAAGGAAAGGTTGAGTAACCTAGGGCTTTTCTCTTTGGAGCAAAGGAGGATGAGAGGTGACTTGATAGAGGTGTATAAGATGTTAAAAGGCATAGTTGATTCCTTGTTCTCAGGGTGGCAATAAGAGGATATTAATTTAGGGTGATTGAGGAAAGTATAGGGGGGGATGTCAGAGTTATGTGCTTTTACACAGAGAATGGTGGGTGCATGGAATGCATTGGAAAGGGTGGTGGTGGAGGCATATACGTAATCTAGGACTTGGGGTCTCAGAGCACACCCATCAGTTCTATTCTCATACAACTTTGTTTTCTTCCACATTCCCCAATTCTTCTGTCACTCACCTGCATTGTGGCCAATTTACAGTACATATTTGGAATGTGGTAGGAAACTAGATTATTCTAAGCAAGCCCACATGGTCACAGGGAGTATGTGTAAAGTCCAAACAGAGTTCAACATCACGTCTGTGTCACTGGAGCTGTGCAGCAGCAGCACCAATTACTGCACCAACGGAACATTTACTTTAGCTGAAACTAGCTACCCGGGGAATGCCATTGTCTTGCCAAAGTCCTTTTTTTAATTTCTTTGTATGTCTGCTCAGCATGGCACATCGGAAGATGTGGGCATTCTCTGACACTGTGTGTCTCCTGCCATTTTATAGCACAACATCTTATTGCTCTACAGCACTAGAGGGGTGCACTCTAGCTGGAAATTCAATTCTCAGTTATCCAACACTGGTTCCATCTGTTTCAGAAGTCAATTATTAATTGATAGTGGAATATATGGACCTACTATATAATGCACTAATAATCTGAAGATGCTGATATGTTTTTTTAATTAACCACACACCCACTTTCCAGTACCAAATTATTAAATTACCTCCTATATTATTGACCTTTTATGTTCCTGCGAGGAAACAGCTTTGAACTTTCTTCACATACTTCATTACAGAGCCACTTTCTTTCACTTCACATACTAGTATTTCAAATATGTGCGTCATAAAAACGTATATAAGTGGTTGTATTAGAGAGAATTATGACTGTTAATATAACTACCTATGGACTAATAATGAGAAACACCTAATTATGCGATGGCTCTATCGTATTTCAAATTGGCTATCAGCATTTTCCTAATATTTTCTCAATTAATTAAACAGCAAAAGGACATAACAAAACTGTTACGTTTAATGACAGTTAAATAACAGTATTTACCATAGCGATAGCTAGCTTCTGTTCTACTTCACTCACATCCGCTAATTTAACATTACATGTTTGAGTTATCTCTGTGGCACGGGTGCTTTCATCAAAGGGAGGTGCATCTACGGAGACAGAATCATTCCGTTTGTAATGTTATTAATATGTATATTGGTAATCTGATAATTAAGTTAATTTATCATCCCCATCAGAAATGGGAGGACTCTATAATACGAGAACAATGTCAAAAATCATTCTAATATATTTGTTCTAACATGTTAGAACAATATCAGAAAGGCCTCAACTCTTAACAGTATACAGTCCCAACATAAGCACAGGCATGATAAAGACTTCACTGCGTACTGTGTACATTTCCATCATGAAACCAAAATCCTTTACCCAGCCAAAGTTTTGCATTCCCCCAGACAACCTGAAGTTACTTTGTATGTGCTTCGTTTCAATGTAACTAAACTCAGATAAATTGGAATACTTTTTGCACTACCAATGATTATTATTTTCTAGCTAGATAGGACAATGTTTTCATTAAGTTTAAAATAATTTATCTATCTAAATAAACATTAAATTTTGCTGTTGGTGTTCCAGTGAAGCATGTATCTTGGGAAAGTCATCTCCTGAAGGTGGTGAGATTCAGTTGTAAAACACAAAATACTTTTTAATAAAAATAGAAAATGCTACAAAACCCTCAACAAGTCAGGCAGCATCTGTGGATGGAGAAGTAAATAGATCATCAGAACTGTTAAACAGAGATTTTAAAAGACAGTTTTAAAATATGGAGAAGGTTGGGCAGAACAAATAGGGACATCTGTGAAATGGGGTACATCAGCATTCCCATGAGAATGATTTGTAGGGGTCCAACATCACGCAACTTGATTGTTAGCACTTCATTCTACCTCTGATTACAAGCATGACCCTCATTCACTAATCAATTTGGAAGCTTGACCCTCAGTCTTACCACTTGGCACCACTGCATATGCCTAGCAGTCTTTGTGCCAATGTAGATCATACAAGTATGGAACGACACCAAGTATTGGAACTGTACATAAAGGAACCCTAAAGAATAGCTGGCTTTAACTTAAATATTTTAAAAACCGCAGATGTTTGAAATCTGGAAGAAAAATTAAAATTCTTCTAAAACTCAGCAAATCAGGCAAATTCTGTAGAAAGAGAAATGGTCAACATTTCCAATACGAGACCCTTTTATTTAAGTGTTAAATTAAGTTCTGTCATGCAGCAGACAAACATGTGCGTGCAGAATTTCTAGAGCCTTTACCGAAAGATAAATTTTTCTGGCAAACAACATTTTTGCCCAGACAGTAATAATATCTGTAGCCTTAGTGAAATTGTACCATCTAATGCCTAATAAAAATAGAGTCTTGCAACAATCAGTCTACCACATTTGCACTGTGAAGTAATATTAATGGCATACAGTTTAATTCAATCTGTCAAAATGACCAATAATATATCACTCTAAACATTCTCTCATAGCCAAATAAAATTAGCCAAAATTTGGTAGATTAGTAAGCAAAAACATATTAAGGTTATCCTGAAAAATAACCATTTCTACCCCAATTCAATAAGACATGAGGAGTTCTTACATTAAAGATAACAGATGCAATGCACATTCCACATGAGAAGCCTCAAAACATTTGAAAATAAATAAATAAATCACTTGATCAAACAGATGATAGGATAAAAGTAGCAAAAGGACATAATTAAGATCACTTTGCAATCATACTATTGTAATTACAGTGCATATATATAGTAGACATCCATCATGTAGTGAATTCATTGGCTTCAATTTGATGTCCCAAGCTTCTCAGCGTCAGTGCACGTGACTCACACACACAGTATTGCTTATTTTTTCTGGAACATTCTGCTACAACTAGAAGTCACACTGGGTAGAGCACCCCAATAAAAATTGCATTGCATTGAAGAATTCAAACCCTGATCCATGCAACATACCAGTGGCCTTATCAAAAGCTTCAATGTGTGCCAGCTTCATTTCAAAAGAACTTCTTAGTTTTTCAATATCTTCTTGTAACTTAACATTGGATTTCTGTTCTGCTTCATAATCTGCTTTGATTTTTGATAATTTCTGCTCATATTCCTGTTGAAAAATTCACATTGCAATATTTGATAAAGAAAGTATTCCAAAAACTAATTTAATATCAACATTAACAGTAAATAGAAACACTTTCATAACAATTAGGTGTCCTATCTTTCAGGCACCCAGAGGAATACAAGGTTAACGATCTAGACCATTTCGTACTCACCAGCTACAGGATAGCTATCTTTCTTTTTTGTTCAAACTCTGCTTCATCAAGGGAAACATGCTTTTGATCTGATTATTATACTTTGTACCTTTTTGCCTGTCAGCTATTCACTCCCCTTATAAAATCAGAAAACACCCAAAAAACTTAGCAGGTTAGATTGCATCAATGGAAAAAGAAATAGTTAACCTTTTCAGATCAATAATATTTATATCAGAAAAGTTAGAGATCAAATATGGTTTAAGATACAGAGAAAGGGAGCACGGAAGAGACAAAGGGAACTTTACGATAGGATGGAGTTCAAGAAGTGCCAGCTGAGGGAAATAGTGAAGACAGTCAGAAGGGATCACAATTGGTAGGGAAAATGCAAGGAGACAGTGCACTGTTAAGGGCAAGATCCTTAACAGTGTTGCTGAGCAAAGAGATTTTGGGATCCAAGTTCATAGCTCCTTGAAAGTGCCTACACAGGTTGATAAGGTGGTTAAGAAGGCTTATGGAATGCTTGCTTTTATTAGTAGAGGCATTGAGTTCGAAAGTCCGGAGGTTGTTGGAACTTTATAAAACTCTGGTTAGGCCACATCTGAAGTATTGCATACAGTTCTGGTCGTTCCCCTATAGGAAGGATGTTGAGGCTTTGGAGAGGATGCAGAAGAGGTTTACCAGGATGCTGTCTGGTTTGGAGGGCATGTGCTATCACAAGAGGCTGGATAAACTTGGGTTGTTTTCTCTGGAACGCCGGAGGCTGAGGGGAATTCTGATAGAGGTTTACAGGATTATGAGAGGCATACTGTAGATAGAGTGGACAGAGAGTATCTGTTTCCCAGGGCCGAAATATCTAATACCAGAGGGCATGGACTGAAGTTGAGACGGGGTAGGTTCAAGGAGGAAGTGAGAAGTAAGTTTTTTAGTCAGAGAGTTGTGGATGCCTGGTATGGTGGTAGAGGTAAATACATTAGGAGCTTTTAAGAGGTGTTTGAATAGGCACATGGATGTAAGGAAGATGGAGGGAATGGACATGGTGTAGGTAGGGGTATTAGTTTTTTGGGCGATTTTGATTTGCTTTTTAGGTGGTTCGGCACAACATAGTGGGCCGAATGGCCTGTTCCTGTGCTGTACTGTTCTATGTTCTATGTTCTAGAAGCTGAATCAGTAGCAGATGAATGAGAGAAAAGTAAAATCAATTTTGCACTGTCCAATGAAAAATCTTGTGGTAGACAAATAAAAGGGAATTGTGACAAATAAAAGGGAAAGACAAATAAAGTGACAAATAAAAGGGAATTGTGAAAATGCTCAAAGGTCAGGAGGCATCTGTAAAGAGGGAAAAATTAAATTAATATTACAGGTTGTTGGTAATCCATTAGAATAAGTCAGTGCTGATATAAACCAGAAAAAGTTATCTGAAATTGCTAAATTCATTGTTGAGCCCAGTCAGAAGATGAGATGCAAACCTACAAACTCACCTTGAGGTTTTTTGGAACAACATAAGAAGTTAGAGGTAGAGAGATCAGCATAGGATCAGATGTTCTGCAAAGAAATAATTCAATCTGCATTTGGTTTTTCCAGTGGAGAAGATACCTCACTGTGTGTGTACTGAATATACTGTATTAAACGGGAAGTAATGCAAATGAATCACAGCTTCATCTGAAAGATGTGTTGGGTTCCTAAATAACCCTACAACTGCATGGGAAGGTGTCATAAGAAGAGGCATTGAATTTGGTGAAACTTTTTTTATCTAGTGAAAAACAAAACCATCTTGGTATCCCAGTCACAGGGCTATAGAAATACAGTTCTTTTTCATTTATGTAATTTATTGGGGTGTGGGGGTATTGCTGACAAAACTAGTATTTAATTGTCCTTGTCAAGATGGCGATGTGTTCCCTTTTTGAAGACTATTATATTCTTGGTGAAGGTAGACCCACGGTGCTGCTGTGAAGCATGTTTCAGAATTTAGACACAGTGAAGATGAAGAAATAATATACAGTATTCCCATATCAAGGTAATTAATCTGTAAGGGTGGTATTCCCGTTTTCCTACTGTTTTTGCCATTACTGGAAGTAAAGGTTATGGATTGGGAATTGCTGTAGATGTAGGGTAGGCAAGTAAGTGTAGTGCATTTTGTGGATAGTACATACTAAAGCCAGAGTACACAAGTGGTAGAGGGAGTGAATGTTTAGGGTTCTGGTTAGGGTGCCATTCTAAATGGCCGAATTTTCCTGATAGTATCAACTTTTCTGCATTTTCTCAGAGTTGCGCTCATTCAAGCAGATGGAGAGTAAGCATCATCATACTGACATGTCCTGTAGATGACAAAAAGCCTTTGTGGTATCAGAGAAAGGTCACAGACTTTATAAGACACAGCCTCCAATATGTTCTGGTAGCCATAGTATTTATGTGAAATGCTTCATTGGTCACAATGTAGTGTTCTTGACACTGAAAAAATAAAACTCAAACTGTTCAGTCAAACACCAATGTCGGCAAGAATTCTGAGTTTCTGATTGCCTGCCGATTTAATTCTCTATCCCACTCTTACTCTGAGCTCGCCATCTTCATGCTCCTATGTTGGTCCAAAAAATGCCCAATATAAGTTTGAGAAACAGTGCTTCATCTTCTGTTGGAGTAAACTACAGCCCTTGGAACTTAATGTTGAACTTAGCAATTTCAGGTAATTATCCTTTCTGTTTCTCTGTTCCCATTTTGTTTTGTTGTTTTTTCTCTCTTCTATGTCTAACTGCTGACTTCCAGTGTAATTGTTCATAGCACATTGAGTGAATTGAATTGCCTTTAATAATGTCTTCAGTAACAAACCAATTTGCATTAATAATGAGTCTTCAGGCTGAACATAGTTGTAAATATTCAACCTTGTCTTGGACAATCACATGTGGGGTCTCACTCTCACTTAGGATGGAAATGTTCCTGAAGCCTCTACCATTAATTCATGAACCAATATGGTAGTAGGACTGCATAACTTAGATGTGATCCATTGCTTGTCATTTTTGATATTTAGCATGCACATTGTCCTGCCTGGTGCTCCTCCTGGCATAGCCTTTTGCAGTCCTCACTGAATTAGGCTTGATCCCTGGCCAGACAGTAATGATACACTGAAGGTATACCAGGTAGAAGACTACAGATTATGGTGAAATTAATCCAAAAAGATTTCATGCTCTAAAATTTCACATGATTGCAATTATAACAAGCTGTTGGCTCACTCCTAATTTAGATGCAAGCCTCAATTCTCATGAAAAGTTAACATTGCATGTCCGAATCTCGTTCTTTGGTGAGATGACCTATCCAGTTTCATTTTTAAATCATTTCATTATTGTCATTTTGATGCAACTGAATGGCATAAGAGGTCATTTCAGAAGGCAGTTAAGAATCAACATTATTATCAGTCTGGAATCACATACTATAGAGGTCAAAGCTGCTGGGGATGACAAATTTCCTTCTCTGCACTATCATAGCGAACTGGATGATAGTTTCACCATCACAATTACTGAGATTACACAAACCTTTCTGGATCATTTAATTGAAAGTATTTCAATTCCAAAAGTGGTCTTTTTGGATATAAGTCCTTGCTACAGGTATGTTTGTCCATGTCTCTGGATTACTAGTCCATTAATTTAATCACTGTATCCTTCCCGATGACAAAAAAGTAAACCCAACTAGTGAACAGAAGATGACTATCACTTTTTCTGGTTTATAGGATTAAAATCAAATTTATCATAACTTCATTAGAAGTTAATAGTTTACAGTCAATGACACCATTAAAATAGTACAGACAACCTAAACGCAACAGATTTCCAATCACTGAACCATCCCTGTAACTGTTACATTACTGATAGTGAGTGCAAATGTATTTGTCCTTATTCTCACTGATACTCTACATAAGAGAAAATACACATTTGATATCCTCTAACTTTTATGCTACAGTTTTTCTCATGGGATATATTTCTTTTAACACTTTAAGAAACTCCCATACAACCTGTAATTTGATCACATCAAAACTTTGTTATTTTACCTTGGATGAATTCCAACGTTCTTTTTGCCTAGAGATAACTTATTAACAAGCAATATTGTAATAAATATTGCCAACTGAACCACTTAACTCGTGTCTCCAGATGTATAAACCTTGAGAAGGTATTTCAGTTTTTGACTTGATGTATACAAACCTGTCTCATATTTTCTTTCTCAATTTCTATTTCAGCATGGACTTCAGTATTCTTAACAGAATTATTGGTTGCTTGGGTATTACTCATTTGTACTTTATTTAGATAATCTGCAAAACCAGAATGAAAGTAATTGAACCAACAATTTGTGATACTTTGTAAAGTAAAATAAACAGATTAGATAGGCAGTCAGTTATCACATATTCATTTAGACTCAACCTTAAATCATGACAACTGATTCTGTCATGTTGGATCAGAGACTACTGTCATGTTTGTATTTAATTTATAATGATTATTTCGAGCAATCGGCATTAGGAAAACTAGTCAATTATTACAGGACCATTCATATAGCTCACCACTAATCGGGATTAGGTCAATTAACTCCACACATGCAGTATTAACCTTCCTGAAGTACCACTGCAGGAATTTAATTAAACCTGAAGAGGAACAGGTCCAGACATTTATATTTGAATTTCCCTCTGCCCCTTTCATTTTAATTCTTTGAAATACAATGATTTTCTAAATTTTAATTATGATAAAATATACCACAGACACAAGCGGTACTGCAGATGCTGGAAATCTAGAGCAATACACACAATGGGCTGGAGGAGCTCAGCAGGTCAAGGAACGCCTATGGATGGAATAAACAGTTGATGTTTCGGGCCCAGACCCCTCATGCAGGTATCTATGTTCTAAGAAATAGCAACAGGTGTAGGCCCTCCATCTCTTTGAGCCTGGCTTCCCATTCATCAGCACTATCCCCACTTCCTTTGTTTCCCTTTATATCCATGTCTAACAACCTCTGTTTTGAATAAGCATAACAACCTAGCCTCTGGGCTAGAGAATTTCAAAGGTTCACCACAGAAAGAGTGAAGAAATATCTCATTTTCTTGTTTGTAAGTGACTCCTGGTTCGCACTCCTGGTCCAAGACTCCTCAGCTATGAGAAACATCCTCTCTGCATCTAGGCTTTCAAGCAATTTAATAACTTTGTATGTTTTGATGAGACCTCCACTCTTTCTTCTAAAGTCAAATGAACATATCTCAACTTGAACTCTTATCATATGGCAAACCCAACAGTGCTGAAATCAAACTAGCAGAATCTTTGCCACTGATCTATGGTGCCTATCCTTTCTAACGTGAGGATATCAAAACTGCACACACGTCACCAGGTACAGTCTCATGTAAGGTCCTATGTAACTACAACATTTCCTTACTCTTGTATTTAATTCCTCTCCTAATAAAGGGTAACATACCACTTGTTCCTTCAATTACTTGCTCCACCTGCATGTTCACCTCCAGTGATTTCTATACAGGCACATCCAAGTCTATTTGAATATCAACACCATACAGTCTTTCCCCTTTTAACAAATATTTTCCATTTCTGCTACATGCTCTAAAATGGATAACCTCACATCTTTCCACAGTATTTTCATCTGCCATCTTCTCGTTTGTTCCTGTTCCCCTTAAGCTTCATTTCAACCTCTTCTGCACTCACAATTCCAACTAGATTACAAGTGACCACATGGGAAAATGATACGTTGATACTGACCATGAATTGTTGATATACATTGTGAGTAACTGGGGCCAAAGCATTAATCTCTGCAATATCCTGGTTGGCATAGCATCCAACCTGAAACAATCTGTTCATTCCTTTGTTTTGCTTTCTATCCAATAATTAATTCTCATCCATGTCCATATATCATGTCTAGTTCCATGTGCTCTAACATTGTTGACCGAGCTTCTGTACAGGAGCTAATGGAATGCTCGCTGGAAATCCACATACATGATGTGTACTGGTTGTCCTGTATCTATTCAACATCATATACTCAAAGAAACCAAGCAGATGATATAACATACTTTCCTAAGTCCATCTTGTTTCTGATCAATACTATTATTCTTTTCAAGGTGTTCAACTTTTCATTATACATTCCAGCATTTTCCCTGCCATTGACATCATGATAGCACATCAGTAGTTTCCCGTTTTGTCTCTTTCTCCTTCTTATACAATTGGGGCCATATTTGTTACCCTTCAAACTGCATCTGAATAAATTTGGATGATGATAACCAGATCATCCACAATCTCAAAAGTCTCTACCTATTTTCAAAGTCTGCAATGCAAGTCATTTGGTCCTGAGGATTTATCATATTTCAAGCTCATCAACTCTCTAATAATATTTTAACTAATATTTAATTCACTTAGCTCCTCATTCTCGTTTGATTCTCTAATATATCTGATTGGTTTTGTAAGTCTTCTTCCATGAGGACAGGTGCAAAGTGCTTGTTTAATTCATCTGTTATTTCCTTATTTTCCATTACAAATTTTCCTGTCCCTGTTGAAAAGGGGCCCTCACTTGCCTTCATTAGTCTTCCTTTTTAAGCAGATTGATGTGTTCTTTTAGTTTACATTTATCAGCAGTCTACACTCACATTCTGTCCTGTTTTCCTTTGCTGAGGTTTGAAATCATCCTAACTCTCAGACCTTTTGCTATTTCTGGGAAATTCAAGACTCCTCCATTGATTTGACGTTATCTTTAATTTCTCATTGTCCATGGATGAATACTTGTCCTGAAATTTTTACCATAGAAGAATATAATATTTTGTTGTTACTAATACATTATTTCATTAAATACTAACCATTGTCTATGTTCATTCCTTTTAAAGTATTCTCCTTGTCAACTCGCACAGCTTTGCAGTTTTCATTGTTTCCGATTTAAGACTCAGACTTAAGGCTACTTCACTACTTCACTTTCAAACTCAGTATCAATTCCAGGCCTAAAGGCCACTTGCAACACAATTACTAACTAACTCTTTCACATTGCACAAAATAAATGGGCAATGTTTCTGCAACTGATAACAATCAAAAATGGACATTGGACTACTACTAATTGGATAAGGTGATCAAAAATACTTATGAATTAAACATTATAATTATTTAATGCCATGAATGTGTTTCAAAAGGCTTAGAACGTAGTAAAAGAGAGACTGGGAATTCTATGAGCTCTGAAGTTAGTAAAGTACGAGTTGGATGGGAGAAAATATAATGACTTTTTGTAAAGGATTAGGAGTTCACATGATGACATATTTATGGCCTAGAAGAAACAAGAAAGGAAGATTCAAAAACAGTGACCACGATAAAATATAGACACAATGTAGAGAAAGTTAACTGAAACAAGGACAAAATTGCAAAAAAAAAACACTGAAGAAGAGAGTTTTAATACTTATAGTTGATGGATTTAGTGGAGCAAAAGAAAGAGCTGATTAATAGTCAAATCAAAGTTCAAAGTAGATTTATTATAAAATTACATATATGTGTACCATACATTTTTCTTCCAGGCCTTCACAGTAGAACAAAGAAATACAATGAAAAACTACATACAAAAACTGGCATGCAAACAATGTACAAAGTAAGACATAATGTGCAATTATAAAAAAGCACAAATAATAATAACATAATAAATAAATAAATAAATAAATAGATATATAGGTAGGATTATATTGAGAACGTGAGTTGTACAATCCTTGAAAGCAAGTCCATAGATTGTGTTCAGTGATCATTTCAGTGTCATGATTGAAGTTATCCACACTGGCTCAAGAGCCTAACACAAACAAGGGAAAATCTGCAGATGCTGGAAATCCAAGCAACACACACAAAACGCTGAAGGAATTCAGTAGGCCAGGCAGCATCTATGTTAAAAAGTACAGTCGACATTTTGGGCCAAGACCCTTTGGCAGGACCTGCTGAAAGGGCTTGATCTGAAATGTTGACTGTACTTTTTTCCATAGACGCTGCCTGACCTGCTGAGTTCCTCCAGCATTTTTTGTGTCTTGCTTGGTTCAAGAGCCTGATGGTTGAAGGGTAACAACTGTTCCTGAATCCAGTGGTATGGGAAAATTCCTAAATATAATTAATGTACTAGTCATTAATATCGAGAACAAATTAGTAATCAGGAGTTTGACATTAGATTCTACACGTTTTATCTTCATTGAATTAAGGACTTTGTGTAAAAGAAAAATATTTACTAGACAAATTACCATTTCCAAGCTGTCCAGCTAAAAGTGCCTTCAACTGTTTAATCTCCTCCTGATATTCTCTGAGCAAAGCATCCTTTGGATCTTCATTAATTCTTGGCTTGTTTTTGATGTTCTTTGCCCTATTTGCATACCGTAAAGTGCTAAGACTTTCATCATAATTGTTGTCAGCAGGAGACAGACATGCTACCATCAGAGTTTTGGTGTTACCCCCAAGGGAGTCCTGCAACATCCGTGTCAGTTTGGAGTCACGGTATGGAATATGCTTTGATCTGCCATCTACCAATGCAGAAATTACATTCCCGAGTGCTGAAAGTGACAGATTGATTTTAGTCGCCTCTTTAAGTCGATCTCCAGTTGCTCCAGTTTTTGCCTGTCTTTCACTACCTGCCAAATCAACAAGGTTTAACTTTCCTACACGGATGTGATCCTTCCCATTGTCATCTGTAAGACAAATAAAGTCATGTCATCTTATTTTTTCCATCACGATACCCATTTGCTTTTTGTGTTTTTTTTAAATGAGGCAGATAACCTGTACCTTAGTTTCTGTAATTCTATTAATTTAGTAGGAATATCTAGCAACCTTACAATTAATTATCCATTCCTAATTGTCCTGAAATACAATCAAGGAGTTAGGTAGCCAATTTTACAGGATCGTTAACGGATAACCAAATTAGTTAGTGGAAATGCATGTAGGCCAAATTTGTTTCAGACAGGTCATCTTCCATAATAAGCACAATGAGAAAACAGTCCAGTGGAACACAGAATAGCAGAGCATAATACAGGTTCTTTGTCCTGCTATGTTTTGCCAACCTTTAACCTACTTCAAGATGAATCTAACCCTTCCTTCCCACATATACCTTCATTTTTCTTTTATCCACATGCTTATCTAAGAATCACTTAAATGTCTCTTAAATTTGCTTCTACCACCACATCCAGCTGCAAATATCACACACCTACTACTCTTCGTGTAAACCTATCAATGACATCCCCTCTATACTTTTCTGCAATCACCTTAAAGATATGCCCTCTCATATTAGCCATTTCTGCCCAGGGTGAAAGTCTTTGGCTGTTCACTATGTCTCTTACCATCTCATACACCTCTATCAAGTCATTTCTCCTACTCTTTCTATCCAAACATATCCTCATAAGATTTGCTTTCTAATGCAAACAAGCAGGGTCTGTCAGGACTTGTCTGCAGAGTGAGAGATTGCTTGGGTTAATAGTAACTTAGTAAGGGCCAATAAAAAGAAGCGAGGTTTAAACAGAGCAGCCATTGTGTGAGTAGGCCAGTGTTAGAGTGGTCAGGCTTTGGCTCAACAGGCTTGGGTGAGAGCAGACTAGAAATTAAGTTTGAGAAGTTAGAGGTAAAATAAATGTAGGCAGGGTGGTAGTTCAGGGCATAGAATGCTCCTCCTGTGAAATGTGGGAGTTCAGGGTACCTAACAGTTTCCCTGATGACTACATATTGTCCTGTGGGGGTGTGCCTTATTCTGATTGTCGAAAGTCACTTCCACTGTGATTGGTTAGTTTAGAAGCTGTATCTGCTTTTCCCATTGGATAACTATCTGGTGTCCAGTTTCAAATATTATATAAAATAGCACATGGAAGGGGCTTGCTCTCTTCTTCCTTTGTTTAAGGCAAGTATGCATAAGACTATTGAGATGGTATTCTCTACGTGCACTTTTAACTAAGGATGTTTGTTGAATGTAAGTATCTTTGTCAGTATTCAGCTTTGTAGTGTCTATAACTTGGGGAACATGAATGTTTGGTCGAATTTTTACTGTTTGTAAATAAGTGATTAATGTACCTATTTGCAGAGAGTGCTTTCTGTATCACTTGCCAGACCCACGAGCCTGATTGAACATTACATCTGGCACTGCTTTGAGCAATGCCTGGCTTTTTGAGCAGAAATACATTTCTTTAAGAGGTTATTTAAAAGGGAGGACCCTCTGTTTGAGAGATGCAGAGTCCCATGGTGGGCAGATAATAGTACAGACTTTGGAAGTCTTGCTAAATTACTGAAGGGTTATGATTGAGCATTACACGTCTGCAGAAAGTGCACCCAACAACACCCACTGACTGACAAGGTCAAGGAACTGGAACTGGAGCTGAATGCACCCAGGACCATCCAGGAGGCTGGACACTTCATAAATGAGACTTTTACTGAGGTGGTCACACCCAGAGTGCAGGCTTCAGATAGTAGAATGGAGACCACCAATAGAAGTAAGGAGAGTAAGCAGTCAGTGCAGGGTTCCCCTTTGGCCATTCTCCTCTGAAACAAGTACACTCCTTTGCATACTGCTGGGGAGAGGGTAGGGGTGACCTATCAGGGCATAGCCGCAGCAGCCAAGCCAGTTTGTAGGGTTTAAACTAAGTTGGCAGAGGATTGGGAACTGGAGTGACAGGGCTGAGGATGGGGCAGTTGGAATACAAATCAATGCAGTGTGTGGTGAGAGTGTGAGGAAGAACAGGCAAATGATAGGGCAAAATTTTAGTCAGTGGGATGGGGTAAAGTGTGGGGGCACAATCAAAAAGGGTGATGAATGCAGGACTAATGATGTTATATTTGAATGCACACAGTATACGGAATAAGGCAGACTATCTTGTAGTGCAGTTAGAGATTAGCGGGTATGACGCAGTGGGCACCACTGAGTTGTGATTAATAGAAAATCATAGTTAGGAGCTTAACATCCAAGGATATATCTTCTGGCAAAAGACAGGCAGGTAGTCAAAGGGGGTGGGTGGCTCTGTGGGTAAAAAATTAAAACAAATCATTAGAAAGAGGTGATATAGGACTGGAAGATGTAGAATCCTTGAGGATAAACTTAAGAAAATGAAAGGGTAAAAAGACCCTGATGGGAGTTATATGCAGGCCTGCAAATAATAGCCATGATGTGGGATATAAATTACAACAGGAGATAGAAAAGGAATGTAATAAGGGCAATGTTATGATACTCATGGGGGATTTCAATACGCAGGTAGATTGCGAAATTCAGGTTGGTGCTGGAGCTCAAGAGAGGGAATTTGTAGAATACCTCTGGGATGGCTTATTATAGCAGCTTGTGGTTAAGCCTACTAGGGGAAAACACAATTCAGGAATGGGTGTTGTGTAATGAACCAGATTTGATTAAGGAGCTTAAGGGAAAGAAACCCTTAGTAGCCGGTGATCATAATATGATAAAATTCACCCTGCAGTTTGAGAGGGAGAAGCTAAAGTCAGATGTATCAGTATGAAAGTGGAGTAAAGGGAATTACCGAGGCATGAAGGAGGACCTGGTCAAAGTTGATTAGAAGAGTACACTAGCAGGGATGACGGCAGAACAGCTGGCTGGAGTTTCTAGGGACAATTCAGAAGGTACAGGATTGATACATTGCAAAGATGAAGAAGTATTCTAAAGAGAGGATGAGGTAACCATAGCTAACAAGGGAAGTCTCAGACAGCATAAAACCAAAAGAAAGGGCATATGATATTGAGACCGTAAGACAAAGGAACAGAATTAGGCCATTCAGCCCATCAAGTCTGCTACACCATTCCATCATGGTGATCCCGGATCCCACTCAACCTCACACACCTGCCTTCTCGCCATATCCTTTGATGCCCTGACTGATAAGGAAACTATCAACTTCCACCTTAAATACACCCATGGACTTGGCCTCCACCACAGTCTATGGCAGAGCATTCCACAGATTCACAACTCTCTGGCTAAGAAAATTCCACCTTACCTCCATTCTAAAAAGTCATCCCTCAATTTTGAGGGGGTGTCCTCTAGTTCTGGATACTCCCACCAAAGAAAACATCCTCTCCACATCCACCCTATCTGGTCCTTTCAACATTCGGTAGATTTCAATAAGATCAGCCACTCCATTCTTCTAAATTCCAGTGAGTACAGGTCCACAGCTGCCAAACGCTCCTCATATGTTCATCTCTTCATTCCTAGAATCATCCTCGTGAACTTTCTCTGGGCTCTGTCTGATGACAACACACCCTTTCTGAGATACACAGCCCAAAACTGTTGACAGTACTCCAGGTGCAGCCTAACTAGTGTGTTATAAAGCCTCGGCATTATCTCCTTGCTTTTATATTCTATTCCCCTTCAAGTAAATGCCAACATCGCATTTGCCTTCTTTATCACAGATTTAACCTATAAATTAACCTTCTGGGAGTCTACACAAGGATTCCTAAGTCCCCCTGCACCTCTGATGTTTGAAACTTCTCCCCATTTAGATAATAGTTTGCACTATTGTTCCTTTTACCAAAATGCATTATCATACATTTCTCAACACTGTATTCCATCTGCCACTTTTTTGCCCATTCTTCCAATTTGGCTAAGTCCTGCTACAATCGCATTGCTTCCTACCCCTCCACCTATCTTTGTATCATTCACAAACTTTGCCACAAAGCCATCAATTCCATTATGCAAATGATCAACAAACAATGCGAAAAGTAGCGGTCCCAACACTGACCCCTGAGGAACACTACTTGTCACTGACAGCCAACCAGAAAAGGTCCCCTTTATTTCCATTCACTGCCTCCCACCTGTCAGCCATTCCTCTATCCAAGCCAGTATCTTTCCTGTAACGCCATGGGATTTTATCTTGTTAAGCAACCTCATGTGTAGCACATCATCAAATGCCTTCTGAAAGTCTAAGTAAATGATCCACTACCTCTCCTTTGTCCACCTTGCTTGTTACTTCCTTGAAGAACTCTTAACAGATTTGTCAGGCAAGATTTCCCCTTACAGAAACCATGCTGACTTTGACTTATTTTATCATTAGTCTCCCGGTACCCCGAACCTCATTCTCATAATCGACTCCAACAATTTCCCAACCACTGAGGTTAGGCTAACTGGCCAATAATTTCCTTTCTTTTGCCTTCCTCCCTTCTTAAAGAGTGAAGTGTCATTTGCAATCTTCCAGTTCTCCAGGACCATGCCAGAATCAAATGATTTTTGAAAGATCGTAACCAATATATCTGTTATCTCTTCAACAACCTCTGTCAGGACTCTCGGATGCAGTCTGTCTGGTCCAGGTGACTTATCCACCTTAAGACCATCGAGTATACCTAGCACATTTTCCTTTGTAATAGCAATGGCACTCACTCCTGCTCCCTGACACTCAGGGACCTCTGGCACAGTGCCAGTGACTTCCAAAGTGAAGATTGATGTAAAGTACTCATTAAGTTCATCTGCCATTTCTTTGTTCCCCATCACTACCTCATCAGCATCGTTTTCCAGTGGTACAATATCAACTCTGACATCCCTTTTACTCTTTATATAACTGAAAAAGCTTTTAGTATCCTGCTTTATATGATTAGCTAGTTTGCTCTCATATTTCATCTTTTCCCTTCTTATAGCTTTTTAGTTGCCTTTTATTGGATTTTAAAAGCTTCCCAATCGTCCAACTTCCCATTCACTTTTGCTTGTTTATATTCCCTTTCCTTGACTTTTATGCAGTCCTTAACTTCCCCTGTCAGCCATGGTTGCCTATAATATTGCAAATATTATTGGCAAATCAGAGGACTGGGAAACTTATAAAATCCAACAGAAGGCAGCTAAAAAACCATTAGGAGAGAAAAGATGAAATATGAAGGTAAACTAGCTAATAATATTAAAGAGAATACCGAAAGTATTTCAGATATACTGTATAAACATTTAAAAAGAGGTGAGAATACATCATATTGGACTGCTGGAAAGTTAGGCTGGAGAGGTATTAATGGGGGACAAAGAAATGCAGACAAATTTAATAAGTATTTTGCATCAGTCAAATGCAAGTCCTCGGAGGCAAGTTTGTTACATAGTTATGCTTTATGTCCCAGGATACAAGAGTGTTGGAAGCAAATATTTGAGGTCCTATTGAAGGTACTAAAGGTTCAGATAATACCAGACCCCATTTTAATAATTTTTGGAACTTCTGCAAGGTCAAATAAATTCCAGGCTACCCAGCAACAACTCCTGACCTATAGAATACTTAATGGAAAGAAACTCATACTGATGTTCTAGAAAAAGGAGGAAACTCCATCACTCAGACAATGGCTGGCTGCATTAATGGATACCCTGCATCTAGAGAGGATCAGATACGTTATCAAGGACAGACTTAAGGAATTTGAAAAAATCTGGCAACCGTTACTGTTTTATTTAGAAGAGACTGACAGCTGAACTAAGTGTGGGGGGTGGTAGGACCTAAACAGCACATGCGGGAGGGGTGAGGGGAGGGGAGGGCTGGGAAGGGGAAAGGAGACAGGGTGGTAGGGTTTCCTTTGCTTTTTGCTTGTTTACTATACATGCATTCATTTGATTTTCATTATGTTGTTATAAGAAAGAAAAGAAAAAAGAAGCATTGTACTTTAGGACATTCTCAGTTGTGGTTAAGCTGATGTTGCTTCACAATAAAAACATTTGAAACAAAAAGAAATATTTTGCATCAGTCTTCGTGTGGAAGACACTAACAGTATGTCAGAAATTCAAGAGTGTCAGGGGGCTGAAGTGAGTGCAGTTGCTATTTCTAAGGAGAAGGTGCCTAGGAAGCTGAAAAGTCCAAAGGTAGATAACTCACCTGGAGTAGATGGACTACACTCCAGGGTCCTGAAAGAGGTAGCTGAGAAGACTGTGAAGGCATTAATAATGATCTTTCAAGAACACAAGATTCTGGAATGGTTCCGGAATACTGGAAAATTGCAAATGTCACTCCATTCTTTAAGAAAGGATGGAAGCAGAAGGAAGGAAATTATAGGGCAGTTAGCCTGTCTTCAGTGGCTGATAAGATGTTAGAGTCAGTTAATTAAGATGAGGTTTTGGGGCACATGGAGGTACATGATAAAGTTAGCCAAAGTCAGCATGGTTTCCTTAAGAGGAAATCTTGCCTGACAATTCTGTTGGAATTCTTTGAGAAAATAACAGGCAAGATAGACAAATAAGAGTCAGTGGAGGTTGTCTACTTGGATTTTCAGAAGGCTTTGGACAAGGTGGCATTCAAGAGGCTGCTTAATAAGAGCCTATGGTATTATAGGAAAGATATTAAGCATGGATAGAAGATTGGCTGACTTACAGGAGGCAAAGAGTCGGAATAAAGGGGGTCTGTTCTGGTTGGTTGCCAGTGACTTGTGATGCTCGGCAGGGATCGGTATTGGGACCACTACTTTTCACGTTATATGCCAACAATTTGAATGATGGAATTGATATCTTTGTGGCCAAGTTTGCAAACAATACAAAGGTAGGTGGAGGGGCAGGTAGTGTTGAGGAAGCAGGGTACCTGCAGAAGTCTTGCACATATTGGGAGAATGGGCAAAGATGTGGCAGATGGAATATAGCTGTAGCAGCCATGTAACTATTTTCTATCTGCATTGTATTCTGTGTTGTGCATTTACTATGTTTATTATGGTAGCTAGTCACGTGGGTGAGGCATGATAAAAGTGAAGAGTTCAGTTACATATTCATGCTTTGTCATTCTGGGGTCAGTTAGAGCTAAAGACAGCCAGGTACGATATCTTTTTGCTGACTGCTTGATTCTACTTAAGTATGCTTAATTTCACTTAATTACATTTAATATTGCTAGTTTTAGTTGCATTAGTTTTATCGCTTAAAGATGTTGGTTTTGCTAGCTGCTTAATAAAAGATTGAATATATTTTTTAAATTTTGAACCTTATTATTGGATTGGATCAGAAGGTGTATCAGACAGGACAACTCCCAGTGATTGATCTCTAACAGTGGCATTGGTTTGTTTGGTTTGTCAACAAAAATATCGACAGTTATACCAAATGAACATCAGCATTCGGACGTGTCGATGAAATTAGAAGCAATGTTGATAAACCAGGAACAGTTTGTGGCAAGTTATGGCCTTTTGTTGATTCATGCTGTGTGTTTTGTGCTGGGACACAGTTTGGAATGGTTCTATGCTGTGAGTTCCTGTGTTGACATGGCACAGAGAAAATCCAATAAACCCGATGTCAATGTGGGTACATTAGTTCTTCAAATATCAATGAGGCAGGAGTTAAGACCCCTGGAAGTAGTTCTGTGTGTTCATTCTCAGCCTGCACTAAGGAGGCACTCTGAATCTATGTGTAACGCCCTGGTTAAGATTTTACTGCTAATATTGTAGGGTATTTCATTTAATAGCTTTCCGTACAAGCAGTATGTTCTGCTAGTAGTGTTTGGGTTACCATTAAAGATAAGGGGTTGTGATGTTCATGCTTAGGAATGTTGTGTCATCCAATCAGGATGGTGGAATTGAGAGAAGTTTCTAGAGAATGCTGGACGCTGAGATTTTATGATGGACGATGAGGTGGGTCGAAGTCTTTTTTGGCGGGAGATGGAGAGAGAAGCTTGAGAGAACTGGCTGTAGGATTTGATCCAATGGGAATGTGTGACTTGATGGAGTCCAAGAGGGAAAATCCTACCAGTGATCAGTGATTAGGAGTTGGTGCCATGAGTACATCTGATACAACAGCTTTTTGCATGATTTGAGCACATTTGACTGTTTAGTTATGATGGGCCCTTTTGTTTTTTTCTTCTTTTTTTCTTTCTTCTTTAATAACAGTTTGGTTAAGTTAACAGTTTATATATAATACTTTCTTTATAGTTCTATGCAGTGTACAATCTGTTATTCCTTGCCAATGGGCAATTGCATGGGGCCAGTATTTACACAGACCGGGGTTTGGTCTGTTGACCCTATTGACCCTAGATGTATTGAGTCTGATAAAGGTAGTTTTCTCACCTTTGAGTCCAGTAGCTGTTAGTGAGGGGCTAATGTGCCACACCTTCAGAGGTGTCCAGTAAAAAAGGGATTCATTTGTAATATCCAAAAGCATAAGGCGCGTCTGGGACATTAACTTACAGTATGGTAACACTCATGTTTCAGATTATAGAAGTCTAAGTAGTGCACTGGAAGCCATAAGGATGTGAAAGGAAATACCAACCTTCGGGTGCAACAACAACGCATTGCATCGCTGCCTAAGAGAGAGATTCAAATCTTTGATGGTGATCCATTCCAATATCATGCATTTATGAAGGATTTCAAGAATAGTGTTGAAGGCAAGACTGGTGACCATCTCTATTTCCTCAAACAGTGTACTGGAGGACACCGTAGGGAGTTTGTCAAAAGTTGCCAGCAAGTCAACCAGCTTTGCTACAGGAACATTTTAATAATGAGCAGAAAAATGCATCAGCCTATATGGAAAAGGCTCTTATTTGGCCACCTATCAAATCTGAACATGAGAGGGCTCCTCAAGACCACAGTCTTTTTCTTCAAGGCTGTTGTAATGCAATAGGAGATGTTTGGTATATGCACGAGCTGAACATCCCTATTAACATATCAATTGTTGTAAAGAAGTTGCCTTATCTGCTTAGGGATAAATGGAGATGTGTGGCCTCTGATCCACAAGATAATCACAACCCTAAAGTTACTTTTATCGATCTTGTCAAGTTTATTGAAAAACAGGTAAGGATTTCTACACACCAGATGCACGGAAATATATTGGATATTACATCATCTTCAGTAAGCAAAGGTGTGAACAAAACTAAGTCACAAATTTGTTCTAGGGCTAAAGGAGGCAGCTTTGCCACTACTGTGGCTACTGTGAAAAGTAAAGCTAAAACTGAGTCTAGAACTAATGAAAGGGAAATGGTCTCATCGGCCAAAAGGGTTTGTATGTTCCGCCAGGGTGAACATACTTTGGATTCGTGCTCTCAGCTGGAGAAAAAGGTTCATGATGAGATTACCTTCTCAAAAGAAAATGTTCTCTGCTTTGGTTGTTTGTGTCCGGGACACATCAACATGGATTGCAGGAAGCTTCTATCATGAAGGTATGCAGTGGCAAGCATCCCAGCATATTTCATATTCACTCTGATGAAAAGGGGGCAGATTTGTAACAAGTTATGAATGAATCAAATGCAGCAGCACGTAACGCCCTGGTATCTAATGGCCTTATGGAGACTGGCGATCATGATTGTAAAGTGTTGTCGAAGCAAGGTAACAAGACAACGGTTACTTACCCCTACTGCAACCAAGTCTCACTAACGGCTACAATATCACAATTCCACATGCTGATCCATACCCTAAGCTCATCTGGCTTTTCTTTAATACTCCTTGCATTGAAATATACACAGCTCAGAACATTAATTACAGCATGATTGATCATTTGATTCCTGACTTTGTATGCAGCTTTAACAACATCTTTCTCCAGAACCACTCCAGTATTTGTTCTTGTTCTCTGGTTCCCATCCCACTGTAACTCTAGCTCAAACCCCCTGCCCTACTGTGTAGCACTAGCACTAAGATATCAGTCCCCGCTCTCCTCCAATTCAGTGCAAATGGTCCCTTCTACATAGGTCTCATCATGCCTGGAGGACAGCCACATGTTAAGCTGTATGATCTTCCTATTTCTGGCCTTACTAGTACATGGCATGGGGAACAACCTGGAGTCCCGTCCTTTAACTTGGCACCTAATTCTCTGAACTCACTTTGCAGGACCCCTTCACCCATCCTACCCATGTCACTGGTAACAATGTGGACAATGACCCCGGGCTACTCACCCTCCCACTAAAGAATACTGTGGGCTTCCGTGACCCTGGCACCAAGGATGTAACAAACCATCTAGAAATCTTGTTCTCATCCACAGAACCTCCTTTCTTTTCCCCTAACTGATGAATCCCCTATCACTACAGCTTGTCTCTTCTTCCCACTTTCCTCCTGCACCACAGAGCCAGACCCAGTGCCAGAGACCAGATGGCTGTGGCGCTCCTCTCCTAGGTTACCCCACAACAGTATGTAAAGTGGTGTACCTTTCGAGTGGAATGGCCACGGAGGTACTCTGCACTGGCTGCCTATCCCCCCTCCCCTTTCTGATGGTCACCCAGTTACCTGTGTCCTGTAACTAGAGTGCAACTACCTCCCTGTATGTTCTGTCTATCAACCCTTTAGCCTCCTGAATGACCCAGAATTCACCCATTTCCACCTCCAACTCCTTAACACAGTCTGTTAGAAGCTGCAGCTGATGCACTTCTTGCAGGTGAAGTCATCAAGGACATTGGAGGTCTCCTTGCCTTCCCATATCCTCTAAGAGGAGCATTCCAGTATCCTACCTGGCATGCTTACTGCTCTAAATGTGCAATAAGAAAAAAAGAAAGAATAAATTATGAAAAAAATCTACCTACAGCCTACACCTCTTCTCACCAAAGCCTCAGCTGTCTACTCCAACACTGGCCCACTCACACAATGGCCTCTCTGCTTAAACCTAGTTTCATTTTATTCGTCCTTGCCAAGTGCCTAATTATGCTCAAACCAATGTCTCCTTGGGACTGTAGCTCGCAAAAATGCGCTGACTGCACCCACTTGCTTCTTTTAAACTCTCTCTGTACTTACGCAATCCAGTCTCCTTTGGACTGTGGCACACAAAAAACCTTAAAGCAGAGTTTGATAGTTTCTTGGTTTGTTGAAGTGTCAAAGGTTACAGGGAGATTGCAGGAAAATAGGGTTTGAGAGTTATGATAAATTAACCAAGATGGAATGGCAGACTTGATGGGCCAAGTGGCCTAATTCTGCTGCTATGTCAGCTTTTATAGCAGAGTCACTTGAGTACAAGGGTAGAGTCATGTTGCTCCAATAATACTGTACATGGCTCCAATAAGACTGCATCTGAAGTTTACAAAAATATTTCAGAAATAATCCATTGCAAAGAAAACATTAAGTATTCTGTCCACCTATGGTATTTAAATTACTAACCTACTGAGCACATCTCCAAATGAATGGTGAATATGGAATGTGAACGTGATGAATCTTTGTTCATGAGGGTGTATCCCACGGCGCGATTGCCCCAGCCAATATCCATGATTTTTTCACACTCTATGACACTATGCACAGTGTGCATGGAGAGGTCCTTTACGAAAATACCCTTCTCTGGATGCTCCTTGAGCTACAATCAGAAGCATAAGATAAACTAGTTAGAAACTGCGGGTTACTTCCCTCAGACTCAATACAGTAAAACTGTATTAGAAAAGAAATGATTTGCAGTTTTTTTTAACTTTTAAATCTCCAGCACTATTTAAAACTCTATTTTTAACCACTATTTTTTCCCCTTGTCTCTTGAAGGTGGCATAGTTTGACATAGTATGATGAAAGAAGAAACTTACATTTTGCACTTTATCCCATTGTAAAGTAATTTGAACAAAATTGCTTCTATGAAAAGCGCTCTATAAATAAAACACATAAAATGCTGGCTGAACTCAGCAAGCTAAGCCGCATCTATGGAAAAGAGTATAAACAATTGACATTTCGAACCAGACCCCTCTTCAAATTATTATTATTATTACATTTAAATAGCAGCTCTTGGACATTAGAAAGCAGAAAAATCAACAACTCAAAAATGCATCTGAAAAGCATCACCTGCAACAATTGGAACACACCCTCAGTTTTGAAAGAATTATTAGTATAAGCTATGAGTTCATCTTCATAATCATTTAACTAGGAAGCAGGTGTGGGCAGATTATTTGACTATGAGGAAATGCCAGGAGAAACTCCAGGATTCTCTCTCCGCCACCTGTAATGGACCTGTACAATTCTTTATCCTCTGCCATCACCTGGTGTTTTTCTCTCTCCCCTCCCTCCAATTTTCAAATCTGCTGCTCAGCACTTTTTCCACCAGTCCTGCCGAAGGGTGTCAGCCCGAAACGTCAACTGTACTTCTTTCCATAGATGCCGCCTGGCCTGCTGAGTTCCTCCAGTATTTTGTGTGTGGTGCTTGGATTTCCAGCATCTGCGGATTTTCTCTTGTTTATGAATTTAGTAATTCTTTAGCACAACAAGTAGCAAATATTATTATTCATTGGCAGAGATAAAAGGACTGGGAATTGCGGAAATCTGGAAATCAAATCAGATTAGTCAAGTACTTTGAATAGTAAGTATAGTAAACAAGTAAATGTCAAAGGATTTCATAGAGCATTTGGGTATAGGTGCACAGCAATTAAGTAACTGGATGAATAATCTGAGTTCTGGACCACTGACCCAGAAACCCTAGTTTGATTCTTTATATGGCAGTTCTAGAATTATCACTAAATAATTCTTCAATTTTAAAATAAAAATTATTTCTGAAAATGGCAATGACCTGATTGTTGTAAAATACAGTAGATGATGGAAATATCAGCAGAAAAGGCAACACCATAGTAAGAGAATAAAGTTATTGTCTCAAGTCAATGACCTTTCGTCAGATATAAAAAAAGTTTGAGAATCAAGCATGTTTTAGGTTTCAGAAAAATAGGAAGGATTGGACAGAACAAAGAATATGCCTGTGATAACGTGCAGATGGCGAGAGATTGAATGGCACAGAAAGTGCTGGTGCCAGCTGAGAGAGGCTAGTTACCTGATACCGTTTCTTTCAGTGTTAAATTCTAAGTGCTGCAACATTTTGCTAAAAACTGAGATGATATTCCTTAAGCTTAAAGTAAGCTTTGATAGATCAATGCAAGAAGCCAAAGATAAAGGAATCAGAGTGACAGTGGAGGATTAAAGTAATAGGGAAATGGCAGTGGACTGAATGGAGGTACTTGTTCTGCAAAGAGGTCATCCAATCAGCTCAATGGCCACTTTATTAGGCACCTTTTCTGCACACCACTGTTGTAGCATGTGGTTATTTGAGTTACTGTCGCCTTCCTGTCAGCTTGAATCAATCTGACCATTCACCTCTGACCTCTCTCATTATCAAGGCATTTTCACCCACAGAACTACCACTCAATGGATTTTTTGCTTATCGCACCATCATCTGTAAACTCTAGAGACTGTTATGTATGAAAATCCCAGGAGATCAGCAGTTTCAGAGATAGTCCAACCAACCATGTCTGCATGCTCTTATGCATTAAGTTGTTGCCATTTTTATTTGCTGATTAGTTATTTGCATTAACTGGCAGGTGTACATGTGTTCCTAATAAAGTGGCCACTGAGTGTCTCCATTGTCGGGAAGACTACATTGTGATATCAAAATTGGAAGAATTACAAGTTAAATAAAATAGTAAATCCTGGAAAAATTCAGCAGTTTTTGGCTGCATCTGTAGCAAGAGAAAAAATTTGAATTCAAAGTCTGAGACCCTTCATCAGAACTGTAAAATGGAATGAAGAAAATTAACTTAGATAGCACAGGAGGTGAGAGTAGGAAGGAAATTAGCTGCAAAAGAGATGAACGTTTTGGCCTGCATGATTCCAGGAAGAAGTATCAATGCAGCTTGTTGATGTATTGGAAAAAAGAGTTGAGAGAATGGGCCTGAGTAGGACTGAATCAAAGACTTTTCCATAATTCCCACAAAAAGACAGGCTCAGCAAATTCCCATACCTACACCATTGATCTGGAGATAGTGACTGGAGTTAAAAGAGAAGTCGTTTAATGTGAGGACATCCAGCCAAGTCAATGAATGATGGTGCAGGGTAACTGGTTAGGCTTCAAGAGCTCCTCAGATCTTTGTGATGTGGAATGTAAGTGTACAGTGTAATTGTACATCAATGTGAAGATGAACCAGTTAAGTCTAGAGAAAACTATTGAAATGATGAGAGGGCATTCAACATGTCATGACTGTAAGGAGGAAGGGACTGGACCATAGAGAAAGAATGGAATCAAGGTAGGAAGATATAAGTCTGCCGTGGTAAGAGCAGTGGGAGACAATGGGTCTATTTGGCAATCCAGCTTATGGTGGGAGGAGAAATTGTGCTGGAAGCAGCCTAAACAGCATCATACAGAGCTAGAGCATGACCATTCTGGGATGTATTCTGCCTGACCTACTGTGAGGCTGAACGTGCGACAGAAGCAATTTGGAACACAGAATCATAGAGCAAGGAAACAGACCTTACCGATCATTAAGCACTCACTTACACCAACCCTATATTTATCACATTATATCCCTCTTATATTTTCATCTCTCCAAACAGATTCTACACTCAACTACAAATTAGAGACAATTTACAGTGGCTAATTAACCTACCAGACCATGCTTCTTTGGGATGTGGAGGAAACTGGAACACCCAAGAGAAAACTACATACTGTATTCACGAGCAAAATATGCAAATTCCACACACACAAATTCCAAAGATCAGGAATGAACAGGGTTGAGCTTCTAGGCTGCAGCCATACTAGCTGCACTGTTGTGGCAGCCATTTGGCAGATTTCATTTCCAGTCTTTTCAGTGAAGTAAGGAACTTTCATGCATTGGTCTTTACTAAAGCTAAGGCAAGAGAACTACTCCTTGAAGACCCCTTTTGAATTTGCTGTCCTGCTAAGTGTCCTTTTCTCGCTTCTCCCTCAACTGTCAGCTTGTACTAATCTACTTAGCCTCCCTTCATTTTCCCAGTCACAAGCAATTCTCAGAGGAAATGTAACTAGATCAACCATGCATGGTAGCAGCTTCCTCCAAATGAAAATTTTACATTAACTTTAAACAACTTCACTCCCTCTCCTATGATAAAATTTTAACCAAGGAAGGCTTCAAAAACTTTTCTATCAGTAGCCAGCAGAAATTATCCAATAAACAGAAGGTAATTCCCAATAAACTAAATAACAGTGGGGTATCTCTTTTATCTTGTTTAATCATATCATATTTGTTATATTCAGCAACTTTTAAGTAAGACAGTTCATCCTGTTTAATGGCGCATTCAGTCAAAGGATGTTAAGAAGTGCATGTGAGAGTACTAAAACACATTTATGAGCCTTATACAAGCTATATAGCTCTTCAAATACTGATTAAACAAGCAAAGCTTATTTTAGCCACCATGAAGTACCCATTATTGCAATAATATGCTTCTTGTATTTAAATTGTCTTATAAGCTATGAGGGATATAAATGTCAGCGCAGACTAGTTGGATTAAATGGCCTTTTTCCATTCTACAATTTCTATGTAATCTTATACGTAAAATGTTGCTCTGATGAATATCAGAAATTGAACTGGCACTTATGTTGTCCTTTTCTGGAGACTGAAAAGAGCTTATTAAAGCCATTCTCCTTGAGTACTCATAGCAACAGTTCTGCTTTATTTGTGTTTTTCTAAGCATTTAACATACTCCCACACTTTGCCCTAGAAACTAATTATACCTGTGCTGATTTGGCAAACACTGACCCTCAATGGAAACTGTACTCTATTTACAATGTGCACTGAACACCTCAGTAACACACGTAGAATACAGAAACTTCAATGAAAGTCACACCCAAGCAAAAAAATGAGATCATGGTTAATTAATTATCAATATGTTCAATTCATGTTACTGCTTTGTTCTTTGTATCCAGGCCTTAGTTGGAATCTCTCCAATTGTATCTTTTACATTAATATTCCAGAATGACAGCTCTTGGTCTTCAGACAACAATGAGTTTAAATTTTTAAGCAAGGACAATAGTTCTCATCTTGATTACAAAAGGATTTAGCCTCCAAAATATTGTACTGATGTGACAATGGCTTATTCAAGGGTTGCATGCACAATCCTTTGATGCAGTAATTAAATTTCAGGAGATGCATTCAGAATAAACAAAAATTGATAAGATATGTAACTGGACTGTCTACATGGAAAATGCGGCTGTAGCAACGAGTCAGAGATTGGGAATTCTGCAGTGAAAGCCTCACTCTCTGACTTCCAAAATCTACCATCCACAAATCAAATTTTCAGGAGTTTGGAATTTCTATACATCCTCAGATGAATGCAATTCCAACAGTATGCTAGAAACTTAATATAATGTGAGATTGAAGAATTAGGTCTTTTGGCCCATCGAGTCTGCTTCACCATTTCATCATGGCTGATCCATTTTTCCTCTCAGCCCCAATTTCCTGCCTTACCCACCCCCCTCCATTGTATCCCTTCATGCCCTGATCAATCAAGAATCTATCAACCCTCTGCCTGAAATATACATAAAGACTTGGCCTTCACAGCTGCCTGTGAAAATGAATTCCACAGATTCACTACTCTCTGGTTAAAGAAGTTCCTCCTCATCTCCATTCTAAAAGGTCGCCCCTCTATTCTGAGGCTGTGTCCTCTAGTCTTAGACATTCCCACCAAATCCTCTCCTCATCCACTCTATCAAAGCCTTTCCCTCCCTTTCAAGTTCAACACACATAACTCGTATGTGAAATCTAATAATAATATAACAAAAATGTTGAGGTTTTTGTCACAAATGCACTGTAATCAATTAAAAGCAAAAAAAAAATTGCAAATGCTGAAATCTAAAATAAGAACAGAAAATGTTGTAGAGATAGAAACAGTTTTATTATTTTCGGTTGATGATCTGTTATAAATTGAATAGTCATGGAGAGCCAAATAGTCAGACAGAACAGAAACATGGCCTTTAGCCCACTATGCTGACAACCAATCACACACCTATAGTAATCCTGCATTATTCACATTGTATTTGATTCTCCCCACTTTTTCATCAATCCACTCCCAACACCCCCTTGACCCAGATTCTACCATTTACTTATACACAAGGGACAATTTACAATGGCTAATTAACATGCAACCCATATATTTTTTGGAATGTGGGAGAAAACCAGAATATCCAGAGGAAACCGGCGGAGTCACAGGGAGAATGTGCAAACACCAAAGAGACAGCCCTCAAGGTCAGAATTGATCCTGGATCTTATGAAACAGTGGCTCTACTAGCTGTGACACTGTGCCACCACATGTTTCAAGTTTCAGAGAAGAGGCAGGCGATTCCTTTTGATCGAATTAGTCTGAATTATATGAATGGTGCTGGTGCAAGCTGAGGAAGTGTGATGAAGGCATGGTTTGTCTGGGAGTGAAGTGAATAGGAGATGATTGGCGGTAGAGCAGAGAGCTAAAAGAAAATAGTGCCAGAACCGTGAGGTGCAAAATACTGCAGGTGCTGAAAATAAAGGAGAGTGTTAGAAGAACCAAGTAGGTCAAGCAGCATCAGTGGAAGAGGAAAAACTGAGTTAATATTGTAAATTGATGATTCTTCCTTAGAACAGACCAGTCCTGATGCAAATTGGAAAAGCTGGTTCTCTGAAATTTTTGAATTCATTGAGGGGTCATGGCTGCTTTGAATAGTACAAAAGTGTGAAGAGAGAGAGCACAGAATGGGAGTGGAATGAAGCGAGAGAAAGGACAGAATGGGAGTGGAATGGAGAATTAAAGAGAAGGCTATAAGGAGGATCACTGCTGCACATTGACCAGCTCTTCTACAAACTGGTCACCAATTTTAATTTTATTTTCCAACAGGAAGAAGACCATCTTCTGAGTGCAAAATAAAATAAGCTAATTTAAAAGAAGTATAACTAAATCATGGTTTCACTTGCAAGGTCTATTTGGATTCTTGAGTGGTGGAAAAAGAAGGGATTAAAAAGGCAGGTGTTGCATTTTCTGAAGGTCCCATGAGAAAGGTTGGTACTGGTAGAGCTGGGTATTTAGATGGTAGTCAATGAGAGATGTTCTTATCAGAAGGCTGAAAGAGGAAGGAAGGATGTAGTGGCATCATATTGTGACAGAAATGACAAAGAATGATACACTGAATGTGGAGGCTGAAGGAGTAGAACATGGGGGCTGAGGGAACCCTATCTCTTCTTTGTTTGGGAGAAGAGGTAAGAGAAGAAAGTGTGGAAAATGGAACCAATGTGATTTATATGACAACAAAAGGCAGCAGCAGTATCAGTCAACAATATGTTGCTAAAAACAGATGAGGGAAGGGGTATAATTAGACTGAAAACAAAGACAGTTTATGACAGTGGTCCCCAAACTCTGGGCCACGGACCGATACCGAGCCGCGAAGCATGCAGGGGTGCAGTGGTAGCTGGAGCGTACCCAGCACATCTTTAAGAAAAGAGCCGAAATAAATAAGCTAATTAATTAGGTGCCGCCTGGCACATAAATGTCGGCCCAGATCAAAGGCGATTGCCAATTTCACTTGCTCTACGCGATGTTCACTCCGCTTTCCAGGGCACTGGAGCCTTTAGCTGTTCCATTGTTTGGTCAATTTAAACACCAGCCCAGACAGGCTGAAAAGACAGGGCTGTCAGGATCTACACAAACTTCTAATAAAGTATAGGTGCTGCCGTGCTTTCTTTGTAATGACAGTTACGTGCTGGTCCCAGTTCAGATCCTCTGACACTTTTCAGAGAGAGAAACGTCGATCCTTAATACCAAAGAATTTAAAATTACTGACCCTCTCCACCTCAGTTCCTCTAATGAAGACTGGCTTCTGGGCGGCACCTAATTAATTAGCTTGTTTATTTCGGCTTTTTTCTTAAAGATGTGCTGGGTGCGCTCCAGCTACCGCTGCACCCCTGCATGCTTTGCGGCCCGGAGGTTAGGGACCACTGCTTTATGAATCCCAGGACTGAAAAATAAACATTCCACTGAGGAATAAAAATTTCAAAGCAGTGATATTCTAACATGGCTATCCAGAGATGTTTTTTTGTCTACTGGTGCTAATAACGTGTGACAGTTGGTACTGGTGGTACTTATTTCTGCATATGTGACTCTATTTAAGTAAAATACACCAACATTTCCAGCCAGTGCTCCTCACAAGCACTTAGCACTAATGACCAAATCAACCTATAGAATTTCTGGCATGTTTCTCAGCCTGCATTTGCATTGACACCATTGATGATACCTGCCAAAACACACTGCTCACTCAGGCTTGTAACTCAAATATTTTAAAAAATATTCACCATTCATTACGTAAAAGAATAGTACTATGACAACTTATCCTGACACAATGGTTATACAAGCACTTTACCTCTAGTTTCTGTTTTGTGTCTTTTCCCAGAAGATCACGTATCTCTTCATTGTAAATCTCCAAATATGAAGCCCTCACCAGGAACTTGGTATTTTCCGTACACTGTGGGTGAACACACAGTGGCATTGAAACCTCTTAAACTGGTTACATTTTGCTGTAAAGTAATCATAGTACTGAATGATATTAAATCTAATGTAATATTTTAAATAATAACTGATCATTTAATTATCTTAATAGATAAGAGGAAAGACATTGGAAGCATGATAAAAATCATAGAGAAAATAGCCATTAAAACACAACTTAAGATATACTTATTGTTAGGTCTCAATTTTTAATTCCTCAGTAGTAATTCTCAGATTATACTGGAGTGATTCATTATTCGGTTTTACTTTTAGAGCTGTCTTGCCTTTGTATGGGCATTCTTTTCAAGATAACCAAGATTAGGAATTCAGCATGTGATGTACTGCAAATTAAAACTCTTGATCTGTTCCATTTATAAATCACTGAAGTACATATAACTATGCCACTACTTGTGCAACAAAAGGGCATGTCCCCCACAAAGTATTATTATTCGAAAGTAGGATGAAGTTCAGTTTTGCTATAGTACCACAATGAAACACTAGATAAATTCTACAAAACTGGCAATGCTACAGGAAATTAAATGGCATTAGATCTGCAGTTCTTGAGATCCAAAGTGATTAATAATTAAATCACAGTTTTCCAATTCTTGTAAACTTTGATCAACAGCATATCTACCTGGATACTCTCAAATATATGTTCAAAAGCTCTAGGGATAACTCCTCGTTGTGATGTTGGAGAAGAAATGCCTTGCATGGTAAATGATTTCCCACTTCCTGTCTGTCCATAGGCAAATATTGTTCCATTGTAGCCTTCAGTGACACCCTAGATAAGATTAAAAAATACTTGAATTGAATTGAATTGACGTTATTTCTTATATCCTGCACATACATGAGTAAAAATATTTATGTTACATCTCCATCTAAATGTGTAACGTGCAATCATAGTAACTTATAATAATTTATGATAAATAGAACAGTCAATGTAAGATAGAAATACACTCAAATCAGCGTGAGTAAATCAGTCTGATGGCCTGGTGGAAGAAGCTGTCCCGCAGCCTGTAGGTATTGGCTTCTATGATGTGGTGCCATTTCCCAGATGGTAGCAGCTGGAATAGATTGTGGTTGGGATGACTCGAGTCCCTATTGATCCTCTGGGGCCTTTTTACACACCTGTCTTTTATAAATGTCCTGACTCATGGGAAGTTCATAACTATAGATACACTGGGCTGACTGTACCACTAGCGGCAGAGTCCTGCAATTAAGGGAGGCACTGTTCCCGTATCAGGCAGTGATGCAGCCAATCAGGATGCTCTCAATTGTGCCCCTGCAGAAGGTTCTTAGGATTTGGGGGCCCATACCAAACTTCCTCAACTGTCTGAGGTGAAAGAGGGGCTGTTGTGCCTTTTTCACCACACAACTGGTGTGTGCAGACCACATGAGGTCCTCAGTGATGTGGATGCTGAGGAACTTAAAGCTGTTCACCCTCTAAACCCTAGGTCTATTGATATCAATAGGGGTTAGCCCATCTCCATTCCTCCTGTAATTCACAACCAGCTCCTTTGTTTTTACCAATTAAGGGAATAAAACAATGTTTCAGTCAGAATAATGATTACCATATGTACCATGGAAGTAAAGATTTTTAAAAATGCTTTTTAGAATATATCCACAACAATACATACTATACATTTAGTTCAGGATGTAGGAGGATGATGGCATCTTAGGAAACAGCTTTATTTCTATCTTTGATATCTCTTCTTTGCCCATTCAAGTTTCTTTTGAAGACCCTGACCTTGTTACACGCTGACTTTGTTTCTTTGCGGAAATGTGACCCGCACTCAGGGTCTCACGACCAGCCGCTTTCCGATATGCCAAGGACCTGGCATGGAAGACTAGCGCACCTTCAGGGTGCCAGATTTTTGTGGCTCTGGAGACAGGTCGATTTGAGGCCAGTGCTGCCGCCTAATGTGTTGTGGGAATACACGGAAGTTCAAAAGCAGCGAGCTGGCTGCTGGCCACATGCCCAGGGATCCACATGCTTTGGGCACAGAGCTCGGAAAAAGTGATGCAACAGACTTTTAACACCATAAATCAGCGAGTTGTTTGTTATGTGAAACAGGGATATTTCTTTTTCCCTGGGAGAGACAGAGCCTGTGGTATGTCAAATTACTGGGTGAACGAATAGTCTTTGGGGTACTGCAAATCTGTGTCTTTATTGATGCTTTGCTGTATGCTTGAGTGCAGGGTGGAGAGTGCTGATGCCTTTTTGCTGGTGGGGGAGGGGCATCGTTGCTTTGCTGCTGCTTGTGCGTGGGAGGGGGGAGTTGGGGGGTTTTAGGGTTCTAACATTTAACTGTCATTCATTCTTTGGGGAACTCCTCTGTTTTCATGGATGTTTGCGAAGAAAAAGAGTTTCAGTATGTATATTGTATACATCTATACTGTATCTGTTTTTTTCTCACAACTCTTTTCTATTCCTTGGAATTTTATTTTTTAATGTTAAAGACTCTAAATAAATCTAAGCTTGACTGTGCAGAAACTTGAAGGCAAAGGTGCAGAATTAAAAGTTGGGCAGAAATTTTGCAGGGAAATAAATGTGATAGTTTCAGACTTGAAAATATTACTGTATAGAATGGGAGTTCAGCAATAATAAACAAAAATATCACTTTTTCCAACATGTACTACTTGCGTGAATCTCTCATGCTAGTAGCTCTGTTTCATAGAAGTTTGAGGAGATTTAGTATGTCACCAAAGACTTTTGGAAATTTCTACAGATGTGCAGTGGGGAGCATTGTGTCTGCATCACAGCCTGGTATGAAGGCTCCAACGTGCAAGATCACAAGAGGATGCAGAGGGTTGTAGAGTCAGCCAGCTCCATCACAGGCACAATGCTCCACACCCTCGAGATCATCTTTAATACGAAGTGTTTTAAGAAGGCAGCATCCAACATTAACGACCCTCACAACTGAGGACATGCCTTCTTCTCATTACTACCATCAGGAAGGAGGTAAGGAGTATGAATTTTAAGAACAGCTTCTCCACATCTCCCCCTCCCTGCACCCTCGTATTGAAGATGATCTCGAGGGTGTGGAGCGTTGTGCCTCTGATGGAGCTGGCTGACTCTACAACCCTCTGCATCCTCTTGTGATCTTGCACATTAGAGCCTTCATACCAGGCTGTGATGCAGACACAATGCTCCCCACTGCACATCTGTAGAAATTTCCAAAAGTCTTTGGTGACATACTAAATCCCCTCAAACTTCTATGAAACAGAGCTGCTAGCATGAGAGATTCACGCTAGCTGCGGGGGGGGGGGTGGAGAAGCTGTTCTTAAAATTCAGACTCCTTCCCTCCTTCCTGATGGTAGTAATGAGAAGAAGGCATGTCCTCAGTTGTGAGGGTCGTTAATGAACCCAATCCTCGTTATTCCTCTTTTGTACTATTTAGTTTTTGTAAATCACGGTAATTTTTAAGCCTTACACTGTATTACCACCGCAACACAAAAAAATTCATGACATATGTTAGTGATAATGAATCCAATTCTGACATTGGAGCTTGCGATGAACCATAGGACATTCAGTCTCTTGTACCTATTCCAGTGTTTAAAAGGTCACAACTGATCTTTTACCTTAGCACTGCTTTCTTGCCCTGTAACCTATCCAAAATCTATTAATCTTCATCAAATTAACTTCACGACTTGGCCTCCACTGCCCTCTTGGGTAGAAAATTCTAAAGATTCACTACTTTTTTGGTGATGAAACTTCTTAGTTCTGAACTGCTGATCCCTTATTTGAGACTTGTGCTTTTAGTAATAGCCATTTAGGTCAGGGGAAATGCCACCCTGCACCTATTTTATCAAGCCCACGTTTCTGCGAGTTCACTTGTTGTTCTTCTAAACTCTGGACAGCAAATGTCCAGTTTGCTCGATGTCACCTCATTAATTTCACAGATGTATTAAAAAGGTGGAAGATCCTTCAGCATTCCCCCAGCTCCAGTTATTCCACCACACCTGATTTGGCTAAGTGGCCTGGAAATGTTTTTTGAATCTTTTCACAAGTTAGAATCCCACACAGTCCTGAGCATTGGTAAGTACACAAAATATTACATTTAATTCCCTCATCAAAATCATTATGAGTAGCTAAGTGAGGGGGGTGGGGAGGAAGGCAAACTCCGATGCCTGTGATATCTAATTAGTTGTCCCAAAACAAACCCTGTTATTTCTACTCTCCATTATGTGCCATGTCATTCTTTTACTTCTAACCCCACATGCTATATTTTAACACTCTGAATAAATAAGTTGGACCAAACTAGGTGGCACAATGATATAGCAGTTAACTCTATGACCTGGGTTCAACTTTGACCCAGGTGCAGTTTGTGTGAAATTTGCACATTCTCTCTCTGACTGTGAATATTTCTTTTAGATGCTTGGTTTCTCCCAAATTCCAAATAAATTTGGGTTGGCTACTATAAATGACCACCTAGTGTCGGTTAATGGCAAAATGAAACAAATGGAAGTTGATGAGTATATGAGATAGAAAAATGAGATTATTCTAGTTAGCATGGACCTGATGGATCAAATTGTCTCCTTTTCTGCTGTGGCAATTAGTCACTTTACTGAAAGTCTTCCAAAATCAAACTATCTCCATTGATTCTCCCATCAATCTTTAAAGAACTTGCCAAGCATGATTCTCCCCATCCCTTCATAAATCCACACCAACATTTTTCTTTTAATTCCTACTTTTCATTAGGCTGTTGGTTCCCAAGTATTTCTGGGAAGTTGTTTGTGGTCAGTTCTGAGAAGTCAGAACTAAGGCATTTTTTAATTGTTGTGTTATTTCTTTGTTCCCCATTATAACATCATAACTTTTCTAATTTCTGGATTTTATGCAGTTTTTTTATACAAACACCTCTATTTTCTTTAATAATCATTTTGCAGAAGCTTTTGCAATTCCCTTTTACATTCCTTGCAAGCTTACCCTCATATTCATTTTTTCTTCTCCTAATCAATCATTCAGTCTACTTTTACTGAATTGTAAACTGCTCTTGATCCTCAGTCTTGCTACTTTCTCTGGCAATTTATATGACTCCTTGTTGAATATAACATCATCCAAATCCTCTTTTGTTATCTTAGGTCAATTTTCCTTTATTCATTTTTTTTCTCTCCAAAAAAAAATATACAATTGTTGTAATCTCTTGGTTCATTACTTAGATGGTGACCATACATTGTATTTCTTTCAGTGAAGTCCCCTAAGCTGTCATAGCCAACACATTTCTCATACCTTTATCATTTCCTTTATTTAGATTTAGAATGTTTGCTTCTGATTGATCTACATACTTTCTATCTTAACCAGACGGTCCCCCTTACCCAGTAAAGGATATAGCAACATTGGATATAGTCCAAAAGAGATTCATTAGGCTAATTCACTGCATAAAAGTCAAATATAGTATATCCTTTTTTATTGGTTTCTCAATGTATTGTCTAAAAATTATCCTGTTCATATTCTGGAATTTCACCCTCCACAGTATTATTTCTAATTTGGCTTGACCAATTTATACATATTAAAGTCCACCATGACTGCTCCAGTGCTTTCCAATTTCATGTTTGATGCCACTCCCATCAACATTTTCTGCCCCTTGTTCCACTAATTTTAATTCAAGTATTTGGTGCGACAATATATTTCACTGATTTTGTCCTCTACTAACAATATTACCCATCTCTTTGGATTTTTGCCAGTACTTCCTAAATATCAAATACTCTTGGACTTTCAACTTCCAGTTGGAGTCATTATGTGGCTATGTCTGTAATGCCATTATCCCATATCTGTTTGTATTTATTTGCACCATTAATTTATATCTCCTAGTATAAATATTATGTGCACTCCAATATTGCGCTCTTGCATTTGCCTTTTCTAACATTTTTTTTTAGAAATATTAGCATTTTTTGTATCATGAGTCTATTAGTTAGTGCACATTTTTGTTTGCTATGTCCCTTTCTGACCCAATTTGTTTGTCTTTACCCCAATCATTTTCTTGTCTAATTCCTTGTTACTGTTTTTCTCTTTGGCATTCTAAATTTCTCTCCACCAGGACCTTCCTCCACATCTTACTCCCACTGTAATTAGGTTACAGCTCCCTTGGTATTTGATTACCTCAGAAACCTGGTCTTAGGTTAATTCTAATAGTTTGTCCCTATTACTAACCCCAAAACCCCATAAATTGAACATCACACTTCTCTCACACCAACCTTTGAAGTCTGCATCATCTCTGTGATCCTATTATCCCATTACCCCTTTGTAACTTTGTTTGTAGTTCTAGCTTACAATTTAGTCGGTAGCTACTTGGACTCACTCAACCATAGATTTTAATAAAAACTCCAGATTATTTAATTAACTTTAAATTCCTCAGTTGCTGCGGTGGATTCAGATTCTCATTCTCTGGATCATTAACCGAGCGCTCTAGATTTACTAGCTACTGTTCCCAACCGCATATGCAAACATTCATTGAGATGGCTGTGCTGAGCATAAATTGAATGCTTTGGAGTTATCATTCAAATTACTCCAAATTATTTGGAGTGTCATTCTTCACCAGCTGAGGAAATGAAAAATTTAATGAAAGTAAAACTGTAAGATAAAAATTACCTCCACAAAATCACTGTTCATTGAACAATTTTAAACACTGATAAACAAACTTTAACTTACTGCCAAATTTTGTCTGTATCTAGAACTCTCTATGCATCTAGATTTCTGTATGCCAACCTGTAGATAATATAACAGTACCACAACTAGCTCGTATCTTTATGTTATAAATATGTACCCTATGCATGGCCATTACATTGTGAACTATAAGCAAAATGAACTGCAGAGAACTAATTATAAATCAAACACATGCAATAATTTTAGAGAAGAGTTACCTTTCCAGAGTACCTTTCAAAACAATTAATAAGGCACTTCACAGCATATGAACTTCATAATATAATATTACATTCTTAACAAAACACTCTATAAATATGTTCAGTTTTTGCAATTACATGAATGTATCTTTGTCCTCACTAACTTTCATAAACAATTTGTCTTTTGACCCTTAAACAAATGATTCATATGAGTAAATTAATTCTTCTCAAGCTAGCATTTAAATTAAGTAGGCAGATAAATTAATAAAGGTTTTGTTAATATTATCCAAAACCATTGCACTCCTTAACATTTAATAGATATAAGCACATTGGATGGGTGAGATTCAAAGTTTTGTGAATTCAAAGTTTTATGTCAGGCATGTTCTTGATGAGATATCAGCTCTTAAACAATTAATTTCCTGAACCGATTTCTCCTATCTGACTCCTTAAAAATGTTTACAATAATTGCATTCTTCGTACGAACTTTCCTAACATATAAAGGTCAATACCTTTACATCAAAACTCTTGTATCTTCCAATTGAGATTAATATGTTCTGCTTTGATCACAGTATTACAGCATTAACCAAAAACATCAAATCAGCACAGTTAATGGATAATACCCACTGTAAATAAAATAAATAAGAACACCCAATTAAATAATAGGCTTAAAAATGTAACAGGAACACAGGAAATTGTCAATGATATCCACCATACATTTTATAACCTGCCATTCTCACAAATCGCAGATGACTTTGGCTTCAAGTTTACAGTATCTATCCTCTCTGTGGCATTATCAGAGGGTTGGCACCAATGAGCTCCACCCACATTGCACCGATAAACAAAGGAGAATCATTTGATGTTGTGTACCTGGATTTTCAGAAGGACTTTGACAAGGTGCCACTCATGAGGCTGCTTCACATCTACGAGCCCATGGTATTACAATAAAGATCCTAGCATGGATAAAGCAATGGCTGATTGGTAGGAAGCAAAGAATGGGACTAAAGGAAGCCTTTTCTGTTTGGCTGCCGGTGCCTACTAGTCTTCCACAGGGCTCTGTGTTGGGACTGATTCTTTTTATGTTATCTGTCAATGATTTGGATGATGGAATGATGGCTTTGTTGCAAAGTTTGCAGACGATACGAAGAGAGGTGGAGAGGCAGGTAGTTCTGAGGAAATAGGGAGGCTAAGGAAGAACTTAGATTAGGAGGATGGGCAAAGAAGCGGCAGATGGAATACAGCATTGGAAAGTGTATGATCATGCACTTTGATAACAGAAATGAAAGGGTTGACTATTTTCTAAATGGAAAGAAAATACAAAAAAACTGGGGCACAAACGGACTTGGGAGAGCTTGTGCAGGATTCCCTAAAGGTTAATTTGCAGGTTGAGTCTGTGCTGAGGAAAGCAAATGTGATGTTAGCATTCATTTCAAGAGAACTAGAATATAAAAGCAAGGATATAATGCTAAGACTTTATTAAGCACTGGTGAGGCTACACTTGAAGTATTGTGAGTAATTTTGGGCCCTTTATCTTAGAAAGGATGTGTTGAAACTGGAGAGGGTTCAAGGGAGGTGAATGAAAATGATTCCAGGGTTTAACAGCTCATCACATGAAGGGTGTTTGATGGCTCTGGGCCTGTATTCACTGGAGTTCAGAAGAACGAGGGGTGACCTTATTGAAACCTATTGAATGGTGAAAGGCCTTGATAGAGTGGACGTGGAGAGGATATTTCCTATGGTGAGAGTGTCTAAGACCAGAGGGCACAACCTCAAAATAAAGAGGAATTTCTTTAGCTAGAGATTAGTGACTCTGTGGAATTCATTGCCACAGGCAGCTGTGGAGAACAAGTGTACATTTAAGGCAGAGGTTGATAGATTCTTGATTAGTCAGGCCATGAAAGGAAGGGGGGGCGGGGCGGTTGGGTTTGGAAAGGCCAGAGATTGGGACTGAGAGGAAAAATAGATCAGCCATGATGAAATGAAGAGTAGACTCAATGGGCCAAAAGCCTTAATTCTGCTCCTATATCTTATGGTCTTATGGCACCCATTCTTGGCCGTTTCCTTCAGGTGGAAATTTTCCAAAATAATAGGAAGCATTAATACCATGTGTTGGCGCGTGGCCAAGTGGTTAAGGCATCAGTCTAGTGATCTGAAGGTTGCTAGTTTGAGCCTCAGCTGAGGCAGCGTGTTGTGTCCTTGAGCAAGGTACTTAACTACACATTGCTTTGTGACGACACCGGTGCCAAGCTGTATCGGCCCTAGTGCCCTTCCCTTGGACAACATCGGTGGCGTGGAGAGGGGAGATTTGTAGCATGGGCAACTGCCGGTCTTCCACACAACTTGCCTAGGCCTGTGCCCTGGAAACCTTCCAAGGCACAAATCCATGGTCTCATGAGACTAAGGGATGCCTATTTATTAATACCATAATGACTGCGATCCATTGAAACCCTTCAGTATGCCACACAGGAAGTTTGCATGTGCAGTGTTCAAGCAATCTCACATTCACTTTTAAAAACTTAAATTGCTGAATAATAAGGTTAACTCCAACAATAATAAATAATCAAATAAGAGAAACAAATTATTGGCAAATAAGAACAAAACGTTAGTTATGTTGCTTATTCCATCTGAAATTGATGGGGACTGAAGAAAAATGATGGCATTTAAATTTAATTGCTACTTTATTGACAGCGTCTCAGTATATTTTTGCATGTACTTACTATATTAATAATGCTCTTCAAAGGACAAGAGCACTATTAAACATGGTCAGAGTACATCGGATCTTTCAAGAAAAGCTTGCTGTTATACAGCATCATCCAAAAGTCCTAAAGTTCTTTAAATTATTTTGACATTTATCACTGCTATAGTACATGCAGCAGCAAATCTGCATTAGGACAGCAATGTAATTAATGATGAACAGACTGATTTAAGTGGCGTTGATTCAGGAGTAAGTAAGTATATTTCAGGCAATCGGTAATAATTAAAACTGTGCTATTGGATCGTTTATGCATATCTGTAAGGGTAGAAAGGGATCCTGTTTTATACGAAAGATGAACGACTAATATTTCTCGGCACTGTCATCCCTGATTTCGTGCACAGGAAGAGGATATGAACCTTCTAACTCAGATGAGCTACGGTTATCTTTAATATTCCGAAAGCTGTATTTCATGATGGTGCAAACCTCTTTAAGGTCTCAATGATCTTGTATATCTGTGTGTATATTGCTCCCCCAGTGGCTCCAGTCAACCAAGTGATGGTTAAAATCCCAGTCATTTCACGCGAGCTCCCGTTTTACCTCCACCAGCGGATAGGCGATCTCATTGTACAGCTGCTCGGTGGTGCTGTCTATGTAAAAGACGCCGTCGAAAGTGAACTGTTTTGGTGGCTCGCCGGGAGCCCCAGGCTTCTGGATGAAACACTGGCCGCGGGCACTGTCCATGGAGACCACCACCTTGCAGTTCAGGTCCTTCTCGCGGCTGTTGCTTGGCCTGCATCGCACTACCACTCTCACCGTCTCCAAAGCCATCCCTCCTCCCCGATGTCGAGTTTAAGTAACAACGTCCTTTTTTTTACAGGTTCTCCATCCTGGCAACACTCGATTACTCCCGGGACCGGGACTCCGCAGTCGAGCGTCGGTTGCCTGGCAACAACTGCGAGTTTAGCTTCCGCTAATTTGCGTCATTTCCGGTTTCGTTCTCTACCCTTAATTGCCATAGAAACCGAATTAAGTGAGCAGCGACCGGAGCTTCAATGATGCTTCCTTCTCGCAGGTAGCGGTTTATCTTAATCCGGCACCCACAGATCAGAACACTGCTGAACAATATAGGCGTAGTTACCCACGGAAATTGACGGGCAGCCAGGCTGAATGTGGTTGCATTTTCTGGCATCTTTAATCAAACAATTTGCAGTTACTTATTTCCATTCCCATCCGAGAACATCCCAAATCATGTTTAACCAAACCTTGTACTTTATGCAGTGTGGTCACGTTAACTAAAGGAAGAAGCGCACCATGGAGACAATAAGTTCCAACGAACAGTTATGTAAATATTGTAAAAATGAAAGTTAAGGGTTAAAAATAGCCAAAACACTGCAGAGTATCCCGCTCTTCCCGGAGAATGTTTAACAGTTTAAACATCTTATTCAAAGCATACATTTGGCAGAGCACCACATCAGCACAATTAGGAATAGGAAGGTAAAAAGACTGCACATACTTGCAATTTATATCTCCAGCTCCAGCAAAACTTTCATTTTACTGGAGCTGGAGATAGTCAAACAGTCGGGCTTAATCGTGGAGGGGCAAAGATAGTTAATGTTTCAGGTTGGAGATTGTTCTGATGAAGAGAAATATTATTCATATGAAATAATATTCCTGCTTCACTTTGAATCGGTTGTTTTTTCCAACATATTCTGTTTTAATAGCTCATCCTTTCAATGGTAGGCAATTCTAAATACCGTATATAGCAACATCTACTTGAAGAAATTTCTCCTCATCTATGTTGCCTTTTTCATGATTTTAACTCTTGACTCTCTCTAGTCTAGAGAAAGTATCCTCTCTGCATTCAGGCTGTCAAATCCTGAAAAAAAGGTGCAAGTTTTCATGAGATAGCCTCTTTTTTAAAATTCTAGGGAATACAGCCGTGAGGCCAAAGTTTTCTACTTTACAGTCTAGCATATTACACTGACCATGTGCATCATTGACTTGTAAGTGATTGTGTTTTAAATACTTCCATGCTGTCCCCACCAGTGAATACCACTTGGAACACTGCCACATGAAAGGAGCATCTGTCTTCAAAGACCCCCACCATCCAGGCCCTGTTCCATTCTTATTACTGCCATCAGGCAGAAGGTGCAGAAGCCCTAGGTTCAGGAACAGTTATTGCTCTACAACCATCAGGCTCCTGAATTAGTGTGGTTAACTTCAATCTGAACTAATTTGATGACCTATTGATGACTAATTCAAGGACTCATTACGATTCATGCTCTCAGTATTATTTTTTATTTGTGAGTTTTTTTTGTCTTATTTTTCACATTTGATTACTTATCAGTCTTTATCTGTTCAGGTATAGTTTTTCATAAACTCTATTGTATTTCATTTTTTCTTGTAAGTCACTGCAAGAAAATAAATTGCAAGATAGTATTTGGAAACATATACATACTTTGATAATAAATTTACTTTGAACTTGCACCACTGCAGCTGCTAACTGTTCCAGTGCTCTATCTCAAACTATATGCTTAATTTTTTAAAAATCTGGTTACAGTTGACAATTTATTCTAAATATTGCGCAGATGGATAGAAACTCCTCACCAAAAAATGAAGTGTAGAATTTATTAAACAATGATTTTTATAAAAACTAAATTATTGTTGGTGATTTTAATAGCTATATGATTTTTAAATAAATAATAATTTCCAGATTATTGTGTTATTCAGAGAAAAGAATAAATATTTATCTTTAATTGTTGATCAACAAAATTATTTCAATAAAGTTGGCCAGGGTTAAAATATACTTGTCCTGCATTGATTAATGGTTGCTCCATCTTCTTAAGATGATTATTGCTATATTACATCCAGAAATACATATCTATATATAAAATCAAACATTTTCTTGATCCTTCCTGTTTTCGGAATATAAGAACATAAGTAGGAGTAGATGATACAGCATTATGAACTTGTTTATGATCTTTAGCCACTCTTCCACTTCCCTGTCTGATTGTCATTACCTTAGGTTCTCCAAAAATCTATCTTAGACTTAATGTACTTAATGAAACTATAAGTATAACCTTATTAAGGTAGAGAATTCCAAAGATGCATAATCTTATGAACAAAGAAATCCTTTCTCTGATTAAATATTGACCCCTTACCTTGAGATGATTCTACATCTGAGATGTCGTCCTCTCACCAGAGAAAACATTCTCACGGACCACCCTGTCAGAATCTAATACATTTAAAGAGTTCACTTCTTCTAAACATATCCAAATTATTTACTCTTTTATCAGAGATCAATCTTTTTATCCCAGGAATGTGTCTTCTGTACCTTCACTCTACTGTCTTCAAGGCAAGTATATTCCTTCTTAAATAAGGAACCACAACAGTGTGGAATCATCCAGATATGGTCACACCATAACCCTACATAGATGTAACAAGGCATGCCCATTTTTTATACGTACTGGTGACCTTTACAGAAAAGACCAATATTGAATTTTCTTTCTGAATTACATGCTCTACCTACAGTCTAACTTTCTGTGTATCTTGTAGGAGAACATACTGTACTGTGCAAAAGACTTGAGTACATGCAAAAAAAAATTATAAAGAAAAGATGCTTTCAAAAATAATGAAATTGAGTTTCTAAATATCAAAAAAAAACTATAAAGATTAGTAAATAGTAAAAACTAAATCTAATCCTTATTTGATGTGACGACTCTTTACCTTTAAAACTGGATCAATTCTTTTAGGTACACGGTCATGCAGTTTTATGTGTTAAAAAAACTTGGCTGGTTTCAGAATGTAAGGAGAAAAGTAGGAGTAGATCATACAGCATTATGAACTTGGTTTGATAATACTAAACTAAAAGGTGAGGGTATGGCAGATGTGATGGTTTAACTTTCAAATCATCAATTCTTACACAATGGCAAGAGTGAGCACAGCAACAAGAAATAAGGTGGTCATCCTGCATCAGCAATTTCTCTCCCAAGCAGAAATTTTGCAGCAGGCAAGAGTCTCAAGATATGTTGTCCAAGCTTTTCTGAAAACGCACAAAGAAATGGGCAAGGTTGAGGGACCGAAACACAGTGATTGGTCACAGGAGCTGAGTACAGCAGTCAAGAGATACATCAAATTGATGTCCCTCCTAAATTGGAAGATCTTGGAGCACTTGCCACAGTTCTGCAGATTTTGACTGCCTTGCTTGCTTCTATCCACCCAAGTAAACCCAGACAGACTCAATGATGTTGCAATCAGGACCCTGGAGGCCATACCAATTGTTGCAGAACTCCTTGTTCTGCTTTTTGCTGAGTAGAGTTCTTTATGACCTTAACCATGTACTTGGGGTCATTGTCCTGCTGCAGAATTAGGTTGGGACCGATCAAACATCTCCCTAATGGTATCCAAGATGGATGAGGATCTACTTGTACTTCTCAGCTTTGAGGATTCCATTAATTCCAACCAGATCACCAAATCCATTTGCCTCTTGGGACTTCCGGTAAGATGGCGATAGGTTAATCACTTAAAATTATCGCCCTGTTTCATTTCTTACCTCCGCACTTCTTACCTTCCTTTTTCTACTCCAGACTGATAATTTTTTTTTTGTTCTCCTACCTGCCTGCGAATACGTCTGTCTTACAATGGCCTTCAAGCCCTCTAAAGCTGGGAAAAAAGAAGTCTCTGCGACTGCCTCCGGCTCTGCTGACATTATTGCCATTCTGGATCAGCACCATCAAGAGATTATATCTGAATTTAAGGCTTCCTTCGGTTCGTTGGAGTCAAAATTGGATCAAATCAATTCCAAAGTGGAGGAACATGCCATTCGTCTCTCATCTTGACTCAGAAACCGGAGATTTAAAATGTGGTGCTCAGCAGCTGGAAGCCGTTTGTTCTAATTTGAGTGAGAATAACACCAAGTTATTATCAAAAATAGCTGATCTCAAAGGTCGGAGAAGGAGGCATAATCTACGTATCCTCGGTCTGCCAGAGGCTATCGAAAGCGGAGTTCCAGTTGAATTTTTTTCCTTTATACTTTGTGAGGTTTTTGGGAAAGATACTCTTCCGAATTTACCTGAGTTAGACAGAGCCCACCGTGTTTCGTTCTAAACCCAAGTTGGGCTCCTGGCCACACCCAGTTATGCTTTGTTTTCATCGCTATCAGGTGAAAAACCTTTTGATTATGGAAGCTCGTTGGAGAGGAAAATTGCTTTATCAGGGCCATCCCATTCATATTGTTGAAGATTATGCTCCTCAAGTTTTGAGGTTGCACACCAAATGCAAAAGTGTAATGAAAGAGTTTTACAATCGTGGACTTAGGCCTTCGCTACATTACCCCCCTCATCTTCGAATAACTCTTAGTACTGGGGACAAAAAATGGTTCAACTCCGTTACAGAAGCTCAGGAATTCATTGAAAGTTTCCCTGCTGTTACGACTTCTTCAGACTCGATCTGATTATTTAAAATGGCTGATTACTATTTGTTTTTTTCTTTTTTTTTGTTTACCTTTTAAATTAAATTTTTTAATTACTGAAAATGGTTTATTTCTGTTATAAGAAGTTCAAAAAGTTATCGAAAGTTTCCTTGCCATTGTGATTTCTTCAGACTCAATTATTTTAAATGGCCGATTGCTTTTTTTTCTCTCTGTTTTTTCATATTTTTTGTTTTCCTTTTAAATTTAATTTATAAATTACTGAAATTGGTTTAACTCTGCTATAAGAAGTTCAGAAATTTTTCGAAAGTCTCTTTGCTATGGTGTCTCCTTCAGACTCGATTTGGTTATTTAAAATGGCCGATTGGTAATTTTTTTCCTCTTTTTCCCCCTATTTTCTTTTTAAATTTTATTTTTTTTTAATTACTATTTTTTTTCTTCCATGGGTATGGTAATCTGGATTATTATTTCAAGTTAAGTCTAATACTTTTTGATGGTACTGTTTTCTTTTTATTCTTTATGTACAATTTTAATTCCAAGTGCATAAGCTTTCTGTTTTTTTTAAACTGTTAATTAATCAGAGCTCATGAAGCTATACAGAAACTGGAAGTTGGGGTTAGGGATAGTTTTTTTCTGAAGAACTTGCTGCTGTTCTTTTGTAGCCTTCTTGCTTTGGGTTCTAGGCGGTGGCGGGGGTGGGGGGGGGAGGGTTTCCTAGTGCCAACAATATTTAAACAACCCTTAGTTATTCTTTGTTATTCAGGACTTTTTTTGTCCTGATTTTCTTGTTTTTCTCTTCGCCCCAGAGCTGTTATTAGAATGTTTGTCCATATTTATGCCTACTGCCCTATATGTTTTTTTTATATGACAATGGTTTGCCCATTGAATCTTATAAGCTGGAATGTTAAGGGATTGAACCATCCTGTTAAAAGAAGGAAGGTGTTTTCACATCTCAAGCAGCTCAAAGCTGACATTGCTTTTTTGCAAGAAACACATATTCGTAGTTTTGATAACTCTTGCCTTATGTCTAGGTGGGTGGGACAGCACTTCCATTCTGCTTTTCTGGCTAAAGCCAGGGGAGTTTCAATTCTTATTAACCAGAATGTTCCCTTTGAGATCACCCATGTCTATGACCTCTCCACCTTCACCTTCACCCCATTCCCTTGCCTCCTTTTACAACATGGTTTAAACTAGTTTTATGGTACACAGCCATTTCAACCTTCTGAAGGGAGCTTCAGACTTGATTCCTAAGAGGCACATTTTTGTTAGTGAAAACGATTGATAGCAGTAGTTAGACAGCAATTAAAAAGGATTCCTTGTGGCTTGCCTCAGTGGCCATGTAATGCAAGTCATTGAGACTACTGAAACTGTTAATTTTCAGGTCCTTCTCACTTATTTGTTTTAAATCTCTGCCATTACTTTATTTCTCCTGTTTCATCTTCTATGAAATTAGTATTTACTTTTGCTGCTCCCACAGTGGATTCCGGTTAATTGGGCCATCAGTTAATCGGGGCAGCTGCTCATTTGGCACAACTCTTAGAGTCTTATCGAGAAAATAGCTGGGATTCCCTTTATTTATTTGGGACACTCTGCCCCTTAATTGGGGCAAGAGGTTGTTGCTGAACAGTTTCTAACTAGCATCAGACACGTCACTTGTGTGGCTACCAGCCCTACACTATGTTTGGAGCAGATTGTTTTTAAATAGCATCATTTGTGTGTGCTTGTTCAAAAGCAGTGATTTTTGTCACTGGTGGTTGCTGAGAAATAAGCCATAAGACAATTCAGAACTGTTTTGCTCCTATGGTTTCAAGCATTCAAGCTTGGAGATGCCAGAATTGGCCGGGAGCGAAAGTGAAACGATTTCACTACTTCAACATGTTAGGAACTACAAAGAATTTGAAAATATCAGCAATCATCTTGAATATTACAATGAAAATGAAGATTTGGAGGATGCAATTGTCAAATGCATTGTATGAAAGCAGTCCATTATCCACACTAGGTGTCTGCACTGATTTTGTTCATTTACAGCGTACACTCGATTAATTCTTCTGTCGATAACAATGAGGGACTAATACCCAGCTTTATAGTATGCTAGTAGTACCGATAGTGTTTTAATTTGTTCTCTTCCATTTAAGTACATAATTTGTTACTCAGTTAACCGGTAGTTTATCTTTTTTATACCTTTTTTACTATTTCCATGAAACTTCGACTAATTGGGGTGGTCGCTTAATTAGGCCAAAATATACTGGTCCTTTTGTGTCCCAAATAACCGGAATTGACAGTATTTGTAGAAACTCATTTTAATTTTATTATTTTATTGAGATACAGCGTGGAGAGGCTCTTCGAGACACACCACCCAACAATTCCCCAATTTAACCCTGGCCTAATCATGGGACAATTTACAATGACCAATTAACCTACCAACTGGTATGTCTTTGGACTGTAGGAGGAAACCCATGTGGTCATGGGGAGAATGTTCAGACTCCTTTCAGGCAGGGATTGGATAGAATCTGATTATATATTACTTGCTACTTTGTTCTTGTATTCTGTTCTCTCCCTCTTTATGTATCTTACTGTCATTTTTCAGTAATTTCTACAGTTCATACTATCTGCAGGTCTCTTGTTAATTACAAGCTCACAGCCTTTTCTTTCAGTCTAGTTAGCTACAGACAGCTTTTTTTGCCCATGGAGTGTTTTTATTGCAATGGAACCCTTTAGCTATGAACTTACATAGTCTCAGTGTGCATGAACAGAAATAATCCTGTTCCCATGTTGTTCCAAAAATCTGCTTGCATGTAACTGCAAGGATTCTTTGAATGCTCTGAGTCAAGAGTGACAACAGGGTTGTGAATAATCAGGTTCAATTACAGGCTATAACGAATGGCACATTGTTGAAAGAAAAATGAAAGAGTTATGAGGGAGAGAAGAGATAGACTGATCTGGAGTAGGTTAAAAGGTTGGCACAACATCATGGTCTGAAGGGTTTGTGCAGTGATGTACTGTTCTATCACTGTTCAATGAGCAGGATAGAATTAGTCGATAGGGAATGGAATATATGTTGGAGGTCAAAAACAAGGTCTTCTGGTTTTTCCAATATTTAATTCAGGAGATCATAAAGTATCTGCTTGCCACATGAAAGCAGTACAATTACCTGCACTGCAGTTCAGATAAAAATCAATAGCTTAACAAGAAAAAGTGAGGATCTAACTCAATTTTTTAATTTATAAATTTTTAAAGGGCAAAAGTGAGCAGGTGACAACAATTGCTGTTCAAAAGTGCTGATATAAAGTACTTACATGAAGGAATAAGAGAAAGAAAGACTATTTACAAATGAGATCACAAGATCATTTGCAAGATCAGTCATTCACTTCCAGTCTTCTTTCAAAATTCAAAGTAAAATTTATTATCAAAGTACACATATGTCACCATATACTATCTTGCAATTCATTTTCTTTCAGGCATTCACAGTAATGCAAAGAAATACATTGGAATCAATGATAAGCTGTAAACAAACAATGACTGACAAACAACAAGTGTGCAAAAGAAGACAAACTGTGTATAAATAGATAGATAGATAGAAAGATAGATAACACAATCACTAAATACTGAGACCATGACTTGAAAAGTCCTTGAAAGTGGGACTATAGGTTGTGGAATCATTTAAGAGTTGAGGTGAGTGAAGTTAACCACACATCATTCAGGAGCATCATAGTGTTGCAATTATTTTCTCCCTCAAATATTCTTCCAGTTTAGATTTTAGCTTTATATATTTTATTTGTCCCATGAAGCCTAAAACCTGCACTGCCAGTTCATTATTGAGTCTGTGTTAGTTTAGGTAAATTGCATATTAAATTCTATGAAAAAATATTTAATGATAGATACAGCAGATAACCCTACAACTTATAAAATTATACATACTTTTCAACTTGTTTGACTAATACCAGCTTCCTTAAAAATCAGGCACAGGAATGAGCAATCCGGCATGTTGAGCTTGCTTCATTCGTCATCAAGGTTATAGCTGATCTACCTCAGCTTCATTTTCCTATCCCCATATATCATGATTCCCTTAATATACAGATATTTGTTGATGCAAACACGAGGAAATCTGCAGATGCTGGAATCTCAAGCAACACACATAAAAATTGCTGGTGAACACAGCAGGTCAGGCAGCATCTGTAGGAAGAGGTACCGTCGATGTTTTGGGCCGAGACCCTTCGTCAGGACTAACTGTCCGCCAGAGAAAGCAGGATCTCCCAGTGGCCACACATTTTAATTCCACATCCCATTCCCATTCTGACATGTCTATCCACGGCCTCCTCTACTGTAAAGATGAAGCCACACTCAGGTTGGAGGAACAACACCTTATATGCCGTCTGGGTAGCCTCCAACCTGATGACATTAACATTGACTTCTCAAACTTCCGCTAATGCCCCACCTCCCCCTCGTACCCCATCCGTTATTTATTTATTTATATACGTACATTCTTCTTCTCTCTCTCCTTTTTCTCCCTCTGTTCCTCTCACTATACCCCTTGCCCATCCTCTGGATTCCCCCCTCCCCCTTTCTTTCTCCCTAGGCTTCCTGTCCCATGATCCTCTCATATCCCTTTTGCCAATCACCTGTCCAGCTCTTGGCTCCATCCCTCCCCCTCCTGTCTTCTCCTATTATTTCAGATCTCCCCCTCCCCCATTCAAATCTCTTACTAGCTCTTCCTTCAGTTAGTCCTGACGAAGGGTCTCAGCCCGAAATGTCGACTGTACCTCTTCCTACAGATGCTGCCTGGCCTGCTGCATTCACCAGCAATTTTTATGTGAGATATTTATTGATACCTGTTTTGAATGACTCAACTTTAACTCCTTTCCAGAATAGAGAATTCAAAGAATGTACCATACTCTGAATGAAGAATTTTTCCCTTGTCTCAGTTCTATATGGTGTTCTATTACACCTGTTATACCCTTGGTGAAAAATAGAATGTATTTAACATTAAAGTGAATAATTCTGCCATCCATTCTATTGCTGATCCTCTATTGCCTCTCTCCTTTCCCTATTGCTTACTTTGATAAAAACTTAGTTCTTGGTTACTCTGAGAATATCCTACCAACCTGCATCCAAACTGTCAAGTCTTATAAAAACATTCTGAGTTTCAATGGAATTGCTTCTCTTCTTCAGCAATAGGAAATACAGGCCTAGTCTACTAACTGTACCTGTAACAGCAAACCTACAATCCCTAAAAACAATCTCATGAATGTTTTCAGAACTTCCTCTATAGCAAGACTGTATGCAGTCTTTTGTAGGACACTAAGATTGTGCACAATACCCTATGTGTTGTGTCATCAATCCCCGATACAATTGCAGCAAGACTTCCTCACACCTGTGTTATATTTCTCCCACTCTGAAGGAGTTGCCTGTTAATCACCTGTTGTACCTGCAAGTTGACTTTTGTGTAAGGACACCCAGGTTTCTTTGAATATCAATGCAGCTTCCAATACATTTGCATTTAAATTTGGAGTAAAATATATAGAGCAAAGAGCAGTTTTGTGTGGTAGGAACTGTAACAAATTTATATGGAACTTTTCAGGAGCTCATGATGTTGTAAAATACTTTATCAACAACCAATCACTTTATAAAATGCAGTCACTGCTGCAATGCAGAGTGCACAGTAGCTAATTTGAATACAGAAAACCCCTATAAATAACATTATAATAATTATCTATTTTTTTTAATATTTGGTTCAAAGAAATGTCCTAGTGGACCACAAACTTGTTGTAGGAGTTGGAGGCTTGTATACCTCGGAGACCCGGAGTGATATGTTGGTTGGAGTCAAAGCCATGTGCTTTTGCTCTTGGTAGGGTCATCCATGCCGAACAGGTGAAAGGGTAGAGGCCAAACTAAGAGTGATGAGATTGCCGAGAAAACACCTCTGATCTGGGGCAGCATCTAATTAATTTGCTTGTTTATTTTGGCTTGTTTCTTAAAGATGTGCTGGGTGCGTCCCGGCTACCGCTGCACCACTGCATGCTTCACAGCCCGGAGGTTGGGGAGCACTGCTCTAGTTTACACTTAAATTGCAATTGTCCTTGATTGCATTCAATTAATTCTCCAAGACTTTGCAGGTGTCCAATTAAATATCCTTGGACTTCAGTCTCTTATTAGAATAGTTACTTGTTAGCTTGTAATTAGTATGCGGTTTTATCAACTGGGCCCAGATTCTTTCATGCCCTGGTTTGTGTTTAAAGGGGCAGTGCTAATCCTTTGTTTGCTCCTGATCCTTGCCGAGTGAAATCCTTGAGTTATTACCAGTTATCCAAGACCTTGTAAGTTCTATTGGTTTGCTTTGTACCTTTTGTTAATAAAATTCCTAGTATTGTTTAGCCCTTCTGAGTCTCTGTGTGATCCTGTGCTTGGGTCCAAAGATGCAGCACGAGACAATCTGTAGATGTGACGACCTAATGTAAATTACAGAGGAGGAGATGTTTGATATCTTGAGGCAAGTTAGGGTGGATAAATCCCCAGTGCCTGACAAAGTGTTCCCTTGGACCCTGGGAGGCCAGTGCAGGAATTGCAGGAGTCCTAGCAGATATTTAAAACATCATTAGCCACAGGTGAAGTGCCAGAGTGCTGGAGGATAGCTAATGCTGTTCCATTGTTTAAGAATAAACCGAGAAAATATAGGTTACTGACGCTGACATCTGTAGTGAGAAAGTTATTGGAAACTATTCTAAGGGACTGGGTATGTAAGTATTTGGATAGACAGGGACTGATTAGGGATAGTTAACATGGCTTTGTGTGTGCTAAGTCATGCCTAACCAATCTTGTGGTGTTTTTTTTTGAAGAAGTTATCAGGAAATTTGAAGGCAAGGCAGTGGATGTCTACACAGACTTCAAGGCCATTGACAAGGTCCCACATGGAAGGTTGGTTGCTTTGTATTCAAAATGAGGTAATAAATTGGGTTAGGCATTGGCTTCATGGAAGTTGCCAGATAGTAGATGTAGATAGTTGCCTTTCTGGCTGGATGATTGTGACTAGAAGTGTGCTTCAGGGATCAGTGATGGGTCTGATGTTGTTTGTTATCTATATCGGAGGTTCCCAAACTTTTTTATGCTATGGAGCCTTGCCATTAACTGAGGGGTCTGTGAGCCCCAGGTTGAGAACTCCTGAATGATATGGATGATAACGTGGTACATAGGATCAGCAAATTTGCAGATGACATGACGGCTGAGGGTGTAGTGAACAGGATAGTAAACTATCAAAGTTTGCAGCGGGATATGCACCAGCTGCAGGAACTCAGCACGTCAGGCAGCAGAAATGGAAAAGAGTTGACAGTTAATGTTTTGTACCAAGAACCTTCATCTGGACTGAAAAGGAAGGGGGAAGGTGCCAGAATAAAAAGGAGTGGGGAGGGGAAAGAGGCTAGCTGTAAGGTGATGGGTGAAGGGCTGGAGAAGAGAGTGAACAACAGGAGAAAGGGAAGGAGGAGGGGACCCAGGGGAAGTAATAGGCAGGTGAGAAGAAGTGAAATAAACATGGAACAGTCTGCATAGTGCAGGCACTTTGGCCCATGATGTTATGATGACCAATGTTAACCTACTCCATGATCAATCTAACCTTTCTTACATCCACATGATAATCAAAGAGTCCCTAATTTGAAATGTCCCCACTGTCTCAGCCTCTGTCACTGCATCCAGTAATACGTTCTAGGCGCCTACTGTTTTCTGTTTTAAATAAAAAACCTATACATATTTCCAACATCTACCCTAAACTTTCCTCCACTTCCATTAAATGGATCTCCTCTAGTATTAGCCATTACCAGTGTGTGTAATAGGTGCTGATTTTCCAGTCTATGCCTCTCAATATCTTGTACACCTCTATCAAATCGCTTTCCATTCTTCTTCACTCCAAAGAGAAGAGCCCTAGATTGCTCATCCTTGCTTCATAAGACATTGAACCTCAAAGCATTGAACCTAATCCTGAATTAACTAAGGCCAAAACACTTCTTAACCACCCTGTTGATTATGCTTGGCAACTTCAAAGAAACTTTGGACTTCCTCCACTACTGAAAACAATGCCATTAACCTGGTACTCTATCTTCAAGTTAAGTCTTCCAAATGTACCACTTCACACTTTTCTGGATTGAACTCCAAATGTCACTTTTTGGTCTAACTCTTGTTTATATCCCGTTGTAACGTACGACAACCATCTACACTATCCATAACACCTCCAACCTTTGTGCCATCTGCAAACTTACTAACCTACCCATCCACTTCCTCATCTAACTCACTTATTAAAAATCACAAAGAGTAGGAATCCCAGAACTGATCCCTCCAGAACACCATTAGTCACTGACATCCAACCAGAAGTCGCTCCATCTACTATTACCCTCTACCTTGTGTGAAGGCCAATTCTGAATCCATGCATCCAAGTTTCATGGATCCCATGCCTTTTGACTTCTGAATGAGCTTGCCATGAGGCAACTTGTGAAATGCCTTACTAAAGTCCATATATAACTATATCCACTGCTCTACCTCCATCGATTTGTCACTTCCTCAAAGCCTCACTTAGGCACCTAAGACATGACCTGTCACAAAGACTATCCTTAAGACTATGCTTCTCCAAATGCTTATAAATTCTGTTCCTAAGAATCTTCTCCAATGGTTCACCCACCACTGACATAAGACACATATGCCATCCTCCAGTCCTCTGGTACCACTCCTAGGGCCAGGGAGGATGCAAAGATCATCAATGTCTGAGCAGCCTCTTCCTTCAATTTATGTAGTAACTGGGGGTCTGTCCCATCTGGTTCCAGGGATGTAGCTATCATAATGTTTTTCAGAAGGTTCAACATCACCTCCTACTTTTCATCTACAGCATATTAACCTGGTCTACAAACACCTCATATTCGTTAAAGTCCCTCTCCCTGGTGAATGCACTAAGTATTCATTAAGGCCCTCACATATCTCTTTCAAATCCAAGCAGATTATTCCTGAATAATCCTATCCTCACTGTCCTCATTCTCTTGTTTTTCATGTATGTGTAGAAAATCTTGAGGTTTTCCTTAGTCTTATTCACCAAGGCTTTCTTGTGTCCCCTTTAGCTCTCCTAAGGGTTCTTGGAGATTTATTTTGTAATAAAATTCATTCTCAAAATATCTTGAACTCACCAGGCAAACAATGTACTTTTCTGAGCAATATCTTGGCAACTACAATTGTTTGTTAGGCAGTACACAATTAAGTAAGACAATCGAACAAAGGTGAGCCAAAAATAGAAATGAAACAGTAGAATGTGTTGTATTTATGTCCAATGTGGTCAGTAAAGTGATTGAAAAACAAAATGCCTGAAATGTGCAAATAACACTCAAAAAGGAAATGGTCAGAAAAGAAAGGATGTCAACATTAACTTATCTTTCTCTGTTGGATGCTGACCCACCAGCTGTGCACCTTTAGTATTATATAACAATATTCATATCAGGTGCTTTTGTTCTTTTATAGTCTTGATGCAGAGTAGTTATTTAAATAACATAAAAAAACTAGTATCTAACAAAAGATTCAGTATTTTGCTTTAAATTTATACACTCTGATAGAAATATAGGTATTCAAAAGACTGTAATTATACCGAAGAGTAGCAACTACTGAGCTTCTTGCACTCAGCTATCTTAGAAGAATAAGAATAACCGTATTCAAGGTAGCACTGAGGACTTAAGATGAACGTATTAAGAATTTGTATTCAAGTATGCATTGCGTTGAGTAAGTGTAAATGTGCTGTATAATGCTTAAGAAGCATAAGCAAGTATAACTGCAATAAAACATTAAATTTTTAAAACTCAATTTAAAACAATTGATATTTGAAGATACAGCAAAGAGCCATGTAATATAATTGTTCTGAAATATTATGTCTATAAAGACGATGATCGGTTTCTCAATGTATATGTGATTTATTTGACATAAATCAAGTTCTTGTCTATAATTTATCTCGTGAGTGTGCAAACCCACAGATAGTAAATCAGTGGATATCAAGGACAGTGTGCAGCGCAACAAACAGTTGCTTAAAAAAAGGACATGGTAAAAATCAGAAATAGGGTTTGAAGGAAGAATGATTCCCCTCTCTGAGGGATCTGGAATCAGAATCTCAGAATAAGAAGTGTATCATTTAGCAATGAGAAGAATTTCTTAATCCAAAGGGTAGTGAATCTTTAGAATGTTCTATGCAACAGGACTGTGGAGGCGCAATCACTGTTATTTTAACATGAATCAAAGAATATGGTGATTGTGAGGAAATAGTGTTGAGATACAAACTCCAGGCATGATCTTTGTGAATTGCAGAGAAGATTCTTAAAGGCCAGATGGCATACTGCTACTCCTAGTTCATATGCTCTTAAATTTTAATAATTATATTTCTTATTCAGATGCTATTTGAAATCTTCTTGTAGACCTACTAAGAAGAACTGACACCTACACAGCACCATAGAGTGGAGAATGGATGTTTAACTCCTTGCTTTGTATTGAACTGGTGCAACCTAACAATGGGGGATTCTGCGCATGCAGTAGGTAGTTTTCTTTGGTAAGAAAAAGAGCCCAGATAAAGTGAAGTAGCGCAGATAGTGTAGGTGGTGGATAATGTGAAGGTGTATGTAAAAGAAATTAGTGGTAACAAAGCCACTAATCTACCACTAGGTTCACTGAAAGTTTATTTCCCACTCTGTCGACTACAGATGGTTTGCATAATCAGGGAAGGGAAAAAAGGATGTCAATAGATGAACTGCACTATTTTCAATACTCTCATCATTCACTCACAGTAAAACTGATATGCACCAAAGTCACTGTTCATATCTCTTTATTATACAATTTTCCATGACTACTATATAAAATATACACAACTTTAAAATATAAAATGTATAGTTATAACACACAAGTACATATCTTAAGTCAAATAGCAAAATACAGCACTTTTTTTGACACACTCAAATGTTTTAGGAACAGTTTCTTCCCCTCCACCATCAGATTTCTGAATGGTCTATGAACAATACCTCAGTATTTTGCTCGCTTTCTCAACTATTTATTTATTTTTTATATTTCTTATTGCAAATTGTAGTAATTTGTGTATTGCACTGTACTGCTGCTGCAAAGCAACAAATTTCACGACAAATGTCAATGATAATAAACCGGATTCCGATTTTCTCTGAAATCACACGGTCAGCCAAAAATAGTGAGGAACAATTAGCCCACAGTATCCTGGGTCTTTATGAGCAAACATTTAAAAAGCAAACAATTCAGATGACTTTATACTTGTACATCAATACTGTATTTATATTAGGAATCGTAATACATAAACTAAAATTAATGTCATAATTTTAGTGAAAGCAAAATGAACAAGAGTATTTATTGCTTGACCAGCTTTACCAAAACTGATTTTCATTGCAAAATAACTTCATTGTAGCCATTTAAAACTAACAAGTACTTTGCTAATATAGAAATTAAATTGAAATATTATTATTAATATTACTGGCTTTTATATATGTATGCATACTTGACAAGGCTGTTCAATGCTCCTTATTTGGCCACATGTTTAATTATTAATAACGTGAAGTTGCAATCAATCTGTTGGGGGAGCTCGGTGGCTAGAGCAGCATTTTTGAGGGGAAAGGAATTTTTGACATTTGACAATACTGATGCACGGTTTCGATATGAAACATCAACAGCTTCTTTCCAACGTTCAACGTACATTTATCAAAGTATGTGCGCATTATACAACCTTGACATTTGTCTCCTTACGGGCAGATACAAGACAAGGTAACCCATGCAGATATTGCTTGAGCTGCTGAATTCCTCTAGCAGGTGGTCGTTGCCTCAGATTCAGCATCTGCTACCTCTTGCGTCTCCAGTAATCTAAAGTTTACTGGAACATTTTAGAATTTTTATTCATGTTTTTGAGGAAAAACATTAGAAAATTAAATTATTATTTCTGTCCTTTAAATGCACAAAACATTGAAAATATTCCATTTGGACACTGCTCATGTGGGAACACAACCTGTGCTGTGAAATCCATTGATCTTTTTCAGTTTTGTCTCATGACAAACAGACAACAAAAGGACACAGGAGCAAATATCCCATCTTTTTAAACAAAAGACAGTTAATACAGTGGATTCTGGTTTATCAAGGTAGCCACTTCTCTGACAGAACAAAAATAAACCAAGAAAATTGGTGGGATTTCCTTTATTTAATTGGCCACTATACCACTTAATTGGGGCAGGAGGCTGCTGGTGAACAATTTGTAACTAGCTTCAGTCACATGTGGTCAATAGACACTACACCATGCTTAGAGCAAATAGCCTTTAAATAGCGCCACTTGCCTGTGTTTGTGTTCAAAAAGCTGTAATTTTTGTCACTGATAATTAGTGAGTATTAAACAGTAAGATAATTCAGAACTATTTTGCTCACTGTGGTTTCAAGCACTCAGGCTTGCAGATGCCAGAAATGGTCGGAAGTGAAAATGAAATGATTTTACTACTTCAGTGACTCAGGAGTTGCAAAGAATTTGAGATATTGACCATCATCTTGATTTTTACAATGGAAGCGAAGATTTGGAGGATGCACTTGAAAGAATTGTTTGAAGGTTGTCCTTTATCTGCACTAGGTGTCTGTGCTGAGTTTGTTCATTTAGACAATCTGTTCTGTATTTCATTTAAATACATAATTTCAAGGTCAAGTTTATGTTTATTTGTCATTCAACCATCCATGAAAACACCCAAATGAAAGTGTGTCACTCTGGGGCCAAGGTACAAAACACGGTGCTAACAGTCATTCACAGCACAAGGAACATATAGGATATATAAGACAACAATAAAACATAGTCACACACAAAGAAATATATAGTCCAAGTCTCTGAATCCATGAATGTTAATACATGCAGTCAAACATAATCTATCTTATCTTCTGCCAAGCAAATACTGAAGAGCAGCACCAAGTCCAGCATGGACACCATGCCTCCTGCACTCCAGTGAAGTACACTGACTTCAATGCCTCTCTCATGAGTGGCTGCAAACAGGCGACACTTGTGTTTGAGGCCTAATCCTCACTACGACTGAGGCCACACAGCTGCCTGCTGTTCACCAATAAAACAGTGAATCAGACTTGCAGTATTCCACATTACCAATGTCCAACAATGTCGTCCAATCAAAAGAAAAGTGAGTAAGACACTCACTCGCTATTAGACTGCACCCTGCCTTTATCCGTACACCAACCTGATACAGGCAACAGTGTGATCCCCACCAGGTCCAGCTCCTTCGGTTCCTCTGCTGATGAGCAACTAACTCACTGATGGCGTCGACCAGCCATACTTGAAGTTCTTAATATACAGCAGGGTCTTTCAATTATAACAAATATTTTAAAAAGGCAATAGCACCTTCAGTTAGCCCCATAGAAGCAGCTGCATCTGAGCATCCCACCATTTTAATTTGTTATTCAGTTAAATGGCAGTTTGTCTTTTTTATTCCTTTTTAACTATTTCTATGAAACTTCAGCTAATTGGGGCAACCACTTAAGTGGGCAAAATGTACTGGTCCCAATGTAGTCCAATTAACCAGAATCCACAGTATTTATTAAGATGAAGCTGAGAAGCCTTCTACTGATAGTGAAATATATGAGAGGGTCAAAACACCTAGCCCACATTACATTACATTGTGGGGAATCTGCAACATTATTTTATGATTATGAAAGAAATACTTTCTATCAATTGAATTGCTTTATACTAATCTGATTATAACTGTTGCTATCAATGTCTATTTGTAGTGAAATAAAGCAACATCTTTATCTTACCTCATCATGTCAACTCAGTCAGGCTTTGGAAAGATTGATAAAATACATGTAAAGGTACAGATATCCAGTTAAAGTCATAAGCAAGTACAATTATTACAGCATGCTACTGTATAAAGTGTCACTCTAGAACAGCTGCAAAAGTGAATAACATTACTAAAAGTCAAGAAGCTGTCTGTGGCAAATTCAAGTTTATTGACGGCTGAAACATTGTGCACATCATAATCTGCAGGGAGTCTTTTGTTATGACCAGCAGAAACTAACACTTATAACTTATGGATGATTTACTCTGTGGTCTGAAGCAACCTCCCTTCAGGTTTGGTTTGGGCTGGGGACAAGCCATCATATTCCATAGAATCCTGCTCTTCATAACAATGGTTTATCCTTGAAGCACTTAAGCAACAAAATAGACCATCATCAATTGTTGTGTAATGTTCTATCAGGGCTCTTAAGCTGGGGAATTCTGTGTTCAGATGCTGAAAGACATCAAGCACACATTATGAATATTAAAAAATTACCATAGCAAGAATGTTAAGAATTTTTTAAATGTAATCTTACCTCAAGATAATATTTGCCTTCATCATTTTTCCAAATCATGTAGTTTATTACACCAAACGGGGTCCGCATCATTAGTGTCCAGCACTTCAGAGGGCCAGGATTCACCCAAAGTAAGAAAGCTCCCAGAACATCACGTTTTAAAAGTTCTATAGCACAATCCCTTTACCAAAAATAGAAAAAGATATTTGTGAAAAACAAACTCATTAAAGAGTAAAAAATTGCATTGGCAACAGTAAGACCTATAGTTGGTGGCAACAGTAAGTGGAAGAGGACCCACAAGGGAATAGGAGATAACCAACGGTTTACAGGCAGTAGGTGGTGGCAGCAAAGTCTGCAACCAGCTCCAGCAGGGAGAAGCTAATGACCAGCAAGACAGATTATCCAACTCAGCAACTAGCAGAGTTGGAGCTGATGCCATGATTCAGAAAGTGACAGGTGTTGGGGGACATGACTAATTCATAACTAAGAGCAGATAATTTGCCTATTAACTTGGGGACATAAAAGCACACCAAATAGGAGGTATTCCTAACCAGAGCAAGTGGGTGGACAAGTCAGTGATGGGTGAAAGAGATAGCATCTTATAGTTAGTTCTATTTCCCATGTTAATCCTTTTGCAAATTCAGCTGACAACTTAGTGTCACCTTTGCCCCATGCTATGCCATCTACCAGCTTCTAACAGAGCAGAAAGGGATGAAAATGTGTTGACAAGTAAAAATAAGTTGAGGAGTAGAAGAGATACATTGGCAGAGAAAAAAAAATCAAGAGTAACATGAAAACAAGAAATAAAGAAAAGACCAATCCTTAAAAATTGATGGCAATTTTCATACAAGGCCTCTTCAGCTTTTATTGTGTTGGGAAAAAAGAACACATGATTATTTGAACTAGAAATGTACCATCTGATATACTGAGCACAAGTAAAAGATGAAAATGTGTCCCTGTCCTTATCTGAAATAGATCAGCAATTTTTTTTTATCATACTCCCCATAAGCATCTTGTTAGGCAAACTCAGAATTGGTTATGAGATCACCAGAGAACATTAGGTAAACATTAGGTACTGTAATCTTCCTGTTTGGGGTAAACAGATGTTTCAACTAATCACAAACAAGAGAAAATCTACAGATGCTGGAAATCCAAGCACTACACACAAAATGCTGGAGGAACTCAGCAGGCCAGGCAGCAGCCTTTGATTCCTTTAAGAATTGATTAATATTAGCATCAAATGTACTAGATAACTGAAGATCCATAAGCCCCTGTGTAGAAAATTTCAAAGATTTGCAAGCTTTTAAATTGGAAAGAAAGTATTTGTCACCCAGGGGAACAACTTCTAGGTATATATTTCTCAGAATTTTGTATGCTTTAATGAAATCTCACTTATTGTTCCAGTGAACTTAAGATCGATCCTGTTCCATTTCTCCAAAGAACTCTCCTAAGAATCAATCTAATTACCATTATTTTGTTGAAGATGTTAATTTTCAAAAGAATTACCAAGGAAATCTCACTGACAAACTAACCTGGGTATCCCAGCACTGGCCCAGACAGTGTCCATTAGGAGTTCTTCATGCTGTAGTGGAGCAAGTGCTTTCCAAGATTCCAGGAGTTCATCTCCCCACCTGCAACTGTCTGTGAAAGATATAATAATTAACCTTTTGGGCACACTGGCAATACTTCAACTATTCATGACATTTATTTCAAGTATAATTTTGATTTTAAAAAAATGAACATTCTATAATCATACAAAATGCTGGAGGAACTCAGCAGGCCAGGCAGCATCTATGGAAAAGAGTACAGACGGCATTTCAGACCGAGACGTCCTGCTGAAGGGTCTCGGCCCAAAATGTCGACTGTACTCTTTTCCATAGATGCTGCCTGGCCTGCTGAGTTCCTTCAGCCTTGTCTGTGCATGGCTTTGTATTTCCAGCATCAGCAGATTTTCTCGTTTGTTTTTTAATCAGTTATTCAGCAAAAACAAGAAAACCTGCAGATGCTGGAAATCCAAAGCAACACACACAATGCATCAGTCTTCACTGAGAAAGACATCAGCAGTATACTGGACACTCAAGGGTGGCAGGGAAGAGAAGTGTGCGCAGTCACAATTACGACAGAGAAAGTACTCAGGAAGCTGAATAGCCGAAAGGTAGATAAATCTCCCGGACCAGATGGAATGCACCCGCGTGTTCTGAAGGAAGTAGCTGTGGAGATTGCGGAGGCATTAGCGATGATCTTTCAAAAGTCGATTGATTCTGGCATGGTTCCGGAGGACTGGAAGATTGCAAATGTCACTCCACTATTTAAGAAGGGGGCAAGGAAGCAAAAAGGAAATTATAGACCTGTTAGCTTGACCTCGGTGGTTGGGAAGTTGTTGGAGTCAATTGTCAAGGATGAGGTTACAGAGTACCTGGAGGCATATGACAAGGTAGGCAGAACTCAGCATGGATTCCTTAAAGGAAAATCCTGCCTGACAAACCTATTACAATTTTTTGAGGAAATTACCAGTAAGCTAGACAAGGGAGATGCAGTGGATGTTGTATATTTGGATTTTCAGAAGGCCTTTGACAAGGTGCCACACATGAGGCTACTTAACAAGATAAGAACCCATGGAATTACGGGGAAGTTACATATGTGGATAGAGCGTTGGCTGATTGGCAGTAAACAGAGAGTGGGAATAAAGGGATCCTATTCTGGTTGGCTGCCGGTTACCAGTGGTGTTCCACAGGGGTCCGTATTGGGGCCGCTTCTTTTTACATTGTACATCAATGATTTGGATTATGGAATAGATGGCTTTGTGGCTAAGATTGCTGACGATACGAAGATAGGTGGAGGGGCCGGTAGTGCTGAGGAAATGGAGAGTCTGCAGAGAGACTTGGATAGATTGGAAGAATGGGCAAAGAAGTGGCAAATGAAATACAATGTTGGAAAGTGTATGGTTATGCACTTTGGCAGAAGAAATAAATGGGTAGACTATTATTTAAATGGGGAAAGAATTCAAAGTTCTGAGATGCAAGGGGACTTGGGAGTCCTCGTACAGGATACCCTTAAGGTTAACCTCCAGGTTGAGTCGTAGTGAAGAAGGCGAATGCAATGTTGGCATTCATTTCAAGAGGAATAGAGTATAGGAGCAGGGATGTGATGTTGAGGCTCTATAAGGTGCTGGTGAGACCTCACTTGGAGTACTGTGGGCAGTTTTGGTCTCCTTATTTAAGAAAGGATGTGCTGACATTGGAGAGGGTACAGAGAAGATTCACTAGAATGATTCCGGGAATGAGAGGGTTAACATATGTGGAACGTTTGTCCGCTCTTGGACTGTATTCCTTGGAGTTTAAAAGAATAAGGGGGGACCTCATAGAAACATTTCGAATGTTGAAAGGCATGGACAGGGTGGATGTGGCAAAGTTGTTTCCCATGATGGGGGAGTCTAGTACAAGAGGGCATGACTTAAGGATTGAAGGGTGCCCATTCAGAACAGAAATGCAAAGACATTTTTTTAGTCAGAGGGTGGTGAATCTATGGAATTTGTTGCCACGGGCAGCAGTGGAGGCCAAGTCATTGGGTGTATTTAAGGCAGAGATTGATAGGTATCTGAATAGCCAGGGCATCAAAGGTTATGGTGAGAAGGCGGGGGAGTGGGACTAAATGGGAGAATGGATCAACTCATGATAAAATGGTGGAGCAGACTCGATGGGCCGAATGGCTGACTTCTGCTCCTTTGTCTTATGGTCTAAAATGCTGGAGGAACTCAGCAGGCCAGGCAGCATTTATGGAAAAGAATATACAGACGTTTCTGGCCCTTCACCAGTTATTCAGTAAAGTATGTTGAAAGAACACCAACTTGAACCAGAATTGGGCATATTAAAATTACAATATTAACCCTAGCTTTATGCCAAGCTCAGTTTGAAAACCATTTGAAGGATACTACATGCTGCTTATTTCACTTCAATATTCCTTGAATTAAACTGTTTTAAGTGCTGAGTATGAGAGAAATTTGCAGTTCAGACCTCATCCAATATCTCAACAAAAAAGTGATAGATTAGCCTTTTAAAGCCTTCTGCTTCTTTCTTTCTCAATAAAAGAACCAACCAGTTCCACTCCACTACCACCCTCCTATATCTGGCAAAACTGGTCCTCATCCTCATCAATTTCTACTTCAGCTCTTCCCACTTTCGCTAGACTCAAGGGATAGTCATGGGCATCTGCATGGGTCCACATTATGCCTGTCTTTTTGTTGGCTAAGTAGAATAGTCCATGTACTAACGTTTCCCAGGTAATGCTTCCCAACTCTTCCTCCGCTACATTGATGACTATGCTGATCTCATCAATATCATCAGCATCCTCCAACTTCCATCCTGTCCTTAAATTCATTTGGTCCATTACTGACACCTCCTCCCCACCCCCACCCCCTCGATCTCTCTGTCTCCATCTCTGGAGCAAAATGTCGACCGACATCTTTTATAAACCAACTGATTCACACAGCTATCTTGACTATATCTCTTCCCTTTTCTCAGTTCCTTCATCTCTGCCACATCTGTTCCCATGATGAGGCTTTGCTTTCCAGAGCATCAGAGATGTCGCCATTCTTCATAGAATGGGGTTTCCCTTCCTCCACCATCGATGCTGTCTTCAATCACATCTCCTTCATTTCCCAAGTATCCCCAGTTATTCCATCTTCCCGCCGTCTTAATAGACAGAGTTCCTCTTGTCCTTATCTACTACATGCAATTAACACATTATTTTCTGCAACTTCCGCCATCTCCAAAGGGATTAAACACATTTTAACTTCCCCTCCACTCTCCATTTTCCACATGGATCGCACCTTCCGTGATTCCCTTGTCCATTTGTTCTCCTCCCCCCCCCCCATTAATATCTCTCTTGGCACATATCCTTGCAAGTATAGTGCTACACCTGCGCAATCACCTCCTTCCTCTTCTCCATTCAGGGCCCTGAACAGTCCTTCTGGTGGGCAATCTTTCACCCACAAATCTGCTGTGGTTGTTTATTGTATCCAGTGGTCCTAATGTGGTCTCCTCAACATTGGAGAAAACTGCCATAAATTGGGGGACCGCTTCGTCAAGCAGCTCCACTCCGTCTACCTAAAGCAGAACTTGCTGGTGGCCAAATATTTTAATTCCAATTCCCATTCCCATTTTGACATGTCGATCCTCTTGTGCCATGATGAGGCCACCCTCAGGGTGGAGCAGCAACACCTTATGTTCCGTTTGGGTAGCCTCCAACCTAATGGCATGAATATCTATTTCTCCTTCTGGTAACAATAAAAATCCCTCTCCCTTCCCACTTCTTTTATTCCCCATTCTGGCCTCTTACCTCTTCTCACCTGCCTATTAGCTTCCCCTGATGCCGCTCTTCCTTCCCGTTCTCCTTTGGTCCACTCTGCTCTCTAGCCCTTTACCTTTCCCACCCACCTGGTTTCACCTATCATTTACTAGTTGTCCTCCTTCCCCTTCCCACACCTTTTTATTCTGGGATCTTCCCCCTTCCTTCCCAGCCCTGAAGAAGAAACTCAGCCAGAAACCTCAACTGTTTGTTATATTTCCATGGATGCTGTCTGACCTGCTGATTTCCTCCAGTGTTTTATGTGTGTTGCTCTGGTAGATTTATATATTCAATAACCAAAAACCTGAACACTTTTCTATGTTCAGAATATAGTGGCTTGCTGCAAAATTGAAAAGCATTATTTCTCTATTATTGGAGGCACTGAAGATTAAATAGGATAGATACTTTATCCTCTGAAATGCATATAAACACATTGGATAATATTGCTCAAGCTAAATCTCTTGAATTTGTTTATAAAGTAACATTATTCCATTTGAACTAAACTAAGCACAATGTCAGAAATGCTTAATATCTACAATGGAAAAAAAGGACTTCAATGTTTTGCATGTACTGCGCAAATATTTTGATGAAGTGTCATGGAAGGGACTCCACGGTCTCCCAAATCCTGTTAATACATGTATAGGACATAAAAGAATATGAAACACGAAAAGTATTCAAAGACACACTTTAACACCCTAGAAAAAGGAGTTCTTCACATCTAGCAGGCAATCGCTTTATTTACAAAATTTGCCACAATTATGGTGTATATCTAGTTGTGATTCCAACGCAGGTTCTAGTCAAGACAGTAATGCATCTTGTTAATTTAAAATTCGGTTAAAGGAGTAGGGGCATTTGGGGGCCAGAGAGGGGAATCCTCTTCTGCCATGATGAGGCAGATTGTACGAGTAAGAACTTATAGTCTGTCCAGGTAGTCTCCAACCTGATGGTATGAACATCAATTTCTCCAAATTTCGGTAATTTTCCCCCTCCCCTTTCCCTCTTCTTCAATTCCCCACTCTGGCCCACTCTTATATCTTCTCAACTGCCAGTCACCTCTCACTGGTGCTCACCTTCCTTCCTTTCATCCCATGGTCCACTCTCCTCTCCTGTCAGATTCTTCTCCAGCCCTTAACCTTTTCCAACTACTACCTCCCAGCTTCTTACTTCATCTATCTGGTATCACCAATCACCTTCTAGCTTGTACTCCATTCCCTCCCTCCACCTTCTTATTCTGGCATCTCCCTGCTTCATTTCCAGCCCTGATGAAGGGTACCAGCCTGAAATATTGACTATTTGTTCATTTCCATAAATACTGCCTGACCTGCTGAGTTCCTCCATCATTTTGTGTGTGTTGCTCTGGATTTCCAGCATCTGCAGAATCTCTGTTACAGAGAACTTGAAGGTTTGGTTTCACAGTCTAGTACTGGGTCTGCTCAATGGAGTCATCTGAGTGTAAACAGGACCTCGATTATGAGGACATTGGCCTGGATCAGAATGCTGATATTGGGTGCTTGTATCTGTATGAACCATTCTGGGGAGTCAGCATTGGCATTGACATTCCAGTGACTTGAGGTGCCTGTGCTAAGTTCAAACCTCAGTAATAAACAAAATACAGTGATCATGCTGTTCAATAGACTGTGATCTTTGTGTCAGGTTTGAGATTTGAGCTGCAGCCTTTTTCCTCATATAGTCAAAAGCTATGCAAGCATATTAAAATAATGTTAAATTTTTTTTTATTTCAAAATATACTTTATTCAAAAATAAATATATACAATAAACCATTCAATAACTTTTCATCCTTTACATACGTTTCCATTATACTCAGTAAAATACCCGTGTTTATAGCCACCCAAGTGGCACTCCAGTAGTTCAGCTTAGCATCTCATTGTTGAGGGGTATACTCCCCGCCCACCGACCCCTCCCACTCCCACGGGTGGAGAAACCTATACTGTGGTCCTTCCCCACCGGGCCCTTGCGGTGGCTGCACCAAGTTTCAGTGCGTCCCTCAGCACGTACTCCTGCAGCCGAGAGTGTACCGTTAGTGAGATCTGGCGATGAGGCATTTTGCCAGATGAACTGGACAGTCTGCTCAGGGAACCACCCCACTGTGTCCATCACGTCCTTCTCCTGCAGTGCCTGCAGGACACTTCGTGCCGACCACTGCCTGATGGCCTTGTGGTCAAAGGCGTTCTCCTGGAAGAACTTTGCTACGTGGGATAGGTATGCCGGCAACGACCAGCTGACTGGGGCGTTGCGCGGGAGTGGGGCCAGACCCATCCTTCGTAGCCAGGGCGACAAGTAGAACCTGGGCACATAGTGGTACTTGGTGCCCACATACCTGGGCTCTACACACAACCTGATGCAGCCACATACGAAGCTGGCCATCAGGGTGAGGGCGACATTGGGGACGTTCTTGCCCCCGTTGTCCAGGGACTTGTGCATGGCGGTCCGTCTCACCCGCTCCATCTTGGATCCCCAGACGAATCTGAAGACAGCTCGGGTGATTTCCGAGCTGTAGGAGCGGGGGACGGGCCAGACCTGCGCCAAGTACAGCAGCCCTGAGAGCACCTCACACCTGATGACCAGGTTCTTGCCCGTTATCGACAGGGAGCGCCCTCCCCACAGTCCCAGTTTCTGTTTCACCTTGGCAGTCCGCTCCTGCCAGTTCTTGTTGCACGCCTCAGCCCCTCCGAACCAGATCCCCAACACCTTCACGTGGTCAGACCTGATGGTGAAGGGGACGCTGGATCGGTCGGGCCAGTTGCCAAAGAGCATGGCTTCGCTCTTTGTGCGGTTGACCCTGGCCCCCGACGCTAGCTCGAACTGTTCGCAGGTGCCAATCAACCTGCGAACTGACCTCGGATCAGAGCAGAAGACGGTGACGTCGTCCATGTACAGGGAGGTTTTCACTTGGGTCCCTCCACTGCCTGGCAGCGTCACCCCTCTTATGCCCCCATCCCTCCTGATGGCTTCCACAAAGGGTTCTATGCAGCAGACAAACAAGACAGGGGAGAGGGGGCAGCCCTGCCTGACTCCAGACCTGATGGGGAAGCTGTCTGTTTCCCACCCGTTGACCTGGACTGCACTACGGATGTCTGTGTAGAGCAGTCTGATCCAATTCCGGATTCCCTCCCCAAATCTCATTTTGGAGAGCACGTCCGCCATGTACGTGTGCGATATCCTGTCGAAGGCTTTCTCCTGGTCCAAGCTGACCAGGCAGGCGTCCACCCCCCTGTCCTGCACGTAGGCGATGGTGTCCCTCAGCAGCGCGAGGCTGTCTGAGATCTTCCTGCCCGGTACAGCACAGGTTTGGTCCGGGTGGATCACCTGTCCCAGAGCAGACTTGACCCTGTTGGCGATAGCCTTGGACAGGATCTTGTAGTCCACATTCAGGAGAGAGATGGGTCTCCAATTCCTAATGTCCTCCCTTTCCCCCTTCTGCTTGTAGATGAGGGTGATGATGCCCTTCCTCATGGACTCAGACATACTGCCGGCCAGAAGCATAGCGTTGTACACTTCCGGCAGGTCTGGGCCCATCCAGTTCCACAGAGCCGAGTACAACTCAGCCGGTAAGCCGTCGCTTCCAGGAGTCTTACCCGACCCAAAGGAACGGATGGAGCCTGTCAGCTCGTCCAGGGTCAGTGGCTGATCCAGACTCTCCCGCTTGCCGTCGTCTAAGACCTGCGTGATAGACGACAGGAAGTTGCGGGAGGCTGTGGATTCTGTGGCCTTTTCCTCGTACAGACCGGCATAGAAGGACTTGCAGATCCTCAGTATGTCGGTCTGCGAGGATGCGACTGAGCCGTCCTCTTCCTTAAGGTTGTGGATCACAGAGCTCCCCCTGTGCACCTTTTGGAAGAAGAAGCGTGAGCACGTCTCGTCCTGCTCCACGGTTTGGACCCTTGATCGGAAGATGATCTTGGAGGATTCAGCGGCGAGGTGCTGGGCTTGCCGGCCCTTCACCTCTCGCAGTTCCTCCCTGACATCCACCCCCTTCGACTGCAGAAGGAGAAGTTGCTGCAACTCTGTCTGGAGTTTACGCAGTTCCCTCTGCTCCTGCCTTGCCTTCTGAATACCCTTGCGGATGAAGAACCTCTTAATGTTCTCCTTGGTGGCTTCCCACCAGTGAACCGGGGAATCAAAGAAGGCTTTCAAGGTTCTGCAACCTGTGTACTCCCTCTCTAGTTCCTCGATGTTCTCTGGGGTCAGCAGCTTTACGTTCAGCTTCCACGTCCCCCTGCCTGCCTTCTGGTCCTCCCGTAAGTGACAGGTGGCTCTCAGAAGGCAGTGGTCAGAGAAGAACACCGGCGTGACGTCGGTGGACCTGACCGTGAGGGACTCAGACAGGAAGAGGAAGTCGATCCGGGAGCGGGCTGAGCCGTCCGATCGTGTCCAGGTGGCTTGCGGCTGTGCTCCACCTGTGGGGGTGCCAAAGGCGTCGCGCAGCTTGGCTGTCTTCACCATTTCCCTCAGGAGTCTAGAGGTACTGTCTAGCCTGCCGTCGGCACTGCCGGGTCCTCCAGCCGCATCAATGGTGCAATTGAAGTCTCCGGCCAGAACGACCGGCTGGGTCGTCACCAGCAGCTGTGGGAGCTGCTCGAAGACGGCCAGCCGCTCGCTCCGCACGGGGGAGGCGTACATGTTGATCAGCCGGAGCGGAGTGCCCCGGTATTTCACGTCTGCTACCAGGAGGCGCCCCGCAACCACCTCTTTAACTTGGGTGATTGAGAAGTTGCCTCCCCGCAGCAGAATCCCCAGGCCGGAAGCGCGACAATCGTTGCCCCCCGACCACACCGACAAACCTTTTTTCCACCACCGTGACCACCTCCGGTAGTTACGGAGATGTGGTAGTCCACACTCCTGGAGGAAGGTCACATCGGCCTTTACAGTGTCCAGGTACTGGAGCGTGCTGACGCATCGCCCAGTACTCTTCAAACTTCGCACATTCAAGCACGCCAATTTAAGGTCTGCCATTGTTGTAAGTCTTTTATTTTGGCTGCTCTCCGTCCTCACCCTTGCCATCCTGAGCCTTCATTCCCACCGCCTTTGTGAAGTTTTCCACCTCCTGTGGGCTCAGGTACTGCTGGTAGTACTCCTCCGTGTGTGGCCGTTCTGGTTCTGGGTCTGGGCCCGGGGGGGGGGGGGGGGGGTTGCTGACTTCCTGGGCTGCTTCCCCTTCCGGCTGCTGGGTGCCAGCCGTGGCCCTGCTCCCGGATTCCCGGAGCTCTGTGCGTCTGCTGCTCTCCGCCTCCTGTACTTGGGGGGTGGCCAGCAGACTTTCTCCCCTCTCTCTCCTCCTCTCCACCTGTTCTGCCAGCCGCTTCTTCCGCCGGGGCTGCTGGCCTCCCCCAACTCCTTCCTCCTCTGAAGAGGACAGGGTACCAGGGGCTGTGTGGTTCCCTGCCCTTTTCTGGCGTTGCTCCGCCTTCTGTCGCTTGGCCGCCGCCTTTTGGGTCTTTTTTCGTTTCACGACCTTCCATTCGGTTTCCCCCTCAGCTCTCCCCTCCTCCATGGACTCCTGCTCGTCGTTTGCCTGGTCCTGGAGGGTCTGCAGTGGGGTGGCAGGACTTGGGGTGCTTGCACCTTCCTCCCTGGTCTCGTCATCCGTCCTGTCGGGTGCCTCATCTGCAGCGCTGGCGGGTACGTCCGCATCTGCCTGGGCCCTTTCAGGGCCAGCACCTCCCCTGGTCGCCTGTGCGTAGGTGCCCCGACGCCTCGGGCAGGCTCTGTACAGGTGGCCGGCCTGTCCGCAGAGGTTGCAGGCCTTGGCCTGCGTGCAGTCTTTGGTCAGGTGGCCTTCGATTTTACAGTTCTTGCACATCACCACCCTGCACTGGGCTGCGATGTGCCCTTCCTTGCCGCAGTTTCGGCACACCCTGGGTTGTCCCGTGTACACCATGTACCCTCGGTTCCCTCCGATGGCGAAGACGGAGGGGGGGTGGATGATGCCGCCATTGGAATCCAACCTCAGCTTCACCTTCACCTGCCGTTTGCTGGTCCAGATTCCCAGTCCGTCCTTCACGTCCGCTGGTGTTCCTACGCTCTCCACATACCGAGCGAGGAACGTAAGGACATCTACCACTGGCACGTGCGGGTTGAACATGTGCACCGTGATTGTCCTTTCCTGTTGCGTAGCCGTTGCAAAGAGGGGCTGTGCTTTCAGCAGCGACAGCGGCGCCTCTGTCCCCTTCAGCTGAAGCTGCTGGTACAGCTTCTGCCACCCTGCAGCCTGCCGGAAAGTAATTACATCATCGATGGCGGCTTCACTGCATAGTAGCCCTGAGAAATGAAGAAATGATAACCGGTCCACATTTTTTTTCAAGCACTTGTCATTAATGTTGGATTAGACAGTATAATTATTTCCTTTGCAGTTTAATTCTTTACTCCTGTTTGTATTTATATAATTACCTATATCCATGTAATTCAGTGCGAACCCTAGAATTACAGTTCTTTCTCTTTCTGGATGCTTCTTTGGTATTGTATTATTTGAGTAGGGGTTTTCTGATTGGTCAACTCTTATCTACAGATTTGAATTCTTCTCTACTGTATAGTATAAAAAGGGCAGAGCATATTGGCCCACCATCTTGTCTTCTTTTTCTTCCCTTACCAGCCTCTTACTACTCTCTATTTCCAATTCCTTTGTTCCCTTAATACATAATAAAATGATAATGAAGCAACAAGTTTTATGCCTTTTTCTTGACTTCTGAAAGAACCTTGCATCAAAAATACCAGAATCCAACAATTTGGTGTAGTCAGGAATGATGGTTGCAAAGATCTAAGTACTTGGAAAAGTGCCAGACAAAGTGGATTTTTTTTGCACAAAGTTAAAAATGAGCTAAGAGCTTACTCAAATTCCAAATCATCCGGAAAAAAAGTGACTAGTGCTGTTTCAATATGTCATCTGGTGGAAGTGTAGCCATGAGGAAACTACGTTGCTATTTTGAAAAAAAAATGTTGGTTACAATCTATTGAAACTTTGTTTGCAATCTGTTGATACTTCGGATCACAGTCAAAGGAATCAAAAGAATGTACAAGTTAAGTGTTAGCATGAGATTCTATTATGACAATGACCAAAGTCGAGAAACTGAGCTCTTACCTGAATAAAATATCTCAGTTTAACAAGATCAATGAAAAAGTCTGGATGAAAAATACCATCAATGTTAAGTTTATTAAGAAGGCATTGGATAAGATCTGGAGAATGCCATACGGAAAGGAAAAACCTAGAAAATGTATGTTAAAGATATCAACACATGGTCAGTTTGATTGAATATATGAGCGAGTGATAAAAGTTGCGTAAGCAAGTAAAGAAGTTGACTAAACAATTGGGAAAGAAATGTGAAACACATGATAAACTATGACAGAGACAATAAAAAAGTCTAAAGAACATACTTCTCTATTAACTGAATGAGTGAAAAAAACAACATGAGTGTAATCGAATCAAGGTGCATTGCATGGATCTAAGAAGCAACTATAGCATTATGAAAAAGCTGAGCAGGGACCTCAAGTGGGCAATCCTACTAGTCCAGTGGGTGGTCCTGCCAGTGACACCTCTTCTTGGGAAACACCCGCCATATTGGACAATCCTCTGAGATAGCACCACCATCTGACCTCTAAGGAATTACCGGATGGGCATGGCCTGAACTCTACAGCAGCCTCTAGTGACGCATCTGGGAATGACAGTGATGAAACAAGACGGACAGCTCTGTCACAGCTTGCTCCAATAAAGACCGAGGAAGTGAACATGCAGGACTGAAGATGGAACGAATGAAAGGAAACAGACAGTGGATTACACAGTTGCTAATCTATGTGTTGACAAGCTAACCCCTCTAGTAGCCAATCCATCAACAGTTTTAATGCCCTGAAGCCATCAAACAAGTGGCTTACAGTTATTGTATGGCAAATAGATTCTAGTCCATACTATTGGCAACTGAATGTCAACCATGTTTGGGCTTTAGAGTTGATGGTCAACAATACCAGTGGATGAGGCACAAGGGCTCCACAAGAGTATCACTGTCTAGCACATGACTTTAAGACGATGTCTTAGGACTTAACAGACATTGATTCGACTATCAAAGAAAATGTGAAAGATGTTCTGATTACATCCAAAGCTACAGACCAGCATAAGCATGATGTGCTTTATTTGCTCAATTATATATCATCCAGAGGTCAGAAAGCAAATCTAGACAAGGCTCAACTGCAACAAGAAGAAGTAATTTACTTGGGACAGTAAATTCCCAAGACAAACAGGAAATCACTGAGAATCATGCAAAAACCTTTACGTCAGCCAGGCTGCCTAAAACAGTTCAACAACTCAACAACTCTACTCATTTCTGGATTTGTGTAACTACAACAGAGTATGGGTTGATTCATATGCTGAAATGCCCAATCACTCAACAATCTGCTGAAGGGATGTCCATTTAGAACAGATAAGAAGGAATTTTTTTAGCCAGAGAGTGATGAATCTGTGGAATCCATTGCTACAGGGGGCTGCGGAGGCCAAGTCATTGGGTATATTTAAGGCAGAGGCTGATAGGCTCTTGGTTAGTCAGGGCATGAATGGATACAGGGAGAAGGCAGGAGATTAGGACTGAGGGGTAAACAGATCATCCATGATGAACTGGTGGAGCAGACTCAATTGGCCAAATGGCCTAATTCTGCTCCTATATTTTATGGTCTTATAGCCTAAGTAATTCCGAGAGATGCAAGCTCAATGGTCTAACCAAGAAAAGTGGTTCTGAATGGAGAATGGTGGGAGGTTAAACAGTGATGAAGCATGGAGATATGGCACTAGCCATAGACTAATAGCTCCACTATGTTGCTTCCTTATCTGGCACAGCTGATACACTCTCTAGGACACATTGGGGTGGAAAAGATCGTGGTGGAATCCAAAGTCCAAAGCACAAGCTTGACAAATGTTTGAAAGATGCATATCAGTAAATGGATCACTGAGCAGCTGAAAAGTAACCACAATTAAGTGCTTCTGCCCCATCCGGTCCATTTTTGCACTTACAAGTGGACTACATTACTTTGCCAAAATGTCAAGGATACTCAGACGTACTGGTAATCGTGGCCAAGTTTTCATAACGGATGGGAGCCATTCCTGCAAGGAAAGTCACTGCCACACACACAACAACATATCTGATCAAGGAGTATATTCCCAGATGGGGATCGCCATGTCACAGTGACTCTGATCAAGGAATACATTTCACTGGGAGCGTTTATCAGGAATTATGTCAGCTGATGAACATTCAATGGTCTTTTCATTGTTGATTTCACCCAGAGTCATTAGGACAAGTTGAACAAATCATCAGACAATGACTATGTATCATGAAAAAGGCTTACCATGGCCTATGGTTCTTCCTATGCTCTTACGTAGCATCAGCGCAACTCCAAACAAAAAGATTAAATTAAGTCCATTTGAGATAGTAACAGGGCATCCTATGTCACTGCTGGGAGCTTCTGATATCAGAGAGGTTGATATACATATATGGCCAACAGTTTCAGAACTATTGTGTGGAATTAGCCCAAGTTGTCCAGTCTGCTTCTCAACAGGTTCCTGCTGCTTGGAGTGATCCAACAGAAGGAGGACACACCGTGATTCCTGGCAAGTCAGTCCTGACTAAGATATCACATAAGAAACCACTGGGAGCTCAGTGGGAAGGTCCTTATCAAGTGCTGTTAATTACTAATTCGGCGGTGAAAGTAGCAGATAAAAGTAAGTGGATACACGACAGGCACTGCAAGTGAGCTAAAGTGGTACCAACGAGGACAACAAACACTGTGGTTAATTTGCTAGTAACCTCTGACTCAGTGTCTAAGCTGCTGGGCTACAGCGAGAAAATCACTAACCAGCCAGAAGACTTCAAACAGAGTCAACAGCTACTAGACATCATGAAGCTTATTCTAAAATTAATTGTTGTTACATTTTTGCTAATTTTACATCCCAAGTCTAGAAGTAAATGTGACATTTCAGGAGGAGCTCATTTTGCACCAATTTTATTCCCATTTTATGGTGTTGCAGGGAGTATAAGAGAGAAAGGGGAAGCAATGACACCACTGATGCCTTGGGAAAAGTAACAACAAATATAGTCACCATGTGGCAGATAGTTCTTCAAAACAGTATGGCATTAGATCTTAGCAGTTAAAGGGGGAGCATGCTGTTATAGGCAAGCAGTGTTGTACTTATATAGCTGACATGTCAGAAAACGTAACAAATTTGGTTGATCATATTCATAAAGAGGCATCTAAAATACATCAATGTGATGGATAGGGTTTCTTTGATTGAATTCATTTAAGTCTAGGAATCTGGTGTTACTCAATATTCTGAGTCACAATATTTCTCCTGATACGCTTTATCAAAATTTATATATTATTTTACCTGTATAATGGTGTTCCTTAATAAAGTACTTTAAATTCACGTAAGTCTGCCTACTAATCTATCCAGCAATGACATAATCCTGTGAATAACCTTTGATATTTTCATAATTTGGGTAGTTTTAAAAAATTATTTTATACATAACGTAGTTACCACAAGTTTATTTGCATCTGAATTTTCAGATGTGTGACTTAGAATCAAATGGAGGACTGTTGGACTAGACTATAATTGATATTTTCCTTGCAGTTTAACTTTTTGTGCCTGCTTGTATTTTAAATAATTACCTATATACATGTAATTGTTCATTGTTGGAGGGTGGCATTGTGCAGTGATTATAGAGAGCCTTTATTGTTCGAACACTTTGATTTTGTGAATGTTTCATTTTCACATATGCTTAAGGGAACAAGTAAATGATGAAGTCCAACTTGGTCTTCAATCACGTGTGTCATCTATATGCTGCAGTTCAGTTAATATGGTAGAATATCCGTGCTTCCATAATGGAGGTGATGTAGGGGTAATACCTGGACAACAGTAATCCTTGCCCTCAAGTATGCTTCTCTAGGAGTAGACAGATGGCTAATGTTGTCTCTAGAAGATTGAGAGGAGATTTGATAGAGGTATACAAAATTATGAGGGGTATAGATAGGGTAAATGGAAGCAGGCTTTTTCCACTGAGTTTGGGTGGGACTACAACCAGAGCTCTTGGGCTAAGGGTGAAAGATTAAAAGTCTAAGGGGAACATGAGGGGAAACTTCTTCACTTAGAGGGTCATGAGAGTGTGGAATAAGCTGCTGGCACAAGTGGTGCATGCATGTTCGATTTCAACGTTAAACAGAAGATTGGATAATTACATGGATGGTAGGGGTATGGACAGTTATGGTCCCAGTGCATGTTGATGGGAGTAGGCAGTTTAAATGGCTCAGCATGGACTAGATGGGCTGAAGGATCTGCTTCTGTGTTGTACTTTTCTATGACTATGACTTTAAAAGCCTCCAAATCTACTGGAGGAAACTAAAGTCAGCATCCCTTCCCAGTCCATCACATTGAGTGTATAGACCCTAATTACACTTATTTAGCTCAATTGGACAGATTGTTATTTACATGACAACACAAGAGTTTGTCTTGAAGTGGAAGCAATACAAGGCTAGTGGGCAACAGTGATCTCTTCACTCTTAAGACTTAATCTACTTACAGCAAACACCCCAAATACTGGAGAATCATGAAACTGTATTGCACGAAAACACATCTTTCAGCCCAACTTGTTCATGCTAACCAGAGGACACACTTCAGTGTTAAACCCCATTAAAAATACAACATTTGTCCATACAACACACATCAAAGTTGCTGGTGAATGCAGCAGGCCAGGCAGCATCTCTAGGAAGAGGTGCAGTCGACGTTTCAGGCCAAGACCCTTTGTCCATAGTTGTCCATACCTAAATAATTCAAATGCTCATCTAAACTCTTCTTAAATGCTTTCAGTGATCTAGCCTCAACCATTCTCTGAGGCAGTACATTCCTGATATTTATCACTTTCTGGATGAAGAAGGTCTACTCATATCCCCTCTGAATCAATTCTCCCTACACAATACTTATGTCCACTAGTTTTATCTACTGCTGATATGAGGAAAAGATGCCTGTAGTATACTCCACCTTTCTCACAATGTTGTCCTTGCAGAATCCTCCAAAGACTCACCTCCACTTCAGTAGCTTGTAACTCCTCTAGAACTGTCACAGGCCTCCCTTACTAGTCCCCTTCTTGCACGATCACTCAGGTTTTGAGGACAGCCTGCTCTAGTCAGATTTACAACTGTGCCATATTCTTTCCATTTCTTGATGATTAACTGAACTGTTCTACACGGGATATTCAGTGACTGGAAATTTTCTTGTATCCATCTCCTTTTCAATAACCTTTTCACGGAGTTGCTTGGAGTGTTCTTTTGTCTTCATTGTGTAGTTTTTGCCAGGATACTGACTCACCAGCAGTTAGACCTTCTTTACTACAATCAATTGAAACACCTTGACTGCACATGGTGATCTCCATTTAATTAATTATGTGACTTCTAAAATCAATTGTCTGCACCAGTGATGATCTGGTGTGCTGTATTAAAGGGGGTGAATACTTATGCAATCAATTATTTTGTGTTTTATATTTGTAACTAATTTAGATCACTTTGTAGAAATCTGTTTTCACTTTGATACAAAAGAGTCGTGATCAGTGTCAAAAAAGTCAAAATAAGTCCACTGTGATTCAATGTTGTAAAACAATAAAACATGAAAACTTCCTAGGGAGTGACTATTTTTTATAGGTACTGTAAGTTAATTTAAAATACGATTTTAAAGTAACAATGAGAAATTTTCTTCTTCACATGAACATCAATGACAAGAAGTCGATTGAACGTGCTAAGGTAGGTGGAATAGGCTTTCTCAAGTACACCTATGATAATGATGAGGAACCACTATGAGTATCAATAATAAAGATACTTAGAAATAGTTATATGAATAACTCTCCTCTATATTTTGATTAGAGGGAATGAATAACAATATTTTGCAAAATACTATCTAAGCTCTCTATGTAGCTTAAAATAATGCATTCCTTACATATACATTAACAAATGCAAGTTAAATAATGAAAATCCTTCTGTATGCTCCCAGTTTTAACTTTTCAATAACCTTGCTAACAATAACTTACAGCCATCTGCAAGTGCTTGTTGAAATTGTCTCTTGAAGGTAGAGCTCCTGTAAGCTCCTGACCTGATTCCTTTGTTTCGTATAGCTTTCTTTCGTACCAGTGTTAATGAAGAGAATGGACATTCTTCCAGTGGATCCAATTCTTTTGTTTTGGCCTAAAGGGAAAAGCAAGTAGACATGAGTTTAGTTGAGCTTTCATTTGTTAAGGGATCATTTCACCTTCCATTCCTCCAAGTTTTGATAATAAGTTTAAATTACAGGAAAAATGAATATGCAGAAATGAATAATACTTTACAGTAATTATTTTAACCTGTTCAAGCTACTTGGATGAGATTACTAATAATAACCCTCTTGAGCAACAATCTCCTGGTACTTCTGCAGGCATTATTAAAATCAGAATTACTTTTGTGTGTAAATATGAGTATAACAGATGTTGACTAACTATTATTTGGCAGAGAATCTAACCTCTTTAATATATAGGCCTAATTTTGTGGTAGGTAAAGAACATAGAAGAGTACACAATGTTATTGACCCACTAAGTTATGCCAACCTTTACTCCAAGATTAATCTAACCATTCCCTCCTACATAGCCCAAGACCCTCCATTTTTTTTCAACCATGTGCCTATCCAAGAATCTCCTACATGTCCCTAAAGTTCTACCACCACCAGAGGCAAAAGCGTATACTGCTGACCTTGAAAGAAGAAGAGTAGCCATAACAGGATAAAGACAGGTTGAGTGACCGCGTGAAAACATGGCAAGCAGAGTTTAATGTGAGAAAGTGTGAGTTAATGACGTTGGTAAGAAGCAGACCTTTATGTTCATGGAGAGAGATTACAAATGAGCGAAGTGCAGAAGGATCTAGTGTTTTTGTACACAAATCACAAAGGGTTACCTGATAGTTGCAGCACGTAGTTATGAAGGGAAATGGCATATTGGCTGAAATGTAATTGGTTTGGAGTTTAGAAATAAATTAGAAATGTTACAATTATATAGGGTATTATGGAGGTCACATCTGGAATACTAGGCACAGTTTTGGTACTCATATTTAAGATAAAGCTCCAATAATCAAGAATGCATGGGACTTAGGTGGAGCAGGACTGATGGGGTTTCCAGCCTGTTAATACCCTGACACATTTTTATTTTTTTATATGTCATACAGTATTACAGTATAATAAACTACCCAGTAAACTCAGTGAGTCAGGAGAGTGCAGGGAAACCATAGCCAGAGGGAATGATAAGCAAGTGCCAGAACCAGTGCCTTTGGCAATTGGGAAGTGAGTGTAGGAACCACAGACCAGGCCAGGAGGAGTAGAGCACAGGAAATGGGGCCCCAGCAGATGGAATGGGAGTACAGTAACCGGAGACCCAGCCAGTAGGAAGACATTGCAGAAACTGGATCGCCAATAAACAGTGAGGAAAAGATAGGGACACTTAACTTGTTGAGACATGGGGAAGATTACCATGATCATACTGAATGGTGGGCAGGTCTCAGGGGCAAGGTGGCCAACTCCTGCTCCTATTTTCTCATATTCCCATATACATGTATACAAAACAATTATGTATACAATCAGTATCCTCCCACAATTCCTTTCCTTATTGCTTGTACATAATGACAGAGACGCAACATAAAGATTTTTACTCCCTCATGTTGTGAGATGGAGGTAAGAAATAAAAGTTCTAATTCTAATTCCAAACACTACCCATGGTGGTCTGGTGATCTCCCTAGCAGAGGTTTCTTCCTCCATTTTGTTTTCTGCTCTCAGCAGTGGCAGATTTCTGGTTAGAGCAACAATCATGTAATTTGGAAAAGGTTATGTAATAACACTGTTATTAGCTAAATACATTGAAAAATTCTCACACACAGAAAATCAGGAAATGAAAAGCGTTAATCTTTAACATACATTTTATTCAGAAGGAAATAAATTTGCTCATTTGTAACAGCTGAAATATCAAAAATTTTAAAAATTAGAATATAGGTCATGAGACAGTATATAAAACAAGAGCAAGTCCTTCGACCCACAGGTCCCGAACCAATTAAATTAGTAATCAAATGGCTAACTAATCTCTTCTGCCCACACAATGTCCATATCCTTCCTTTTTCCTCAGATTCCTGTGCCTAACTAAACATCTCTTGAAAGTTTCTAATGTTTCCACCTCAACCACCACCCTAGGCTGTGCATTCTAGGCACTCACCACCCTCAATGTGAAAAAAACTTGCCTCTCATATCTCCTTTGAAATTACCCCCTCTCACCTTAAATGCATGTCCTCTGTTATTAGATATTTCAACCCTGGAAAAAAGACATTGTCTGTCTACTGTATCTATGCCTCGCATAATCTTATAAACCTCTATCAGATCTTCCCTCAGCTTTAGCCACTCTAGAGAAAGCAATCCAGATTTGTCCACCCTCTCCTTAAATCACATGCCCTCTAATCTGGGCAACATCCTGGTAAACTTCTGCATTCTCTCCAAAGCTTTGACATCCTTCCTATAATGGGGTGACCAGAACTGTATGAAAAACTCCAGATGCAGCCTAACTAGAGTTTTATAAAGCTGCAACATTAATTCCTGACTTCTGAACTCAATTTCTCGACTAATAAAGATGAGTATGCATTATGCTTTCTTAAACACTCTGTTATGATATGTAAAAATAGTTTATGTATGCTAACAGAATGGAAACCAGGCTGAACATATGAAGTTCAGACAGGAAGGAAAAAGGAAGTAGAGGCAAATAGAGCACAAGAAAATACTGAACAGTAAAATAAAAGACAGAGCAAACATAAGAGATAATCCAGAAATATTCAAGAAAATGAATAAACAGGGGAAGGATTGTTTTTATTTATTTTATTTAGAGATACAGCGTGGTAACGGGCTCTTCTAGTCGAATGAGCCCATGCTCCTCAAATACACCCATATGACCTTCTAACCCATATGGCTTTGGAATGTGGGAGGTAATCAGAGCACCAGGAGGAAACCCTCGCTGTCATGGCAGAGTGTACAAATTCCTTACAGACAGTGGGGGAACTCAACCTGATTTGCTGGTGCTGTAATAGCATTATGGGGGCTATGCTACTGTTCCACCTCCTTGTTAGGCAACAGGTAAAATTGATCTAAGGCTAGAGAAGAAATCTAGTCATAGAGGCATACGTACAAAGAAAGTACTCTACATTAATCTTTATCAAGGAAGAAGATGCTGCTGGATTTTCAGCAAAGAAAAATGTTTCTGAGGTTCTCTATAGGTCGAAAATTAATAAAGAGAAGTTATTAGAAAAGCTGACGGATCAACAAATTGGCCCAGATAGAATGCATCCTTCTAGAAGGGGGGATTAAATTTGTGAGGTCCTGTCCAAAATTTTCCATACATCTTTAAATTCACCAAGTGGTACTTGAAATCTGCAAAACTGCAAATATTATACCCTTGTTCAAAAAGAGGGTTAGGGACAAATCCAGTAACTGTAGAATAGTTTTGGAGATGAGGAAAGCTCAAGAAACAATAATCAGGGATAGAAATGTGGTTACTTGGTCAAATAGGGATTGTGTAGAGAAAGCCAGAATGAATTTGTTAATACTGAATCATGCCTGACTAATTTGTTAGGAATGTTTGTTGAAAGAACAAAGAATCAAGAGAGAAATGAGGTTATTGTAATAAATATACATTTTTTAAAAATTGAGATATAATGTGGAACAGGCCCTACGAGTCATGCCGTTCACCAACCTAATTCATCCTTAGTTTAATTTACAATGACCAATTAACCTACTAACCGATACGTCTTTGGATTGTGGGAGGAGACTGGAGCACCTGGAGGAAATCCATGTGGTCATGGGGAGAACATACAAACTCCTTAGAGGCAGCAGCAAGAATTGAACCTGGGTCACTGGTATTGTAAAGCATTGTGCTAACCACTACACTACCGTGCTGCCCTTTGTGCAAATGGTATCTGTTAAAGTGGTACATTATAGGCTTAGATTAAGATTGAAGCCCATGGAATGAAAGTCATCTGCATACGCAATAATGATTTTAAATACCCCTACCAGATCTCCTTGCATCTTCCTCTACTCATACAATTTATACGGAAAGGCTGGAGATACTGGTATATTCACAAGTGGTACTAGATATCAGAAATTCAGTTTTAAAAATGACTTGCAGCACCACAAACCATCAAATGTCCAATGACAGTTTAAACACATCCATTTATTTGTGTATGACTTTATCATTTTCTAAATGTTGTGATTCTTAGATATTTTCTCTCAAGTGGCCCTGGATTGAAAAAAAACTCATTTTCTTTCTTTAATTCCAAATCACTTTTTGAAATGCTTCTTCAAAAGCCTATAGGGAAAGGAAGAAGAGAATACATGAAAGAAAGGGGGACCTAAATTCAGAAAAGAACTTGCTTGCTGCTAAGATTGTTATTTATTCTCCAGGTAGTTACAAAAAAAAATTAAAGTGGCTGAAATAAATCTGAAAACAACATAGTTTATCTCATTAGAATACCCCTCTGCAGCTAAGATATGAGAGGAATCAAGAAAAGCTTTAATTGAGCAGTCGTTCACAGCTCATGATCATAAAGAACAGTATGTTTTACATTTACATAATTAGGACACATTGGAGACTTATTTTTCAACAAGTTACTTTAAATGGATTTGCTCTATTGTCAGTAGATTTCCCCTCTTCCAGATCATTTGGTGAGCTGAGGAGAGGAAATCATAATTGACCCATGTGGCTACCAAACCAATTTATTAAACAATCTCTTTAATTAGCATTTTCATTTTTTGATCCACTCTATTCGCACAATATTCACAACATTCTAAACCTGTCAATTTCTAATTGTATAAATTAATCAGAGGGTGTTCATTAAAGCAATTGTATGAATGCATATCCTTACTCATTGAAGCAACAGTAATATCAAATGCAGAAGCGACATAAACACTAATATTAAGGTCTAGTCTATGATGCAGATTCAGGTGGAAGAACTTGTAATTTTTTACATTACGTACCTTAGGTCCACTTGAAGGATCATATGCATTTGGACTACTTGTTGGATATCCACATTCTTCACTTTTAAAGGTTTCCTCTGAATCCTGCAAGTGACAAAATATTATTTTCAAATGATTTGGAGAGAAGTTAAGTCTGTGAAAGCCAGGAGACTGAGTGACTAGCATGTTGTTGTTTCTAGAAATACACTTCTTCATAGCAATTATCTTTGGGTACCCCTTTGTGAGATTTGTTCTTTCTTTGCACTTTGGGGGTTTGATGTTTTTCTTTGAATGGGTTCCATGGTTTTCTTTATTTTGTGACTGTCTGTGGGAAGACAAATCTCAGGGTTGTATACTGCATACATGCTTTGATAATAAATGTATTTTGAATCTTTGAAGAATGGCATTTTTGCATATTGGAAACTAAAAATGTCTATCCCTGCCTGCATGCAATTTGCCACTCTAAATAGATTTTATATCCTCTAATAACAGCTTTACTGAACAAAATGATTCTTAGCAATAATAAAAAAAAACAAATTTCAATACGGTAAAATGAGGTAATAATGTTTACTTAATTCACTGTTACTTTAATTAGTGTTATAAAATTAACAATCTAAGTTTGTGCAATCTGGCACTTACTTAAAATAATCTATATGCACTATACCTGTTCATTTTGCTTTACAACTTCTTTTGATCTGATTTCGTCTTGTTGTGGAATTCTCCTAAAGGTCACCAAGGCACTGACGTTCAGGGAAACCTCCAAATCACCATACCGCTCTTTCACGTGTTTTGTGGAAAGTACTGGGGAGCTTGGTTCCAAGACAGTTTCTTGAGTAGTGCAATTAATGACAGGTGCACTACTCTCTTGCTCTTTTTCATATTTCATGCAGTAAGCAACCTGGAACATCCGGCACAGCTGCAAATTGAGAATCATTGCCTATGGAAGAGAGAACAGTGTAAGAGAGAGAGATGTAAACTAAAATTACCAATGCAATGAACTGGTGAGTCCAAATAACTTACAAAAACTGTACAGTGTGCAAAAAATTGCTTCCATTTTGGGCCTATCACTGTAAAATTTGGCAATGCTAGGCTCATGGGTCAATGGAAGGCTGACATTTGGAAACTTAATTGAGGTTTAAGTAGGGAAAGCAGTTAATGCACTGAATATCAGGCGAGGTGGGGCAAAGGAAGTAAGAAATATTCCAGATGAGTTCATAGTTGGATATCTTCAAGCATCAGTTCAGTATCTTTGAAATGCTGTTCAAGCTCATTTTGTGGAATGACTGAAACAGCTGAGCCAGTGTTCAGTTCCATTTAAATTAATTGTCTGTTCACTACTGGTGTAAGCCATATTGCTTGTCTATTGTTAGTTTTCACATTGTAAATCTTAAAACTACCTAATACTATGTCACCCTCATCATTATCAGATTTTTCATCAACAGCCTGCAGATTAGTGCTCTTTCGGAAACTGCAACTTGACTTTTTATCTTTATCTCTTCCCTTATCTCTTCTCTTTAAATTTACATTGGTCTGGTGTATATGAGCCCCTGACACAATGGTTAACACAATTTGTTCAGCTAGGCAGGTTTCTGTCTAGATGCTGCAATTTTGTACATGGTCACTTTCATTCCTGACTGCAACTCACTTGTGCCTCTCTCTGCTGTTTCCATTGATATAGCTATAAATATAAGTTGTGCTTCAGTTAGAGCCATTTTTGAATGCTTTTTGTAAGATTCCACAAACTAAACAATCTCTCAGTACATCATTAAGCCAATCACTGAACTGACAATGCTTGGACAATTTCTTCAATTCAGCCACAAAAATTGAAATGGACCTCCCTTCCTTTTAATTCCACTTATGAAACCTAAAACGTTCTGCAATCAACAATGGTTTCAGTTCTAAATGTTCCTGTATGTATTACATTCATGAAATCAGCAAAGCTCATTTTGGCTGGTTTGGTTGGAGCCATTAAACTTATAAGCAAACTGTATTCTTCTTCACCTATTGCACTCAGTAACACTGGCACTCACCTTTCATTGGTTATTTTATTTATTTCAAAATATTGCTCAATTCATTCAGTATATATCTTCCAGTTATCTGTTATGCAATCGAAATCATCTATCTTTCCAATGTAGCCTACCATGTCTGCTTTTAGTTTGTTTATTATTATTATTATTATTATCACTTGATACTCACTGTGAATTTTGTCCTTTTTCTGACTTTTATTTAGCTCAAATGTCTCTCTTCCCTTGAAACAAATGTGTTTTTTTAAACTTGAGCATCTCCCTCACCTTCCTATGAAAAAAATACATGCCGTGCTTCATGAGATAGATAGTTGGCTCAGGTTCATTTTAAAACTTCCTTGTTGCCACTGTTATGTTTTGTAACTCCATAAATTAATTGAAAGATCAACACAGGACCCCAAGAAATTGTGTCTACTTAGGTCTTTAGTGAAGTGTCACATATGACATGGTGATGTAATGACTTATGCCATTCACATATTTGCTACATATAACCCATAATAAATTATGTAAACAAAGAATGCTTAATCAAACAATATATTTACAATATTACTCAAATATTACTAAAATATTGAATATACTACAGGCCCCAGTTATGCCTGCCTTTTCGTTAGCCATATGGAATGGTCCATGTTCAAAGCCTTCACTTGTCGTGCTTTCCAACTTTTTCTGTGCTACATTGACAATTGCATTGATGCTGCTTTATGCATCCAAGCTGAACTCATCAATTTCTTCAACTTTTGACTTGCAACTCACATTCTGCCCTTAAATTTACTTGCTCAATTACTCTCCCCTTTCTCGATCTCTCTGTATCCATCTTCAGAAACAGATTGTCCACTGATGTATTTTGTAAACTTACCAACTCTCACAGCCATCTTGACCATACTTCTTCCCACCCTGTCACTTGTAAAAAAAAGTCATTCCCTTTTTTTGGTTCCTCCATCTCAGCAGCATCAGTTCCAGAACATCAAAGATGTCCTCCTTCTCCAAAAACAGAGTTTCCCTTCCTTCACCATTGCTGCTGCCCTCAGCCGCGTTTCCTCTGTTTCCCAGATATCCATGCTCACCCCATCTCCCAGCTACCTTAACAGAGATAGTGTTTCTCTTGTCCTTACGTACCACCCCATGAGCTTGAATGTGTGTGTGTATGTATATTCCTTTCCATGCCTTGTGATGCACTGGGTGGCACTATGCCATTTTGTTAGTATTTGTCTGTTCTTTACGAGGCCGAGTTGCTAGCTCGACACTCAATGCAGCACGAATAGAAAGTGTGCAAGGAGCTGGTTGGATTTGAACTGGGATCATTCGCCTTGAAGTTAGGTGCTGATGCCACTACACCACCGGCCAGTTTACTGCCAATAATGATAGCTTGTTTTTCGCTTAATTACAGATTAAATACTCACAGCTGCCATTGTGGGTTTTAACTCAGGTTTCTGACATACCATATCAGTGACTCAGCCACCAAGCTACTAAAGCATTGTATACACAACCACTATCCATAAGTAGACAATTTCTCACGTCCTGTGTCTGTTGGAAGGGCTGGAGAAAGAGCAAGGAGGGAGGCAATGTTCAGAGGCCTTTTGTGATCATGTAGCTAATTGCAGCTGCTCACCATGTGGTTCTGCTGAGGGCACTACTCCACAGCATAAACGCTAATATGAAGAGCATTCTGTTTCCACATCCAGAAATCTCCGGTCAATATCACACTTGGACCAGTAACAGAAACGTTAAGTTTGTGCCACTCAAGTGCCAGGAAAAAATCATCTTTAATAAGAAGAAGTCTAATTACTTCTCCTTCACCTTCAACATCAATTCCACCCTGATTCTCAACCCTACTAGGGCTAACATACAGGAACCAGCTAGCTAGCTAATTGGTACATCTAGGGGAATTCCACATAATCACAGGATAACTTGAAAGTGCTACACAAAATCGGAGGTCAGAATACATCCCAGTTCTCTGGAATGTTAAACCAGCTGCCCAACCTACCTCACAACCTCATTTGCAATCATAGCACTGGTAATATTAACAAGGCTCAAACCTTTTGTGTGATATAGTAAAACAGCTAGATGTCCCTGTATTTATGCACAGTCCTAGACTGGCTAATATCCTGAAAGACTTTATGGATTCCAGGATCAGTACTAATTTATATTCAAGTTGGAATCCATTTTACTAAATCCTCAAAATAAATTCATTAGTTTTGGTTAAAAACTAGAAAATTGAAATACAACAATATTGGAAACCTGAAACATATACACAGAAATTTTGAATACTTAGCAAATTATGCGGCATCTGTGGAGAGATATCTAGAGTTAACTTTGCAGCTTAGAGAACTTTCATTAGAGCAGGTTTTTTTCAAGCTGATCAGCAGATTGATAAGAGAATATAAAAATACCACTTATTGCACTATCTTGTAAAACGGATCTGGTTTCCAGATGTCTGTCAGTGAAGGGAGTCTGTACTGCTTACTGATCTGGCAGTTCCTCATAACACATGGAAAATATTTGGGAATGAGTAATAAATATCCCCAACATAAAGTCAGATGAAGAAAGAATGACATGCTTTTTTGCAAGAAGCTCACATCTGTCTAGCCTCGTCATCCCAATGTATCCCACTGTCCGCTATTTTGAAATTTAATCACTGCTGTAATGTAGGAAATATGGTAGTCTATTAGATTCCAGTTTACTCTCTCAGCCAGCAAAGTGAAAATGGCCAGGTAATTTTGTTTTATATTGTTGATGGGGGGATAAATAATGCCCAGAACACAAATAACAAATATGCTGCAGTTCCTTACATTTCATTGTGTCTGGAAGTTCTTAGCACAGCTGCTTCCTAAAGCAAATGAGAGGTAGACCTAACTAGCAAACCTGCTGTATAGAAAGCAGCCAACTCATCGATCAGCAGCTCTGAATAATGTTTCAAAAATCATGCCATTATGGCACACTGTATTTTTAATGATACTCTGATATTCATCTACTTTAAATATGGGAACTTTGGTATCCATCTGCAAAGCAAAACAGTCTGAATACAATGACTAATTCAAAACATAATACCTCCAACTGTGCTCTACACCTTCAGAAACACACTAAGGTGTCAGGCTGTGTTTTGTGCTACAATCTCTGCTGTGACTTGAAACAACAAATTCTCTGCTCAAAATTGAGATTATTAACAGAATCAGGTTTTATATTACCAGCATATGTCATGAAATTTGTTGTTTTTATCCACAATGCAACATATAATAATAACAGTGAATTACAGTGTATATATTAGTTAAATTAAATAAGTAGTATAAAATAGTAATGAGGTAGTATTTATGGGTTCAATGTCCATTCAGAAAGTGGGTGGCAGAGGGGAAGAAGCTGTCCCTGAATCACTGAATGTGTATCTTCTGGATCCTGTACCTCCTTCCTGATGGTAGCAATATGAAGAGGGCATGTCCTAGGTGATGGGGGTCCTTAATGATAGATGCTGTCTTTTTGAAGCATTGCTGCTTGATGTCCTGGACCCTATAGAGGCTATTGCTCATTATGAAGGTGACTGAGTTCAATTAAAGTACAGCTAATACTAAAAATATGCATCTGTATTTTTCTGCTGGATTTGAGTGCATGGTAACCCATCCAAAAGCAACAAATTTCTCTTTAGCCATGCAACAAAAATTATAGATCTAATGTATTTCAACATCCTGGCCACTTGCTTTAGTACCAAAAGTTTTCTGAGGGATCTGGTGAAAACTTCTTGGCAACGAAACTGATCAGCCCACCAAAATTATGTCACAATAATTTATTGTAATTGTAATGCATGCAGAAAGCTACTTTAATGCTAACTGTGATTTACAATGATCCCTGGATACTGGTAGCACTAAATAGATTCTGTATTTGGTACATACCAGCAGAGGGCCCAAATACATAAATAGTTTTCTTTTTAAAGTTAACCTCCATGGATCTTAAAGGTACAAGGAATGTATTTTGCCTCACGCAGCAGCCAGCTATCTTACACTACAAGTTTACCAAACTGAGAAGAATACTACAACTTGGGTGATAGTGGCTGCAAAGCTTTTGGCGGAGGCCTTGTTGTGCAATTGGAGAGCAACAGAGACAAACTGTATCTGCAAGACATCTTTAGCCACTCCTAAAACTTGTCAAAAGGGCAGTGTGTGCAATTAGGCATGAAGTGCCACAATGCAATTTCACAAATAATTGTAGTTTACACAAGTCGTTAGCATCAGTAAATGCAGTTCCACACAGCACCTCCTCTCAAATGCTATGTTAATTTCCAACACTGCTTACTTCATTATGCACCTCCGCTCTTCAAAGTTCAAAGTAAATTTATTGTCAAGGTATATAAGTTACCATATACAACTGTGAGAGTCACTTTCTTGTGGGCAATTACATTAAATACAAAAAAACACAATAGAATCAATGAAATACAGCACCCAACAGGACAAACAGCCAATGTTCAAGTACAAAAAAAGTTAAAAAGAAATAATAATAATAATAATAATGAAGGTGGTTAACACAACAAACATCAGAAATGCATAATAAAAGACCAAGAAATTCAAGACAATAAATGCAGAAAATGCCAAGAGAAACCAGAAATCGAACACAATACAGAATTCTGCAGCAGTTTAAATCAATCAGATGACTTACATATAGTCATAGTCATAGTCATAGTCATACTTTATTGATCCCAAGGGAAATTGGTTAGAAAAGTTTGAATAACAAAGGACAGTTCTTGTCGGAACATTGCAGTCCACACAGAAGTTAATGTAACCAGTGATGCACTCTGTGAGCCCATCAATATCCTCTCCATGTGGCTCACAGAGTGCCTGCCAGTCTGTCACCTCAAAACAACCCTGGAGTGCCTCATAAGCCTCCTCCGACCATTTCCTCACTGTCCTTGAGGTTGCAGGTTTACTCTTCACCAGAGGCACGTAGCAGGGTTTTAGATGCACCAGGTTGTGATCTGACCTTCCCAATGGGGGGAGGGGAGAGGAGCTGTATGCATCCTTAACGTTAGCATACATCAAATCCAGAGTCCTCTCCCCTCTGGTTGTACAGCTCACATACTGCGTGAAGTTGGGCAGTGTTCTAGCCATGGTAACATGGTTGAAGTCACCCGAGATGGTAATGAGGGCACTCGGGTGCTGGGTTTGTAATCTGGCTATGACGGTGTAAATAATGTTACACGCCGACATCAGGTTGGCAGAGGGAGGGACCTAATTAAAGTATTCACCCCTCTATTTAAAGTATAGTACCCATTTAAAGTATTCACCCCTCTTGGAAGTTTTCATTTGTTATTGTTTTACAACATTGAATCCCAGTGGATTTTATTTGGCTTTTTTGCCACTGATCAAGAGAAAATGACTCTTTTGGGTCAGAGTGAAAACAGATCCTACAAAGTGATCTAAATTAATTACAAATCTAAAGCACAAAATTACTAACTGCATAAGTATTCACCCCCTTCAAATCAGTATTTAGTAGGTGCACCTTTGACAGCAATTACAGCCTTGAGTCTCTGTGGATAGGTCTCTAACAGCTTTGCACATCTGGACACTGCAATTTTTCCCCAATCTTCTTTACAAAACTGCTCAAGCTCTGTCAGATTGCACGGGGATCGTGACTGAACAGCCCTTTCAAGGCCAGTCACAAATTCTCAATTGGATTGAGGTCTGGACTCTGACTTGGCCACTCCAGGACATTAACTTTGTTGGTTTTAAGCTATTCCTGTGTAGCTTTGGTTTTATGCTCGGGGTCATTGTCTTGCTGGAAAACAAACTTCTCCCAAGTCGCAGTTCTCTTGCAGACTGCATCAGGTTTTCCTTCAGGATTTCCCTTTATTTTGCTGCATTCATTTTACCCGCTACCTTTACAAGCCTTCCAGGGCCTGCTGCAGTGAAGCATCCCCACAGCATGATGCAGCCAACGTCATGCTTAATGGTAGGGATGATGTGTTCTTGATGATATGTGGTTTTTGGCTTATGCCAAACATAATGTTTAGTCTGATGGGCAAAAAGCTCAATTTTGGTTTCATCAGACCATAGAACCTTCTTCTGGCTGACTTCAGAGTTTCCTACATGCCTTCTGACAAACTCTAGCCAAGATTTCATGAGAGTTTTTTTCAACAGTGGCTTTCTCTTTGCCATTCTCCCATGAAGCTGGGGCTGGTGAAGCACCCGGGCAACAGTTGTTGTATGCACAGTCTCTCCCATCTTAGCCACTGAAGCTTGTAACTCCTCCAGAGTTGTCATAGGTCTCTTGGTGGCCTCCCTCACTGGTCCCCTTCTTGCTCAGTGACTGAGTTTTTGAGGACAGCCTGCTCTAGGCAGATTTACAGCTATGCCATATTAACCATGGAAACCATAGAAATTACAGCACAGAAACAGGCCTTTTGGCCCTTCTTGGCTGTGCCAATCCATCTTCTGCCTAGTCCCACTGACCTGCACACGGACCATATCCCTCCATACACCTCCCATCCATGTATCTGTCCAATTTATTCTTAAGTGTTCAAAAAGAACCCGCTTTTACCACCTCGTCTGGCAGCTCATTCCATACTCCCACCACTCTCTGTGTGAAGAAGCCCCCACTAATGTTCCCTTTAAACTTTTCCCCCCTCACCCTAAACCCATGTCCTCCGGTTTTTTTCTCCCCTTGCCTCAGTGGAAAAAGCCTGCTTGCATTCATTCTGTCTATACCCATCATAATTTTATATACCTCTATCAAATCTCCCCTCATTCTTCTACACTCCAGGGAATAAAGTCCCAACTTATTCAACCTTTCTCTGTAACTGAGTTTCTCAAGTCCTGGCAACATCCTTGTAAACCTTCTCCGCACTCTTTCAACCTTGTTTATATCCTTCCTGTAATTTGGTGACCAAAACTGAACACAATACTCCAGATTCGGCCTCACCAATGCCTTATACAACCTCATCATAACATTCCAGCTCTCATACTCAATACTTTGATTAATAAAGGCCAATGTACCAAAGCTCTCTTTACGACCCTATCTACCTGTGACGCCACTTTTAGGGAATTTTGTATCTGTATTCCCAGATCCCTCTGTTTCACTGCAATCCTCAGTGCCTTACCATTAACCCTGTATGTTCTACCTTGGTTGGTCCTTCCAACGTGCAATACCTCACACTTGTCAGTATTAAACTCCATCTGCCATCTTTTAGCCCATTTTTCCAGCTGGTCCAAGTCCCTCTGCAGGCTCTGAAAACCTTCCTCACTGTCTACCACACCTCCAATCTTTGTATCATCAGCAAACTTGCTGATCCAATTTACCACATTATCATCCAGATCATTGATATAGATGACAAATAACAATGGACCCAGCACTGATCCCTGTGGCACACCACTAGTCACAGGCCTCCACTCAGAGAAGCAATTCTCTACCACCACTCTCTGGCTTCTTCTATCGAGCCAATGTCTAATCCAATTTACCACCTCTCCATGTATACCTAGCGACTGAATTTTCCTAACTAACCTCCCATGCGGGACCTTGTCAAAGGCCTTACTGATGTAGACAATATCCACTGCCTTCCCTTCATCCACTTTCCTGGTAACCTCCTCGAAAAACTCCAATAGATTGGTCAAACATGACCTACCACGCACAAAGCCATGTTGACTCTCCCTAATAAGTCCCAGTCTATCCAAATGCTTGTAGATTCTGTCTCTTAGTACTCCCTCCAATAACTTACCTATTACCGACGTTAAACTTACTGGCCTATAATTACCCAGATTACTTTTCGATCCTTTTTTAAACAACGGAACAACATAAGCCACTCTCCAATCCTCCGGCACCTCACCTGTAGACAGTGACATTTTAAATATTTCAGCCAGGGCCCCTGCAATTTCAACACTAGTCTCCTTCAAGGTCCGAGGGAACATCCTGTCAGGTCCCGGGGATTTATCCACTTTAATTTTCCTCGACAGCAAGGACCTCCTTCTTTTTATTTCCATGATCTCACTACTTGTTTCCCTTAATTCCATAGACTTCATGCCAGTTTCCTTAGTAAACACAGACACAAAAAACCTATTTAAGATCTCCCCCATTTCCTTTGGTTCCGCACATAGCCGACCACTCTGATCTTCAAGAGGACCAATTTTATCCCTTACAATCCTTTTGCTCTTAATATACCTGTAAAAGCTCTTTGGATTATCCTTCATTTTGACTGCCAAGGCAACCTCATGTCTCCTTTTAGCCCTCCTGATTTCTTTCTTAAGTATTTTCTTGCACTTCTTATAATCCTCAAGCACCTTATTTACTCCCTGCTTCCTATACACGTCATACAACTCCCTCTTCTTCTTTATCAGAGTTGCAATATCCCTTGAGAACCAAGGTTCCTTATTCCTATTCACCTTGCCTTTAATCCTGACAGGAACATACAAATTCTGCACTCTCAAAATTTCTGCTTTGAAGGCTTCCCACCTACCGATCACATCCATGCCAGAGAACAACCTGTCTCAATCCACGCTTTTTAGATCCTTTCTCATTTCTTAAAATTTGGCCTTCTTCCAGTTAAGAACCTCAACCCTAGGACCAGATCTATCCTTGTCCATGATCAAGTTGAAACTAATGGTGTTATGATCACTGGAACCAAAGTGCTCCCCTACACAGACTTCTATCACTTGTCCTAACTCGTTTCCTAACAGGAGATCCAATATTGCAGCCCCTCTAGTTGGTCCCTCTATATATTGATTTAGAAAACTTTCCTGAACACTTTTTACAAACTCTAAACCATCTAGACCCCTAACAGTATGGGAGACCCAATCAATATATGGAAAATTAAAATTCCCAACCACCACAACTTTCATGTTTCCTGCAGTTGCCTGCTATCTCTCTGCAGATTTGCACTTCCAATTCTCTTTGACTATTGGGTGGTCTGTAATACAATCCCACTAATGTGGCCATACCTTTCCTGTTTCTCAGCTCCACCAACAAGGACTCAGTAGACAAGCCCTCTAATCTGTCCTGCCTGAGCACTGCTGTAATATTTTCCCTAACAAGCAATGCCACTCCCCCACCTTTCATTCCTCTGCCTCGATCACATCTGAAACATCAGAACCCTGGAATATTAAGCTGCCAGTCCTGCCCCTCCTGTAGCTAAGTTTCACTAATTGCTACAACGTCATAATTCCACGTGTCAATCCATGCCCTCAACTCATCCGCCTTCCCCGCAATACTCCTAGCATTGAAATATATACACCTCAGAAGATTTTTACCACCACTCACAACCTTTCTATTAGTGGATTTGCTTGAACTTTTAACATCATTTATTTTCACCCCAGCCACACTGTCAGCTCTGGTACTGTGGTTCCCATCCCCCTGCAAATCTAGTTTAAAGCCCCCCCAATAGCATTAACAAACCTCCCTGAAAGGATATTGGTCCCCCTGTGGTTCAAGTGTAACCCGTCTCTCTTGTACAGGTCCCATCTGCCCCAGAAGAGATCCCAATTATCCTGAAATCTGAAACCCTGCTCCCTACACCAGTTCCTCAGCCACTTGTTCATCCTCCAGAGCATCCTATTCCTACCCTCACTGGCACGTAGCACAGGTAGCAATCCTGAGATTACCACCCTCGAGGTCCTGCTTTTCAACTTCCCACCAAGCTCTCTATACTCACTCTCCAGGACCTCCTCACTCTTCCTTGCTATGTCATTGGTACCGATGAGCACCACGACATTCTTTCCATTTCTTGATGATTGAGTTAACTGGACTCCAAGGGATATTCAGTGACTTGGAAATGTTCTTGTATCCATCTCCCGACTTGTGGTTTTCAATGACCTTTTCGTGGAATTGCTTGAAGTGCTCTTTTGTCTTCATGGTGTAGTTTTAGCCAGGATACTGACTCACTAGCAGTTTCAGATACACATGCATTTTTACTACAATCATTTGAAACACTTTGATCGTACACAGTGTTCTCCATTTAACTAATTGTGTGATTTCTAAATCCAATTGGCTGCACTAGTAATGAATTGGTGTGTCATATTAAAGGGGGCGAATACTTATGCAATCAATTATTTTGTATATTTTCTATTTGTAATTAACTTAGATCACTTTGTAGAGATCTGTTTTCAGTTTGACACAACAATCTTTTTCTGTTGATCATTGTCAAAAAAAATTAAATCTACTATGATTCAATACTGTAAAACAATAAAAAAGGAAAACTTCCAAGGGGAGGTGAATACTTTTTATAGGCACTGTAGGCACAATCAAGTGGCTAATGTCATTCACCAAAACTTTGCTTTGAAATGCAAGATCATAAAAGACACCATACTTTACTATAAATAAAAGCCTGATTCATTTTTAGAGTCAGAGTCCTACAAATTATGTAACGACTAATCCATTATTACAGATCAGACAATCCATAATAACGGTCCATATATAATATTACAAGATAAACAAGAACACCTAATACATATAACCATTCCAAACACACATACCATAGAGAAATCAACTGAAAAACATCAGAAATATGCTGAATTAAAGGAGAAAATTGAAAGACTATGGAACACGGTCAGGGTATATACTTTGTCCCAGTAGTAATATCTACAACTGGAGTCATTCCAAAATCGCTACATTATATCATTAAACAATTTGGCCAACGCACCAATATTTATATAAATCTTCTGAAAACCACAACACTAATCATCACTAGAATAGTCCAAAAGTTCCTAGCAATTGAATGTGCTTGGCTCTGTCCCTAACTCAAGTTTTACCAGCATAAGCTGAGAAAAAAATAAAATTAATAAATAAGGAGTAAGTATCGAGAACAAGAGATGAAAACTCCTTGAAATTGAGTCCATAGGCTGTGGAACAGTTCAGCAATAGGGTGAGTGAAGTTATCCCCTCTGGTTCGAGAGCTAATAGTGTAACAACTCAACCATAACTGCTGGGGGATGTACTCACAGAATTCAGAGTGGATAGTCATGGTTCACCTCACCCTTATACATTAGCATTGCTGCACATCTTTCACCTACAATAACAGTTTGATCAGACAGACAGCTATTGATCACCACAGCTACCTCACACATCCTGGTGCGCAATAGTCACTGATATACAGTTAATTTGGGCTCATCGGGACAAGTACATTTTGGTCCAAATAAGCTGCTGCCCAATTAGTTGAAGTTGCATGGAAGTAGGTATAAAAAAGACAAACTATCTTTTAACTAAGTAACAAATTTTGTATTTAAATGAATACAAAACAAATTGGAACACTGCCAATACCACTACAGTACTATAAAACAGTGTATAAGTTCCTAATAGTTATCAATAGAGTTCATCCCATGTATGCTATGCTGCTGTGTTCTATTGATTGACTGTAAATGAACAAAATCAGTGCAGTCACCCGTGTAGATAATAGACTGCCTTCATAAAATGCTTTTGATGATTGCATCCTCCAAATCTTCATTCTCATTTTAACATTCAAGATGATTGTCGATCCCTTCAAATTCTTCATTGTTCCTAACCTACTGAAGTAGTGAAATTGTTCCATTTTCACTACCGGCCGTTTCTCGCAACTCCAAGCCTAAATGCTTGAAACTGCAGTGAGCAAAACAGTTCTGAATTGTCTTAATGCTTATCAATGCTTTTTTAACACAAACACAAGTAACTGATACTACTAAAAAACTGTTTGCTTTAAGCACGGTATGGTGTCAAATAGCCGTAAAGGTGCATGCAACTGACGCTAGTTAGAAAGTGTTCAGCAACAGTCTCCTGTCCCAGTTAAGTGGCAGAGTGTCCCAAATAAGCGAAGGAACTCCCAGCTATTTTCTTGATTCATTTTTGCTCCTTAAGAGTTGTCTCAAATAAGCGGCTGCCCCAATTAACCGATGGCCCAATTAAAGAGAATCCACTGTAAATCTTTGTCTCAGGAAGCAGACGTACCCTAATTTAGATTAAAAGGTGTCAGTATTACCTCCAAGATAGGAGTCTGTGCTTGCCTTCCTCAACTTTGTAACACTCAGCCTGAAGAAAAAAAATTATTTGAAATATTTCTGGTACCTATTCTGTGCTCTAACTAATTGACTTGCTGTGGTGTCATTAGATGTACTGATCATGGTGCTCTGAATTGATAATGTGGTTATTAAGTTACTGTAGTTGTTCCCCTCTTCAAGTAGTCAATCAGTTCTATTCATCATTTCTTCTGTTTCCAGCTCTTCACCCTCTGATGAAGGTGCATGACTGGTATCTCAGTAGATTTGTTTTACACTTTGGTAGACTTCAATTCAGGACAAACAATACCTGCAGTCTTTCAAAGCAATTACTTTCTTCATAGACGATAACCCCATGCAAGGTATTTTCTTCTATGGCAACTAAATCATTTGGTCATTCTGAATCCAAGTAGCTGTTATAACATTCCTAGCAAGTCTGCATTTCCCTGCTCTTCTGCATCAATGTGATTTGTAGCCTTCCCGTTCTCCCAGTAAATCCACTTATAGCTCCCGCATGGTTCAGCTTTGAAGACGTTGCCACTATTACTTTTTCTATTTACTTGTTCCCTGCCTGTAGTGCAAAAATGAGCTAAGCAAAGCTATATTTTTTTTAATGCCATGGTTACAGTTACTCCTGCAAATGTTTGACCCAGCTTGAGACAAACTTGAAATTGTGATGGCATTGGTTTAAAATTGTCTCATCTGGTTTGTTACTGTGTCCTCCTTTGGGTCTTGTGTTGTGGCACCAATGAACAGTATGTCCCCAGTGTCTCTGGCCTGAATCTGCATTACTAACAGTATGACCTTTTCGCTGGATTTATGATGGCTTTTGGTCTCAAAAACATCTCCCATTCCTTCCATATAAAGAGCGAAGGCTGAGATCTTGTATATTTCTCACATTTTCCAACATATGGGCCAAATCTGCTTCTTGCTGTCACCACTGCATTGCATCTCACATGATTACAGCTTTGTTCACTTCCTCAATCAGCAAATTTCCAACCCTGTCAGCAGTGTTTCTGTTCCTGTGTTTTTTTTTCTGTCACTGTTCATTGAGGCAAATATGAAAATTAGCGCTAACATAAAATCCTTTATTCAAAGTTAGTCAACATTCAGTTAAGAGTGGCTTTGGTGCAACAACCAGACCATAAGACCATAAGATATAAGAGCAGAATTAGGCCATTTGGTGTGTCTACTCTGCCATTTCATCATGGCCAATTCACTTACCCTCTCATCCCCAATCTCCTGCCTTCTCCTTGTATCCCTTAAGACCCTGACCAATCAAGAATCTATCCTCTACTTTAAATATACATAAAATCTTGGTCTCCACAGCCACTTGTGGCAACGAATTCTACAGATTCACCACTCTCTGACTAAAGAAATTCCTCCTCATCTCCATTCTAAAGGGATACTCCTCTGTTCTGAGGCTGTGTCCTCTAGTCCTAGACTCTCTCACCATAAGAAACATCTTCTTCACATCCACTCTATTGAGGCCTTTCAATAATATATCATACTAAATGTTACACAAAATTCTTAATGGCAAACTCACGCTATAACCATGTAAAACACTAATTTTCTGTGGTTCATTTATGAGAATGCCTAGATCCTCTTGTACATGGCTAACTATTATCTCTCTTTAAACAATTCTATGCTTTTCTATTCTTCTGTTTTTATAAATTTGGTAAGATCTAACCCCCGATTATTCTAAATTTTGGTTAAAATAGGCCCAGTCTACTCAACCTTTCCTCATTATGCACACTTGCCTTATCAGCCTCCAGACTGGTGAATCCCTATTACACTCTTTCTATGGCAAAAGTACACCTTTCTCCAGGTAGAGAGATCAAAATTGTTCAAAATACTCCAGGTGTGATCTCAACAAGCCCAAAAGAACTGTCAAAAGACATATTTACTTCTGCACTCAAATTTGCTTGTAAGCTTTCAATGACCTGTGGACAAGGTCCTTTGAATATCAGCATTTCACAATTTGTGGCCATTTAAAAAATAATTTATTTTCTGTTTTGGGCAGGAAAGTAGACAATCCCATATTTTTTACACAGTTTATTCCATCTACCACATTTCCTGTCCAATCATTTAACTTACCTTTATCCCTTTGAAGCCTCCTTACCACCTCTATCCTATTCACAATCTCACTTAGTTTTGTATCATCCACAAACTAGGAAATATGACAGTTGGTCCCTCAGCCAAATGGTTCAAAGTTCAAAGTAAATTTTATTATCAAAATACAAATATGTCACCATATACAATCCTGAGATTCAGTGTGGCCATACTCAACAAATCTGTGGAATAGTAACTATAACAGAATTGATGGAAGTCTACCCAACTAGAGCACTCAATCAAAGTGCAGAAGACAACAAACTATGCAAATACAAAAAGAAGAAGCAATACTATAAATAAATAAGCAATAAATATCAAGAACTTGAGATGAAGACTCCTTGAAAGTGAGTCCATTAGTTGTGGGAACTTTTCAATGATGGGGCAGGTGAAGCTGAGTGAAGTTATCACCTTTTGTTCAAGAGCCTTATAGTTGAGGGGTGGTAGCTGTTCCTGAACATGGTGGTGCGAGTCCTGAGGCTCTTGTACCTTTTTCAGAAGAGCATGTCCTGGGTAGTGGGGTTCCTGGATGACGGATGCTGCTTTCCTGCGACAGCATTTCGTGTAGATTTGCTCAATGGTTGGGAGGGCTTTACTCTTGATGGACTAGGTTGTATCCAGTACTTTTTTGTCAGATTTTCTGTTCAAGGCATTGTGTAGATTGGTATAGATTCTCTATAAATGGCATCTGATCTCACCTTTGTACACCATCAGTCAACCTGCCAACCTGAGAATGATTTTTATTCCCATTCTTTCCTTCCTGCCTGTTAATTAATTTTTAATCAGCGTGTTATCAATTCCATGCCCTCTATCCTTGCCAACCAAAATATCATTGACTTTATGGTATTTGAGATTAAACTGGCTAAGTCTAAGTACAGGTCCAATGCCATATTTATGTTTACTGATGACACCACTGTTGTGGGCTGAATCAGTGTGTAGGATGGAGACTGGAAATCTGGCTGAATGATGCCACAACAACAACCGCTCACTCAGTGTCAGCAAAACCAAAGAGTTGATTATTGTCAACAGGAAGAAGAAACCACAGGTCCATGAGCCAGTCCTCATCAAGGTGAAGAGAGTCAGCAACTTTAAATTCCTCTGTGTTATCATTTCAGACCATCTGTCGTGGGTCCAGAATGTAGCTGCAATTACAAAAAAGGCACCACACACTTCAACTTTCTAAGAAGTTTGCGCCAATTTGGCATGTCATCTAATGTTCTGATGAACTTCTATAAGTGCGTAGTGAGGAGTATAATGATTGATTGCATCACAGCCTGGAATGGGAATATCAATATCCTTCAATTTAAAAAACTACAAAAAGTAGTAGACACAGCCAACTTCATCACAGGTAAAGCCCTCCCCATCACTGAGCACATCTTCAAGGAGTGTTGTCACAAGAAAGCAGCGTCTATCATCAAGGACCCACCATCCAGGTCATGCTCTCTTCTTGATGCTGCCATCAGGAATGAGGTACAGGAGCCTCACACCAATAGGTTCAGGAACAGTTATTACCCCTCAACCATCAGGATATCGAACTGGTGGGGATAGCTTCACTCACCCCAACACTGAATTGACAACACAACCTTTGGGCTCTCTTCTCAGGGCTTTACAACTTATGTTCCTGTTATTTACTGCTTATCTATTTATTATATTTTGTTCTCTTTTCCTTTTGATTTGCACATTGGTTATTTGAGCTTCTGTGTTGTGTGATGTTTGTCATTGATTGTATTGTGTTTCTTTCTAATTACTGTGAATGCCTGCAGGAAAATGAATCTTAGGGTAGCATAGGGTGACATATATGCACTTTGATACAGGTTGAGCACCCATTATCCAAAACGCTTGGGAGCAGAATTTTTTAGGATTTCAAATTTTTTCAGATGTTGGAATATTTGCATCTATGTAATAAATAACTTGGGGGTGGGACTCAAGTCTAAACACAAATCCATTTATGTTGCATATATAGATTGTACATATACCCTGAAGGTAGTTTTATATAATATTTTAAATAATTTTGTGCATAAAGTAATAATGTGTACATTAAACCATCAGAAAGGTAAGCTAACAATACCTCGGCCATCCAGGTGGACCATCAGTGTCTGTTCGGCATCGCCATTATTCCCAACTCTGAATTTATGTGCTACTGGTAAGCAGTGTTTGTCTTACACTTGTTATTCACAGATATGTACGGGTGCAGCTCTTCAGCATGTTAGATTTTCATCAGCGATGATCTTGGCAAACTCGTCAATGAATTTCTCTATTACTTCATGATCAATGGACATTTTATTACCACAAGTCTTTAAAAATGTAATGCCATGCCTTTTCCTAAATTTCTGCAACTATCCTGCTGAATAGTCACAACTATCTTCAATTTTAATGTCACCATAATAGATCTTCGCTTGTTTCATGATCAGCATACCGTTAAGCGGCACATGTTCGCTCCAACAATGATGAATCTACTCTTTCAATATACAATCAAGGTCTTCACTTTTCACTTTATGTAGTTTTTCTATTTTTAATCAACTTATGTTCATTACATGTGTGAAGTCACTTCTCAGAAATGCTTGTGGTGCACGGAGACCTGCACGTTGCCTGGAAACCTTCCCTGCGCCATGGAATTTTCCATTTGTGATGTCATGTCAGCGCTCTGTGACAAGAATACACATAGATTAAGATGTAGTTGGCCTGGGCTGGCACCAGTGGAATCAGCAGTTGGTCTGCCACCTGGCTTCAGGAGAGAGAGAGATAAGGAAAACAATGGAGCAGCATTTGGAGATGTTAATGAAGGAAGGAGAGCTGTCAAGATCAGCTCCCCCTTTGAACCCTGAACTGTTTGAAGTGATGGACAGGCGATACCCCGGCAGGGGGATAAAAAAGGACAGGTTCGCTAAGGCAGGACACACACGACACCTGAGGTAACAAGACCCTGGAAGCGGTGCGTCTCTCACAAGTTGGTGGGAAGTACCGGGCCATAGATGCACAGGGTGGAAAGGCACGGTCGGCGGGAACCTGGTGTGTGTCCACCCTTGCCTGGGTGCCAGGTTCACCGCAGGGAAACGATTGTATATGGAAACGGAGGGGTCACGGTCGGTGACCTCAGATGACATCACAAAGGACTCGCCCGAAAGCTGACTGCGAAGGTCTGTGTGGAAGCCTTGAATATTCATTCGTTTTGCTCTCTCTCCCCTTCCCCCCACTGTCCATCGCCACGGCAGCGATTACTGCGAACTGAACTGAACTTTGCGTCACTTTGAAACTGGTCATTTACCCCTAGACAACGATAGAACTTGATTGATCCTGTTATCTTAATTCTGTGTACATGTATGTTTATCATTGCTGAACTGTTGCATTCATTATCCTTTTGATTAGAGTACTGTGTTGCTTGTTTCTTTAATAAAACTTTCTTAGTTCTAGTAATCCAGACTCCAACTGAGTGATCCATTTCTGCTGGTTTGGCAACCCAGTTACGGGGTACGTAACAGCTCAAAAAAAATTTGGATTTTGGAGGTTTTCGGGTTTTGGAATTTCAGAAAAGGAATACTCAACTGGTAATAAATTTACTTTGAATTTTGAACATATAATTGTAAATGCAGCAGTACTTAACAAGTCTTATTAGGGCCTGGGATAAGTTTAATATTTCAATTAATGATCTAGAAAGTATGTTTTAAATGTGTGATCAAGCCAACTACTACAATAAGGGATGTAAGAATAGTACATGTTAAACTTACTATGTGACATGACTTTTGATACTTTGCTGGTCGAACTCTATCGATAGCCTGCTGTTTATGAGGTGTTGGTCCTGTGCCATAATTTCACTAGATTGCCACTTCATCTTTAAGCATAGTTGTTGCTGTTTGTGGTACACATGCCCTTCACTATTTTATTTGCACTCGGATCAGTCTGCAAACTTAATAATGGTAGGGTAATGGTTGCCAGGCTGTGGGGTTGTAGTGGTGCAGATTGTGCAGTTACTGCTGGCCCACAGTGTCTCCTGAATGCCCAGTTATTAGCTGCCATTTGTGTTTTGCATAATGTTGGTGTCACATAATACACTGGAAGGTCTCTTCATGTGAAGATGAGAGTCAATTACAATGGGAAACAAGTACCATAACTCTGCATGCCATTGGACAACTAACCATATATTGACCCAATGTATAATTGTGCAGGAGGAGATGGTTCTGTCACCTTTGACTCTCTTACAAGTAGAAAACAACCTATAGCTAAGGCAAAAAAAAAAATAGGATGTCATAAACACCAAAATAAGTGCATTTTTAACAAAAGCTATGTTGTCCTATCATTTGGACAAATGGATGATTTTTATCATTTAATTCTCTGCAACGTTTTAATATTTGCTACCTACCTCATTTGGCTGTGCAGTAACGAACAGATGGCAGAAGAGCTCACTCGGTGGCCTGTAGGGGTTGCGGGTGACAAAGGCAAACTGGCATTCTGAATGTCGGCACGTGGTATACAAGATTCTTTTCAGGGCATGAGCCATCAATAGTATCTAGTCAAAACACAGCACAGGAATCATTTGCAGCTACATAATTAAATATGTGTACAGTATTTTATGTAATATTTTAAAGACATAATTAAAATAATGTGCCCTATGTTTCAATACTTGAAACTACGTCTTCGAAAAAGCAAGGATGGTGTAGTAGTTTGTGATTCATCCAAGCGTGACCAATATTGTGCAGGGAAGCATTATTCCAATTCAATTCAGAGTACATTTATTATCAAAGAATGTATAAATTATACAGACTTGAGATTTGTTTGCTTACAGGTAGACACAAAGCAAGAAACCTGAAAGAACCCAATTAAAGAAAAATAAATTAAAAATGAAAGACCAACACCTGATGTGCAAGAGAAAGGGGAAGAAGTATAGTAGAGCTAATAGGACTTGATGTTTCAATCCCTATGATAAGTTGGCACTCTTGATGTTGGCAGTGGGCTTGGAGTGGTGACAAGGAGGGAGGGTAGGTACCTCACCGGGGTCATCGGGTGGGTACCCTCCTTCTTTGACGTTTCATTGATAAGCCCACGATGTCTCCAGAGGGCTCAGTGGTGCTACTGGTGTCCTAGATACACCTCCTTCAGTTCCATACCCTCCTGTCTTCATCTTGCAGCCCAGTTGTTGTCTTTACTTTTAATCCAAATCCAATTACTGCTTTCTTCTGCTGCATTTGACAAGGACTTGATTGCTTGTCGGAGTGAGTAACCCCTCATCCCCATCTTTTTCAATAGACTGGTCGTAGATGTAGCAACAAATCCCCTGCATCCCACTTCTACAGGGAAAAGCAACACACATCAAACTTGCTGGTGAATACAGCAGGCCAGGCAGCATCTCTAGTAAGAGGTACAGTCGACGTTTCGGGCCGAGACCCTTCATCAGGACTAACTGAAGGAAGAGCTAGTAAGAGATCTGAAAGTGGGAGGGGGAGAGGGAGATCCAAAATGATAGGAGAAGACCGGAGGGGGAGGGATGAAGCCAAGAGCTGGACAGGTGATTGGCAAAAGGGATATGAGAGGATCAAGGGACAGGAGGCCCAGGGAGAAGGAAAGGCCGGGGGGAACCCAGAGGATGGGCAAGGGGTATAGTCAGAGAGACAGAGGGTCTGCAGAATTCCTTGTGTCTACAGGGAAAATCTTGGTCTTCCAGCTATTCTGGGCAGCTTCAGTTGCCAGTTCAGAGTAGTTGGTCTTTTTCCTCTCATTAGCTTCTTCAACACCATCTTCCCATGGTACTGTCAATTCCACAACATATGCCAGCTTGGCTGTTGTGGACCACAGGACCATGTCTGGCTGGAGTGTTGTAGCCACAATGTCTGGGGGAAACACAAGCTTTTTTTTTCTAAGTCCACGTCCATTTTCCAATCCCAAGCAACCTGCAGAATGTTTACCTCTTTTGACGTTGTATGCTGCTCTGGAGGTTGGCCTGCTGGTACAAATCGTGTGATCTGAACATTTCTTGCCGATGTTTGTGGGAGAGCATTTGTGGTGATTCACCTCTGTTCCAAGATTGATGCCAGCTGTCTGAGAACTTGGTTATGCCGCCAAGTGTACCGCCCCTGGGTGAGGCTCGTGGTGGATCCTGTTAAAATGTGCCTTAGTGATCCAGGTGCTTGACAAAGAGAGCAAGCGGGGTCTTCTCCCCACCACTGGTTCAGGTTCTGGAGTGTGGGTAGGAGGTCATAAGGGGCTCTGATAACAAAACTTAGCCAAGATCCCTCCATCTCCCAGATGTCACGCCAGCTAAGTTTCCTCTTTTCCAGGCTCTCCCAATTAGTCCATTGGCCCTGCTTGATCATTGAGAAGGGCCTGGCGTTACGCTCTGCCTCCTCCTGTCTTCTCAACTCCTCCACCACGAGCCATCTCTTCTGCACTGATGTTGCCTTGTGCCATTGAGGAGCCTTTGGGACGAGCCCGAGCCCGGCTCTTCCATGTTGGACCTGGCCAACCACATCCCTGAAGTGAAGAACAGACTTAGCAGTCTGAACAGCTTCAGTTGGGGTCCACTTCCTCCCCATTACCACACGGGAGGGCGCTGTTCAAATAACAGTATCTTCAGATTCAGTGAGGGTTATGACCAACCTTGCCTTGGTGCATTTGAATTCTTCCACAAGACTTGCAGTTGGTAATTCTAGTTTGCCGTTCCCATACAGTCCAACAGGACTGTATGGTGAGTGTGCTGATCACTCTTTCGGGCTTTTCCACCTTGTTGACAGGGATTTCATACACTGCTAAAGGTCTCATGAGTCTTGGGAGTATGCCGAACTGGAAGCACCACAGCTTGAGTTTTCCTGGCAGCCAGGTCTTGTTGATGTGAGCTATGTACATGATGGTATCCTTTCTGAGTTGTTTAAACTACTCGGTGTCCTTGACCTTAGCATCATACCATCAGCCCAAGCTCTTCACTGGCATCTCTGAAACAGTTGGGATAGGTGTTCCGTCAATGTGAAATCTTTGATCCGTGACTTGACCTTTGACAATGGAGGTGCTGGGCTTGATCTTCATCCTCACCCATGTGATATTTCGATGAAGCATTTCCAGAAAACACAAATCATGCAAACAATTGAAGCGAACAATGCCATTCTGAACCAAAGTGAGTCCTCGGATCGCAAACTCAGAGCAACCTAGGGTATGTCCAAAGTCTCGCTTATCAGATCATCATATTAGCGGGCATGGAGTATCGTAGCCAGGGCGATGTTAATAGCCTCAGTGCCATCGCAGAGAGTGATTGAAATCGACTCTCGCCTTGGATCCCGACGCCCTGTCCTTTCAGTCTATATGGGTCAGCGTTTAAAATGACCAGACAGTGGAACAGCAAGGAGTTCCGGCGCCCTGGAAAGAGGAGTGAACACCTCTGATCTGGGCCATTGTTTACATTGTCTAAACAGCGGATTGTACCTCGCACTGGAACCCATCTACTGCGAAGGGTTTGGGGCCTAGACCATGCCACCCAGTGACTCATTCCTGGCCCAGATTGTGCCGCCCAGCCCTAAGCCGCTCTCAAGCTCTTCAATCAGCTCGGCAACTAGAGTGATCTAACTTTGCAACTGAGTTAGTGGCGCGTGCATCGAATCTCCTCTGCCCCAACTTCTCCTCTCAGCACCCAGGATCCAACCTTGTACCCGGGCCAGATGTACCAGTGTCAGAACTCCACTGTCCTAACTTCTCCTTTCCGAATGTTTCACTCCATCTGCATCAATCCTGCAACAAACCATCTCAGTTTCCCCTGAAACACACATCAAAGTTGCTGGTGAACACTTGAGGCCAGGCAGCATCTCTAGGAAGAGGTACAGTCGATGTTTCGGGCCGAGACCTTCGAAGGGTCTCAGCCCGAAACGTCGACTGTACCCCTTCCTAGAGGTGCGGACTGGCCTGCTGCGTTCACCAGCAACTTTGATGTGTGTTGCTTGAATTTCCAGCATCTGCAGAATTCCTCGTGTTTACAGTTTCCCCTGAACTTGCCTTGCTATCGCTCACCCCATCACTGCTTGCTTTGATAATTTAATGCAATTACCTCCTGAAAGGTGTCATAATGATGTTTTTAGTTGAACTTCTTGCCTTTTTAACTACCCATGAGCTGTCGCACACATTTGGTAGTGCCATCTTAACCAGAAGTTAACCACTTCTTATTAGAAACTCTCACCCAGATGGCTTTTGGTAACCCTATCCAAGACCTTCTTTTCCATTGTACTGAGGTGCCCCATCTCCCTTTATCATGAAGTCTTTGATTTTCTCAGTTCTGATGAAAAAGCATCAAACTGATATGTTAACAACAGGAATTCTGCAGATGTTGGAAATTCAAGCAACACACATAAAAGTTGCTGGTGAACGCAGCAGGCCAGGCAGCATCTCTAGGAAGAGGTGCAGTCGACGTTTCAGGCTGAGACCCTTCGTCAGGACTAACTGAAGGAAGAGTGAGTAAGGGATTACCTTCGAAGGTCTCGGCCCGAAACGTCGACTGCAACTCTTCCTAGAGATGCTGCCTGGCCTGCTGCGTTCACCATAAACTTTTATGTAAACTGATATGTTAACTCTGTTTCTTTCTCTATTGATACTGCCTAGTCTGTTGAGTATTTCTAGCAGTTTTAGTTTTTATTTCAGATTTCCAGCATTTGCAATATTTTGCATGTGGGTTGTAGTTGTGAAGGAGGAGGAGAACCTCAGAGAAACCAGCAAACTGGTAGCATTCGCTAATTCATTCTTTTCCAAAGGTAGATCTCCCGAGTTCTAACTCTCCTGTAATGTGTAGTTTGTCTTTACACTAGTCTTTAGTACAATAGGATTGATATGCAAGGGTGTTTTGCTACAATTGCTTGGATTATCATTTTTGGATTTCTATGTTCAGAGAAGGACATTGAAGGTCTGAAGCTGGTGGAGTGCAGATTCATTAGATTACTGAGATGGAACTGCCCTTTCATCCAGTAGAATCAGAAACGAAAACAGGAAATGCTTTTAAGAGCACACCCAGTGAATCAGCATCTGTGGAAACTTAATTAACGTTAACGGGGTTTTCTTTCTACAGATACTGCTTACCTGGCTCATTCTCCCATCATTTTCTGTTTTTGTTTCAGGTTCCAGTATTTTACTAAGTAGAATTGGCTTAAAGTCACTTTATGTTAGATAAATAAGCTCATCTCAGTGAGCCGTAGAAGGTCCTGATATATCACTGCCAGGTTCAACATTAGGTAATTCAGAACAGAACATGGAATCTTCCTGCTGTTAAACTTTCCCCATTTCCTTAACAACTGAGTGAAAATTTAAGACCCTTCGCAGTGTTTATAACAACTTGATACATTTGTCTAACTGTGTCAGTAATTTCTGACTGTGAGAAAAAGAGGAAATAACATATCTTTTCCACAGTCATACATTACAGCAATATGTTTAGCTGATTCCTAGAACTAGAAACATCTAGACTATGGTCTCAAGTTAAAAGGGAGTAATCATTTCGGACTGAGAAGAAAGAAATTTCTTTACTCAGAAAAGGCAAGACAGTGGCTATACTTTATTTGGAGTTTGAAGAGATTTGGTATGTCAACAAATACACTCAAATACTTCTATAGATGTACTGTGGAGAGCATTCTGACAGGTTGCATCACTGTCTGGTTTGGGGGGGGGGGGGTGCTACTGCACAGGACTGAAAGAAGCTGCAGAAGGTTGTAAATTTAGTCAGCTCCATCTTGGGTACTAGCCTACAAAGTACCCGGGACACCTTCAAAGAGCGGTGTCTCAGAAAAGCAGCGTCCATTATTAAGAACCTCCAGCACCCAGGGCATGTCCTTTTCTCACTGTTACCATCAGGTAGGAGGTACAGAAGCCTGAAAACACTCACTCAGCCATTCAGCAACAGCTTCTTACCCTCTGCCATCCAATTCCTAAATGGACATTGAACCCATGAACACTACCTCTTTTTTTTAAATATATAGTATTTCTGTTTTTGCACAATTTTTAATCTATTCAATATATGTATGTTGTATAAAATATACTGAATAAGATTTACTTAATTTTTTTATTATTATTATTATTTTCTTCTTCTATATTAAGTATTGCATTGAACTGCTGCTGCCAAGTTAACAAATTTTACGTCACATGCAGTGATAATAAACCTGATTCTCACTTGTAAATCTTTGGCGTTCTGTACTCCAGTGTGTTGAACGCATTCAAGGTTGAGACAGATGGATATTTGAGCACTCAGCGAATCAATGGATTGGGTTAGAGCAGGAAAATGTACATGATTTGCAGGATTAGCTATGTCTCCAGCCAAGTTCTTTCTGTACAGGTACAACTCTGCATTCAAATTTCAAGGTATTGTCAAGATTCGTCCTGGTCACAAAAAAAGCAGGACAAATCTAATCTGAAATTAATTTCCGATTAACTTTACGTTATCATGAAATAATGGCAAATGTCATTAACAGCATTGTCATCTACGTCCAGTTTTGTCAGGACCACATATCATGACAGCTTTGGACCATTATGAAATCCGGAGGTGAAGGGAGATGACTGTCCTTGACATCAAGATAGATTGAAGCAGGTGTGGCTTTGAGTTTTGCTAAAACTTAAGTGATTGGGCTTTTGGGGGAAAACACTCCAACGGGTGGAATCATGCCTGTATAAAGGAACATAGCTGAAGTTATTGGAGGGCAATCATCCCAGTCCAAGGGGGTGTTTCTCAGGCAAGTGCCTTACACCCAATCCTCTCCAGTTGCTTCATCAATAATCTAACTTCCACTATAAGATCAGAACTAGAGATGTTCACTGATGATTCTGCAATATTCGATTCATTTCGCAACTTACAGCAAATGTAGCAGACTATGTGAACATGTATCGAAACCCAAATAAATTCAGGCCTAAATTGTTACATGGCAATTAAATTTAATGCCACAAAAACACTGGATAATGGTTTTCCAACAGGGGAAGAGCTAACCAGACACACACTGCATTCAATGTCGGTGCTAACATTCTGTGAGCCACCTTTGACCAGAAAAAAAAACTTGTAATCTGCAGCCAAAACATTTTTAAGGTGATGGGACAGCATAGATAGCAATGAAAATTTTCATTTCTTGAGGAAACCAATCTGGCTGCTTCCTGCCATGTTAAACTAAATGTTAAGCTTCCTGTAACACCACTGCAGTGCATGGGATCTCCATCCTGGTCCCTATCCCTAACATCAAGATTTCTGTGTATATCCCTGAAAATTGTGAGGCTCTTTCCATCCACTGTTAAGCTCTTTGCAAGCTATAATGTGTGTTGCAGCAGTCTCGCTGCCAGGGAGGGTGTGCTTCTCAGTAACATTTTTCAGTAACTGGTGTGCAGAAAAGTGTTCGCCAATTAACCTCCCAGCATTTCACTGGATGCAAATGGAAACTTGGGCATTCAGCAAAAACCCACCAGTTATGGTGAGAACGTGCAAAATCCACAAGAATACACCCAAGGTCTGAATTGTATCCATGTCACTGGAGCGGTAGGGCAGCACTGCTAACAGCCATGTCACATTAATTCCTCCTTTGAATATTACTTCCAGATTTTGTCTTTGAGTTTTTTCCTGGAGGTTACACTTGGAATTGAATGAAAGGAAAATGGTAGACTTAAGTGTTTATGAATAAAACAGATTAAGTTGATCAGTTTATTTTCAGCTTATTTATTACTGTAATAGGTTCTAATCGCGTTTTCCCATTGTTGAAATTCTGAACTGTTAACAATAAATTTTAAGAATTGGGTCTATGGCATAATTGTATTCTCAGATGAGACTTAAGACCTGTACAACTTTACTTCTGTTACATTTTCCAATTTCCATCACGAAATTATTAATGATAGTTGCAAAATACTGACATGATTTTGGATAGAGCAAATTAGAATTTGCTGAGAACTGCATTTATGTTGCCATTTCCTTAACCTTTGGAACCTGGCTTGTTCCCTTAAAATTAGATTGTTGTTTCATTTTCAGAACAATACAAGCATTTTTTCCAAGCGTAGATCATGATTATGAGCATTTCCAGATCACACTATATCATTTGAGAAATTTAACTGGTTGTTCCAAGCATCTTTCACCTTTGTGACTCCAACGTAACTTCTACATGCCATTAACAGTAGAAGGACATTTTCCCAGATATACAGTATGTATAACATAAACAACAGAAAATCTCCAGATGCTGGAAATCCAAGGAACACACAGAAAATGCTGGAGGAACTCAGCAGGCCAGGCAGCGTCAATGGAGAAGCGTACAGTTGACATTTCGCGACAAGACCCTGCATCAGGACTGGAGAAAAAGAGGACTCAGAGGAAGAAAGTTGGGGGGAAGGAGGAACCACAGGGTGATCGGTGAAACCAGGAAGGTGAGAGGATGAAGTAAACAGCTGGGATGTTGATTAATGAAAGAGATACAGAACTGGAAAAGGGGAAATCTGATATGAGAGGACAGAAGGCCATGGAAGAAAGAAAAATGGGAAGGCAGGTAAGGAGATAGGGTTGTGAGAGGGAAATGGGAATGGGGAAGGGGAATAGTGAAGGGGGGGGCTTTACCAGAAGTTTGAGAAATTGATGTTCATACCATCAGGTTGAAGGACAGAATATAAGGAATATACTCCTCCAACGTGAATGTGGCCTCATCGTAACAGTAGAGGAGGCCATAGACTGGCATGTAGGAATGGGAATGAGAAGTGGCCACTATTCCGTTTTTCTCTCGGACGGAGTGTGGGTGCTCAGTGAGGCAATCTTCCAATCTGTGTCAGGTCACCCCGATATACAGGAAGCCACACTGGGAGCACTGAAAAGGTAAAGTGTCGCCTCACCTGGAAGGACTGTTTTGGGACCTGAATGGTAGTGAGGGAGGAGGTGTGGGGGCAAGTGAAGCACTTGTTCCGCTTGCAAGGATAAGTGCCAGGAGGGAGATCAGTGGGGAGGGACGAATGGACAAGGGAGTCGCGTAGGGAGTGACCCCTGCAAAAGCAAAAGTGGCGGGGGGGGAGAGAGAAAGGTGTATTTGGTGGTGAGATGCTGAAAGTTACAAAGGATTATGTGCTGGATTCAGAGACTGGTGGGGTGGTGGGTGAGGACAATATATAATATTGCCACAAAATCTGCAATAAACTTAGCTGAACCATCCAGTAGAGTACAGAATATGTTGACAACATGTTGGCAAACTAGGGAACAGAAAAAAAACTGATAAAAAGTAGATATACTTCTGGTCATAAAATGAAAACGTGGAGAAGTGGGGAATATTGGCAACGCAGATACAAAGATGAGCAGAAATTTCCTTATTTGGTGGAGCATTTATTTAATAATTTCTTATGATGTCACTATTTGAATGAAGTCTAGTTCCTTTTTCAAGGCATTTTCTTTTTGTTCATTTTGATTCAGCTATGGAAAGAATAAGTGCCTTGTTAATGCATTTGCACATACACTACAAACTTTATTTAGTTTGTAGCAAAACTGTACATAGGGCTGAGACATTGGGAGACAGAAGTACATGTTATGGTTGTATATCAGGCCTGAGGGGCCAAGGGAAGGATAGAGAATGAGGGGTTAGGGAATGGTGGTTTGGTGTGAGGATCAGAAACTAGTAAGGGATGATGAGGCTTTAAATTCTATAGACTGGACTATAGTTAACCCGCTCATCTTTGGAATGTGGGAGGAACCGAAGCATGTGGAGGAAACCCACATGGTTGTGGGAAGAATGTACAAACTTCTTATAGACTGTAGTGGGAATTTAACCCAAGTTGCTGGCACTGTAGTAGAGTTGTACCACTACACTGCTGTGCTGCCCTGATACAACTCCAAGTTTTTCCTGCAACTGAGATTCTCAAGTCCCAGCAACATCCTTGTAATTTTTATCTGCACTTTTTCAAGCTTATTGACATCTTTCCTGTAGGTCGATGGTCAGAACTGCACACAACAATCTAAACGAAGCCTCACCAACTTCTTATACAATTGCAATATGGCATTCCAACTCTTGTCCTCAGTGCTGTGATTTATGAAGGCCAATGTGCCAAAAGCTCTCGATCCTTTCTCGCAGTGATGCCACTTTCAGGGAATTATGGATCTGTCTTCCCACATCCATTTGTTCTACTGCACACCAGAGTGCCCTATCATGCACGGTATGAGTCCTTCCCTGCTTGGTCCTGCCAAAGTGCAACAGTTCGCGCTTGTCTGCCATTTTTCAATCCATTTTTCCAGCTGGTTCAGATTCCACTGCAAGCTTTAATAGCCTTCCCTGCTGTCCACTATGCCCCCGATCTAGGTGTCATCCAGCTTACCACATTTGTTAATATAGATAACAAACAACAACAGACCCAGCATTGGTCCCTGTGGCACACCACTAGTCACAGGCCTCCGGTCAAAGAGGCAACCATTGACTACTACTTTCTAGCTTCTTCCACTAAACAATGTTGAATTCAGTTTGCCACCTCATCCTGAATGCCAATGCCAATGAACCTTCCTGACCAGCCTCCCATGTGGCAGTTCATCAAAGGCTTTGCTAAAGTTCATGTGGACAACATCCACTGCCTTTCCTTCATAAAATTTCTTTGTAACCTCCTCGAAAAACTCCAGAAGCTTGGTTAGACACGATATACTTGGCATAAAGCCATGTTGCCTATTCATAATTAGACATTGTCTGTCCAAATACGTGTACATCCAGTCCCTTAGAATACCTTCCAATAATGTCAGGCACAGAGGCCTAAAATTTCTCAGCTTATTCTTAGAGCCTTTCCTGAACAATGGAACAACATTAGCTATCCTCCAGTCCTCCGAAACCTCACCAGTGACTAAGGACGTTTTAAATACCTCTGTCAGGGCTCCTACAGTTATATGCTAGCCTCCTAAGTTACACACACAAGTTCCTAGGGAACACATTGTCAACCCCTGGGGATTTATCTACTCAAATTTGCCTCAAGACTGCAAACACCTCCTGTTTTGTAATCCAGACACAGTCCATGACCTCACTACAGTTTTACATCAGTTCTACACACCCTGTGTCTGTCTCCTGAGTAAATCCGGATGTAAAATAATTCCGTTAAGATTTCCCCTTCTCTTTCAGCTCCATGTGAAGATGACAATGCAGATCATCAAGAGGACCAGTTTTGTCCCTTGCTATCCTTTTGCTCTTCATATAGCTGTGGAAGCCCTTGGGATTCTCCTTCACCTTCTCGGCCATAGGAACCTCCTGCCCTCTTTTAGCCCTCCTGATTTCTCTCATAATTGTTCTCTTGTACTGCTTATACTCTTTAAGTCCCTCATTTGATCCTAACTGCCTATTCCTGATATGTACCTCCTTCTTCTTAACAACATCCCTCGAAAACCGAGATTCCCTAAACCTATTAGCTTTGCCTTTTATTCTACAACAAATGTTATTCTACAAACGCATCACGAACATACAAATTTTATGCCCCCAATATTTCACTTCTGAAGGCCTCCGACTTACCAACCATCTCTTTGCGGAAAACAACCTATCGCAGACCACACTTGCCAGATCTTCTCTGAAGCCATCAAAATTGGCCTTTCTCAAATTTAGAATCTCAGCCCAAGGACTGGTCCTATCCTCCTCCATAATTATCTTCAAACTAATGGAGTTATGATCACTAGATTCAAAGTGTGCCCCTAACACACTTTTACCACCTGCCCTATCTCATTCTCTCAGAGGAAATCCAATATTGCACCTCTCAAGCTGGGACCTCTACATTGATTAAGGAAACTTTCCTGAACACTTTTGACAAACTCTATCCCATCCAGTTCTTCTAATAGTTTGGGTTCCGAGCCAGTATGCAGAAAGTTAATATCACCTACTACCACAGCCTTACTGTTTTTCAATTGTCTACTATCTCTGTACAAATTTCCCCCTCTAAGTTCTGCTAACTATTGGGAGGTTTATAATATACAACCCATTAACAGGTTGTTTCAGTTGACAAGCCCTCTAATATATCGTCTCTGAGCAGTGCTGTGACATTTTCCCTGATGAATAATGACACCTCTTCCTATTTAATACCTCCTCCTCTATCATGTCTAAATGATTGTCTTGGGACATCCTCTCTCAATCCTTAATTAATATTCCCTGGCTTTCTCCAGGAAACAACCTAAATGCAAATTGGAAGAACAACTTATATTCAGTGGCCACTTTTTTTTAGGTACATCTGTATGTTAATACAAATATTTAATCAGCCAATCATGTGGGAACAACTTAATGCATAAAAGCATGCAGACATGGTCAAGAGTTGTTGTTCAGACCAAATACCAGAATATGGAAGAAATGTAATCTAAGTGGCTTTGACTGTGGAATGATTGCTGGTGCCAGATGGGGTGGGTAGAGTATCTCAAAGGCTGCTGATCTCCTCAGATTTTCACATACAACGGTGTCTAGTGTTTATGGAGAATTGTGCGAAAAATGAACAAAAAGTCCAGTTCTGTGGGCAAAAACATTTCTTGATGAGAGAATTCAGATGAGAAAGGCCAGACTAGTTCAAGATGACAGGAAGGTAACAGTAACTCAAATAACCTGTGTTACCACAGTGGTGTGCAGAAGAACATCTCTGAACACACAACATATTGAACCTTGAAGCTGATGGGCTACAGCAGCAGAAGACCATTAACATACAGGAGATACCTAATAAAGTGGCCACTGAGTGTATATTCCACTTGGAAAGCTTTCAACTCAAAGGTGTCAATACTGGATTTTCCCAGTTTATATGCTCAAGATGTTTTCCTCCCACACACACTCAGCTGTCTACCTAGTTTTGTTCTCCCTGTACTCATCTTTGCCATCCCCACCCCATCTCATCTAAGTCCATCTGCCCAACGTCCTCTCCCCATCTGGTTTCACTATCATCTACCAACTTTCCTCCTCCCTCTCAGCTCTGGGGCAGGGTCTCATCCCGAAATGACAAGTTGCACTTTGGCCTCTACAGATCCTATTTGACCCACTGAGCTCTTCCAGCATTCTGTTTTTATTTCTTTTATAACCACACTACTGCATTATAATTTTCTGAGGTTAACAAAAACCTGCTAAGAAACTTAGCTGTTCAAAATAATCTGAAGGTTGTGGCTTTGTCATTTCATGAATGAGGAAAATTTCCATGCAGTTACGAAGATAGGCTAATAATTTACCTTCAGTATACTGTCTTTATGAAAACAACAACAATGCTTATCCCCTTTAACTTCATTTCCTCAGCCCTTTTTATTAAAACTCTCAAATATAGCTGTTTTCTAAACACTTCCAGGCGTAACAAAAAATTCAAAATATGGTAATCAGTGAAGCAATAAGTAGTTTTGCAATGCAGGGAGTCAACACAATGATTTCCTGCTCAGTTTTCTGGCCCAGCTTATGCCTTGAAAAAATGGCATAATTCAAGAAAAATAATCACTCATAATAATATTGCTGGACAACACACAGAACCACTAATTGGATAGTGTATTCATAATCACATCCCTATGGTTTGATACCAGAAAAGCATCAATATATCATTCACAATTCAATTGAGACTGTCAACACAAAAAGTTAATTTGTGCTCAATAGTTAAGTTTGTATTATAGCAATCCTAAGGCAGAAAGTCATCAGGTTTGCTAACCTTGAGAAATTATTTAGCTATTCATTTTTATCCAGGTGTCTTAGTCCATTTATTTCAAAGTAAGTCCATTATCACCGGCTGACATCAGTAAAATGAGAGGTGATATTATTGAAATATAAAAAATGTTAAGGTACTTGACAAGGTAAACGCTGAGCGAAAGTTCCCCCTTATGGAGGAGTCTATGACCAGTATAATGGATGGTCTACTAAAACTGAAATTAAGATTTCTTTTTCTCTCAAAGGGATGTGAATTACTTGCCCAGAAAGCTGCAGAGGCAGAATTCATGTTCGGTGACTGGGTGGATAGATTTCTAATTTCAAAGAACATTTTATTATCAAAGTATGTATACATTATACAACCTTGAGATTCATCTCCTAACAGGCAGCCACAAAAGAAAGAAACCCACAAACAAACCCCATAACTTCCAGCAATGAACTGAATCAGCCTGTACCTCGCTTCAGGCCTTGGATACCCTGACGTTTTCAATCTGGCCCAGCATTTAACTCTCCATCCAAGCGACTTTGGCGCTTCGATGTAAGAGGTTTCTGAGTAATGGAAATAGGTTTGAAAGGTCCATGAAAAACATTGGGTCAGCCATGATAATATTGAATGATGTTACAGACTTGAGCCATTGTTGGCCTGCTCCTGTTCTTATTTCTTATGATCTAACATATACTATATATGTACAGTATGTTATTTTAAACTAAACATACCCTATATTTTAAAATTGAGCAATTTCTTTATTGCTATAGCAATTTTAATTGCTTTGATAAGAATGAAACCAACTACTTGTCCTACACCAGTTAGCAATGTATTTATCTAATTGATCACAGACACAAGAGACAGCAGATGCTCAAAATGCTGAAGGAACTCAGTGGGTTAGGCAGTATCTGTGGAGGAAAATGAGCAGGCAACTTGGCAGGCTAAGACCCTGCATCTGGTCTTGATGAATGGTGAAGCAACTTGGCCCAAAATGAAAACAGCCCATTTTCCTCCATAGATGCTGACTGTCCTGCTGATCAACTCCAGCATTTTATGTGTGTATGTTAATCATGAACAACAAAGGTTTACTCGTCACAGTTTACAGAATAGCAGTTTGGAAGTATAATGGAGAATGATTCCTGTGTAAAGAAGCCATTGACACTATTGTAAGTATCTGGGCCTCAAAAGGTAATTAAGAGACCAGGAATTGAAAAAGGAAGACAGGGGTGGGTCACAGAAGATATCGATCATGTGAAAATTTATAAAGGTGGAATTTGGGGCAAACCAGATTGAAATTCATTGTGGCTAAAGTAAAAAAGGCATCAAGATGAGGTACAAAATTCGATTCAATGTTTTTCATTGATTGAGAAATAGAGCTCCATAAAATGGTTGTATTTTTATTCAGGAGATTTACTCAGGAAGTCACAAGTAATTCCAGAAGACATAAGCATGGGCTATCATAAATAAGTATAGGAATGGTCATGAGAGAAGGGCTCTTTGGTTTAGGTGAACTGAAACTTTAGTGCTAATCTCTTGATAAATACTGTCACTCATGACTGCATGACAGTTTCCAGTCTGGTGACTTTTGACCTTTCTTGAGAAATCGTTTGATTAATAACTTATGTAAACCATAGCACTAAATGAGATACTGGCTTAAGGAGAAGACAAAAAAATTAAGGAAGAAAGAAGAAAAACAAAACAGTGTTCAAACTTATTACAATGTCATAAGTAAAATATGTTCTAAATATTTGTATGGGCATGTTAGGTTCCACCTTCAACTTCCAGGGATTATTTTAACTTGAAACTTTAAAGTCTTGAACAAAGTAAGTAAGTAGCACATGAATGATTTTGTGGATTTTACCTCTTTATTTTCATTGTACATCTTTATTCCTTGTGATGAGAATTTCAGTATTACTGCCATTTTTCGAGGAAACTTCTATTCAGAAAGTAAAACCACATGTCAGACATAAAACACATCATACAAATTAGTCATGAAAATGCAATCAAAATATTCTTTTAAACATAGAAGAAGAGAAATAAGTTGGAACTATTAATCCCACATGAACACAGAGGCATAAGTTTGCAAAGAATCTGTGCACCTGGAATCATTTTACTTGGAAACTTGGCCACGATGAAATCAGCAGATATGCAGAAATGGCAGAATATATCATGTTTTTCTTCTTTGTTACTATGGTGATAGATTAAATGTAGCACAGGCCACAAGTGAACTGAAAAGCCCAGATCAGTTCAAGTTAGGACTATAATATCGAAAAGCAACTGTATTTCTTGCCTTATTGCCAGTTTTAAAGTAACCTTAAAAAGGAATTGAGACGAGCTTTTCTAATTGAATTCTAATGTAATAGCAACAAGGGAAAATGTGAAAAGAGGATTCAAATTAATCCTATTTTGTAGGTGAAAAAATATCACAATTATAATCAATTCAATATTTTGGTATAATTAAACTGAATTCTTCTGTTAGAAGTTATATTTATTAGATATAAAGCTATGAGCAATAATTTAATATTCATTACTAAGGTTTTTAAATTAAGCTCTATTTTTAAATTAACATTTTTATTAAATGGTAATTAGATTATTTTCCTCACCCTAAAACCTTTGAAAATGCTATGTGTGGCTTCAATTTAGTCTTTCCTTTCCAAACCTTAGTTGGCTTTGAAACGCTCGTTTTGCAGGAAAGTCTCCATCAGCCTGGTAACAAATGCTGAACGATATTTCAAGCCCACGTTGTGGAAGCTGTGGTTTATTCACATGGCACAAATTGTTCTGGCAGCTCCAGATGTTATCAAGTTTGGTTTTCGGCAGTAAGTTTCTCAAATAAGTTAATTTTTATGTCAGCAGCCATTTTCTGCAGCTTTTCTTATTTTCTAATTTCCGGACTTACTTCCCCTCGTTCCCCATTCATACTTGTGGTATAGGTCCATCTGTACTTTTCATCCATGGCTTCTCACATTTAACCTATCCAGTTTCATTCATCCATACAGAATCTATCTCTTCCCCATCCTCTAGCCTTTAATGACTTCTAAATTTTTTTTATCTCTACAAATGTAAATGGAAGTCGATCTGTTGATTATCCCTTGTATGAAGAACTTCCTGACATACTTTTTTTTTGGCTAGTTTAAAACTTATCCTACTGTCATAGTTCACAATACCACTCCCAGATTGCATGGAATCTTATCTACAACATGGAGGCCTAGAACTTTAATCAGATGCAGGTTGCTTTGATAATTACCTTCAGAAAATGAAGCTGTTGATGAATGCGCCATGTTATTCCTTCAAGATCTTGATCCTCCACAGTGAAGGAACCTATGTACTGTGAGAATAATTCCAAAGAACATTTTCAACATCCATGACATAGATTTGAAATACCACTCAGTATTTAGTATCAGAAAGCATTAACTGAATCCAGTGACAGGAAATCAATTTTCTGAGTGCATGCAGCGTACAATCTTTCCCAGCTGATGGTTCATAGGCTCCCAGGGGTCTGAAAATTTTGCTTTATACTTGTTGCTCACTGAAGGTGTAGAGGGGTGTCTCTTCCTCCCATGGGAAAACTATCTCACTTCCATTCTGAGCTCTCTAACTGATATTTAGAGCTCACTACCAAGTAGTCACAGAATATTTATTTATTGAGATACAGAACGGAAAAGGCTCTTCAGCCCTTCGAGCCATGCTACCCAGCAATCCTCTGATTTAAAACCAGCCTTATCAGGGGATAATTTATAATGACCAATTAACCTCCCAGCCGTTACATCTTTGGACTGTGGGAGGAAACCGGAGGCCCAGAGGAAACCCACACAGTCACAGTAAGGAGAACGTACAGGCATCTCAGCATTGCTTGTATTGATTACACTGATAGTTCAAAGTTACTTCTTGTTGCAGTGACCTTTGGATGCAAGAGTTTTTGGGGTTGGGAAGTAAGGAAGGTAGAGGCACAGCAGCACGGACTCAGCATGTCATCTAAAACTTTGACAAACTGCTATAGATGCACAGTGGAGAAGATCCTGACTGGATGCATCACAGCCTGATATGGGAACACCAGTGGTGAAGACCAGAAAACTCCACAGGAAATGGTGGACACAGACAGAGACATGAAGAGCCTTCCCCATCATTAGGCACATCTACAAGGCGCACGGCCATAAGAAAGCAGCATGAATTATCAAGGATGCCCGTCATCCAGGCTATGCTCTCTTCTCACTGCTGCTGTCAGAAAGGAGATACAGGAGCCTTAGGTCCCATTCCACCAGCTTCAGGAAAAAAATATTACCTTCACCAATCAGGCTCCTGAGCCAGCATGGATAGCTTCACTCACTTTAACACAACCTATGGACTCACTTTCAAGGACCCTGAAACTCACGTTTGCAGTATTATTTACTTATTTTTTTGTTGCACAGTTTGCCTTCTTTTGAAAATTGTCAGTATTTGTGTGTAGTTTTTCACTGATTCTATTGAATTTTTCTATTTTACTATGAATGCCTGCAAGGAAATGAATCTCGAGTTAATATTTGTTGAGGTGTATGTGCTTTGAAAACAATTTTACTTTGAACTTTGAATTCCCAGCAATAGTCACTAGGATGGAAGGACACAGGGGCTCATTTCTGTTGACAATTAATAAAATACTTGATGGAAGTATTCAAAATGATGATGCATTGTTTAAAAGCTAAACTAAGAAAACTACCTCTGAAGGCAATGTTGGAAGCAAACCCTGACATAACATTATACTTAATCATTAAAATTGAAAAGATTTTAGAAACGATTGAGTGTTTTTCTTAAATTGGAGCAGCAAACTTAATGGCGATGGGCTGAACTGCCTCACTCTGCTTCTATTTAATGCCGAGTAGACATGAAGGATTAATTGTCCCATTGTAATTTATTTCGTGGTATTGGAGGCTCAAGTGATGAAACTGTTTAGGAATTCTATCCTTGTTGCAGTGTAGAGCAGGGATGGCTCACGATTCAGTAGCAATGTAATCTCTCCCTAAGGTATTGTATCCAGTCTGGGCACGAAACTCTGGAAATACAATTAAGTCTAAAGAGCCTTCCGAACAATTTCAGTAACAATTTTATATTTTTCTTGGTAGCTTGATAGCTTTCCATTACAAATACGTCATTCTTTCGTTTGGATGCCCAGTGATGGAAAACTGTTAATGCATATCCTTAGTTGCAGGATATGAGTAACGTTCAACGGGGAATGTTTGTGTTTCAACGCAAGGGAGGGCATCATATAAAACATTCATGACTTGCCGCGACTTAAAAGAGCAATCAACAACAAAAAAAATGCGCCAGAGTAGGCAGGAACAGACATAGGTAAATCCAGAAGGGAACCTCGCTTTCCTACACGGATATATTTGCATGGATATGCTTTGAAGTTGGAGGTTTGATTTTTCAAACAAACAAAATTGTAGTGAAAATTTAAGGCAACTGCGGATTTTCTCTTGTTTGTGAAAATAATTGTTGTCTGTTGCAATGTAACGTGCAGGGTAAATAACTGTATAAGGAACACTCCGCGCTGCTTAACCCCCAAGCACCGCGACCACCGAATCTCACTGAACCACGAAGCCAGGCCGTGCAGAAACCTACCTCCGCGAACTTGGTCCAGATTCTGGGTTTAGTGTCTGGAGAACGGCTCTTGGCCATCACCGCAGAGATCCCTCCAGCGTCTCGGTGGGGGTTTCGCTTGATGTTGACGCTACACGCTCCGGACTAAACTTGGAGCAAGTTCTGGGGTGAGGGGAACGGGTTCCCGAGGAGCTGGGGTCACGAAGCCGCCGAGATCGGGGAGCACTGCACGGGTAAAGCTCTCACCTGGTCCTCCTTTCATCCCTGTGTTGACATCAGTGCTCGTAGAGGCGTGTGTATTTTGCCGGAAATGCTTCTCTTTTTATGAAAATGTTATTTTCACGGCTCCCAGTGTACAATATCACAGTTAGGGGAGGGCAGGCTGGAACCGTTCAGAGGGTGTCAGCCACGGCAACAGGATCCTCGCATTAAATATGCGTGTAAAGTTTCGTTTTCTCTTCCAGGGAATTTCTTTTGTTACTCCAAGCATGTAAAAACCTAAATGTCATTCAGACTCCCTGTGAAATGTCTGTCAGCAGACAGCTAAGATTCCCAGGATTCTCTTAAAGACTTGTTTAAAACATTGGCCCGGTTACTACAGCTTTTGTTTTAACTTAGATTTTCAGCAGTTATGGTTTATTTCGCTGGTTGAAGCTGTAAACTTCCAGCAGCTGTTTCACTTCTCTCTCTCCCTCATTCCCTCTTTTCAAAGAATTTGTCTTTAGGAATCAAAATGCAATGGTTGTAGCTATTTAAAAGTGGGGGGAAAAAACCAGAACTTCAAATTCTGCAAATGGAAGAAAGAAATGGTAAGTGCTGGAAATACAGTGTTCAGGCTGAACGTCTGACTTGTCATTGGATTTAACAAATGCCTGAAAAGTTTATGGGGTTTGTTCATATAGGCAAATTGATCAGCATGGACTGGTTGGGCCAAAGAGCCACTTCTGTACTGTACAGAAACTCAGTGTTCTGTACTATAACTCAATGAAAGCTTATCAAAAAGAAACATTGTTTCTCTCTCCATGGATGCTGAGTATCTCCATGGCTTATCGCTGCTCTCAGTTGTCCTCTATTGACTCTCTTAATCTGATTTCCTTTGTACATTCTTTTTTTTAGATTATGAGGACACTCAGTCCTCGTTTATTGTCATTTAGAAATGCATGCATTAAAAAATGATGCAATGTTCCTCCAGAAAGATATCACAGAAACACAGGACAAACCAAGACTAAAACTGACAAAACCACATAATTATAACATATAGTTATAACAGTGCAAAGCAATACCATGATTTGATAAAGAGCAGACCATGAGCATGGTAAAAAAAAAAGTCTCAAGTCTTGATAGCCCCATCATCTCACACAGCTGGTAGAAGGGAGAAACTCTCCCTGCCATGAACCTCCAAGCGCCGCAAACTTGCCGATGCATTGGAAGCACCCGACCGCAGAAACTTCGAGCCTCCGACCAGTCCTCCGACACCAAGCAGCGAGCACCATTTCTGCCGAGTGCTTCAACCCCACACCGGCCGCCAAGCAACAAGCAAAGCCAAGGACTCGGGGCCTTCCCCTCCGGAGATTCTGGACCACACAGTAGCAGCGGCAGCGAAACAGGCATTTCAGAAGTTTCTCCAGATGTTCCTCTGTGCTCTCACGTCTGTCTCCATCAAATCAGGATTGTGCACGGCACCCTACTTGACAGATAACAGATATCATTCACCGGAGTGGCCGGTTCTTTTACCCATCCCACAACTTTACATCCGAAAGTTTCTCCATTCTTCATGAAATCCTCAGAATTCTGATTTGCTTTTATCTTCCTTTGCTTCTGCTTGGGCACTAGCTTCTGTAGTATCCAGGACATCAATATGTGAAGCCTCAAAAAGATGGCATCCATCCTCAAGGATTGCCGTCACCCAGTCCGTGCCTTGTTCTCGTTGCTACCTTCAGGAAGGAGGTACAGGAGCCTGAAGGCACACACTCAACAATTCAGGAACAGCTTCTTCCCCTCTGCCATCTGATTTCTGAATGGACATTGAATCTATGAACACTACCTCACTACTTTTTTATTTTTATTTTTGCATGGCTTATTTAACTATTTAATAGACATATAAATTTACTGTTTTTCCTCTATTCTTATGTATTGCATTGTACTGCTGTTGCAAAGACAACATATTGCACAACATATGCCAATGATATTAAACCTGATTCTGATTCCGAATTCCTTTGGTCTTTAGAAGTAACCTTTCAAATTACATGAGGGCCGAGACTGAAACGTCGACTGTACCTTTTCCTAGAGATGCTGCCTGGCCTGCTGCATTCACCAGCAACTTTGATGTGTGTTGTTTCAAATTACATAATTGTTTTATCTTCAGTTATCTCAAATATATGTCATTTTTTCTTTTTAAAATGCTTCAAAGTATTAGACATTGCTTTTCACGTTGATGTCTGAGTTAAGCCTGAATTTCTGGTGCTGTAGTACACCCGCAACAACCTATCAGAACATCTACTTCAGAATCAGAATCAGATTTATTATCACTGGCATGTGATGTAAAATTTGTTAACTTTGCAGCAGCAGTTCAATGCAATACATAGTCCAGCAGAGAGAGAAAAAAATAATAGTAAATAAAATAAAACGTAATAATAAATGAACCAGTAAATCAATTACATATATCCAAAGCTTTAATGTCCATTTGGGAATTGGATGGCAGAGGGGAAGAAGCTGTTCCTAAATCACTGAGTGTGTGCCTTCAGGCTTCTGCACCTCCTACTTGAGAGGTAGCAGTGAGAAAAGGACATGCCCTGGGTGCTGGAGGTCCTTAATAATGGACGCTGCCTTTCTGAGATGCTGTTCCACAAAGATGTCCTGGGTATTTTGTAGGCTAGTGCCCAAGATGGAGCCGACTAGATTTACAACCTTCTGCAGCTTCTTTCGGTCCTGTGCAGTAGCCCATCCAGACCAGACAGTGATGCAGTCTGTCAGAATTCTCTCCAAGGTACGTCTATAGAAGTTTTTGAGTGTATTTGTTGACATGCCAAATCTCTTCAAACTCCTAATGAGGTATAGCCGCTGACTTGCCTTCTTTATAACTACATTGATATGTTGGGATCAGGTTAGATCCTCAGAGATGTTGACACCCAGGAACTTGAAGCTGCTCTCTCTCTCCACTTCTGGTCGCTCTATGAAGATTGGTATGTGCTCCTTCGTCTTACCCTTCCTGAAGTCCACAATCAGCTCTTTCATCTTACTGACATTGAGTGCCAGGTTGTTGTTGCGGCACCATTCCACTAGTTGGCATATCTCACTCCTGTACGTCCTCTTGTCACCACCTGAGCTTCTACCAACAATGGTTGTATCGTCAGCAAATTTGTAGATGGTTTTTGAGCTATGCCTAGCCACAGAGCCATGTGTATATAGAAAGTAGAGCAGTGGGCTAAGCATACACCCCTGAAGTGCACCAGTGTTGATTGTCAGTGAGGAGGATATGTTGTCACCAATCTGCACAGACTGTGGCCTCCCGATTAGGAAGTTGAGGATCCTATTGCAGAGGGAGGTACAGAGGCCCAGGTTCTGCAACTTCTCAATCAGGATTTTGGGAATGATGGTGTGAAATGCTGAGCAATAGTCGATGAACAGCATCCTGATGTAGGTGATTGTGTTGTCTAGGTGGTCTAAAGCTGTGTGGAGAACAATTGAGATTGTGTCTACCATTGAACTAAGAAGGAATATAACAAATAACTGGCCAGTCACCCCTCGAACATGTTCTACCAATCACAGACTCTTTCACCTGAGTTCAAAATGGCTGCTGTGAGAATACCAGGGTGTAACTGGTTGATATGGTGTCCTTCCTTAAGAGAGTACCGCTGATGTGGGTTAGAATTTGAAACTAGTTCTTTCAGCTGAGATCATGAGCTTGAACAAATTCCCTTCACACGAGGGCCTAAAATCTCAGTGTCCTTATGTATTTTATTTTTGTTTAAGTTACAGTATGAACATAGAGAAAGGGAAAGCAGGTAGACAGCAGATGGTGGAAACCATCTTAAAAATATCTTACAAGTGCCATAAGTCTCTTGTATTGTTGTGAACTGCAACAGTTTTGCCTTGCTTTCATACCTTTTGATAATAACACCCAGTTGTATTTGTCAAATCGTCCTTTTGCTCCAAGCTGTTTGTGTTTTCCACTCCTCCTGCCCCACTAAATTATCCATGTTTTTGGTCTTTTCACAGTCGTACTCTGCTCCTTCCCTTCAACTTCACCGTGTGCCACTTTTCATTTCTTGTCTCTTTTGAACATATCCCAATGCATATTTTGGCCTTATAAAGAGGTTTGTTGCCAAGAACAATCATGGTCACCCATGTCATATGACATGGCACACAATGATGATGAAAGAGGTTTGAGACATTTCTCACCTGTGCTATAAGATGGAACATAGGTCCATATCTCCACAGTTTATACCACAAAATCTAGGTTGACATTTCCAATGCGGTGCTGATAGAGAATATGGAACTGAGGCATAGTCTATATTTACAGCAAGATATAAAAATTTCATTCTTTAATTTGAAGAGGATTAAAAGACATCCCAGACTCATCCATTTCAAACACAAGATAGTCCCTCCAGAGGTTATGGGATTTGGGAAGGAATGGCCCCAAAGTAGCTTAACATTGGCTCTGTACCCATGAAGTCTCATCGCATTAAGTCAAACACAGGCAGAGAAACCACTGCATGACCCAAGCATGGAATCAAGTCGTCTTCATGTATGAAACACTTAGAAAAAGAACGAGTAGATATGGGACTAAAGAATAACCATAAATGGGGAACTTCAATATTCATCGACTGTTTTGACTTTTGGCTGTGTCCCGAAGGGCACAGTTGTCACCCTGGATCACTGGCCAACAGCTAGAGCACCAATGCACAGAATAATCATACTTTACCTTATCTGCGCCAGCCCACCGGCTGTGGATGAAGGCAGGAATGGTTGCTGCCCTACAGATAAAGTTGTGCCCTCACAACGAGGAAACCTTCCAAGGTAATGTGTAACATTAGCTTTATGCTAAATAAGCAGCTCAAAACTGTGCATTTACTGTATGAGGCACTGAGCCTGCTAGTAGCTGCTGATTGTATTCAATCATAACCTGTGGATCAGCTTTATTCACCACGTACTTTTACCTGTATTAGCTATTAGTCAGGGCACGGCATGCATCAAAAAGCAACAACATTCAACAATTACAAAGAATAAAGAGTTATATAAAAAGAGAGGTCAATGTGCAGATAAAATGTGCATAAACACATATAAATCAGCAGTATTTGCAATGTAAGCAACATGATCAAAAGTAGTTTAAGTCGTTTACAGTGTAATTCAGTAATGGGGGTGATAAAGGGGTGTGGGGGGGCATGAGTTAACTAGAGTGGCTGATCAGATGAACAGCCTGGGAAAGAAACTTTTCAGATAGAGTGAAGTTTTTGTTCTAATGCACTCGAGAAGGAAAGGTCAGTTTGCAGGGAGGGTTGTGTCCACAATGATTTTTCCTGCTCGCTCCTTTGTCCTGAACACAAATAAGTCCTTAAGTGATGGTAGACTGCTGCCAATGGCCTTTCTGCTGGCCTGACAGTTCGTTGTAGTTTTTATGTACTGTGAGAGGAGGCTGCACCAAACGAGTCAGTAATGGCTGATATGAGGATGCTCTCTATGATGGTCGTGTAGAAATCCACCAATGTTTGTTTATTTATTTATCGAGATACAACGCAGAACAGGCCCTCTTGGCCCTTCAAGCCACACCGTCTGGCAACCCCTGATTTAACCCCAGCCTAATCAATTTACAATCACCAATTCACCTACCAAGCAGTGTGTCTCTGGACTGTGGGAGAAAACCAGAGCACCCGGAGAAAATCCACGCGGTCACAGGGAGAACGTACAAACTCCTTACAAACAGTGGCAGGCACTGAACCTGGGTTGCTAGTGCTGCGAAGCGTTGTGCTAACCAATAGAATTTTACCAGCTGCCGCAAGAAGTACATCCTCTGCTGAATCCTTTCGTTAATGAAGGAAGCACGGTTCTCCCTCGTGAGGCATTCCTTCACTTTACAGGAAGGTTATTCACTGAAGATTATGTAAGGTTAATCGGCCACTGCAAATTGTCCCTGATGAGTACGTTTGCATAGGAATTTGTTGGTAAGTTAATGAGAATGTGGTGGGGGGAATAAACTGTTATTAGTGCCTGATCATTGGAGCAGACCTGAAGGCCTGAGGCCTGTGTTTGTGCTGTATGATTCTGTTCATATAATACCTTGGAATTTATTCTGCTTATCTTTACTGAAATTTTATTCAATAAATTCTGAAGATTAATTTGATTTTTCAGAACTTCCATGAATTTATTACAAAGAACATCAGAAATAGAATTAGGAGTACGCCATAGAACCCTTTGTACCTACCCTAACATTCATTAAGTTCACAACCATTTTCCTGCACTCCCCCCATATCTCACCATTCCCTTAATTCCCAGAAATCTAGCCGCCACTTCTGTTTTGAATGAACCCATGACTGAGCTTCTGCAGCCTCTGGGGTAAAGAATTCCAAACGTTCATCGCACTTGGAGGAGAAATGCCTCCACTCCTCTCATACAGCCTATCCTTAATTCTCAAATTGCTTGTGCCGCAAGTCCCAGATCCCTCACTCAGGGAACACGTCCTCCTTGTATTCGAACTGTCAACCTCTTCAGGAATTTTGTACATTTTGATAAGATCTTCTCTCATTTTTCTTTCAAGATTATAGTCCCAGTATACTTAATCTCGCCTCATATAGCAAACCTGCCAACCATACAAGGGGTGATTGATAAGTTTGTGGCCTAAGATAGAAGGAGATCAGTTAGACAGCTCTCGTTACATGCACGTGCAGTTCAACTCTTTGAGTGAAAATGCAGAAAGTTTGAAGTTAATAACTCATCTCCTTCTACCTTAGGTCACAAACTTATTAATCACCCCTGCTGTAGACCACTTCTGGAGGTCCAAGACACCAACTTCTACAAAGAAGGGATCCGTATGCTCCACGACCGCTGGACTAAGTATGTAAATGTAGGAAAAGTAAATGTGCTAGGTTTTCTAAAATTGACTGCTTGTACCTTAGGCCACGAACTTATCAATCACCCCCCCCTCCCCTGTAGAACCAAGCTAGGGAATTGCTGGTCCCCACATGGAGTGTGCGAGAAGAAGGAAACTGTACACAGTGCTCCAAGTACAATCTCATACTATTCTATAAAGTTGCAAAAGACTTCCATATTACTGCATTCAAATCCTCTCCTAACAAAGGACAATATACCACTTACTCTCTTTGATCACTTGCTGCACCAGCACGTTGGCCTTCAGTGACACCCCAGCCTCTCACTATTTAACAAATACTCTTCATCTCTGTTATGTGGACAAGTTGACACCCTCATATTTTCCATATTCCTGTTCAGTCACTCCATGTCCATATCCCTTTCAAGCCTCCTCCATATGGACAATCCCATCTAGATGAGTATTGACTCTCTGACTGTACAGGTTACAGGACTTTAGGAAGCCTGATCCCCAGATTATCTCAGTCATTCTCAATCACTCAGACTACTGTAATGTGTCTATTCAAAATAGATATAAACTATTATTTGTGGCTTCACTGAGTCACAAAACAAACATCTATTATGTTTATTAACTTGTACGGTGAACTAAATGGATGCTTACAAATTGCAATTGGTTGGCTGAAATCCCACATTGCAATGATTTCCTGCTTTTACTTTGTTGATAGCGCAAGCCATCCTTCTTTTCTGAACTGGCAGTCTGCAACAGAGACTGGAAGATGAATACTCTTAATCTCCCTGTGCTGAAGATAGCCAGCTAAGTGAGTTGATTATATAATGAGTACCCGGTATAAAATCAACCTTTCACAGGCCACTGGCATACAACCTCCTATTTTTTTCTTGACCACTGCAGTTTAGATTTCTCACACTGAAGGTATATTTTTGGTGTGACGCACTTTCCACATTCCATTTAGACTGCCCTACACTCTCCCCTCTCAAAGGGCCAACTATGGTCTCTAGCCAATTTTTTGAGTCATTACATCTTTTAATCTCTATTTCCAAGAAAAGTGTTTGTGGTGGTTATACCCTGAATTCTCCTAAGCGTGGAAGAATCTAATGCACCATCTGCAGTTGTCTCTCTCTGCTTTTTCTTACTCATTTCCTGAATAGATTTAGGGAGGTGGGAGCTTAGGTTATTGCCAAGGTGTAGAGATTTCGAGAAGAGGTCCTCTACTCTCTGTCGGTGTAGTGTGTAATGAATAGGTAAGGTTACAACATTTCAAGGTTGAAAACATCTGAATGCAGTTCATTGTAATCTGATATGTATTCTGTCTTAAGCATTACAGTTGGCATGAAAACTCTAATTCTTATGTTAGTAACAACTAAAATACTGCTGACGATGGTGAAGAAGATAATGAATATAATTTAATAACCCAATATGGATTTAGAACTTATCTTCACAACTACTTTTGTAATCATATGTGCATGCATACTTTAATGAAGGAAATCAACAATTTTACTGTTTAGAGTACATATTTTATTCATTTATATTTTCTAAATAATTTAGGATAGTGGTCTACAGGCATATTGCTATAACTTGAATCCTTCAGTGATAGCCAGTGAAAAGAGGATACGGTCTTTCACAATGTTCCGAAGTACCACATAGCCAACCTTTTAAAACTCCAGACTGTGATGTTTTCAAAGTGTCCTGAAGAAGGGTCTTGGCCCAACACATCAACTGTTTACTCTTTTCCATAATTGCTGCCTGGCCTGCAGAGATTGTCTAGCATTTTGTGTGTGTTGCTTTGGATTTCCAGCATCTGCTGATTTTCTCTTGTTTGTGACATTGTGGTAATGTTGGGACACTTGTCTGTCAGCTTATATTCATTGAGTAAGATTTCATAACAGTGAAGATATTCACAAGATTATAACAGATGGAAATAACAATAGTTAGGAATGAATATTGGACAGAATATTCATGAGAATCCTCTTATCTTTAGAGAGAAGTTGAGGGATTCTTTATGTCATTTGAGGAAGCAGATGGAACCTTATTTTAAGACCACATAAAAAGTGTTGTTTTCATTGGTAAGATGAGAACCTCAGCCTCAGAAATATGTTCAAACCTGTAATAGTGGGCATGGCGTCAAGATATTTAATTCCGCATTCCCATCTACTGATTGGAAAAACTTTCACCCTTTGCTTTTGAAGTATCTAATTACCTCCACCTTAAGAATATTCAAAGATTTTGTTCCACCTCCCAAAACTGTACAAACTTTAAGTGAATAAAAAACATTATTTCAGCTCTGTCTTAAATGAGAGATTCCTAGTTCTAAATTCTCTTGCAAGAGGAGACACCCTCTCCACATCCACCCTATAAAGAGTTGTAGGGGTTGTGTGTCCATTTAGGTATTCCCTCTCAATCTTCTAAACTCCAGCAGATAAAAGCCTAACATGTCCAATTTCTTCTCATGAGGGATACATCTGTTTATTAGTCTAATAAACTTTCTCAAAACTGCTTCATTCTATAAATACAGAGACCGATAAAAGTAGCTAAAACATTATCTCTGTATTCTTGTATTTAATTTCCTAGCAATGAACGCATTTCAAACACAAGAAATTCTGCAGATGCTGTAAATCCAGAGTAACACACACAAGATGCTGGAGGAACTCAGCTGGTCAGGCAGCATCCATGGAAATGAACAGTCAATGTTTCAGGCCGAGACAATAATATTTTGGTAGTTTTCCTAAAATATTTGCTTCTTTCCATCACGAAGAACATACAGAAGCCAGAAGGCACACACTCAGCGATTCAGGAACGGCTTCTTCCCCTCTGCTGTATGATTCCTAAATGGACAATGAACCCATGAACACTACCTCACTTTTTAAAAAATAAATTATTTCTGTTTTTGCACTATTTTAATCTATCCAATATACATATTTACTGTAATTCATTTACTTGTATATTTTTCTTCTTTCAATATTACCATGTATTGCAGTGAACTGCTGCTGCTAAGTAACAAATTTCACAACACATGCCGGTGATAATAAGCCTGATTCTGGTTCTGAGCTTGTGTACTAGCTTTCAGTAAGTAAGGCATCAGGCTTCCTGAACCCTCAGCATCTCAGAGCTCTGCAATCTCACGCCATTTATTGACTGTGCTTTTCTTTTATTCCTCCCCTGAAAATTTCCACGTTTTCCTATTTTTCAGACCTTTGCCCAGTCATGTAACCTATCTATATTTCTCGGTAATTTCCTTACTTCTTTTCCTTTGCAACTTTTTTTTCCTCTAACTATCTGTAATCAGCAAATTTAACAAACATACTTTTAATCCTTTCTTCCAAGTAAGTAAGAAGTTCAAGGCCCAACACTGATCCCTGTAGCCCACCAATCATTTCATCTCGTCAACCAGAAAAAGACTCATTAACACCTACTCTCTGTTTCCTGTTCCTGGCTCAATCTTCTATCCACACCAGTGTGCTAAATTCTAAACTATGATTTATTGTCCTCTGTAACTTCTAAAGTCTCAGCCTATCAAGCCTTCTGGAAATAGACTGGCTCCTCTTTATCCACAGCATATGTGACTCCTTTAAAGATCTGCAGCAAATTGGTCAGAAATGATATCCCTTTCATGATAACTATTTTTAATTGTCCTGTTCTTAATAACAATTTCCAACATTTTCCCTATGACTGAAGTTAGAGAACTAACTTTTGGATTTATTCTCCTTTTTCTTAAGGGGACACTAGAATCATGGATCCTAAATTTTGTCTCCCTCCTTTTTCCAATAAAGGAACCTCACTTACTGTTTTGCAACTTATTAGAACCTTACCCAAATCCATGGAATTTTAGAAAATTAAAGCCAATGGATCAGCTCACTCACTGGCTATTTCTTTCCTGGGATGAAGTCCATTAGAACTTAGAGAGATGTCAGCTCGAAGCTCCAACAGTTTGCCCAGTTTTCTGTTAAATGGAAAATATAAGGTGGAATGAATGTAGTTGAGGGGCTGCAAACCATGGTGGAGGGAGAGGAGGGAAAAGAAGGGCATATCAGATGTACTGTTACAGTAGTTGACATTGTCAGAACAAACAGAATGGAGATGCAGAAGCTCAAAGAATGGAAACAGAGCCTCATAGAAAATTGGGTAGGGGAATATAGGGCTAAAATCAGAAGCTGAGAACATCCACCACACACTGGCTGAATACTTATCTCCAGAAAAGGAAATAGGAATTAAGAATAATTCATATAAAAGACAATAAAGTCTTGAAATTTGATAGAATTTTCCAGATTGAGTTGTGAGCAAGAAACAGTTTTAATCATAAATAAGAGACCATAAGACATAGGAGCAGAATCAGGCCATTTAACCCATTGAGTTTGCTCCACCTGTCAGGGCACTGGAGCAGGGATCCAATCGCAGACCCAGTACTGTGCACACAGTGATATTAATTGATTGACAAATCCCGAGGTGCAAACAAAGTTGGCATCAAAGTTCAGGCAGAGATCAAATCATCTAGAGAAATCCAAAAACCGGAACCAAGAAACAAGCAGTGTCGATATTCAGACTGACAGAGTACAAACCCAAGGTGCAAACAAAGTTAGCATCAAAGTTTAGGCAGAGGTCAAAACATTCAGAGAAATCCAAAAACCAGAATCGTGAAACAGGCAGAGTCAATATTTATACAGACAGAGTACAGATACGAATACTGGAAAGGCTCAGGAAAATTCACTGGCACAATCTGGCAACAAACAGCTGAAAACACAGGACTGAAATACACTGAACAATAAACAGATGATAGGTGGAGAACAATGAGACACAGGTGGCAGCAATACAGGTAATAATGAGAAGCAGATGAGAGACGGAGTACTTGGTAATACAGGAGCGGGGACAGGAGCACACGGCAATACAAAACCACAGACTGACAGCTAGAAGGAAACACACAAAAAGACAGAGTTCAACTGGAGGTACTGACACCACCATTCAATCATGGCTGATCCTTTTTCCCCCTCCCCAACCCCACCCTCTGGCCTTCTTCCTGTAATCTTTGATGCTGTGGCCAATCAAGAACCAATCAATCTCCACCTTAAATACACCCAATGACCTGGACTCCACAGCTGCCTCCGGTAACAAACTTCACAAATTCACCACCCTCTGGCAAAAGAAATTTCTCTGCATCTGTGTTTTAAATGAGTAGCCCTCTATCCTGAGGCTGTGCCCTTTTGTCCTAGACTCCCCCATCATGGGAAACATCCTTTCCACATCTACTCTGTCTAGGCCTTACAACATTCGAAAGGTTTCAATGAGATCTCCCTCATCCTTCTAAATTCCAGCGAGTACAGACCCAGAGCCGTCAAATGGTCCTCACATGATAAGCCTTTCATTCCCAGGATCATCCTTGTGAACCTCCTCTAAACCCTCTCCAAAGCCATCACACCTTTTCTTAGATAAGGAGCCCAAAACTGCTCACAATACTCAAGGTGAGGCTTCACCAGTACCTCATAAAACCTCAGCATCACATCCCTGCTCTTATATTCTAGCTCTCTTGAAATGAATGCTAACATTGCATTATCCTTCCTCACCATTGACGCAACCTGCAAGTTAATCTTTCGGGTGTTCTGCACAAGCACTCCCAAGTCCTTTTGCATCTCAGATTTTTGGATTTTCTCCCTGTTTAAAAAATAGTATGCACGTTTATTTCTTCTATCAAAGTGCATGACCGTGCATTTTTCAACATTGTATTTAATTTGCCTCTCTCTTGCCCATTCTCTAATCTGTCTAAGTCCTTCTGCAGCCTTTCTGTTTCCTCTTCACTACCTGCCCCTTCACCAATCTTCGTATCGTCCGTAAATTTGGCAACAAAGCCATCTATTACATCATCAAAATCATTGATATACAGCTAAAAAGAAGTGGTCCCAACACTGATCCCTGTGAAACACCGCTAGTCACTGGCAGCCAACCAGAAAAGGATCGTTTTATTCCCACTCGCTGCCTCCTCCAATCTACTGGCTAATGCTCTAACCATTCCAGTAACTTCCCTGTAATACCATGGGCTCTTAACTTGGTAAGCAGCCTCATGTGTGGCACCTTGTCAGAAAATCTAAATATACAACATCCACTGCATCCCCTTTATCTATCCTATTTGTAATCTTCTCAAAGAATTCCAACAGGTTTCTCAGATTTTCCCTTAAGGAAAGCATACTGACTTTGTCCTATCTTATCCTGTGTCACCAAATACTCCATAACTTCACCCTTAACAATTGACACCAACATCTTCCCAACCACTGAGGACAGGCTAATTTGTCTGTAATTTCCTTTCTGCTACTTCCCTCCTTTCTTAAAGAGTGGAGTGACATTTGCAATTTTTCAGTCTTCCGGAACCATCCCAGAGTCCAATGATACTTGAAAAGATCATTATTCCTCAATCTCTACCGCTACCTCCTTCAGAACCTCAGGGTGCAGTTCAGTTGGTCTGAGTGATTTATGTACCTTTACGTCTTTAAGCTTTTGATCATCTTCTTGCTTGTAATAGTAACCGCACTCATTTCTCTTCCCTCACACCCTTCAACACCTAGCACACTACTAGTGTCTTCCACAGAAGATCTACAGATGCTAGAAATCAAAGTAATACACACAAGTTGCTGGAGGAACTCAGCAGGTCAGGCAGCACTTATGGAAAATAATAAGCAGTCAATATTTTGGGCCGAGACCTGATGAAGAGTCATAGATGCTGCCTGGCCTGCTGAGTTCCTCCAGCATTTTCTGTGCATTACTTTAATCATTATTGCGTCTGAATGAGGTGAAAAGGGATCTGGTTAAGACCAGAACAAAGAATGTTCCTCATCTCTCACAGCAAACCAGGTCTAGTTAGCATCCTTACAGATCACCTTGGTAACAGCTTCCAAATGGAGGAAGTGAGGGCCTTTTGCTTCCTTGAACAGAGGAAAAAATAGCTCCCTCTGCCACCCGGCACACCTGCTTCCCAAATTGAACAACTTCTCCTTTGACTCCATTCACTTCCTTCAAAACAATGACACAAAATACAAGAGCAGGTTTGATCATTTCATCAAAATCCTTGAAGGTATGTAACAACATATTCAAAACCCAATTTGCTTTTATCGTAGCATTGACAGTTCTTTAATGTAGTTCTTATACTGGAATTTCAACACATTCTAGTTGTTTTGAATTGCTGGCATTACATAATTGCTTTTGGAACATAGAGTTACTACATAATTGGTATAATTCAGCATCTACCAGATAGGTTCAATATGTTAAATCAAGCTGGTGATTAGGAAAGGAACAGACGGTATTCAGCCACAAGCAAGTAGGTACAACACCGTAGTTCTGCGATAAACTGGGTGGAAGCTGGGATTCCCCATTACCTGCCTTCTGATCCCAGGCCAGAAAGGCTTGGCATAGGATCACAATTCCTAATAACTTGAGATTGGAAGGGAAAAGTTAGTTTCTTTAAACTTAGTATTATTTTAATATTTTAATTACAGTACATTTATAACTTCATTTAAATGTAGAAGTATAATGAACATATATTGAATCTGAATATGCTTTAAATGTCTCTGAATATCAGAGGCATTTCGAAACTGCTTTAGAGCCTCAAAGAATCTGACAGAAGTGGAACGCTGCTATTCCCCCCCTGTCAAAATCTTACTTTATGTACAGTATTGACTTCATAGGACATGTACAACACTGACAACATTAGCACTGCTTGGCCATAACTAATTGCCCTGAACAGGAGGCAGTGGAGAATCAACAACATAGTCCAATTAGAGTCTCGTATAGGCTGGACCGAGTAAGGACTTCAGACTTTCTTTCTCTAAAAGATGGTTAACAAATCAGATAGTGTTTTATAACAATTTGAGGGTTCTGTGGTTATTGTTACTGATACTAGTCTCTTTCAAAAAATTGTCACATTTATTAAATAGCCTGAATTTAGTGCTCACTTTGTCAGAAGAGTAACTTGATGCCAGTTGTGGAACACAGATCTCCCCTTAAGTGAGGGGTTGCTTGGTCCCAAAGCCTTTGCCATATCCAGTACTCTTAACACATCGATGTTGTAATGAAATGAGTGGTTGAAGACTGGCTTGTGTGAGAGTGGGGCCTCTGGATGAAATAGAATTCGATAATCCATGGCACTTCTATTTGAACATGGCTGAGAGTGATAGATTTGTTACTAACAAATTGGGGTGTATGGGGTGTCAGGGAGGGGTAGCACCTCTGGTGGGGTAACATGTCGCGTCCTTTTCAAGGCGGTTAGTCCACCTTTGGTCCCAACCTGGCACTCAGCTCTCACCTGTGGCTCCCCGTAGCTGTTTGCATGCGACAGCGGCCACACCCTGGGCAACGGCTTCGACAAGCCGGCTAAACCAGGTGAGGGTAGCCGACGGGTCTCAAACCCTCGGTGAGATAGGGAGTTGTCTATCCCAGCATGTGAAGACAGACTCCGGCGGATTGAGCGGACGAGACCAATGCAAGGTCCAACGGTCAAGAAGGCGGTCTCTGCAAGCGTCGTGGAACGTGTAGAGCAGGACAAGACACAGAAGACGTCCTGGTCATCCACTCGACTCTGTCTTGCCACTGGATCCAGATGGGACTTGGGAAGAGAGAGTGAGGCTGACGTCGCGCAACTCTCCCTCACTTAAATCCAAGTCACGCGCTAGTCTCGACACCATCAATAAATGGTGTCGAGGTCCTCATCGACGTACGATGGACGAACAACAACAACAACTGATAACCAGATTCCATGTTGAGAATAAAGATGCTCTTAGAGCCGCTTGCTTTCTTCCTGTTGACTCTTTCTTTGTCCACCACAGTCCACAGCTGAATGTTGCATGAACCACACAGCTTTGACTTGACACATTGGTGGTGTTCTTTATGCAGTTTTGCTGTTTAGCACACATGTAATTCAGTGATACATCTTCATTAAGCTGGCATCTCACCACCTCACCATTTTCAGATACACTTGGTGTTGTTATGAGCACTTTGATCTTGGTTTAACAGTAACGATAGAATGAGGAGTGCATCAAGCCACAAGATTGCAGATTGTGGTAATGTCATCTATTCTGCCGTTGACTGTCCAGACTGCCCCAGAAATGCCCAGAGTGGCAAAATCTGGTCTGAGTCTATCCCAATCAACACAATGGTAATGGCACACAATACAATGGTAGGCATCCTGAACATGTAGGTAGGATCTGTTCTCCTTAGAACTGTGTAGTGAGATAATTTTTCTACCAAAGCTTTCATATCTGCAATAGGCAGACTGCTGAGGACAAGTTGAAGTAACTTATCCATAGGTTGGTTCACTATCTGTTCATGTCCAGCTGGACACCCTTGTCCTTCAGGTGATGCAATCAAGCCATTCTTGATGATGGGTCACTGATTCCTCACTTCAAGTATATTTTTGCATTTACTGCTACTTAGATTTTTTTCAAAGTTTTACTGACTATGGAAGAGCAAAAGTACATCATTTGAGGGAGGACAATACACAGAGGGAAGCATGCTCCATGTTTCAGTGGACACTGTGAGATTTCGCAGAGTCAGGAGTCAACTCTTATTATACCACTCTACTACCACCTCAGGTAGAACAGGGTGTACTCTCACATAGCACCTCTGAGGGCTGATTCTGTGCAACACAATGCAACTGTGTCAAGCTGTTGCTTCAATACACTGACTACAGGACACAGAAAATGGTGAGGAGAACTTTAAAAATATTGACAAGGCTGGGAGTAACTTTGTGTGGCTGAATTCAGTGCCAAGGTTAGCGCTGGGTGGTCTTTTTCATTTCAATAGAGTGACTTTAGTACATCATAGGGTAGCTTGCTAGCAAGCTTCAGAAAGTATTACAGAGTCTCTGCAGGTCTAGAGATACATATGCAGAATGGAACAGGATGGCATTTGACTCCCCTGTCAAATGAATGGAAGGAAATACCAAAATTTCAGGAAGTTTGTAGTTATTCCCAATAAGAGAGCTATTTTCAACCTCTGCAATGGTACAGCATTGTTAATACTTGTGATGCAGAGTTTCCTGCAGCTAAGATTTAACCTTCTGCTGGAAATTCTACACTTAGATTTGCTTATATAGTCCTTATCTCTGAAGATGCTTTCATTTGCAATGAATCTTAATTCCAATCTATTGTATATGTAATAAATGATTTCATAAAGATCTATTAATACCTTTTACAGTTTCACAATTTAACTTTCTCCCAATTGTTTTTATTTGTATTCAAGTAATATGCTTTCCAACATCCACGTCCATAGTTATCTGAAAATTCCAGTCTTGGACATAGCATGAAAATGAGGAGCATGTTCAAGGACCACATTTTCCATCATTCACTCCTACTCTCACTGGTAAGAGGAAAATCCAGTGAAGTGTTCCCTCACCTGGAAGAACTGAATGGAGGTGACAAAGGAGGTGAATGGGCAGATGCAGCACTTTGACCACTTACAGGGATGAGTATTGGGAGGGATGAATGGACAAGGAAACCATGGATGGAGCTATCCCCATGGAAAGCAAGGTGGGGAGGGGGGAGGCAAAGATATGTTTGGTGGTAGGATCCCTTTGGAGATGGCAGAAGTTGTGGATAGTGTGCTGAATGCGGCAGCTGACAGGGTAGTAGGTAAGGACAAGGGGAACTCTCACTGTTAAGACAGTGAATGCAGATATTTGGGAAATGGAGGAGACGTGGTTGAAGGCAGCATCACTGGCAGAGGAAGGGAAATCCCATTATTTGAAGAAAGCCACATACTGAGAACCACATGCTGCAGAGACAAAGGAGCTGGGAAAAAGGTGGGAAGAGGAATAGTCAAGATAACCATAGGAATTTGTAGGTTTATAAAAGATGTCTTTCGACAGTTTGTCTCCAGAGATGGAGTCAGAGAGACCGATCAAGAAAAGAGGAGGAGGTTCAGTTATAGACCAAATGAATTTAAGGCCAGGCTGGATGTTGGAGGCCAAGCTGATTAAATTGATCAGCATGGCTGCATGAAGCAGCACCAATGCAGTTGTCAATGTTGCAGAGGAGCAGCTAGGGAGTATTAGCAGGGAAGGCTTGGAACATGGATCGTTCCATGTAGCCAACGACAAGGCAAGCATAGATAAGGCCCGGGCAGGTACCCATGGTGTCTGGAGAGAATGGAAGGAGCTGAAGGAAAGAAATTGCTGAGGGTGAGGACCAGTTCTGCCAGTCAGAGGAGAATGGTAGCGGAAGGGAATTGGTTGGGTCTTTTATTGGCAAATAAGGGGAGAGTTTTAAGGCCTTCTTGATGGGGGATAGAAGTGTATAGGGACTGGACATCCACAGTGAAATGAGGCAGTCAGGGCCAAGGAATTGAAAGTTAATGAGGAAATCGAGAGCATGACAGGTGTCGCGGATGTAGGTGGGAAGGGACAGAACCAAGGCAGGTAGAATGGAGTCGAGGTATGAAGACATGAGCTCAGTAGGACAATGACAGGCAGAGACCGTCGGCCTACCCGGACGGTCAGGTTTGTGGATCTTCGGTAGGAGGTGGAAGTGAGGTGTGCGGGGTGAAGGAACTGTAGGAGCCATATATCTATTTTCTATCACGTGGTAAAAGAAAATGAGTATAGGTAGGTATTCTCGTTTCGTTAGTTATTTAATTTAGTGTAAAGGGGTTGAGCCACGGAGAATGATATTTTTTGCTGAACGCTGTTAGCAGTTTATCTTCGATGATTTTATTGATCGCTAATTGAGATGTTATTGGAATGCTAACGCTAGAACGCTAACGTCGCTATTTCGTTTAAATACATACAGAACGCTAACGTCACTATTAGATCGCAAGTTAGACCTTTCATCGCTATAAGATTGTTGGTCTTTGCTGGTTTCGTAGTATATGATCGAATGTACCTTTCACAAACCAGAGAAAATCTGCAGATGCTGGAATTCCAAGCAACGCTCACAAAATGCTGCCTGGCCTGCTGAGTTCCTCCAGCATTCTATGTCGAATGTACTTATTTTTCGTCTTTCGAACCGCCCTGTTCGTGAGCGCATCATACAGTGTCGAGCTCGGCGATTGTGGTTTATTTTAAATTAGCCGCTGCAGCAACAACGAGTCTGGTGGTAGAGGATTCGTAGTCTCCAGAATTGATGAGGTCAGTGTCGGACACAGTCTTCTGATGGTCCGGAGTGGGGTCCTCTTCAAGGGGTAGGTATGGGGAGGTGTCTGAGAGTTGCCGCCTGGCCTCCACAAAGTAGAGGTCAGTCCGCCACGCTACAGCAGCCCTTTTGTCTACGGGTTTGACGGTAAGGTTGGGGTTGGTGTGTGGAGAGAATGGGGGTGGGGTGGTGTGGAGGTAGGGTTCGAGGAGATAACAGCTGCTGTGATCATCCAATTTAAAAAAAAACACCAGTTGCTACTTACAATCAGTTTGGAAAGGAGAAAACACAAGAGGGATTGGTAAATGGAGTCATACACACAAGAGATGCTGGAAATCTAGAGATACACACACACACACACACAATGCTGGAGGAACTCAGCAGGTCAGGTAGTGTCAACGGAAATGAATAAACGAACAGTCGACGTTTCGGACTGGGATTCTTCCTAGGCAGGATAGGAAGGGGGATACGCCAGATTTAAAAGGTGGGAGGGAGGGAAGGAGGACTAACTGGAAGGTGAGAGGTGAAGCCTGGTGGGTCGGAAAGATCAAGGGCTGGAGAAGAAGGAATCTGAAAGGATAGGAGAGTGGACCATGGGGGAAGGGGAAGAAGGCGGGGCACCGGGGGTGGCGGTGGGCAGGTGAGGAGAGAGTGAAAGGTCTGAGGAGTGGGGGAATTGAAGAAGAGGGAAGGGGAAAATTATGGTAAGGAGATATCGATGTTCATGCCATCAGCTCGGAGACTACCGAAGTGGAATATGAGGCGTTGCTCCTTCACCCTGAGATGGCCCTCGTCGTTTTTAAAAGAGGAGGCATTGAGCGACATGTCGGGACGGGAATGGGGATAGGTATTAAAATTGTTGGCCAAGGGGTAATTCCGCTTTTGACGGATAGAGCGGAGGTCCTGCTTCGGTGCTGTATTCTGATTCTTACGTCGGGTCTCACCCATGTAGAGCAGGGGTCCCCAACCTTTTTTGCACTGCGGACCGGTTTAATATTGTCAATATTCTTGCGGACCGGCCGACCGTGGGGGGGATGTTCAAGTAGGGTTAAACTCACCTCAGCATGTCTTTTACAGTTAAGTTTGCCAACTTTCTCTCTCCCAAACAAGGGACAAAAGTAGCAGTCAAATCCTGGGACACTTTGTCCCAGGAAAGACTACCATGACCATGAAGCCTTGCGTGGGCACCTGTGTGCGCATGCGTGACGTGCGCATATAATGTGCGCGTGCGTGCCGATCCCCCCCTCACCACCAATCGGTTTTGCCTTCATCTTCCCGACTATACTGTACATGCATTATTTCTACTTTATATAGTCTGTGTATTTATCACATAATTCCTGCTTTTACTATATGTTAGTGTTATTTATTTTCGGTTTTATGTGTTATTTGGTATGATTTGTTAGGTTATTTTTTGGGTCTGGGAACGCTCAAAAATTTTTCCCATATAAATTAATGGTAATTGCTTCTGCGCTTTACGCCATTTCGGCACGAAAGGTTTCATAGTAACGCTCTACCCTAGCGGGGGAAATACGGGATAAACCAATTTAGCCCAATATACGGGATGTCCCGGCAAACATGGGACAGTTGGCAACCCTATGTTCAAGTTCAACAGTGCGTGACAGGGAATGAGGAAAGGTGCAGCTGACTCATATCGTTTCCTCCCGGCCCGGTAGCAAATGCTTTGCGGCCCGGTGGTTGGGGACCGCTGAAGCCGCATCGGAGCACTAGGTACAATTGACGGCCCCAACAGGCTCACAGGTGAAGTGCTGCCTCACCTGGAAGGACTGTTTTGGGCGCCGAATGGGCAAGGGAACCACAGAGGAAGGGATCTCTCCAGAAAGCAGAGTTGGTGGGGGCAAGAGGAACTCTATCCCCATGGATGTCCGGGAAATGGAGATGTGGGTGAGGGTAACAGCAATGGTGGAGGAAGGGAAACTCCGTGTCTTTTAAGGTGGAAAACATCTCTGACATCTTGGAAAGGAAAGCCTAATCCTGAGAACAGATGCGGCAGAGACGAAAGAACTGAGAAAAGAGAATGGCATATTTACAGGAGAAGGGGTAGGAAGACGTGTAGCCAATGTAGCTGTGGAAATCGGTAGGTTTATAAAAGTCGATAGACAGTTTGTCTTCAAAGATGGAGATGGGGAGAGTAGTGTCTGATGTGTCGAGCTCAGCGTGGGCGCATGAAGGAGCATCAATTTGGTCGGTAACGTAATGCAGGGAGCATTACCAGGGAGATTTGAAGCGTAGACTGTTTTACGTAGCCAATAAGAAGGCAGGCATTGATGGGAGCCTATGCGGGTGCCTGTGGCTACTCTTTAAGTTAGGAGAAAGTGGGAGGAACAAGGAGAAATTGTGAAGATGAGGACCCGGTTCTGCTAGATGGAGGAGGTTGGTGGTGGAGGCGAACTGGTCGGATCTTCTGTTCAGAAAGAAGCGGAGAGATTTAAGGCCAGTTTGATTGGGGGTAGAGTGTACAGGGACTGCACATCCACGGAGTAAATGATGCGGTCAGGGGTAGGGAATTGAAAGTTGTTGTGAGATTGAGACCGTGTGAAGTGGTGGGAAGGGACTGAACCAAATGGGGTAGAATGCAGACACGAGTTGCACGGGGCATGAGCAAGCAGAGATAATGGGCCTACCCGGACAGTCAGGGTTTGTGAATCTTGGGTGGGAGTTAGAAACGAGTAGTGCTCAGTAAGGAAACTATAGATCTAAACAGTATCACTCGTCGAACAAATCTGCAAAAACTGTGGATACATTAACATCCACAAGATAGTGATTTTAATGCTCATTGTTTAGAATGTCCAGAACTGTTAATGAACTGTAAATAACACGACAAAACACTGAAATTCAGGTCACAGCTCACTGCATTATTTGCTTCTTGTTCTTTGGTAGCTATCTGAAAATAAGCTCAGCTGCTAATAACTTGTAGAATTTGTTTTTATCTATGTAACTAAAAATATCAGTGTCTGGTTACATCTGGTTAAAATAAAATGCTTCATGAGTCAGCCTCAGAGGTGACTTTGCCAATATGATCTTCCCCACAAAATACTTGTGCTCTGGAGAGAAGATAGTTGTTACTCTATAAATCAAGATCTCTTTACTCATCATCCCTACTATAGTAAACCCATGCTTACCCCAAATTATTCCAGGGTCAGGTCAGAATGCATCTCTAAAGAACTGAATAAAAGACAATGGATTTTATTTAGAGTTTACAGGTGGCCCACCCTAACAGCTGAGTGCTCACAACACTTCCCTTCTTAACCCAAATCTCAGCATGTTTCTATTTCTTTTGCCCTCATATACTTTACAGCTTCCTTTAAGAGCAGGGGGTTCCCAACCTTTTTATGCCATGGAGTCTTACCGTTAAGGTCCATGGACCCCAGGTTGTGAACCGGTGACTTAGATGATCCATAGCTACCTCAATTCCAGGTGATAAAATGCTCCACATTCTAAAGCTTTCTGGGTAGATGCCTCCACCAGCGTGGAGTGGGCAGTTTTTGGGAGTGCGACCTACTCTGAAGGCTGGATCAGGACAGAAACCGGGGTTGCACTTCAGAAGGCTTCCCATCCCAGTGCAATCCCGCTCTCTCTTTACGCGTGGTAATGACAGTGGATGAAGAATAACAGTTGGCTGTCAACAACACATTATCGGCAAGTATAATGTTTTTAAAGATTTAAAAGGGTGTTCATACAGTCAAAGCCATTTTGCTCACAATAAACAAACGTGGCTCCTGAATTTGAAAAATTACAATGTTTAAGAGAAAAATATTGTGGGATAGACCGGTTTTGCTCTTTTAATTCGGATAGAATTACGAGACGTAGTTTACTTGGCGGCCACACAGCGCCATCTATGGCAGTAGAGTAGAGCTACTAGGACTTGCTGTTTCAATCCCTATGGTAAATCGGCGCTCTCGATGTTGGCAGTGGGCTTGGAGTGGTGACAGGGAGGGAGGTTCGGTACCTCATTGGGGTCATCAGGTGGGTACCCTCCTTCTTTGACGTTTCGTTGATACGCCCACGACGTCTCCGGAGGGCTCAACGGTGCTACCTGGCGTCCCAGATACACCCCCCTCAGTTCCATACCCTCCTGTCTTCATCTTGCAGCCCAGTTGTTGTCTTTCCTTTTAATCCAAATCCAATTGCTGCTTTCTTCTGCTGCATTTGACAAGGACTTGATTGCTTGTTGGAAGGAGTGACCGCTCACCCCCATCGTCTTCAGTAGACCGGCCGTAGATGTAGCAACAAATTCCATGCATCCCACTTCTATAGGGAAAATCTTGGTCTTTCCGCCATTCTGGGCAGCTTCAGTTGCCAGTTCAGAGTACTTGGTTTTTTTCCTCTCATAAGCTGCTTCAACACCATCTTCCCATGGTACTGTCAATTCCACAACATGTGCCAGTTTGGCTGTTGTGGACCACAGGACCATGTCTGGCCGGAGTGTTGTAGCCGCAAAGTCTGCGGGAACTACAAGCTTTTTTTTCCAAGTCCACATCCATTTTCCAATCCCGAGCAACCTGCTGAATGCTTACCTCTTTTGATGTTATATGGTGCTCTGGAGGTTGGTCTGCTGGTACAAATCGTGTGATGTGGATATTTCCTGCCGATGTTTGTGGGAGAGCATTTGTGGTGGTTCGCCTCTGTTCCAAGATTGATGCCAGCTGTCTGAGAACTTGGTTATGCCGCCAAGTGTACCGCCCCTGGGTGAGGCTTGTGGTGGATTCTGTTAAAATGTGCCTTAGTGATCCAGGTGCTTGACAAAGAGAGCAAGCGGGGTCTTCTCCCCACCACTGGTTCAGGTTCTGGCGTGTGGGTAGGAGGTCATAAGTGGCTCTGATGATAAAACAGCCGAGATCCCGCCATTTCGCTGACGTCACGCCAGCTAAGTTTCCTCCTTTCCAAACTCTCCCAATTAGACCATTGGCCTTGCTTGGCCATTGAGACGGGTCTGGTGTTTCGCTCTGCCCCCTCCTGCCTTCTCAACTCCTTCACCACGAGCCGTCTCTTCTGCACTGATGTTGCCTTGTGCCACTGAGGAGCTTTAGGGACGAGCTCGAGCCCGGCTCTCCCATGTTGGACTTGGCCAACCACATCCCTGAAGCGAAGAGAAGACGAGACTCATTTTGACAAAAACACGCTATTTTTATTCTTTGCATTGCACAAATTGGTGGTAGTCCCAAAATTTTGTGCTTATTTTTGCATATTTTAGGCAAATTTAACCCTAGCTATGGCTTCTAAGATAAGTGCAAATACCAGTGTTGGTGGCAAACGTAAACATCAGTCCATATCGAGCCAAGAGAAGGTTGAAACGTTGAAAAATAAACTGGAACACGGTGTACGGAGAAAAACGGACTGCAAACCATGACGGAACTACTCAGTACAGACGAATTTGCGAAGCTCATTACCGACGAAAACCTCAGTCCTGAGCAGGTGTACATTGCAGATGGAACTGCATTATACAGGGGATGCACACTTAGCAAAACATTAGCAACAGAAGGCAAAGATCCCACAGAATTCAAACAATCTAAGGACACAGTTACCATTTTAGGATGCTTGAACGCAGCAGGTACTCACTGGTGATCAGAAACTGTACATGTCCTAGGGCCTTGAAAGGTGTTAAAATTGACCCAGTAACATAGAAAACCTACAGCACAATACAGGCCCTTCGGCCCACAAAGTTGTGCCGAACACATCCCTACCTTAGAAATTACTAGGCTTACGTACAGCCCTCTATTTTTTCTAAGCTCAATGTACCTATCCAAAAGTCTCTTAAAAGACTCTATCGTATCCATCTCCACCACAGTTGCCGGCAGCCCATTCCACGCACGAAAAAAACTTACCCCGACGTCTCCTCTGTACCTACTCCCCAGCACCTTAAACCTGTGTCCTCCTGTGGCAACCATTTCAGCCCTGCGAAAAAGCCTCTGACTATCCACATGATCAATGCCCTCTCATCATCTTATACAACTCTATCAGGTCACCTCTCATCCTCCGTCGCTCCAAGGAGAAAAGGCCAGGTTCACGCAACCTATTCTCATAAGCCATACTCCCCAATAAAAAATAGCTGGATTACCACCGATATTATGTTAGAGTAGTTTGAAAAATATTTTGTGCCAGGAGCCGGAGCAATTGCACATCTATAGGGCTACTCAAATATTGCAAAATTACTATTTTGGGTAACTGTTCAGCTCATCCCAAAGCTGAACACGTGTGTGAAAATAGTGTTTGTACAGTGTACTTACCACCAAACTGTACATTGCTTATACAATCCCAAGACCACTCTCTAAAGGCCAAGTATTGTTTGCTTTTCACTAAACTCCTGTTAGATGAGGTTGAATGCTGGCAATTCTGTACAGACATTTATTAAAGAATCTAATATGAAGGACGTTCATTGTATAAATCCTAAAGGGATTGGACAGGCTAGATGCAGGAAGATTGTTCCCGATGTTGGGGAAGTCCAGAACGAGGGGTCACAGTTTGAGGATAAAGGGGAAGCCTTTTAGGACCAAGATTAGGAAAAACTTTTTCACACAGAGAGTGGTGAATCTGTGGAATTCTCTGCCACAGGAAACAGTTGAGGCCAGTTCATTGGCTATATTGAAGAGGGAGTTAGATATGGCCCTTGTGGCTAAGGGATCAGGGGGTATGGAGAGAAGACTGGTACAGGGTTCTGGGTTGGATGATCAGCCATGATCATACTGAATGGCGGTGCGGGCTCGAAGGGCCGAATGGCCTACTCCTGCACCTATTTTCTATGTTTCTATGCTCGAGGGTGGGAGAAGGCCTGCCTTGATGTTTGTTAATGCGCCTGAAGAAAAGGTTGACAATGATTTTACAGGATTTTGTGTACCAAAGGAGAAAGTTCACGATTTGTTTGCGTGTACAAAAGGTGTTACAGGATCTGCTTTCAAAGATATAGCAAGTAGTCTTAATGAAGAAGATCTACATGAGTGGATGATTGTCGACGACGAAAGACCTGCTGTGCATCACCTTACAGACTCGGAAATTATAGACAGTGGTCTGATAGAAACTGCAAGTTATGACGATGGCAGCGATGATGATGATGAAGTGGATGGAACGGGAAGATGTACTATCGACAAGTTAATAGAGTTGTTGGGTGATTTGATCGGAGTTGGAGAAAGGTACCTTCGTGAAGGAGCAGAAGCTAATCAATTTTTATTTGATGCAAGAAAAATTACACGGAGAGATAAAAACACATGAAACTACTGCGCTAGGTTGAAATGTTTACGATAACCTAGAGCAACATTCTTTGTAAGCACAGTAATTAATAAATATACATTAATTTTTAATTAATAAAACCTTAAACTCTACAGTCCATTTCTGCCAATATCAGTGCGTGGCTTCTTTTAATCCGGCAAGGCTTAGAACCAAAGGTGCCAGAAAATCGGCACCTGGTATTACCTTTCTCTACTTCTGCTTGGAACTCATTAACAACGTTTTTTTGAAATTCATTCTACAAATTAGGTGGGACCTGGAAAGCTTCCTCCGTCAATAAAAGCTCCAGCCAACAATAGTCTTGTTAACTATTCATTCACTTCTCATTAATAAGACCATAAGACATAGGAGCAGAATTAAGCTATTTGGCCTATCGAGTCTGCTCCGCCATTCAATCATGGCCGATCATTTTTCCTCTCCTCAACCCGTTCCCGGCTTTCTCCCTGTAACCTTCAATGCCATGTCCAATTAAGAACCTATCAATCTCTGCCTTAAATACACCCAACGACCTGGCCTCCACAGCTGCATGTGGCAACAAATTCCACAAATTCTCCACCCTTTGGTGAAAGAAATTTCTCCACATCTGTATTGAAAGGGCACCCCTCTGTCCTGAGGCTGTGCCCTCTTTGTCATAGCCTCCCCCACCATGGGAAACAGCCTTTCTGCATCTACTCTAAGTCTTTCACTATGTCTAATAAGCATTCTGAGAATTGAATATCAAAGCCATCCCCAGTTCAGAGTAACCTTGAGTTTACATTTGTCACTTTAATTTCCCATCACATTGCCACCTTGACCCCTGGGTGTTTGGCCTTCTACATTGGTCTAAGGATGCTCCACAAGCCTGAGGAACACAATCTCATTTTCAACTGGGCACATTAAAGCTTTCTCAACACATCAAATTTGACTTCTAACATTTGTTTCCCTTACAATTTCAGAAAAAAATTAAGATTTTGTTCAGTCTCCTATTTTGACTTTGCCAAACTTACCTTCACCAGCACTTGCATCAATCACTTTGTCTCATTCACGTCACATTCCTTTTCCTCTTCACATTTACCTTTTTTATGTTTAAACCATTTTATAATTGCTTTCATGTAATTATGTATAACTTACCTAATTCTGGTGTAGAATTACTGAGCTGAATAAAGTGGTAGTTACATTTCTCTCTCCCCACAGGTGCTACCTGTTGTGAAATTTCTACTATTTATTTTAAATTTTAGATTTCCATTTTAAAAATTGGGATTTTCATTCACAATCTGCAAGTAACCGCTTTCACTTCCCAGAATATGTTCAGCTTTCCGAGATAGTCATAAAGCAGTAGCTTTGGTATTGATCTTCTGTTTTCAGCAGTACTTCCATTTCACTCACAGGACTCCAAATACTTGCCATTAACCTCCATGCTTTCACAGTGTATTAATTTGCACTGATGTATTAATGATGTAGCTGTATCCAATTGTGAAGAACCTGATTCTCTCCAATAGTTTCTTATTTGTTTTAAAGGTCTATCATGTGGAAATCTTCTTTGAATAAGATTATCTTCCCACAGAATAGATTATGAACCTATTGTATTTTATTCTAGATCTGCTTGACTCCCCATGTATTGAGAATGGTACCTTTAATAATTGGACATTTGTAGCAAATTAAAAGCTTCGGTTTATGCATAATTTTTCACAAGATATTTTCCTGATGCATAGAACAGGTAGGTCCTACATGTATTGGTCTAAAAGACAACCATTAGAAGTACATTTCTTTTCCTCTCCAATGAAACACATTCAATTCAGCATGGATCATACTAGCATCTTATTTAAGACCCACTTTTCAGCACCAATTTTAGAATTGCATTTATAAGAGTGATGTACAAAGAATGCATTCAATCACAGTGGCTGTTTGCTGGAGATTACTGTTCCAAGAATATTACACATTTATCAGCTTTGCTCTACAATTAATTATTTTTGCTGCTTTAGATTAATTGCAAGTGCAACTGAATTTTCATTGCTCCAACCACGTAGACCTTTTAAAGACTGTGCTTGGAATGATAACACAATGAAGATACTTTTCCTTTCTCATATCTCCATAGTGTACAAACATCCTCATTTCTGTAGCTTACAGACCTTTTAGATTTATACATTTAATAAACAAGAAATAACATGCTGTTATTATTGGATATCTCCCATTCTCCACATCGTAATTTCAAATAATGCCACATATAGCTAGAAAGTGAACAGTACTTTCAAAAACTATGGAAGTCGAAACCTCAATAAATGAGTGATATAGCTTGGCCTACCAGCAAGAGATAAGTACATGTACTCATAAAAGACTATCAAAATCTTTTGCCACTTATGCACACTGCTTTTGCAAACAATTATGTCCTATCTGGGAGTTGGAAGAGAGATGGGAAGAAAGCTGGACTATAATAAACTGGCAACATTTCCTCATACTTTAATGGAAAAAGGGATGAAGTTTCTTTTTAAGATTTACTGAAATACTTATTTCAGCAGCACTAAATACCCAGTCTTCTCTCATTAGTAAGTTATTGTAACCTGCCAATAGCAGAATGAATGCCAAGTCTACATTTCACCATGAGTACTGCAAGAAGGTAGACATTTTAACAAATGCTGTGAAAGAGCAGCCCAATTCCTTGTAAAATTGATGATATATTGACTCAGGGCAACAAGGCTTATAAATTCCAAGAAACTGGTTTAATATGCAAATGATTAAATTACAAATGCAAATTTGTAGACAAGATACTTTAAATAATGATATGCATTATTATAATTTTTTGTATTAATTGAGTTAGCCCCCTTAAGATGATCATTTCAATAAACATTGGGTACTGTATCACCTCATCTTTGTCATACCTGGCCCCCAGTCTGATTCCAGCAGGCTCTTCCAGTTTTCAGATTATGGTGGCAACAATATAACTAATATTTTATCAAATAATACATTCTAAAATGGGTTGATAGCTTATATACATAATCTAAATCCAATTCAGGTCTTCCTAGCTAACAAAGGGATTAATCTCCTAAAGAACCCTTTGTTATGCAAACACATACAATGGGGGACACAACAAAACCTTAATTTTCACAATGGATACCCATAGCTGGAAATGATTTAAAGTCAGAAGCACTTCAAACTCTTCCCTTTAAAGATGCAGTATATTAAAAGTAAACCACTCTTATTTTGAAAAGCTGAAACATAAAAACCCAAATCAAAATACTTGGCTTTTGTTGCCAGATTGAAGTGGTGATGCTCAGGGGACCACTTCCATTAATCAGATCAAAAAGTCTTAAATTTTACAGGTTTTCACAGAACTGTGTTTGAAAGAGTGTTTACAAATGTGTTCTCTATCATTTGTTTTAGCAAGCAAAACCCTTGTAAAAGAACAAATTAAATTATTGCTGGAGCAAAGATTTTAGTGAATGTTCACTAATGATAGCCCAGGAAATTAGAGACCTGTGAGTCTTACTTCAGTGGTTGGTAAGTTGATGGAAAAGATCCTGAGAGGCAGGGTATGATTAGGAATAGTCAGCATGGCTTTGTCAAAGGCTTACAAGCCTGATTGAATTTTTTCAGGATGTGACTAAACACATCGATGAAGCTAGAGCAGTAAATGTAGTGTATATGGATTTCAGCAAGGCATTTGATAAGGTACCCCTTATCAAGGCTTATTAAGTCATAAGGCATGGGATCCAAGGGAACATTCCTTTGTGGATCCAAAACTGGCTTGCACACAGAAGGCAAAGAGTGGTTGTAGACAGGTCATATTCTGCATGGAGGCCAGTGACCAGTGGTGTGCCTCAGGGATCTGTTCTGGGACCCCTTTTTTTTGTGATTTTTATAAATGACCTGGATGAGGAAGTGGAGGGATGGGTTAGTAAATTTGCTGATGACACAAAGATTGGGTGTGTTGTGCATAGTGTGGAGGCCTGGAGGTTACAGCAGGACATCGATGGGATGCAAAACTGGGCTGAGAAGTGGCAGATGGAGTTCAACCCAGATAGGTGTGAGGTGGTTCATTTTGGTAGGTCAGATATAATGGCAGAATATAGTATTAATAGTAAGACTCTTGGCAGTGTGGAAGATCAGAAGGATCTTGGGGTCCGAGTCCATAGGACACTCAAAGCTGCTGCGCAGGTTAACTGTGCGGTTAAGGCATACGGTGTATTGGCCTTCATCAACTGTGGGATTGAGTTCAAGAAGCCAGAGGTAGTGTTACAACTATATAGGACCCCTTCAGACCCCACTTGGAGTACTGTGCTCAGTTCTGGTCACCTCACTACAAGAAGGATGTGGAAACCATAGAAAGGGTGCAGAGGAGACTTACAAGGATGTTGCCTGGATTGGGAAGCATGCCTTATGAAAATAGATTGAGAGAACTTGGCCTTTTTTCCTTGGAGCAACAGAGGATGAGAGGTGACCTGATAGAGGTGTTTAAGATGATGAGAGGCATTGATCGTGTGGATAGTCAGAGGCTTTTAGCCAGGGTTGAAATGGCTAACATGAGAGGACACAGTTTAAGGTACTTGGAAGTAGGTACAGAGGAAATGTCAGGGGCAATTTTTTTTTAACACGCAGAGCAGTGAGTGTGTGGAATGGGCTGCCAGCGACGGTGGTGAAGGCAGATAACATGTTCAGCACAGCATTGTGGGCCGAAGGGCCTGTATCATGCTGTAGGTTTTCTATGTTCTAATGGAGATGGGCATCAGATGGCAAAACATGGAAGATGCAAGAAATCCAATTTTCACACAGAAATCAGAAAAAAAACTTAGCAAAGACACTGTTGAATACAACCAACCCGAATCTCTGCTTCTGTTCAGATGTTGCCCCATTTATTGAGTGCTCTAATACCTACTGTTTTAACATCTTTTGAAAATATTATAAACCAAAACTCACTTGTTTGGTTTGAGAGGGTAGCTTGAGGGTAAGTGTTACCTGCTGTTTAATGAGGGTAATATTAGACATAATGGACGGAAAATCTGTTCCAATAGTTCTTCCTTCTTTGTCATGTTTATTTTACATTGAATGTCAGAAGTGATGGAGAACCAAAAGGAACAATTCTGAAACAATTCATGTGAATTTGTAGACAAAAGATTGTTGACAACAATATACAATGTACAGTATTTTTACTAAGTGAGACAAGATTACAGAAAAAATGCTTAACAAAATGGTGCTGCATGCAAGTACTGTACTTACAAATCTGACACTAATGCAATTATCAAAAGAGTAGCAACATTCAGTAAATACACATACTGTGTACAGGCCAATTTCTTAAGACTAATCTCCAATACAAATCATACAAGGATTTTGAACAATGAACTTGTAATACCCGACTTCAAAAGGGCAAAAACACACCAAAATGCTTCCATTTTCACTCTGTAGTTACCTCATTAAGTTTTCATGTCTCAGCAGTAATGTCAAAACTCAATATACTATGGCACAGATAAACTTTTGTATTAGCTTAGGAGGATTCTCCCCTTGCCTCCCCAAAGTATTTATCAACTGTACATACCAGTTACCTTATTTAGAAGAAAATTCCAATGAATTAACTTTCCATTACCATAATTTCCATTTAATTCAACAGGCATTTTGGTTTGCTCCCCACTTAAAAGGTAAAAATTGAGTGTGTTGCCTATAATTTTGTTAAAAGGTCACACACTTAAATATAAACCCATTAAACTAAAAAACATTCTTGAAACAAGTTGATGTCCAACAGCTTATCTAAAATAGCATTCTACTGAATTATCTAAAAATAAGTATCTACTTTTTTTTTCTAGGTTAGCTGCAGAAAAGTATCGTGTCACGTGGCGCATTTCAAATGAGAAAACATGCACCACTGAGTAAGAGCATTCCAGCCTTGCTGTTACTTTCTCTGCCTCTGTGAATACCTTGTGGTGGCCTTGTCAGGTCCTTTCACCTTCTTTGGGGTTGCAGCAGACTTTTTAGGAGACCCACGCCGAGGCTTTTGAGGTGCTGCTGGCTTTTTAGCCAATTTTGAAGAAGACGGCCTTGATTTTTTAGCTGTTTTTTTTGCAGGTACTTTCTTTGACAGCATGCTCTTCTTAGCAGTAACTTCTTTCTTCGGTTTGGCAGCTTTTCGCTTCTGCAACTTGGCCTTGGCTTGTGGAATTGGCTTCTGTCTATTTTGGGTTACAAATATGATAGCATTAATATTGGTAGTTCAGCAAAATGGCTCGACTGACTGCTCATGGTTACAGTACAACTCTGTTTTTGGCATCCATCAGGGAAAGGAAGTATCAAATGGTTAAATCAAAGGACATTGGTTTAAAATCAAATGCACTATTTTGTTGCTCTTTCCAGGTATTAAACCAATGAGTAACAGTAGCATTCTATTTTTGTTTCAGATTTCCAGTTTTTCTTCATACCCAAGGGCTTTGTAATTTTTCAATGCTGATGCTCTTCATACTTATAAAATTACTAAATGACTGGGCAATCTTGTCAATATATTAAAAATGCAGCCACAAACATTCTCAAAATTAAAATAATTTAATGGCAAATACATACCTTTTTTTAGGAGGTTCATCTTCATCAGATTCTTCTTCTGACTCTGATACCTCATCCTCATCTTCCTCTTCTACCTCAGATTCATCCTCATTCTGATGCTGCTTTTCAGGAAAAAGGACACTAGGACTAAAGAAAAAGAAAAATATTTAGTTACAGTTAAGGAATATTACTCAACAGCAGGAAAGCTTAGTCCCTACATTGTCATCTAAATGGAAACAGCCTGCAGTAGCATAGGCAATCCTATTACAATTTAGACAGCAAACTACTGGAAATAAAGATGATAGAGAAAATTAGACAGCAGAGCAGAAAGAATTCAAGAAAGAGACAGAAAAAGACAAATATGAAAATTTGAAGCCTCATTGTATCTCTCAGCACTTAAAAGTCAGTAAAATTGTAGTCAATTGTAATGTAAAAAAATAATCTAAGGGTTCAAGGCCTTTAGGCTGCGTTTAGATTGTCCCTTCATGAAAACGCCAAGCTGTCCCGTCTAGATTTGAAATACAATGATCAACTTCCAGAGTAACAGAATATATTTCAAAACAAAAAGCTCCAGTTAACACATTAGAAATATGGAATGAAGGAAATGTTACAGTGCTCAATAGAAAGAAACACACTGCCTAACACAGATATCAAATTCATATTATCCAACTTCCATAAGTATACCAAATTAAAACAAAAGCCAGTGGTGTCAAAGAGATGAGAATGAAAAACCAGCATTGAAATACTAGTTCAAAATTGTTCGACTAAAACAATGCTGTTTGCTCAAAGCATGCTAATTATCTTAAACCTCAATTACCTTGCAAATATTCAATCCCCTCTGTTGGCCAGATAGTAGTTATGAAACAGACTGAACAATCTAATCTCCTCTGATGAATCCTGCTACTCGAGATATCACCACAAGGACTCAGAATTAACTTGCCGATCCATCAGCAGCTTCATGAAAATCAGCTGTTGCAGGGATGACACCAGGCAGAAATGGTCCAGGCCTGGGTTCTACAGATGCAACTAAGAATGAAACAGCACAGATGTCTGCTGTTGGTCACCAAGTTAACTCACACTCTGGGAGCATCAAGAGAATGGTCAGTTGGTCAAAATCTAAGCTAGGGAAATGTAAAATTAAAAATTACTTGCCACTTAAAAGTTACTGTTGCAAATTCACTAAAAGAAAATGGAAGTATAAATCTTAAAACTAATTTGCCAAAGGGCAATTACTGACCAAGATGGTGACTTTGGGCTTCTGAGGACCAGAACTACCAAATCAAATCCCACCATTCACACAACCAAAATGTAAACAATGCAAAACATCTTACTTTCAGCAAAATATTCAAGCCTTTGAATTTTCTTTAGATTTCAACAATCAAGCCTTATGCTGAACATTTAAAAAATTAGTATTGGACAAACCAAAATAACAAACTTCATACAGAAGTAAGTCCTGATGCTGACCCATTCACTGTACCACTTTTAATGGCTGTAGCTACCTGCAAGCAGATGATCAACAAATGAATATTTGGTGTTTCTAAATATGGAAACAAGCAAACCCTCTGACCAAAACTATATGCCAATCTGTTACTGGAATTTTACAATTTTCTGTTATTAATTAAAATCATTCTTGCCTGGGGTAAAATGGAAAACAGAGCTGGAAGGAGCCACTGAATCCTTTGCCAGAAATCTGTTCAATCCATCCATTTTTTTCACATTTCTGCAGTGTTCTCTTCAACATATGCACTGGAAAAAAATAAGCACAAGACAATTAAAATACTAACACTGAAAAATGCAGTCATTTTGGTTACAGTGGTATAATGGGTAAAAGGAGAGGCTCAAATCCATTCTTCCATGCAGAATTAACTTTACTCTCTTTGGAAGAGAGAATAACTATTAGTACTTTTTTAAAAATGCCACTCCAATTTTCAATTATAAATGTTTAAATTTATCTTCTGCATGCCAAGTATTATATCTTGTTGCAACATTGATGTAAAATTTTCCCAAAGCAGGTTCAATCTTTTGTGATTATATGCTTCTCCTATAATAATCAATATATTATTTGCTTTTGTAGAAAAAAATGAAAGCCATTTTAATCATCTCTATTTATTTCTGCTCTCAAGTACACAGGTTAAATACTGATTGGTACCACTGCTAACATTCATTTCATGAAACCTGGTGAGATATCTGGGTAATTGTAACACTCCTTCCATAATTGTGATATTCCATTCCTAGGCAAGGTATAATGAATATTAATGTAGACAATTTCTCCCCGAAGTGCGCTGAAGCATGAGAAATGATTTTATTCCTTGGTCTTATCCAAAAGCCTAAGAGGGAGAACATGATCCGCGTCTTCTACATTATTAAGGGAATTATTAACATAAGTTAATTTGATAACATAGGAGCTGGCACATTGAGACTTACTTGGAAAGGGTTAGTTGTGCAGTTTCAATTAGTTGGTGTGCATTCAACTAGGAAGATCAACTCTTTGTTAGAGTAGCAATAGTCACCTTGGAAAATAAGATTAGGACAAGAAGGTACTTATATTTTTAAGTACAGGTCGACCTTCACTAATCCGGCACCATTGGGAGCTGAGAAGTGCCGGATTAGTGAAAATGCTGAATTACAGAAGGATCATGTTTAGCATAAATCAGTGCAGGATTATTGAAGGAACCAGATTACAGGTAGTCCGATTATTGAAGGTCGACCTGTATTAAGTAAACACCGCTGTCTTTCCAAATCTAGACATTATCATTAATGAATAAAGGAAGAATCTCTGATTTGTTGAGATGTGCAGAACTGGCTTTTGATCTCTTTACAACTCAACCAGAAAGATGTTGTATGGATGGGAGCAAACTGTCAAACAACAAATTTTTAAAATCTGATTTCAATTTAGATTTCTTTACATCTAGAGGAGTATGGGGTGTCAAATGGTTGTTGTGATGTGTCTAGTGTGGTAGTGTAGTGAGTGGTGCTAGTCACTCTCGTTTTCAGCTTCCACCACTGGCTAGCAGTCTCGCAAAAAGCAGAGCTGAATGTGCAAGTCTCTCCCAGCCTGTAAATCAGGGGTCCCCAACCTTTTTTGCACCGCGGACCGGTTTAATATTGACGATATTCTTGCGGACCGGCTGACCCGGGGGTGGGGGGTGGGGGGGTGGGGTGTGTTAATCACAACCGCAACATAGGTGAAACTATAGTCACTTATAAGTGGCTAATAAAGTCAATTAAAAGTCACTTATAACTCAATAGCATCATAACATTTTAAGTTACGTTTGGATATTAAACACAGCGCATATTTTCCTCGTATGAACATATAAAATCATTGCAACACACCAATATCGCTGAATCATTGGGAGCCCTGGGCTTGTTTTCCTGCAACAAGGCGGTCCCATCGAGGGGTGACGGGAGACAGTGATACTCGAAGGGGGTTCCTTATGTCCAGTCTATTCCGCAATTTAGTTTTCGTTATATTCATTGCAGAAAATCCTGCTTTGCAAAGGTATGATGTTGGAAATGGAAGCAACATTTTCAGTGCTTTCGTGGCTATCTCAGGATATTCAGCCTTGACTTTGATCCAGAATGCCAGCAGAGATGTTATGTCAAACATACTTTTCAGCCCGTCATTTGCAAGCTCCAGGAATTGATCTTCTTCCCATGCTGACATGGATGATTCACCGGGAACATTCACAAATGGGTCATGGACCCACTCCTTTGCACGTCTTGGGTCATTTGCGGTTGGGAAGTAACGCTCAAATTCTGTCAACAGCAAAGATAGGTGATCGCGCACCAGCTGTGAGAAAGACGGTGCAGCCTCAGTTTCTCCCAAAATCCCAGTTAATGTTGGGAACAAGTCAAATATGCCCCTGTCCACTCGTCATCCCCACAGTTCCAGTTTGGCTTTGAAAGCATTTTATCTGCCAACTTGAAGACAGTTGTCATTCTCCCCTGAAGTGACAAACTGATTTCATTGAGCAGGTTGAAGATGTCACACAGATAGCCACTAAGTACGACGCTCTCAGAACAGCAGCATTTGTGGAGGTGGTTGCTCTCAGTACTTGCTTCTGTCCCGCTTGCTCACGTTCTTTGCCTCTCAAAAAACTCAACAGGTTTGTCTTTAAGTGCAGGGTGCTTGGACTCAAGGTTCCGAAGCAGTTTTGAGGGCTTCATTGCCTTATTAGACAGTTTGTCTCCACATATTACACACAGGGAGCTTGGAGCGTGCGAGTCACCAGTCGCAATAAAGCCATATTTTATGTACGACTTGTAGTATTTTCTGTTGAAGGAAGCTTTCTTTTTCTTTTTTTTTTTGCAGTCTCTGCCTCAGCTGTCTCTGCATTATCATCATCGTGAGGCCTTTTATGTCCCCTACCACATCTTCCAAAGAAACTCTCAAGCGACATTTGTTTCTGACTCATACCAACTGATGACCTCGCGTACGTTCAAGTTCAACAGTGGACGTGACAGGGAATGAGGAAAGGTGCAGCTGACTCGTATCGCTTCATACCGCCAAATAATATCATTTCCTTGTGACCCAGTGGTTGGGGACCACTGCTGTACATAGCCTCTCCAACAGCAAGCCTCCCATGGTGCCTCCTCACTGGCAACACACAGAAACTGAACTTCTTTCAGACTCGGGCTGAACTAGAGGATGGGGAGAAGATCTGGCCCCTACACATGTAGCACGCAGGCTGGACTCGTCCTGGTGCTTGTGAACAAAATCCTTAGCTATGGGTAAATAATCCCACTGCCTTGTGGACAGCTTCAGGAGAGACGAAGTCTACGGGAGTAAACCCAGACAGAAAATCCAGAGTGGAGCCCCTAAGGCAGCTGAATGTCACTGAACATCTAGTTGGCAGCTCCTGCAGCCAAGCTGGTGCCAAATATATTGCTTCACTTTCCTTTGGACTATGCCAGTGAGGCAGAGAGGGGGATCTTGACGACTGGGCATCCCAGGATCTCTGTACCTTCTGCCCAGGCTTATGCCCTGGAGAGGTCACTCCTTCATCACAGGAGTATGAATGACTGCATGTTTGTGACTTGCACTGGCAGAGATGACTAATCTTGATATTTATGGCTAGGATCTAATGCAATAAACAACATCTATAATAATTCATCTTAGGATGAGACTCTGCATTCTAGAAAACCCAAGATGTCCTGAATTTTCAGAGAATGGGGTTTCTCTATGCTGCCCTCACCTGCATCTCCTTCATTTCCCATACATCTGCCTCATTCCATCCTTCACTGCCATAATAGTAATAGGGTTCCCCTTATGCATACCTAACACCCTACGAGCTTTCATATCTACATCATCTTCCGGAACCAACACGATCTACAACGGGGTCCTACTGCTCAGCTCATCTTTCCCTCCCCCAACCTATATAGTCTCTACATGACTCTCTTGTCCTCTCATCTCTCTCCACTGATCTTCCTCCTGGCACTTATCCCTGTAAATAGGACAAGTGCTACACTTCACCTGCAAATCTGTCAGAGATTTCTCGGTGGCCACCCACCTCAATTTGATTTCCCATTCCAATGTCAGTCCTCGGCATCCTCTACTGCTACGATGAGGCCACACTCAAGTTGGAGGAACAACACATCACATTTCATCTGGGTAGCCTCCAACAATGGCATTAACACTAATTTCTCTTAACTTTCTGTAAATGCTCTGCCCTCTCTTCTTCTCACATTTTCCAAACACCATTCTGGTTACCCTCACACCCCTTCTCTTCTCTCCATCTACCTATCACCCCCCCTTTGATGCCCCTCCTCCTTCCCTTTCTTTCATAGTTCACTGCCCTTTCCCATTAGATTCCTTCTTCAGCCTTTTATCCCATTCACCTATGACCTCCCAGCTTCTTATTTCATCACTATTCCCCCACCCAACTCCCCCCTCATCTGGTTTCACCTATCACTTGGCAGCTTGTATTCCTTGCTCTCCCACCTTCTAAATCTGGATTCTTCCTCTTCCTTTCCAGTCCTGATGAAGGGTTTCAGCCCAAAACATAGACGGTTAATTCCTCTCCTGGTATTGTCTGATTTGTTGAGTTTTTCCAACACACCGGTGCTACTGTAATAAAGATCTATTAGTAATGATACAAGTTTCTTTCACCTTTAAGATTAGATGTCCAAGTTCTTCCATCTTTCAACACCTGAAGATAATGGATTTCCTAGAAAACAGTGCCATTTTCACTCAGATCTTTTCAGCATTTTTGCAGGTGGGTTTTGTCCTTAAACTTCTCCAGTATATCAAACTTGGCCTGCAAATGACCCTATCCTAACACAGGAAATAAATTGCCCTGTTCCTCACCACCTAACCCAAAGAGAATACACTCTAGATAATTCTACTTAAAATACGCCAGTCAATAAGGGTCGTTGGCTTGCTGCTGACTGGAAGATGTTGCCCAATTTTTCTCAGTCTTGTACTCCTTTCTTTAACATATCAACTTTTTTTTTGCCCTGGAATGATTTTTCTTTTAAGTAGTTTAAAATAAAAGCACCTTGGAAGTAAGGTTTCCCATGAACCTAATTCCTTCATTCCCTGTCTTGGTACTGATACCACAGAAACATAGAAAACCTAAAGCACAATACAGGCCCTTCAGCCCACAGTGCTGTGCCAAACACGTACTTTAGAAATTACCTCAGGTTACCCATAGCCCTCTATTTTTCTAAGCTCCATGTACCTATCCAGGAGTCTCTTAAAAGACCCTATTGTATCCACCTTCACTACCGTTGCTGGCAGCCCATTCCACGTTCTCACCACTCTGCGTAAAAAACTTACCCCTGACATCTCCTCTGTACCTACTTCCAAGCACCATAAAACTGTGTCCTCTTGTGTTAGCCATTTCAGACCTGGGAAAAAGCCTCTGATTATCCACACGATCAAAGCCTCTCATCTTATACACCTGTATTAGGTCACCTCTCATCCTCTGTCGCTCCAAGGAGAAAAGGCCAAGTTCTCTGAACCTATTCTCATATGTTGTGCTCGCCAATCCAGGCAACATCCTTGTAAATCTCCTCTGCTCACTTTCTATAGTTTCCAAATCCTTCCTGTAGTGAGGTGACCAGAACTGAGAAGCATACTCCAAGTGGGGTGTGACCTGGTCCTATATAGCTGTAACATTACCTCTCGGCTCTTGAACTCAATCCCACAGTTGATGAAGGCCAATACACCATAGGCTTCTTAACCACACAGTCAACCTGCGCAGCAGCTTTGAACGTCCTATGGACTCGGACCCCAAGATGCCTCTGATCCTCTACACTGCCAAGAGTCTTACCACTAATACTATATTTGACCTACCAAAATGAACCACCTCACACTTATCTGGGTTGAACTCCATCTGCCGCTTCTCAGCCCAGTTTTGCATCCTATCGATGACCCACTGTAACCCCTGACAGCCCTCCACACTATCCACAACACCCACAACCTTTGTGACATCAGCAAATTTATTAACCCATCCCTCCACTTACTCATCCAGGTCATTTATAAAACTTACGAAAGGAAGGAATCACAGAACAGATCCCTGAGGCACACCATTGGTCACCAACCTCCATGCAGAATATGAGCCGTTTAAAACCATTCTTTGCCTTCTGTGTGCAAGCCAGTTCTGAATCCACAAAGCAAGGTCCCCTTGGATCCCATGCTTCCTTACTTTCTCAATAAGTCTTGGGGTACCTTATCAAATGCCTTGCTGAAATCCATATACACATCTACTGCTCTACCTTCATCAATGTGTTTAGTCACATCCTCAAAAAATTCAATCAGGCTCATAAGGCACGACCTGCTTTTGACAAAGCCATGCTGACTATTAATCATATTATGCCTCTCCAAATGTTCATAAATCCTGCCTCTCAGGATCTTCTCCATCAACTTATCAATCACTGAACTAAGAACCACTGGTCTACAATTTCCTGAGCTATCTCTACTCCCTTTCTTGAATAAGGGAACAACATCTGAAACCCTCCAATCCTCTGGAACCTCTCCCAACCCCATGGATGATGCAAGGATCATTGTCAGAGGCTCAGCAATCTCCTCCCTCACTTCCCACAGTAGCCTGGGGTATATCTCGTCCAATCCCGGTGAGTTATACAACTTGACGGTTTCCAAATGCTCCAGCACATCCTCTTTCTTAATGTCTCAAGCTTTTCAGTCTGCTGTACATCCCTACGATCGTTAAGGTCCTTTTCTGTAGTGAATATTGAAGCAAAGTATTCATTAAGTACCTCCCTAATTTATAAAACACCCAGTGATGTTTGTTTACATTGAAGCAAACCAAGCAAACGTTGTCATATCCCTACTTTCAAACAGATTGACAAACTATATTCTTTAATAGTAGTACCAATCAATTCAGAGGATTGGGTTATGCACTCTGCATTATATAGATTCATACTGATGCCATACATAAAGCTTCAAGTAACCTTAAAAACACAGACACAGCATCTATCACCAAATGTTTAAGGTTCATTAAGTCTCACCTAAACTATGTTTATTCATTACTAGATAATATTTCAAACAACTGTCCACAGTCAATATACAATTTGTTGCAACATGCAAGTGTTAAGAATGCCAACTTGTCAAACTTCAGCAGCAACTTAAGTCAGCCATAACTACTTTCACAATTACACCAGATGTTTCCAGAAGGGCATCATAAAATTAGATCTCAAATAACTATTTTTAATGAAGTAATTGTGAACTAAAGATAGGAAAGATAATGTTCAACTTACTCTGGAAATTTGAATTTGTTGCAGGAACTTTCTCTGACACATATTTTTTAAGTGCTGTAGTTGAACAGGTTTTTGGTTCATTCATGGCAGTTATAGCACTTAGAATTGCGTCCTCGAATGGACCTCCAGTCAACAATGGCTTGTCTCCAGCCTTTTTAAGCTGCAACAGGAAGATGGAAGCAGTAAAACCTAACAAAAGATTCTAAACACTAATCAAGTTTCAATGTTATGTAACAAGTGGATCTAAGGTGCAGATCTTTGTGTTCATTAAGCAAATTGCACAACCCTGGCTAACACCAGGACAATGGGATGGTTCTGCCCAGCTTAACCAAGTTAAAGCCTCCATGTGAGAACTCATCCCCACCCAAATTCACTAACCAATTGTCCAACTGCAGTTATATAATCCAGTGGTTCTCAACCTTTTTCTGCTCGTGCCCAATTTGTGACTTTCATTTACTTCTGTGACCATAGTCTCCTAGTTGCTACTGTTATTTTTGGTCAACTGTACTAACTATTCTAATATACAGTCAATATTTATGTTTTAACATGTTTTTAGATAATATGTTAAATATAGTGTTACGGGTATATATGAAAACTAAATCTATTTCAAAGCTCCAAATAAGCTGCTTTATTTATATTTATAAAATATTCTTCCAAGCAGCAACAATAAAGTGCTTAACATTGTTATTTAAGAGTATTTATTGAGATCCTTGTGACGGATGCAAACTAGCCAGTTTTTGAATTATCTGTTTGCAACTTGGTTAAAGATAATCAAAGATCACCTCTCTTTACATCAAGATGATTACAAGCTTTTGATAGCAGGTGAAGAGCTCAACTAAAACCACACCGAACTAGAAGAGGTGGAAAATCCAATTGAAAACAACTTTGCTTTCTCCCAGAACTGTGGAAACTTATTTTGAATATATCTTATTATCCAGAAATTTTACTTGCTGCATTTGAATTTTGCTTGAACTGTTAGAACGTCATTCACTTTCACCCCAAATGGATCCATCACCCAATCTAGAATATGCATCTCCAGCAGGTTGCCGAACCAAAATTTATATCAATGTGCAGTTGTTTCAAATGATTAAGATATACAATCAGATCATCATCTTGCAATTCTATTTTAAGGAAATTGCATAAACTCGTGACGTCCAATATTGAGTTTCCCAAGGAAAGCAGTAGTAGTATCTTTGCATGATATGAGATTGCAATTTTTTTTTCAACTAACTGTTTGTTTAATAAATTCAGTTTTTCAAATATATCCAACAGGTAAAATGTCAGACTTAGCAGGGACAATGTGTTGTTATAACTTAGAAATGCTACAATACTATCCCAAAGTACAACAATTATCTTTTGATAACCTTCAAGCAGGAAGCTGGGATAATGATTGACCCCCCCACCCCCAAAACACACAACGCTGTTTTGCTGCCTCATTTGCATCACCTAGCATTATTTTCCCATCCATTTCATTTAGGGTTACAATTAAATCACAAGTGTCCATTTTCAGAAATGTGTATGTATGTATATATGTAATATATACATATATATATGTAATAATATGTATTTCTTGTTTCTGTTTTACTTGTGGCCCTTATGAAATCCAGCGGGGGGGGGGGGGGGTTATATTGCCCATATTGAGACCCACTGATTTAATAAAAAACAACTTATTTCAAAGTTTAGTTCATTCTTCTTCTGCTCTCTAATAATTAACACCAAACATCAGTATCCATTCAGGAAGTAGTAGTAGTGTGATCACTCCAGTCGAGTAATAAGTTCTCTTAAGGGATTGTCGATTGTTAGGTCCTCTGGTGGCTGTAGTTAGTGGTTGGATCTTTTGGCTGTTCAATAACAAGAGTCCTGCAACAACTACATGTCAGTTTCCTTTACTCTCAGGATCTTTGTGAAGGAATAAAAATTAAAATGATAAATGATATATACAATGAAATTTATGTTTCAAGGATATTCCAACAAATTAATAAAATCCCAAACTGGGTTGGGAGCAGAGGTTGACATAAAACCTTCATGATAATTTCCAAAAGGTGGTGAGACTGAAGTGCACTTCAATGTAGTAGAACACATGTACCTTAAACTGACAACCTTGCCCATCCATTTTTCACATCTAGCATCAGTGGTTCTTACCTGGAATGTGCCCGATGCTCCCTTGCCAGTGATCTGCTCCAGCTGACCCTTATCTACAGCTCTTTGCAAAGCCTGTTTGAGTAAATATGGCCTGCAAATCAATCACATGCAAAATAATTGTCAATGGTAGAAATGCAACAGGAAAAAAAATCAACATTACAACCCCACATCATGCATGCCTCAGAGAAATGAACAGCCTATTTCATGTACTGAGGATGGCAGAATTTTGTAGCAAGGCTAAGAAAGGTTCAGTAGCACCCTGATGCACTTTTCTTGACCATTAGTCATTTAATTTCTATTGTGTTCTTCCCAGTGAAAGGGAAGATGATCATGCTCACCAGTGAATGGGACAGATGGATGGAAAAGGTAAAAGAAAACAGAGCAATGCAGAGGGAAAAGAAATCACACAGAGGGGAAAACACTAGGCCACAAGAAAAAAGTTGCTAAGAAGTAACATTGCTGCTCTGAACTTCTTCCTTCCCTTTTGTATGCATGTAACTTTATGTTCTCTCTCTCTCCCACTATGACGAACGTTTGGTGACTGTGGTTAAATTAGAAAACTATTCCTCTTTTTTTGCCTCTACTGTCTATGATCCTAATTTGGAGGAAAACTCACTTGGCTAAAATTCAGTTTACTCAGCAGAAGTAGTCAGTTATCTAACCGATTAAGATTGAAAATACAATTTTACCTTGACAAATGACCTGAGCAATGGGTGCATCTGGTGACCAATCTTCAAAAATGAAAAACAGACCATGCTAAGAGAATCCATGGTCTTTCAAGCTCAATCTTAAAGTAGGAGTTTACACTTTAGTTGTAGCCTTGGGCAAATGCACGAATATAAATCTTTACTTTCCTACCTGCTCTCAGCATTCAGTTTGGGGTAATATTGAAGGAGATACTTCTTGATAAGACTGTATGATGCCTCTTTAGGTTCACATAGCTTTGTAAATGCCAGTGGTAGAGCATCCTCCAGTTTTATTGGCTGCTCCGTTGGTCCAGATGAAGCAGATTTCTATTAAAAAAGAATAGTATGCCTGATTAAAAACAACTTTTCTTAAATCCATTTAAATTGTCAGCACAGAGGTACAAAATGCAGGGTTTGAGGCAAGATCCAACTCCAACTCAGACTAATGGACTGAAAAGTGAAAAAAAGGTTATCAATATGGCAATTTTTTTGAATCAGTGGAAAATTGTGGAAAAGAAAGTGCAAAAAAAAGTGAAAGTTTAGAGGTCATTTCTGCTAATGCTTACAAGGTCTATTCACTAGTATGAAGCAGAGCCTGGTAACCTGATTATAGACAAGAACCAATTGTATGATAAAATATTTGATCCGAGTTGGATGCACCATGCTGACCTAACTCAGTACTTTATTCAGGGAAAGATGATTTGGTTGATTTACAATGTCCTATATAATCAATATTTGGTGCTTCACCCTTAGACGAGAATGTTTAAGATTCTCATGCTTGTGGTCAGATATGAAAAAAAAATAAGACCAATGCTCAGGCTGGGTCTGCACTGACCAAGTAGACTTCAATATGAAAGACCAGAGCTCAACTAAAATTCCCCAGTTCTTGTATGAGGGACTCTCCCGCATACAGAGACAAAATAATATACAGTTTACAACAAAAATTGACCCAAGAAGCCACTGTCAGTTAACAATCAACGCATCACAATAAAACTAAAATTGTTTCTTGCTGAACATGTTGTGATCTTCAGTCAGACGAAGTTCTGAAGTTCAGCAGAACTGGACTGAAGTTGTATCATTCTCAATTTTCTCTAAGTTAAGCTTCATTTCGTTCAACCTTACACATGTATACAGCTAAATGAAATGTTCCTCAGGGACCAAGGTGCAAAACACAGTACATATATCACATAAAATATCAACAGAAAAAAAAGCACTCTGTAGATGTACAAGTTGACATAAAGTGCATATACAAAATATAGTTAAATATACAAAGCTACATGTGCAAAAAAATGTTTGTGAACCCTTTGCAATTACCTGGTCTTCTGCATTAATTACTCATAAAATGTGGGCTGATCTTCATCTAAGTCACAATAATAGACCAGCACAATCTGCCAAAACTAATAACACACAATTGTACTGCTTCTCATCAATACTGAGCACACCATTTAAACAATCACAGCCTAGTTCAAAAAAGTATGTGAACCTCTGGGGTAATGCCTTCTACAAAAGCTATTTGGAGTCAGGTGTTCCAATCAATGAGATGAGATTGGAGGTGTGGGTTGTCAAAGTGCCCTTCACTATAAAACAAAGACATATAGTCAGGTTACTGACAGAGGCTGCTCTTCTCAAGAAAGATCTGTTTAGGTGCACCATGCCTCGATCAAAAACACCTTTCAGAGGACCTCAGAAGAATTGTAGAGATGCATTAAGCTAAAAAAGGCTACAAAAACATTTCTAAAGACCTGAGTGCTCATCTGTCCACTGTAAGAGAAACTGTCCACAAATGGAGAGAATTCAGTACAGTTGCTACTCTCCGTAGGAGTGGGTGTTCTGCAAAGACCACACCAAGAACACAACGTGCAATGCTGAAGGAGGTAAAAAGCAAAAGACCTGCAGAAATCTTTAGAAATTGTCCTATTCATGTGTCCACTATAAGAAAAACACTAAACAAGAATTGGTTTAATGGAAGGACAATACGGAGGAAACTAATGCTCTCCAAAAAAAAAAATGATGCATGTCCCAAAATTGCAGAAGACCACCTGAATGTCCCACAACACTTCTGGGACTGTGGACAGATGAAACAAAAGTTGAACTTTTTGGCAGAAGGCACACCGCTATGATTGGAGGAAAAAGGGCACTGCACACAAACACCAAAACCTCATTGCAATTGTGAAGAATGGTGGAAGGAGCATCATGATTTGGGGCTGCTTTACTGTTTCAGGGCCTGGATAGCTTGCAATCGTGGCAACAATGAATTGAAAACTGTATCAAGACATCTTACAGGAGCAGGCCATCACCTGAAGCTTAATAGAAGTTGGTTGGTGCAACAAGACAGTGATCCGAAACACAAGATGAAATCAACAGAATGGTGTAAAAAGAAGAAAATTCATGTATTGGAATGGCCAAGTCAGAGTTCAGACCTTAATCTAGTTGAGATCTGAAGAGGGCTGTTCATGCAAGGCATCCCAGAAATACTGATGAACTGAAACAGTTTTGTATGGAAGAATGGTCTAAAATTCTTCTTGTCATTGTGCAAGTCTGATCAGCTGCTACAGGGAACATCTGTTGAAGGTTATTGCTGCTAAAGGAGGTTCCACCAGTTACTAAATACAGGGTTCACATACGTTTTCCAGTGTGGACTGTAAATGATTAAACAATGTGTTCAATAAAGAAAAGTACAATTGTTTGTCTGTTATTAGTTTAGGCAGATTGTGTTTGTCTATTATTGTGACTTAAATAAAGATCAGACCACATTTTATGAGTAATTAATGCAGAAAACCAGGTAATTGCACAAAGGGTTCCCCAACCTTTTCTTGCCACTGTATGCTGTTATTCGCACTGTCATTAAGTAACGTGTACTAGGTGGTAGCAGGATGTTCAGAAGTCTCACAGCCTGGAGTAAGAAGCCGTTATCCAGCAGAGTCCTTGTTCTGCAGTAGCTTCCACCTACTAGTAAGGGGTCAAAGAGATTGTAGGATGGATAGGAAGGGTCCTTAACAATCCTGAGGGCTCTGTGTCCACAATCATCTCCTTAATCGTGTCCACGTCGAGACTCAGTTGGTGTGTTCGCACCAGTCCACAAGCCGCTCTACTTCCTCTCCGTAGTCCAAGGCATCATAGTTGCTGATGAGGCCAACCACTGTTGTGTCATCAGCGAACTTAATGATGAGGTTAGAGTTGGATCTAGCAGAACAGTTGTGCATCATCTGTGTGAACAGTAGTGGGTAGTATGCAAGTCTGAGGGGATCAGTGTTCACCGTGATAGAGATGCTGCTGCAACCACTGACTCAAGTCACTCTGTCAAAAAGTCCAATATCCAGCGAAGGCAGTTTACCCACCAGCTTCTGAGGGATGATTGTATTGAATGATTAAATATTTTCTTAAGCAATTTAGGACATTGAAGCAATAATAAACCCTAGCACCTAAATACTGTTAGGCAATGAACAAATCATTCCAAAATAAATTCCAAGTAGAAATATTCCACCTGTGACCCAAATACTTGCAATGTGTACATGTAAATGCATCTAGCAGCCCCAAAGAAAATGCTTCAGAAGTTTCCTACTGGCCTCATACATTTCCAGTATTAATGATGAGCAAGACAAGACATGCTGAAAGAACTCACTGGATCAGGCAGCATCTATGGAGGAAAATAAGAGTCAATCCTTCATCAAACATCAACTATCCAACTTCCTCAACAGATGCTACCTGACTCGCTGAGTCCCTCCAGCATCTGCTATTTGTCTCATAATAAATTACGAGCTCAAATGCCCTAATATTAAGTACCATGGGACCCACCAGATGGAACTATGGTAAAATTCTGATAATCCAGCACCCAATTGTTCAGCAACTGCCCCACTCATCAGTCCATGGTGTCAACTATGGATCCAGTCAGTAACAAAGCGCATCTTCTTAATCTTCTGCTGCTGCAGACCATCCAGTTCAAGATTTGATATGTTATGCTCTCTTGCACACAATTATTGTAATGCATGGTTATTTAACGCCTCCTTCCAGCCAGCTTGAACCAGTCTGGCCATTCTCCTCTGACCTCTCTCATTAAGAACAAGGCATTTTTGCCTACAGAACTGCCACTCACTGGATTTTTTTTTTGTTTCTCACTCCATTCTCTGTAATCTCTAGAGATTGCTGTGCATGAAAATCCCAGAAGATCCGGTCAGTAAGTGGGGTTCGGACCGTAAGGGAATACCACAGGTCAGTCCAACACATTCAAGGTGAAATTGTTATTTCCCACTTTATTCAAACTCATCAGATTCACTGGAAAATTTATTATCCAGATAAAAGAGACTGCAAACACTGGAATCCAGAGAAACTCAATGGGTCAAGCAGCAACTATAGGAGCAAAAGGATTGTCAATGTTTGGGGTTAAAATCTTGCATGATGGCTGAAAGTCGAGGGCAGTATAGAGGATAGGGTGAACATAGAGATGGGCTGTAAGGTGATAACAAAGGGCAAAAGATCTGATATGGTAAACAGTGGAACCAGATAAAGGAGGGATGGTAGGAAGATGTAACTGGTGGGGAGAGGAGTGGTTGAGAGAACCTGGGTGGAAATGTGGGTTGAAGCTTACCTGAAATTGGAAATTTCAATGTGTATGCCATTGGGTTGCAGACCAACAAGGCAGAATAAAGTACCATTCTCCTGGCTTGCATTTGGCCTCACCGGCACAGTAAAGGACATTGATGGGTCAATGTAGGAATGGGAGGGGTAAGTGAAATGATAAATGGCTGAGAGCTCACGCGAGCCATCTCCACTTAGCAACATTCAACCCCTGATTCTACATCCACTCTCCCCCTTAGCACTAGCTGCTCATCACCTCCCACCGTACCTAGTTCTACATATACTGGTCATCTCTGCTCTACTTTCTCAGCCCCTATGTTAAGTCTTAATCCAAAACATAGATTATTTAGAGTTATAGATCTGCCAAAGCACAACTATACCTCAAGCTACACACTGCCCTCCTGACATGAACAAACTCAAAACAAAATAGTAAATGCTGTTGGTAAAAGAACAAAAGACAAGAAAAAATATTAATATTCCATTTTTACACCAATAACCATGCAATTACCTTTTTGTCTTGTTTTGATTTATGCGATTGTTTCCCTGCATTTGACACAACCACAAAACTTCCAGAGGCACCTTTTCCTTTCACCTGAAGAACAGGATGCATTCAAGATCATTCTTGTATATAATGCACTGTAAATAGTGAACTAGCTTGGGAGGTCAATAGCAATATTATTATGCATTTACAAGAAGTTATTCATCTTGTTACCGGGAACATTTTTGCAGAGGTTAACAATTATACAAAACAATCCATCACACTCTCACTTTTTTTGAAGTGGACTAAAATTTCAATGGAATTTAGACACTACTGAACTCAAAATGAGACACCAATAGTGACAGAATGCACTCAATGGCCACTTTATTAGATACCTCCTATACCTAACAAAGTAGCCATGAGTGGTCTTCTGCTGCTGTAGCGTATCCACTTCAAGGTTTGATGTGCTGTGCATTCAGAGATTCTCTTCTGCACACCACTGTTGTAACATGTGTTTGGTCATTCTCTTCCAACCTCTCAGAAGTTGCTGCCACATGATTGGCTGATTAGATATTTGCATTAACAAGGTGTACAGGTGTACCTAATAAAGTAGCCAGAGCGTAGAACTTGTTCAATGTGAATTATTTTCCAGTAGTCCCAAGTAAGCCAGAGTATATTTAGACAAATAGCAGAGTAAAGATATCAACCTCCAAATATAACCACGTCTCCCTTGCAATGTGTTTTCACCAAATCATCCTTCAGACTCCTACCCAAAACCATTGCTCTGTCATCCTTGCATGGCAACCATGTTATTACAATGTGCTGTTCTGATGTGTACTGATTCACAAGGCATTTCAGATTTCCTTGGGCCTAGCCTTGGTAAGTTTGAACCAGTCAAATAGGGAATACAAAAGACACACCTTAGCTCCAATAGCAGTATCATTTCCCATAGTCCTTCCTTTTTATTTTGCAAACATGCCCAATCTACTGAATGTTCCTCAAATTGTAATCCCTCCATTCAGCAAAATACATTTGTATTGTAGCAATTAAAACCTTACACTATGTTCTAGGTACAGATGAACCATTATTTATGAAATGTAAACATGCTCCCACTATCCTAGCAATGGAGAGGACCAATTTACAAGTAAGATAAGCAAGGCGGAAAAAAACAATACCATCCTTCCAGTGCAGAAACTTCCCTATACAGAATGCAATCCATACCAACTTATCTTGCAACCTCTGGATTTCACTTAATTTTCAAAAAACAAATACAGGAAGGCAGCTCCATAAAAAAATCTAATAGTTACCTGTTTAATAGCACCGCGTTGAAGCTCCCGTTTTAAGGCTTGCTTTAGTATATATCCCCTGCGTTCGAGTTCCAGTGATGGATACTTGTTCATGATATATTTTCTTATGGCGACAACGGAAGCACCAGACTTCTGGAAACAAGCCTGAAAAGTGTCTGAATATTTTTAAATTGTCCCATTTTCAGCGTGCATTTCAAGTTTGAAACGACTCTCATTACAATGGTCATCCTACAAAGAGGATATTTTGTTTTAACCAAATTAATTTGAACAGCAAAGAACAATAAGTCATACAATATGTGAATACAACTTGAGATCTCTTAAGAACATTTCATGATACTTGGAGCATCAATCCTGAGTTCAAGTTGAAAAGCAATCTATAATACATTGCTGAAATTTCAAAGCTTGATTTCAGATCAGTGCAAAGTTGACAGACTTCAAATAGTGTGCCTACGTAGCTGATACAAATGGCAACACCCAAGTCTAGTGTGAAATAAGACTGTTCACAACCTAACAATCCAGCCAACACTGAACTTTGCTTTAAAAAAAAGGCTTCCTATTTCTACCGCCATGTTATCCAGGTAATCAATTTGCAGCTGAATACATCCAGCTCCTTTCAATAACTTAAGACTCAACCAATTCCAATACATATCTACAGTTGAGCTCATCCTCTCTACCAACTCAGGAGAGTGTCGTTTCTCAAATAAATGTAAACAGACACCTCGTTCTCTCAGATAGATATAAAAAAAGCATAGTATTATTCTGAATGGCAGAAGCAGCGTTACTTCCAAAATCCTGGTCAATAATTGTCCCTCAATGAAAAATAGTTATTTTAAAATCACTTTCACATTACTGCTTGTGAATTTTGAGCACAAAGTATCTGCCACATGACTACAAACTACTTCATATCAACAATGTATTCAGCTACCATTAAATCCTTTCTACCTCCACATTAGATCTAATGCTTAATTCTTCACAGTTGAATTCTCAACCTGCCAGTTTGAACCACAGTACAGTCGGCTCTCCTTATCCGCGAGTTCTGCATGCGCGAATTCAACCAACCTCGAATCGTAAAAAGCCTTAGGTGCTCTTCCAGCACTTGTTGTTCGAGCATGTACAGACTTCTTTCTCTTGCCATTATTCCCCAAACAATGCAGTATAACAACTATTTTACATAGCATTTACATTGTATTAGGTATTATAAGTAATCTAGAGATGACTTAAAGTATATGGGAGGATGTGTGTAGGTTATCATGGATCGGGATCGGAAAAAAAACGGAAGTTCTCTTACTAAGTAAGTCAGAACAGGTACATCTGGTATTATTTAGCGTCAGTCAGTCAAATGTTTGTCTTAGTATATAATATACATTTTACCTTTCTATGCAAATAAAACACTTAAGAAACATATGTTTCAGCGCCAGGCTCAGGAATGGAAGTTCCCGAGTTTGATCCAGTGACAGTTCGCTCCCGAGCGCGCTCTCCATCTGTGTCGGGTTGATGTGGAGGATCAAAAAACCAAAACCCAATAATTAAACCACTGCGTTGCTTAGTAATAACTGTAGTTTTCATCAGGGCAGGGGCCTTTCTCACTTTATCCTTTAAAATTGTTCCGATCGTTGACCGACTGTAGCCTAACGCTTTTCCAATGACCGATGGCGTTTCACCTCTTTCCGGTTACTTTATTATTTCCACTTTTTCAATCGTGATCGTGATTATTTTCATGAACAGAAACACTGCGGATTCAGAGTTCCGCCACCGGGTCCTAATGTCCACTGCACTGAGACAGGTTAAATAAGGTCCGGGGTTCCGCTGGGTCCTAAGGTCTACCTCATTGAGACCGGTTGAATAAGAGACTTGAGCATCCATGTTTTTTGGTATCCGCGAGGGGTCCCGGAACCAATCCCTCGCGGATAAGGAGGGCCGACTGTACAATCACGGAGCCCAAATCAAAATTTACAGATAAACACTACAATGAGAACATTGAAATTTGAATGCAACCTTTGATGTTGCACTAACTATTAATGTGGCACAGGAAATGTCAGCAGAATTGTGTTCCAATATTTGAGTTTAGAGGAGACAAAGGACCTAAACAAGTGTTTCTTTAAAAAGGATCACAAAAGCAGGCATTAAACATTTGAGATCAAAGTACAAAAGGGAGGGAATATACATAGTAGGCGTTTCTATTGGCCCCTGTCTACCTTAATAGCTTCCAAGACAATTGCATCCATTTTTGGTCGTGCAGTGGGAGACATCTGAGAATTTTTCTGCACTCGAGCTAGTTGACTAGCAGACAAGGTAGCCCATGATGGAATGGTCTTTTTAATCTTCTTATCCTTGGTTGGTTCCTTTTCTCTGTAATAGAGGTCACAAATTATAAAACTTTACGAGTTGGTCAACACTGAGCATTCTTTCCAATATATTTTTACTAAAATGATCAAAGATTTTTTACGCCTTGCATTTTACATTAAAATTATAAAACAATGAAAATTAACATCCATTTTTAACTGATGCTTATTGAGCGACAAAGATTGCCAAATGATGACAGAGCTCATTACATATGGTTGAGCCATGAGATCCTCAATGTCCTGTATGGCAAATATGGATGAAGCAATTGTATCAATACTTCAGTTCATATATCCAATAGTGCTCATCTACTAAATAGGCTTGATGGACACGTTTCACAGTAGATTAACAGAATGATTACTGACATGCATTCAATCATTTTTCCCCTATAATGTGCTATTAAGGAAAGGTATGTTGCAAAAGAGTAGAATTGTAAACTTAATTATCACATTTGAGAAATAAGGTTAAAAATAATTTTTCACACTAACACTAACTCATACATAATTGCTGAAGACACAAAAGAGGAAATAAAAAGGCATCAGAGTAACAGTACACATAAGTGTCCATGAACTGGAAGAGGACATGTACTCCAAACATTATGTTCTTTACAGGACACACAGAACACAATATTTTGACGCCGTACTTTGGAATGTCTTCTTTCACTATCTGCCTTGGGATTAAACACCAATTGCTGCCAGTCTTAAAAATTGCTAGAGAAAAACAAAACTATGTATTGAACAATAAAAATATTTCCCCTTTCTCTGCAGCATGTCACCATACTGCAGAAAAATAAATTATTCAGATTTCCAATCTTAGCACCACACAACATTTTTGAATTGACATGGGTATACTCTTTTTTGGGCTCCTCCAAAGGTTTGGTTTCTTTCTCTTCTTCTCCATTTTTTTCGGCTTCCTTTTTTTCCTCCTCTTGAGCTGTAGTGTCGTTTTCTGGTTCCTCCTCTGCTGAGACAGATTCTTCGGAAGTCACATCTGCATCTTAATGAATAGAAAATAGAAATTATAATCTAAGCAAATTATTTATCAACTATGTTTCTCACAAATAACTACTATAATGGAAATCTCTGACGCCATCCAAGAAATTGTTTCCCTCGTCCCAACTGTACAGGAACAAGCTGTACCCAAAAGCAGAGCCAATCCCCAATCCTGTGGGCCCTCCCTCACCAAAAATGGTACAGTTAATCTAGTTAATCTTTATCAACAACACTGTGCAGTTCATTCAAGGGGAAACTTGCAGTCACCCTACTCCTCATCTAGACAATAGCCCTTTATTAGGGTCAGTTGGTGGCAGAAGTTAACAACCCCAAGAAAAAGAAACATGAAACATTACTGAACCATAAACCATAGAAAAACTACAGCACAGAAACAGGCCTTTTGGCCCTTCTTGGCTGTGCCAAACCATTTTCTGCCTAGTCCCACTGACTTGCACACGTAGAAACCAAGTCAGCTGTCAATGCACAAGCAGTGGCTCAATTTGTCTGACTCGGAATATGGAATTTCCAGCATGGGTACTTGATCTTGAAACCATTTTCAGCAACTGCAAACTATTTCCAGTAATCCCATTACATTTTGTGGGTCGCAACCAAAGTTTTGCAAATCTTTAAGGGAAAGTGTTATATAAATACAGACTTCTTTCCATTTACAGCAGATAAAAATGTATTGTAAATGGTTCAAACTTGTCATTGACACTCTCATTGTAAAGAATGGGAACGTTCTTAATATCTTTATGCCATTAGATGGCTAATTGTCTGGTACTATTCAGGACTACAGATTGTTCAGTCATCTTCAACTCTAAAACTGGTCTGCTCTGTTTAGCAAATAAACAGTTTAGCATGCATCTAATCCAGCAATGCCTTTTTGCCTGTTTCATCCTATCTTTAAAGATGCCTTGTACTACTCCTATTGCATTCATCATTGAATGAGGACTGATCCATCTTAATTGCAATGGTCCAGTGTGGGATGTATCAGGCCACAAAGTTACATATCATTACAGGGTACAATATTGCTGCAGTTAATGGTTCATAACCAACTCCCTATCGTTGCCTAATACTAAATGCCACCTCCATTCCGAGTCTATCCTAATGAGAATGCCACACAAAACAGTGCACACTTTTAACCTAGAAATTTATAGTGCGGTGGACGCTTCTAATGCAACCACTACAAAACTAGATTGGTGGCAAGATCAAGGATATTTATTGCTCATTGTGGATTCACTCACATCTGACAATTATGATAGTGATGGTGCCACTGAGCCACTCCCATCCACTGAACAACCAAAGAGGTAGTCAGCGTGTCAAATGGAATTAACAACTGAGGGAGGTGGACGGAAATCAATCTTTTCATCGTTGTGTTTGACTGAATGCAATGCGCCCTGATGCAGTCTGGAGTCAACACTGAACTATCAATGCCACATTCCACCACTGTGCCATTATAACAGTGAATCGAAGTAATGGAGATTTACCTCAGCTTTACTGAAATTGTAATTTCATTTCACTTCTGAATAGCTTTATCTTCCATGCATTTAAAGTTAAAACTTACATATTTAAAATCAAGAAATTTAAATCAAATAAACAAATTAAGCATTTCTTTCTGATCTCCTAATAACTGTTTCTTCACAATGCAATAACAACCCCACCTGATTTAATCAGGCTAAATCAGAACAGGTTCAGTGGATAGATTGATTTAACCACTGGGTAACTAAGGGACATCTGAGGAAGTCCAAAATAATCCAGGAGACTTTCGGAGACAAGCAGCATAGCAGATACATCAAATTTTGATCTGAAATCCTGACTTTCATTTCAGTTAAGGTGTGTGAAAGCCACAGTATTAATGGTAAGACTCTTGGCAATGTGGCAGATCAGAGGGATCTTGAGGTCAGTGTCCACAGGACACTCAAAGCTGCCGCGCAGGTTGACTCTGTGGTTAAGAAAGCATACCTTCATCAATCGTGGGATTGAGTTTAGGAGCCGAGAAGTAATGTTACAGCAATACAGGACCCTGGTCAGACCCCACTTGGACGACTGTGCTCAGCTCTGGTCGGCTCACCACAGGAAAGATGTGGAAATCATCAAAAGGGTGCAGAGGAGATTTAGAAGGATGTGGGCTGGATTGTTGAGCATGCCTTATGAGAATAGGTTGAGTGAACTCGGCCTTTTTTCCTTGAAGAGGTGTACAAGATGATGAAAGACAATGATTGTGTGGATAGTCAGAGGCTTTTTCCCCCAGGGCTGAAATGGCTAACACGAGGGGGCACAGTTTCAAGGTGCTTGGAAGTAGGTACAGAGATGTCACGGGTAAGTTTTTTTACAGAGAGAGTGGTGAGTGCGTGGAATGGGCTGCCGGTGACGGTGGTGGAGGTGGATACGATAGGGTCTTTTAAGAGACTCCTGGACAGGTCACTGGAGCTCAGAAAAATAGAGGGCTATGGGTAACCCTCGGTAATTGCCAAGGTAAGGACCTGTTCGGCACAGCTTTGTGGGCCGAAGGGCCTGTATTATGCAGTAGGTTTTCTATATTGATCTCATTTTCTCAAGTCTGATGTATGGAGCTATCACTTCTTGAATTGATTTACACTATCCCCTTCTAACTTGCTAAAGGACCTATTACTGGTGAAATTCTTTACCAATTTGCCTGCCCTTCCAAATGTCCTGATATCAAGGCTCATTAAATTCCCCTCAATAAATTGCTATTTATCATTAACCATGGTTGCATTCTCCACTAATTGGTCAGTTGTTCAAGCTTCTTGATCAACATGCTCATAATTGAACTGAGTTCTCTGAAATCCTTGCTGATGCTAAATCATCACCATGGTTGTCCAAGAACAAACATGAGCTTTCAGTAGATCATATGCTTCATACCGCTGGCCCATTGCTAAATGTAGCATTTAAGCCTCCAACCAATTTTGGTTACCATATCAAGGATAAAATTATCAAGAAAAGAGTGAAGCTGTAACTAGCAATTCTATCATTTATATTTGCAGTAACAGAATGGACAGCCAACCAGCTAGCCTACAGTATCATAATAGCAACAGCTGTGCAAATTGAAGTATTGCCATCTTCATCTTGTGGCTAGAGAAGTGGGGGGAAGAGGGGGTTGGATAGGCTCTGAATGAAGGGTACAAATTTTGGTAATTTGAACTGGTGCTAGAATTAGCCCATTGGAGATTTGGTACTAGTTACTTACACACAGTAATTCTATAACTACACCTCACACAACATCCCTTCAATCACCACCTCAGGCTTTCCATTAGTTACAAAGCTCAAATGATCTGATGGAATGCTTGGTGATCACTAATATCAAGTTAAAAATAAATTCAGTTAAAAACAATCCAGAACAGTTTGATTTAAAGATACAGCACAGCAACAGGCCTTACTGGCCCATGACCCTGAGCTGCCTAATTACACTCCTGTGACCAATTAAACCTCTAACCCATACATCTTTGGAATGTGAAAGGAAACTCACATGGTCATGGTAAAAACATACAGACAGCGGTGGGAAAGGAATCCAGGTCACTTCTGCTAACCACTATACCACCATGCTGCCCCCAACCTGACTGACCTAGTAGCATATCTAAATTGAATACACACACAACAAAACTACCAAGTTTTTCTAACAACACCCTTATCTTGATTAATCTCTCACACAATAAGAACACAATCATCTTGAAAAAGATTTAAAAGTGACTTTTACCTGTAGTAGGCTTGTTTCTCACTGGACTCTCCTGTGCTGAGGGACTAGCATTCCGCCGAATAGGCATGTTTACACTGATAGAATGAGTGACCTGTTAAAGAAACTGCATAATATAGTTTCAGCCAAAATATCACTGTGAACAGCAATTTTTAATAATGATGGACAGAAAACAGAAGTACTCGAAGACTGTGGTCAAAATCAGTGAATAAATAGATATCAGCTATTATAAAGAAGCATAGCCAATATTTCCATTTTATGTGCACCATTTACAGATATCCAATTGCAGTGTGTAATTGAACAAAATGTGCAGATAACATATTACCTTAAATAAATTAAATGAACTGTGTTAAAATGTTAAAAGAATGAACCAAACTTTAAACTAAGAAATACAACTGTGGTGTTTTGTCATGATAATGAGATAGAACTGTCTATTTAATAGACACTTAATATTCTTACACAATCTAAATTAGCAAGAATGGATGAAATCTTCAAGTTATTTGGATAACATGGACTTACTTCTCACTTTACAGGTGAACCCCTGTGAACAAAGTTTGAATGTCAGCATTCCCATTACTGCAAGGACCCCCAGTTTACCCTGTGAAACCAATAATGTAGGGAAAGGGAGAAGAGACAATAACAGTGGAAATAGCCAGTGATATTTTGTAGTGTGTACACAATAAGACATTTATTTAGATGCTGGTTGTCATGATCTGAGGATGAGGATGAGGATGAGCGAGAGAGAGAGAGAGAGAGAGAGAGAGAGAGAGAGAGAGAGAGAGAGAGAGAGAGAGAGAGAGAGAGAGATAGAGATTGATTGATTGAGATTGAGATTTCCCTTACAACAAGAAACTGGGTGTCTACAACTTGCTTAAGTTTTTCATATTTAGTTGGAGCAAATTTCTTGCAATCCAGCACTAGAAATTAAACAAGCAGTTTTGAATGACATGTAGATGAGATCTTAGGAAATGAAGTTAAGAGGCAAAATTTTTTATTGCTTGTCTTTCTGAATGCATAAGAAATGGCCAACTTAATTGAGGAAAATTATCAGGTTCTGCTATCAGGATATTATGGATCAAAGGCAATTAAGTGCTCCATCAAGCTAAGAAAAGTAAGCTGTCAAAAGTGTACAAATATTGTCTGCCTACCGTGCTTTAGGAAGGAACATTGCCATCTTCACCAGAACTACGTAGCTGAACCTCAACTACTTGATAGAGTGGTTCAAGCTGTCAATTTAATATATCAACTGCTACAGACCTGGACTCTTTACGACTTAAAAACAACCTGTCACAGGAACTCAGGAGACCAAGTAGCATTTGCGGAAGGAAAGGATATGCCGATGATTTGGATCATGATTTTGGCAGAATAAGGCCAGGATCTTGAGCCACCACTCAATGCACCTATTTTCTATATTTTCTGTAATAATGGGTGGGTTTTATACAATGGCCATTGTAGTAGCTCTAAGTTATGCTCCTGTATTCTCAGTTGTTTCTGAACATATAATGATCAAAAAAGTGAAACTGGCCTTGACAAACTTCAAGGATTTTTGAAGTTAGTGGCGGGAATTCATTTAGTAAATTAAGTGACCCCTGAAATGAGATCTTAACATCTCAAATATTTCACAAATGCTCTTTTGACAAAGAATTAATCTGAACCAATACAATCTTACCCACAATTACTTCTTAGCTCAAAGATCATTACCCTGGTTTAGCCTAACAGTTGCACTGGCTCATGGCAACTAGGGACGTCAAATGTCAGATCCGAAAATTGAAAAACATTAACTTGTTTTTAATGTTTTTTCAGGGTTTTTTTTGTATATGGATATTCCAGCCAATTTACATGTATCGATGTTACTTCACAATTTACAATGCCTACCAGAAATGGAGAAAAAGCCAAATTACCCCAGCTTACGCATTTAGTTATAGAAATTTTACAAGAATGACCATTGTTTAAGCCTTCTCCTAATTTTATGCCCAAGAAACTTAAATTTCTACGTAAATCTGTCACCAAGCCTAAAACATAATAGTACACTGTAAATGTTGAGATGACTTCAAGGTATAAGGGCGTGCAATACTGTTTTTGACAGATCAAGATCAGGCAAAAGCCATAAAACACAGCCTGTACCCCTCATCTGTTTCTCCAGTCCTGATGAAGGGTCTCGGCCCGAAACGTCGACTGTACCCTTTTCCACAGATGCTGCCTGGTCTGCTGGGTTCCTCCCGCATTTTGTGCGTGTTGCTTGTAGTATATAGTTTAGGCTACCCAATTCAACACACTCAAGCAGAGAGAAGAGTCTTTGATGTGCCTGCGCCGTTTCGGGGGCGGGAAGCTTTATCCTGGGGAAGGAGGGAGCCCCCCAGATGGTTGCAGGGGCGCATGCTCAGTGCATTCCGATGGAGCAGCGCCTCGACAAAAGCAAACAAATGCATTCATTCAAACTTCTGCAAATAAACAATTGCAACACCCAACTTCCCGCAGGCACACACAGCGCACACTCCGCACCACAACAGCAGGGCTAGTGGCAACGGAGGCAGTCATATGCTGTGTGCGAGCGCTGTGCAGGACGACGGCACCAAAAACCCACTCCCACATCAAAGCCACAGCATCAAAATGGCGCTCGGAGGAACACAAACATTGTAGCCTCCCACTCCACGGCTCCGACCGCCGCCGGTCAACCACCGGAACTGCACAACGCACAAGCGGGATGGCGCGCCCTGTTGTGACTTTAAAGCTTCATTGCTTACCTTAGCAGTTGCCCTACACTTTGCCTCTTGCCGCTCTGACTGCAACCCAAGCTCTAGCGCTTCTCCGCCGTACCTGCCTTGGCCGGAAACACCGTCACCCAACTGCCAACTGATTCAAATGAAAACAACAAAAAGAAACACCTCAAAATTACAAATCATAGCTTTGCCCCCAAAATCAGTGTGAAAGCAGTGTGAATTACCTTGCCCGAAATAATTTTAATTAATAAAATGGACAATTATTTTCCTGGCCGTTTATTTTTTTCATTTTACCCTCAAATATGGCGGTCGCAGGCGTTTGCCCCTTACAAAGATGGCTATGCAGTTTTTTTTGCCCCCTGACAAATAGGGCGATTACCGAGATTTGCCCCCTTACAAAATGGCGGCTAAATTGTTCTTGACCCTCACAAAGATGGCGGCTAATTCTCAAAACCGTTTTACGTTTAACATATTTGCTTCCTTGGAGTTTTAAACAAAATCCATCTAAAACTTGCAAATAAATGCTTTCTTGGAAATTTCCTGGTATTATTTTCAAGCAGAAAACAAACAGATCCTATTGCTTAATTATAATGTTAACGGACAAGACCCTCGGGGAATTGATGCCAACTCCTTCCACCCGAGAATGTGGCGAGCCATTTCCAAGCTTAGGTAATGTTTAGCCTTTATCATTACAACCTCGGGGACGCCATTTTAAAGCGTTGGCTGAACCAAAGCAGCAGCTCCGCCTCTTATTGACCACTGTTTACATTTGAAAAGGCCAATAAATGGCGGTCCGGCCCGCCATGGCCCCAAAGGGGACTACAATGAAGGCGAATCCGACTGCTATCTTCACACCAAGTCTGGTATTTGGGTTCTATTAGAAACCTGAGTGATTTGTTTTGGGAATAGAACTAACCATGGTAGGTCCTTTTCACAGAATTTTTCATAAAGAATATTTCCAAAATGGGAAAAAAGATTTGATGGGAATGTTTTCATGTTTGCAAGAGGTTCTACCAAAAAGAGAGTAATGAACAAAACCAAAATAGAAAGAGAAATACTGAAAACATTGAGTAAATCAGACACCATCTGTGGAAAATAAAAGAAAAGGGTTAGAAAAATATAGGTGAAACACAGGCAAGTGGGTAAGTAAGCTCAGTAAGACAACTTCATCAGCGGAACTAGTTCAAGAGAAGAATGTATTTCTGTGCCATACAGCTCTGTGACTCCAAAGGTCTGGGTCAAAGAACAAAAATTCTAAACATTCACGAATATTTAAGTGAATTCTTTACTCAGCATTCATCTATTTAAACAGGGCCACACTAATTACATAAACTTTGCTGAATAGTAAAATCAGGATGAATGTCTAAGAATAATGAATTTTATCCTGTATTAGTAGTTAGATCTGACTCTGTATTTGTAGAATGAAGTCACTGAGAATTATTGGGCAAATATCCCAGTCTAGATCCATATTTCACATCAAAAGAGATGGCACTTGGAAGTGACTTATTCTCCAGGTTGTAAATGCAGGACTTCCTCAGGCAGGGGTTACTCAGGATAATATGTGAAGCCCAGCTATCATCAACTGCTGCATTGATGGTCTGCATTCAATTGCAAGATCAGAAATAGGAAAGCCACTTGCAATTCTTTATAAAATAATGCAGCCCAAGCCTTGGACACCATGGGCAGATAAATGACGAACAACATTTATGCAACACATCTGCCTGGCAATGACCATCTCCAGACATTCCACCTCTCCTGGAAGTTCCGGGAGTCTCCCGCATCTGAATGGTGGCTCCCTGATGCCCGCAAATTATATACAATATCGCGGAAATCAATTTTTTTGAGAGCGCGAGAGCAAGCAAGCCAGAGAGAAAGCAAGCGAGAGCGTGAGAGAGAAAGCAAGCGAGAACACGCGAGAAAAAGCAAGTAAGATCGCGAGAGAGCGCGCCATGGCAGAGTGTTCCAAAAAAAAGAAATATAAAACGTACGTCACCCCAGACTCCACTAAAGTGTACCCCTGCCTAATAGGGGTCAAAAATAATGACTGTTGCTCGCTGCACTGTTTGCAACAGTGACTTTTCTATTGCCCATGGTGGGTTAAGACTGTAAAAGACACGTTGAGGTGAGTTTTAACAGGTGTCATTCGTTCATTAGCATAGCATAATGAACAAATTGACAATAAACTGGACTGGCCTAAGAACACTGAGGCTGTCTACAAGAAGGGTCAGAGCCGTCTCCATTTCCTGAGGAGACTGAGGTCTTTCAACATCTGCCGGATGATGCTGAGGATGTTCTACGAGTCTGTGGTGGCCAGTGCTATCATGTTTGCTGTTATGTGCTGGGGCAGCAGGCTAAGGGTGGCAGCCACCAACAGAATCAACAAACTCATTCGTAAGGCCAGTGATGTTGTGGGGATGGAACTGGACTCTCTCACGGTGGTGTCTGAAAAGAGGATGCTCTCTAAGTTGCATGCCATCTTGGTCAATGTCTCCCATCCACTACATAATGTACTGGGTGGGCACAGGAGTACATTCAGCCAGAGACTCATTCCACCGAGATGCAGCACAGAGCGTCATAGGAAGTCATTCCTGCCTGTGGCCATCAAACTTTACAACTCCTCCCTTGGAGGGTCAGACACCCTGAGCCAATAGGCTGGTCCTGGACATTTCATAATTTACTGGCATATTACTATTTAACTATTTATGGTTCTATTACTATTTATTATTTATGGAGCAACTGTAACGAAAACCAATTTCCCCTGGGATCAATAAAGTATGACTATGACTATGACTGACGTTATTTAAACTAGCTGGCTAGCTGCTAAGAAGCTGCTCTATTGCAGACACCCCACCTCTCCCGGAAGTCTCCCGCAAATTGATGGTGCTACCTCCTTGAAATCAGTTTTTGCAGGGTGGGATGTCTGCATCTCCAATGAGAGAGAGTTTGTTATAGAGCACTTGGGGCCTGCTTGTGTTCTTCAGCCCACTGAAACCAGCCAACCAACAATCACCCATTTACACAAATACTTTTTTTAAATTTTTCTCATGCTCTCATCAATTTCCTGCATATCTTGGTAATGTAGGAGAAGACTAGCATCCAGAGGAAACAAGAGCACTTACGGGGAGAATGCGCATGCTCCATGCCAACAGCAGCAGAAGTCAGGGTTGAACTCTGGTCTCTAGGTCTGTGAAGCAGCAGCTTTGCTAGTTGTGCAAATGTGGCTCCCAGTTACATCTTCCCAATCTTTCTGGGGATTACTGGTGAACAGAAATGTAACTGAACCAGTCACGCACACTCTTTCTGCAATGCTTGGTATCTAGCAACAAGTGACTTCCCAAAACCATTCAACAACACCCACATTGGGAATATGATATACTACTCTTCACTTGACGTAGAACTGCAGTTCTTCAGCTTGGACCCTCCTAAAGCAGTGAGCTCCATCAGTAAGGATATGGCTAGTGATACACTGGCAGCATGTTCCCCTGCAAATCAAATGCTCATAAATTTGAACTATAATGCCAATCCCTACTCTAAATTCTGTAATGTCTCACATAACAACGTTCAGAATGTACTTTCTGCAAGTGATTCACCATTACCTTTCTAATGACAAGTACTGATGGGCATCAAATGCTGTCTTTTGGATTGATCCTGACTTCATTATGGTCTGGGTTGGCAATTCAAATGCAAGAAGCTGCAGAGAGTAGAGGTCTCGGCCCAATACATCCCAGGCACATATCTCCTTACCATCAAAAGTATCTACATAAGGTGCTGCCCCAAGAATGCAATATCTATCAAAGATCCTCACCATCCAGGGCATGCCACCTCACAGCTCCCATTAGGCAGGAGGTACGGAAGTCTGAAGTCGCACACTGCTAGATTCTGTAACAGCTATTTTCCTTCAAACATTTGGTTTTTGAACCAGCAAACACAACCCTAATCACTACCTCAGAATAGCAAAACTATGACCACTTTGCCCTGCAGTGGACTTTTGTTTTGTTCCAATTGTGTTCTTTCTCAAATAATTTATGTTTTATTTCTTCTAAATGATGTCTGTTTAATATTTTGTGTCTGTGATACTGCTGCAAGTCTTTAAATTGCACCTGTGCATACGTGCACTGCTGCATATGACAATAACTTGATTTTGATGTTCATACTTGTAAATTAAGTGGAAAAAACAGTGGTAGAGGATAAAATGAAGGAAAACCTGGTGCTGGCACAACTCAAACTTGCATATTGTACATGAGGACTCTTCCCAAAGCAAATTACAACAAGTACTGGAGTCTCCTTTCAGCTGTTCCCTGCCTGTCGCCAACCATTGCATTGCCCTCAACCTGGCTGAACTTGTTTTCACATAGAAGGCATTGCTATGGGAACACCAAAAGATCTGGCTCATCCTGCTTTCTCATGGAATATGTGGCATAATTCATGCAGTTTTACTCAAGCGCCTTCTCTTTGTTCTTTCTTTTGGAAGGAAGGGAGGGCGCCTGAGTGGAACGGGATAAAATATGCAGATTATACATACATTTGATCAGTGTTCCATCTAACTCTTGCACTGATATAGAAAATTAAGTTTGCTGCAGAACAAAACAGTCGATACTAGACATCTCAAATAAAAAAAGCAAAGGTGCCGGAAAAACTTTGGTCAGAAACTACCTCTGGAGAGGAAAGCAATGAATGGTTTTCGTTAGAACCCAACACTTCATTCAAAGCTGCTTATAATTTCTATTCTTCCCAACTGAAATCTGCTCCAACATTAAGCTCTTTCAACTGAGGCTTAAAACTTTTCTTTTCACTGTAGCTTTTAATTAGAGTCTCCAGCACTGTAACTTCTACGGTATTTATCGTACCCATTTTTGATGTGATTTTATTCTCTTATATATTGTCTGAAAACTGATGTTGGATTTTTATATCTTGTTTTATGTAAAGCACTTTCAATTGCCTTGTGTTTGAAAGGGGTATACAAATAAACTTGTTGCTTGCTTGCTCATTGTCCACTAGTCCGAAATGTTAGAACAATCCACAAATTTGTGGATCCAGTCTACTGCAAAATCACTTAAATCATTCAAGATTAGCTTAATTTGTCACATGTACATTGAAACATACGTCAAGTTCCATCAGCGATTAGCACAGTGTGAGGATTGTGCTGGGGGAAGACTGCAAGTGTTTGCCATGCTCCTAGAGCTGACGTAACATGCCCATAACTCATTAACCCTAACCCTAACCGTGTACCTGCTGGAATGTGGCAAGATACCCACATTGTCATGGGAAGAACATACCAACTCCTTACAGACAACGGCAGGAATTGATTGCTGGCACTGTATAGTGTTGTGTTAACCACTCTGCTATTGTGCTGCCCTTCGATCTATATTGGTACAGATGAAAAACAACAATGGTCCCTGCACCAATCCCTGTGGCACACCACTAGGCATGGGCTTTCATTAAAACAGACAACCATCTACTAATACTCTCTGTCTTTTCCCAATAAGCTATTTCTTCTTCTTTTTCTGTTTCTATACTACATGTTTAAATAAAGTTTTATTGTCTATTTTTAAGTTCCTTGCTGGTTTTCCCCGCAATTTATTTTCTATTTTTGCTCGTTTGTTGGATTCTGAATTATCCCAGTTTTCAGGTCTTTTACCAGAAGTGATTTCAGTGACCTAGCAGTCTAAATCTCCCCTCTTGCTCTGTGATCATCTGTCTGTTCTCCAGGTCCAGTACTCATCATTAAGTGACACTGGGAATAAGCATGAAATTACTACCTTAAAGCTTTCAAATTCATTTCCTAATGCAAATTTACCTTGCAGGATCTTATTCCTTTTCTCAGCTACATCACTGGTACCAGAAGATAGCTGACTTGCATGATCCTTGACCCAAGGTCCAGGAAGGCCTGCAGCCACAGAAAAGCTTTTTTCTTCTCAATAAGATATCCCTGATCTCAATAATTGTGCTTTTGTTTGTCCTCCCCCCTACGTGGCAGAGCTACTCGGAGTGCCGTGTGTCTTGTTGCATTCTCCTGAGAAGCAATCTCCTCCAGTAGTGTCCAAAATAATATTTCAGTCTTAGAGGATTTTGAAGATTTTTTCCCTTGAGTTTTCTTCCTCCATCTTGACTAGTATCAACCCTTTAGAAATTTATTTAGTGGTAGCATAATGTCTTCCTCCGTAGACTCCAGTGCCTTAGATAGAAGGGTCAAAATTCCATTTCCCTTTTTGGTCTTTTTAAAGATCCATGCGGATACACTCCTAAAACTGTGGAGATCCACTGCACCGAAGCTTTCACTGTTCAGAAAGCACTTCATTACTATCTTTTGGTTCATTATCAAAGACTTCAATTTGCATACAAGAAAAGGAATTTGTTTCAGTTTTGTATATTTGCTTGATTAATAGTTATAGTTTACTGCATCCATGAATTGTTGCCTATCTCCATATCATCAGCAAATCTAGATGCATGGATTTTTAACATAACGTCTAAAATATTTATACGTATGGCAAATTAATGTAGACAAATAATTGCATAGTACAACTAGACACATCTTGCAGGGTACTGAAAATCTTGCTGACCAAAAGATCGGAGCATTCAAGGACGTCTTCAACTTCTCACTGCTGCAAACCCCTGTTCCCGACAAGAACATGGCATGTTAAAGAAGAGTGAAAAGCCTCAACAACTGTTACCCAGTTGCACACTCATCTACTATGGTAAACTGCTTTGAGAAGTTGGTCATGTCTGGAATTAACTCCTGCCTAAGCAAGGACTTGGACCCCCCGCAATTTGCCTACCCACCATTAAATGTGTACAGCAGAAGCAATCTCACTAGTTTTCCACTCAGCTTTGGAGCACTAGAAAACAACAAAATATATGTCAGGCTGCTGATTATCAATTACAGCTTAGCATTCAACATCATAGTTCCCTCACCACTAATCAACAAGCTTCAAAACTTTTGCCTCTGTATCTCCCTCAGCAACTGGAACTTCGACTTCCTTATTAGGTGACTACAGTTAATGCAGATTGTTAGTATGATCTCTGTTTTACTGACAATCAATAATGGCTCACCTTAGGAACTGTGTCTCGCCTGCTACTCTACTCTCTCTACATTCATAACTGAACGGCTAGGCACAGCTAAACACTATATATAAATTCTCTGATGACACCACTGTTGGCAGAAACTTGGATGGCCACAAGGAGGCGTACAAGAATGCGATAGATCAGTTGTGCAGTGATGTTGTAACAACAACGTCAGCAAGACCAAGAACTTTGCTGTGGACTTCAGGAAGGAAAAATTGGGTGACAACACACCAGACCTCATTCGGGGGTCAGCGGTGGAATACTTTATGCTTTTAATGTTGCCAAACAATTGATACTAGAACATACAATCATCACAGTGATATTTGATTCTGCGCTTCCTGCTCCCTGGATTACAAATATTAAATATTAAAAATATTAAACATAGTGAAATTAGTAAATACTAAAAATTTAAATCATAAATCATTTAAAAAAATAGAAAAATGGAAAGTAAGGTAGTGCAAAAAAACCGAGAGGCAAGTCTGGATGTTTGGAGGGTACGGCCCAGATCCGGGTCAGGATCCATTCAGCAGTCTTATCACAGTTGGGAAGAAGCTGTTCCCAAATCTGGCCATACGGGTCTTCAAGCTCCTGAGCCTTCTCCTGGAGGGAAGAGGGATGAAAAGTGTGTTGGCTTTTAGGTGAGCAGCTTCAAGTTCCTGAGCTTCAGCAGCTCAGAGGATCTGCCCTGGGCCCAACACAATGATACAATCATCAAGAATGATCGGAGATTAAGGGAGCCAGGGCTTTACTCTTTGGAGAGAAGGAGGATGAGAGGGGACATGATAGAGGTATACAAGATATTAAGTGGAATAGATAGAGTGGACAGCCAGCGCCTCTTCCTCAGGGCACTACTTACTGCTCAATACAAGAGGACATGGCTTTAAGGTAAGGGGTGGGAAGTTCAAGGGGGATATTAGAGGAAGGTTTTTCACTCAGAGAGTGGTTGGTGCATGGAATGCACTGCCTGAGTCAGTGGTGGAGGCAGATACACTAGTGAAGTTTAAGAGACTACTAGACAGGTATATGGAGGAATTTAAGGTGGGGGGTTATATGGGAGGTAGGGTTCAAGGGTCGGCACAACATTGTGGGCCGAGGGGCCTGTAGTGTGCTGTACTGTTCTATGTCTAAGGCTCACCAGTGGCCATACTTCATTAGGATTTGGAGATTTTGATATGCCGCCAAAGACCCTAGCAAATTTCTACAGATGGAGGGTGGAGAGGATTCTGACTGGATCAGATCTCCAATATGCAGGATCCAAGGGCTCTGCGGAAGGTTGGAGGCTCCGCTCACTCCATTGTGGGCATACTCACCACCATCTTAGACATCTTCAAGAGGTGGTTCCTTAGGAAGGTGGCATCCAACAAGGACATGCCTTCTTCACGTTCTGCTACCACCCTGAACACCCACACAGCATTTCAGAAATAGCCTATCCCACTCCATCACCAGGTTACTGAACAGTTCACAAACTATCTTGTCGTTTGTCTTTTGCACTCTTTGTTTTATGGCTTTCATTGTCACTTTTTGTATTTTACTGCCGCTGCAAAACAAATTTTATGGCCAGTCAGTAATAATAAATCTGATTCTGATTCGAATTTGTGTATTACTCATGTTCTATGTTCTGCCTCTTACTATTCAGCTAGTAATCCAGCCTGGTCAATAATGTGTCCAATTCTGTAAACATAAAATTTAGCTAACTGTTATTTGACTATATGGGTTCTGGAAATGCATATCATTTTTCGTAGCCTGTCCGCTGCTTTAGTCACCACTTCAAAACGTAATTGTTCAGATTAATCAGACATAACCACACCTTTCCAAATCCTTACTTCAAACAGCTAAACAGTTTCAAAGCATATAGTCATGAAGTTTTGAATTATAGATTTATCGCAATCCCTAACTGATATTATACCAACTAGATTCCCAGTAACACAATTTTTTTAAATCCTGCCCCTATGCAAGTAATTTTCCAAGTTCAGGCGTGGTTCCTGAATTGAGAGAATTTTCAATATCTGCAGCTGAACTCTTCTTTTATCCATGTAATCCAATGTCATTATTTGGCTGGAAAACAGAGGTAGTATTTTATAAACCAGTATACCTATTAATGTGTCTTTTCAGTCAAAGGACACAAGCATGGAAATACTTGTTTTTCATAAGTTTGATGTTAAAAAGCCAAACTAAGTGGATTTAAGAATAATCTGTAATTTTCTTCCATACATTTGACGTAAATATGCACTTGATTACAAGGTTCTATATGCAGAATTCTTTCTTAAAATAATTACTTAGCTTCCTTTTTCATAATTGCAAGACGTGGCTAGATATTAACACCAAGTACTGCAGGTCAACCGCATTTGTAAGTTGGGTAGCCGCGAGGCTGGACTTGTTGAGTATTATATCATCACCTGCTTTCTGAAGGCATCAGATTTAGTGTGCTGTCCAGCAAATGGTGCATATGATTGTCTTGGACATTTTTCTTGTGATTGCAAGACCCTGTTGGAGATGGGTAATGTAGCCCAGTTCATTGGAAAGGCCAATGGCAGGGGAGCTTTGTGGCCTCAATTGTTGCACAGATGAGGCCTTCGTTCCATGGCATCAGCTGTTGCAACCACCCAGGGGAGGAGACGCTAGAGGTGGTGAGGGAGATAGCAGAGGTGCGGCAGGCATGCCTCAGTCCATGCTGGGTTGTGGTCTGGCCTCTCCCTTCGGTGCTACCCTCCAGTGCTTGCTTGGAGGAAGCCAAGTTGTATTCCATTGGTCCGTGGCTACGCCAGTGCATGATGATGACCTGCTGCATACTTGTTCTGTTAGGAAAGTGGATTTGAACTATAGTGGAGGATTCTAGGATCAGAGTGCACAGCCTGAGAATAAAATGACATCCCTTTAAGGGCAGAGATGAGAAGGAATTTCTATAGCCAGAGGATGCTGAATCTGTGGAATTCATTGCCATAGATGGCTGTGGAAGCCAAGTTATTGGGTATACTTAAAGCAGAGTTCTTGATTAGTAGGGGCATTAAAGTAAGGGCAGGAGAACAGGGTTGAGAGTGGTAGTATAAAGTCATGACCTCATGGTGGAGCAGACTAGATGTGTTGATTAGCCGCATTTTGTTTCTATGCCTTACGGTCTTCAATTACAGGGGTGATTTAACCAATTGTTAGTTCATATTTGCTCCATTGTGCCTTGTGGCTCTTTTAAAGAATCATACAATGAATCTCATCTGCTGGTTTGTTTGCCATTGTCTTTCTACATTTATACTTCTCAAAACTAACTTTAATATTGTTCCTGAAACTCCTTGCAGTATTTTTCAGGCAATGCATTCTGGATCGTAACGTCATGTACAAAACCTGTCTCAAAATCTGATCTTTTGGTCAATAACTTGTTGTAGTGATCTGCTGTGACAGGAGTCGGATTGTTACCAACTCTGACAAAGTTCTTTATGACCTTGGGTTTTCCATTAAGTGCCCATTTTGCCTTCTCCCCTCTCTTAAGATCCCAGATTTTCTTGTTAGTTTCAACAGCAGTTTGTTGTTTAGCCTTGATAGCTTTCTAGAAGTGCAGTGTCTGAAATTAATCACTATGGGATCTGATCAGTGCAAGTTCCTTGATCTAGCCTCAATGCTTTTATAAAATCAAGCATCCAGATGAGTTTTCTTTTAAAGAGCAATCAGCTTTCTCAAAGCTGCCATGCTACTTCCAAGGATCTGCGTACCAATGTCCATACCTTTCTCTGTTCCTGCATTTCCTTTAAATTGCATCAATCATCCATGTTACAAAAACAAATTATTTTGTACCATTAAATTACATGATAAATATCTGCCCTTTTACCAATCAAACACTACTGAAATCATTTATTATCCTCATTTGACATCTTTCCAGATCGTGACAAATAAAAGGGTACTTCTGTAGCCACCACTTTTGGACTGAGAATGTATATTATAGGATTCAGTAAAAATGATAGCTCTTTGTCCTATTAGCTTGTCTTATGTTGTCACTATAGAGGGCTTTCAGGTTCATCTTTATGTATTACCTCTTGGTCATACTTTCTGTTGTAAAGGCAGATATGAAATGCTTATTGAAGATCTCTGCCATTTCTATATAACCATTAATTCCTCTGCTATGATTTCTATGACCATCACTTACCTTTGGGTTTCCGAAGGGAAGAAAGAAGTAATTATTTTTGAAGAAAATGTCATCCTTTGCTGGCTTCTAAACTCTCCCATATCTACAGGACTACATTACTCTTATCATTTTATAAAACCTTTCGTTCAATCTAATATCACAGTTAAGTAGAAATGTAGCAACGTAGAATATAATCTACAGCACACTACAGGCCCTTTGGCCCACAATGTTGTGCCGACCATGTAACCCACTCTAGAAGATGCCTAGAATTTCCCTATCACATAGCCCTCTATTTTTCTAAGCTCCATGTACCTATCTAAGAATCTCTTAAAAACTCTATTGTATCCACCTCTACCACCTTCGCTGGCAGTGCACTCCATGCACCCATCACTCTCTGTGTGAAAAACCCCTGACATCCCCTTTGTACCTACTTCCAAGCACCTTGAAACTATGCCCTCTCGTGTTAGCCATTTCAGCCCTGGGAAAAAGCCTCTGACTATCCACACGATCAATGCCTCCCATCATCTTATACACCTCTATCAGGTCACTTCTCATCCTCCATCGCTCCAAGGAGAAAAGGCCAATTTCACTCAAACTATTCTCATAAGGCATGCTCTCCAATCCAGGCAACATTCTTGTAAATCTCTTCTGTACTCTCTCTATAGTATCCACATCCTTCCTGTAATGAGCAGACCCGAACTTGACACAGTACTCCAAGTGGGGTATAAGGTCTTATATAGCTGTAACATTACCTCACGACTCAATCCCAAGGTGGATGAAGGCCAACACACCATACACCTTCTTGTCAACCCGCGCAGCAGCTTTGAGTGTCCTATGGACATGGACCCCAAGATCTCGCTGATCTTCCACACTGCCAAGAGTCTTACCATTAATATTATATTCTGTCTTCAAATTTGACCTACCGAAATGAACCACTTCACGTTTATCTGGGTTAAGTCTATCTGCCACTTCTCAGCCCAGTTTTGCATCCTATCGATGTCCCTCTGACAACCCTCCAGACAGTCCACAACATCCCCAACTTTTGTATAATCAGCAAATTTACTAATCCACCCTTCTACTTCCTGATCCAGGCCATTTATAAAAATCACAAGGAGGAGGGGGTCCCAGAACAGATCCCGGTGGAATACCACTGGTCACCATCCTCCATGCAGAATAGGAACCATCCACAACCACCCTTTGCCTTCTGTGGGCAAGTCAATTCTAGATCCACAAAGCAAGATCTCCTTTGGACCCCATGCCTCATTACTTTCTGAATGAGCCTTGCATGGGGAACCTTATCAAATGCCTTGCTGAAATCCATATACACTACATCGACTGCTCTATCTCATCAATGTGTTTTGTTACATCCCCAAAGAATTCAATCAGGTTCATAAGGCAAGACCTACCCTTGACAAAGCCATGCTGACTATCCCTAATCAGATTATGTCTCTCCAAATGCTCATAAATCCTGCCTTTCAGGATCTTCTCCAACAACTTACCCATCACTGAAGTAAGACTCACTGGTCTATAATTTCCTGGGTTATCTCCACTCCCTTTCTTGAACAAGGGAACAACATTTGCAACCTTCCAATCCTCTGGTACTTCCCCTGTCCCTACTGGTGATGCAAAAATCATCACCAGAGGCTCATCAATCTCCTCCCTCGCTTCCCACAGTAGCCTGCGGTATACCTTGTCCAGTCCTGATGATTTATCTAACTGAATAACTTTCAAAAGCTCCAGCACATCCTCTTTCTTAATATCTAAACACTCAAGCTTTTCAGTCCACTGTAAGTCATCCCCATAATTGCCTAGGTCCTTTTCACTGGTGAATACTGAAGCAAAGTATTTATTAAGTACTTCCGCTACCTCCCTCAGCTCCACGCATGTTTCCACTTTCATTTCTGATTGGTCCTATTCTCACACAGCTCATCCTCTTGCTCTTCACATACTTGTAGAATGCCTCGAGGCTTTCCTTAATCCTGCTCGCTAAGGCCGTTTCATGGCCCTTTCCAGCTCTCCTGATTTCATTCTTGAGCTCCATCCTAGCACCCTTGTAATTTCCTAGAGCTCTAACAGTACCTAGTTTCTTGAAACTTTCGTAAGCTTTGCTTTTCTTCTCAACTAGATCCTTTGTACACCATGGTTCTTTTACCTTACCATCCTTTACCTGTCTCAATGGAACATACCCCTGCAGAACACCATGCAACTGTTCCCTAACATTTGCCACTTTTCTGCCATGCATTTCCCTGAGAACAGCCGTTCCCAATTTATATTCCCAAATTTCTATCTAATAGCATCATATTTCCCCTTACCCCAATTAAATGTTTTCCCAAATTTTCTGCTCCTATCCGTCTTCAGCACTATGGTAAAGGAGATAGAGTTGTGATTACTACCTCCAAAGTGCTCTCCCATCAAGAGATCTGACATCTGAGCCAGTTCATTTCCCAATACCAGATTAAGTACAGCCTCTCCTCTAGTTGGCTTATTGACATATTGCATCGGGAAACCTTCCTGAATACACCTAACAAACCGCACCCTGTCTAGACCCATTGCTGTAAGGAGATGCCAGTCAATATTAGCGAAGTTAAAATCACCCATCACAACAACCCTATTATAATTGCACCATTCCAGAATCTGCCTATCTGCTCCTCGATGTCTGTTGTTACTATTGGGGGATCTATTAAAAAAAACACTCAGTAGAGTTATTGCCCCCTTCCTGTTTCTGACTTCCACCTACAATTCTCCTTTTCTGCAGCCGTGATACAATCCCTGATTAGCAGTGCCAATCCCTCACCCCTTTTGCCTCCCTCCCTGTCTTTTTTGAAACATCTAAAGCCTGGCATACTCAGCGGCCATTCCTGCCCCTGAGTCATCCAAGTCTCGTTAATGACCACAATATCATAGTTCCATAGTACTTCAGAAGAATCACTTTCCTTTTGGAGTTTTGATTTCTCAATGGCATGAAGTTATTAACAGAATAATCACAGAGTACTACAGCACAGAGACAGGTCCTTTGGCCCATCTAATCCATACCAGACTGTTAAGAAGTGCGCATGCGCCGGTCGTGCATGCAGCCTGTTACAGCCGTTCCGACCAGTATTCTTACTTTTTTCTTCTTACTTTTTAACTTACGTTATTTTTTGTATTTTTTTTTGCACGGTAACACGTTGAAGCTGCACCCTCTCTAACATGCTGGTAGAGAGAGTCTTATTTGGGTTTTTAGCGCTGGAAATAGTTACATTCCAACACGTCTCATTAGTGGGACAGAAGCATGGTAGCATTGTGTATTCTAGGGACCAGCTGTTTGCGCTAATGCCGGCCGGTTTAGCGAGCAGAGCGGCGGACACCCCTGCTGAAATCTGGAGGAAAACACACAGAGGATGCAGAGGGGGATCACAAAGGAGAGGAAAGAGGACTGGGTCGAGACAACAGAGACTTATGGAGAAGAGGAGTTAGGTGGGTAATAAAATGGACGAGTTCACGGCGCTAGCCAGGCGTCAGAGAACATTTCGGGAGTGCAGTGTTATGTGTTTCACTGGAACGGGGCTGCACGAGGACATACCCGATCAAAACTTCTCCATGGACGGCTTCCAGACCGTTCGGGCTGACCGGACGTGCACTGAGAGCGGTAAGCGTAAAGGATTTGGGCGCTTACTGTTCTGGTTAACAACAGATGGTGCAATCCGGGTCATATTACGATCGAGGAACGTGTTTGTAGACAGGATATTGAACTTTTTGCTGTTGGACTTCGGCCATATTCCACCGAGATACAACACTGGGTGTCACGGGAGGTCGTTCCTGCCTGTGGCCATCAAACTTGCAGCTCCTCCCGTGGAGGGTCAGACACCCTGAGCCAATAGGCTGGTCCTGGACTTATTTTCCATCTGGCATAGTTTGCATTTTGTTGTTTGATTGTTTGTGGTTTTTGTATTGCTATATTTATGGTCTATTCTTGGTTGGTGCGGCTGAAACGAAACCCAATTTCCCTCGGGATCAATAAAGTATATCTATCTATCTATCTAATCTGCCTAGTCCCATTGACCCGCACCCAGAACATAGCCTTCTGTATCTCTCCAATTTATGCACCTATCCAAATCTCTCTTAAATGCTGAAATCGAACCCGCATCCACCACTTCCATACACTCACCACCCTCTGAGTGTAAAATTTCTCCCTCATGTTCCCCTTAAACATTTCATTTTTCACCCTTAACCCATTACCTCTAGTTCTAGTCTCACCCAACTTCAATGAAAAAAGTCTGCTTGCATTTACCCTATCTGTACCTCATAGTTTTTTTATACCTCTATCATATCTCCCCTCGCTATCCTATGCTCGAGAGAATAAAGTCCTAACCAATTCAATTTTTCCCTAAAACTCAAGTCCTGGCAACATCCCTGTAAAATTCCTCGACAGTACTTCAATCTTACTGATATCTTCCCTGTAGGTAGATAGCCAGGACTGCACACAATACTCCAAATTAAGCCTCAGCAATATCTTACATAACTTCAACATGACATCACAACTCCTGCACCCAAATACTTTGATTTATGAAGCCAATGTGCCAAAACCTCTCTTTATGACCCCGTCTACCTGTGACACCACTTTGAAGGAATTATGGATCTGTATGCCCACATCCCTCTGCTCTTCTGCACTGTTTAGTACCCTACCGCTCACTGTCCTAACCAAGTTTGTCCTGTAAAAGTGCATTGCCTCACACTTTTCTATATTAAATTCCATTGGACATTTTTCAGCCCGTATTTTCAGCTGGTCCAGATCCCACTGCAAGCTTTGATAGCCTTCTTCGTTGTCCACTATGCCTTGTATCTTCGTGTCAACTGCAAATTTGCTGATCCAGTTTGCCACATTATCATTGATATAGATAACAAACAACACAGATGTAGCACCAATCCCTGCAGTCACAGGCCTCCCGTCAAGAGAGGCAACTATCTACTGGCTTCTCCTGCAAGGCCAATATCAAATCTATTTTACTAACTCATCTTGAGTGCCAAGTAACTGAATTTTCTTGACCAACCTCCCAACATCCACTGCCTTGCCTTCATCAACTTTCCTGAAATACTCTATAAGGTTGGTGCAGTGGTTACTTTAAAACACAAAAACCACACTAAGCATGGGGGTGGGATTTGACACTGTACGACGCTCTCCAAAATAACAAAGTTCTAAACTGAAGAAAGTACGTTAAATCCTTTATTAAGAAGCCAGCAAAGACAAACAATCTTGTAACGATAAATCTAATGAAACAAGCAATATAATGAAATAAGTGGTCTAAGCATATTGGGACATACTTAAGCATTTAAATTAGGGTTAAGCAGTTAACAAAAAAAAATCATTCCAGCTACCATTGGTTCTAAGCTAGACTAAACTGACCTAAAGACAGAGCATGAATATGTAACTATACTCCTTACTTCTACCATACCCCAACCCATGTGACAAATAGCCCATAATAAATGTGCAACATAAAATACAATAAAGACACACAGAAGATTAGATACGTGGCTCCTACATCCCAGTCCCTTAATTAGTACACTATAATAATTACAACTACATACTATTAAAAATAGGAGACATGAAATCTTAACATTCATACAAATGTCCTCTTTCTTCTTCTTCCAGACGAGTCAGGCAACAGTCAATTAGATCACATGTTCCCAGCACTTAGTCCATTACAAAGTGACCTTTACCACCACTCTCTGTCAAGACAGAATCATGAAGCTTCCAGAGCTGTAGCTCCTCAAACCTCTGCCTCCTATAGAAGACAGACCTTGGTTAAAGGCCAGTCTAGGCAGTTGGTCTTGGTCTCGATGTGCACCTGCTGCACAAATCCTCTACTGCCTGGAGCAGGTTCTTTAATCTAAGCATCCAGGCCAGTGTCTTCCTCAAATCGGTCCAAGACGAGATACCTCTTCCTAGAGATGCTGCCTGGCCTGCTGGGTTCACCAACAACTTTGATGTGTGATCCTAGCCTATCTCTTTCTTATATAGATGTTGTAGGATCTTCATAGCAGATAACACCACTGGACTCAAGATTCCTAAAAAATCATAGATAAAACTAACTGAAGAGGATCCCCTTCAAGGGAATGACCTATCTTGGATCATGATCTTAAATGTGAAAGTATCAAACTGAATACACCATTGCACACCCAGACTCTCTTCATTGAAGGAAAATCTTGTTCCAAATCCTTCACGATTTTCACTCTTTGCTCTTCTAGTATCACAGATAGAATACTATATTTGTTACTTATCTACTTTGTGAGTCGAAAACTGCCTTTAGTACAAATGGATACAAGGTCATGATAGAGAGACACCGCTTCTTCTTCAGAGGACACTGACACAAGATAGAAGCTGTGCAAAACCTTATCCGTCTCATGGCTGAACTGTTCTTCATTGTCTTTTGTGCATTTCCTCAGTGCAAAGTTAGCAAAGTGCGGTGATGAGGTTGCTCCAAACAGATGTTATCACCATATCTTGGCTGAGGTCACAATTAGGCCACCAAAGAAACCTCAGCAGATCTGTATCTTCCACTGATATTTCAACTTGATGAAACATTGATTTAATATCCAGCATAATCACCACTTCTTCTTTACTGAATCTGGTTATGACTTCAATCAGTGAACTAGTAAGATCTGGTCCCTGTAAAAGCATTAAGTGATTTAAGTTGCTCCATAGTCAAACACAACACAATGCTTCCCTTTTCTGGGGTGATAAACATCATGATGGGGAATATATCAGACTTTTCCATCACTGCATTCCAGATCATCTTCTGGCACTCTTTAGGCATAACCTTTGAAGATTACATCATTGATGAAAGCTGTGTAATCGGTGTGAAATGGCAAATCCTTCTTAAACCTCTTCCTTAGATTAAGAGCACGCTGATCAGCAATCTTCCTATAATTAGGCATGTTAACTTCCTTCTTTCTCAAAGGTAAACTAATCTAGATGTGGCCATCCACCAGTTTTGTGGAATTTTCAACCAGCTCTGTGAACTTGTGATCTGCACTTGATAATCAGATTGTTCATCCTGACTGCATTCAAGGAAGTAAGTCTGTCTTGAATGGTTGCTGCAAATGCTCATCCAAGTTCAAAACTGAGATCCTGTTAACTGAGAGCTCTGGCTGGGCACAGTCTCCTCCACCACCATGGTCTCGTTTCAGTGATCCATTCACAGTCTGACCCAATATTGTTCTAATTGCATAGATCGTCACCGCGTTGTACTAATTTCACACTGAGAAAATGCACAGAAAACAATGAAGAACAGTTCAGCTGCGAGACAGTGAATAAGGTTTTGCATTCCTTCTATGTTGATGACTGTCTTGTGTCAGTGTCCTCTGAGGAAGAAGCAGTGTCTCTCTAACATGATCTTGTATGTTTGCAGATGATATGAAGATTGGTGTTGTGGTTAGCTAAGACTATCACATGATACAGTTGGATATATTGTAGATTAACTGCTGTTAACAGTAAGACCCTAACAACGTTGATGTGGAGAGAGATCTTAGCATCCAAGTCGATATCTCCCTGAAAGAGGATACACAGGTTGACGGAATGGTAAAGAAGGCACATGACATGTATGCCTTTCTTGCTCAAAGAATGAGTTCAAGAGTCAGGAAGTTTTGTTTGCAGTTTTATCGCATTGCATTCAATTCTGGTTGTCCCATTATAGGAAGAATGTTGAGACTTTGTAGAGTGCAAAGAGGTTTACCAGGGAGCTGCCTGGATTCTGGTGCATGTGTTTTAAGGAGAAGATGGACAAACTTGGGTTGTTTGCTCTGGAGTGGCTGAGGCTGAGGGGAGATCTGATACACAGACAGTATCCTTTCCCCCAGCATTGAAATGTCTAATACCAGAGGGCACGCACTTAAAACAAGGAATGCAAGTTTAAATGAAATGTGTGGGGCAAGTTTTGTTTTCAACACACACAGCAGTGGGTGCTTGAATTGTGCTATCAGGAGTGGTGTTGGGGGCAATTTTATGTGGAGACATTCAAGAGGCTCTTAGATCAGCACATGAATGTGTAGGAAATGTAAAGATGTGGACATTGTGCAATTGAAGGGATTAGATTAATTGGACAATAGCTAATTAATTAGTTTGGTACAACATTGTGGGCTGACGGGCCTTCTTCCTGTGCTGTACTGTTCTTTCTTCTGTGATTGTTGACTGAACCATAGAATGTTTACATTAAGAATGCATTACAAAAAAAAGTTGTTTTCAAGCATCATTAACTTCCTTTTTCAAACTGAAATGAGCTATGAGGATTTCACCTTGAAGCAAAGCTGGTATCATCCAAAACTAATGAACAAAAAATTGTACAATGAGAAGTTGCCACTTAGAGTATAACATGGGAAGAGTAATTTCTTCACTGAATTTTTAGAATATTTGGCCAAGTTCAGTTATTAGGTTTATATGGGAGCAAGGTTGTTATGGAAATGAAATCCAGGAATTTGGGGACAGAACTGGAGAGTGAGGTCAATGATCAGCTATGAATTTATGGAATAGAAAATGTGTGAGAAAGCATTTGCAGCCTTTGGTATTTCTCATGAATTTAATCTGTGTCCAAAAAATTAGCCACATGGCAAAAGGTCCAAACGGTCTTGTGTAAAACTAGGGAACAAGGATTTTAAGGTCAAGATACTTAAAGAAAGAGAATATTTCAGAATAACAAAGGGACTCTTATAATTATGGGCATGATTTGGGATGCTGGTTGAAATGTCACCAAGGCTAGTGTGGATCAGGCAAGCCTTGTGAGATATAGCCAAGTGAGAAGTCTGCTTTAAAACAAAGGGTTATTATGTTAATACACCCATCTATAATAAGTTTACAGACATCAAGGACCTTGTTCATAACAGAACAGGCATTCTGGGTGAAGATGCAGAGGGGTGTGCCACAGCTGATGTGCTGCATCCACAACATGTCTCTGGCTTTTGGTGAAAAATAATTAAAATTTGAAGTTCCTTTGTGAAACCTTACAGAGCAATATTCGTCCAAGAGATTACCTGGCTGATCCTTTTTGTTAGGATAATTAATGATATGAAAGTGGCTCCTTAAGGTTGTTATAGCCATGGTGGTAGTAGGGATAAGCTCCCATTACTGATTAAATGCTCCCAAAGGCGTGCGTCTCAAACGGCCTTTGACAACCAAGTCCAGCTCCTGGCCTTCAGGTGTGGTTTAGCTACTAAGCCCAGCGGAACTGTTTCTACTGATAAGAGAATGGATGAAGGCGGGTTACTAGTGCCTTAAAACCCGTCACTTCGGGCAGATGGGGCTTGCCAGCTGTGGTTGACAGCTCATTTAGAAGGAAAAATCTGATCTCAAACTACACCCACTCATGGGGAAGGTTTTAGGAGTGAACCCTGAGGAAAAATCCGGAGTTGCCAAGGCAGTCCCATGTTGAGTTCAGTTCTGACTGGCAGCTCCTGTGATGCCGCTGGTGCCATACTGAATTGGTCTCTACTGTTCCTTTAGATATATCAGCTGTGTGTAGAGGGGTCAACAGTTCCGTATCACACTGCCTTGGCTTGTGTATCACATACACAGCTGGGATGCAACATCCATGGTAACCCCAACCAACGGAATATTATATAATATGAAAGTGGACAACCTTAGTGGAAAAAGGAAACAATTAAACATAAACCATTAAAATACCACTTTAATATTGTCACTTCATAATTTATGATTTTAAACTTTCATACTCTCAACGGTCTGGCTTCATTTGATGCACGGCCAGAAATTCCTTATAGTTACACTACCGTGCAGAAATCTTAGGCACTTATATACAGTACAACCAGGGTGCCTGCGACTCTTGCACAGTACTGTAGTAATTTTATGTGCTGTACTGCTGCCACAATATCATGACATGGGAGTAATGATAAACCCGATTCTGATATGGGTCTGAGAGTGGGAAGGGGCAGGGAGAGGGGGATCATGGTTGGGAAAAGGGGAAGGAAGAGGGAAGTATGTGGGATGCACCAGAGAGACATTTGGTAATGATCAAAAAACCAATTGCTTGGAATCATCAAACGACCTTGCCTGGTTATCTCAAAGCTGGGAGAGTCGGTACCCGCGCCATCACCACCCCTCCCCCCGGCACTTCTCCTCGGCTATCTATCCCACATTCCTCTTGCAGAGCGTCACCATCGCCATCCTCAATATCCTTTGCTCCCGCCAGATTTACAAACTCACTCTCCGCTCGATGTTGACAAATACAGTACTGTATGTGTCTGGAAAATGGAGGGTTGCAAATATTTCATCCTGTAAAAGAGCGGCAAGTGAGATCACTGCTGACTGGTAGGGCAGAAAGAATAAAAACTAACAAAGGGTAACTGGTACGATGATCCGACACATATATGCATACATTTAATGCAAAGAAGCACAAAAAATACAACTTTAAAAAGAATACAAGGAAAAATAAATGGTACATCAAAAAACTGGAGATCATACATATTTATTGCAGCTATAATTCATAAATAACTTATCACCAGGTTTGTGTAGCAGATTTATAAAAAAGCCCTTGGAATGAAGGACTTCTTTTTTGTATTGAGCTCAAAGGTAGGGATTATAGTTCTCGACATATGGAGGTTTAATCTAGGAATAAGAAAGTTTGTTGGCAAATGGGGAGTGTTTGACGCTGGTTGAATTTTAACAAGCAGAATATAACTGACAATAGAATATGAAAATAAGGTTTTAAATACAGCATATTGTTATTTGTAATACATTAAAAGGGTGGAAGAAATAGATGCGTTTTACATTTAAATTTTATGCCGTAGTTTAAAGTTGATGATCATTTCTTTATATTTTTTAAGATACTGTAGAACATAACTTAATTGTTGATTATGTTTAATTTAAAAGCGATGCAAGTATATTTCCACTTCTTAATGCAACCCTTGCTGTCAGAAAGCCACCAGGCTGGTGTTGAAGGCACAACACTCATAGTTGCTCCCCCATGGCATGAGATATTGAGATCATTGTGAACTGCAGGGCTGCACCAGGTAGATTGCGTGCAACAGATGAACAAGGCACAGGTTAGGTCTAAAACTATTTGGCCCAATATTCAATATATCTGTCAACAGAAAATAGGAACAAAAGCAGAATGCGTCTTTCACCCATTTGTTTCTAGATGGCTTTTGAAAATAAAGTTATTATTGTTATACAATTTGAATTTATGTAATAAGATTACATTAAAGTTACAATATTAAAACAGGCTATTTTGCCCATTGTGTCCTGGCATGAGAGAAAATACTGTTCAGCCTAGTTCCACGTTCTATCGCTTAATCCTTAGTCATGCAGATCACTGCCATTCAAATACCCATGCAAGTACTACTTCAAAGTGAGAGGCATTTTCCCCACTACTCCTTAAACAGAAGACTCCATATTCCCATCATTGGCTGTGTTAACTCCTTTCCCCAGATCACTTCTCTAATCTTCTATCAATTATTTTTAGCTTTGCTCCTTGGCTTTTGTCCTTTTTGCATACTGAGATCCCTGTAATCTTAACATCTCAGTTAATCTCTCCTCTGCCTTGTCTTTCCCAAAGAAAATTGAAGCCCATCAATTTTTTTTTTGTTCATGGCTTAAATATTCCAGTCCTGACGAAAAAAAAAACAAATTTGTTCTTGTGCAACCACATCCTTTTCATGGGGTCAAGGTTGTCTAAATAGCTTTGTATATAATTCTAGCAAATCCTCTCTCTTCTTACAGCCTTTGCCTTAGTTAATAAAACGGCAATCATCCTATGAGCCTTTTTAATCAGCTTCTTGACCTCTTCTGCCACCAGTAAGAATCTGTGAATATACACTCAATGGTCTCCTTATTCCTCGACGCTACCAGTGTCCCTAATCCACTTATCATATATTTTTTTTACTTTGTTGGATCTCCTCAAATGCATTATCTCACACTTCACTAGATTAAAATCAAGTTGCTGCTATTTTATCCCACTGATAAAACCAACAATATTCTCCTGGAGTTCAAAGTTTTCCTGCTGTCAATCAATTTGGCAATTTAAAAAAATTGGAAATGTTTTCATGGCCCCTATATTTGGCTAGAATATTGAGTTTCCAAAACTTAAGAAACCAACAACTAGGCTCTGTGGAATCTCATGGTTAATAGCTTTCCAGACACAAAACACCCAACCATTACCCTCTATTTCCTGCAACTGAATCATTACCAGTTCCAGTTTGACTACATCCAAAGAGGATTGTCAAGTAATACAGCACGGAAACAGACCTTTCAGCCGAACTTACCCATACCCAAACTGGTCCACTTTGCCGGTGTTTGGCCCATATTAATTTAAATGGGGTAGTTGGTTTTCAAACAAACCAACAAACAAACAAAGGCTGTGTGGAGCGAGACTGCGAGCAAGGTGAGGCTGATGATATGGCAAAATTGCAGTCAGTGGGAGTAGTTGCAATGTAAAAGGGGGACAAAATTAAAAAGTGTGAGGACTACAGGACTGAAGTTAGATGAATTTGTAGCAGTTACAGATTGGCATGTATGTTATTCTGTGCCTCACCTAATCATGGCTGAAAGAAAATTATAGCTGGGAGATTGAAGTCCAAGTATACACATTGCATCGAAAGGACACTATGATAAGCAGAGAGGGTGGAGTGGCTCTCTTGGTTAAAAAAATGAAATCAATTAGAGAAATGTGTCATAGGATTGGAAGATGTAGGATCGTTGCAGGTAGAGCTAAGAAACTGCAGGGGTAAAAAGACCCTGGTGGTCATTACAGTATATACGGACCCCTGCATAGTAGTAAAGTTGTGGTCTGCAAATTCCAACAGGAATTAAGAAATGCATGTAAAAATGGCACTATTACGATAATCATGGGGATGTCATTATGCAAGCAGATGGGAAAATCAGGTTGGTGCTGGATACCAAGAGGAGGAAGTTGCAGAATGCCTACAAGTAGCGTTTTAGAGCAGCTTGTGGTTGAGCCCAGTAGAAAATCAGTTATTCTGGAATGGGTGTTATGCAATGAACCAGAATTGATTACAGAACTTAAAGAAAAGGAACCCTGAGGGGCATCAGTGATCATGGTAGAATTCACCCTGAATTTGAGAAGCAAAAATCAAATGTGTCTGTATTACAGTGGAATAAAGGGAATTATAAAAATATAAGAAAGTAGCTGGACAAAATTGATTGGAAGGGTACACTAGCGGGGTGATGGCAGAGCAGCAAAGGCTGGAATTTCTGGGAGCAATTTGGAAGGTGCAGAATACATCCCATAGAAGAAATATGCGATCATGGCTGACAAGGGCAGTCAAAGCCAACATAAAAGTCAAAGAGAGGGCATATAATAGAGAAAAAATAGTGGGAAGTTAGAAGATAATTAAGTTTTAACATACCAACAGAAGGCAACTAAAAAATCTAAAAGGAGTAAAAGATGGAATACAAAGGAAAGCTAGCCAATAATATTACAGAAAGTATCAAAAGCTTCTTCAGATATATAAAGTGTAAAAAAAAGCGAGAGTAGATATTGGACTGCTGGAGAGGTAATAATGGGGGAACAAGGAAATAGGAACAAACTGAATAAGTATTTTGCATCAGTCTTCACTGTGGAAGACATTAGCAGTATGCCAGAAGTTCAAGTGTCGGGGGCAGAAGTGAATGAAGTTGCCATTAGAGAGAAGATGCTTGGGAAACTGTAAGGTCTGAAGGTAGATAAGTTACCTGGATCAGATGGTCTATATCCCAGGGTTCTGAAAGAGGTGGCTGAAGATTGCAGAGGCATTATTAATGATCTTTCAAGAATCAGTGGATTCTGGCATGATTTTGGAGGAATGGGAAATTGCAAATATCACTCCATTCTTCAAGAAGGCAGAGAGGCGCAAGAGAGGATATTATAGGCCAGTTAGTCTGACCTCAGTGGTTGGGAAGATGTTGGGAGTCACTAGTTAAGAAGATGGTTTTGGGGACATGGAGGCACATGATAAAATAGGCCAAAGTCAGCATGGTCTCAAGGGAAAACTTTGCTCAACAAATATTGGAATTCTTTGAAGAAATAACAAGCAGGATAGACAAAAGGAGAATCAGTGTATGTTGCATTCTTGGATTTTCAGAAGGCTTTTGACAAGGTGCCACACATGAGGGTGCTGAATAAGAGCCCATTGGTATTACAGGAGATACTAGTGTGGATAGAGTGTTGGCTGATTGGCAGAAGGCAAAGAGTGGGAATAAAAGGAGAAATTTCTGGTTGGTTGTAAGTGACTAGTAGTGTTCCACAGGGATCTATGTTGGGACCTCTTCTTTTTATGTTCTATGTCAATGATTCAGATGATAAATTGATGGCTTTGTGACCAAGTTTGTGGATGATATAAAGGTAGTTGGAGAGGCAGGTAGTGTTGAGGCAGCAGAGGCTACAGAAGGACCAAGATTAGGAGAATGGGCAAAGAAGTGGCAGATGGAATACAGTGTTGGGAAGAGTATGGTCATGCACTTTGGTAGAAAAAAATGAGTAGAATATCTTCTAAAGAGGGAGAAAATTTCAAAAAATGTAAGTGTAAAGGGTCATGGGAGTCCTCGTGCATGATTCCTTAAAGGTTAATGTGCAGGTTGAGCTGGTAGTGAGCAAGGCAAATGTGATGTTAGCATTCATTTCGAGGGGACTAGAATATAAAAGCAAGGATGTAATGTTGAGGCTTTATGGATCATTGGTGAATCCTCACTTGGGAGTATTCTGAGCAGTTTTAAGTCCCTTATTAAGAAAGGATGTGCTGACATTGGAGAGGGTTCGAAGGAGTTTTACAAAAATGATTACAGGATTGAAAGCCTTATCATATGAAGAGCGTTTGATGGCTCTGTACCTGTACTCATTGGAATTCAGAAGAATGTGGGGTGACCTAATTGATATCCATGAAATGTTGAAAGGTCTCGACAGAGTGGATGTGGAAAGGATACTTCCTGTCATGGAGAGCCTCAGAATAGATGGGTGTCCTTTCAGAACAGAGATGAGGAATTTCTTTAGCCAGAGAGTGGTAAATCTGTGGAATTCAGCCTCCACAGATGCCTGTGGCAACAAGTCTTTAGGTATATTTAAGGCAGAGGTTGATAGATTCTTGATTAGTCAGGGTATGAAGGGATATGGGGAGAAGACAGAGATTGGGGCTGAGAGGGAAATGGATAAGCCATGATGAAATGGTGGAATAGACTCAATGGGGCAAATGCCCCCAATTCTGCTCCTATATCTTATGGTCTAAACCCATCCTAGCCTTGCACCCATCTAAATATCTTTTAAACATTTTACTTAACCTGCCTCTACCACTTCCTCTGACAGTTACTACACCCATTTAAACCTTTCTCTTCCCACCGTAAACCTCAGTCCTTTAGTTTTTGACCTCCCTACCGCAGAAAAAGACTATCCATCCTATTTATATCCCTCATCGCCATAAACCTCAATAAAATTATCCATCACCTTTCTTTGCGCTGGCAAACATAGCCCCAGTTTATCCAGTTTCTTAATCAAAGCCCCCCAGTCCTAGTAATATTCTTATGAATCTTCTCTGCACTGTCTTTAGCCAAACAACATCCTTCCTGTAGGCATGCAACCTGAACTGTAGACAATATTCCAGGTGCAGTCTCTCCAATGTCTGATAGAGCTGAAACATAATGCCTCAACGCTTGTTCTTGGTGTTTCGACTGAAGGCCACATACTTCTTCCACATTGTACAATTGTGTCTTCACTTTCAGAGAACAATGTACTCGTTCTATTTCTACATCACTCCTCAAGTCCCTGCCATTCATTGTGTATGTTCTGCCCTGGCTTATCTTTCCAAAATACATCACCTCACACTTTGTGCAAGTCAAATTTCACCTGTCATTCCTTTGCCCACTTTCCCAATATGGTGGCTGTTATTCTCTCAGTTAGCCCATCCTACAGGACCTTGTCAAGAGCTTTGCTAAAAATCCATGAAGTTCGAACACACTATCCTCATTGACCCTTGTTATCTTATGCAACAAAAAATTCTCAAGTTAGTCACATTTGCTTCCCTAAACAAATTGGTCCTCTGCTGATTAACATGTGTCTTTTCAAACTGAATGTTGATATTGTGTCTCAGAACTGATTCAAATTATTTGCTTACCACTGAAGTACAAACTGTCCCACAATTACTTGGTTTCTTTTTTACTCCATTTTTCACCCACATCAGTAGTACTCCAATACTCTAGTACTAATGTAGCAGCAAGGAAGGACTGAAACAAAGCCTAATTTTATCAGTTGTGTGTTCAAGGATTTATAACCAGCGCTAGCCCAACAGGATCCATTTTCTCCTATTTACAAGTTGATCTCATGCTGGAAAAGCAGGAACCAATGCTTTAATCACAAACAAACAGAAATTAAACAATGAAAAACATTTTGGTTTTTAGATATGTGGTCAATTGAGTGTATTGTGTCAATCTCTCTATCCCCACATTTAAATGTTACCCCAAATCATTCCTCTCTGTATTTAGCTTATTTTTCTCATAGCTCCTCAAAGACTTGGCTTGCTTGATTCTTTGTGCAAGTAATCCAATGATTTTTAAATCTTTTTTTGAAATTTACAACTATTGAGAATTAAATCTCTTGAAGATTTCAAGATGTTAAATTAGTCCAGAAGAACCCATTTTGTTTCCTTTTGAAGATTATAAATTACATACGTATCAGACTGAAACATATGATTTATGAAACATGAGTAAAATTGGACAAAACCCTAAACAGTAATGAAATTGCATCCTGTAAAGTGCAGTATCATTTGCAATCAACAAACTGGTACCTTTATTTTCACCAGTACTTGACAGTGAAAGGAAAGACTTAAAAGTGATCCAAGTTACTTCTATATAAGTAGGAAGATTACCAAATAATTTGTAAAATTGCTGACATTCTTAATAGCAGATGCGCACATTTCTTTTGTGTATCACAGTCATTAAAGTTGCTCCAGTCTTACTTTTCAACTTCACTACACTTGTATAGAACAATATAGCACAGTATGGGCCCTTTGGCCCACAATGTTGCACTGACCTTCTTCAGCTCATCTGCATACCAAGACCCTTGTCTATGCTATGCCAGTTCCCTTTAGATATGACAATTTCCACTCATTGTGACAATCTTGTTTTCATCCTTTCAAATTTGAATTCATTCAAAATTCTGCTGTTCCTTAATGTTCCTATACCCAAACTCTTTCCCCTATCTTCAAAGCTCAAGTTAGAAGTGTGATGGAATATTCTCATGCCTGGATGACTAGATTCAACAACACTCAGGAAGCACAATAAACCAGCTCCTTTGCTTAGCACCCAGTCCAGCACCTCAATTATTTTATCCTACTTTTATTGAGATGCCATGGTTGCAGTTTGTACAATCGACATACTGCACTGGTTAGGCTACTCCAACAGCATCATCAACTGATTTCCCTCTAAGTCACACAAGATTGTATTAACATTCCTTTACTGCTCCTGGGCTTTAAATCCTGGAACACCCTACTTCAGGGGATTATTAGAGTACCACTAGCAGAAAGGCTGCAGTGTTTGAATGTGGCAACTCTCTTACCATCTCCTCATATGCTGTAAATTAAGAAACGTTTACAAGTGTTCTAGTGCATCTAAAATACACCGAGGACACAGAGAGTAATAAATCTATTCAAATTATCTAAAATCTTTGAAAATTGTGCATTCAGCCATTTAACTTACTTTATCAAAATACTTCTGTAATCTCAATTTGCCACACAAATGACTTATATAAATTCAGTTTTGCCTTCTTTAGTTTATCTAATTTTCTAAATAAGTAGGAAAATTTATCTTGTATTTTATCCATTATTCAGTAGACAACAAATCCTAACAATTTACAACTAAAAGAAATGAGATGTTATGCTTATAAATATCCACCTTCTGGCAAAACAAGAGGGACATTAACAAATATCATTGTTTAAAACACGCACATATCCTGTAACTGAACTTGATCAGTTTAATGTGCAACAATGCAAACACAGAATTTTCATGAAAACCACAGAAAGGAGAATTCACAAAACTAGCACCAGAGCTAGAATGGTCAGAAATCTGAGGCAATTTGCTAGCTTCCCTTGCTCACCTGGATGCATAGATGCTGCATAACTTTCAAGCAAATCCGGTTCATTTCTTGGCAGAAAAACACAAGGATAGGAAAATGCTGGGTGTCAGCAATTTGTTCTGCTGGTGCAATAAAGCATCAAAAGCCATTCTTACTTCTAATGAGTCAAACTTCCTAATTGAGAATAAATTGAACAGAGATGCTGATTTGGATTGAATAGTTTCAAGGGGCATGTTTCAGAGCAGATATCTGAACAATTAATTATCATTTAGTAAACCGCCACAAGAAGATTTATACTTTGCATATACTGTCAGCAGAGCAGTCTGCAAAGCTTTTGCTTAACCTGATTCCGTGCAGTATCTGTGGGAATTTCTGGTACTATAACAGTGTTCTACACAATAAAGCAATACATCATATATAGAGATTACATATTCCCATTTCATCAGCCCCACACCAGTTTAAGCAGTAAATTTTTGTAACCACTCAGAGTTTGTTCTCTGTAGGTCAGAGAAAGGAATATGAGCTTCAATGAGGGAAAGAGTTGCAGAAACATATGTTAATATGAAGATATTAAATGTCAATAAAAAGTGGATGCAAATTCGCCCATCAAGGTAAATGTTCCCTAAATAAACCCTGAATAAATTTATAATTTTAAGTATCTACTGGAAAGACTTTCTAACTTGCTCCAATTTGATTTCTTTTTTGCAAACTGAATTATACCTTCAGGAAAGGAATAAAATTATCACTTATTCATTAGATAAAAACAATACGAGTAAGTTTACAAAGATTATTAGAGAATAGTGTCACTATGAGGGAATAAGAAATTAAATTTAATAATTCTGTAATTTGTTACTATAGGCAAGAGACAGACATTGGAGTCCATCTTACATTGCTGATCTTACACGCAGATAATTCAGTAACTGTTTTCATATTCATAATTAAATAAAATAAATAATAAATTTTACCACACATATTAGAAAGACTGATTGCACTTCCTTTTGCTGAGTTTCACTTAATAATTATCAGTGGAACGCATGATTCAGTGGGATCCCATTATTCAGTTTGAACATTTACATGCTTCCAGACTGTTTCATTACATTTGTCATGTTCATAAATTTCTGCATTTAAAAAGTGTTATTAAGTCTGGTCTTATTGAAAACTGCAGGAAGTTTTTCACAAACTTGAAGTAGCTTCATTAAAATTTCTGACACATGAAACATTATTTTACCTCACTGTAAGCTCTCTTTGAGTACACAACATCTGATATTTTAGCTCCTGCCTTCAAGAACGGATTTTATACATTATGCTCTCCATTCAGTCACAGAACATTGAAAAATTCTATGACTGACTGGAATCCAAATTTTATATGAAGAGTCAGGACCTTTCTCACAGCAATCAATTTATATATATTTATGGCAAAGCTGTCTTGTCAGAATCCAATAATTACACCACCTAGAAAATAGCAGATTAATAAGGCCTTCAACTTTATCTGGTAATTGATTATAACTGAGTGAAATGGTCATGAAAATAAGATAAAGTGCTGCACTATATAGTTTGAACATCCATGAGCACCATTCATGCATTCAGCAATTGTTTTTGGTTCTCTAGACTTCTGTTGAGAATTAATTATTCTCCATTTTTAATTATTTAATATAGTGAATCACAAAATGCACAAATATTCACCTTTTCTTGATCCATATTGTAATAGCCCATGCACAACCGTGTCATAAATCATGCCAGTAATTTCCTGATAAAAAATTTAATCACAGAACTTCCACACTACGACATACGTTGGTAGGAGAGCCAGGCTAATTCCCTTAAGTATTTATTGCACAAAGCAAACCAACAGAATCTCAACTTTTGCATTGATCAAATTTTGACAATGCACCAATTAGGTTTTCACTAATGTGCAAACTGGACCCACTAAAACTTACCTAGACTCCTATAATAGATTGTTGTATTAAAATATAAATATTCTACTAACCAGTTAGCTGCTATTTTACAACGATCTGCTTCAACCAAAGATTTCATTCTTCATGTTCAAAGAACTAAGAATACTGTCAAATTTCATTTAACTGCTTTATCATTTCAAGTGTGTACCCCAAGTGTCCAATGGGCTTTAGAGTCTCCATTTTGTACCAGAGTCAATTTAACTTTTTGGGTTTGGACACATTTCCAATCCAACACATATATACCCTGTCGGCTCATGCACATCAAGGCACGTTACATATTGAGAAAAGTGAAAAACAGTCCAGTCACTGCCATCAACTTTTACCACTGATGAACCCATAAGTAATCCTCTTACATCTTGCTTTTGTATTAATTAACTCATGCCAACACACAATTTGGCAGGTAGGTGCAATGGCTGCATCCAAAGCAGAATCGCTGAACATGCATAAAGTCCGAAAGCAGGGAAAAAAATCCACCCAATATTTATTACCAGCCTAGAACAGTTTTTAATTCAAGTTATACAGTTATTTAATGGCATCTCAAGTCTGGAACATTATCTTCATAAGCATTCCAATAGCCACTTGCATTGAAGCAAGTCTCAAAATCATAACTGATCCATGTTAAGCTTGGCTTTTCAAAACCAATTTTCAAATAAATGCACAAACTGGTACAAGCAAAATCTAGCATTAATCTGTAAGCCACCATTTCAAGTCAGACCAGTAACTCATGAGATTAACCACACAAGTTTACGTAAGGTGTTGTCTGACATATCCTCGATTTGCTGTATGTAGAATCAAGGTAGCAGCTTCTGAGAAAGTTTGCAATTCTGTATGGGACTCATAATCCTTTATTTCAGAGACTCTTACTTCCTATGATTTTCATTTCTTTCACAAAATTCAGCAGCCATCTTGCATCAAAGGTAGAAATTTTGTAAGGAGAAAGAATCCTCATTCGTGCAGCGTTTTTTTTTAAATATATAAAGACTTGTCATAATCCAATGACCAACCTGTGTTAGCCAGCCATTTGATAATGACTTCTGCCACAATAATAAGCATTGCATCCACTGCACTATATAATACAATGAGGTAACGGAGTACAAAGTTATGTAGAACAGGTCTTGTAACCATTAATTTTCAGATAAACAGTTTTTTGAAATTTTTTCAACTTGCACTGTTTGTTTTTATTTAGTTTTGAATGTGAAAAGATAGTAATGAGTCTTTTTTTAAATATTTCTCTTTATGTATTTACAAGCTCTTGAGTAGTACTATAGTTTGAAAGTATTACAAGCACTTCCTCAGTTGAATTTTTGTTTGTACAAGTTCTCCATATTCTGCAGTTCATGATGTATGGGCTTGAAAATTCAGGGAGCATCATCTTCCAGTTGAATGTTATGTACATTTCTAGAGCAAGCTGAAGCAGGCAGGAAGAATTACTGGTACATATTACTACTTTCAGCCATTATTGTAACCACCCTCCCCCCCCCAACCCTACCCATATACTAAATTTGATGCCCTATATTTGTTTGTAATGGTCATGTAGGCAAGAGTTTGGGTCTTTTTAACTATATTACATTCTGTTTACAGTAACTGCAAACTCAAATTACATCACTGTTGCAGTTCTAAAAATAAATTAAAGTGTTCAATTTTTTTATTTTTTGCTGCACAGAAAAATGGAACCATATGTCCTTTTAAAAATAACAAAAAGCGTAAAATTTAAAACAAAAATATTTTCTATAAATAATACATTTTTAGTGCTCCCACCCATGGTTCTTATAACATCACCGCGGCTTTTCTTTACTTGTGTGTACCATAATTTTCATCATGATCGCTGACTTTTTTCTGTGCATATTTGTTGCGATGATTGGCCTTTGTGCACTTTGATTGGCGAAGACTTTTTAGGTTCAGTTATCTTCCGACTCCTCCTCTGCTTCTCTCAGCCATGTAAAAAAAGCCGTGACAGATTTTAGCGCTACCCCTTTGCCATTCTGTTCTGCTGCATCTTTGCTACATTCCCACTTGTAGAATGCATCTTCAGATATAACATCCTCATCATACAAAGTGTCAAAGAACATCCTTAACAAGTCTGGAATCGGAAAAATATAGCACATTAATATATCTCACAGCACAAAGAGAAGCAATTTATCTGTTTATATTTAGGAGCAATTTGATGAAACGAGAGTAGATTTTTTTTTGAAGTTGATTAATTTCACACAATCTTAGAGGAACTGTGTTTCAAGATGAACCATGGCAAGTTTTAAGATTAGAGAGGAAGCTGAAGGTAATGTGAGTAAAGATCCATGTAAACATATGGGATCAGGAATGCCACGCACATGGAGAAAAACTGAATGGTCTATTTTATAACTGAATAACTCAGTAATAAGCCAGCAGGATATTAACTACCAACATCAACAATCACTCTTTTCTAAATAAGTTATAGTCTAATCATTAGCAATAGGGAACTGTTACTAATTTCCTCTCACTCACTTTAGAATAAGTAGATCAAAGCATTCACCTGGCAGGGACACTTAAATTAATACAACCCTGCACCACAAGGTACAAAAAGACAAAGAATGGCCAGGTCTCACTAAAATAGCACTTGGCTGAACTGTTGCAAATGTGGAGCATCCAGGACTAGTGACGTGATGAAAGTGACTGCAGAGCCATCATCTATGCAGTGTGAAGGCTTTGCCTTCAAGCTACCCTGAAAACTTGGGGAACCAATAACATCTTGGTTGTAAAAGCTGTGAGCTGCTTTCAATCATTTTTATATATTCAAAGAAATAATAAAATTCAGATAAATGAAAATCAAAACTACTTTCAAATAAAAATCAACTATTAATAAAAATAAATTCAAAGAGATTAAAATATTAATTTATTAAGAGATACAGTGTAGAATAGGTCCTTCCGGCCTTTCAAGCCATGCCGCCGGCCTAACTACAGTACAATTTATAATGACCAATCAACCTGCTAACCGGTGCGTCTCTGGACTGTGGGGACAAAGCCCACACCTTCCATGGGGTGGACATACAAACTCTTTACAGAAGACACCAGGATAGAACTCTGAACTACGATGCCCTGAGCTGTAATAGCATCACAGCACAGCCTCATAATCGTGGCATAACTTGCCTTTCCTGAAGTTGAAGCACTGAAATTCCCAGTGTAACTAATAGGTTCATGGAATCCTCAAGATCCAACCTAGCAAGCGATCCAAATTCATCCAGTTTTGAAATTCTGGGCTTGCAAATGGACTCTACTAAGGATATGGCTCACTCTACTCAACCAGCGACTCTGTGAAGCTGATTTAGAACATGTATAGTATGTGTATGAGTAGTTTGACAGGGAGGGTGGTGAAAGAGGAGGGGGTGAAGGGGTGGGTGAGAGTGAGAGTGGATTACATTCTATAGACTTTAGAGAAAATTATTAGGAAAGAAGCTTGAAAAATACATACTAGGAGGTTGATCAAGTTTTACTATTAATGCTTGTAGTGCATAAAGTGCTTGTAATTCTCGTTCAGGATCAGAATTAAGGTACTTGAGTAACAATCGCAATCGCTGCTGTATAATGGTTGCATCTACACGACTTGAGGCTCCTTCTCCTAGAAATAGGGGATTAAAAATTACAAGTAAGATTTATAGCAGTGTAAATTATTGTTTACATGCTATACTCAACTGGTACTTAACTGACGACTTGGACTCTATGATACCTGCCTTGGACTTGAGAATATTCAAACGTAATATTTTTGAAACAAAGGAAGAGGCACTTTGGAAACAGATAGGAAAGTAAATCTCAGGCACAGGATCAGGCATGATCTCATTGAGTAGCGGATCAGGCTCAAGGGATTGTAAGTTGTATTTCTACTTCTATTTCTAATACTAACTACACATACTTAAAACCAAACAGGGAAATGTCATCATATAAGGGTTATCGAATGGTGAAAGGTCTTAATAGTGTCAACGTGGAGAGAATGGTGGGAGAATCTAAGACCAGAAGACACAGCCTCAGAATAGAGGGGTGTACTTTTAGAATGCAGATACGGAGGAATTTCTTTAGACAGAGTGGTGAATCTGTGGAATTTGGTGCAGAGTCAGCTGTGGAGACCAAGTCTTTACGTACATTTAAGGCAGAGGCTGATAAAGTTCAGATAAATGAAAATCAAAACTACTTTCAAATAAAAATCAACTATTAATAAAAATGAATTCAAAGAAATTAAAATATTAATTAATTAAGAGGTACATAGATTGGCCAGGCCACGAAGGAGAAAGCTGGAGATTGGGGCAGAGAGGAAAACTGGATCAGCTATGATGAAATGGCAGAGCACGATCGATGAGCCAAATGGCCTAATTCTTATGGTTTTAGGTCTAAACTATTGGCAGATTATGAGTGGATGTCTAATTGATAATCTGACTTTCAATCTTTCATAAGGACACAACATACTTAAGGAAAAAATCACCAATTTTTTGCATTGATTTTGAATCAAATACATAGTAAATTACAAAATCATAAAGAAGCTGATTTATTTACCTGTAATAGATGACCTACATACAGTTGTCATCAAAGCTCTAAGGAATGTCGATGAACCAATCTGTGATTCATCTAAATTAGCCTGTAGGAAGATGAAGAAATAATTTTAGACTTGAACAATAATGAAATAAACTTTCTATGATTGATCCAAGTGTACAGTTGCAAGAAAAAGTTTGTAAACCCTTTGCAATTATCTGGTTTTCTGCATTAATTAATTGTAAAATGTGGTCTGATCTTCATCTAAGTCGCAGTAATAGACAAACACAGTCTGTCAAAACTAATAACACAAAAACAATTGTACTTTTCTTCAATACTGAGTAGACAATTTAAACAATCATAGTCTAAGTTCAATAAAGTATGTGAACCTCTGGGGTAATGCCTTCTACAAAAAGTATTTGCAGTCAGGTGTTCCAATCAATGAGATGAGATTGGGGGTGTGGGTTATAGAGGTGCCCTGCCCTATAAAAAAGACACACAGTCAGGTTACTGACAGAGCCTGCTTTTCTCAAGAAAGAATCTGTTTATGTGCACCATGCCTTGATCAAAACAACCTTAGGAGAATTGTAGAGATGCATGAAGCAGGAAAAGGCAACAAAAGCACTTCTAAAGACCTGAGTGCTCATCAGTACACAGCAAGAAAAATTGTCTACAAATGGAAGAAATTCAGTACTGTTGCTACTCTCCCTAGGAGTGGGCGTTCTGCAAAGATCACACCAAGAGCACAACGTGCAATGCTGAAGAAGGTGAAAGAGAACCCAAGGGTAACAGCAAAAGATCTGCAGAAATCTCTGGTCTCTGTTCATGGTAGGACACCAAAGAGGAAAGCACTTCTCTCCAAAAAAAAACATTGCTGCACTTCTCAAGTTTGCAAAAGACCACCTGGATGTTCCACAATGTTTCTGTGATAATGTTCTATGGACAGATGAGACAAAAGTTGAACTTCTAGGCAGAAATACACACCACTATGCTTGGAGGAAAATAGGCCTGTACACCATATCAAAACCTCATCCTAACTATGAAGCATGGTGGAAGGAGTCTCGGGGCCTGGACAGTTTGCAATCATTGAGGGAACAACGAATTCAAAATTGTATCTAGACATGTTACAGGAGAATATCAGGGCAGCAATCTGTCACCTAAAACTTAAGAGAAGCTGAATGATGCAACAAGACAATGATCTGAAACACAAGAGTAAATCAACAGAATGGTTTAAAAAGAAGAAAACTCGTGTTTTGGAATGGCCAAGCCTGAGGCCAGACTTTAACCGCTTGAGATGCTGTGGCATGATCTGAAGAGGGCTGTTCATGCAAGGTATCCCAGAAATATTGATGAACTGAATCAGTTTTGTATGAAGGAATGGTCAAAAATTCTTCCCCGCTATTGTGCAAGTCTGATCAGCAGCTACAGGAAACATTTTGTGGAAGTCATTGCTGGTAAAGGAGGTTCTACCAATTATTAAATACAAGGGTTCAAATACTTTTTCCAGCCTGGACTGTGAATGATTAAACAACGTGTTCAATAAAGATATAGAAAGTACAATTGTTTGTGTGTTATTAGTTTAGGCAGATTGTATTTATTATTGTGACTTAGATGAAGATTAGACCACACTTTATGAGTAATTAATGCAGAAAACTAGGTAATTGCAAAGGGTTCACAGACCTTTTCTTGTAACTGTTAGCTCTGATCAGTTGGCTTGAGGTTTCACCCTGCAATTTCAAATTTGAAGTCAAAGTACATCTGAATAAAACTAACTACCAAACTTCATCCATAGAAAATCTAGATAAAAAAGCCTATCCAAAATAACTCCACTTAGGTTGCATTATGGCATTTAATATCTTCTTTTTGTTATATACAAGTATGAAGAGGCATTTATAGAAAACTAGTGAGAGTTGATGCCTACCAGTCATTGATGCGACAAAGAGAAAGCACAGTTGTAACAAATAAAAAAGAGAAATGAGAACATTTTCTGTACACAAAGGATGTTAGCACAGAAAATTCTGTTAGAAATCATGTTGAAGTTGATACCAAAAATACAATTACAAAATGGGGCAATCGCTTTTAACAGGAACAGAATTGAGACAGAGTCATTGTAAAAAAAGCCACTCAGCAAAACGAAAGATAAACAAAAACCTGTTCCTCCTTTTTCATTTCTCAAAGGCAGTTTATATAGCACTGCATTTGATAAGATATCCTGAAGCATTCTTCACCCAATGCTGGATTTTTAAACTGTTGTGATATAGGAACTAGGTCTCTCATTTTTAGTTTTGTGAGAACCCAATGATTTGAAAATCTATTTTAGTTACCATAGTTTAAGTATAATTACTGGGTGGGTTGTTACTTCATTGAAACCGTACTCCACTGAAACTTTTGCACTTCAATAAGAGAGACAGACCTCTCAAATTTCAGTGTACAGTGGGGTGATCTTCCTCCATATTGCCTAGATTTTGGGCACAATGTAACTCTTCTGTCTCAGGGCTGAGAACACCAATACTGAAACAGATCACATCCTTAATTATTAAAATGACAGAATATGAAGTTAGCATTGATAGGACAAGCAGCAAGTATGAGTACCAATTGTATAGGAAAATCATAAACCCAAGTATGGACTTGTAAGTTTCTCAATGATCAAAACGCGCTGAATCATTGAAGGTAAAGTTATCATTTTAAGTTAGATAAATCTGATTGTCAGAAATTATGTTAAAAACACTTTTGAATAATTTTACAACAAAGCAGTTTTAATTTAGAAATCTGTACTGGAGTTGCCTAATTGGACATGATCCTTGCAGATCAAGATTGCAATAAAATCATCATTATATGCTGTGTTATATGACATGGGCAATCATGGTCTATAACCATGATCATTCTTGGCAAATTTTTCTACAGAAGTGGTTTGCCATTGCCTTCTTCTGTGCAGTGTCTTTACAAGACGGGTGACCCCAACTATTATCAATACTCTTCACAGACTGTCTGCCTGATGTTAGTGGTCGGATAACCAGGATGTGATATGCACCAGCTGCTCATACGACCATCCACTACCTGCTCCAATGGTTTCGTGTGACCCTGATTGGGGGGCTGAAGGTGCTACACCTTGACCAAGGGTGACCTGCAGGCTAGTGGAGGGAAGGAGCTCCTTGCACCTCCTTTGGTAGAGACGCATCCCCACCTCATCACCCACAATAAAGTAAATAGGAAAATAAAAAAAAAACTCTGATGCTAATTTTTTTAACCTGACTTGTCTCAAAGGGAGTCACCTTAATGATTAAATCACATCCAGACTCTGCTTGAATTGACTGAAGTCTTGGTGTTAGTGTTTTGTTTTTTTTAATTGGTATGTATTTTCAAACATGGAAACCCAATCCTATACTTAACACTTAAATACTGAGAAATCCATGGACATGGAATCTATTCCTGCCTGAAGCAAAATAGCCTAACTGCTCTTCACAACATTAGATCAATAAAAATTAAGTCAACACACAATAGTATCAACAGCAACACAAGATTACAGGTCACAAACTACTGCAGAGAAGGTAATTGAAAAATCAGACACAGACTGCTCAACAGATTCTGGGCAAGCTTGGATATTGTTGAAAGTTACACGTTTCTTTATGTAACAATCACACAAACATGTAAGCATGTGTCCTATCATTTGATGGATTTATACCTTTACCCATTATACAGAAAAGAAGTGCATTCACAATGTGGCTCCTAGTTATATCCAGAAACGCATACAATGTTTGTCTAGGTCAGTGGTTCCCAACCCTTTTTTATGCCTTGGACCAATATCACAGAGTCTGGGGAGTCTGTGGACCCCAGGTTGGGTCTTGATGATCATCAATTCGTTTAATAATCATGTTTAGAACACAAATTACTCTTATTGTAAATTTAACATTATGGCCAATGTAAGAAATTGCCACACTCATGGATTAATCTTACAGAAAGTCAACACAAAATAAAAACAGAAAATATTTAAAATATTCAGATCAGTTGGCTTCCATGGAGGCAGAAACAATGTTTTAGGTCCTGCATCCATAATAGTTTGTTTTTGTAAAATTCAACCTACTTCTACCCAATCAAAGATTTGCTCATTGCTGGCCTTGTCTTCAATTATAAGTTTTTCTAGCCACTTGTTCAGTTCTTCAGCAGAGAACTCCATTTTTGAAAGTGCTTCAGTAGGACCAGAAACATCTGATATAGTAAACTCCAACTTCTGCAAAAGAATCATAAAACTAATATTAACAGTCTCAGCCAACATAATTAAAGCATGACAATTCTCTGCAATCATATATCCATTTATCCTGCCTATTCAGTTTGAGCTTGTAAAATTCAGGTTAATTACCAATGATTTCATTTTTTTCTGGAATGTCACCATCACAAACACTCAACTCTCTAATTTTATTGCCCTGATACTACATCTGTGATTGTTGATGATTCAACAAAGGATTTCAAAAAATGCTATTAACAGAAAGAGCCAGGTTCTAGAACCATGTAATTTAAACCAATATAATGTTATTACAGCATAAAAGGATACATCAAGATGATAAAACAGGTCAAGGTCATCAAATATAGTTTTACGACTCAGTACACCACATCATTCTATTTCTTGTCACAAATCAGAGTACTCTGAATTCTAAAATTTAAATTGTTTTTAAACATAATGCAGCAAGGCTATAAAAATTGGAGGTGTTAACATCAACAATATAAGATATGCAGACGATACCACCCTAATAGCAAGTGCTGCAGAAGACCTACAAATCCTCCTAGACAAAGTAGTACAAACAAGTGCAGATTTTGGTCCAACCAACTGTAAAAAAAAAACAAATCTATGGTAATATCAAGACAGCAGGATACTCCCAACTGCCAATTGTACATCGGTAACCAAGAGATTGAACAAAAGACCAGCTTTAATTACGTTGGTAGCTTTATATCACAAGATGCTAGAAGTAAAGTAGAAATAACAAGAAGAATTGCCATTGCCAAAACCAACTTCCAAAAAATGAAACCCATTTTTACCAACAGACACATTTCTATAACAACAAGGCTTAGGCTACTAAAATCTTACAGCCGGTCAATCTTGCTGGATGCTTCCGAAACATGGACTATAACACCAGAACTCCAAAGAAACTTAGAAGCAACAGAAACATGGTTTCTTAGAAGAATGCTGAAAATATCATATAGAGATAGGGTAACTAATGAGACAGTGCTCCAACGTGCCCATACAAAAAGATCTTTAATGAGAACATTAAATGAGAGGAAACTTAAATTCCTGGGCCACGTCATCAGAAAGGGAGAAATAGAATGCCTTACATTACAAGGCCATATGCCTGGGAAACGCAGAAGGCGGCAGCAAAGAAGAAAATATATGGACACTGTGAAAGAACTAACAGATCTAAGTGTGCAAGATATAATTGATGCTGCGTGGGATCGTTCGATGTGGAAAGCCATGATCACCCAAGCATGTAACGCTCAAGGCAACTTGCCCATTTGCAGTGATATTTTGACAATACATTCTCACTTGGTTAATTTTATGGGTAATGAAATATCTGCTATGCTAAAATAGTTGTAGAGAAATGTTTTCCTATTTCACACATTTGTGAATTTGTTTTCTTTTATCTTTATATTTCTTGATCTAAACTGAACTCTGAAATGATTCCGATACGCAGCAATGATAAAGCAATTTTTAAGTTAAGCCAGTCAAAGTGATTTCTATCTCTCTCTGTCTGGCCATTATTCATTCTGAGGCTTAAAAAAATCCAAGTTTTTGCCCTCTCTCAACATGACTGGAAGTGGCCATTGGTTGACTTACATAATTATTACATTTCAAAATGCAAGTGGAGGAACTAGAAATGATCAAGACAAGCACACGGGTTGAAGCAAGACGGGATATTTTACTATATGAATTGATTGAGTCTTAAAGGTAATAGACTCACTTTATCGCTAATGAAATGTTGAACATCAACTCCCTCAGGTAGGAAATCTTTCCAATTTAGGCCAGCCTCTTTCCATAAGGCCCCAACTTTCTTATGGCTCTGGTAACAATAGAAGTGAAATGTTATTCTGAAAGATTTTCAATAACTTTTATATAAGAGAAATAAAAGTATAAACAGAACATTGAATTCTATTTGACTTTCAGTATGTGAGCCAATAAATTCTGTACCAAATTCTCCTTTTCACTCACCATTTGTTTGCATAGAAGGTGCAAAATTTCTGCAAGCAGAACCCCTGCTCTCCCCACGGGAAGTAAAGGTTTACTAAGTTCTCTGGAAGAGAAGAAGATCATGTTTAGAATCGAACCAGGTTTATTATCATCGGTATGTGTCGTGAAATTTGTTAACTCACTATCCTACATCATAACCCAAGGATCTTTAGACTTGCACCTAGAAATATTTACAAGTGCAGTTTTCTTGCATGATTGGTCCTGAGAATGAGACCTGAAAGATCATGCTGCACAACACTTGTCAATTTTAAGTTATGTTCTGGTGACAATATTCTTCATGCAGTTAAGGTGGATAAATAATGTTAAAATACAACTTTGATGCTTTGAACACAGATTGCAAGAACATTCTATTGGTACAGATAACTTAACATCCTGGGGAATGAGATAGAACATATACAGGTAATCCAGAAAAAAAACTTTAACGAAATCATTGTATTTTTGAAAATTTTGTTTTAAGTTCTGGTTGAGAGATCAGAAAATGATTTTCTTAGTATTGACAAGATATACTGTTGTAAATTTAAACTGTTTCTTACGTAAATAATTCTCTCATAGAGATTCCTCCTTCTTGTAACATGGGTGTGACAAGTTCACCCAGGTACAACCATATATGTGGTATGTCAATGGCCATATCCTCTGCCAATTCCAAGAGTTCTAAAAACCTAAGAAAAAACAAATTAAGTATGAGAGAGAAAAAAATTATTCCATTTCAGAATATAGATATCAATTGATTTGTAAGAAAACATATTGTTATTTTGAGCAACACGAACAAAATGCTGGAGGTCAGGCAGCATCTACAGAATTGAATAAACTGTCAACATTTCATACCAAGACCCTTCATCAGGACTGGAAAAAAAGGGGTTTTAAGCCAGAATGTGAGGGGAGGGGAAGGTGGGCAAGCTAGAAGGTGATAGGTGAAGCCTGGTGGGTGGGAGAAGAGGAATAAAGTAAGAAGCTAGAACATGACAGGCAGAAAAGGTAGAGAGCCAGAGAAGAAGGAATCTGATAGAAGAGAGTGGACCATGGGAGAAAGGGAAAGAGCAGGGGCACCAATGGGAGGTGATAGCATGCGAGAAGAGGTGGGGGGGGCAGAGTGGGCAACTGAAGAGGGAAGGGGGTGGGAATTACTGGAAATTGGCACAATTGAACACCATGAAGTTATACCCCGATGACAGTGAAAAAAAACTGTACTATGCTTGAACGTAATAACCCTTCCACCAAAATCCACTGTCATTAAATGCAACCCTCCTCTCTCTCCATTATCCATGCCAGCCCACAAGGACATCCTGAAGCCAGGCAGTGAATCAACAAACAGTGCTTTGTAGCCAACTCACTTGCTTTGTGCACAGCAAACACACCAATCCAATTGCTATTTTGAGCTACTGTATTTGTTAAATACACAAGTTCAGATCTTGGTTGATGCATGATACATTCCAGTTAATAACGAATGGAGATTGAACACAAATTATAAAATACAGAATTAGTTTAGCCAGTGTATTTAGTTGAATTTTAAATTTCATTTATTAACCAAATAGAACATTTGCAGTCAATATAGAACGGAGGAAGAAATTAAAGGTAATCAAATGATCTGTTTATTATATCCTAATTGTTGCTCATCCTTAATTGTCATTTGTTTGAATGCAATGAAGAAAATAATAACCAAATGGACAAGCAACTTAGGTAAATGATTAAATGTGACAGGGACTCTTTGTGAATAGGATGCTCCAGTTATTATAGTGGATAATCACTTGATTGATGGTGGCGTGTTCCTGATGCCTTGACAATTTTCATGTGCAAGATGGCAGTCATACAGTATATGCCGACACAGATCATGAAATTTCCAAATGTAAGTAACTATATACAGTGCTCTGTGGCTGTGGTATATTAATGTGAAAGATGTTCTACAAATGTACACATAGATTGGCTATTTGTGCAAAATTTAATTGCACATTATTTTTCTTCTTTAAGTATTACCCTTTGAAGAATTCATCCTTGGGTAGTTTTTCAGACTGTATCAGCTGGTAGAAAAGCTGTCCCATGTGTTCCCTTGTTATCTGACTTCTCTCTAACGTTGACTCTACACCTACTCTTACAAAGACATGGAGTAGGCTCAGAGAATTCAATTCATCCACACATTGGAGCGCTTCCTGGAAACAGAAAATAATTCAGTCAAACAGCATGGTCAATCACTTCCTTTTTCTTTTCACATAGACAACACCGTTGGGAGAAACACAACCCATAAACCTGATAATTTAGTCTGTTATTTGTTTATTCTAATGTTTTGTGGTTTTCTACTCCAATGTGACTGAAAAACAGTAGCAGTCAAAGCACAATGCAAATGGGGTGAGCTTTATTTGCTGGTACAACTGAAGGGCATGGGGAATAATTGGCAAGAGTGTGGATTTGGGGGAGACAAACAAGAACAAGCTACATATTAATGACTGAACTGGAAATAAAACAAACTTACTATAAATATATTATCATCAGAAAATATTTAATGGAATCACAGGACCAAGTATACCCAACTATTTTCAATCAACCAAAGGAAATAATGACACTTCCTTTCTTTCCTTCCTAATTCATTATTTAGCCTTTTATAATTAGCACAATCAGGAGTTCTGAATATACCGTCACTGTTAGCAGGTCAGAGAGGCAAGTGACCAAGCAAATATTGACACGAGTCACACTACTATATTACACAACATACAAAACCTCACAACACATCAGGAAAGAAGAAACACATGAAATATGAGGGCAAAACCTCAAACAGCAATGGCAATCACTTTATAGAGATAACAATTTTTGGCAAAAACAGCAAACATTTCAAATATATAGTCTGACATTTTAACACATAGACTACATGTAAGTTATTAAGAACATTCAATATTCATAACTAATGATGAATTGATAGACTACCTTGGAAAACGTTAATCTTGTTTTGAAAATGCAAGTGTTAGTCACATGCAATTGCAACAGGTCATTTGGCCCAACCAAACCAGTTAACGTTTTGCCCAACCAACTTGACTTTTCTTAATTTAAATGACAACACGACTTTTTAAAACATTCTCCTTCCTCCAATGTTTAATAATCTGTTTCTCTCAATTATTCCTAATGATAGCCAGTTCCAAATTCTCAAAACTCCTTGGGTAAGGATATTTCTGTTGAATTCTCCACTTGATTTCTTTGTAACTATTTTGCAACAATGGCCTCTTCCACACGTGGAAATTCTTAATCTAATCAATTATATAACTCCCATAATTTTAAATAGTTCTTATTTTTATTTAAGGTTACAAAGTGATACCCATTCTGTTCATCCTTTCCTAATTGTGCACTGAAAAAAAGAGATACTCAACAGTTTGATATTTGATGTTTTTTTTAAAAATGGCATTTGTTCTGGAATGGGGATTTCCTGAAATCTTCTTAGCCAAATATTCAAAGGCGCAGAAACAATACTCTTCATGGAAACTATGCAGCTTTATTACAATTAGTTTCTAAACAAACCTTAACATTTAGATACTTATTTTAAAACAAAATTCTGTAAGTATTCACCTTATAATCATTAATGTGCAAAAACTCATCAATAATAGATTTTGATTTTTTCTCCATTGCCTCTTCAGCCTCAACAGCTCTGAGGGAAACTTCGGCAGAAGGAACTTCAGATTTCACTAAGGAAAAAGAACAGCAAATTTAGTGATGTTTCCTTCAACACAGAGGTTGTAATGATATAATTTATTGTAACTAACTGGCCTTACTTCAAGAAACCTATCAATGGTTAACTACTTGCTGATGGGTCTTAAAGGAAGGACCAGTTAGTTACAATAAATTATTTCAATACATCTCCAATGTATTTTACGAGGGGTGATTGATAAGTTCGTGGCCTAAGGTAGGAAGAGTCAATTTTAGAAAACCTAGCACATTTATTTTTCCGACATTTACACACTTAGTCCAGCGGTTGTGGAGCATACGGATCCCTTCGTCGGCGTCTTGGACCTCCAGGTGTGGTCCACAGCAGGGGTGATTGATAAATTTGTGGCCTAATGTAGGAGATGAGTTATTAACTTCAAACTTTCTGCAATTTCACTCGAAGAGTTGAACTACATGTGCATGTAACGAGAGCTGTATAACTCATCGTCTACCTTAGGCTACGAACTTATCAATCACCCCTGCTGTGGACCACCTGGAGGTCCAAGACGCTCTCATTATATACACATGCAGTTCAACTCTGAGTGATAATGAAGAAAGTTTGAAGTTAATAACTCATCTCCTTCTACCGTAGGCCACAAACTTATCAATCACCCCTGCTGTGGACCACTTCTACAAAGAAGGGATCCGTATGCTCCACGACCGCTGGACTAAGTCCGTACATGTAGGAGGGGACTATGTTGAAAAATAAATGTGCTAGGTTTTCAAAAATTGATTCCTTCTACTTTAGGCCACAAACTTATCAATCACCCCTTGTAAGTTAACTTCACCCACAATAAACCAAGTACAGCAACTATAACCTCTTACCACTATTTAACAATCAAAGAAATGTTCCTGTAACAAATATTGCAACAGCTATTTTTATGCCCATAAGTCATTACCAGTTTCCCATAGTAATTACATCTTTATGACATCAGCATCATGTCACAGAGAAATCACATCTGACCAAAGCCTTTGCTACTTCATGTACCAAAATATTCAAAGAAATATACATGTTTTTAAAAAATATTTAGCTTTATGTGTAACAAGTAAATTGAAGCATACAATGAAATGTGTTGTTTGCAACAACAGCCTGAGGATGTGCTGAGCATCAATCCACAAGTGTCAGCATACTTCCGGCACTAACATAGCAAGCCCTCAAATTACTAACCCTAACCAGTGTCTTTGGTATGTGGGAGGAATCCAGAGCACCCAGAGGAAACCATGTGGCCACAGGGAGAACATACAAACTCTTCACAGATAGTGGCGGGAATAGAGGCTCGATCACTAATTGCTATGCCACCCTTACTTTAACATTCAAATATTAATGTGTTATTGATGCTTATAAATACATGAAATGAAAAGCTGATGAATAAACCCTTTAACACTGCATCTGCTGCTCAATCAATATTTTCAAATGGCTGCTTATTGACCAAGAGCAAAAATTCAATAGCCTATTGCTACCAGAGTATTTTTTCCTCCCCATTCCCCACTCTAATCCAACAATTCCACTTGTTATTGACTCATGTTAAAGTATGATTTCACTGACACCTGTTAAAATTAACTACTTTGTGACAAGTATACATAAGCAGAGCATGGAAGCCTATTGTAAGGGGGCGGGGGGAGAACTGGAGGAGAGTAGGCAGCAGCTGATGGACAACCAGAGGCCAATTATTTCACCACACCTGAGATTAATTATGCCAGAGTCAATTTGGCCACTTTTATTTACAAATTTAACTAAATAACTTTAATAAAAATAATATATACATTCCAAGGATACTGCTGGAAATCTCTGAGTCACAGTAAATATTAAAATACTGGTATTTTCTTCTGCACCACTTGATAGTTGACTTGACAAAGATTCAAAACTAAGTGAATATCTGGACATAAGCTATTGTAAACATAATGCAGATAAAAGGAAGGTCAAGTTTTCTTTTCCATGCCGATTTCTAATTATACCATTGATTTCCAAATTAATGGAGCAAATCTGAAAGTCCAGCTTTATGTTGGCTACTAACCATAAGGCAATTCAAGCAACAGGAATTGCAAATTTACCATTTTCCTTAGTACGGTTCCTATCTCCCTCTGCACTCTTCTCCTCAGAGGTACTTGTGGCTTGTTGTACAATTTCAAGGGCTTCTCTTCTCTCTTCTTCTCGTGTTCGATCATCAAGGAGTTCCTTATTACTGCTCCCCCTTGTAATGGCTGGCCGACCTGATGGTTTATCATTCTTCTCTCTACCCGTACTGCTTCGACTACATGAGAGATTGGGAATGGGATGGTGAGGGATAAAAGAAGAAGATGGCCTTTATATTACTGATAGAGCACATGTCTATATGCTAAAAAGTAAGAGAATGATATAAAGTAACACTGATTCATGAAACTCAAATTGCTTGAATAAATTGCAATGGTTTTATTCATAGTTCGTCTATAACATTCATAACAAACTGAAAAAATTATTGAACTTTAGAATTTGTAATAATATTGATTTGTCTTAAATGGCTGTGTGCATTGACACATTGATAAATTGTAAGAACCAGGTTATTTGCCATCCTTATCCTGCCTGGCCTGTAGACAATTCCAGATCAAACAATATGGCTGATTTTTGACTGTCTCTTCAGTTGAGGGTCAATTTGGATTGGAAAACATATGCTGCATTACCCACAATGTCCATATCTCATGAATGATTAAAAGGCACCGAATCCAAATAATTGCATTTTGTTAAGAAACATCTTTACCACTTCATTGTGAATGAGGAAAACACTGATTAAAATGATATGATGTTCTGATGTAAAACTGTTATCGCAGCATCTGGTAATCAGGATTTTACAGGGGGGAAAAGGCATCATCAACAAAGACATGAAAAGCATAGTTTACAGATTATAGTTCTTTTGCCAAAAACAGACTCAATGTAGATAACATGTGGCTTTAACATTCTGGTAGGAATAGTGACAAGATCACTTGTTTTTTTTGGGAAAAAAAAGTACTCAAAAGGTATAAAAGAATCTGTAGGGTTGGATACTTACAGGAATAGGGACACTGACACACTTAGGTTATAAGGCCCTGATATGCACAGATCACTCTGCTTTTTGGAAGCACTGAAAGAAATAAAAATTTTTTGAGGCCTTGGTAAAGGGCAAATGGAATACTTGGATGATACCAGATATAAAATAAAATAGGCTGGATTCTCAAAGATAGATTTTAAGATTATTAAAAGAGTAAACTTAAAGAAGGTGTTTACATTTGCAGCCTACTCTGTTACATCTAAAGCGTGGTTCAGATGAACTGGAAAGAGGCTTTCCTTAAGAGGTTTAAATGAAGAAGCTGGACTTCGTCTAATCTGCAGGAAATATCTGAATGAGAGCGGCTGCTCTGTTCCTCCATTCCATTGCTGGACCCTACAGTGGGAATCTCTGATGTTAACCCAGTCAGACTTGGAGCAGAATCAGAGACCCCAATTCAAGAGATGTGCTTAGCCTGCAGAATGGATGTTTAAAAAATATTTCAATTCAGGCTAAAGTTTTATTTTATTTGTGCCTTAAATTAATTTCTTAATTACAATTTTGATTTTATTTTAATTCTCTCTGATTTAACATGTCATTTAAATATCCTTCAAAATGAGTTTCCTGCTCTGGCAGGAACAAATTCCACCTCAGTTTTGCCTCCTGTCAAAAATGTCTGGGGGAGGGACCTCTGCAGCAGGCCAGCTGAAGCTTTGCTATCCCATGCCAGATTTAATATGCAAGTGGAGAGTCAGCAAGATCAGCTCGTGGCATCTGGCCCAGGTAAGTGCAGGTGAGCAGAAACCACCAACAGCAATTCAGGGCTGTGGCTTGGGTTCAGCATAACACAGCCCCGCAGTTCTCCTGTAATGATGGAGAAAAGCAAGACAGTCAGTCAGCTTTGGGAGGTGTTATGCCCCTCTCAGCAAACAATGCAAAAACTACATCAACCAAGGACACATTTACATAATCCACCTGCTCTTCTTTGGAATGATATTTGAGAAGAGTAGAATATAAAGAAAGACTGCAAGCAGCACGAGATGTACTGCGTTCATTAAACAGACAAAAATTCACATTCAATGAAAACTAAGGATGATCACTGGTGTAAGGAACTGTTCTGAACAAAATGTTGAAAAACTGAATGTTGCTTCTCTTGGTTTTGCCAGTCATGCTTACAACCTGAAAATAGAAAGAATTTCGACTTGCAAAATACATGCAGCTGCTGAGAGCTATTGTTATTTGGCTTTGTGATGGTCACTCATAAAATTAGCATTCTATAAAACAAACTCTGCCAGTTTCTTGGTTATCATAACAGTTTATGCTCTGGACACAAGTTAACTAATAAGCAAAAAATTAGGAGGGAAGCAAAGTAAGAAACCAAGTTGTTTGGATGCCCAAACAGTAAAGAGTAAGTTCAGCACATCTTGCAAATTAGTTTCCAATATGCATGCTCCAGGGCAAGGTTAAAAAAATGCTAGCAAGAGCTCAGATAATGCAAGAAAGAGGGGAGTAAACTTTGGCAGACAGGAAACTCAAGCAAGGCTGCAGAACCGGATGGTGTCAGTACCAGGCTGCTCAAAGCTTGTGCCCCTCAGCTATGTGGAGTACTTCGCCATGTATTTAACCTGAGACTGAGGCTCCAGAGGGTTCCTGTGCTGTGGAAGACGTCCTGCCTTGTCCCTGTGCCGAAGTCGCCGCGCCCCAGCGGCCTCAATGACTACACACCGGTGGCATTGACCTCCCACATCATGAAGACCCTGGAGAGACTTGTTCTGGAGCTGCTCCAGCCTATGGTCAGGCCACACTTAGATCCCCTCCAGTTCGCCTACCAGCCCCGACCAGGAGTTGAGGATGCCATCGTCTACGCCCACCTGGACAAGCCAGCGAGCACTGTGAGGGTCATGTTTTTTGACTTCTCCAGTGCGTTCAACACCATCCGCCCTGCTCTGCTGGGGGAGAAGCTGACAGCGATGCAGGTGGATGCTTCCCTGGTATCATGGATTCTTGATTACCTGACTGGCAGACCACAGTACATGTGCTTGCAACACTGTGTGTCTGACAGAGTGAACAGCAGCACTGGGGCTCCACAGGGGACTGTCTTGTCTCCCTTTCTCTTTACCATTTACACCTCAGACTTCAACTACTGCACAGAGTCTTGTCATCTTCAGAAGTTTTCTGATGACTCTGCCATAGTTGGATGCATCAGCAAGGGAGATGAGGCTGAGTACAGGGCTACGGTAGGAAACTTTGTCACACGGTGTGAGCAGAATTATCTGCAGCTTAATGTGAAAAAGACTAAGGAGCTGGTGGTAGACCTGAGGAGAGCTAAGGTACCGGCGACCCCTGTTTCCATCCAGGGGGTCAGTGTGGACATGGTGGAGGATTACAAATACCTGGGGATACGAATTGACAATAAACTGGATTGGTCAAAGAACACTGAGGCTGTCTACAAGAAGGGTCAGAGCCGTCTCTATTTCCTGAGGAGACAGAGGTCCTTTAACATCTGCCAGACGATGTTGAGGATGTTCTACGAGTCTGTGGTGGCCAGTGCTATCATGTTTGCTGTTGTGTGCTGGGGCAGCAGGCTGAGGGTAGCAGACACCAACAAAATCAACAAACTCATTCGTAAGGCCAGTGATGTTGTGGGGATGGAACTGGACTCTCTCACGGTAGTGTCTGAAAAGAGGATGCTGTCTAAGTTGCATGCCATCTTGGTCAATGTCTCCTATCCACTACATAATGTACTGGGTGGGCACAGGAGTACATTCAGCCAGAGACTCATTCCACCGAGATGCAACACAGAGCGTCATAGGAAGTCATTCCTGCCTGTGGCCATCAAACTTTACAACTCCTCCCTTGGAGGGTCAGACACCCTGAGCCAATAGGCTGGTCCTGGACTTAATTCCTGGCACAATTTACATATTACTGTTTAACTATTTATGGTTTTATTACTATTTATTATTTATGGTGCAACTGTAATGAAAACCAATTTCCCCCGGGATCAGTAAAGTATGACTATGACTATGAACCCCAGCTTGTATTTTATGCAGTTGAAGGTGTAGCATGTTGTCCGAACTAATGAAAGCTCCAACATTTTCTGAAATTGTTCTTCTAAAATATGAATTAACGTACAAACCTGTTTAATACCCAACAGCTACCAAATAATATAATCCCAGTACACACTATTCACACTACCACAAAAGCAAGAAATGGCTGACTTCCATGTAAGAAGAAGCAACAAAAAAAAGAGACTATCTGGTTTCTGTCTATTTAGATTTGCCTTTGCATAGATTTGTGATGGTCACTGTAATGTTTTAACTGAGGAAGTTATGAATGATCCCATCATAAAACTGGATCAAAAAACCCAGTTCCTACTCATCTGCTCTCATGCCTCCTACCCAGAATTTAGTTTCTTTCATCCTGATATTCCACTCCAACAACCTCTATATACGACAGATGACCTTGTACAATATCCAATAGCTCCAACGTGATGCCACCACACAGGTTTCCACCTCTGATCCTAGCATTTCAATGGACACTCTGCAATGGTCTAGTTCACTGAGTCCACCTCCATTAGTACCCATACTTTTTTGAAGACAAATTTCAGTGTAATGGCAGGAAACACAATACCTGGTCTTCTACGTCGTTTCCCATTGTCTAGGACTCCAAATACTTTTTCCAGAGTAGCAGTAATTATATTTTTTCCAACTTAAGAGTACCGCATTCACTGTTCACAATGTGGCTTCCCCTGCAGTGGGCAAAGCAACCACTGGGGAGGAAGTACAGGAGCCTTATGACCTAAGCTCAATGCTTTAACAACAGTTTCTTCCCTTCTGCTATCAGATTTCTGAAACAAAGAACTTCACTTGCCCCATCACTGAAATGTTATTATTCTTTCTTCCTTTTTGTATTTGTATAGTTTTTTTTTGTCTTTTGCATAGTGGTTGAACTCCCAAGCTTGTATTCTTTCACTGATTATATTATGGTTATTATTCTATTATGGATTTATTGAGTGGCCTGCAAGAGAATGCAAGGGTTGCATATGGTGACATATATGTAATTTGACACTTTACTTTGAACATTATTCATCTTTTGCACTGTTTAGTTTTGTAGCTTGTAGTAATAGATCTGTGAAATTAAAACAGATCTCGATTCGAAAACCGGGTGATGACTTTGCTAAACATCACAAAAGCATGATTTCGAGCTTCCAGTTTCTGGCACCTGAATTTTTCATTCTACTGTGACCTTGGTCTCCAACACTGTTCCAGCAAACTCCAAGCAAGCAGCAAGCTCACAAAACATTGCTTCAAAGGTACAGTACAGCCTTGAGGACTCATCTTTTGGGCTCAACTATTTAAAAAACATTCCATTATTTTCCTCTGATAATTTCATGTTGTATTTATTTTTTGTCTCTTCCATATAGGTGCTTTACTTTTAACTATTCCTTATATGTTCTCAACTTGCACTAATACGTCTTTCATCATTTTATCAATAGCTTACTCACTCTTTCACAACATTTGTCCCCACTTTCTTTACTCTGCAACATTAATTTGTTTCCTCTGACTTTCCACAGTTCTGAAATAGGAATTTGCTTCTCTCTCCATAGCTGCTGCCTTGCCTGCTGAGTTTTCCAGCACTTTGCTCATCTTATCTGGAGAGCCTATGTAGTGATAGAAATATGCTAACGTACCTTTAATTACAACAGCACTCACCTGGGCGTCATTCTGCGTGCATCTGAATCAGAAAGTGGGGTAGACTGCTGTAGCACAGAAAATCTATTTAAGCTTGTTGTTCGAGGTGAATCTGAAATAAAACATTGGGTTTTGTTTTAATGGAACATAAGGTAAAGGTAATCATTAGGTTTTCAAGAACTAACAAAATGTACAAAAGAGCTCATCTAATGCGAACACAAGTATGACAATCAATTTGTAAAACACCAAATGAGATAAATGAACAACTAATCCTTCTGGTTGGCTGAGCAAAACTGCTGGCTGCTAAACCTGTAAAATTAAGGTCCTTACAGAGACATTGTCTTATCAATGTCTACTTGAACACCTTAAAAGGTGTCATCTCCAAAAATGCTGCATTTACATCAGCCCAAATTGTGTTCTCAATAACACACATTTACTTAGTACTTGTGATATAGTAAAACTTATTTAATACAAAGCATTATTAAACAAAATCTGACACCAAATCACAAAGAGCACATTAGGAAAGATAATCTGTTGCTTGGTCAAAAGTTTTACAAAGCATCTTAAAAGAAATGCAGACACACACACAAACCTGGAGTGTTAAAGAAAACAGATGCGTAAGCTCTAGGGCCAAGCAGTGGAAGGCATGATTGCCAAAGATGGAGCAAGTAAAATTGAGGGTACTCACAAGACAAGAATTGGAAGAGCAGGTCAAGAAGTATTACAGGTCAAGAGGAATTTAGAGAAGCGGGAAGGGTTGAGGCCAGGGAGAGATTCAAAAACAAAAGGATAAGAACTTCAAATTTGAAGCAGAGCTTAACTCAAGAGTCAGTAAGTATAGAAAGGATGGGTGAATGTGAGAGCTCTTAGTGAGAGTTAGAACATCGGCTATGCAGTTTTAATAGATCTCAAGGTTAAAAAGAGAAGCACAATGGAATCCAGACAGGAATGAACTGGAACTAGAGGTAACAAACACATCAGCAGAATCAGCTAGAAATGGAGACAGATAATCTTTGAGATCATATAGCTTTGCACCATTAAACTCCTTTTTGTGTCAAAATGAAAAAGATTGCAAACAGGTTTGGCCTTGGATGGTTGGCAGTAAGATGACTGGGGTTAATGGTTATGGAAAGGACCAAGGCACATGGCTTCAGCCTTCCTAAAATTAATTAGAGATTTCAACTCATCTAGTACTTTAATTTTTTAATTCCCAGCTGTAGGTCTCACTGCCAAGTTTAACATTTATTGCTCATTCCTTAGGCAGGCTTATTTGACTTAATAGACCATTTGCAAAGACAGTTAAGAGGTAATTGTATTGCTGCGGATCTGAAGTCACACATAGGGTAAGGCTGGTGGATTTTCTTCGCTAAAAGATGTTACTGAACCAGCTGGGTTTTTTGATAATCCCATTGTTGGCATTACAGAAAAGTGCACTTTTCCCTGGATATAATTAAGTCACTGAATTCACAAATTGAATATGTGTTTGACTTGATTACTGCTGATCATCAGTTCATGTAACCATTATGTTGCTGTAGTTCACTGGATGTCAAAACATGAAATCTGATAATTTAGAGAATGGATGGACTAACATAATTGAGTTAAGTATTTTCCCTGTGTTCAGGTGAAGATTGATGCTTTTAGAAATTGTTGTGTTGATAATTAGGATAAACAAAGATCGGATCCTCTGGATGGAGCTATCAGAATTAATGGACTAGGATTAGGAAGAGAAGTCATTTTTAATTTGCATTTCCTTTTTTTTAAATTTTATTTTTATACGGATAAGGAATTCACAAATATCATGTACTTTTTTCACACATATAACCTTTTCCATTTTTTTATATGTATAAAACTATAATTATTTATACATTCTTAAGTACACATTGAGATGATATAAAAGGAAATTAGACACTTAAATAGATAATTATGTACTGTGGTAATTCTAATTTAATTTGTATTTCCAAAAACAAAACTAAAATAAACCTGATCAATATATTCACAGGACTATGGCAGAGGAGCTCTGACAGATGTGTACCAAAATGTTTAACAGTCTTCAAAGTCATACTTAAAAAAGAAAACATTCATAAAAACTTTCACATTTTCACAAAGAAGAATTTTACTTACCAGATTCATTAGCTTTTGCTCCTCCACTGCTGCCCTTACCCCAGCTGCCTAATCGACATCCTGGACCCAGCTGTATTTTATCATCCGTGGCAGGCTACAGGACAGAATGAAGTAAAAGGATATTTACAAAGTTTTGAGAAATAGGATTCCATTGTTTATAAGGCTACAAGGGTTTCTGTGTTTGGATGTTTACCAATTTGACACTTTGTTAAGCCTATTAATTGTATCATCTTTCTACAGAATCAGTCTCCATCATTGTTTGCTAGCTCTCTACACAATTTTGTAAAACAGGGAAAATTGTTACTCCCAAAAGGGTGTTTTGTACTGTAATAAGATATTCTGTGCATTCAGCTGTTATGTGAACTGGTGTCAGTCAGTAGATCATTTCAATATAATAATGTGAAGCTAGGTTTGAAAAGGGAACGATCCAAAATACATTGAAGTGGTCCCTGTTCCTGATCTCTGCACCAAAAAAATGTAGACTTAGGAAGGATAAAGCTTAGTTACATTGTCCCACAGCGATTGGATGCATTTCCAAGGGAAATTCGAGAGGGAATGAAAGAAATAAACTTTCATGACAAGCCACAACAGGATGAGCTTTTTAATCAACAGGTAACAGCACATTCCATTCAAATAACAAATCCAAAAGCAGATTAATTAACAGATCTGATGACAGGAATGCCCCATTAATTAAAAAAAACCCATAAAGGGAAAGCACCTTCAATTAACAAATCGCAGGAGAATCTCCTGGCATTTAACATTTCCCACAACAGAAATGAGGATTCACTTATCAAATCCCACAACAGGAATCCCTTGCCCAGAAGAAAATCAGAAAATAGAGCAGGATTAGTCTAACTGATTGCAATTAATTGCCTGCTCTATCATTCAATAAGACCATAGCTCATCCAGTCTTGGACTCAACATCACTTTCTCTCACCCTTTGGCTCCCTTGTACTTCAAATGTTTGTCAATCTCCAGCAGGTCTGTGCTTAATGATTTTACTGCCACAGTTCTCTCAGGTAGAGAATTCTAAAGATTCACAGCCTTTCAAGATTAAATTCCCTGCTACTTTCCTTTTTAAATGTGTTATTCTGAAACCATACCCTAAAAAGAAACATTTACCCCTAGAATATTATGCAATTCAATAAAATCACCTCATTTTTCAGAACTTCAATAAGAATGTATTCCACATTCTGAACCTTTCTCAACCCCTTCATTCCTGTAATTATTCTAGTGAGCCACTTCCTCTACATTTCTGCCATGCATGTATATTGTCTTTAAATGAGCCATCTCAAATACTTGCTGCAACTACATGCTAATTACAACTGCTGGAAACCTGAAATAAAGCAGAAAATGTTAGAACATTCAGCAGGTTAGGTAACATTTGTACAGAGAGAAATAGTTCACATTTCATATCAAAGACCCTTCATCAAAACCGAGTAGGTGGGGAAGTAAGTTGAAGAGAAGGTGGAAGTAGGACAGATAGGACACAAAGAACATCTGTGATAGATTGAGAATAGGCCTGCCCTGATGATCTCAATGTTTATGGAGCCACCTGCTTTAACAATTAATGAGGACAATTGGAGGGAAGGACAAATAAAACTACAGCGAATTATATCAGACCAGCATATCACAGCTTTAAAATGTTCCTTCACTTGATTTCTCCCTCTCCAAGTGTCCTGATTAAGTGATCTATTAATCAGACTGTCATAATCATTGGTATTACCTAATTAAGCCTGAAATCACACTGGATATTCCCTCTGATCCACCCACCACCCTCTGTAAACTTAAAACTAACTTATTTTCTCTCTCTTCTGGTTTTGATGAAGGGTCTTTGACTTCAATCACTAACTGTTTCCTCTTCCTAAAGATGCTGCCTGACCTGCTGAATGCTTTCAGTGTTTTTTTTCTGTTTCTACTACCAATTTTTTTCTGTGGTTTTCTTCTGCCAGTCAGTTAAAGCAATCTCAAATTAATACATCCATTCTATGAGGACCAATCATTAATCAGGCTCCACAATGAGAAACCAATAAATATATCCCAAACAATAAAATACTAAAGAATACATTTTACTGCAGCAATATCTCTCCCATTAATAGCCTGCATAACAGGAACCTCATTAATTAACAGACACCACAGGAGGTTTGCCAGGCCAATTAACAGATCTCACAACAGGAACCTTCCAGCAATTAACAGACGTAGTTGCATCTGAGGTGTGGAGAGCCTATGACCACAACCATTTGACATGTTTTGTATTCAAATTCAATTTTCCCCCTTGTACAAAAATCTGTAAGATGATCAAAGATTGAAGTTGTTGAAGGTGGTTATTCAGTTATTTGGTAAATTAACTCAGGGGAATTATACATGCCTGTTCATTATGTGCCGTATCATATGATGTGGGTGATCATGGTTGATGACCATGATTGTTCTTGACAAATTTTTCTACAGAAGTGGTTTGCTATTGTCTTCTTCTGGGCAGTGATTTTACAAGACCGGTGACCCCAGCCATTATCAATACTCTTCACATACTGACTGCCTGGTGTCAGTGGTCGCCTAACTAGTACCATAACTAGCTGCTCATATGACCACCCACCATCTGATCCCATGGCTTCACCTGACACTGATCAGGTGTGTGTGTGTGTGTGTGTGTGTGTGTGGGGGGGGGGGGGGGGGAGGGGGGAGAGGAGTGCTAAGCAGGTGCTACACCTTGCACAAAGGTGACCTGCAGGCTGGCAGAGGGAAGGAGCACCCTACACCTCCATTGGTAGAGACATATCTCCACCCTGCCACCCAAAAAGACCAAGAAGTTTTAATGGGCCAGAAGCACAACAGATGTGTTGGTTAAATTCTGCAAATGCAATTTATAAACATTTGATTGAAAAACAAACTAGGTCTTATTTAACACCAAGGTTATAACCTGCACCGTAATAAAAGTTACAACAATATAGACTTACTTTCCTTCAGAACCAGGGTTTGAATAAAACTCAAGTTAATGAAACAAAATTTGTTACTGACAGAATAAAAATTATAGTTGTTTAAGTTGTTTATTCAAGGCAGTGTCTTTGCAAAAGTAATGAGATTTTATATTGAAAAACAATTAGCTGACCCCAAACACCAATGTTCTTGTGCATATATTTTTAAATGGAAGATTTATTTCAAAGTAAGACTGGAAACGCTGCTTGACTATAATAAAGTGGATTGTTGTCTACACACGGTTCATGCTGCCACAGAAGGGTTTCCTAGTGATATTCAGTGCTAAAATACAACTCCCTAGTACCTGGATTCTAAAATATATTTCTCTAGTACCTGGATCAATCACCTTAGCAGCAATTATCATTGGTTATATCAAGCTGGGCTGTCAAACTTATATCAAAACAATCCTTTGCAACATAGCCCCAATTTATTCCCTCATACTTTGTTAGATGTTAACCAGCAGAGAGCAACATGGTCTTGCTGAATTAAGCTTTCCCACTCTATTTGATCAAATCCACCAAGGCTCTCATTGACTACTCTTACTTATTCAACAATCACAGCAAATTAGGCAAATTTTCAGATTAAAGGGAAGTATCCATCTCAGTCCCCTCAATTCATTGTGAAATTACTTTCATATTAAATAGTTTTAAAGCCTCTGCAGTTGCAACTAAAGGGCTTAGTCTTAAAGGATACCATTTGCAATCCTGTTTTAACACAGACAGAAAAAATATTTTCTAATTTCTCCAGTGATGATAAACTTTCAAGTTTTCCTTTCATGGGGGAGAAATATCTTCATCAGTAATTGCATTCAGTCAGTACACTCTCTTTTAAACTACTTTATATTTTTGTACAATAACTGACAGCTTTTTCTAGTTACCATTCAGTGGTAACAGCAGAAGTATGACAGTCAATGTAAATAACTAGTCTGCACTTGACTTGCTACTTGCTTAGTTGGTAGAAGATCATATAAACAAGGCCCATACTTTAGTGATTTTTGGGAATTTGCTGGGATCTATCGTTCTGCTGCTCTTTGTTACTGGAACAGTATTCCATGCTTCTTCCGTAGGTCGAACAGCACCTGAAAATGCCAGAGATTATTTAAAAAAACATGCATGGTGATGACATTTGTTTAAAATGCTACTCCGTTGAGTAAGTAGATGTAGGGAAATATTCATTATTTATATATCATGGTTTTAAGAATAATCTCTCCTTTGGGGCAAAGTAAGAAAAATGCTCATTATAATTATTTGGAATTGGGCCTTTTGGTTGTACCTCCTGTGTTTTAACACACAGTTTAAAAATTCTTTGAGAAACAATAGCTGACCCCAGACACCAATGTTCTTGCGCGTATATCCTTCATAACCATTGTAAAAACAATAATTTAGAGTAATGCAGTTCAGCAAAAGTGCATATTCAGCTAAATTCCAAAAGCACAAACACATTTGTAATCAACAGCACAAATTATTGTTTTATTTAACAGTGCCAGCACTACCACCTCAAAACCACATTTTGAAAACAGCTATTGCAATTTTGAAGGCCTACTTTTTGCTCCCATTTATACAGCCATTTACACAAGAGGATACAAATGAACTCAAGTAGATACTTAAAGCAAGAATGATGCAAAAAAGTCAATACACTAATATAATGAGAAGCATTACAACTTAAATTACTTCCTACCTGTTCGTCTCTTATCTTGTTTTGACAATAATTGTTGATGAACCTTCAGTTGCTGCTGTTGCTCTTCAATTTGAGCTTCTTTATGAATCTGTTCAATAGTTTTTGGCCCTTGTTCAATCCTACGTGACACCCAGTTTTTCTGCAGTTGATTACAAAACATTCCATGTGTACAGAAAACCAGGGATGACGATTTATGTCAGTATATATTTAAATATTTCAATGTAATTATGCAGTACATTGACTCCAAGAACAGATTGTTTTCAGAATGGATTTCAAACTACAGTCCTGTTTAAAAATTAAGTGATAAAACAAATGGCCTGCTTGTTAAGTGTCTAAAACTAAACAGGAAATGCAATTGTGACAGATTTATTTAAGTTGAGCTACTCTTTAAAAAAAAAGGTCTCCATCAACATTTTGTTGATTTGTACCCAAGGAGGAAAAGAACAAAGAAGATATTCTTATTGATCCTTAAATCAGAAAGCAAGCCTTCCAATCAGAACAAATGTTCACATTTGCAGCTCAGGATAATATTTGATCTTTAGTCTGAAAGAAAAATACAATACTTTTTCTGAAGTACAACTTCAAAACTCTACTCTTCTAGGATTAAAACAATGGTTGCAGCAGTTGCTGCCATAGAAGACATTTATAAAGCTATCACAACCATTAGTAGTTTGGTTGGTATAATTCAAAAGTGCTCTTCTCTCGAATATATCTTGTGGTATTTTGGAAAGTGGAAGGAGTGCAAGAATAATCCTCTTCTCACTCTATTTCATTCAAAAATGCATACATCTCAGCAGCATCAAGAATTCTCAAAGCATCTTTTACTTGCTGCTACTCAAGAGCAAAGGTGCAAATTTTCAATATTAGCAATAAAGATAGATCTTGTTAGCAAAAGCCATTCTTCAGATAAATGTTACCCGTACTCCAATATTAGTAGGAATTTATCAATTCAAACAAAGATTTAAAACAAATAAATGGATTACATACCATTCTCACATCTATCACATCTTGGAGCATAAAACGTATCCTAGATGATGTTTTCCTTTCTTTCACTATCTTTTCCATTTGATTGAAATATTGGTCCATGCGAGGCTGAAATGACAATCAAACTGATAAAACATTTTTAATTGACTATTATTGAACTTTTTCTAATTCAATTTTAATATTATAGAATCAGAAACGTATGCAGATATGGGCCTCGTCAGCCCAACTCAATCATGCCTACTTTGATGTCCATCTACGCTCAGTTTAATTGCTTGCATTAGACCCTTATCCCTCTATGCTTTCCTATTGAAGTACCATTCCAAATGCCTTTTAAACATAATTATATCTGCCTCTCCATCAGTTCTGGCAGTATATACTAGATATTCTTCACCCTCCATGTGAAAAGACTTAAAATTTTGATCTCTTTATTTTTTTTTCCATTCTCACATTAATCCTGTACCTTTTAGTTCCTCCAGGCTTCGCTGCCCTGGGATTGAAAATTCTGACTATCAATAGTAAATGTGTAACACATTATTTCATAAATCTCTACAAGATCACTTCTCAGCCTGCTACATTCCAATGAAAATACACCCAGTCAATCCAATCTCTCCTCTTAATTACAGCTCTCTATTCCCACCACATTAATAAAAGATTATGCCATTACAATTTGGATATTGGAAGTGTAATGATAATGGAAAAGACAGATAAAACAAATAAAAGCAAGTTTTATTGAGTTCCACAGTGGCGAGTCTGCTATTCTAGAGCAACTTCTTCAAAAACTCAGTCAACAGCTAGTTTCTCCTGTGGGATCCCACAAGGTTACATCCTAGGTCTCATTCTTTTCTCTATACAACATGCTTCTCCTCAGTCAAATCATTCAAAAACACAACATTTTCTTCCACTGTTATGCTGATGACACACAACTTTATCTCCCCTTGAAACCAAACGATCAGTCAAATCTAGTCAGCCTCATGAACTGTCTTGAGGACATAAAGTTTTGGATGGCACAAAACTTCCTACAGCTGAATGAAGGCAAGTCTGAAGTTGTCCTATTTGGTCCCCCGACTCCATCAAAGTGATTACCAACAGTCCTGGTAACCTGCCAACTTTGTCAAACCCCATGTCAAAAACCTTGGTGTGATATTTGATTCCGCCGTAAGTTTGACAAGCAAGTTAATGCAGTAGTAAAAGCCAGTTTTTTTCCAGCTTCATACTATTGCCAAAATCAAGTCGTTTCTCTCTTTCAAAGATCTCGAGAAAGTCATCCACACCCTTATATCCTCCCGCTTGGACTACTTCAACTCCCTGTATACTGGGATTAGTCAGTCGTCCCTGTCCCGCCTGCAACTAGTCCAGAACGCCGCAGCCAGGCTCCTGACAGGTGCCTGGAAGAGGGACCATATTACTTCTATCCTGGCCTCTTTCCCCTGGCTACCAGTACGGTTTAGAATTGATTTTAAGGCTCTCCTGTTTGTTTATAAAGCCCTAAGTGGGCTGGCCTCCTCCTATATCACAGACCTTCTAACCTCTTATTCTACTTCCAGGTCCCTCAGGTCGGCTGACTTGGGGCTCTTGGCTGTCCCACGATCTAAATTTAAGTTCAGGGTGACTGCACCTTTGCTATTGTAGCCCCTAGACTGTGGAACAGCATTCCCCTCCCTATCAGACCTGCCTCCTCCATTGACTCTTTTAAGTCCAGGCTCAAAACTTACCTTTATTCACTAGTATTTGAATCTTCCTGATGTGGCTGATTTTTGGCTTGTGCCCAGACTCATGTGTTGTTTATTTTGTCCCTATAAGCTGTGTGCCTTGTTGTTTATATCTGTGTTTCTTGTATTTGTGATTTTAGCTACCTGTTATGGCTTGCACAGCACTTTGGTCAACATGGGTTGTTTTTAAATGTGCTTTATAAATTAATTAAAAAGAACATATCTACCATATGTGTGGTAGTTACAAAAGATACCATCTTTGTACAATTATTAATTGATCTGCTCAATATCAAGTTATTTAATTTCTTAAACACAGATTTTGCACAAGTTTAGTTTTACCGTGTGTTGAAGATGTATAGTTTGGAGATTTTCCACCTTTCCAACCATATATTGGAGTACTTCCTATTTTAACCACTAAGTGGTGCTATCAGCATTCTTTAAGATTACGTTCTTAGAAAAGATTACTTTCTATTTGTCACATTTACATTGAAACATACAGTGAAATGCATTATTTGTGTCAATGACCAATACTAGTTCGAGGATATGCTGGGAGCTGTATATCTGGATATGCAAGTGTTACTTTGCTTTTGACACCAACTTAATAACACTAACCCATATGTCTTTGAAATGTGGGAGGAAACTGGAGTACCTGGAGGAAACCTACATGGTCATCTGGAGAACATACAAAGTCCTTATAGTGGCAGGAATTGTACCCTGACTGGTGATCACCGGCACTGTTAAGCAATTTTAAAGGCCACTTTCCAAATCAATAAACTTTTAAGTATGAAGAATTGTTCAAGTCTCTTTCCTTCCTGGCTTTAGTAAGCGATTTTGCCCAAATGAATAGAATGCTTCCAAGCATACAAAATAATCGCAAGCAGAACCAAACCATCAACTTTAAAATTCATTAAGCATGGAAGCTAGATTGACAGATCAATGATTTCACATCCTTTTAAAAATTGCGACAGAATAGTTTCATGTTTGGAGTGGATAATTGCAATGCTGTTGTCATTTTATGGAGAGTACATGTTACTAATTTATGAAATCAGAAACAAGGTTGTTTCATAAACATGGAGACACTGTCTTTTATCCATTCACATTTAATTTATCTTGCAATTGTATTTCTAATCTTAATTAGAAGGGATCCCCCTTCAAAAAGCTCTGAATGTTACAGCTAAAGACGAAGAGTTCTCAACTATTGATGATCAAGAATGAGCAGTCCAATAAAAACATCAATATTCTTAACCCAGATTAGTTTTAACTTGCAAATGCAATAAAGATAACCAACTTGACCCATAAAATATCAAACATTAGATTTTAGTTTCACACCATCTCCTGTTCCAAATTTGTTTAACACTTTATGTGACACTTTGGTGAACTTAAAATTTAGTACTTACAATTTGGATTCAAATTATCTATTACCTGACAAATAAAAACATGATCCTGGCCATTAATCCACAGCAATAAACAAAGCGAGCTTAGTGGAATTTCTACAGATGATCAGATGCAAACTTCAAAGTAAATCCTATTTATATCACTATTTATATCAAAGACAAGGCCATATAGTTTACCAAGATACCTAGTGTTTTTGAAAATGGATTGGGAAGTGAACTGAGTTTTGATTATCACAGGTTTATCTAAAATTTGTAAAACTTCACATCTGATTCAATAATGTACAATTAACTGTCACAATTAAAATCAATGGAAAGCAAGGAAATGAAATGAAAATAGAAATGAGTGAAGCTAACTCCAAATACAGGTAGTTAATTTTGTGAAATGTGGATTTCAATTTGTACGCAGCAAAATATGCTACAAATAATCACATATATGACCAGATATCTACTGTGATGATGCTGAAAATAGGCAATCACATCCAGCCTCTGCACCTCGTATCCATCCCAGGGGATAGTCAGGATCTCAGCGCAAGCTCTCATCTGAAAGAAAACAGCACTGAACATTGTCCTAGTACTTCACTAAAATCACCCAGCCTGGATTATAGGCATCTCAATACAGTGTTTCAGAAGAGTTTCTGAACATTGTCCTAGCACTTCACTAAAATCACCAGCCTGGATTACAGGCATGTCAATACAGTGTTTCAGAAGAGTTTCTGTCCTATTTGGCGGATGTAAAGCAATGATGCACAATTATTTTATATTGAGGGCCCAAATGACAACTAATTTTCTTTTTTAAAGCCATTAAAGTTAATTAGCTTTTGGTCCAACTAACATGTTACCACAAATTTTAAAAAACAAATCATGTTTAATGCACAAATACTTAAGATATAAAGCTGGCATTGCTCCCTTCAGTATTCTCTCTTTTACTACCTTTCTGAATTATATTTAGCCTCTTTATTCTTTCCTGAATAATCATCCAGTTTATCATTTGTGACAGGATTAATATCTGGAAACTAACTAAATGTATTTGAGATTTTAGATGGAAACATATTCTGAAGTGCCTACATCCAATGAAATAATTAGGTCTGTATTAGGTTTCTTAATTTCAGGTAAAGTGTATCAGAAGTTCTTCACATAAACAACACCTTCCATATCCAACATTTCTAGCTGCAAAACATTATACTGTCTACATGGAAACTTGAAGAAAATGTTAAGTTTCTTACAGGACAAGCTTGCTTTCCCCGTTCTGTTAACATCTTATCCAAGATTCCTTCAATTGAAACTGATCAAATTCTAGGTTATCACACTCAAGTCACAATCACAAATCTGAAAATTTTCTCAAATGCAGTAGAGTCTGCAAACTGTATGTTTCTTTTTTCTGTCACGTGTCCTGCAAATGGAGACAAGTTCCTCTGTCTTTTAGATTTTGTTGAATACACAATGTTGTAGCTGTCCACCAGATTTCTTTGGAGGATTGACAACTTGTTTGGTCATTTTGAGAGCTATAGCACCAGGTTCAAGGGGCACCACTGTATGCCATGTGTCAAAACTTTTGTACATGCCTTCTTGGGCATGTGTGCCACAGGTTCACCACCCAATACCTGTTTACAGATATGGTATTTATTCATCATTGTTGGATATCCCAATCATTCTTTTTGACTCCAGTACATAACTTATTTTCAGAAAAAATAAAAACATTAGGAAGCAAAACTGTTAGCTCAAATCCTGAATATCCACATCTATGCAATATAATCTTCATGGATGTGGTACACGACAAAAGACTGCAGATGCCAGAAATCTGAAACAGAAAGTGCTCAGCAGATTGGAAGCATTCTGTGGAAATAGAAACAAGAGTTTAGATCAATGCTCCTTCATTAGAAGTGGAGTGAGAAAACAGCTAAAAAATTAAATTACACTTGTTTTCTAACCTCTCCAAATCATACGAAAGGTTTTCGATCTGAACTATTAATTTTGTTTCCCCACATAACGTTCTCTAACCTGCTATTTGGAGCTGAAATGTATTATTTAAAATAACTCACTATTTGAAGCAGTCTGAGCTGTGATGGGAGGAAATAAGTTTCAAATTTATTGGAAACAATGGAAGGGTGTTATTTTGTTTGGAGGTTGTGACCAGTGATATTCTGCAGGCACTGATGTTGGGACCTTTGTTGGAAAAAATATATATGCAAATCTTTGTATTTTACATTTATGGTTTAATGATGGTCAATGTCAACATAGGGCAAAGGTTAGCAGATTCTAGTGCAGCTATGAAGGTATCCTTTACTTAGATATAAAGCACAGAATAACCCTTCTGGCCTTTCAAGCTGTGCCACCAGCAACCCCTGATTTAACCCTAGCGTAAAGATGGAACAATTTACAACTACTCATTAACCTACTTACTGGTACATCTTTGGACTGTGATGGGGGGAGGGGAACTGGATCCCTGGGAGAAACCCACGCATTCCTTACAGAAGACATTCGGACTGAACTCCGAACTCTAACTGCTAACCACTACACTACAATGACACCCCAAGATTAAGACAACAAAGCAACACACATCAAAGTTGCTGGTGAACGCAGCAGGCCAGGCAGCATCTCTAGGAAGAGGCACAATCGACGTTTCGGGCCGAGACCCTTCATCAGGACTAACTGAAGGAAGAGCTAGTAAAAGATTTGAAAGTGGGAGGGGGAGGGGGAGATCCGAAATGATAGGAGAAGACAGGAGGGGGAAGGATGGAGCCAAGAGCTGGACAGTTGATTGGCAAAAGGATATGAGAGGATCATGGGACAGGAGGCCCAGGGAGAAAGAAAAGGGGGAGGGGGGGGAAAACCCAGAGGATGGGCAAGGGGTATAGTCAGAGGGACAGAGGGAGAAAAAGGAAAGAGAGCGAGAAAACAATGTGTGTATATAAATAAATAACAGATGGGGTACAAGGGGGAGGTGGGGCATTAACAGAAGTTTGAGAAGTCAGTGTTCATGCCATCAGGTTGGAGGCTATCCAGACGGAATATAAGGTGTTGTTCCTCCAACCTGAGTGTGGCTTCACCTTTACAGTAGAAGACGCCGTGGGTAGACATATCAGAATGGGAATGGGATGTGGAATTAAAATGTGTGGCCACTGGGAGATCCTGCTTTCTCTGGCGGACAGAGCGTAGGTGTTTAGCAAGACGATCTCCCAGTCTGCGTCGGGTCTTGGCAATATATAGAAGGCCACATCGGGAGCACCGGACGCAATACATCACCCCAGCCGACTCACAGGTGAAGTGTAAGGGCATGTATGGCACTTGTTCCGCTTACAAGGATAAATGCCAGGAGGGAGATCAGTGGGGAGGGATGGGGGGGGGACGAATGGACAAGGGAGTCGCGTAGGGAGCGATCCCTGCTGAAAGCAGAGTGGGGGGGGGGAGGGAAAGATGTGCTTAGTGGTGGGATCCCGTTGGAGGTGGCAGAAGTTACGGAGAATAATATGTTGGACCCGGAGGCTGGTGGGGTGGTAGGTGAGGACCAGGGGAACCCTATTCCGAGTGGGGTGGCGGGAGGATGGAGTGAGAGCAGATGTGCGTGAAATGGGGGAGATGCGTTTGAGAGCAGAGTTGATGGTGGAGGAAGGGAAGCCCCTTTCTTTAAAAAAAGGAGGACATCTGCCTCGTCCTGGAATGAAAAGCCTCATCCTGAGAGCAGATGCGGCGGAGACGGAGGAATTGTGAAAAGAGGATGGCGTTTTTGCAAGAGACAGGGTGAGAAGAGGAATAGTCCAGATAGCTGTGAGGGTCAGTAGGCTTATAGTAGACATCAGTAGATAAGCTGTCTCCAGAGATAGAGACAGAAAGTTCTAGAAAGGGGAGAGAGGTGTTGGAAATGGACCAGGTAAACTTGAGGGCAGGGTGAAAGTTGGAGGCAAAGTTAATGAAATCAACGAGCTCAGCATGCGTGCAGGAAGCAGCGCCAATGCAGTCGTCGATGTAGTGAAGGAAAAGTGGGGGACAGATACCAGAATAGGCACGGAACATAGATTGTTCCACAAAGCCAACAAAAAGGCAGGCATAGCTAGGACCCATATGGGTGTCCATAGCTACACCTTTAGTTTGGAGGAAGTGGGAGGAGCCAAAGGAGAAATTATTAAGAGTAGGACGAATTCCGCTAGACAGAGCAGAGTGGTGGTAGAGGGGAATTGATTAGGTCTGGAATCCAAAAAGAAGCGGAGAGCTTTGAGACCTTCCTGATGGGGGATGGAAGTATATAGGGCCTGGACATCCTGGACGTGTTAAGACAACAAAGTTATGTTCTTAGAATACTCCTAAGTACCATCAATGAAAAACAATAAATAACAGAGGAATTAACAAGTCTTGGCAAAATTAGGCCTTCTACAAGGTGAAAATAAAACACCTCTTTCATCTGAGCTATGAAATTAATAAACATCTCTCAAATTCACTAATGTTTTTGCTGTTTGAACTCAGTAGAATATTTGAAGATAATTTATTTCTTTAGAAGCTCAGACACAACTCTATCTATAATTACAGAAATATAAGCTTTTGAAAATGTAATTATGGAAATTTATCTAATATCCACTTCCTAACATAAAGGCAATATAGGCAGCAGTGACAATGTCAATGTTATAGACTTAAAAATTGAAGGACAGGTTCCATGTTCTTCACAAAGTATAAGCAAATGGATTTGCTTTTACTTTCTTGACTGATGCTACTGAGATACTGGACTGTAGAATTTGCGTATGATCAAGTATAGAGTGGAAGAGACTTTGTTTTTGAATAAGATGCAAAATATCTCAAGAAAATTTTCAAAATGGCAGCTTTTCCAGGAATGAAAAACAAATTCACGTCATTAATCCAAATGGTGTTTTTGGATCTCGAATTGTCTCCCAGGCTTTAACTTGTGGGATATGTGTGATATACTGTACAATGCAATTTATTTCTTTGAAGTATTTCTTCAGAATTATAATTCTATATTAACATTACAAATTAATATTCAGGTTGCTGCAAATTGGTAGCAATTAACAATTTCAACAAAATAGTTCTGAATATTTAAGATTAAATATTCCACAAATCCATGATGATTCAATTCCAAGACTTTAGTTTATACTGTGCAATAATAATGACCAAAACCAAGTCAAACTGTTTAGATCCTGTTGTCAGCATTATAGTGAAGAGAAACTGAGGCAGAAATATTTCTTAAGACCAGGATAGTTATTCTGTCAGAACTCCCAAATAAATCTTAATTTAAAGATTCATGGCAACACAAGGGACAGTGTAGCCGCACAGTGAGGTATGAGTACTTCAGCCCTTTAGGTCCACACTGACATTTTTACCTATCTACGTTAATCCCATCTGCCCATAATTTATCTGAATACTTCTGTGCCTTACCTATTTAAGTGCCTGTTTAATTGTACCGTAAATATAGCGATTTTGCCCGATTCCACCACCACCTGTGCTGCTGTGCTTAAAAAAATCATCTTAGATTTCCTTTCAAACTCCTTCCCACCATAAACCCGTGTACTTTTGTTTTTAGGGAAAAATTATCTACCCTACCTATGCCTTTTGTAATGTTATATACACACATCTATCAAATCATCCCCTCAGACTTCTCCACTCCGGTTTATCAAATCCAGGTAACATTCCAGTGAACAGCTTCTCTCCAGCACAACTATATCCCTCAAATAGTGCGGTGACCAGAACTGCCTACAATATTATAAAGTGCAGTCTAACCAGAATTTTGCAAAGTTAGCACACCAACTTTTATATTTTAAGCCGAGTTATGAAGGTAAACATCTCCTTCACCAACTTATCTACTCGTGTTGTCACTTTCAGAGAACTATGAAGTTGAACTTCAAAGTTCATCAACATTCCTCAGTAACCTATCATTTACTGTATATATCACATCCCAAAATACACTCATCAGGATTAAATTCCATCTGTCTACACTCCAACCAACTTTCCATCTGATCTTTATCCTGCCATAGACTTCGACAACCTTCCAAGCTAAGCACACCTCCTCCAACTTTCATGTCATGTGCAAACCTACCAATCATACAGCTTACTTTTAGAAATGCAAAGCAGAATATTTGTAAAACTGTACTGTCAACCCACCAAGGAAGGGATTAGTGTCAGATGAATGAGTGATTTAAATGATTAGTGTCAGATGAATGGATGTTATGTAAATAGTGTTATTTACATAACACTATTTTGATTGGTTTGTTATTTGGTATCACATCTTCACCCAAGAAGCAAAGAATTGCAATTTTAAGTGCATGTTTAAAAATACAGTCATTTCCAAATTAAAAATTAATTCCAAAGGAAGTGGGTGGGGAAAAAGTTGTAATTATAACATTAATGAGCTAGTTAATATTTGTACGAGTTGGAGGTTTTCCTAACCACAAGAAAGCTGAAACCATAGTCGTATTCCAAAGAATTAAAGAATTGAACTGTACCACACAAAAATGGGCCTTTTCAGCCCACCTCGTCCATGCCACGTGTGATACTCATTGACACTAATCCTGTTTGTCTGTGTTAATCCTGTATTCCTCTATGCCCTTCCCTATTCAAACATCTTTTTAAAATTTAATTGTATCACTTTTGGTTACCTGTTCTAGGTAAATATTCAAAGATCCTTTGAAAAACTTCAAACCACCTCCCTTCTTACCTTAAATTTGTGCTCTGCTTCAAGACTCCCCCGTACTGGAAAAATGATTCTGACAATCTATGCCCCTATAATTTTATAAATCTCATTCAAGTGAGAATAAACCCAACCTATCCAATCTCTCCTTATAACTGCAGCCTTCCACTTCAGGAAACAGCTTGGTGAATCTCTTTCACACCCTTTTCAATGTGACCAGATCCTTCCTGTAGTGTGGTGACTGAAACCATACGTGAGTTCTACCTAATGATGTGGACCACTACAGCATGGTGTTCCATTCTCAGACACAATGTCTTGGGCTGTGAAGGCAAATCTACCAAAGGCCCTTTTCACGATTCTATCACCACTTACAGGGAGCTATGTAATTTTATCTCAAGACTTCTCTGTACATCAACACTGTGAAGGTTCCTGATATTTACTTCGTATCTCCAAAGTGAATTTGACCACCCAAAGTGTATTATTTTACATTTAGATTAACTTCCATCTCTCACCACTCAATCCAACATCCTTGCTGTATCTTGAGACGTCCTTCACTACTTACACATCCATAAGTCTTCGTATCATCTCCAAACTTACTAATCAGACCACCTACAGTGAGAGGTAGAGTGAGAGGGAGGGAGAGTGAGAGAGTGAGAGAGTGAGAGAGAGAGTGAGAGAGAGAGTGAGAGAGAGAGAGAGTGAGAGAGAGAGAGAGTGAGAGAGAGAGAGTGAGAGAGAGAGAGAGAGTGAGAGAGAGAGAGAGAGAGTGAGAGAGAGAGTGAGAGGACAGAAAGAGTTGCAAACAAAAGTACTTGGACTAATGATCAGGAAAAGGTCTCTAAACAATCTAAGGGACATTTCAATTCACTAAAGTAAATAGTCTAAAGATTAAAGATTAGCTTTGTCACATGTACATTGAACTATACAGTGAAATGTGTCATCACGCTTCTCACGTAACACAGCGTGTCCACAACTCATTAATCCTAACCGTACATCTTTTGGAATGTGTGAAGAAACTGGAGCACCCAGAGAAAACCCACATAGTCACAAGGAGAACATATAAATTTACAGACTGCGGCAGAAGTCAAAGCTCAATTGGTAATTGTTAGCACTATAAAGCGAATGTACTGTCACGTAACTGTGCCATCCCTACTGGCACTAAAAGAACTAGTAAAAACAACTGACAATAATAAAAAAAAGCAAGTGTTGTTAAAATCCATTCTTCACTTTAATGATATTTTGGGTGGGAAATTTACTGTTCTGTCCTTACAGGCCTAGATATTATTTTGGGTCCACAGCAATGTAATTGCCATTTAATGCTGTGTGAAATGGCCTCACATGCCACTCAGAAGTATCAAACACACTTTGACATACTCTTTTGATCCTAGCACCTGCTTTGTACATGACAAAGATCCTTCCAAAGGCCCTTATGAGAATACCTTGGAACATGTGCCAATCTATCTGTGTTGATACTTGAATGATTGACCACAGCATATCCCTTTGAAGAGAAGAAATTTAATCTTCATAGTGAATAAATCCTCAAATACATTGTGTGGCACTTAATGGGATAAATGTAGAACAGATCTAGAAGCCAAAATTGGGTACACAGATGCAGCATATTTCTCTCTACCACAATCTGCCTTTTTCCTCATTTTAATAGCACAGTCAATTCAAAATACCTACCTTGATTTAGTGAGCAGAGCATTTCAAGCACTGCGAAAGATGTATCTAATCTAAAACCCTATAGAACTATATATCAAGCAGAAGCAAATATCAAGCAGAAGCAAATGCCATACTTAGAGTAAAACAACCTCAGAACCAAGTCAAAAACTGTAACACGTAAGAGCAGAATTAGGTCATTTGGCTCGTTACAGCAAAGGTTCACAGTATGTCAGACCATGGCATGAATGGCAGCAGGTACTATTAAACAATGAAGAGATGGATTCAGCAACATGCCTATCAAAGAAATGCAGTCCAACATTTGGGAGCGAAAGATAAACCTGAACGATTTTGTATAAACGGCCAGTAGATGATGCATCACATTAGCCAGTTTCAGTCAAGCTCACTTCATCCATGAAAAATATCAAGAAATTTAACTACAAAAATATTGTCAAAGACCTCATTGAAATATTCTAGGTAGCCACAGATACAGTTGCAAGGAAAAGTTTGTGAACCCTTTGCAATTACCTGGTTTTCTGCATTAATTACTCATAAAATCAAACATAATCTGCTTGAACTAATAACACACAAACAATTGTACTTCATCTTGTCAATACGGAGTACACTATTTAAACAATCACAGTCTAGGTTCAAAAAAGTTTGTGAACCTCTGGGGTTATGCCTTCTACAAAAGCTATTTGGAGTCAGGTGTTCCAATCAATGAGATGAGATAAAAAAGACACACCAAGTCAGATTACTGACAGATCCTGCTCTTTTTAAGAGATACCAAGCCCTGATCAAAACAACTTTCAGAGGACTTTAGAAGAATTGTAGAGATGCAAAGCTTGAAAAGGCTACAAAAGCAATACTAAAGACCTGAGTGTTCATCTGTCCACAGTAAGAGAACTTGCTTACAAATGGAGGAAATTCAGTACTGTTGCTACACTCTCTAGGAGTGGGCATCATACAAAGATCACACCAAATGCACAATGTACAATGCTAAAAGAGATGAAAAAGAATCCAAGAGTAACAACAAAAGACCTGCAGAAATCTCTAGAACTTCCTAAAGTCTCTGTTCATGTGTTCACTGTAAGAAAAACACAGAAGAATGGTGTTCATGGAAGGACACCATGAAGGAAAAAACCTCTCTCCAAAAAAATACATTGCTGCACGCCTCAAGTTTGTAAAAGACCACCTGGATGTTTCACAACGCTTCTGGGACAATAGTCTGTGGACAGGTGAGACAAAAGTTGAACTTTTTGGCAGAAATACACACCACTATGTTTAGAGAAAAAAGAGCACTGCACACCAACACCAAAGCCTCAGCCCAACTGTGAAGCTAGGTGGAAGGATCATCTTAGTTTGACACTGCTTCGCTGCCTCAGGGCCTGGACAGTTTGCAATCACTGAGGGAACAATGAATTCAAAATTGTATCAAAACATTTTATAGGAGAATGTCAGGATAACAGTCCATCACCTAAAGCTTAATAGAAGTTGGTTGACACAACAAGACAATGACCCGAAATACAAGAGTAAATCAACAACAGAATGGTTTAAAAAGAAGAAAAGTTGTGTTTTGAAATGGTCAGGTCAGAGTTCAGACCTTAACCCAATTGAGATGTTGCAGCATGACCTGAAGAGGGCTCTTCATGCATGGTATCCCAGAAATACTGATGAACTGAAACAGGAGGAATGGTCTAAAATTCCTCACCGCTGTTGTGAAAGTCTGATAAGCAGCTACAGGAAACGTTTGGTGGAGGTTATTGCTGTCAAAGGAGGTTCTGCCAGTTACTAAATACAAGGGTTTCATACTTCTTCCAGCCTGGAAACTGAATGATTAAACAATGTGTTCAATAAAGACATGAAAAGAACAATTGTTTGTGTGGCAGATTGCACTTGTCTATTATTATGACAGATGAAGATCAGCCCACATTTTATGAGTAATTAATGCAGAAAACCAGGTAATTGCAAAGGGTGCACAAACTTTTTCTTGCAACTGTAGGTCAAAGTGGAAGTGGGGTGAATTGCATTGGAAGACAACAGGAAGCCCACTGTCTCCCCTGTGGAGAAACGATAAATACTTTGCAATGTAGTCACCCAATCTGCGTTTGTTTCCTTGATGGTTGGATAGGAAGAATAAATGTAGTCATTGCATCTCTTGTGGCTCTGGGTTACTAGGGATAGAAGGGCTAACCAATGAAACATGAAGGAAACAATTCCACAGAATCACTGAAGGAAGGGAGAGGGAAATATATTTGGTGGACCATAAGACATAAGAGTAGAATGGGGTCATCCAGCCCATTGAATCTGCTCTGCCACTCCTTCATAGGTGATTTATTATCCCTCCCAAACTTATTCTCCTGCCTGTAACCTTTGATGCCCTTACTAATCAAGAACCTATCAACTTCCCCCTTAAATATATCACTTGACTTGGCCTCTAGTACTATCTGTGGCAATGAATCCACAGATTCAGCACCCTCTAGCAAAAGAAATTACTCACCTTTGTTTTAATGGACATCCTTCCATTCTCAGTCTACAAACGCAAGGGGCAACATGTATAGTGTCACAGGAGCAGTACTTGATTAGCAGGATGTGAGGATACATCAAAGAGTTTGCCAAGGTACTATGAATGGGTGAGAGGATGAAGGTGAGAAAACCGTGGAAAAATGGGAGGTTACTCACTTTGGAAAGAAGAATGCAAGTAATTGAAATGGAATGAAACAACATATTACAGTGAAAAAGGAGGTGGAGGGTACATGAAGCAAAGGATTGGCATGCAGGCATGTAAATACCAGGGGCATACTCTTTTCATGGTTCTGAACCTTAGAATTTTCTACTCAAAGAAATATGGACCCTCAGAATGTATTCATTATAGCGATGATAGATATTTGAATCATGAGGGAGTTGAGGGATAAGGAGAAAGAATGTGGAAAGTAATGTTGAGGCCACAATTGATTGAGCCTTGTAGTGAATAGTGCAATATGCTTGATTATATCGTGCTTAGCTCCATTCACAGTTCCTCAGCAGTCTGCATTTGAAGGTACCTTGTAAATATTTAGGCAAATAATAACTACACTGCATGAATATTGCTTGTTCCCTACATACAGGAAAGAACTAGGAACATTCATGCAGTGCAGTCATTATTTCTTTGTCTACTGTCTTCTGTAACAGGAGACCATAAAGGGGACATTGAATATATTAAATTAGAAATTATTTCACCTGGAAGGTATATTTATGGTGGGAAGGCGCCGTATTTTGTATAGGTTGGACAGGGAAGGGAAGTGAGTTGCTTTATTGACACTGCGTAAATTTGTATTGCTGAACTCCTGTCCCAACTACAGGACTATCTTCACCAGTATGATTGAAGTAATTTAGAAAGACAGCCTACTACATTTTCTCAAAAGTAGCAAACAATTGACTAACTAGATATATACTTACATCACTTGAATAAGAAAATCATAGCTTAACTGAGATTCTATGATGCAGGCTATTTTTTTATCTGTCCTATCCTGCTTCTTGAATTTTGACGGCTATTTCTGAGAACCATGTTAGGAGCTACTTCTACGTATCCTCTCAGATTTTCTTTACTTAAATTATCATCACAACATGCAAAACTTAATTGATTTCAGCTGAACTACTTGAATAAGGAGTTAAAGATAAATGATTCATGTTTCTAATCAATGAACACTTAGGCTAACTGATAGCCAATGGTAATCAAGTGCAGATCAGAGTAGTCATAAACAGAATTTTCAGGAATGAATTGTCAGTGTCTCTCTGACTCCAATCATTTCGATGTGCTGTTCAAAGTACCCTAAGGAACATGTATAAGTGATCCTGTTCTTGTTAATACTAGATTATGAATGTCAGTTCCCATTTTACTGTGAAGACAAGGGAAATGAACCTCAAACTTATCCTTCATTAAATATTCACTAAATGTTGTAAATATCATGGTCTCAAAATTGAATTCCTCCCTTCCCAGTCTAATGGTACTGTAACTTATTGCTATCCATATTGGTATTTTAACTCAAATAGATCCAGGATTAAGTAACAGAGTGTTACTTATTACCAAAGCTATTGTTGCAACTATTAAAAAAAATGAGAATGCAAAGAATACAGTAACTAAATAAAAATGAATTTTACCAAATTAGTCTTGATATCTTTAAATAAAATTTACTATCTCGCTAAGTTAATAATAGCCTCTGTTACTCCAACAATGGAGAAATTCAAAGCTATTTAACACAAAACAAAATAAACAATCTTATCAAAGAAACAGTCCATAAAAGGAAGCCCTTAAAATGGCTACCTCAGTTACCTAATGTTTACATCATACTTTGTAAAATAGAATAATAAAATTGTTCCAGAATAGGGTATGTCTTTTTGGCAATTGAGTCCAAGCTGGCTCACCAAGTATTTAGTTGCATTCCCCTTCAATTTCTCATTAGCGTTATTTAAACTTTTGGAAGATCTGTATGGCTTTGTTTCCACTACTCCTACAAGTAGTGAGCTTCTGATCAAGGCTGTGTCTCTCTCTACCCTATCTAAACTCACCATAAATCTGCAAACCTCTACCAAATGACCTTGCAACCACTTTAACAGAGAGCAACCTGAGCAAAAACAGTAACATTAGTGTTTCCTTTATATTGTATTTAAAAATAACTCACTTTGGACACTTTGTAAATCTCATAACACTAATATCAATTGTAGTTGCAATTTGTGCAACATTTGACAAGGCAGTACAATTCTCAAGTTAGTGGAATACTGGAAGCTTGAAACTGCTAAATGTTTAAGCAAAGCCATGTACTTTCAGGTCAGTACTGCTCTGACGCTGAACTTTACCTTTATGTTAAGAGCAAACTATAGGTACTATTTAATGAATTTCACAAGTAAATGAGAATTCACTTGTCTATTATTTCACAAAACATAATTTAAAAAAAAAGCCCTTGTCCACTTACTTTTGCTTTCTCGAAGTCAAGATCCTTGCCAATTGTGGTTAATAACCGACATAAACATTCTAATGACTCCTCATCATGGTTTTTTAGAAGTTTCACAACACAGTCGTGCATGATGGCTTCTGTTAACATTTTAAGTTTGAACAGTTCACCAATAAATTTAATGTTTCCAATGGACCTTCTACGAGCCTTGTCCTTGGATTCTTCTAGCTCATCTTGAAGCCTGGACTTCTCTTCTGACTGTAAAAAAAAATAAGGTTGACAATGTGAATCTATTCAGGAATTTTCACATACTAGAGGAAAAAAACATGAAATTTGACTAAAAATTAAAAATAAATTGGGAGCTGACAATTGGATATTTTCAATTTATCGAAGCAATTTGAATTATGTACGTATACTATATAGCCAGACCTTGATATTTGGAAGGAAACAGATTTCAATAAAAGATGCGTTCTGAAGTCAAATTCTGTAAATCAAAAGTTGGGAGAAATGCATTGCTAGTACGATGATGCAATGTATTCCAATGGACAGTGAATGATGAGCTATTCATTATTGTGAAAAGTAGATTCACTAATCAAGAACACATACCAGTAAGAGTAAATAAATTTGTTCCAAAGAAGGAAAAATAATTTGTAATTCTTATATTGCACTTGTAATGTTTATATGACTAAATTTTTCTTATTATACTAAATACATTAATTTTTACTCTTGCTACTGCTAGCAAGTTTAAAACCACTTCTAAAAAAGTCTTGAATTTGAACAATGTTACACACTCAAATTTAAAGTACAGAGTGCAGAAATTACCCACTAACAAATTTGCAAATTAACTTTTACTTATTTACAACTAATTAACAAACGACTCAATAAAAAGATCAACATCAAAATAAATTATTTCCAGAGAAAAATGAATACTTTTGGCAAGGGGCATACTTAGTGAGGGACTCATGTAACAGATGTGCAAATCTAACCAAATTTGCCTTCCCACTGAATATCAAGAAATTTTTCAAATAGTTCTTGCATTGCAAGAATAGGCTGGCCACATGTATTTTGAAATATCTCAAAAATTCACTAAAATTGTAATGTTTGAAAGTTTAAACACCAAAGAACAATTTATTCCAGTGAACATACTTAGCATTATAATAGAGCTTAAGCTAACCAGATTTAAATGATTACACAGTGTCCACCGCACTTAATCCTCCTGGCAGTCTTCAGTCACCTAGTTTCAATATTTGATTGTTATATATTTCCCCTCATTTACCAAATTCCAAATTTATGGGAGCAAAATTCCTCATCCATACTCAGGAAATACAATTATACAAAAGTATCCACAATTGGGAAACACCCTATTGAGTAAGTAAGGGACTGAGAAAAATGTAAAGGTTGTTGTGGAAGACTAAAGAGATTTGAAAGATCTTAGAGAATCCTGTCACGTTGTACATGATTGTCCAACTTGGCAGATGATGCCACTAATGCTTACTTAATGGAGCATCAGACATTTTCCTTTCCTGCTGGGTGAATTTTACTGTGGATTTCCTTGCAATTATTTTGCTTATAGTATAACACAAGCTGGTGCTATTTTGCCAGTACCTAAAATAGTTAAAGTTGGTACCATTCATGCATCATGAAACTTGAAACATGCAAATAAACTTTAACGAATTTCAGCCTCTAGCTTTTCCCCACTACTCCCACATATGGTCCTAGCTGAATCTGTCCTTCATCTCTCCCCTAATGGTTCATATTATCATCATTCTTCCCGATCAAATTCTAGTATGGGTAAGTTTTGCATTCCTGCCTATTGCCCTGCAGCAGCTTTCACCACCTTCACCTCCCTCCTCCTAGCTTCATTTTCCTTTTTTTATCGACTGCCTCATAATCCACCTGCCTCCATTTCCAACCCCATGTATTCTCCCCTTCCCTACTTGGCTTGATTTGCCTATCATTTCTCTACGTACTGTGTCTACCAATCATCTCTGGCCATTGTGCAACGCTCTCCCCTCCACCTTATACTATCCATCTCCACTCCGCACTCTCAGACTTGATGTAGCTTTCCCACCCAAAACATTGACAATAGCTCCCCCCATCCCAAACCCTGCTGAACTCTTCCAGATCATTTGTGCTTTACATTCTAGCATTTGCAACCTCTTATTTCTTCAGAGATTTACAGGAGTCAGTGGAGATGCTGCATTTTCAAGGAGGCTTGAACAACATTCTTCAAACTTTTCTTCTATCTGCTTGGCAACCTCTTCTTGGAACAGAGTTGGGAACAGTGTGGTGACTTCAGGAGTCTCACGTCAAGGAGACATGGTCTGTCCAGAGCCAGTGATATCAAATCAGAATCAGGTTTGATATCACTGGCATGTGTCTTGAAAGTTGTTGTCGCTTTGCAGCAGCAGTACATTGCAATACATAATGGAAGAAAACCAATAAATTACAGTAAGTATAAATAAAAAATAAATAGTGCAAAAAGAGAGCCAAAAAAGAAGGGGATGTAATATTCATGGGTTCATTGTCCATGCAGAAATCTGATGGTGGAGGGGAAGAAGCTGTTCCTGTATCTCCTCCCTGATGGGAGTAATGAGAAGAGGGCATGTCCTGGGTGACTAGGGTCCTTATGATAGATGTGCCTTTTTGAGGCATCATCTTTTGAAGGTGTCCTTGACGCTCGGGAGGCTAGTGCCCATGGTAGAGCTGGCTGAGCTTATAGTTTCTGCAGCTTGTTCTGATCCTGTGCAGTGGCCACTCCATACCAGACGGTGATGTAACCAGTTAGAATGCACTCCACGGTACACCTGTAGAAATTTGGCACAATCTTTGGTGACATAACCAAGTCCCCTCAATCTCCGAATGAAATATAGCTGCTGTCGAGCCTTCTTTGTAATTGATCAATATGTTGGGCCAAGCCAGGATAGGTCTTCAGATGCTGAAATACAGGAACTTGAAACCACTCATCCTTTCCACTGCCGATGAGGATTGGTTTGTGATTAGAAACATAGAAAACCTACAACACAATACTAGCCCTTTGGTTCATAATGCTGTGCTGAACATGTACTTACCTTATAAATATCTACGGTTACCCATAGGCCTCTATTTTTCTATGCTCCATGTACCTATCCAGCAGTCTCTTAAGAGACCCTATCGTATCCGCCTCCACAACCGTCATCGTCAGCCCATTTCACGCATTCACCATCTTCTGCGTAAAAGACTTGCCCCTGACATCTCCTCTGTACCTACTTCCAAGCACCTTAAAACTCTGCCCCCTTGAGTTAGTCATTTCAGCTCTGGGAAAAAGCCTCTATTGACATGATCAATGCCTCCCATCATCTTAAACACCTCCATCAGGTCACCTCTCCAAGGTCATCCTCCATTGCTCCAAGGAGAAAAGGCCAAGTTCACTCAACCTATTCTCATAGGACATGCTCCCCATGACTTGATTTCCTCTTCCTGAAGTCCACAATCAATTTCTTGGTTGAGTGCAAGGTTGTTGCTGCGACATCATTCAACCAGCTGATTTATCTCCCTCCAGTATGCCGCCCTGTCACCATCTGAAATTCTGCCAACAATAGTTGTGTCATTGGCAAATTTATAGATGGCATTTGAGTTGTGTCTAACCATAGTTGTGGGTGTAGAGAGAGTACAGCAGTGTGTTAAACACACATTCTTCAGGAGCGGCAGTGTTGATTGTCTGTGAGGAGGGTATGTTGTTTCCAATTCACACTGACTGTAGTTTCCCAGTGAGAAAGTCAAGGTTCCTGTTGCAGTGGGACCCACTGTAGTAGATCTGTTGTGGCGATAAGCAAATTGCAGCAGGGCCCAGGTCCTTGCTTATGCAGGAGTTGATTTGAGCTATGACCAAGCTCCCAAAGCACTTTATCACAATAGATGTGAGTGCAACTGGGCAAAAGGTTATTGAGGCAGCTCACCCTGCTCTGCTTGGGCACTGGTATGATTGTTGCCCTTTTGAAGCAGGTGGGAAATTCTGACTGTGGCAGTGAGACATTTAAGAAGTCCTTGAACACTACCGCCAGTTGGTTGGCTCAGGTTTTCAATACCCTACCAGGTACACTATCAGGGCCTAACACTTTGCAAGGGTTCACTCTCGTGAAAGATGTTCTGACGTCGGCCTCCGAGACAGAGATCACAGGGTCACTAGACGCTGCAGGGATTTGCTGTAGTTTTATTCTCCCTTTCAAAGGATGCATAAAATATGTTGAGCTCATCTAGGTATGATGTATCACAGCCATTCATGATGTTATGTTTCGCTTTGTAGTAAATAATAGCCTGCAAACCATGCCAGAGCTGACATGCATCTGATTCTATCTCTACCTTCAGTCGGAATTGTTCTTCTACTCTTCCATAGGTTGTACCTGGACTTGTATAGTTCTGGATCACTGGTCTTGAATGTCACAGATCTAGCCTTCAGCAGACTACAGACCTCCTGGTTTAACTATGGCTTCTGGTTTGGGTATATTTGGTACATTCTTGAAGGTACACACATCTACACAGATGTTGAAGAAGTTGGTAACAACTGTGGCGACATTCAGACTCGAATACTGTCCAGACCACTACTCAAAGCAGTCCTTTAAGCACTCCTCCACCTTCTTCATGGTCTTTACCACGGGAGCTGCGGTGTTTAGTCTCTGTCTATGTGCCAGGAGTAGAAGTACAGTCAACTGATCGGACTTTCCAAAGTGTGCCGTGGAATGGCATGGTAAGCATTCTTCTTGGTGGTATAACAGTGGGCAAGCATGTTGGCTCTTCTGTTTCCACAGGTGATATGTTGGTTACAGTTGTTCAGAGACTTCTTCAAGATGGCCTGTTTGAAATTCTCACAATGATAGGGAAAGCTTCTGGGTGTAAGTGGGTATGTTAACCTGGGGAGAGAATGCTAATACTGGTTCAGTTATCTTGCCAGAGGATTTGGAAGATTTTGCTGAGACAGTGTTGGCAACATTTTTACAGAGTTTTGAGTTACCTGCTCTGGGTGGTGCAAGTCTCAGAAAGTTGAAGGCAAGGATCAACACTACAGAACACACCACAAGTTTCATGCCAGACATTAAGTCCTGATCTGCAAGCATACTCCTCCTTAATTGGCTGAAGATAGTGTTGGCACACACTCTAGGCAACCAGCAAACTTAATTTTCCGAGTCAGTCAGCATTTGCTGACATGTAGCTCTTCACATATGGGAACTGGTCTATGTTTTCCAGGGGTGTGCCATGTACCTTAATTTTTGAAGCACAGCATTTGTACAATGAGGCAGGTTGTTGCAGGATCTTTGTCTTGAGAATGTCATGTATAAGGTCCATATACTCTCATGTGCTTCAGTGTACGAGTCAGCTTAGCTACTCAATGTGCACGTGCCAGCATCTGCTTAGCATTAAGGGTGAGATGAACTTGGACCTAGAGTGCAGGTACTATAGGTTAAAAAATTTCCCACTTGTCTTGTAGATTAGCTCTACTGCAGAAGAAAGCAGATTGGAGAGGGTCCAGAGGAGCTTCTCGAGAATGATGCCGGGAAAGAAAAGGTTAACATATGAGGAACGTTTTACAGCTCTGGGTCAGCACTCACTGAAGTTCAGAGGAGGGATCTCATCAAAACCTATCGAATATTTAAAAGCCTAGATTGATTGGACATGGAGAAGATATTTCCTAAAAGTAGGGGAGCCTAGGACCAGAGGGTGCTGAATCTGTGGAATTCATTGCCATGGATGGCTATACAGGGTGGCAAAGCCATTGGACGTATTTAAAGCAGAGGATCATAGGTTCTTATCACAAACAACAAAAAATCTGCAGATGCTGGAAATCTAAGCAATACATACAAAATGCTGGAGGAACTCAGCAGGCTAGGCAGCATCTAAGGAAAAAACTGTCTCGGCCTGCAATGCCAACTGTACTCTTTTCCATCGATGCTTCTTGGCCTGCTGAGTTCTTCCAGCATTTTGTGTGTGCTACATTGATAGGTTCTTGATTAGTAAGGGCATCAAAGGATATGGGGAGATGGGGCACGAGAATTGGGTTGACAGGATTAATAAATCAGCCATGTTGGAATGGTAGAACAGACTCAATGTGCTGAATGGCCTAATTCTCCTCCTATGTCATATAATCTTGTAATCAAACTAATCTACCAACAAAATAGCTTCATTAACTTACTAATAATCCTGCCCTTCCTGATCATTTTTCTCCCAAATATCTATTCTTTCCTCATCCCCTTTGCAACATAAAACTAATATGCTTTCTCTCTCAACTCTGATGAAAGTTCTTTGATTTGAACCATTAACCCTATTTCTCATTCCAGAGAATCCTGTTGATATGTTGAGTGTTTCCAAAATTTTCTGATTTCATTGCAGATAATTTTATGCTAGCTATATATCACAGCAACTTCATAACTATCACTTTCCAGTTGCAATATTTCAACAAGCTTCCTCATCCTCCAAAGAAAATTTGTTCAGTTGAAAAATTCAGTAGATTATCCGAATAAACACAGGGAATTAAGTAAAATGTTTAGTTTAATCTGACACCATTCATGAGCCATTTAAGATTCTCCCAAATTGTTTTAAGTTTCAATACTTCACCAGACTGTAATACTTTAAGACGTACAGCAGCCTATTATTAGACAGCAGACTCTCACAAGTAGCAATATTTCCCAGTAACAACAATGACTGAAGGATGAGAATTGACCAGAACACCAAGGAATATCAGAATCACATTTATTATATATCATGAAATCTGTTGTTCCGTGGCAGCAGTACAGAGCAATCCATAAAAACAAACCAATAAATAAATACATAGTGCAAAAGAATGCATATAAAATAGTGTACATGATTTCATGGACTGTTCAGAAATCTGATGGAGGAGGGAAAGAAGCTGTTCCTAAAACAGTAAATGTGCATCTTCATACTTCTGTACTTTCTCTGTGATGGTAGTAATGAGAAGGGGGCATGTCCCCGATGGTGAGGATCCTTGAAGATGGATACCACCTTCTTAGGATGTCCTCAATGATGGGAGGGCTATAACCATAATGAAGCTGGCTGATACTACAATTCTCTATAGCCTCTTTTGGAGCATCCATACCAGGTGGTAATGCAACCAGTCAGAATGCTCTGTATTGTACATTTGTAGAAATTTGGTAGAGTCTTTGGTGTCATAACAATTCTCCTTGCATACCTTCTTCATGACTGCATCAATGCGTTAAGCCCAGTACAGATTCTTTGAGATCTTAACATCAAGGAACTTGAAACTGTTCACCCTTTCCACCGCCGACTCTACATTATGACTGGTGCGTATTCTGACTTCCTCTTCCTGAAGCTCATGATCAATTTCTTAATCATGTTGATGTTGAGTGCAAGGTCATCTTTACAACATGACTCAACCAGCCGATCTACCTCAGTCTTGTACGTCTCATCGCCATCTGAAATTCTGACAACAGTGGTGTCATTGCCAAATTTATATATTACGTTTGAGCTCTGTCTAGCCATAATATCATGAGTACAAAGAGAGTAGTGCAATGGGCTAAGCACGTATCCTTGAGGTACACCTGTGTTGGCTTTCAGCAAGGAGATGTTATTTCCAATCTGTATTCACTGTGGTCTCCTCATCCGGTTGTAGAGGCAGATACAGATACAGAGAACTATGTTATGAGGGATTAATTCTTGCCATAACCAATTTCTCAAAGCAGTTCATCACAGTAGATCCGAGTACTACTGGGTGGTTGCCACTGAGGCAGCTCCCTGTTTTTTTTTTCAGCACTAAGGTGACTGATGCCCTTTCGAAGCAAATGGGAAACTGTGACTGCAGCAGTGAGAGGTTGAACACTCCAGCCAGTTGGTCAGCAATGTTCCTTATAAGGTGTGTGCGCACACATCTTTTGCTACTAGCGCACAAAGGAATTTAAACTGCACACAAAAAGATTGTCCCCCACAACCTCATTGGCATATTAAGCATATTTCATGATCGAACATCATCACATTTTCTTTTCCGGATTCTGATGCAGATGGTGTTGACAATGTGAAGTTTGTGATGATTCGTCTGCAGATTTTAGAACTGGCTTATTTATACTGTTTTTATTAAAGAAATTATTGATTCACTATGTTGAATTCCAAAGAACCAGAGGGCGTGAAGTGCAAAAGAACTGCTAGTCCATTTAAAGCTTCTTGAAACAGTAGAATCTGCTACACCAAAAGCTCATGAGGTCAGGAATGTGTATCTAGGAGAAATATTTATGTACAGTACCGAAACTGGTGTTACCTGGAGTATTGTTGTAATGCAAAAGTTGCTGGAGAATTTGTAAGCGGGAAGAAGCGGAGCGATATTTGGAAACTTGACTGTTTAAGCGTCATTTAACAAACAAATCATATATAGAGATGGTGTACAAAAGCTCCAGCGAGAATTTCTGCGCACACATTCCCTCATTACAAATTGAGGGAACTTCGTTGATCAGCACTGGTTATCAGTACCTGCCGGGATACCACTGGGGCCTGACGCCTTACAAGAGTTCAACCTCTTGAAGGATGCTCTGATGTCAGCCTCTGAATCAGAGATCACAAGGTCGCCAGATGATGTGGGAATTCACACAGCTGCAGTGTTATTCTCACCTTCAAAGCATGCCTAACTGTATCCACTTCCCTGAAACTATGCCATGGGATCTCCTATCTGAGAAGTTTGACACCGCTATCGATGTGTCTTATCAAAAGTCAGCACCTTCATCTTTGCAACATTCCTGTAGCACATGTTAGCATAGAAATTTCTTTTCGAAATTAATTAAAACATAGCATTTAGTTTAAACAACAGCACCAAAGGACCATCAGTTTAAGTTGCGTCATTTTGAAAAGGCAGCTATCAATGTGTTCCAATCATTTACAAGCAGTTAAGAGAAAAATTCTTATCAGATATATCACATAAAGATAATTAAGGTTTCTTACTTTAATAGTAGCATCAATCTCTTTCTGCTTCTTCTCATTGACAACATCATCTGCTTTGTCCTTTTCAAATTCTTTCTGACATCGATTTAGTAGTAGCTTACGGAAATTCACTGAGACACCTGGTTTATCTGACACCGGGACTTTCAACTGTGAATGGAAATGATCACATCATTCAATGCAAAGTTCACAATACAATACTGTGGTAGTTGCGCTCCCTTTAAACACATGAATGTTAAAGGAAATATACTAGATTACTGACAACCCCCAAATTCTCATTGGTTTAAAAAAAGCTATGATGCCTAACAGATTAGGGCGAGTTGGAATGACCAATACTGAACAATTGGTGGAAAATTTCTTTCCTTTCATTTTCAACTTATGGTAACTGTTTCACTGACACCATGACATTCCTGTGAACATTTTACCAGTGAGAAATTAGTCTTTACACAAGCCTGCCTTATATCCACTACAGAAAATGATGTGCAGTTATAATTGTCTTTGTTTAGTCACAGATCAATATAGCATATCCTAGCCTGGTAGTTATAGTACCACAGGATAATTATTACAAATTCCTCAATTACACAGAAAAGTACAGCACAGGAACAGTCCCTCCAGCCCATAATGTTAAGTTTGTAATAAAATGGCCAACTAAGCTAATACCATGTCTACACAATGTCCATATCCTTCTATTTTCCTTACATTCATGTGCCTGTCTAAACATCTCTTAGAAGTTCTTAATGTATCTACCTCTACCACCACCACAGGCAGTGCATTCCAGATACCCACCATTATCTGTGTAAAATACTTGCCCATTATATCTCCTTTGAAATTATCCCCCTCACCTTAAATGCATGTCCTCTGGTATAAGATATTTCAAACCTTCGAAAGCTGTATTGTCTGTCTACTCTATCTATGCTTCTCATAATCCTCTATTAGTTCTTCCCTCAACCCTCTGCCTCTTCAGAGAAAACAACCCAAGTTTGTCCAACTTCTCACTATATCACTGTTCTTCTAATACATGCAAAATCCTGGTAAGCCTCTTCTGTACCCTCTGCAAACCCTCAATATCCTTCCCACAATTGGGCAACTAGAACCGCATGCAGTACTCCAGATGCAGCCTAACCAGGGATTTATAATGCTACAACACAATTTCCTCACTTTTGAATTCAATGGGTGAACGAACAAAGGCAAGCATGTCATATGCCTTATTAACCACTGATCAATCTGTGTAGCGACTTTCAGGGAGCTATGAACTTAGACTCCAAGATATCTCTGTCGGTCTTGCCCTTAACAGTGTACTGTCTCTTTCCATTTGACCTACCAAGATGCAACACTTCACATTTGGCAGTGTTAAACTCTTTCTGCAATTAATCTATATCCTGTGGTATTCTTTGACAGCCTTCTACGCCACCCACACCACCACCAATCTTTGGATCATCTGCAAACTTATTAACCGATCCATCCACATTTTCATCCAGGTCATTTATATGTATCACAAACAGCAGAGGTCCCAGTACCGATCTCTGCAAACCTCTAGCTAGAATAAGTTCTTACAACCACTACCCTTTGGCTTCTATGGCCAAGCCAGTTCTAAATCCAAACAGCCAATTTACCAAGATGCCTTGCATCTTAATCTTCTGGATAAGCCCCCCCACCCCACCCCCAGCTCCAAGAGATCTTGTCAAACTCCTTACTAAAATCTACGTAGACGTCTACAGTTCTACCTTCATCAATCACCCTTGTCACCTCATTAAAAAACTCAATCAATTTTGTAAGATATGACTTGCCCCGCACAAAGACATGTTGGTTCTCCCTAATTAGGCCATGGTTTTCCAAATGCCCATAAATCCCATCCCAAAGAATTTGCTCCAATAACTTCCTGCCCACTGACCTGAGTCTCACTGGTCTATAGCTTGCAGGATTATCCAGGATTCCCTTCTTAAAAAATGGAAAACATTAGCTACTCACTAGTCCTCTGGGACCTTGCCTGTCACTAGAGGACATGAAGATATTGGTCAAGGTCCCAGCAATCTCATCTCTTGCCTCTCTCAATGACCTGGAGTGTATTCCATCAGGCCAAGGGGACTTATCCACCTTAATGCTCTTTAAGAGACCCAACACTACCTCCTCCTTTACCTCAAAATGTCCTAGCATAGTAATATACTCGGTACTGGTCTCCTATCTCCACATCCATCTCCTTGGTAAACGCTGATGCACCCAATTCTGCTTCCCACTCCCATTCAGGTATGTCCATACATGGCCTCCTCTACTGCCACGATGAGACTAAACTCAGGTTGGAGGAGCAACACCTCATATACCATCTAGGTAGTCTCCAGCCCCTTGGGATGAACACAGAATTCTCCAACTTCTGGCAATTCCCTCCCCCTCCCTTCCCCTATCCCTATGTCACTCTGCCCCCTCCCCCAGCTGCCTACCACCTCCCTCTTGGTTCCACCTCCTTCTACTATCCATTGTGTTTTCCCTTATTCTTTCTTCACCTTTCCTGCCTATCATCTCCCTGCCTCCCTTCCCCCACCCCTTATCTTTCCCCTTACTGGTTTTTCACCTGGAACCTACCAGCCTTCTCCTTCCCACCCTTCTCCCACCTTCTTTACAGGGCCTCTGCCCCTTCCCCCTACAGTCCTGACGAAGGGTTCCAGCCTGAAACGTCGACCGGACTTGTACTGTACTATTCTAAGTTCTAATAACGTATTTTGAAAATGCACATACTGCTCCTTGGGTATTTAAAATAATCAAAAGGAAATTCAAATTTGCAGTTTTGAAAATATTAGTATGCAGAAGTAAAATGTATATATTGATGTTTGTTGACCTACCATTGTGAGGCAGCGACACATGTTGGCATATGCTACTGAGAAATTAGGCTCATCGATTGCTTTCTCAAATACGAGGTCAATAACCCCTTTCAGCCTCTCCTCTGTATCTATTGTCAGCTCCTGAACTTGTTTCATCAACTGCTGAAACATTTGTGGGGTAAGTTTGTTCAGGATGCTTCTTACCCGTCGGAAAAGTTCCTGGAGTGAGTATAAAAACAATGACAATAATTGAGAGAAAATTTCTACCGTATATTAGTTTCTAGAAAATAATAACATGCATGGATTTTTTTAAAAGATGACTGAATTGTAAAGCATCACAATAAACAGCAGTAACAAAGATAATGAGCAACTTGTTTACGTGATCTTGAACTGTCACCTCACAGAATCCATTCCCACAATGACAGATTTAATATGAAAATTGATTCACTTTTACAGAGCAACACACAAAATGCTGGTGGAACTTGGCAGGTCAGGCAGCAACCATGGAAATAAATAAATAGTTGATGTATTGGACTGGAAAGGAAGGGTGAAGACACAAGAATAAAAGAGGTAGGGGGAGGAGAAGGAGCGTAGCTAGAAAGTGATAGGTGGGTAAAAAAGGTAAAGGGGCTGCAGATGAAGAAATCTGATAGGAGAGGAGAGTAGACCATAGGAGAAATTGGGGGGGGGGGGAGGGAGAAGAACCTGAGGGAGGAGGGAGGTGATAGTCAGATGAGAAGTAGTAAGAGGCCAGACTGGGGAATAGAAGAGGGAAGGGGAAGGGAAAAATTTATTTTACTAGAAGGAGAAATCGATATTTATGCCATCAGTTTGGAGACTACCCAGATGGAATATACAGTGCCTATAAAAAGCATTCATCCCCCTTGGAAGTTTTTGTGTTCTAGTGTTTTACAACATTGAATCACAGTGAATTTAATTAGGCTTTTTTGACACTGATCAACAGAAAAAGACTCTTGTGTCAAAGTGAAAACAGACCTCTACAAAGTGGTCTAAATTAATTACAAATATAAAAAACAAAGTAATTGATTGTGTAAGTATTTACCCCCTTCAAGTCAGTATTTAGTAGATGCACCTTTGGCAGTAATCACAGCCTTGAGTCTGTGTGGATAGGCCTCTATCAGCTTTGCACATCTGGACACTGCAATTTTTCCCCAATCTTCTTTACTGAACTGCTCAAGCTCTGTCAGATTGTATGAGGATCATGAGTGAACAGCCCTTTTCAAGTCCAGCCACAAATTCTCAATTGGATTGAGGTTTGGACTTTGCCACTCGAGGACATTAACTTTGTTGTTTTTAAGCCATTCATGTGTGGTTTTGGCTTGGGTCATTGTCTTGCTGGAAAACAAATCTTTTCCAAAGTCCCAGTTCATTTGCAGACTGCATCAGGTTTTCCTCCAGGATTTCCCTGCATTTTGCTGCCATCATTTTACCCTCTACCATCACAAGCTTTCTAGGGCCTGCTGCAGTGAAGCATTCCCCAGCATGACACAGCCACCACCATGCTTCAGGGCAGGGGTGTTGTATTTTTAATGGTGTGCAGTGTTTGGCTTACGCCAAAGGTAGTGGTTACTCTGATGGTCAAAAAGCTCAATTTTGGTTTCATCAGACCATAGAACCTACTTCCAGCTGATTTCAGAGTCTCCTGCATGCCTTCTGGCAAACTCCAGTCGAGATTTCATGTCAGTTTATTTTCAACAGTGCCTTTCTCTTTGCACTCTCCTATAAAGCTGCGACTGGTGAAGCACCCTGACAACAGTTGTTCTATGTGCAGTCTGTCCCATCTCAGCCACTGAAGCTTGCAACTCCTCCAGAGTTATCATAGGTCTCTTGGTGGCCTCCCTCACTGGTCCCCTTCTTCCTTGGTCACTCAGTTTTCGAGGATACAGCTGTGCCATATTCTTTCCATTTCTTGATGACTGACTCCAAGGGATATTCAGTGACTTGGAAATTTTCTTGTATCCATCTCCAAACTTCAATAACCTTTTCATGGAATTGCTTGGAGTGTTCTTTTGTCTTCATGGTGTAGTTTTTGCCAGGATACCAACTCACCAGCAGAAGAACCTTCTAGATACAGGTGCATTTTTACTACAATCAATTGAAGCACCTTGATTGCAGGTAGGTCTCCAAAAACAGATCTCCATTTAATTATGTGACTTCTAAAACCAATTGTTGGCACCAGTGATGATCTGGTGGGTCATATTAAAGGGAGTGAATATTTATTCAATTATTTTGTGTTTTATATTTTTAATTAATTTAGATCACTTTGTAGAGATCTGTTTTCACTTGGACACAACAGAGTCTTTTACTGTTGATCAGTGTCAAAAAAAAAAGCCAAATTAAATCCACTGTGACTCAATGTTATCAAACAATGAAACATGAAAAATTCCAAGGGGGTGAATACTTTTTATAGGCTCTGTAAGGTGTTGTCTCTCCACTCTGAGGGTATAGCATCATGGCACAAGATGAGACCATGGACTGACATGTTGGAATGAAGGAGAAAAAGCCTCAAACTTTCGCATAGTACTGTACTTCTAAATGGAGTTCCTTCGTGGTCTGGAGGAATGTTGTGTTGTTTGGTTATATATTCATATGTACAATCAGATGAAAATTAAGTTAAATTTGAACCAAGATGATCCGGAAGCAGAGTGCACAACAGTGTTGTGCTTGAAGTAGTGGCCTCTGTATATTTCAGAGATTATTTATAGCAGGCTAAAGCACTGGAGATGTCAAAGGATGCTTCACCCACAGTCACCAAATCCAATGGCAGGTTCAGAGAACCAATGTTAGATTCTTCATACATGTGCACTATACAAAGAATCGATGAATGAACAGAGTGATAGCAAAAATAATGGGCTATTCTAACTTTCTTGCACCATTGCTTAACTGAAACATTTCTATCCTTATCTTGAAACTCAAACTTTAAGTACTTAAGCATTTGCAAACTACAAACAGTAGCTTTTCACTGTTCCTTGATACATGTGACAATAATAAAACAACACTACTTTTGAAAACTTTCTCTATGATGCACTTTAAAACTTCAAGGATGCTTTTATTAAGACAATGACAGGTTCTTTAAAAATGTATTCCTATCCACCAATTGTAGGGACATCAAAAGATACCTTCACAACGAGAAGGAAAGGACACATATCACAAAATACTCAACAAAATTTTCAATTCATTATAGACTGAACACAGAGGAGTTTAAGTGAGGCATCTAGTAATAGAAGAAAAGCAGTGCAGTATTTTATAGTGCCTATCAACCTATTCTGCCATTCAGTTAGGCTAATGTTCTATCCAACCTCCTCCTTTTTGTGTTCATCTGCCACATTATCCTGAGGTGTTAAATTAACAATAGCCATTTTGATATTCTCGACTGAGCATCCACAAAAAAATCAGAGACTACTGTGGAGAAATCCCTCATCAATCTAAATGTTGCACGCCTTAACCCCATGTTCTGGACGATGCAGAAAGACAAGCCAGTTTCTTAATATGCACTTTGTCAAGTAACCTAAGAATTTGAGATATTTTATTAAAATTGCCTTTCTTTCTCTTTTAAGTTCCAGAAATTACAGGATATTCTACTCACCCTCTCACTCAAAGACGTGTGATAAGAACCCAATGATTAAAAATTACATTTCAAAAGGCCTTTTGTTTTTGGTATTTCCTTACATATTCCAAAGAATTTAAACAATGCAATATTGTCTGGAAATTCTGCTCCGTTAATTGCCACTGTTGCTTATTTTAGACCTAACATGATGTGACAGGAGGTGTTTGTTTTAATCCAACCTGTGTTTTTTGCACATCGGAGTCATCAGAGACTTCGTCTCGTTTTAATATGGGCTTCCATGCATTCTCTGACTTCTTCAACTGGACATCATCGTTTACAGTTATATTTGTAATAATCTTCCTTGGTTCTCTTCTTTGCCCATGCTGTGACCTTCGTGGACCAGCATTTAGCACCTAAATAAGTAACATTAATTGTTAATATAATATCGTCTTAAAAACCTTTGACACAAAATTAGCTAATTGTTGACAGTGAGTAGGAATCAAATCTCAGAATCCAGCTAAGAAGGGGAGATTGACTTCAGTCATCCTGACTGGTTTTGTGTCAAATAATTTAATCAAGGCACATTGTTAGTGATTTCAATCACTGTTTGGATAATGTTGAATTTGCAATAACATTTGAGGTTTGTCAAACACTTGTTTGTTTGTTAAACTGCAGCACGAGAAATAAGATTAGGACGTCACTGGACAACAAAGATTTTGCTTCCTGAATACATTTGGGTGTATCTAATGGATTTTGGGCTGCTGATCATGAAATTCACATTGAAATTTCCCTATCATGCACCTTTTTTTTTTAATATCACCCATATTTGTTATTTCAATTCATAATTCAAGTCAATTAAAATGTTGCTCACAATGTAAGTTGAAAAATTTTCGATCTTGTTCAGGCATGTCTGTGCATGCTTTGGCAGGGTGGATGATATAAGGCAGGATTGGTTTTAGAATGGCTATAAAAGCATCACGCACACACTGCTCTATGCATTGCACTTACACACGTCAGTTTGCAATTATCTTGATCTAGATGCTCGACATGCATATCATATTGTGTGTACTCATTATAATAAAGTAATTGTATTTTCAGAGTACTTCCGATAGCAAAATGTCTCACCAATGTTGCAACAGCCATGATACTTTCTGTTATGTTTGTGGCAAGTATGAAGTTTAATCTCAAAGATAGAGCATGACTCCTCTTATTAAGAAAGCCTAAGAGCTCTACTGTGGGCGTATAATTGGTGACCAAGACAAAGCTTGGGCTCCTCACATATGTTGCGCAAGATCACTGTTTTTCTTAAACTTAGTTCAGAGATACTCAAGAGTCAATTGTTCATATGGCGAGAGCAGAATAATCATGTGACAGACTCCCACTTCTGTCTGACCAGTGTGTTTGGTTTCTCTGCTAAACACAAGAAATGCATTAAGTACCCCAAACTCCCTTCAGCCATAAGATCTGTGCCGCATTACAATAATCTTCCAGTACCAAAGCCATCAGACTCAGAGTCTAGAAGATGAAGACGAAGACGACAATGCCATGAGACACGAGCCAGGAACTGAAAATGACACTGATAACCTTACAGATTTAGAATCCTTTATGTCAAGTGAGCCTCATCTGATAACTTAATCTGAGTTAAATGACCTGGTCCGAGACTTGGTATTGTCAAAGATAAAAGCAGAATTACTGGGTTGAAGACTACAAAGATGGAATCTGTTCTCACCAGGCACACAAATTTCCTTGATATATTTTGATATTTGAGACAATATTTTCCAGAATAATTAATGGCTAGATTAAGGAAGGCATTTTGTTGGTCCACAAATTAAACAGGTCATCAATGGCAGGCAATTTGAAGAACTTCTAGTGGGAGAGGAAAAAATTGCATGGAAAGCATTCAAGGATGTTGTTGAAAATTTTCATGGCAACTACAGAGCACCAAACTACATGCAGCTAGTTGGCAACATGCTTCAAGCATACAAAGCCATGAAATGCAACATGTCACTAAAAATTCTTTCACTGCATTCCCATTTAGATTTCTTCCTTGCGAATTTTGGCGCTGTCAGTGATGACCATGGTGAAAAGTTTCACCAAAACATTGCGGTCATGGGGAAACGGTACCAAGGCAACTGGAATCCATCAATGCCGGCTGATTATTGTTGGGACACTTAAGTGAGAGCCTCAGGCAGAGTACAAATGAAAATCATCAAAACATTTTTAGCTCAGTCGAACTATTACAAGGTGCCAGCATCATTATGCAATTAAATGCATTATATTTCATAAAAGTTAATTTCTTGTTTCTTCAAATTCCTATGTGATACAAGTAGTTGGAAATTAAATTTGCATTCAGCATTCAGCTTATGATAGTATATCATAAACAAATAAATTTTTGAAGAAGCGATGCTTTCAAAAAAATTTGCTGTCCAGTGTATTCAGCCTTTCTCATCTGCTTCATTTTTCAAATCAAATAAATCAGAATCAGGTTTAATATCACCGGCATATGGCATGAAATTTGTCTTGTGGCAGCAGTGCAGTGCAATAAATAATAATAATCTATGAATGAGGAAAAATATAAATTAGTCCAAAAAGAGAGCCAAAAAAAGAAAAAAATGTGAAGTCATGTACATGGGTTCGTTGTCCATTCACAAAGCTGACGGCTGAGGGAAAGAAGCTGTTTCTAAGGTGTAGAGTGTGTGCTTTCAGGCTCCTGCACCACCTCGTTGACGGTAGCACTGAGAAGAGGGCATATCCTGAGTGACAGGGGACCTTAATGATAGATGCAACGCATTTTGAAGATGTCCTTGATGCTGATCAAGGCTGACCCGTAACCTCAATGCCATATTCCTTAATAACAAATTGAGTTATGCCAGCATCCATTGAATTTTGAAAAGACTTCTACATTGATTAATGTCTTAAGAGTTAGAATTAGATTTTCCTTGAATATAAGCACATTTGTGCTACTTAGTCCAAAACAGCACAACATATTAATTAAAACTTCCTAGGGGCAGTGATTCAAAGCTGGTTACAGCAGTTCATTGGCGATACAATCAAGTGACACTGTTATTGGTAAGCGTTTTGACTTGGGGTTTAAGTATCAAAATCACATGTTCTCCTGTAATCTTGTATATGCTTGATAACAATGTGGAGGGTGACATCCTAAGCAGCAAATTTAGGATTAGCATGCTCCCATCACACATTTGTCTGCACCACTGCCTTCACATAAATGCAAATGTAATTGCTCTCAATCAGGATAGATTAGTCTCTGTGATGTTTGATTTTCTGAAAAAACAGGAGGTTAAAATCAAGTCAATGCTGACAAAAATATAAGTAAATCAAATGCAATCTGATGGTAGCGATAGACAAATACTGTAGACATGAACATCCATATCTAACTCATATAATGTTCAATTTATCTGACTTTAGATGAAGTTCAGCAGGCCCACACCAGCCTTGAGATATGGGACTGGATATATTCTATAATGCATTAATTATTCTTGAAAAACAAGATGTTATAAAACATATTTCTATGTGCTTAATTATTGTTTTTTAAACAACTGGGCAGATAGGAATTAATACAGCAATTCAAAATTGGCCTCGTGGCAATTTTGTTTTTAAGCAATTTATAAATTAAAAGATGCAATTAAGTAGTGGAATGCAAATACTATAATTTTTGGATTGAGTATCTCATCAGTAAATGCACCCTCATGAGCATTTGTACTTGCATGAATACAAAGTAACAGCTCTTTGGTTTTGAGTCTGTTCTTATCTGTTTAATAGATATGATGGGACAGATAGTTAGAAGTGTGTGTATTTTAATGCTGGAGTACTATGGGCAAAGGTTATAAACTTAGAGCATGGACCAATACATGGAGCTATGATGTTGTGGCCATTACAGAAACCTGGCTGACAGAGGGGCAGGAATGGCACTTAATGTACCAGGGTTTTGATATTTTAGGAAAAAAAAGAAAGAAGAAGGTAAAAGGAGAGGGGGGAGCTGCACTGCTAATCAGGGACAATATTGCAGTACTCAGAGGGGAAATAATGGATGGCTCATCCACCGAGTCCATATGGATAAACTCAAAAATAGTAAGGGTGCAATCACTCTGATGGAATAGTACCACAGACCCTTCCAATAGCCACCAGGACATTGAGGAACACATGTGGAGACAGATTAAGCAAAGGTACAAAAACAATGGGGTTGTTGTCACGAGACACTTCAACTTCCCTAATATCAAGTGGGACCTTCCAAGTGCAAGAGTTTTAGATGGGACAGAATTTGTCAGGTGCCCTCAGGAAGGTTTCCTAATTCAATATGTTGATATTTCAACAAGAGGAGGAGCTATACTAGACATGGTGTTGGGTAATGAGCTTGACCAGCTGACTGACCTTTTAGTGGGAGAACAGTTAGGGAAACCTTTAAAGATAGTTATAGATGAGGATAAGTATGGACCTTGCAGGAGAGTATTAAATTGAAGCAGCACAACCATGAAAGCATTTGGCAGGAACTAGGGAGAGTTGGGAACAGTTGTTTTGGGCCAGTCCATATCGAACATATGGAGGGTGTTTAAAGACCAGCAGAACAGAGTACAGTACAAGTATGTTCCTGTAAGAAGAATGGACAAGGATGGCAAAGCATGGTAGTGTAGCATCCAGCGTATTGCTTTACAGTGTCAGTGACTCCTGCCACTATCTGTAAGGAGCTTGTACGTTCACCCTGCAACCATGTGAGCTTACTTTGGGTGCTCTAGTTTCCTCCCACAGTTCAAAGACATACCAGTTAGTAGATTAATTGGTCATTGTAAGTATTAAATAGGTGGGCTGCTGGGCAGTGCAGCTGATTGAGCCGGAAGTGCCTATCCTGCACTGCATCTCTAAATAAATAAGCAGAAAAATCTTGGATGTCGAGGGATGTGATAAATTTAGTCAAGAAGAAAAAAGTATGTAAAGCTCAGGAAGCTAGAATAAAAAAAGTGCCCTTGAAGATTATAAAGAAGCAGAAAAGAACTCAAGACGGGAATTAGGAAAGCCATGATGGATCATAAAAAGTCCTTGGCAAGTAGGATAAAAGAGAATCCCAAGGCAGTCTATATATATATCTCAAGAGCAAGGTGACAACTAGGCAGAGAGCAGGACCGCGCAAAGATAAAGGGAGGAGCTTTTGCTTGGATGCGGAGGATGTGGGTGGGGTCACTAATGAGCTCTTGACATCAATATTTACTGAGGAGGATGTGGAGGATAGCTTATTGTTCAAAAATGAACCACGGTTCATCCTGGAAACCACAGATTCATCAGTCTCACATCAGCGGTAGGGAATTTACAGAAGGGAATTCTTCGGGATAGGATTTATGAGCATTTGGAAAATCATGGCCTAGTTAGGGAGAGTGAGCACTGCTTTGTGCGAGGCAAGAGAGAAGTCTTACTAACTTGACTGAGTTTTTTTCACGAGGATGTGATTGATGAAAGTAGAGCAGTGGATGTTATCTACATGAATTTTAGTAAGGTGCTTGACAAGGTTCCTCATGGGAGGCTCTTCCAGAAGATTAAGATGCATGTGACCCCTGATGAATTGGCTGCTTGGGTTCGGAACTGGCTCATCCCTGTAAGGCAGAGGGTAGTGGTCGAAGGTACTTATTCTAGCTGGAGGTCTGTTATTAGTGGTGATCTGTATTGGACCCTCTGCTGTTAGAGATGTGTATAAATGACTTGGATGAAAATGTAGATGGGTGGGTTAGTAAGTTTACAGATAATACAAAGATTGGTGGTGTTGTGGATAGTGTAGAAGACTGGCAAAGAACACAACAAGATTTAGATCAGTTGCAGATGTGTGGAGAGAAATGACAGATGGAGTTTAACTTAGCCAAATATGAAATGTTATATCTTGGTAGGTCAAATGTAAAGATACAATACACTGTTAATGACAAGATCCTTAGCAATGTTGATAAGCAGAGGGATCTTGGGATTCAAGTTCATAGCTCCCTGAACGTGGCTACACATGTCAATCGGGTGGGTTAAGAAGGCATATGGGCATGCTTGCCTTTATTAGTCAAGGCATTGAGTTCAAAAGTCAGAAAGTTACATTGTAGCTTTATAAAATTCTAGGTAGGTTGCATCTGGAGTAATGCATACCATTCTGGTCACCCCATTATAGGATGGATGCCGAGACTTTAGACAGAGGATGCAGAAGTAATTTACCAGGATGTTGCCTGCATTAGTGGCCATGTGCTATCACAAGTGGTTGGACGAACTTAATTGTTTTCTCTGGAGTGGCAGAGGCTGAGGGGAAATCTACGGTTTCTAAGATTATGAGAGGTATAGATAGAGTAGGCAGACACATCTTATTCCAAGGGTTGAAAATGTCTAGTACCAGAGGGCATGAGAGAGGGTAATTTCAAAGGAGATGTGAGGGAATTCTTTTTCAAAAACATAGAGAATAGTGGGTGCCTGGTGTGGTGGTAGAAGAAGAGACTTTTAACAGTTGTTTAGATAGGCACATGAATGTGAGGAAAATGGAAGGATATGGAATTATGTAGGCAGAAGAGCCTGTTCCTGTGCTGTACTGTTCTATGTTCTCTATTATCAGGGTATTAAAAAAATCTCTGCAGTCTCCAGGAGGAGAAGCTGTTATCTAGACAGCAGAATTAATTTTGAATCATACAGGACTGACAGGAAGGGCAAGAAATAAGATTTGAAAAGTAGTTTTAGCAATTCTTCATATCATTCGATAATGGAAGATTTAATAGCTGTGGTTCCTTGAGCAATTCCTTCTACTAGAAATATTAAGCTAACTGTATGTGAAGCTCCAATTTGTGTAAATGGTTCAAATTGCTAACATTGCATTCTACAGCCCAGTAGCCTGCCAGAGCTTGCTGTGTTGCTTGAAGTTTAGATATCCCTTAGATTTCACCTACATCTCTTTGTTGCATGATTCCCACATGTAGGACCTGAGATTATCAGCAACATACAACCTAAACACAACAATACTGATAATGATCAGTCTCTTTTTTTAAAGATATCTTATTATTAAGGTAAATAGCTGCTCCCTTTGTGTTAGTTGCCATAGATGTTAAGATGTATGGTTTTCTTGACTAGCTTAATCAACCTTCTTCCCAAGGAAAAAGCTGACACATCCCTTAAAATGTTGTTAAATTCTGAGCTCTACATTTGGTTGTTTCAGTAAAATAGAACTTTGAACTTCAACAATGTTATCAATTTATCCCTCAGTTTCAACAGTACCTTTAAATCAAAGTTATCTAGCTGTTCATCTGTGAAAAAGAAAAAGAGTGACTAACAGTTTGCAGAAACATGCATTAGACATGATACGGTTGTGTTACATAAACATAGTTCTATTATCCATTGAAAATGTTATAGTTGAACCATGCTTCCAAGTAGAATAGAGAATATCTCCCCTGTAATTGTAGAGTGCATTTTTATTCTGAAGTTATGTGATATGCAGAGATGCAAGGAAGCAAGTATTAGAGGGCATTTACAAGAAACTATTCTCTACATTGATGATTAGTAGATTACAATTCAAGTAAAAATATTTACTGGAGCAAAAATACTGCAGATGATAATATTCTGAAACAAAAACAGACAATGTTCCAGGTTAGCTAGCATTCACAGATAGAACAGCAATTTAACTTCTGAGGTCAGTAACTTTTTATTCTAATGGAACTTCTTGGAGCAAACAGTTGGCTCTACATAGTTGTACCTACTTGGTTTTGACCTAACTAGATCAGCACATGGCGTCAGAAGGGAAAATGATCATTTCCCCACTGCACAGTCTGCTTAATTAATCGTGATTTATGCTGACATAAACAATGTGAAATCCTATTAATGTCCATCTCTTGATAAAATCATAGCGATACTCAAAGAAGATGTAACAAATCCAAACAACAATGAGCATCAGAATCTGCTTTGAAATAGACATGACTTACTGTTCCTACTCGTCCACTTTGTGGCTGCCTTCCAAAGTCTGCGTATGATGGTGTGAAGTCTGGGCCCCGGGACAGTATTCGTGAGGAGTCTAAAGGCCTTGTTATTTGTTTAGTCTGGGCAATCTGCAAACAAAAATATTTTGTTAATGCACCAGGTTAAATCACTGTGCGTGTTAAGGACATGTAAAGGTGTAAGCTGTAAGGGTAGGCCATGCAGTCCATCAAACCTGCTTTGCTAACATTATAAGATCATCAACCAACAGCTGGGACTATCTCAATATAACCACATATAACCACATCCTTCTGGTACAGACAATTCTGAAGATTTACTACCATTAAGGAAGAATTTCTTTTACATCTCAGTTTCAAGTGGTATTCCAGAGACATACAAAAGGCTGGAGGAACTCAGCATGTCAGGCAGTATCAATGAGAGAATCAAGTCTCAATGAAACATCAACTGTTCATTCTCCCTATAGATGCTGCCTGACCAACTGTGTTCCTTTAGCATTTTGTGTGTGCTGTTTAAGTAATAAGTACTAACCCATTATGCAGGAAATATGACCCAAGTTTTAGTCTCTAAAACCATGGAAAACTTCTCAAATCTATATTGTTGAGCACTTTAAGGAGAATTGGTTCAGTGAGATCAACATCCTTCTAAAGAGTACTAATTTTAGACCCATTATATACAAATCTCTTCTCACAGGCCAACCCTCACATTTGGGAAATCAAACCTATGAAACCAAATGCACACTCATTTTTTTTGGTTCTTTAGCTGTCAAGCATTTTAACTAGTGCAGACTGGGTTGCAACACTGGTGGAAATAAAGGGACATTACTTCCTGTAATATAGAGCATGATGCAGAATCTAAATAAGCACAATCAATTAATTATTTCAAAGATGCTTGGAGAAATAATAAGGGCTATTAGCCATAATCCTTTTACTATCACACATTAACTCGTTAGTGTCTCAGAATAAATGAAATTAACAAAATCAACAGAATCTTTAATTTCAAATGCATCAATTTCATTCCTGTGGAAAAATAAGACTGGTTTGCAGTGTGAATTCTGGAAATGCTCATGCCAGACAGCAGCGAGAGAGAGAGAGAGAGTAAGCAAGTTGGTGTTTCAGGTCATGGACTTTTCGTTAGAAGTAAGCAATCAAACATATCATGAATTGCACTTAAGGGGAGGGAAGGAGAGAACAATGGGATTTTCTGGAAGAAAATGGAGACAAGTTTGAGCATTGATTGTGGCAAAAGTGACTCAATAGAGAGAGTTCTTTGAGGGCCATGTACATAACGTATTTGGTTTGAATTAAGAAACAACAAATGCACATTTGTACTGTAGAGCTAACGCTACTGAGACAGCAAGGATATATCTAAGGCAGAATTTCTTAAACAGTGGAATGATAATCCGCATGGGTTGAGAGGGATATGACCAGTAGTGAAACCAAAGCTCATATTCCCTGGATAATAAAAGAAATAAAGGGGTTGAATAATGCATATAAGGAGAACTCAAATGAGAATCAGGCTAAATGCAGTAGGCTCAGAAATTTATCGGAAAAGGAAAACAAAATGGGAAAGGGAATATCCAAACAGAATGCCATTAACATACATACTCAAACTCCACATACTATTCGCCAAACAAAGGAGTAGCTAGGAACTCAAAAGTGACAAAGCTTCACCTGTCTCTTTACAGATTATGCTTAAATCCTTTTATCAATTTTACTCAGTGCCCACCCCAGATCACCTCCCTTTCTGGGATATACGTTGCTGACTACTGTTTCTGCTCCTTGTACTAATACATTCCCAATTACTCTGCCTTTATACAGCTGAGGACACTGCCCAAGTTATAGAATCCTGACTACTCCCAGGGGAACTTTAAGCATGTCTGTCATGCAAGTTTTCCATTCCAATTGCTCTTTCTGCACTGTAACAAACAAGCTCAAAACACCACACTCTATCTTCTGTCCAGAAAGTTATGACAGAAGGTCATCACTTTGCAATGTTAATTCAGTTTTCCATTGAAACAAATGCGACCTGATCTGTTGATTAAGTGCAGTACTGTCTTTTTTTTTGGAAACTTCCCTCTTCTGTACTACTGAAATCACGCTGTTTTCTCACTTCTCTCAGTTTTCATGAAACAGTAATAACTGAAATAATTACACTATTTCTGTCTCCACATAAAGCTGGGAATTTAAAGCATTTTCTGTTTCTTTAGTTTTCTATCACCTTTTAAACTCCACAATCAGTTTACTGATATTCATTAGCTGATCTTGCAGTGTGCAACTTACAAATCTATATCACATGCAAAGAGTTGGAAAGAAGTGAGAATGCACAAAATAAAACTAATTTCTAAACATCTGTGCAAATTTAAACCAGTGGCAAATTTTCCCTTAAAAATACCAATTCCTCAAATCATTTCTGAAAGCATAAAAACTTGCAAAATGCAGCAAACTTAAGCACAATATATTTGAAGTGTACACAATTCTCTAGGACAGTGATTATTCATCTTTTTTTTGCCCATAAGAGAGCACATTACTACCTACATGTGGTAAACAACTTCAAGAATACCTAATCAAAATGAACCTTGAGAGCTTACTTCGCACTTTTGTTTCCTAGTATTTTCAAATCTTCAATAAATATTCACTGAAACCTCATTGGTAATAGTTGATAAAGTTCCTCTGCACTGAAACATCAATCTCTGCAACTTCAAGGATCTTTCTACCAAGGTGGTCCATAGTATGTAACAGGTTTGCGTTTACACCCCACAAGCACAGATTCACACATGGAAGAGGTGGGTGCTGCACTATTTATTACTGGGAATTCAAACATTCAGATCTCAACAGAAACTGAGTGGAAAAATTAGTATGTTTTTTTAAATTGGAAATTTACTTTAAAATCACTATCAATTCTGGAGGACAGAATTTATTTTAACGTTAATTTGTATAACTATTTCAGCAGGAGCAGTAACCCCACCTTATCAAGAACAACATCGCTGATTGCTGGCAGCCCATCTGGTTTCTGTGTACTAGCCGCTATGAACTGGAAACCAAGGAGAAATTCACGGTCATATCGCTTCTTGCCCTCTGGATTTGTCAATTTCCACTGGTCTAGAATGACGCAAAACAAGCAAAAACAAAACTCCATTTTTTAACCCAATTACGAGTTTATGCAGCTGAACAATTTCTTTGAGGCATACATATTACATTAAGACATAAACTTATGATACGAAAAACAGAAAAAGAAATTATGCTCTATCAGCCATCTTGCCCAAGGGAAACTGTCATTCTTTAAAAAAATGCATCTAATTGAGATTTGTTGAATACAAACCATAAATTTGCATTGAAACTTGGTCGCACATCAGAAAATCATTTAATGCATATGCTGCAGCATTTCAAAACTTCAAGAGCCACAGAATGGATCCATGCTGAATAAAAATTTATATAGTACCTTCAAGAAATCTGATAATTGCACTGATATCATTGCATTAAATCAGTGGCAAAAATGTTATTAAAATATGAGAGTTTGAGGACAGAAGCTTTTAAGATTTAATCTCATCAATATTTCATGCATTGCCAAAATATGAGCTTTGCAGCCAATAAGGACTGCACATGAGAGGGGAAAGTTAAAATGTGTGGAAAAGGCAAACCCAAAATAGAATAAAGAATAAAGGGATGTAGACCAAATTAATGAAGGGGTAATTTAAGTGTTTGAATGAAAACAATTCTTCACATCAGAAGTAGCCAATTCAGCAGCTGAGATGAAAAATGGAACAAGTGAGAATGATGGAACGGCTCCACTGGGAGCCAGTAGACACAATGGGCCAAATAGCTGCTGCCTCTTCTGTATCACATTGATAAATGTAGGATTCTGACAACTAAACACTAGAATGAATTGGCTGCAGATGAGTCAAATGGACTTCCTGCTCTGATTATTCTGTATTCTACAAACTTTAAAAAATAGAATTTTTACTGCCTTTTATAACTTCTGTAATATACATTCACTTATTTCAAATTTCTGTTTAAACGTGGTTGATTATGAGTTAACCACACAAATTAAAAGTAGCCTTTAAATATACATATTACATCATTTAGATACCTTCCCTTCTGTGACCCACTCCATACCACATAACACTGAGAAGGCATGCACTTTCAGTGGTTAAAAAATAATCTTGAAATTGGTGATACCTCATGCCACCAATGTAAAGTTGATGTTAAGAGATGTTGTTTGTTAACAATATAATATTGCTTGATATTCAGAATTCATTTTTTGAATCTGCTTCTGACTGCTCAGTTTAGAACTCTTCAGCTCTTGTTGCAAGATTTATAAACATGATGTCTAATTACCAAGCTACACTCTACGCAAAAGAATGGCTCAAAACCAACTGTTATCATCATTCCACAATTCACCCAAAAATTATAGTTCTAAACCAGAGCACCAGACTCTTTAAACACTGACTACACAAGTCCATTAACTATCCTGTCCTCTTTTCTAATCACCAAACGCCATAAATGCACTATCACGGGGTTTCTCAGGCTTTCACCATGAACACAGCTATACAGCCATTTCTGAACTTTACAAAACAAGTCAAAACATACACACCCACTCCATATCCTAGGGCCTCCTTTCTCTTATCTTATATACTGTACAAACATCTCATGCTGTATTGAAGACTTTAATATACAATTCATTACCATATTCTAGGATAAGAGTATATTACAAAGCACCAACAGCATCCATGATTATTACTGTATCTACATGAAGCATGATCAATTTTAAAAGTCTATTAAAATAATGATGCACAGTTCTTGTGAAAAGTTATGCTGAAAAGACCGAATCAGTGCTTATTTCCTTCAAATCTAGATTCATCTAGTTTAATCTTTAGATTAAACAATTCAATTTCTTTTCAATTTCGAAAAGGTAGAGTTTAGAGAATGAATTTGTTTGAAAATCTACCCTGACCTCAGTGAGTAGAACAAAAAAAATCTAATACTAATAGCATAAAAATAAAATGAATACATCAATTTTGGCTGACCTTGGGAAGACAGAGAGAAAGCAAGTGAGAAACACAGACAGGAATCTGTACCACTGGTAATCCATAGGGATGACCCCTTTGGCCTAATAAGTCTGCACCAAATAAAATGCTGTCTTACTGGTGGTGAAGAGGGTCCTCTAAGATTACAACAGGATCTACATGAACTGGAGAAGTTCTCCATGGAAAGGCAGATGGAATTTAGTGTGGGCAAAGTGAGCTCAGACCAGTGAGAATATTCAATGACATTACAATTGCAGAATACCCCACAGTTCAGGTGGGTCTAGACAGAATAACGGTTTGGCATAGACGAAATGGGTCAAAGGGCCTGTTGCTATGCTGTACAGCTCCACAACTAATTTCATTGGGTCAACTCCAAATAAATACAGTGGGTGCCGGTTAATTGGGACACATGGGGACTAGTACATTTTGGCCCAATTAAGTGGCAATGGAAATAGTTACAGAGGTATAAGCAAAAGACAAACTGCTGTTTAACTGAGTAACAAATTATGTATTTAAATGAAATACAGAACAAACCAGAACAGCACCAATACAATTACAATGCTATAGAACTGTATATGAGTTCCCTAAAGCTATCAACAGAGGAATTACACTGCTGTGTTCTTTTGATTGACTATAAAAGAACAAAAATCGTGCACTTAGTGTAGAAAATGGACTGTCATCAGACAAATTTCAACCATTGCATCCTCCAAATCTTCATTTTCATTGTAACATTCAAGATAATTGTCGATACCATCAAATTTGTCATAGTTCCTAACCTGAAGCTGTGAAATTGTTTCATTTTTACTGCCGGCCACTTCTCACATCTCCAAGCCTGAATGCTTGAAACGGCAGTGAGCAAAACAGTTCTGAATTGTCTTACTGGTTACTTGTCACCAATTATCAGTGTCAAAAATCACTACTTTTTGAACACAAGCACACAAAACTGACACTATCTAAAAATGTTTGCTCTAGGTATGGTGTAGTACCTAACAGGAACACAAAAGCACGAGTCAACACTCATTAGAAACTGCTTGGCAGTCCCCAATTAATGGCAGAGTGTCCCAAATAAACAAGGTGAACCCTGGCTATTTTCTTGATTAGTTTTTGTTCTTTAAGAGTTGTCCCAAACAAGTGGCTGTCCTGATAAACAGATTGCCTAATTAACCAGAATTCAGTGTACTTTGGCTTCATAAGAAGGTCAGAGGCTTGATGTCCTGTGTTAAGTTACTCATCACCTCAGATCACAATATCTATAAAAGGTACAAGCTAGGAGCAAGAAAAGAATATTTTACATTTGCCTAGACCAGAACAAGAAAACTAAGGTAGGTCTACACCATATAGGACAAGGCAGCCTGCTTCCTTGGTACCTGTGGCTCTATTTATTCCCACACCAACAGCAGACTGCAGCTGTACTGTATAGTTTTTGCAAAATGCACTGCAAATACTCACAATGGCTACTTCAATAGGACCTTAAAACCAACAACCTTTATTTACTACTAAGCACATAGTTTTTAGGCACATGGGAGTACCAACTCCTACAGGTTTCACATCATGTCACACACCAATTAATTCTGGAAAATATTGCTGCTCCTTCGTTGTCACTTGGTTAAACTACAGAACTCCTTATGTAACAGCATTGTGGGTGTATCTTGATCAGAAGAATTGCAGTCATCTAAGCTTGTACCCCTACTGAAAGCAATGTTCAGAATTCCCAAGATATCACCTGCAAAGGTCTCAACATCCGGATAACGTCAAATACAATGTGTCTTTCAAGAAAGGTGGGAAACAGAGAGAATGAATCTAATGCCTTTCAATAAGAAATGCTGAAATCATTACCAAGGAAGTTGGGACTCTTAAAAATAACTAATGCAGAGATAGACAGTTAAGTCTGAAAAATAAAATACACTTCTACAAAGATGTAGCAAGCATGATAATTAAACGTGAACCAGTATGTGCTGTATAATTGTATTTACCAGAATCAGAGTACTATAGCACACATACAGGCTCTTCAAGTTAGTCCAGGCTGAACTGTTATTCTGCCAAGTCCCATGATGTGCATCTGGACCATAGCCCTCCATAACCCTCCCATCCATGTACCAATCGGAAGTTCTCTTAAATGTTGCAACAGAACCTGTATCCACCACTTTTACTGGCAGTTTGGTGCAGACTCACACCACTCCATGAAGTTGTTCACTAACAAGGTTACCTTTAAATATTTCACTTTTCACCCTTAACCTATGACCTCTAGTTCTACTCTCACCCAATCTCAGTGGAAGAAGCCTGCTTGCATTTCCTCTATTTATACCCCATATCTTCCGGAAGAAGATGGCGACAATGAAGAATGTGACCAAGGGCCAGAAGTTTCACAAAACTGTCACTTCCACTTCTTTTACATGTTTTGCTTTCAAATGTGGTTCTGTTACTGTTGGATCCCGTGATCTACATTTTGATGGTGTGCTTTTGAGTGAGTGATCTGGTGCTTTGCTGTTTCCAAGGATTTTCCATGAGGCTTCGAGTGAAATGTGCAGCCTCGAGGCCAAAAAGCCTGGAGATGGGGCACAAGCCCATGATTGACTCCATTTCTCACTGATCTTGTTATTTAAAGCGTCGAGGAAGATTGAAATCATCGAGGCAAGAGCAGAAGGCGCACGGATGTTCAGCGCTGTCTCTCACTTGCTGATGTTGGAGGAACCCACTCTCCCTCTTGCTGGCTGCTCCCCAAGGAAGGTTCCTGCTTTCAAATGGTTCCTCTTTCTCCTCTCACTCAATGCTGCCAGAGGAATGTGCTAGAGTCCTGGGTCTCGGGCAAGGTTTAATCAATGTGGTTTGTAGATTACACTCTGTAGCTCACATTAAAATGTGTTTCTGGTTGCTCCCTTTTTTTGTTGCTATTTTGGGTGATTTTGAATTGGGCAGCCAGCAGATAACACTGAGCTGAATTGAATATGCCTGGACTCTTTTGATTTTGGGTTTTATATTTTGTGTTTCTCGTTTGTTGTATTTTTGGTTGCTGCTTGTGTGATTTTTTTTGCGCGTGGGGGGGGGTATTGATTTTTTTCTTTGAACAGGTTCTATGGTTTTCTTTGTTTCGTGGCTGTCTTTGGGGAAGACGCATCTCAGGGTTGTATAATGCATACACACTTTGATAATAAATATACTTTGAATCTTTGAAAATCTTCAATCATTCTCTAGGCTCTACGGAGAAAGTCTTAACCTATTCACTCTTTCCTTATAACTCAGGTCCAGGAAAAATCCTTGTAAATTCTAAATACCTCCCAATAATTTATCCATTACCGATGTCAGGCTCACTGGTTCTGTCAGGAGTCCTGTAATATCTGCACTAGCCTTCCATAAGGTCAGAGGGGACAACTTCTTTAGCCCTGGGGATGTATCCATTTGCCTCAAGACTGCAAGTACCTCCTCTTCGATAATCCATATACTATCAAGGACCTCAGTTCTATAGATTCTGTGTCCATCTACTGAGTAAATACAGATATACAAACTCAATTTAAGATCTCTTCTATCTCTTTCAGCTCCATGCATAAATGACCATGCTGATCTTTTAAGTGGACCAATATTTTGTCACTTGCTATGCTTTTGCTCCTAATATATCTATAAAAGCCCTTGGGATTTTGTCTTCCAAAAGCAACCTCATGTCTTCTCTCAGCTCTCCTGATTTCCCTCGTGTTCTTTCGCATTTCTTATACTTCATTTGTTCCTTACCACCTATGCATCTCCTTTTTCTTCTTAACCAGGAATTTAATACCCCACTGAAAACCAAGGTTCCCTAAATCTATTAAGCTTTGCCTTTTATTTTGATAAGAACATACAAACTCTGTACTTCAGTATTTCACTTTTGAAGGCCTCCCACTTACCAAGCACATTCTTGCCAGAAAACAGTCTGTCCCAATTCACACTTGCCAGATCCTTTCAAATACCGTCAAAATTGACCTTTCTCCAATTTAGAATCTCAACACAAGGACCATACCTATTGTTCTCCATAATTATTTTGAAATAAATGGCATTATGATCACTAGATGCAGTGTTCCCCTACACAAACTCGGTCACCCGCCATGTCTCAATCCCTAATATGAGATCTAGCATCACACTCTCTGTAGTTTGAACCACTACATTTTGATTAAGGATACTTCCCTGAACACCATTTAACAAACTCCATCCCACCCATTCCTTTAACAATATGGGAGCCTCAGTCAAACTGCACCATTTCCTTAGCCACTGGTAAAACTTTATTATCTTCCCATTTCAAGCCTCAATATGAAGCGTCATGAGTAGCAATCTTGAAAACACCACCACAGAGGTCTTGTCCTTGAACGTTGCATTCAACTCCCTGAACTCACTTTGCAAGACCTTGTCAGCCTTCCTGCCAAGCCGCTGGTACTGATGTGGACACAACCTGTGGCTGTTCACTCTCTTCCTTAGGCTATGGACTCAGTCTGAGATTTCCCTGACCCTTGCGCCCAGAAGGCAACATACCATCAGGGAATTTCGTTCTTGTCCACAGAACCTCCTGTCACAGAGTCAGCCTCAGTGCCAGACTGCTGTGGCTTTCTGCTGGAAAGATGCTACATAAGGTTATTTGAAAGCTGTCTATTGGCATTGCAAATGATTTATTAGCATGGATGGGGTATTGACTGAACCAACAAAAAGGAGAGCTGGAAAACCAATCAAATGGGCTGTTTTGTTCTGGATAGGTTCAGTGTTGTTGGATCTACGCTCGACCAGGCAGTTGAGCAGTAAGTGAGACAAGGAAAACAGCAGATGCTTGAAATCTACAGCAACTTACAAAATGCTGAAGGAACTTAGCGGGTTCAACATCTATGGAGGGAAATGAACATGCCAACTGTCTAGAACAGTCCAGGTAGTGCTGATTTCTACTCAATATCTGACAATATTTAATAAATGTGTAGCTCAATTATTGCAGAATTGGGAAGAACATTAATTTTATTTAATGTTTTGTTTGCAAGCCACATTACCTCACAACTCATAAACTGTTGCAAATTTAGGGTTTATGAAGTAAAATAAAATCCTCACATGATCTTTCATATGCTCAACAATCAAATTCTCATTGCAAATGGGCTGGTAATAAGTAGCCTGGAACTGAAAACAAAGTTTACCTTCTTTGAAGCCGCACACCATGCTATCATCAGGGTTCTCTTTGGTGCTCGTCTCTGTGCTTTCACTTTCAGATACAGTCTCTGAACCATTCTGTTCTGGTTCTATTTCCTGATTCCCATTTTCTTCCACATCTGCATGATCTTTAATGTCCAAGTCTTTGTCCACATTTATACCTGGAACTGTTCTATCTTGTTCAGATTCAGGCAAATTTTCAACTGCAAGTTCTTCAAGTTTAAGCTGAAGTATAAATGGACACGTCACCCTCAAATACTTAACCACACCATCAAAATGGAATACGATTAAATATTAACAAAATATGAATTAATATTCTAATAATCAATAATAAAGAAAAATACATGGTTGCACCATTACTACTTTCAGTTAACATTGGTGCAACTCTGCAGCACAAAATAAGACATTCAAATATTATAAGGAAATGTTAATTTTATTATGTTTGTGGACAGGTGAAAATTAAGGTGACAAGAAAACTGCATAATAAGCCCAGATCATATTTTCCAAAAATAATTTTGGCACATTTCAACCAATACTCAGAATTAATTAATCACTTGGTTAAACCTGAATGCACCCACTGTGAAACCAAAGTACACTTTCACAAAAGTTATTGAAATAACTTTGAAAACATTGGAGAAAATTAAACAAACAACAATTTCCTCCTATTAAGCACAAACGACCTTTTAGGAGGGAACTTTCCACTTTCGTTGAGTCCTCTTTGCATCCTATCAAGTGTTTCCTTTTTAAAATATCCACAGTAGAGACTGATGCTCATTTAACGCCAAGACCCATATTTTCAACAAAGACGCATTGACAGTTTTCAAAAACCAAAATTGTTTATTAATGAGTGAAAGCTCTAGCGGGTCTGCGTCTTCTTAATCCAATTGACTGGCATTAAATAAACTGCTTTCAAATAACCAAAACCAGAAAGTTGGGTAATTCTTGGGAATGTATTAGAAGTCTTTCCAGAAATGCATTTTAAAGTAATCATTAATTGACACCAAATTGTACCTTAACTGGGTTATACTTTTTTTCTTTTTGAATGCACAAATACAAGTAAAGATGCCACACATGATACTGCAATTTAATGAAATGCAGTATTGTAACACTGAAATCATAAATTTAGATGCTTCAATATTTTTACCTGCAACAATATTGATTGGGGAGCACAACTACAGTGTTTAAAGGACATTTGGAGAGATACATGAATAAGAAGGACTCAGAAGGATATAGGCCTGGATGAATGGGACTAGCTCAGGTAGCCAATGTGGCTGTTATGGAAAGTTGGGGTACAAGACCTGCTTCTGTATCATATAATACAATATAGCATTTTAAAAGAAGCAAATGATTTCAGTAGAAATATTTGATCACATTAACAGGAAGATGATACTGCATTTAAAAAAAAACCCTTTTCTGTAACTGAGACTGTATGGTACAAAGCAAGTATATGATTCCTACAACCAGTTGGTTGAATATTTGTTTTCAGCTTTCCTAGTACATATATTAAACTTTCTTAAGCCATTATTAATGAAACTAATCCATTTCACACACTAGCTTTAGCTAATTCCCTTTACAAGCTTATTCTCAACTCTAAACATGATACTAAAACCACAGCAACTTAAACAAAATGACATTTCACATTTTAAAATTCTGCAGATATGTTAGTCAGCTAAGGCACCAAAAGTAAACTTTAAACATACTTTTATCAAAAAAAATCCCATCAAATAATGTCTGCTGGATTTAGGAATTATTTTTGAACTACCAAACTTCCTGTATAGAATTGATTGCACTGGACAAAGACAATTCAACCAGTCCAAATTCATCTCATTGGATTATACACATCAACCTGCTTAACAGAACCAGGGATCTCAATATACTAATCAATCAATGTCCTTCTAAACAAAAAGCAAGGTATTTGTGCACACTAATTAGCACAATCACATTGATCTCCCACAGTACATAAAGGGGTTACACACACACACATTAAGCAGTAGCTATCTTGTCTTCTAAAGATTAATAAAATCATTTTGCTATCTACTGCTATAAGAAGGTGGCGGTGTGAATGGTGGACAGATGATGGTGTGGTGCATGGATAGAAGATAAGGCAGTTATCCCCATGTGGCAATGCAAAGATTTGAACTCAGCCTGGTACGCTGAATGGAATTGCTGCTCATAATAAATAAAAACAGTTTTTTATGCCAGCAGTTTTTTAGAAACAGTTACAGAGAAGTTATAAATTTAGATCATTTATTTTGTCAATAAAGTACTCAGGAGGTTCACTATGAAACAGTTAATGAAAATAATTGCAGCATTTAAACTGTGCTAATAAGATAAATGGCAAATTGGTAGCTGTACCCTGAAGATTTTAATCAATAACTTTTAGTGGCAGGAATGGCATCTCTTACCAAGTATTAACATTTACTGGTTTCAGTTTAGGTAATGTGGCAGTTTGTACATAGGCACATTGTACTAAAATGAAAGATGCCACAAGGTCTTTTCAGATTACCAGTCATCGTGGCTATTCAATCATTGAGGTTATCCAGACAGCCAAAGGAAACTTCTAACACCATGGACATTAATTAATATTCTTTTGATACACTTCCAGAATCTTCTGACATTGGTGGAAGATAAATAGCAATAGATTTCATCCCAATCTTTGCTTTGAATACAGTTCACATTACTTCAGAAAATAGCAAACCCAGGTTTCATTCACAAGGGTTGATCTCAGCAAAACAATGTACACCACATCAATACAACAAATCATTAAGTGGATAAAGAAACCCTTACCTCTTCACTGATTTCTAACAAATCCTCATCAGGTTTGTCCGACTCTTTTGGACTCTTCTGCATCTTTGGTGCAGTAATAGGTATCTGGACTGTAATACAGGTTGAGGCCCATTACTTGCTTGGTTCAGCTTCAAAAGCTTAATCACTATTCTCTTGTTTCAGATTCAAAGCAAAATTTACATTAATTTGTATTTAAATATAAGGAATATTCAAAATCTATGGATGTCTGAAGTTTAAAACAATAATATGCAAATTGCATTTGGCAATATCTGAGATTCTTTTGAAGGAACAGTTAGGTAAATTTTGATATGTGCAAGGGCAAAAGGCCACTAGAATTTGACAGGAATGTGAAGTTGAGATTATAATCACATCAACTATAATTTTATATATGTTTGCAAGCAGGGGTAAATGTTTTTTTCCCAAAACTAATATTTTTGAAGTGTATTCAAGATTAAAAAAAACAATGTAAGGTTTCTCAATTCTTCTATATGTTATTGATAATCAAATATTTGAAATGAAATGGTTTCTGGTAAGACTCTGGTCTGCAATATTTGCTGTGTATTATCAAGGGCAATAATAATAACAGAAAATGCTCAGTTGGTCAGGCAGCACCAGTTTTAGATCGGAGGTCTTTCATTAGAATTGATAGAGAGAAATATTTAATGTAAGTAGAAAAATAAATGATAAGAAATAGATGGTATAAAGGGAATTTTTCCTGACAGAGTCAATCAATGTGGCTATGAAGGGCAGTCTAGTTTCCTTCCATTAAGACATGTTGTAAAGTAGATATAATTTTGTATAGTCTGGCTTAAGGATATACTCAATAATACAGTACTTGAATTTCTTTATGAAGAGTTTGATTTGCAAGTGGGTGAAAGATCATACAAATTGACAGAGATGCAAAATTAAAACTACAATCATATCAACAATGATCTTGGACTCATAGATCTCATGGAGTGGTGGAGCTGGCTTGAGGGGCCTGAATTTCATCAGCAGCTAGTTGTATACCAATAAACATTTCTTATTTTTTGATAAAGCACATAATTGTGCATATCACAAACTTGTAACCCTACTTAAATGATACCAAATATTGATCTACATAAATGAAAACATTATTTGAAGTACAAAAGGATAGCTTAACAATCTCTAAACAGAATGATAGGATGTATCCATATGCCAGTTTCCTAATCCCAAAATTATCAGTAGAGCCTGTCAATTTTCCTCCAATAAAAGGAAAATGATAAAGCAAAGGTTTGCACAACTGAACATTTCTTTATAAGACACCTGAAGAGTGTATAAAATGTACAAAAGATGTAAACAAACAGCAAAAGAAATTGAAGCAGTAAAATCATTGGTGACAGCAATTCCAGGCAACACTGACATATATCTATATTTAATTGCAGAAATTGGCCAGTAATAGGTAACTATTCAACTCTCTACTGTGCAAGACATTTCTACACAACAGACAAAATTTTAAAAGCTAATTGCTGAAACCATTAACAGAGTAACATTGCCTCTGCATTGAGTTTCCAACAACATACTCTGCAACACTCCCAGAGCACAACATCAGTTTTGTTTGCCACAATTATGAACAGATCCCCCAGTCCTAGCAAGTAAATTAATTCATGTTGGAACATGCAGGCCAAAATTTAAAACAAAAATAAAATATTTTTATATTAGATTAAAACAATGATACTCCAAGTGAAGGAGTTAACAGTTTTGCTAATTCTTAATGCCCTGATTGAGAGGCTCATAGCCATGATCTACATCCATTCCTAATCACAATCAAAATTATCTACTTTTCTTTCCCCAACAGGTTGAATACAAGCAATAGAAGTTGAACATACAGTTTACCTCTTACAGAAATTCAGTGGTTAAGCAGCATCTGAGGGTGGACATAAATAGTCAATGCTTCAGGTTTAGATCTGTTACCTGTACTGGTCTAGATGAAGGGTTTCAACCAATTACAACAGCTGCCCATTTCCGTCCACAGATGCTGCTTGACTCATTGAGTTCTTCTAGCATTAGATTTTTTTGCTCCAGATTCCAGCATCTGCAGTCTCTTGTGTCTCCAACATTTTTGGAAATGAAGAAAAAAAGTCTATGGAAGAGGATTGCAGAAACAGCTGTAACAAGAGCAAACAAGCGAGGAAATACTAGCTTCTCTGACTCAGTGACTAAGCCATTGATTCTTCTCAGCTTGAGCCAGCTCCAATCTGTTGCAGCAAGGGGGAATGGTAGGAGTAGAAGACACGCTGAAAAGCTCTGCTTCCACACACCAGAATGTTTATAGCTCTGCAGCAGCAGCAGGCAAATCCAATCTATCCATTCTGCTTGTCCATTTGCATGGGGTGTCCCAAAGTAGGGCACTGGTAATCTGGGGAGCTTTATATATCAAAATGTAAGAGTTAATATTTTAAAGATGCTTTCAAAAGGTACACTACTTCTGGAGAAAAACAGCATTTATTTAAAACGACAAAAAATAATACAACAAAGTTTAGGAATCTGAACTAATAACTAATTTTAAGGTTCATGCATTACAATAATAAAAATTCCAGGAGCATTCAAAAAAGCTAAAAACCTGAAAAGAAAATAAAGGACTGTGGATGCTGGAAATCTTAAGTAAAAACATAAAATGCATGTCAGACAGCATCAGGGTAAAAGAAACTTAATATTTCACACCTGGAACTTTCATCTGAGCATTTCCAATATTTTCTTCTTGATTCGCAAAGTTCCTTAACCCTTATTATATTAGCCAGACATTCCTCAGAATTCAGAAATGATGTCATGAGTGCACAAAATTCCAAAGACATCACAGTGTAAATGCAGGGGTGAAGTTACCCTTTTCAGTATATCTAGAATTAGGGTCATTCGCTCAAAATAAGGAGTGATGATTGTACGTTCTAGTACCAATTGTTTGACAACAATAAAGTATAAAATATAAAGTATAAGGAGTCACCCAATCAGGAGAGCTTTGAAGAGACTTTCTCCCCAAAAGCTGGTCGACTGTTATATACATAAGGAACTGTGGAAGCTCAACTGATGGATATATACAAAACAAAAGTTGAGAATTTTAGATATTAAGAGAATCAAATGATAGCGGGTTAGTGCACAAAAGTAGTATTAAAGATTTTAGCAGAAATCTTAGCAAATAGCAGAGCATGCTCAAAGGGATAAAGAGTCGACTCCTGTTTCTATTACATTTGTTCTGTTTATATACTTGAATCAGAGGAACAAGAACTGTGAACTCAGATGATATTTCTGCCAGGATCAAAAATGAACTACAATTACGTTCTGTAGAAGTTTATGTAATTTGAAGCTGAAATCTATCCAGGCAGATTGACGTTAAATAATATAGTCAAGAAGATGGGATAATTCATCCAAGAACATTGATACCAAATAGCTGCAGCATTTAACAACCACATCAAATGTTGAGGCTGTGAAGTATGTGAAAAAATACGTCACCCCTCAGTTTAGTGCTCCTTAATTGACTCAGTATTGCATCTTTATTGACCAAACAAAAATAGCATTAGAGAAAGGTCATTGTGTAACATCTTTTAAAAAGTAATTGAATTATAAGTGCTTTGGATTACTAACAGAAATAACATACAGTTAGTTGAGCGTTAGTTGAGCCTTGAGTATTAGTTGAGCACCAACGTCCTGGAAATGCTGGATTAAAGTTTTTATAAAATTATATTAATCTTCTAATTCAAGGCAAAGAAACACAGTAAGTTGCTTTGCAGTTACTTGTATTATACTTTCTATTTAATGCTCCTCAGTTTCTGTATCAATAAGACCAATTTATGAACTTCATTATGAAATGAACAAAATTTCATAGGTAACATTGGTGAACACTGTCAAGTCATTTAAGGAACTGCACTTTTTAAAAAGTCACAACAATTTAAAAAATAAACTTTTATCATAGGTTTTAAAAAGTGACAAACCTCAAACTATTATTGATGTTTGCTGCGAAGAACTATATGTCAGTCAGTACATGAGCCAGATGTTGTGACATTCTACAGGAAATTATTAATTCTGATAAAAGTAATCAGAGCTCTGCTTTTGGGACGTAGGAACTGATAAACATTGATCTGTGGAGTTCTGATCCTTTCTGGGACCCACTGACAAGACTGATATTAAGGAATTCTTCAGTTATTTTCCTTCATCCTGAACATGCACAAGTTTAAAAGGAAATTGCAATTGTACAGGATACAAATAAGCAGCACCTATTGGACAAAATTATATTGCCAACTTCCAGCATTACAATAGAAACTACTTGATATCATGATTAGAACGAGAACCATCTCCCAGTGAATTTACAGGTAAACACAATACAAACTGTTTTTATTAAAGTTTGTAAGTAATATAAAACAAAGTGGGAACTCGAAGTTAGATCACAAATCAGTCCTGATGTAGTTGAGTGGAGGAAGAGTCTTGCAGTATTACATAGCATTCTCCTGCATCCATTTTCCTATTAGATAGCAGGAATATTCAAAACAGTGACACATTGTTCATCAGATAGTATTCAGTCATTGCGCAAATGTATTACTGACATCTATACCGCAGATGAGACAGGTTAATTTCAATAGCTCAAGGATTCTTCCATTCAGTGACTGAAAATGCCAGCATCAAATGAAAATCATGTAACTGGAAAATGACATACACCAACATGTTCAAGTGCATGAATGTGCATGCACCCAGCTACATGTTCTAAAGCAGTAAGTGGCACATTGCTGCCTCTCAGACTCGGTGACTCAGATTCAATCCCAACCTCAAGGGCTGACTACATGGGTTTTCTCTGTGACCGCCAACATTTCCTCCTACAACCCAAAGAATGGATTGGTATTTAAACGTTGTAAGGTGTCCCTGATTTGCAGGTGAGTGATAGAAAATAGGGGAGTTGCTGTGAATATGAGAAGAGTAAAACAGGATTAGTGTAAATTGGTGCTCGATGATCAGCACAGACTTGGTAGGCTGAAGGTCAATTTTTCCTGCTGTATGAATCTATTACTTTACTGGATAACCATTTTAGTTCTCTTGACATCAGCTTTCTAATAGTAATTAGTAATTCAAAAAAGTCTTATTTCTCTGGCAGCTGTTGTACAGAACTATAAGACAATACAAATTTTCAAATAAGGTGGCCATTTAGCATTATCTTTTCAGGCTCTCTAATAATTCCATTAGCTTGTTTTATCCTTATAAATCGCTATTTTTCATTAAAGGAAACCCCAAATGTAACCAGTGGCAAAGTTCCTCCAGAAATAAATTTCTCCCAACTTCCCTCTTCATACAAGTAGAAATATTAATTTAATGAACTTTCACCACTACCTTCCAAATAAAGAAATACTCATATTCACCCCATCAAATCCTTCTCCACACAACAGTAAACATGAATCTATGCTTCCGTCGTAATTCTGGTGATACTTTGCTGCACCTTTAATAAAGCAAAATAAGCTTTGCTCTGTTATGAACTGTTCAAAAACTACATCATACTCAAACTACAACCAAAGCATGAATGAATACAAGTTGCTAATTGTTGCAGCACTCTGCACTCTTATAAAATCCAAAGCACCATTGTCTTACTCTTCTACCTGCCTTTGCAAGGTATTTACATCTCATTCTCTTTCTCCACTTCTTTCGCAGATTTTCATTGATTTTTGTCCTGCTGAAGCATATCAGTTGCCATGCATTTTTAATTATGGATTCCAAAAATTAGCAATGTCTCCACAATTTGATTACGTGTGGCCATGATGTCCAGTATAACTAGTAATATATTATTTTGGTTTCCAGTGAGTATTAGTTCAAAATGAAAATCTTCTCATATAATGTACCTGTTTAAAAACTAGTAACTTTAATTCTTTATGCATATTTCAACAGACTACCCTTTTTAATGTAATGAGGCTTCATGAATGTAACCCATTGACGAGATCAGCATGCTTTACATATTGTAAAATAATCATAGATACACAATTTACAGCAATTAGCAGCAGATCCTAAACATTTCTGTTGTGATATTTATTTAATCTAGTTGAACACTGATGATGATTAAAAACTACTCATCTTGAATTTTGAAAAAATTCACAAAGTTAATTCAGAAAAAAGATAAGACTTTCACAGGGTTAAAGACTCTGCTTGAAAATAACATGTGCTTCATAAAATATCTTGTCATCTCTCAATTCTAAAGGAACTTGTACCTTGGTGGCAAATGTCACTCATAACTGCATTCATTATGAAGTTGAGTTGAAATCAGAGGGTAATGCAGTCATAAGGAAAGACATAACTCAGCCTGATTCTAGTTCACTACATCTTTTAAGGTAGTACTGTGAAATCAATATAAACTTCCTTTCCCCCTCCAACAGAGGCCAAATTTGAATCTTAAATAACTTGGGCACAATCAGTAAATCAGGATAGATCAAAGACTGAACCAAGGTCTATATGACTTGCTTATTAAACTGATTTTGCTTGTTACACAACATTAAAAGTATATGAAAGTAATTCCTTTGCTACCTTGTATTAATTAAGTAATCAAATTTCACTGGCAATCAGTAGAGCCATCTTTCTGTTTTGTTTTTCTTTTGGAATGGAGGAGGGGGAATAATGAACAGGATAATAACACAAAGATACTTGGATCTCCAAGGTAGTAACTCTATGGGTATCTGAAAGCAATGAAAACAAAACTATTAATCAAAGTCTGCTACAGCACTAACAATCTCTACTCTGAAAAGCCTTCAAAAATATTCTTACCTGGAAAAAATTTTGAAGAATGTACAAAAATATTCTCATATCTAAAAAAATAACATTATACTAAAAGAATTTAAACATAAATATCTGCTATTACACAGTCTTATTCAATGAAGACCTACCATACAAAATCTCAGGGCTTTTTTTGGAGTTTAATTGTTGTGATTCATTTTCCTCCACCTCTTTCTCCTCAACTTCCATAAATTCTTTGCATTCCACAGCTTCATCTTTGTCATCATTAACAGGCACTTCCTCACTGTTTTCTTCCTCTGCTGCAGCCTCCAGACTAATTGAATAAGCAGGAGAAGAAAGTGTCACCTCTGCCTCTGTCCTAAGATTATCTGCATTCTCTACATTTGTAGACAATGGAAAGTTTTGTGAAACACCTTCCAAGGTGCTTTGTGATATTTCCTGGCTTGCTACGCCATTCACTGCTTTAGTTGAGACAACAGTGCAAGGTACCATGGTTTCATCAAATGAAGCAACAATTGTTTCTTCGGATAGATGTTCGGTGTCCTGCTCTTTTTGTTTATCCTTTTCCACGTCTATGTGCAAATGTATGCTAGGTGCAAGTTTTTTCTCCTCATTGGAAATGGATGTTCCAGATCCTTCAGTAGAATCCATAGTTGGGAAAACAGCATTACTAGAAACATGTTCCACCAAGACCGCCTCTTCCTCCTCCACCACCTCCTCTGCCACCACTCCCCCCTCCTCCTCCTGTTCCCCCTCCTCTTCTTCCTCCTCCAGTAAAGGACCTGTATCAGAAGTTCCACCATCAATCTCCTTTTCTTCAGCATTTTCCGTTCTAACATCTGTGGAAGAACCTTTCACTGGTAGATCCTGCTTTGATTTTTCTTCTGTGTGAGCAGAAAAGGGAACTCTATTTCAGTAAACATGCCAATTGTTTACAAAAAGTTTATATTTCAATGGAAGCAAAAATAATTTAATACATAATAATTATTATAAACCACCTAAGGCATCCTTTTCAAAAATCTGACACAGAAATATAATTGGTTAAAACCCAGAAAATAAAAGCAAATTTTATTAATTAATAACACTGTTCAAAATAGGTTGAATAGGTTCAGCAGAGAAGTTCAGAAAGTTGGGCTTATTTAGATGAAAGCAAGGTTATGAATGGCAGAATTAAAGGGATGTTAAATTTGAAAAGACCACTCAATAAAACTGTGGCAAACTCTGTATCAAGTCAACTTTCCTATCTGATCATATCCTTTCAGTGATCAAAAATCTATTGATCTCATCCACAAATACACTCAACCACTGAGCATCTGTAGTTCTAAGATAGATCACAAGACCTTAAGCCATAGAAGTAGAATTAGGTAATTCAGTCCATTGAGTCTGCTCTGCCATAACTTCAGAGCTGATTTATTTTCCCTACCAACCCCATTTACCTGCCTTCTCTCTGTAAGTGTTGACACCCTTACTAATCAAGAACCTCTCAACCTCCACTTTAGATATCCCAATTATTTGGGTCCCACAGCCATCTCTGGGAATGAATTTGACAGATTCATCACCTTCTGGGTAAAAAAAAATCCTCCTCATATCTGTTCTAAATGAGCGCCCTTGCATTCTGAAGCTGTGCCTGCTGGTTCTAGACTACTCCACTATGGGAAACAATTTTATCCATGTCGACTCTATTTATGTCTTTTAATTTTTGATATGATTCAATGAGATTCTCCTCAGTCTTCTAAACCCCGGTGAGCACAGGCCCAGATCTTTGCTATTATATTCTCGTCCTCTCGAAAAAAATACTAATAATGCATTTGCCTCCCTTACTACCTATTCAACCTGCAAGTTAAACTTTAGGGAATCAGAGAGAATTCTAAAAATCTACTATGCACTATAGAAAGACATTTCATCACAACCTGATCTGAATTCTGCAACTTGTTGTAAGAGTTTATTGGCATTTATTCATAGCCCTTAGTCATGTATTTTTATGTAAAAAAAACCCTTTCACTTTTCTAAACTTAAGTACAAAGCAACTTTTCTCATTTTGTTTCCATATAAGCACCATGCAATCAATTTTGTGATGGTAGATTCTTAAATCCAGAAACTAAAAATGCAGTGCTCCCAAAGTGTTCTAAAAACTTGATATAATCTCGGCAAGTGTTTGTAAACTTGTGCAAAAGAGATGTACATCGTCTGGCAAATATACAAATCGGTTAGCTAAATGTCTGTCAGTTGTTTAAATAAATACTTGCTGAACCTGCACATTTAGTCTCTGCATTTCTCTGTATGCAACCATTCATTAGTTTCTCACCATATTAAATTATTTTTGTTGAAATTCTTCTGAAGGAAATGCACAATCTCACACAGTACTCCATTTTCTAACAGCTTGACCAGGTGTGTAACTTACAAGCTTTGTAGATTCAATGACTTCACTGTTCACTTTTTCCCACCTAGCTTTCTATCATCTGCAAACCTGAATACGTTACATTCTGATTTGGATAGGGGGATAGAGTGATAGAGAGGGGGAGAGGATAGAGGGGGGGGATAGGGAGAGAGATAGAGATAGAGAGAGAAATAGACGAAGTACCTGGTAAGAGTTGCCAGAGGAGGGAGTAAAGCAAACATGAGAAACAACATTTAGGAAATAGATAGACAGATAGATGAACAGCGAATCAAGAGATAGAACTTATGCAGGCAGACGTGATTAGTTTAGATTGGCATCATGTTCAATACAGACATAGCATACTAAAGGGCCAATTCTTGTGCTGTGTTGTTCTATGAATGTCATATTACAAAACAAAATTTAAATCAGTGGATCAAATGTATGAAGGACATTCAAACACATTTCCAAAATAAAGTGACAATATAATAATTAAAACCAAGCTTGTAAATATTGTGATAAAGTACTGAACATTGGGATATCCTATTTCCATCACTCAAAAGGCAGCAAACTGTCAATTTTCTTAACTTAATCACTCAGTTAAATGTCCCTCCCTCAGAATTGCAAACCTGAGATTAAACAGTAGTAGTACTGAGATTGAAACATGTTGCTTCATTTTACTGTGACATTTAAATTATATTAATTCCATACCTGTTTTCAGTTTTGTAACAGCAGTTTCAGTCCGTTCCACTGAAATAAATAAAAACATTTTATGGCATGTACCATACCTGAACTTGTAAATGTAGGAAATTTTAATTTATTGAAATTTATTGGTCCCTTCCAAGAAAGTATTGCATATACAACTCTAGATGTTTAATACAGTCAATTAATAGTACTTCAATAAAACTAAATTTTCTAAGAAAACTATTATGTCTCTGTGCTGCTAGTATAAGAAAATTTCCGGTATGTTTTCCAAGAAATTGTATACAAGGAAATTAAAGACAGTAATTTGTGTAAAGCCTCCTTACTCCAGGAATAACTTCTACATTATCACTGAAATCTGTACATTTCCAAGTACACGATTTTGAACTAAAAGATGCTTTTCTAAAACTGCTAGTTTTATACTTGCTTTCCATAATTAATATTGCTCAATTCTAGCTAATTTAATTTTAGATTATTGATTAATTGCATCAAAACATTGAATATGATCAGCTAAATTCAAGAAACAAAATAAAGCAAGAATTGGCCATAAACAACATCAGGCAGTTGACTCAAGTCAATTTAATAATAATTAAAGTCAACATGTTTCACCACAATACTTGATATTATGGGCAAAACTCAAGGATCCAGACACCAATTCATTCAAAATAATTTCAGCAGAATAAGAAAATGCAAAGGTTCAAAAGGTAGGGGGCAAAATCATATCTCAATACTAAATAATAACCTGTACTGCCAGGTCAGTGATTTTCATCACATTCCACTGTCATATGGAACCTTGTTCTGCCATACCTCTGTACTTAATTAACCACAATATCCCCTTCAAAGCTTTAACAGATATCTCGCAGTTTATGTGTCTTCCTTAAGAAGGCACTTTAAGAGGGAATGTGAGGAATACTATCTGTACCGTTTTGTCAAAGAAATTGAAAATGGCTCTTTCTTAAATAGAGCAAAATGGACAGGTTTTCATTTTCTGAAGAAATCTGTCTTTGAAGCATTATATGAGCTAACAAGAGGCAACTTGATTATCATTTATTTTTGATTTCTATTTGGATGGACAACATGGTCACAGGCCCTTCTAAACCCAACTCGTTGGAATTTAGAAGATTGAGGGGGGATCTTATTGAGATGTATAAAATCCTAAAAGGATTGGACAGGCTAGATGCAGGAAGATTGTTCCTAATGTTGGGGAAGTCCAGAACGAGGTATCACAGTTTAAGGATAAAGGGGAAGTCTTTTAGGACCGAGATGAGGAAAAACTTCTTCACACAGAGAGTGGTGAATCTGTGGAATTCTCTGCCACAGGAAACAGTTGAGGCCAGTTCATTGGCTATATTGAAGAGGGAGCTAGATATGGCCCTTGTGGCTAAAGGGATCGGGGGTATGGAGAGAAGGCAGGTACAGGGTTCTGAGTTGGATGATCAGCCATGATCATACTGAATGGCGATGCAGGCTCGAAGGGCCGAATGGCCTACTCCTGCACCTATTTTCTATGTTTCAATGTTTCATGCCACTCACTTACACCTATGTGACCAACTAACCCATACATCTTTGGAAATGTGGGAGGAAACGAGTTCCCAGAGGAAACCCACGTGGTCAAGAGAGAACACTTCATGACAGACAGCGGTGGAATTGAACCCAGATTGTTTGCGCTGTTATAGTTACGCTAATTGCTATACTACCTAATTTACTGGCAACACATTACTTTCTGTTTTAGACCTGCACATTGGAAAATAATCAAGGCTAGTTGCTCATGCCACTTCAACAGAAACTTCCAATAGAGTCAAAGTCTATTGCAAGTATTACTGTGAAATAATAGACATACTCTTCCATGATTTCTTCTGCTAATTTTTAACATAGTAATATAACTGGTATCAAGCACAAAAAGAAACATAACTGCTAATATAAACATATACAAGAGGGCAATAATATACTTATGGTACTGTGAAAACTAATTAATACAAAGTCTTCAGTGACAGTTGGAAATTTTCTTCCACAGATAATGTAAATGAAACTAAATTAATTAAGCTACTGAAAATTAGATTTAAAGAGAATCAAGCTACACATAAAATTTCACACAAGTATCTCATGGCAGCTACCTGACTGGAAGACAATCTGCAAAATGAAATAAAGATCCTTTAATTCACTCCTCCCACCAGATGGTCAATACTCAAAGAATAATAGTTGCCAGTTGAAATATTACAAGAATTATGCCAGAGTAGAAATGAACAAACCTTGCTTGAAGTCCACATTTGATGCCACGTGAGTATTTTCCACAGTTCCAAAAACTGGTGCATGATCTGCAACCTGACTGGGCAGCTGCTGGGATTTGAGGTACAATAGGTGAGGATAATGAGGGTGCGGACACAAAAACTAGCACATGGAACACATAACGAGAGGAAAATATGTAAAACAGTTTACCATGAAATTTCATAATAGGTCAATAAATTAAAATAAAACAAAACCAAAGAGAGATGGAGTAAGCAGGAATGAGAAGGGAAAGAAAACAGGATTAACCATTAACAACAGCAAGAAAGACAAACAGACAGAACATTGCTAATAAATTCTCAGTGTTCCCTCCAAGAGTCCTTTTTGATTCAGGACTAGCCAAATACTTGTAATATAAAAAGTTCAATTCAATGTTTTCTTGTCTTTTATTAACCTCTTATTGCAACATGAACATGCAGCAGATTTTTCCAAAAGATTTGACATCATAAAATAATGAATATAAATAATGTGCTCAACCAGAAAATTAATTTTGTTACTTCTGAGGGCAATTTTTAAAGATGTTGTAACCAGTTAAAATAGGGATTAAGTTTAAAGAACTGAATTGCAAATGACTTTAACTCGGCAGTTATCTAAATCTGATGTCTGCATCACTGAATGTCAGAATACAACATAAATCTGTTTAAATCAATCTAATCTTTCTAAGTTAGGCAACAGATAATTAAAATTTTAGTTTGGAATTTGAAGGCTTTTATAAATCAAGCATGCAGTTATTCTATTGTTTTAAAACATTTTGCTTGTTGATAGTAAATTCCTAATTTCAGACACCCTCAAGTATCGTCAACATAGATCTTTAACTGTCAGGAGAGTGATGAAAAGGAAAATGGAAAAGAAAATTGGAAAAAATGAAATGGGACAGATTCTTTCTCTGTGTCAATCTTCATTTACTCATAAGTGATGGTGACAAATAGCGTAAATTTTAACAGCAAGAACTTACAAATAGTCAGTTCCTGATTTCTACCTACAGGTCATAGTATACCTCAACTATGGAGACAAATCCATCATTCTGAATCCACGATAGTTGCCACTTTAAATCACATTGACAATGAGGTTTTGATTTTGAAGGAGTGCTGAATGAAATTTTTCATTTGAAAAGAAAATTATCATGATTTACCCCCCCCCCACCCCATACACACACACCTGAAAATACACTATCTATTACAAAATAAATCAGCAAATAACTGCAATGGATATTATCCATAGTCTAAATTTGGGGGCAATTACGAGCAATCTAACGTACATTTAAAAAAATTATGACAAGTGAAATATTCCAAATAGTCTGTTAAGTAGCCTGGGCAAGAACAGAATTTCTAAAGGTCTTTAATTGTAAATTCAGTTTAACTCAGTGGAAACATGAATCTTGTAACACTGAAGACAAACAAATATAAGTTCAATATGACATGAAACACGGACAACATTTCAAACAAGATGTGTAAGCATACATTTCATTTCAGCAAATCTTCACATTACAATTTTAGTATCAGTAATTACATTATGTAGTAATTATACTGCTGTAATTCAGTTCCAGTAGTTTAAAAATAAGCCAAAAAGCTTTAAAAAAAAGGCTCTGAAATCAATAATGTCTCCCTCTAATGCTCAACTCCAATATAATATCTTCTAGTTTTCAACTTCTCTGATCTGGTAAGCAAAAATTACTTTCTATTTCTTCAACAGTATTGAACTAAAGATCTTTTAATTCCTGGAGTATTGTGTGAAGTTTTGGTCTCCAAATTTGAGGAAGGACATTCTTGCTATTGAGGGAGTGCAGCGTAGGTTCACAAGGTTAATTCCCGGGATGGCGGGACTGTCATATGTTGAAAGATTGGAGCGACTGGGCTTGTATACACTGGAATTTAGAAGGATGAGAGGGGATCTGATTGAAACATATAAGATTATTAAGGGATTGGACACGCTGGAGGCAGGAAGCATGTTCCCGGTGATGGGTGAGTCCAGAACCAGGGGCCACAGTTTAAGAATAAGGGGTAGGTCATTTAGAACTGGGTTGAGGAAAAACTTTTTCACCCAGAGAGTGGTGAATATGTGGAATGCTCTGCCCCAGAAGGCAGTGGAGGCCAAGTCTCTGGATGCTTTCAATAAGGAGATAAATAGAGCTCTTAAAGATAGCGGAATCAAAGGTTATGGGCATAAGGCAGGAACTGGATACTGATTGTGGATGATCAGCCATGATCACAGTGAATGGTGGTGTTGGCTCGAAGGGCCGAATGGCCTACTCCTGCACCTATTGTCTATTGATAATTTAGTTTATCATAAAATTAAATGTGGAAAACTCAATTACGTTGTTTGTATTATGTATGTCGGATTATATGCATGGAATTTTTTTCAAACATTTGAGCTAGAGGTTTGGCAACAATACTTCTTCTGTCAGCAAGGACAGCTGGCAGCTCAGCAGCTGCTCCAAAAGGCAATTAGACTTCACACACCTCAGGCTGTAGAAATCCAGCCAAAATGTATGCGGTCACCTTCAGTGAACTTGTCATTACGACACTTAAGCACCACATGCTACCTTGGATGCTAATAAATAGAGTAGTGGATGTGCCTTGGGCCAGTTGCCTTGTGGACAACTCATAGATATTCTGAGTAAGAAGGAGCTATAATTTGGTAAATTGGCTTACTATTGTCAATGTACTGAAGTACAGTGAAAAACATGTCTTGTATACCATCCATAGAAGGTAAAATAATAGCAGTGTAGAATAAATGTCACAGCATAGGGAAAGTTCAGTGCCCCTGTAGACTTTTATACACAAGGTCACAACAAGACAGATTCTGAGGTCAACAGACCATCTTGTCATACTAAAGGACCATTCAATAATCTTATAACAGCAGGGTAGAAACTATCCTTCAGCCTGAAGGTATGTGTTTTCAGGCTTTTGTATTTTCTATCTGATGGGGGGAGGGTGGAGAGAATGACTGGGGTGCGTGGCATCTTTGATTATGTTAGCTGCTTTACCAAGGTAGCAAGAAGTGTAGGCAGAGTCCATTCAGCGGGTGCTGGTTTCTGTGATGTGCTGAGATGTGGTTACAACTCTGCAGTTTCTTGCCATCATGGACGGAGCAGTTGCTAGATCAAGCCATGATGCATCTAAATAGGATTCTTTATTTGGTGCATTTGTAAAAATTGATGAGGGCCAAGGGAAACATTCCAAATATCTTTATCTATAAGCTAATTTAGTGGTCAACAAAAGTAAGGCAGGCAGGAGTAGAAGAGAACAATATGACAGTTTGGTTGGGAATCATTTCATTTAATTACAGATGGAAATCAGTGGTGCCATTTATAGAGTCAGGCCGAAATTCTTGAATATATGAATTATGAACAGGAGTAAGCTACTCAACCCCTAATGCTTGCCCAGTCATTTTGAAAGCCCATGGCTGATGAGAACATAATTTTATATTCCCACCTCTGCAAGGTAACTTATCAATTTCTTGATTATCAAGAATCTATCTACTTTGGCCTAGAAATAGTAAATGGACTTCAACCTGAAACATTCACTCTGTTTCTTAGCATTATCGGCTGACCTGCTGAGAATTTTCACCATTTTCTGTTTAATCGGGAAAACCTTCTCAGTACTGAGTCATAGCTGTACAGCACAGGAAATGGTACCCCATGCCAACCTTTCTGCCCATCTACACTTCTCCCATTTCTCCACACTGGTTAAAAATCCTTCTAATCCTTGTCTAAAAATAAATTTTTGCTCAGATCCCCTTTACAACTCCTTCCTTCAACACCAAACACAGATGCTCTTATTTGTGATAATCCTACCAAGAGAAAAAGATTCTATCTACTTCAACCTATGCCTCTTGTCATTTTATATACCTCTAACCAGGTCATCCTTCTTCGCTCCAGGGAAAACAAACTGACCCTATCCAGTCTCCCCCGAATCTGAAATCCTCCACTCTAGATAACATCCTGCCAAATCCCTGAACTCTATCAGCACATTCACCTCGAGTATAGCAACCAGTGCCCAAGTGCAATCTAACTAATAATCTGCAAAGTTACAACATAACAGCCAAACTTTTTATATTTTATATTCTATGATCTATGAAGGCAAATGAGTTATATGCCTACTTCACCACCTCAGCTACCCGAATTTTCATTTTCTAGGAATTATGGCCCTGACCCCAAGGTTCCTCTGTTCATCAAAGTTTCTGAGCAGCCTATAAAGGCCACTTTATTGGGAAAACCAGCTCATTAATGCAATATCAAATCAGCCAGTCTTGTGTCAAGAGGTTCTGTTGTTCAGAATGGGGAAGAAATGTGTTTCAAGTGATTTTGACCATGGAATGACTGTTGGTGAATATCTCAGAAACTGCTGATCTCCTGGGATTTTCATGCACAACCTTCTTTAGTTTACAGAGAATGGGTGAAAAACAAAAAACATCTAGTGAGTGGCAGTTCTATGAGCAAAACTATCTTGAAAATGAGGAGTCAGAGAAGAATGGCCAGACTGGTTCAAGTTGACAGGAATAACCACACATTACAACAGTGGTGTGCAGAAGAGCATCTCTGAATGCAAAACACATTGAACCTTGAAGTGGATGGGCTACTACACTCAGTAGTTACTCTTTTTTTTTTGGTATAGGAAGTACCTAATGAAGTGGCCACTGAGTGATACCCTACCCTGTGTGATTTCCCAAAAATGCATCACCTCAAATTTGTTGGGATTAAATTCTACCTGCCAGTGCTCTACCAATTTTCCATCTGATCTATATCCCACTCATCTTCCTCACCATATACACCACCACCAACTTTGTCATCTAAAAACTTACATCATAGCTCCTACATTCACATTAAAGTCACTAATGTAACAAACAAGGGTCCCAGCACCAATCTTTGAGGTACACCATCAATCATAAAATTAACTTTTTCTGATTCAAAGTTTAAATCTTAAACTTAAATTTTAATTATCCAAGTTAATTGTAAATCCTATTAGCCAGCTCACTTTGGATCCCACCCATGCTCCTTACTTAACCTGCTGGATTCAGGACCGTTATCAAATACCTTACTAAAATCAATATAGACAAAGTCTAATGTCTTGCCTTAATTCAATCTTCCTGTTTCCGAGCATCTGCTACTTTTTTCTTTCTGGATTTCTAAACATTCTTAAACATTTTCTTCAACAAATTTCTGACTAATAACACAAGGATCTCCAACCTATAGTTACCTGGTTTATCACTGCAGCATTTCTTAAATAAAGGGAACAACACTAGTTACCCTCCAGTCTTCTGACACCTCAGTGAGGTGCAAATATCTTCATTAGATGCCGTCAAGCCCTGAGGTTTACAAAGTTCCTTATGCCACCCATCTAAGACCTCAATTCACCATCTTCCACACACTTCCTGGCAAACACAGGCAAGTAGTATTGATTTAGGATAATGCCCACATCCTTCTGCCCCCTGCCCCCCCAACACACAGATTAATACTTTGGCTCAACCAAACTGATTCTTTCCCCAGCTACCATCTTGTTCCTGATATACTTAAAAAATTGTCCTGGGATTCTCCTTATTTTTGCTCGCCAAGGATGTTTAAGTTCTCTCCTTCACACTACTCCTCAGGAGACTCAGGAGACTCTCAAGATCCAAACACCTATATCTGTCACTTGTTTCCTTTCTTTTCTCCCAATCAAACTGCCAATATCCCTTAATCATGCTGTCTTTACCTTTCACATTTACCATTGCTGACCCTGAACTCTTACTAACTTCCTGAAATCAGCCTCTACCCAATTCAAGACATTAACTTGAGGATCAACCTCATCTCATTCCATAATTACGTTGAAACCTGGAATTATGGTCACTTCCCCAAAGTGCTCGCCCACCAACACTTCCAACTACAGTTACATTCCTCAAGGTAACATTGCCTCTGTCCCATCTCTATTCAAATTCCCACATATTTCCTCAAAAAAATACTTGGATGCGCTTCACAAATTCCACCCCTATCTATTCTTCTTGCACTCAGCAAATCCAGTCAACTTTGGAAAAGTTAATTCCACCCCCCACCCCCCCATTCCTATAACTTTACTGCCTTTGCAACTTTCTGCTACTTGCTTTCATATCTTTCCCTTAAATATAATGTATTCTGACCATTGGGATGTCTATAATATACCCCCAGCAAAGTGATTGCCTGCTTCATTCTTAGATTCTACCCAGAAGCATACCTTCCCTATATTTATATACAATCTCCCTAGCAATAATCATTAACATTCAGTAAGCTTCCCTAATTTTTTGTTGGCAAAATTTACGAAGTCACTTTTACATGATCCTTCTCTACTAATTTACTTTTATCTAAAGCCTATGTAGTATTCTCGTCTCCTCTTCACAACTTATTTTTCTTCCAATCTTATGTCATCAGAAAATTTAATAGTCACAAACTTCATGCCTTCATCTAAATCATTTATATACATTATTAAAAAAAATAGACTTCAGTACAGATTCCTGTGGGATATCATTGTTTATATCTTGGAGACTGAAAAAAAAGACTAACTAATGCCCATTCTGCTACCATTCAGTCAGTTTTTTTTAATAATTAATGGTGTTGTAGTTGCAAATTAGGAAGATTCATAACACAGACTTTCACAATCTCATTAAGGCATGTAAATTCTTCCATGACAACCTGCCCCAGTTGTTAAATATTCTTTGACACACGGTTCTGATGGTGCCTATCACAGCTCTAGGATATTGCTTTGGTGAAGATCTTGTTGTTAGAATGGTCCAAAATAAGATAGAACTGAAAAAATGAATACAATTCTCAACTCTTGACAACCACCAATGTACTTTGAATTCTTGTTCATTATTTTGAAGTCATCAGATAAATTCTCACTACCTGAGGTGGAGTGGGTGTGGTGTTTGGCCTCCCAACAGGAGGTGTTGGGTTCCTACTTCCACCTCCGCCTGACATTATTTCTTCAGTGATGTCTTTGCCTCCTTGATTCGGGTCACGGATTCTAATCTACAGAAAAAATTCCAAAATTTAAGTTTTTATTTACAACACAGGTTTAAAAAAAACTATTTTCTAAACTAAACATTCCCTGCTCTGGAATATAAACAGATGTCATGCAAATTGAGTAGTATAAATAAAATAATTTCTCTGGCTTTATGGTCGGAAAGTGGTGGTCATGATGCTTGATTTAAAGTTTCAAACTTTAATTTCTTCTCATGTAAATAGTGTGAAATACATGAAAATGTCAGAGAATACAGTACAGAAACAGGTCCTTTAGCCCATGAACCCATACCAATCAAACATCATTTACAGTAATTCTACACTAATTCCATATTCCCACTCATTTACTTATGTAGAGATACAACATGGTAACAGTCCCTTCTGGCCCAATGAACTTGTGTTGCCAAATGATACCCCATGTGACCAATTAATGTACTAACCCGCGTCTTTGGAATGTGTGAGAAAACCGGATCACCCAGATGAAACCCACACAATCATGCAGAAAACGTACAAATTCCTTACAAACAGTGGTGGAATTGAACCTGGGTCACTGGTCTTGTAATAGCATTGCGCTAGCATCCCGCCCCCAAAATCATTCAAAAGCAGTTTCAACTACGAAGACATGTAAAAATCATTCAGAATGTAAAAGAATCAAGGAATTGCATTGCTGGAAGCATCTGGAAGCTGTGAAACTAAATTAGCCCTTTTTGATTGAGCCTCAAATAAATTTGAGGTTTACAAAATGTAATACTCTGACTTAAGATAAATGCTGGGGTATTTTCACAAGATGGCAGAACTAGTTTTGTTTTTAACATAACCAATCCTATTCTGTTTTAATGTAATCTGAAAGAGAGGAACGGGTGAAACACCCTTGGAACATAATGTCTCAGCAGCAGCATTGCCTTTTAAGTTTTTCAAATGGACTGTGTATGCACCTGAAAGAAAAAGAACCACAATTTTTATACGAAACAAAGTGTTCAAAAACAAATAAATGATGTATTACCCTAGCAACAGATATCTTTTTTCCCTTATAGCTGTCTATTAACCTCTGGCATTGTACATAAATGTCTTGGTTATGGCTACTTGCTTACCTTTATAAATATATGCAGTTCTGAAACTAATCCTAGATTGAATCCAATCTGCCAGAGATATGCCATACACCTGAATTGAGTGAGGGAAATAAAATGCAGCCGGTACTAGCGATCTATGATTGAAAGTCCTGAAGCCTGTGAGGTTCCAAGAGAGCAGCACTAAACATGATAAAATTATAACAGACTAATGCCTACAAATTATGACACAACAGACTGCAGATCCTGGAATCTGGAACAATGGACAAGAAATTGGAGGAATTCAGTGGGTCAGGCAGCAACCGTGGAGGGAAAAGAATAGGTAAAGTTTCAGGTCAAGGCCCCTAATCTGGTCTGAAAGATGAAGAGGTGAGATAGCAAGAACAAAGAGGTGAAAGTAAGGGATGGAACAAGAACTGGCAAGCCCTAGGTAGATCCAAGTAAAGAACTGTGAGAGGCAGACAAAGGAGGGAAGAATAGAATTAGCGACAGAGGCTAAGATGTGATAAGTGGAAACAAAAGGCTGCACATGATGAATAGTGGACAGGAATGCTGTGATTTGCAGAGTGAGAAGGGTGAGAATACCCTGTGAGAACGCTATATGGCTAATGGACAGATAGAATGATAGAGGAGGGGAAAGAAAGGGTGATTGGGTGGGTGTGTGTGCGTGTGTGTGTGTGTGTGTGTGTGTGTGTGTGTGTGTGTGTGTGTGTGTGCGTGCGTGTATGTATGTATAGAACTGGGTCAATCAAGAGAGAGAAGGGACAGAGGGAAACAACCTGTAGGTGGAGAATACGATGTTCAAACAGTCAGGCTGTAAATCACCCAAGGCAGAATATGAGGTAGTATTCCTCTAAACCAACGGTTCCCAATCTGGGGTCCATGGATCTATTCAGTTAAGGGTAGGAGTCCATTGCATAAAAAAAGGTTGGGAATCCCTGCTCTAAACTGAGAGGAGAGGCTGAGGACAGATTGACACGTGTGGGATACAGGAGGATAATTAAAATGGCTGCCAACCACGAGCTCCAGATAACAGCTGTGGACAGAGCACAGGAGTTCTGCAATGGTCAGCCAAGGTCTTCTGGAATCTCATAAGGCTCCAATTTCAGCATTATTTGCATGAGTAAGACAAAAATTGATGGAATTATATAACTGCAGTTTTACTTAAAATACATGAAGCAATGATCAGCTCAAACTACTCCAGAATCGAGCTGGTGACAATAAACCTGTACAGTCCTAATACCTGCCCAAACGATAATCTGAATATCTTAACAATACTGAAGGATCAAAATTCCTTCAGTTAAGTTTTATTTTGATCCCTACACATCCTCAACCTGAGTGGTTCAAACCTGTCTTGGTATTCACACCCTGCCACATGCGGTGCTCCTCAATTTTCTGAGGTATTTTTATTTGGATGAAACTGGCAGGCCAGTGATTTGGGTATCATAATATTCTGAAAAAATGATGACAACTCTTTTCTCAAATTGTTGCTATCCTCATGACCATGGTGTCACTAACAAGGAAGAAGAAAATTTCAAACTATTTGTTCAGTTATTAGAAAGAAACGACGACATTAGTAAGTTAGGATAGTGCCTGGATTGGAGAACAATACTCAAGGTGATGCCTCACTGGTGCCTTATAAAGCCTCAGCAACACATCCCTGCTCTTCTATTCTAGACCTCTTGAAATGAATGCTAACATTGCATTTGCCTTCCTCACCACCAATTCAACCTATAAGTTAACCTTTAGGGTGTCGTGCACAAGTACTCCCAAGTCCCTTTGCATCTCAGATTTTTGGATTTTCTTCCCATTTAGAAAATAGTCTGCACACTTATTTCTTTTACCAAAGTGCATGACCATGCATTTTCCAACATTGTATTTCATTTGCCACTTTCTTGCCCACTCTCCTAATCTGTCTAGATCCTTCCACAGCCTACCTGTTCCCTCAAGAGTACCTTTCCCTCCACCAATCTTCATATTATCTCCAAACATGGCAACAAAGTCATCTATTCTATCATCTATATCATTTATATACAGCATAAAAAGCAGTTCCAACACTGATCCCTGTGGAACACCACTAGTCACTGGCAGCCAACAAGAAAAGGATCCTTTTATTCCCACTCGCTGTCTCCTACCAATCAGCCAATGCTCTAACCATGCCAGTAATTTTCCTGTAATACCATGGACTCTTAACTTGGCAAGCAGCCTCAGATGAGGCTTACTGGTCTATAAAGATGGAGTGGTATCAAAACTGACAGGATTCAGTATGTAAAACTATACACAAGTATAAAAGGCTGCTGTTTTTGAACAGTGCTGCCCAAAATGTGAAGTAAAATTATTTGGTTGCAAAATCTGTTTAGTTTAAAAAAATCTGCCCATTAATGGCATTGAATTTTAGTTAACTGTGATTTTGAGGCTATGGATAGGTGGGCTCCAGATGTTGAATGATTCTGAATAGCAGTCATGGTAGGTATGTTGATTGGCTACTACAGTGATCTCTGTTCTCTTCCTTACTGGGCAAGTATCTGCAACATGGGTGTCATTGGTTTTCATTTAAATTTTGCATCCCTTGTGCAATGCATCTTGATGGGAGGTGGTTTGAGGTTCTAAGCTTCAGCATTTGATGCAAAGTACTTCACCTCCACTTGTGATGCCAATAATGAGAAAAATAGAAAAAGAAAAATGTGGCAAACATTGTGATCAGTCTTGATGAAGGGTTTTTGGCCTAAAACATTAAGTCTGTTCCTCTTTTTATGGATATGGCCTGACCAGTGTGTTTTTTTTTTAGTTTGTTTTCCAGGAACTGCAGTTTCATTTACTGCTAAAAGGGTCCGTCAATTAAGCTACAAATCAATGCTGATTGTGTGTGCCCTGAAGATCAGTAAATGACAGGCTTCTCACCAATTTGAGACATTGTCATTATCTGGCTAAAAATCCAGCTTTTTTATCCAAAGATGAAAAAGAACTCTGTTCTGGGAGTCTGGGATATTCAATGTGCTTTATTTCTAATGGACAGCTCATTGCTGAACTAAAAACCGTTGTGCTGACAATCTTGTTCTGCAAGTATCTTGCAGAGATGTGTGGCACTGCAATGAACAGCCTCTGACATTTATCCCATCTTCAACTTCATATTTTCCTCTGGTTGGGCTTACTGTTACTGGGATTCTGCAACACCATACTGGAGCAAGAGCTACTTTTATTTTAAGAATAAGTATTCTCCCTTCTCTTTCATACCACTTAATCAACCATGGCAAAATGAAGAATGAAGCAAGACTAGAAGGAAGCCAGCTGGTATAAACAAACAAAATAGCAGTATGGTTACCACCCAGTAGTTGCTAGTTTGAAGCAGAAGACCTCATTCACTGTCTGTACCAAAACAGGGTTGGTGAGGGTTACTCATCATATAGTTCATTTCTACAAGATATCTGAATGTGCAAAAAATACCAATTAATTTTCTGCATGCATATCAGCAGAATATACCACCTCACCTAGAATAAAATGCTCTTCACTGACGAGGGCATTGGAAAATTGCACGTTATTTTTAGACAATTATAATTCCTTTGAACATTCTTAACTTAAGAACAAAAATAGACTCAACACATTCGCTGACTTCTATGAGCCACAAAGAAACTTGTAACAGAATTAAATATTGGGACCACTGGGTAGTTTGTTGGGTGTTAAATGGACGAAGTCTGAATAAACTGTACATTATAATCTCCAGTTCCATTTAATAGAACCTGCAAAACTCAATACAAAATGATTTTTTTTACAAAAGACCTCAAAAGGCAGTTACTATTGAACCTCAATTATACTCAGCTGTACACACATAAACACAACATACAGACTTGCCATACCGTTTTCTTTTCCCTCTTTGCTGGAGGAGGTGGTTGTTGTGTTGGCACTATCAAAGGTGCAGATGGCGAATACACAGGTTGACTGTAATAGGACGGTGCTGATGAAAGAAAAAGCACATCACAGTTTATTACACACAAGCTCTGTACTCAGTGGTATGTAACTTTGAGGACTTGTGTAAATTTCATGCACATTGTAAGTGATAAAATGAGCTATATTTTGGTTTATTAGCTGTCATGAACACTTAAATTCAAGTCAGAATTCTCTTAGAAAGCATGGACTTCAGGTGTCTGTTTATATCAAAATGATATAGAAATCAAACACTTATTTGCCACTCTACAATGCTTCCTACGTTCTTCCTTGGTGCATTAGGCTGTTCTGTACATTACAAACTTAAGTTTAGCCAATGCAATACATGCAGCAGGGTATAGTGGTGGTGGTGGGGAAGAGAGGAAGCAAAGATGGAGTGGTATCAAAACTGAGAGGATTCAGTATGGACTGTATACAAAACTATGCACAAGTATGAAGTGCAGTAATCCTTGAACAGTACTGTCCAAATGTGAAGTAAAGTTATTTGGTTGCAAAATTCTTTTAGCTAAAAAAAAACCCTGCCCATTAAAGGCATTGTCATTTTAGTTGACCGTGATTTTGAGGCTATGGCTAGGCGAGTTCCGGATGTTGAATGATTCTGGATAGCAGTTATGGTAGGCATGTTGTTCTGTGCTGCAGCCGTCTCTGTTCTCTTCCTTATTGGGCATGTATCTGCACATGGGTGTCATTGGTTTACTTTTAAATTTAAAAATATGTCAATATAATTACTGCAATATTTGTTTTTAAGTAGCAAACATGCAGACTACCAGGTCATGAGCTGTAGAATCTCTTGGCATAATTTAGTAAGATTCATTATAGAAACAGGGATGTGGTGCCACAGAATACGGAAGACCCTGAATGCAACAATAAAATGCGATATTGCAAACAAGAGAAAATCTGCAGATGCTGGAAATCCAAGCAACACACACAAAATATTGGAGGAATTCTGCAGGGCAGGCAGTATCTATGGAAAGGAGTGCAGTCGACATTTTAGGCCAAGATGCTTCAGCAGGACTGGAGAAAAAAAAAGATGAGGAGTAGAGTTTAAAGATGGGGGAGCAGAGGGAGAAACATAAGGTGATAAGTGAAACATTACAGAACTTTACCGCTGGAACTAAAGGGCCACAACTATGAACGAAGTAATGAATTAAGTTCCCACAACTCATGATCTGATGGCTAAATAGTTTAAAATGGGTTTAAAAGCAATGGTGAGAAGCATCTACAGTGTTGTATAGGGTATAAGTGCTTATCTCAATAGCTTTAGAGAAAGAAAAATACAAAAAGGTTCTGGAAAACACCAAAACCTACCTCTGCATATACATTCATGCTACATTCCGTTCTAAGCAATTATTTTCTGAGAATTCAATAGTTTCACCATACTTACATACCACAAAAAAATCCTACATAATCACACTCCAACAAAAACAGTTAAGAATAATAGAAGAATCACACTATTTTTTCCTTTGAAGCAGACATGGGTTTTTAATTTCCTCACATTTACTGCAAGTAGTTGTTATGTTTTTAATAATTCACCCATTTTTCTCTCTATCCACTGGTTCTATCCAGCATATATATAACTATACTTAAAAGGATACTAGCCATCCATTATAATTCATTGTTTGTCATACTTTACAAAATAAAAAAACTATCCACCATTATTTTTACAAGAGTATGATACTGACAAGGAGGTGAATGCACACAAAATCAAAAGTTGCTGCATGTGACATGATTAAGATCCCAAGTTGATGTGGCATTTCAACAGCAACAGCACAGGGGGTGATGGCTTCATATGTGGCCAGACATAACTGATCATCTTTACACCATGATTCACTTAAGGAACTTTCTTAATCCTAGCAGTCGTAATCAGTTCATTCTTTATATGTTTAACCTCTAAACTTCCCTGACATAGGACTAACAGATCATAGCTATGTATTCTCACAGTTATCAGCTCAAAGCCAGGCATTGCACCAGAAATACTACACAGAGTTTTGGACAATCCTTTCTATGCTAATTCAGCACGTTCACTCTTCCAGATAGAACTGACATTCATGCTTAGTATACAGCACCTAAACTTACAGCCCATAGGAAAGAATAGTTTTTTTTTGACTTAATCATAAGAATTTTATTGATGTTTAAAATGACTTGTGAAAACAGAATTCTCAAATTTGCTTGAAAGGCTTTGGAACATGCTAAGTGGACCTGGAAAGCACATTTGCTAAGCTGGCCAACTGCAGTTAACACGAGTAGGTCTTTTGGGCTTTTCATCTCAGTACTGAAGTGGCAAAGGCTTGAGGTAGCAGTGTCAGAGCAGGAAAATAATCCTGCTTTTGACCGTTGTCTCACCAACACTTCTTGCATGAAAAATAGTACTTGTGACTGTTACAAAGAGATGACAATGCTTGTGGAATCAAAACAAAATCCAAGAATGTAGGGGAAATAAGATCCCATCTACAGACTTCAAATGAGTTGGACCTTTTTCTCAGCAATTGTATTTCATGCTTCAAAAACAGATACAGCATAGTAATATTTACAAGAAACAACCTATGCAACAGCAACAAACACATAATGCTGGAGGAACTCAGCAGGTCGGGCAGCATCAATGTTGAGGAATAATCAGTTGACATTATGGGCTGAGACCCTTCATCAGGACTTCATTCACTTCCCTTATAAAAGTTGATTGTTTCAATATCTAATTCTCAGTAGAAAGGTCATTCATTGTGATCAACTGTAAGACCATAAGGGCAGTCTCAACCAAACTACAATAAATTGTCTTTACTAGACATACCTTCCTAAACACAATAGGTCGAGCATGAACTGCTTATGCTGACTAGATGTAATGGTTTAATGAGCCAGTTTGAACGTCACGATGAGCATTCTTGATCTGAGAGATCAAATGGAACTACTTAGTGACACATAACAGGTAACATTAGCTGATCACTTCCCTTTGAGAGCTACAATTGTGAACTTCCAAAGCTTTTACCAGAAAGGAATAATGCCTCAACAGTTTTGTTTTGTTAATTTTGTACTGGGAAAGGAAGCAGTAGAATAATTAACCTATTCTTCGTGTTTCCTAACTCAGCAATTATCATTCTTGTAAAATTACAAACAGCATTCAATTCAAACAACAAAGTAACTAATTGAATGCCTGAACACAAGCTTTACATATATTTATATATGGAAGCACCATGCTGCAGTCAATTTAACATGTTGGAAAAGCCTCTCTTAAAATAATTAAAGTTCACAAGCCAAGTTTCTCAGTTACTGAATGGCTATTTCCATCATGAAAACAGCCAACTACTTGCACACCACTACCCTAATTCAATAAGAAAAAAGACATTCTAACCTGGCTTGCACAATTGGAACCTATGTAGGGGTAAACAAAGTTCATACTCATTATCCGGGATTTTAGTTTATTTTCCAGTGCATGAAGGAGTTAAGAGTCTTTCAACTGAGACTTGAAGCAATATTCTCATATAAAATCTGATACTGGGTCAATTAGATTATAGGATAGTAATCCAGAGAATGCAAGTTTACTTTGATTGTTCCCATGGCAAATATTTGAATTTGATTTCAAAATCTCTTGCATGAAAAAAGGTGGAATCAGTAAAAGTGATGTGAAGCTGTCAGATTACATGGAAATCCAGTTGGTTCACACATTGCCTTCAGAGAAGAAAATAAGCTATACCTAATTATCTAGCCTTAAGTGCTTTTAGTGCTACACAAACAACTGATTTAATCTTAACTGCTTTCAAGTGGCTAAAGGAAGCTCCTCAGCTGTATTAAGCCACCCAAAGAATAACAAGAATAAAATTCTTATCTATAACCTGGGCATCAACCAGGTCTCTCCCTCTATAGCATGAAGTTGGCCATTAGACTAATATCCTGGATGTACTCAAAGCAAAAGAAGCTAATGGCAGCAATGAGAAACAAAGAAAATGAAAACAAATGGAATAAAGAAACATTGACAAAATCCTGAGGCAGTGAAACCAGAGGAGAGAAAGCATGAAAGAGGTAGAGAAGGAAGTACACTTAGATAGCCATATGATATCCCAGGCATTTTTTTTAATTGAAAAGATGGAACATTCAGTTTAGAAGTTTACAAATAAGTGTTTTAGACCCATGCCTCTATATATCTTATATTCTTGCATTTCATTCATTAGTCTTGAAAAACCTACATGAGTATTCTTAGTTACAGATGACTACTTGAAGTATTAAAATACCTGAGATCTAGTTAAATCTTGCAAAACTCAACTTGCTCACTTTGTTGCTCTTTTTGGTATAAATGAACTGAAAGTGATAGCACAGAATAAGCCAATGTATGCAGGGGAAATCATTCCAGAAAAAAAAGATGGCAAAAATGGTGTGCTACTATCTATGTTAATATAGTGATCTATTATAATTACATGATGAAAAAAATAATTTAAAAAACATGGCACAGAGTGATATGTCCTGACAGCCTTATATACCATGACGTAAACCCCATCTTTCTATCCAGAAAGGACATAGCAAGCTAGGGGCAGGACTTGGTTGTACAGCTTTTCAGAAACAGTCCTCTTCCTGAAGGCAACATAAAGCAATGTTGGCAGAAGCAAGAAACAGGTCATCTGCCTGTGGATTACTATTGAAATTAGAAAAGGAAAAATTAAATACTGCACTTATTCATATATATATAAGCCTGCTATGTATTCCCTTGAGAATCTTAAAGATATACATGCCTCTAAATATATAGACATTAAAAAAAAACTGTTTCTTTTATAAAAACTCACCACACAGTGGCTGAACTCCTGATTGGGGCCACCCTCTGCGCCTTGTTTCTGAGGCTAGGCATGAAACAGAACATAAATTTGTTTAGCCTCGGGTCCCAACATTCCCTGTTGCTCACTGCTCAGCCAAGGCCAAGAAAAGAAAGATCACATTTCAGTGCCTAGCCTTGGAAATGTGGCAGGAGTGGAATGATTCTAGTAATTCTTGGATTAAACTATCTTGAAAATACTCAAAATCTTTTTTATAAAAAGGTGTTACGTTTTCTAAAATTTAAACAGAGGTCTGAATTATCCCTCTGCTTGCTCAATGTTACATTTTTCACATGGCAGTGGCATAACTCTGCCATTCAGTCCAGAAATGGTACAGGATTCAGGGAAAGCGTGGTTAAGATAAAGTTTAAACGGGAGTAAACAAGCAATTCGAAGAACCTGTTTGATTTAAAAATAGATGATAAAATATTACTACATAAAGTGTCAAAGGCAAGCCTCACTTCAAATGTGTTTGCAAAGATCCTAACAGTCATTGTGTTGCTTTGCATGGGAGACTAAAATGAAAAGTAAAATTTGGCCATTTATCAGTATCATTCACATCCTTGAGAAACTTTATGAACCTCTACATGATCCTTGTTGGAACAGTGGGCAGACAATTTTATCAATTAAGTTTGCTTGTGAGAAAATACACTTTCATTTTAGGTACTAGCTATTGGGCAGCTAGCATCATACCTTTCACTCCACCTAATTACTGTAAAATGCCCAAGGAAAGGGTCACTGGCTGACTATATCTCACCACGTGGACAAGTAGCATCTCCCCAACATACTACAGATTTGAAACATGTGCAAAAAGTGGATCAGAAGAAATAATGGCACAGCTGGATGCAGACCTGCAGTGTTTGCAAAAAACATCTAATAGCAATGAAGAACTGCTTTTCTCTTGTCTTCATGAGCTGCTGCTGGGTCTTCAATTGTCCCATAATTGTGAACAATTTTCCTAATGTAGTAAATGCAAGATAATGAAACAACAGTCTCCAGATCTCCAGTAGAAATCTGCTTATCAGGGAATAAATGATTAAAACATTCTCAATCAGCTAACAGCCTGGCCAAATGAAGATTTCATTAACCAAAATTGTTTAAGCAGTTGTACATTACTGGACTGCCTTGTCAGTTTATCTTTGGTTTAAATGAGCGCAACCACCGTAAGTAATAATCCTGATCACATGAAGAAAATAGAAACTCTCCCAAGATATTTCAAGCCTTCCAAATAAGATTTTATCCACCATCCATAGCCACACACACTAGACAGAATCAGTTCATTTTTTCCCTACCGAGAAGCGCATCTACATTAGTTTGACTATTTTGGCCTTTTGATTGTCCAATAAGTCCCCTTTTTCAAAGCGCTTGTGCGCATGCATTTGGGTGAACCGTAATCAAAAATAAAGAAACTGCCCAACTGGTTAAGCATATGCAGTGCTGAAATAAAATACTATTACTAATTTGGGATTTTGAATGTGATCAGTTATCTTTTTAAAAACACCTGATATAATACAAGATGAACCAGTGACTCCAGGGTACGTAGATTCTCTCAACTTGCTATTAAGTGTAAATTAAGTCTCCATCCAGACACTATGAGTATTGCGAGTGGAAAGGAAGGTTTAAGTCAGCTTCAGGTACATGCTTAAAAAGTAAATTAAAACTGTCTTGAAACTTTATAACAACGATTTAAAGCTAAGGCACATTCTGTCCTAACATTTCAGCTGAAATATGCATGGGCATTTATGGATAATGAACAACATATGTATTTACTTCTTAAATAAACAATATAAATTAGTTGAACACAACCTAGAATTTTGACATCAGCTAAAACAGCTTAAATCTTTATCTGTCAAACCTTTTTGGGATTACTTCTTTTAAAGGTATCAACGTGTCCCGAGTTTGTGTTATTTAAATTATTCTCTATAGGTCATCAAGATATCCTGAGATAATTAAGCCACAACCTAACTTGTACCAATAAAACTACATATTAGGCTACTAGGTAGCAGAACAAGCAAAGTGATCCAACAATGAATAACATCAGTGTGCACAATTCGTAGGAGATATACAAATACCTCGACATGTTTTGAAAGGCTAAAGTTGTTTGTCTGTAACTTGTCTGCACCTAATTAGGTAACGCAAGGCATCCCTGAAATAAAAGTTGTAAACAGAGGGGACAAAAGGATAGCTTAAAGTATGATATTGTGGCTTTCACTGAAACACAGGTAATAATAGGGAGAATGGCAGCAAGATTCCTGGATCACAATGATGAGTTAAAGAGAGGACTGAAGAAGATGAAGTATAGTTTTATTTGCTGATGTTACTACAGATGTAAAGAAAGGTGATGTTGTAGGAAAGTCAACAAGAGGAAATTTTTCTTGATCTGAGTAAGAAGAATAAGTTGCAATTACCATAGGCACTAGTATGAGAGATACAAGTTTTTGAGAAATGCAAAATAACACAGTTATAAAGGGGATTTGACTGCACTACATTAATTGGGAAAGCAGCAACGTTAATTTCAGATGCTTTTTATAAAAGTAAACTCAGGTCGTATAGGCGAAGTGCAGAACTGGATACCTGTAGGAAATGAATCAGCAAATGGGAAAGTTGGCAATTTTAGAACGTTATGAAGCCAACAATCATGATTTAGCATTTATGGAGAAAGATACAGATAACCTAGGGGTTGGGGAGGTGGAAAGGTCTTAAATTAAAGTCAATCTTAATCAGGGTAGCTTATGATTTAACCAAATTGAACTGATACTTGAAGGGTAATCGGCAGCAGAGCAGTGGGAATCATTGGTTGAAGTACTGACAGCTCAGATAAAATATATTGCCAACCATAGTGATAGAGGTAACTTGGTGAGCTGAGAGTTGGAAATAACTGGAAACAGCCCCACGTTTTGGCCCAAATGGGCTGAAGTTGATCTTCATATTTTATTTTTCTATGAATGCTAAATGATTTAAGATCTTTGTCAGCAGTCACAGGTATTCATTACTTCCTAAATTGTTAACACATTATATCATCATAACAGACTCACTGATTTGATATTTATCAATAAATTAACAATACACGTTAATAGCAGCAGACTCATAAGTAATTTTGCCTTGCACTGTATCAGTGTACTTTTAGATGCTAAGCAATTAGAATGTTTCAGCAAAACACGTCAACTATGGCACATACTGAAATATAAGTGTTACAGTAGTCTTCAGAATATTTATAGATACTAAATAACCTCAGAAAGGGGTGCAATATACAATTACAAATCCTATATGCAAATTACATACCTTAGCATCAGTATTTTTGCCATCTGACTATGGCATCACCAGAAAAAAACTGTACAGATATCATAAACTAAATTTCAAATTGCAGTCGCAAGGCAATATTTGGATTGTGAAAATGATCCAAAGGAGTAGAGTCAAAGTAGTTTGATGATGTGTTGCTTATGTAATGCTTTTACTGATCTCATTAGGAGAATTTTATATAGACAGGCAAGCACAAGTACACGTTTGTACTACACCACAGTCATACAACTCAAAATTTTTGACACAGGCTCTGCAAGTTGCTGGAAATCTTGAGCAACATACACAAAATGCTGGAGGAACTCAGCAGGTCAGGCAGCCTCTATGGAGGGAAATAAGCAGTCAATGTTTTGGGCCAGGACCCTTCAACAGGACTGGAAAGAAAGGGGCTTTTTGACACCGGTTATCGAGATAGCAACTTTGGTTAACTCATATCCAATCACTAAAAAATAATCATGATATTGAACTCAATAACTCTAGCCATTTGTGGACTAATATGCGCCATGGTAGCATAGGGGTTAGCACAGCGCAATTGCCGCTTGGAGTGTTCCAGATTTCACAGTATAATTCTGGTGCCGTTCCATAAGCAGTTGCTGTATATCCTCCCTGTAGAATGTGTGGGTTTTCTCTGGAACCTCTGGTTTCCTCCTACAGTCCAAAGATGTACCACATAGGTTAACTGGTCATTGTATGTTGTCCTGTGATTAGGTTAGGGTTAACCGTGTTTTTCTGGAATTACTTGGCCTGCATGGCTTGAAAAGCCATCAGGGCCTATACTGCGCCATATTGCAAAATAAAATAAAATATCAGAAAGAAAATGACCTATTGCTGTTACTGGACATGTGGTGTAGTTGCATGGTTGACGCAAGGACCTTTAGGAGGGTATGAATAAAAACAATTGTAGAAAGAAGCCCATCATTTCAATACGACCTGGAATAACAATGAAGAAAGTCTCAACAGTATAATCCAATTATGTTAATAAAAATCCTATTTTGGAGGAGAAATCAATGGGCAAGTGAGCACATCCATGTTAATATTAAATATTATTGCTCAAAGTCTTATTTCTAACGTTCACAAAACAAGGTTGCAACTAAGTGTCTTTGAGACATATTTATCAGTAATAACCAACTTGGCACACAATAAACTTATATTTGAAACAACAGTTGAAATGAACTGAGAAGCTAAAACATGTTAAATAGAAATTAATTTCATGAATTCAGAATAAATGCTGAATGTTCATTCTGTTCTTGTTTAAAAGAAACAGAGCCTCCAATATTATTAGTGACTTAATACTTACCATATGTAGTAAAGTCGCCAGGACCTGGTCCGGAATAGAATGGACCAGGAGGAGGCTGAACAGGATACTGCTGGGGTGGCCCCATGTATGGAGTCGCACTAGGGCGGAACTGTTAAAAGCAAAAATCAGTATTAGTTTCCTAATACATCATACCTAACTAACAACGTTTTAAACACAGTAGTTCTCAAAAAAGCTATTTCAATTGATCTTCTTGAAAATAGTACCACAGTAAGGTGGCATTAAATGACTTTTAGTCTGCAGTCTTGTCCCAGATTCAGAAAGCAAAATACAGATACTGAAAATACTCAGCATATCAGATAGTATCTGTGGAGAGAGAAACAGAGTTAAATTTTCAGGTCAATGACTTCATAAAAACTTCATGTCAGTAATCAAACATGTTTTGAAGTTGTAGAAAGTGTGATCAGGTAGACACCAAGGGAGGCACAATGACACAGTGATGGTGGCACTGGCTGAGAGGAGTCTGTTAATCACATTTAATTTAGCTAAAGGAAAAGTCATCTGAAGAAGAATGAGAACATGGAGAATAAGACAATGCTAGAAAGGCAAGGTACAAATACTGCATTTGCTGGAAATCTGAAATAACAGGCTCAAACAGTGTCTGTGAAAAGAGTTAATGTTACACATTGAAGACAAGACACCAGAACTAGCCACAAACAAGAGAAACTCTGCAGGAACTCAGCAGGCCTGGCAGCATCTATGGAAAAGAGCACAGTCAATGTTGCGGGGCGATACCCTTTTTGGGTGGGGGGGGGCTGGAAAAAAAAGACGACTCAGAGTAAGATAGTGGGGGGAGGGGAGGAAGAGGAGCCACAAGGTGACAGGTGCAACAGGGGGTGGGGGGTAGGTGTGAAGTAAAGACTGGGAAGTTGATTGGTGAAAGATATCACGGCTGGAGAAGTGAGAACGTGATAGAAGACACAGAAGACAGAGGGCCATGGAAGAAAGAAAAGGGGGAGGTGATACACTGGTAAGGATAAAAAGTGAGAGGGAAAAGGGGATGGGGAATGGTGAGGGTAGGGGGCCATTACCAGAGGTTCAAGAAATCAATGTTCATGTCATGAGGTTGGAGGCGACCTAGATGGAATACAAGATGTTGCTTCTCCAACCTCAGCATGGCTTAATTGCAGCAGTAGAGGCGGCCATGGACTGACATGTTGGAATTGGAATTGGAAGTGGAACTAAAATGGGTGGCCACTTGGAGATCCTGCTTTTTCTGGCGGATGGAGAGTAGGTGCTTAGTGAAGCGGTCTCCCAAAGACGGAAATAGGTGGTAAATTAAAAGACAGGCAACTCAAATGTTAGGGTTACTCCGTATATTAGACAGAGATGATTTGCAAAATGTTCACTCGATTTACATTTGCTTCCTCAATGCAGAGAAAGCCACATTGGGAACACGAACTGCAGTACACTAAATTCGGAGAACTGTGAATATGTGAACTGTGGTTTCACATATAAGAAATTGCTGCGACACTGACAAGGATATAATGACTGGTGGTTTAAGAAGAACTACCTTTGGGGATGTAAGGAACTGAGGAGCTTGTGCTTTCCATGGTTCCCTCAACCATCTCCACCAAAATTCATTCCTTCTCCAATAGCACCTTTCCAAAACCACCAAAGTTGAAAATCTGACTTTTTACCTCTTCCCATTATCCAGGAAGAGGATGAAAAATGTCCAGAGTGAGCTAAATGTTATTGTATATAAATCACCATAAGCTCTCATGTAGGAGCAAGTTCTATTTTCCCTATATTGCAAAAAGATCTGTGTATAAACTTAAAATGATCTTATTAACATCACAAGGTCCTAACAAAGCTGCACCTGAATACTGTGTACTTACACGTCTTGTTTTCCTACCCAAGGAAGAAAGAGGTGCTCAGCAAAGGTTCACCAGACTGATATGGCATCAGGTAATTGGGGATGGAAGGTTCATTGCCCAAGGAGAGTTTAAGCAGACTGAATAGGTATGTTCTAGAATATAGAAGAACAAGGATCAATTTCATGAAAATGTACAAAATTTTTGTCAGGCTTGACAGGCATAGTGTGGGTATGCAGTTTCCCCTTGTTGAGGTGTCTAGTACCAGCCATCAGTCACAAATATGACTGTGGTTGGCCATTCAGAAAATTCTTTACGCAGAAGATGATGTATCGTTAGAATGCTTTGCTCAAGAGGTATTTACTGAATATACTCAGGAGGGAGTTCAATACATTTTTATATATTCAAGCAAATTAAGGGATGTATGGTTGGGGCAGAAAAGTGGTGATGAGGTTAAACAACTGATTATGATTATGATAATGACGTAACCCTGTTTTATTTCTCATGCCCTTATGGAAGCAGGGGTGGTAATATTTCTAGTGTGGCATCATTTGAATTTGGAGGAAATTTCAGAGGGTGATCAATTACAGGTAGGTCTTAGTAGAGTGCAAGGCAAGGAGAGGGAAGCTGAAGTGGTTGAGACATCCAGGAGCTACGGTGGAAGTGAATTCATAATTAAGAGAAAAGGAAGTTATCTCAGAAGCACTGGCGTTGAAAGTGTTGCAACAGAATAGATGCAACTGAAATTACGATAATGAAACAGAAAACTTTCTGGAAGCAGAAAAGGAGAAGGTGTAATCACGATTGCCATGGGAGTCTGTTGAAAGTAGCTAATACTGGTTGCTACCCTATCAACTGGAATGGAGAGAAAAATTTCAAGGAAAGATGTGATGGTATTTTTGAATTCGATACAGTAGCAGGAATCAGCAGCTGTAAATTGATTAATATTCTGGACTGAGCAAAAGTGAAACAAAGTACTGGGCAATCTATCCCAAAGGGGTCAGATGCAACTTGAGGACATGCAGTTTTCTATAGCTACAACTTAAAAGGACAAGTTGTTCAATGAAAAAGGATCTATTGCTTTCCTGGCATATATGACAAATAAGATAAGCTAAGTACAGTTATCAATTATAACCGACGTTTCAATGACAAACTCTGCCATCTTCTTCAGGTGAATCATCCCTGAAGAAGATGGCAGTTTGTGATCAAAATACCAATTATAATCGATACCTGTACTCACCCGGCTTGAAGCCGGAGAAGAGTTTATAAGTTGTTCAATGTTACAAGTTCAGCAAAGTGGAGGTAGAGGGGAACATGTTCCTTTCTGAATAGAACACCAACAAAGGACTCTCAAGTTGTCTTCATGTGGAATGGAGGTACTAGGAATGGTGAAAATGAACCAGTTAGGACCAGGAAGCAAGAACATGTCAAAGTGGAGACAGGGTCAGAGGTAAAGAGGGAAAGGAGATTAGTAAGATTAGGAAGAAGTTAGTTGTGAGACAAGATTGAAACAATGGGTCTTGGGAGGAGGAGGAGGAGGAAGTAATTGTGTGTAAATGGGGATGAGGCTGGAGTCTGCAGAAGATAATTTTCAGGCGGAGTGCCTCAATAAATATTTTAAAGGTTTTCAGAGCATTTCCACCATTCTCTTTCATCTCAGATTTCCAGCAAATTCAATGTAACTCACCATTCCAACAGTATTAGTATCTGTGTTCTCATCTCCTGGCACAGCAGCTGCTACATCCCTTCAGCCAGTACCATCACCAATTGCACTTGCTCTCCCACCATCAGACATTCCTTTGTTTTCTCCACTCCTCTTTCTCTGAAACACCTTTCACTTTTATGCGAGTTCTAAAACTCATCACAATTAGCTCTATTTAACTCTTCCAAAGAAGCTGCTTGATCAGTTGAGTCTTCTCTCATATCAAATCCCATAGATCTTTTAACTGCTCAAAAATAAGTCCTCGCAACCACAGACAGCAAAAGACAATAAATAGTTCAAATTGCAGCTGAGAATTTGTAGCATGATGGGTAATCTGAAGCCAGTTATCATTGCTCAAAGATTCTACTTGGTGGCTTACTGTTGAAAGTTGAGCATCAAGGGTGAAGTGCATGGAAATAACACGATCAAACAACAAATTAAACAACACTTAAAATTCTACAATATCATCCCTTTTTGACATAGCACAGCAGGCAAAATTGGTTTATTAAAAACAGGAATCAGCCAGTAAATCATTGAGACACAATGTTGATTAGTTTATTTTTGAATACTTGCATAAAATCAAACTGTTTAACAAAATTAAATACGTTTCAGATAATTAAGCTGAACTTTTGAATGGTCTATCTCTTATGAATATATATTATGGAAAAAAAGGAATATTTCAATATTGAGCAACATACACAAAAAGCAGGCATGCCAGTCAGCATCTATGGAGGAATACGAACAGTCAATGTTTCTGGCTGTGGGGCTTCAATACTGCTCGAAGAGAAGGAGGGAGAAGTCACAATAAAAAGGTGTGAGGACAACGAGCAGCATAACCTTGCTATAATTTGGGGGAGGGTTGGTGTTTAGGTGGGTAGGGAGGGGTTATCAAGTGAGAAGATAGGTGCTGATAGGTGAAAGGATAAAAGAGTTAAAGGGCTGAAGGAATCTGATAGGACAGTAGACCATGGAATAAAGAGAAGGAGGTAGAGAACCAGAGAGAGGTGATGAGCAGATTATGAGTGTGGGGATGAGAACAGAAGGAATGAGAGGGCGACCAGAATGAGGGAAAACAAATGTTTGGAGGGAAAAGAAGGAAGTTAGAAAATAGTTTGAACCCTTAGAAAAATCTATGTTCCTGGGATCAGGTTAGAGAATATCAAGGTGAACTATGAAGTGTTTACTCCTCTAACCTGCACTTGCTTCATCATGGCAGCAGAATAGGCTGTCGACAGATGGTGTCAGTGTAAGAATGGGAAGTGTAATTGAAATGTGTGGCCATCATAAGATGCGGGCTGTTGTGAGATAGAGTGAAGATGCTTGATGAAGCAATGCCCCAATCTGCATCAAGTCTCACCAATATAGGAGGCAGGTGAAGTGTTGCTTCACCTGGAAGGATAGCTAGGGGCTTTGAATCATGGTGTAGGGGCTTCCCTGGTTGCAGGGTTAAGTGCCTGGAAGGACATTAGTGAGGCGGAATGAATGGTCAAGGGAGTTGCACAGAGTGATCCATGCAGAAAGCAGAGCAGAATTAAAAGATGTGTGTAGTGGTAAGATCTCACTGAAGATGGCAGAAGTTACAGAGAATGATGGATGAATGTGGAGGCTCATGGAATGGTCGGCAAGGGCAAGGGGAAATCTATCCCCGTTATAACGATGGTGAGATGCATGAGATAGATGCCCGGGAAATAGAGATGTGGGTGAGAGCAGTATCAATGGTAGAGGAAGGGGAACCCTGCTGTTTGTAGAAGGACATCTTATGTTCTGGAATAGAAAGACTCATCCTGAGAAATGATGCAGCAGAGACAAAAAATTACAAATTTTTACAAGTGACAGAGTGGGAAGAGATATAGTCAGGATAGCTGTGAGAGTCACTAGGTTTATAAAAGATATCAGTAAACAGTTTGGCTCCAGAGATGGAGACACAGAGATCGAGAAAGGGGAAGAGAGGTGTCCAAGATAGACAGAGTAAATCTGAGGGCAGGGAGGAAGTCGCAGGCAAAGATGATGAAATTGACAAGGGTGTAGAAAGCAGCACCTATGCAGAAGAAGTTGGGTAGCATTCCCAGTGTAGGCTTGGAATATGGACTGTTACACACAGCTGACAAAAAGGCATGCATAGCTGGGACCCATGCAGGTATCCATGGCTACACCTTGGGTTTCAGTTTCGACAGTTGCAAGAAAAGTTTGTGAATCCTTTACAATTAAATGGTTTTCTGCATTAACAATTCATAAAATGTAGTCTGATCTTCATCCTAGTCACAATAATAGACCAACACAATTTGCCTAAACCAATAACACATGAACAATTGTACTTTTCATGTGTTTATTGAACACATTGTTTAATCATTCACAGTCCAGGCTGGAAGAAGTAAATGGACCCTTGTATTAAAAGCTGGTAGAACCTCCTTTAGCAGCAATAACCTTCACCAAATGTTTCCTGTAGCTGCTGATCAGACTTGTACAATGACGAGGAGGAATTTTACGCTATTCCTCCATACAAAACTGTTTAAGTTCATCAGTATTTCTGAGATATCTTGCATGAATTGGCCATTCCAAAACATGAATTTTCTTTGTGCATGTTCCATTCTTAATGTTCATAAGCTCGTATTTAATTCACATCAAGGTTTCAATTTATAAATATGCCTTAGTTGATTAAAATAAGCAGTTAGCTTTTGACTTACAGAGAAGTATTGACAAGTTTTTGACATTTCTTACCATTCATAGCTAGGGTCCAATGAAATAGTTGTCAGCTCAATTAGCTACACTTTTAAACTCAGCTGTGCTGGCAAACCAATTCCAGTTCTGACCCCTGGAGCTTTAGACCTTCACTGCAAATCTGGCCCTCATTGGAAGTTGTATGTTTCCACTCATATGCCTTAGCTCATCAAAACAAGTACAGTTTGATTTTGATTAATGTAGCCTCAAGGAGGTTCATTTATTTCAGACAATCCCATTATTACATAGCTAGTAGCTAGTGGATACCACCAGAGTTGCCAAACCCAGCTGCTGCTACACACATAATTTCACTTCAGCTTGTATATTCCCATTAATAAATCCTGCTAGTAAATATGTTTTAACTCATAAGATTTTGCTAAAATATATACTTCAAGGTGAAAAATAAACTCTTTTCGGGCTTCTGGCGGGGTATAGGTATCGATTTTATTTGACATTTCAATGACAAACATTGCCATCTTCATCAGGGATGACGCCTAGGCATGTCTAGTCCGTTGGTATTGACAGAGCCCTCTTTTGCCCGTCCTTCCTGATCGGTTAGTCCTCATCCATTCAGGTTTCTGCCATCCCACCTTGTTTACAATCAAATTCCAGTTCTTACTTAGAGTGAGACCTTTATCTTGTTACAATTCTTTTCCTCTTAGTTTAATTTCATTGGCTTCCTTCACCAGGTGCTCCCAAAAAGCCATTGTGACTATCAATCCTACAGTCATTGCAAATGCAATGTTCTGTCCTGCTGATTTCTCCAGGTAACCCAAACGGATATACGGATATACAGATATATATAAAACAATACAAACAGATTGAAATAAACATTATCAAAATCATACATAGTGTTAAGCTATTATATAGATAATAAAAAAGAAAACAGCAATTCTCCTCTTATCAGTTCATTAAGAGGAAAGAAAAAACTTTGAGTTTTAAATGAAGGAAAAAAAACCCACGACACTACCAAAAAAAAAGAAAAGAAGGGACTGGGCAGTCCATTCTGAGAATACGACCAAAAAAAAAGACTTTCTGATCAAATCTAAAACTTCAGAAAAAAATTGGAAGAGTAATAAATCAAATTAAATGAAAATATTGAATAAAAGGTCGCCAGATTTGCTCAAATTTAAAGGATGTATCAAATGACCGACTTACTTTCTCTAAACTTAAACAGGACATAATGGAGGAAAGCCAATAAAAGACAGTAAGTGGATTAGAATCCTTCCACTTCAGTAAAATGGCTCTCCTAACCAATAAAGTTGAAAAGGCTATCATACGTTGAGCAGAAATAGGAATATTTCCTGGTTTTGATAGGGTAATCCCAAATATTGCCGTGTAAATTAGGTTGCAGGTCCTGATCCAGGACTTTTGATAATGTTTTAAAAACATCTCTCCAAAAATTGTCTAGCTTTATACAAGTCCAAAACACATGAGTTAAAGTGGCTATCTCACTACTACATCTGTCACAAATAGGACTGATGCTGGAAAAAATAAGTGTTAGTTAATCCTTTGACATATGGGTCCAATGCACTACTTTGAACTGTACCAAGGAATGATGGGCACAAATAGATGGGTTATTAAGCAAATTAAGAATTTTTTCTCCATTGATTATCTGAAAATGACTCTTCAACTTCCAATTCCCAAGCATGTTTAATTTTATTGTTAGATATCATTCGTAAATTCAATATCTGTTTATAAATTATAGCTATCAACCCTTTTTGAAGTGGTTTAAGCTGAAAAAGAGCATCTGTCATATTAGGTGGATAAGCAGAAGGGTAATTTGGCAGCAAACCATGTAAAAAATTCCTAATTTGTAACTATCTAAAGAAATGTACATTAGGTAAACCATATTTATCCACTAACTGAGAAAAAGACATTAAATAGTCCCGTAAAAACAAATCTGAGAAAGTTGTTATTCCCTTGGTTTTCCAAATTAAAAAGGTCTTATCCAAAATTGATGGTTTAAAAAAATTAAAATGGCTATTACTAGAGAGAACAAAATTATTTAACTCAAAATATCTATGAAACTGAAACAAAATTCTTAAAGCATGTTTAATAATAGGATTAAAGTCTTGTCTACTAATCTTGGAAAATGAAAAGGGAAGAGGAGCTCCCAGTAAAGAGGCCAAAGAGAACCCTTTCACCGAGTTTTCCTCCAAATCCAACCATGAAGGACATTCATGTATGTCTGAGTAATGAATCCAAAAAGTAATATATCGAATATTAATTGCCCAATAATACAGTCATACCACCATCCTTTTTTAATTTTGTAATAAAGGTTTACTCAATCTGGATTTTTATTATTCCAAACATAAGATAAGATTATAGAATCTATTTTATCAAAACACGTTTTAGGAATAAAGGCAGGAACTGCCTGAAATGTATGTAAGAATTTCAGTAGAACTATCATTTTAATAGCATTAATTCGACCTATTAATGATAAAGTCATAGGTGACCATTTAGAAAGCACTTGTTGGGTGTAATCAATTAATGGGAGAAAATTATATTTATATAGGTCCTTAAAATTTTTAGTCCCAAGATAAGTAATTTTTAGCAATACTAAAAGGTACTTGATGATATTGATCCGAGTGATTATTAATGGGAAATAACTCACTTTTATATAAATTTAATTTATATCTAGAAAAACTACTGAATTCAGAAAATATAGATAGCATGGAAGGAACAGATTTCCTAGGATCTCAAGAAATAAACTAACAGGTCATCTGCATACAACGAAACCTTGTGTACTTTGTCCCCTCTCTTAATACCCTGAACAGTATTGGAATCTCTAAGAGCAATAGCAAGGGGTTCTAAAGCCAAGCTAAATAATAAAGGGCTAAGAGGACATCCCTGCCGAGTACCTCTGTATAATCTAAAGTAAGGACATTTTTGATTATTAGTTATAACTGCAGCCATAGGAGCTTGATAGATCAATTTGATCCAGGAAATGAATCCCCGAACAAAATTAAATCTTTCCAAAACCTCAAATAAGTAAAACCACTCCACCCTATCAAAAGCTTTCTCCGCAACAAGAGAAACAACACATTCAGATTCTTTAGATGGAGAGGAGTGAATAATGTTTAATAATCTTCTAATGTTAAAATGTGAATACCTATTTTTAATAAATCCAGTTTGATCATTGGAAATAACACTAGGTAAAATACTCTCAAGTCTATTAGCCAAAATCTTAGAAAGAATTTTAAAATCTACATTCTGTAAAGAGACTGGTCTGTAGGAAGCGCATTCAGATAAATCTTTTTTCTTTTTTAGGAATTAGTGAGATTGATGCTTCATAAAAAGTTTTCAGGAGATTCCCAGAGGACATAGAATCAGTGAAAATTTGACATAAATAAGGTGTAAGTATTTCAGTGAAAGTCTTATAAAATCCCACTGTATATCCATCCGGTCCCGGAGCCTTGCCTGGTTGGGAAGAGGATATAGCCCTTGCTATTTCCTCTTGTTTAATAGGTGCATTTAATGTGTTCATATCTTGGATAGAAATTTTAGGTATATTCAATTTTTGCAAAAATCTATTCATAAAAGTAATATTCTCTGAAAATTTAGATTTATAAAGTAGAAATCCATAAATACCTTATTAACTTCATAAGGATCTACCCTTTCGGTTCTATCAGGTCTTCGAATTTTCAGGATCTGTCTTCTAGCCATTATTGCTTTTAACTGATCAGCCAGTAATTTGCCTGACCTGTCCCCACGTATAAAAAATTGGCTTTTAGATTTAAGAAGTTGCTGCTCAATGGGAAAAGTCAAAAGCAAATCATGCTGTGTTTGGAGTTCCACCCTTATAGAGATCTTCACTAGGCATTACTGAATAAACTTTGCCTATTTCTTTAATCCTATTAGTAATCGCTGAAAGTTCTGCCTTGGTTTTCCTTCTTAAACCTACTGAGTATGAAATTATCTGTCCCTAAGAAAAGATTTCGTGTCCCAAATAACTAAATTTGACATTCCCTCAGTTGAAATAGAGAAATTTGCTCTTTCATAAAACTTACAAAGGTTGAATCTTATAGCAGTGTAGGATTAAATCTCCACTGTACACTGCTGCGCATTCACAGGGAATCCTGTAAACATCAGCTGCCCTGAGTCCCAGGTCATCTTTGACCCACATAAATTGTGATTTGAGCTTCCTTATGGGTTTGTGGATGGGATTAATTCAGTATTTCTTCAGGATTGCAGCGATCCTTCCAGAAGCTGTGGAAGTATAGGGAAGACAGAAAATGTTTTTTCAGTCAATGACACCTCGTAGTGCGGCCTCATGGACTACAGGCACTCCAACAGTTCCATGACCAATTGAACAGCATACATCCAAACATTCAATTTAACACCGTGACGGAGAAGAAAGGTTGCATCCTGTTCCTGGACATACTAATACGAAGGAAACCAGACGATAGCCTCCGACATGGCATCTATCGGAAACCCACTCACACGGACTTATTCCTCAACAGTAACAGCCACTGTCACACCTGCCAACGTAGAGCGCTTCTTTCAACTTTTGATTAACCGTGCAAAAACTATTTCAGACCCGGAGAATCTCCTTGAGGAAATAAGATGATTACACACCGCGTTCCTACAGAATGGTGACAAAGTGAGGGAAATCAACTGGGCCCTTAAAAGGGCCAATGGAAAAACCAGGAAACTTGACAATGAGGAACCCGTCACTACCATCTGTCTTCCCTATACTTCCACGGTTTCTGAAAGGATCACCCAGGACCCTGAAGAAATACCGGATTAATACTATCCACAAACCTGTAGGGAAGCTCAAATCACAGCTTATATGGGCCAAAGATGTCCTGGGACTCAGGTCGGCTGGTGTTTACAGGATTCCCAATGAATGTGAAGCAGCCAGACAGGACGCACGTTGGAAACCCGCATCAAGGAGCACAGGTGTATCCATTTGGGCTACTGGAAGAAATCAAAGGTAGCAGAACACTACATTCGCAAGGTCCATAGGATTGACTTTGACTGCAATAAACTACTGTGCCGCACCAATGGCTTTTGGGACCACCCGGTGAAGGAAGTTATTGAAATATAACTAGAGGAAAAGAATTTTAACAAAGATGAAGGCATCGCTCTAAGTTAGAACTGGAATTCGATTCCTGGGAGGCGGAAACTTGATTACATGAGGACTAACCAATCAGGAGGGACAGATGGTAGGGTAGAGTTACAAAATACATGTGGACTAAGATGTTAACTGTCCTGTGCTATCACTAGTGGGATCATCAGTTGATCTGCCACCTGTCTTCAGGAGTTTCTGCCCACTTATGATCAAGACTCCCTCGAGGTGGTGGGCCAGCAGTGCTAAAGCACCACCTCCCACTGGTGAGCTTAAAAACTTGGCATCTGCCTCTATCAGAGTTGTTGGTCGCTTCCATCCAAGAGATAGTCTGCTCTTCAGGTGTCTATGCAACTACTGAAGGGTTTGCAAGATATGTGTACACTGTCTGACTATCTGCCCCTCTGGACGTACTTGGTCCACACCCATGCTGATCCTTTCTCTGCTGCCTCAGCTGCAGCCCTGCTGGTTGACTTGATCTCTCTTCTAGTGAAGCCATGGTTACACAGCCACTTCTGGAAAGTGAATGCAATAAACCCACGGCGGCCTACTTCGAATGGATAGCATGAGACCTTCCACCCTCTGATCTTAATTCTGCATACTTGGTTAACTTGCACTCATGAGCTTCATCGATGTTGTCTTCCCAGGGGACTGTGAGTATAAGTACCACTGGACTAGACGTGCACAGGCATCACCCCTGATGAAGATGGCAGAGTTTGCCATCGAAACATGGGTTAAAATTGATACCTGTACCCCACTGGAAGCCTAAGAAGAGTTTATTTATCATATATGCCATGAAGACACTAGATCCATTTTCTTCAAAATGAATGTTTTAGTTGATAGTAAGTTATGCTTACATGTTTTCCACTTGTCAGTACGTTTTAGCTCGTCTAGTTCACACCCAGTCCTTAATCAATCACATAACTCTTGAATAGCGCATTAAATCAAGTACAATTCATTTTTGATTAAGTGGAACCATAGAAGGAGGAGATTGACTGGCTTCAGACTTTATCACCATTTGTAGCAGTTGACAGCTCATGGCTCCCACAGAGGCAGTACACAGAGCTGTTAACACTACTACTGACATTCTTGAAGTTCGGACCAGCCACACACTTAGCCCTCCTCCTGTTACTGACTGCAAACCCACTCACATTTTTAGTCCACTAATGTTCCAGCCTTAGCCACACACCTGATCCCAGATCTTTGCACAATATTAGCCATATATCAATGTAAGTGCTACATTAACTTACGAAAGCACTGGTGATAACATGATTTGGAAGTCACACAGGAGTAATGTCAAGTACATACTTCTACAATTTTGTGCAGAATAAGCGCAGAAACTAAAGAAAAGCACCTGGCCCAGGCTCTAGGTATTGCTAGCAGAAGCCATCAAATGGAATGCATGGCAAACAGGATTTACCAGACACGGCAGGAGAGGGCTCTGAAACAACAAGTGGTGCTTGCCACAAATCCAAGTAATACATGGCTGACCTTGGAAGACTACACATTTGTGTATGACAAGCCAGTGGGTAACAAGGGCTTAGTTTACTTTAATCAACTGTAGTCTGAGATACTGTTGACAACAAATGACACATTAAGAATTCAAGTTAAACCATTAGAAGACAGGTTAAAAAAAAAACCTAAATACATGATTGTGCGCAAAGCCTGCGGTGTGCAAGCACTAAATGTCAGTTGGACTGGCAATAATACAGGCAGTATAATAGACCCCTCCATGAATGACTGTGTCATCTACACAATGGGGAAGAAGAGTTCATAGAGAACAAACAGGATTAATAGGACAGCTCATGTCTGGTTGAGTATTCATTCCATTGTGATGAAAGACCATTTGAAATTTTAATCAATAAAGTAATTGGGGTTAAGAATTCACCCGTGTTCACACAAGGCCTGCACATATCATTAGTTACCTCTCTGGCATCGTTAAGAATGTCCAATTATCTTCCCTGGCCATTGTCACACTATTAACAGTAAAGGCTTCCACAGCTTTGCCTATGTTCAACCACTTGGTTAAAGAGTTGTAAAATTAAAATGATCTCTATTCATCAAATTGCTAATCACCCTAGTTTTTATATAGGTTGGTTTGCTGTAGTGGGGTAACAAGGCCAATGTTAAAGTCGCAGCCAAGGCAGAGTGCTTGTACAGCAAGCTGTTCTAATATTGGAAACATGGAAGTTCTAGCAGAAGTGTAACTAACCATTTAATATCATATCATAACTCAATATCTTCACACACTACCTTTAGAACTAATTTTCCACAATACAATTAGTACAATAAACTAAACATATGGATAGAAATTAAATAAAACTAAAATTGTTAAGAGTAGGGTGGGATTTTTCATTGTCCCCGAATTGTTAGAAGAGCAGCAATGGCAGTTGGTGGGGTCACATGCTCCCTCCCAAGAAATATGGAGCCAAGAGAGTTTTCAAGTGTCCTTCCTACTAAGCCTGCTGTAAGTGTATCCAACTGCAGCTCCTCTCAGACCACATGATTGAGTGGGGCAGCAGTTGGACTCAGAGCACACAGGAGGCAGACAGCGTACAGACCGGAGTTTCAGGGAGGTAATCAAGCCAGTGGTTCAGGTCAGATAGATGGGTGATCACCAGAAGGACAAGGCTTGTGTTCCCCTCTCAAACAAGTATACAACTTGAGTACTATTGAGAGTTTGGCCTCTTAGGACAAAATGACAACAGCAATTAGATTTAGTGGCACCATACGGCCTCTGATATATAGCAGAGCAGGTTAAAGACCAGGTAAATAATGACAGTGGAATCTTTCGTGAGGACAACAAATAAGCATCCTTGTGGCTGCGAGACTTCAGGATGATGTGTTGCCTTCCTGATATCAGGGTCAAGGATGTCTCTAACATGCACAGATATTCTGAAAGGGGAGGGGGAACTGCTAGAGGTTGTAGTCCATATCGGTATTAAAGACTTCAGAAGGAAGAGAGGTGAGGACTGGCCAAGACCATATAGATCGTTAGGCATAAAATTAAAAAGCCGGACTTCTAGGGCTGTAATCTCAGGATTACTGCCTGTGCCATGTGCCAGAAAGGCAAAATATAGTAAGATAGTACGGTTAAAGGCATTGCGAAGGAGCTGGAGGGGAAAGTGCTTCAGGTACATGGATTACTGGCTCTTGTCCAGGGCAACTGGGACCTGTACAAGGAGAGCTGGAGGGGTAATAATTTCCTCACTGGGAGATTTGTTAAGTGCTATTCATAGAAGTTAAAACTAGCATGATAGGGGTCTGCGAACAATAGAATAAAGTCAACAGTGAAGAGAATGTAGAGGATAGATGAAGTAAGGCTGAAAGGAAACTCAGGGAGGGCCAGGTTAATGAGCAAGGTTGGACTTACAAGTGCATTTACTTCAATGCAAGGAGGATTACGGGTAAGACAGATGAACCTAAAGCCTGGATTAGCACATGAACGATAATGTTGTAGACATTACAGAGACTTGATTGACAGAAGGCAGGACCAGCAGATCAGCATTCCAGGATTCAGATGTTTCAGTCTTGACAGAAAGAGATGTAGAAGAGGTGGAAACGCTGCATTACTGTGCAGAGAGAATGACACTGGCACTTAGAAGAGGCAAATTGGAGGGCTCAGCCAGTGAAGCAATATGGGAGGAAGTCAGGAATAAGAAAGGTGTAATTACTATGATGGATTTAAACTAAAAGCCTCCCAAAAGCCATCAGGAGATAAAGGATTAAATACATGGACAGATTATGGAATGATGTAAAAACAAAAGATCAGAAGTAGCAGGTGACTTCAATTTCCCTACTACCGACTTGGAACTATGTTTGTGCTAGAGAATTAAATGGGGCAGAATATGTTAAGAAGGTTTCTTGCTGTAGGATGTAGATAATCCAACCAAGGGGCTCTACCAGATCTTGTATTGGAAAATGAGCCTGGCCACATTTTGTAATTTCAGTGGAGATCATTTTGGGAACAGTGATCATAACTCTCAGTTTTCACTTAGTCACAGATAAGAATAACAATAGGCCTAAAGGGAAAGCAGTAACTTTGAAAAAAGTATTGAGCCGATGCTAGGTTGGTAGCAATTGTCACTGAGCAAGTCTACATGTGGGAGTCGCTTAAAGGCTAGCTGGTCAAAATACAGGACCATCTTGTTCCTGCAAGGAAGAATTACAAGGACGGTAAGTTTCAGGAGCCTTAGATGATGTAGTAGATCTCTTGAAGAGCATTATGGTGGAGGAGGCAGAGAGATACAGGGAGGAGATTGCTAGGGCCTTGATGATGATCAAAATATCCTCTTTAGCTACAAATGAGGCCCCATGGTTTCGGAGAATAGCAAGGGCAGCAGAGATAAACCTGAAAACTACAAGCTTGTGGTCTATGTATCAATCATCATGATCATGTGCGATGTTGTATGACATGAGCGACCATGGTCTTCCATGACCATGACTGCTCTTGGCAAATTTTTCTATGGAAGTGGTTTGCCATTGCCTTCTTCTCATACATCAATGGTCGATAAATTATTGGAGAAGACTCTTATGGATAAGATCTACTTATATTAGGAATAGAAATGTGGTTTTGTGCAGTAAAAGTCATGTCTTATAAACTTTGTTATTAGGTTTTTTTGAAGAAGTGACAAGAATGATTGTTGAGGGCACAGCAGTGGATGCAGTACACGTGGACTTCAGAAAAGTTTACAAGATCTGTCACAGTAGGCTGATCCAGAAGATTAAGGCACATGGGATCCATTAAGACTTGTGAGATTGGATTCAAAATTAGCTTGGCCATAGAAAACAGAGGTAGGGAATGGAGAGGTGTTTTTCTAACTGGAGGTCTGTGACCATTAGTGTTCACCAATCATCAGTGCTGAGAGGTCTTGTTTGTAATAACCATATAAATGATTTGGATGAAAATGTAGGTGAGTGGGCTGTTTGCAGGTGGCACAAAAATTGGTGGAGTTGTGGACAGTGTAGATGGATTCAGCAGGATATAGACCAGTTGGAAATGTGGGTAGAGAAATGGCAGATGGCGATACTTGTGGTGTTGCATTTGGAAAGGCCAGATTTAAGGGGAAAGTAAATAGAAAATGGAAGCAGGATCATTTGGATTATTGATGTACAATGGGATCTTTAGGTGCAATGTTTAAGAGAAATTTAGATGGGCATGTGAACAGGTGGAAAACTAAAGTATGTAGACCATGTGCGGTTTAAATTGGCACAGGCATTGTGTTCAGAAGGGCTTGTTTCTGTGTTGTACTGTTAGAGATTCTATGATACTCAACTAAAATACAAATCGAATTATTCAAAACTTTGAATTAAATGTGATTTAATAGAAGCAAAACATGACTAATTTATGAGTTGCAGACTGTAAATGTAATACCCCCAAACGTATGCAGAGACACATTTGCTTACAAGTACATGCAATCCTCACTCTCCAAACATATGTTGGTTCATTTATAAAGAATAACAATACTACTAGTTGAGATAATTATAATGTTTGAAATAACAATCACACCTCTTACCGGGTTAGCAATATAATAGGGAGCCTGAGGAGCTGGGGGATATGGCACAGGTGGATTCATCATTATTATAGGCCCTTGGCTGGGCGGATAGACTGCAGCCGTTGCAGTCTGTGTCCCTGGACGCATGGAAGGATTATTACTCGGTATACTGGGTCTAGTTGGTTGCATCGGTGGTCTTTGAAAAAACTGCAGGAAAAAAGAATGATCTGTCACAAAACAAAACTTCCTACTACAGCTGCAAGTCATTCACAAATTACATTATACACTCCATCTTTCTAATCAAGCCTTCAAAACAAAACCACAGAAAAAGGTTTCCATTCAGACACTACATGCCAATAAAAGAAAAGCTCAACTCATGAATATACACTGGACAGGAACTGCACTTGGGCTGGCTACTTCCTCCAATAACAGGTCACTGCATTAAGGACAACAGTAATCTGGTAGTAGAGGCTCACTGGTGGTGAACTCCAGTATTTCAACTACCATGTCCTGCAGAAATAGAGCTCTCAATTACATCAGAGGAACACCAGCCTGCTTGCATCATGACCTTCTGCATCTTTAAGATAAATCAACTCAATGCCATTTAAGAAACTGCATAATCATTTGAAGTAACTTGCTATTTGACTTTTCATTTGTAACTTCATGAACTTACACGAAAAATTTTAAGACATCATCTTGAGTCAGTAAAGATCTTTCATTTTTCTAAAACTTGTCAAACAAAGTCAAAGACAACAATTCTTCTAAAACAAAGTCAAAGAGTACAATTTTTAACACTTGTAAGGTAACTTTGAATACAAACAGATATGCAAGCTGGGTGGTTGAAAAGTGCTTCAAAAATGTAAAAACAATTCTAACAATGCTGCCTTACAGCCCTTTGTCCAATTTTCAGCACTTAGCAAAGCCAATTGAGAGGGTAAGTTACTAATTAGTTGATATTACCTGGATAGGCCTGAATCCTCCCTTCAACAATGAAGCAATCAAAGTAGCAGAAAAGAGAGAAAGCCAATGGAACACCTTATAGATTAGAAGGAAGGATCATGCTATACATGCATTCATTGTAACTGCCAATGATTTTCCACATTTTAAAAGAATTGTTAAAATTTCACACATTCTCCAGTTTGAAATACTCCATTGATCCAGACTGATATATTTCTGTCCCTGTAGTATATAACTTACAGTGTGTTTAGAAAGGAACAGACCATCATTCAGCAGACTAAGGAACAATTCCCAAATTTCTACACTTTGCGGTACATGACTCTGGAATAATGAACATTATGTTCCAACAGTAATCATGAAATACTACTGTACTTTTCAAAAAATGTTATTCTACAATTTATAATGATTTCCCACAAATTGAAAATCATTGGCTTGAATTACATCTTTATTGTACTGGAGATGATGTTTACTACTTCTTACTAACCACATTCAAAATATTCCTTACCAGGAAATTAAACGAATGAGATGTCCAGGAAAACATGACAACAATAAGGTAAACAAGAACATCACAGTTTGACTGGAACAAATGAACCCCTTAGGTATTAAAATATTGGTAATAGATCCAAGATATTAGCCATAGGATGGCTTAAACATTTATAAGTTTTGGTTGGGACAAGATGAATCTCCCTCAACAGAAGCATAAGGCACCAAAGTATAGAATATTGAAAACGGCTGGGGCTGTTTTGTATTAAGTACTATCTCCTATATCAGTCATTCCTTCTATTGTCAGTTTCTTATGAAAGTACCTTCTAATAAGTTGGAGTTCACTGTTTTAACAACAGAAATACTGCATTTGACTTTGTACTTGAGTAGAATTCCAGACTGGGACATATTCAGTACACTGGTTGCAATGACTGTACATCAAGCAAAGAGCTTTTTATCTATGCTCTTACTGACTTCCCTCACATTTTCTACTGACCAGAACTTGAACTTTTACCAGGAATTTTTCTTTCTTTTGCTCCACCAACTTAACTAAGTAGTAAAATGGAAACAGTACGCAGTAAGTGAAGCATGTTCCACTCCGTTAAATGATGCTTGTAATTTTAAAAAGCCGTTGATAAGGAAATGTCACAAACAAGAGAAAATCTGCAGATGCTGGAAATCTGAGCAACACACAAAATGCTGGAGGAAATCAGCAGGCCAGGCAGCATCTATGGAAAAAAGAACACCCGACGTTTCGGGCCAAAACCATACGTCCTGCCAAAGGGTTTCAGCCCGAAACATCAACTGTACTTTTTTCCATAGATGCTTTCTGGACTGCTGAGTTCCTCCAGCACTCTGCGTGTTGCTCAGTTTTGGAAATGCCATTTCTTCACTCTAACTGAATGCCTCCATTAGATCAGTAACTTCCTTAGTCTGTCAGTGGAATGGAAAGCATAGCAAGTAAATTCATATGTAAAGATTATCAGGTGGAGAGGTTTGGAAAGCAAAACCTTTAATGGCACCATATTCAGTCAGGCACAGAAATTGGGTTTCACTAAATCCAGAGCTTAAGCAGTATTTTGCAATCAAAATGAAATAAAGATTCCCTTTCAAAGTTCCTCTGAAGGAAACTATATTAAAGCACATCTGAATATAGCATTAGCTTCTCACTAAGACTTCAGTAAATCACAATACTGCATGGTGTTTCAAAAAAACTAAAATGTTTAAATTTAAAATCAAAAATCTATAGATCCTAAAAATCTGAAATTAAAATAAACTGAAAACATTGGAAACATTCCGGTCAGGCAGCGTCTGTGGAGAGAAACTTAGATAGAGGTCAAAAAGCCCTCATTAGAAGTGAAAAGGTTGAGGAAGGACATTCAGCTTGAAAATTTAATCCTTTTCCTCTTTAAAGTATAGATTTTGTCTTACTCTCATAGTATATTGAGTTTAAAGCAAGCTAGATGAATTGCTTGCGATTATAGCTTTCCATACTATTATGGGCAGATTTTTATTAACTTAGTTCCAGTCCAAAGAAAGCACTGAAGTGTAATGCTTTCTAAAGTGAACTGGCTAGCTGAAAAAAATAACACTTCATAAGTGGATGAACTTCAAGATACAAAGTCAAAGGTTAGACTGGAACCAGGAAAGCATCAAACCCATCTTTAAATATAAATCTTAAAATATGTAGCTTGGATTTAAATGAAAAGTAAACAAAATTGAATTTTGTTGGGAATTTTCAATACATCATTCCAAATCTATTACTTGTCTTTTATGTTATAGTTGTGATTACACTATGAAACAAATCACAAACAAGAAAGCAATAATAGTTCATGACTACAAGCTGTTAATATCAGACTCATCCAGAGTATCTGGATTGGTGCTTCTGCTGGCACAAGTGAGGGGAGGGGGTGGGCTTTGGGGATCTGATGTTCTATCATTCATTCTATGGGGTTCTTGTTTCGTGGATGTCTGTGAAGAGAAAGAATTTCAGATTGTACAGCATGCATATACATTCTCTGATATTAAATTGAACCATTTTATATAGTTTTGGATAACCTATTTACACGTTCAGCTCAGTATGGAGATGTAGCACTCTAAATTAGACATCGTTGATTGAAACAAAAGAACCTCCTTGAAGAAGTCAAATCACAGTCCCCACAATCCTCAATTTTTGACTCAACTATTCAATTTGGAACAGGTTCCTAAGGAAATGGTTAAGACAGGTTTACTAAAATGGCAGATGACTTTAACAGCCCACAAAGCACCTAGGACAACTTCAAGGCGAGGTGTCTCAGAAAGGCAGCGTCCATTATTAAGGACCCCCAGCACCCAGGGTATGCCCTTTTCTCACTGTTACCATCAGGTAGGAGGTACAGAAGCCTGAAGGCACACACTCAGCGATTCAGGAACAGCTTCTTCCCCTCTGCCATCTGATGCCTAAATGGGCATTGAATCTTTGGACACTACCTCACTTTTTTAAAAAAATATACAGTATTTCTCTTTTTGCATGTTTTAAAAAAAATTTTAATATACGTACACTGTAATTGATTTACTTGTTTATTTATTATTATTTTTATTTATTTATTTATTCTCTGCTAGATTATGTATTATATGGAACTGCTGCTGCTAAGTTAACAAACTTCACCTCACATGTCGGTGATAATAAACCTGATTCTGATTTAGTCACTATTACTAAGCAGAAGGTGCTTGAGAACCTGAAAGGTCTGAAGGCGGGCTGAATGGAATACACTCCAGCGTTTTAAAAGAGGTAGCTGAAGAGATTGTGGAGGCACGATCTTTCAAGAGTTACCACAGTTAGAAATGGTTCCAGAGAAATGGAAAATTGGAAATGTCACTCCATTTGATTAAGAAGCGAGGGAGGCAAAAGACGGGAAACTATAGGCCACTTAACCTGACTTCAGTGTTTGGTAAGATTTTAGAGTCTGTTATTAAGGATAAGATTTTAGGTTACTTGGAAACACATGATAAAAAAGCAAGCTGAAGTTAGCATTATTTCTTTCAGGGGAAATATTGCCTGCCAAGTCAATTAAAATTCTGTGTGGAAATAACAGGTAGGGTAGACAAAGGAAAGTTGATGGATGTTGTTTACTTGGATTTTCAGAAGGCCTTTGACAAGGTGCTGCACAAGGGGCTGCTAAACAAGATAGGAACCCTTGTTATTAGATGAAAGGTACTAGCATGGATAGAAGATTGGCTGATTGGCAGTAGGCAAAGTGTGGAAATAAAGATGGCCTTTTCTAGTTGGCTGCCGGTAACAGGGTCTGCTACATTGAACATTATATGTTAATGATCAGCTGACAGAACTGATGGCTCCAAAACCAAGTTTGCAGGTGATACGGAGATAGGTGGAGCTGCAGGAGCATTGAGGAAGTGGGGAGTCTGCAAAAAGACTTGGACAGGTTGGGAGAATGGCAAATTGGCAAATGGAAAAACAGCGCTGGATGTGTTTGATGATGCACTTTACTAGAAGGCATAAAGGCACAGATTATTTTCTAAGAACAAACCTCAGAAATTAGAGGTGCAAAGGAACTTGGGAGTTCTAGTGCAGGAGTCCCTATAGGTTTCTGGAATATTGGGAGCAGTTTTGGGCCACATATCTAAGAAAGAATGCGCTGGCACTGGAGAGGATCCAGAGGAGGTTCACAAAAATGATTCCAGAAATAAAAAGGTTAACGTATGAGTAGTGTTTGGTGGCATTGGGCCAATACTCACTGGAGTTGAGAAGAATGATGAAGGGTCTTATTGAAACATTGAAAGGCCTAGACATAGTGGATGTGAAGAAGGTGCTTCCAATCGTGGGTGAGTCTAGGACCAGAAGGCACAGCCTCAGAATAAAAGGATATCCCTTTAGAACAGAGTTGAGGAGGAACATCTTTAGCCAGGGGGTGGTGAATCTGCAGTATTCATTATCACAGACAGCTGAGAAGGTTAATTCCTTGAGTATGTACAAAAAGAGGTTGATAGGTTCTTGATCAGGAAGAGGGAAAGGTGGCACAGTCTGGATGAGCTAAATGGGTCAAGTCTGCTATGATTTACGATCATACATCACATCGCAAGTTCACTTATCACTGGGCTCTACTGCAATCTCTTGTTCAACAAAGGAGAAATCAAATTTTACATCTCCCCACCCTTCATGTTTCTCAATCATCTTATTGTCAATGGAGTGCTTTTGAAGCATAGTCACTACTGTAAAATAGGAATTGTGACAACATGCATCCTTTTAAAAAGGTAATAACCAGATAATATCTTTTGAAATGTTGATTTAACAAATGAATGAATATTGGCCTAGATAAGAACAGCAAGAACATTACTATTCTTTTTTTCAAAATAATGTCTTGCCTTTCACCTCCACCTGAGAAAGCAGACAACCACTCAGCTCAACATCTCACCCCATCTGAAAGCCAGCAGCTTTGATTACACGTTTAGTGGTGCACTGAGTACCAGAGGTTTTGTATTTAAGGCTACGTCCACACTAGACTGGATAATTTTGAAAATGCTGGTTTCGCATAAAAACGACAGGTTTCCACACTAGGTGTTTTAAAAAATACCTCTGTCCACATTAAAACGGATATTTCGTCGAATCTCCTCCTACTGGGCATGCGCAGGACACACAGAAAATAAGCAAAGAGGAAACTGTATACTGTACTTGGTGCACGTTTGTCCAGTTACAGACCAGAAAAACTTAAAAGGAAATTGCGAAACGAAAGACTTGGTGGACGTTTGTCCAGAAACATTTCGTACAGCCATAGTCTCTTCACCGATGAAGGGGACGACAGCTACAACTAAATGCAATAAAGCTTGCTACTGGGCAAAAGTGAAATTTGCTGTGACCTCATTTGTTTGCCTTTACTTTTGCCATGTCTTTGTGTATTATTTTGCTGTATTTAACATGTGCAATAAAACGAGTTACTGGGCAAAAGTGACAATTGCATCTATTGAATGTTTGCACAAGCAATACATTAATAAAGCACCTTGTTAAATGTATAAAACATGCCTGCATCAGTGTTACCTTGTATTTCCATACAATGTTACATCAGGATGTTACACATCTATTGTCAGATACTGTTGTGGTGTTGGAGGTTGCGTTCAAGAAAACAATGAAATGCCGCGCTGCCGCCACCATTTGTTCCGGCACATCATGACAGCGGTTTTAAAAATAGCTGGTTACCCTGTACACACTACAATGGCTGATATTAGGCGTTTTCAAATTTATTCACTCTGGAGAGCGTTTCTGAAAATCTCAGTTTTCGGGGGAGGAAAACGGCATTTCAGTGTGGACGGAGGGTCAAAACAAAGAAAAAAAGCTTCGGTTACGGATTTATCCGGTCTAGTGTGGACGTAGCCTAAGTCTCTGGAGTGGAAATTAAACACTGAACTCGACAAATGAGGTGCTAACTAAGGCTACGTCCACACTACGCTGGATAATTTTGAAAACAAAGCCTTTTCTCTTCGTTTTGACCCTCCGTCCACACTAAAATAGCATTTTCATCCCCCAAAAATGGAGATTTTCAGAAACTGTCTCCAGAGTGAATAAATCTGAAAACGCCTAATATCCACTGTATTGTGTAGGGGGTAAATGGAGAGATTTAAAAACGCTGTCATGACAACACCACAACAACAATGCTTTTACTGCTTCTGCTTGGTACTGTGCAAGCACTGCCGTAGGCTGTTATAACACACAGTCGGTGTGAACAGCGTGAGAGTTAAATTGTAAAGTGAGCTTTTTTGACTATTTAAAAACACTGTCATGACGAGCCGGAATAGATGGTCGCAGCGCGGCATTTCGTTGTTTTCTTGAACGCAACCCCCCCACATAAACTAACAATTTCAGAACAGGCAACGAGACTGAAGCCAGAAGAGTTAGAAATGTACTCACCAAATACTATGACCCATAGCTTACTGAATAAATAAGTATACTCACTTTGCCTTGTATTCTGTCCTTGCTTGTATGAAGGTGGTTTACCTATTTATGCAAGTACTTCTCTGACAATAGATGTGTAACAGCCTAATGTAACATTGTATGGAAATACAAGATAACACTGATGCAGACATGTTTTATACATTTAACAAGGTGCTTTATTAATGCAACAGAGTTAGTCAGGTTTTCAACGTTCGTCGTCAGCCAGGTCATACTGTCCATGAACTTCCTGTCGGTTGCCTCCATACGCTCCAGTATTTGATTTTTTTAGTTTTAAGTCCTCCTGCACGACAGCCAAGAGCAATTCCTTTGAAGTTTTTCTACTCTGTAACTGGACAAATGTGCACCAAGTATACCGTTTCCTCTTCACTTGTTTTCTGTGTGTCCTGTGCGTGCCCAGTAGAGGAGATTCACCCAAATAGCCATGTTAGTGTGAACAGAGATATTTTGAAAAATGCTTAGTGTGTATGCCTGTCATTTTTACTCGAAACCGGCGTTTTCAAAATTATCCGGCATAGTATGGATGTAGCCTAAGCCACTGTAAAACCGACAAAGGAAGTTGGCAGGGAAGGTAAAATTCACAGATTAAGTAACAGATAATGTGCTGCCATTGGTGTCATAAGAAGGCAAAGTGGTGTTAACTGCTAAAGATATTTTGTACTTTGTGATGAGGCAGGCAGTATTGTGAGGAATTAACAGGTTTAAAAACAGCCAGGAAAGCCCCAGTGATCATCAACACTGAAAAGCTTCAAAGCATAGTTTAGGTGCATTTGTTTAATCTTAAGACTAGTGTGGAGACAAATATTTTTACAATTCCTCACATCACATTGTAATATCCAATATAAGGTACTAATTGAAAAAATGACAGCTGGAAACTTCACAGTTATTACATTCAAAGATAAACCAATTATGGGACACAAACATGAAGAAATCTGCAGAGGCTGGAATTTCAAGCAACACACATAAAAATTGCTGGTGAACACAGCAGGCCAAGAAGCATCTATAGGAAGAGGTACAGTCAACGTTTTGGGCCAAGACCCTTCGAAAGAAGAGTAAGATATTTGAAAGTGGGAGGGGGAGGGGGAGATTCGAAATGATAGGAGGAGACAGGAGGGGGAGGAATGGAGCTAAGAGCTGGAAAGTTGATTGGCAAGGTGGATATGAGGCTGGAGAAGGGAGAGGATCATGGGATGGGAGGCCTAGGAAGAAAGAAGGGGGGAGGGGAGAAGCCCAGAGGATGGGCAAGGAGTCTAGTGAGAGGGGCAGAGGGAGAAAAAAAGGGGGGGGGGGGAGAGGGGAGAGGGGAGAGAGAGGGAGAAAGAGAGAAAGAGAAAAAAATAATAATAAATAAATAACGGATGGGGTACGAAGGGGAGGTGGGGCATTAACGTAAGTTAGAGAAGTCAATGTTCATGCCATCAGGTTGGAGGCTACCCAGATGATATATAAGGTGTTGTTCCTCCAACCTGAGTGTGGCTTCATCTTGATAGTGGAGGAGGCCGTGGATAGACATATCAGAATGGGAATGGGACGTGGAATTAAAATGTGTGGCCACTGGGAGATCCTGCTTTCTCTGGCTGAAGAGCACAGGTGTTCAGCAAAACGATCTCCCAGCCTGCATCGGGTCTCGTTAATATATAAAAGGTCGCATCGGGAGCACCGGACACAGTATATCACCCCAGCCGACTCACAGGTGAAGTGTCACCTCACCTGGAAGGACTGTCTGGGGCCCTGAATGGTGGTGAGGGAGGAAGTGTAAGGGCACGTGTAAATTATGGGACAGCTCAGTTTTACACAAGATGCCAAGCAAAGCTAATTTCTTACTTTTAGTAAATGCTTTATTGGGCATTATAGTAAAATCCCACAAGATGGCATGCACTGTGCGATAGCATCTGTCCATCAGCAAACTGAATCAGTACTGAAGTCAGTTGCTAAAATAGAGCTTCATGAGAATATTTTGGGAAAGGCAACAATATTTATTTATACATCTCCTTTAATTTAGGAAAATTCTCTAAGTTGCTTAAGCAGGACACTTCAGCTTTATTTTTAGGTGTCCTCCTTTCTTTACACTGTCATATTGTTCAGAAGCATTTCTAGAGAGATGTGATCAAAATTGCCATTACACTGAATGCGGTTAATTTGCCCCAGTGTTAGATTCCTCAGAACAAAAATCATGGGTTATCAGCATGAATGAGCAAAAAGCATCTGCTCAGAATCCAGATGACAAATGTAATGAACACTTGTCCATGATCCATGCCAACTTCATCATCACAAGGGGAGATGGCTCCACATCTGTTAGTGTCTCTCCACAGCAAGATTTCTCACCACAGTAAATTACTTGAATACCGACAACAGGTTTAACTATGCAATGCATAAACCTTGAAGAAACCCAAAGGCAGAAAACTGTATAATTGCCGCATTTGAGTTGAAAGAAGTTGGATTATATCTGGAGTTCCAGTTTCTAACACCTTCTGAATGGCTGAACATCTCCCAATTCTGCCCTAAAGCAGACAGAAAAACACTGGAAAGATGGTCTTGAAACAAAAAAAAAGTCTTTGTTGACAAACTATCTGTACTACAGAAGGAAAATGGACGACAGGGTAGTAGCAGTAGCATAGCTCATAGAGTTGCTGTCTCTCAGTTCCAGTGATCTAGGTTCAATCCTGAGTTCTGGTGCTGCGTGTGGGAGTTTACATGTTCTTGATGTAGCAAGGTGCTCTGATTACCTCATCACAGAGACATGCAGGCTGGTCGTTAATTAGCCACTGTAAATTGCCACTAGTGTGCTGGGGCAAATGGTAGAATCTGGGGAAGTTAACAAGAACGTGCAGATGAGTGCTTGATGGGCCAAACAGTCTGTTTCCAAGTTGTTTAATCTATGATATTCCAAGGAAAGCAGCATTTTTAATGACTCTTACTGAGAGATAAAACGCTCAGCAAATAAAATTGGAGTATGTTGTGTAGTATAGAAAATAAAGCATATGTATATAGAGAAATGCTAAGGAACTTAATCTGCATAAAATAATATGCAAGAACTGTATCTGTTTAAAGTAACAGCAGGGAGGGAGAGGCTGTAAAATAGTTATAATTGCATCTCAGTGTCACACAAATACAATCTACAATATCCCGTCTTCTGACAAATTTAAATTATTCTGACATCTAGAATGGATTTACCGCTACAATGGATGTGCTTAATAATACGCAAGACACTTTTCTTAAATTGAAGTGATACTCAAAACATACAATACACATGCGTAACTCCATTCTTTAGGCAACATTCCATTTGAAAAAGGCAATACTGACCTTCCATTTATTTTTCAACTGTTCTGTGCTAGCAATGTCTATTAAGTTCCTGTGGAGCATCTTATGGGCTTAGCCAATTTTTGAAAACCGAATGTACCTGTTGAAAAATGTCAGTACACTAGGATAGCTACAGAACTAGTACTATGAAAACATTAACATCTGAAATTTAATGATTAGGATCGAATGAGGGAACTACACACAGATCTTTGGATTGGTGTGCTAACAGCAATCATGGACGATCTCATTCGTAGTGATATAAATAGTGATATCATGAACTTCACTGCATAATATTTTTGCCATCAAAATATTCTTCCCCCTCCCCACCATTCTGTAGTTGGGGCATACCTGAGATGTTAAATAATCATTTGTAAGATGCTGGCATTTATCCTCCATCACTAATTGCCCTCAGAAAGATGGCATTGAGCTTGCCTTGAGCAAACACTGACTTTTGGGTAAAGATACACCCACAATTCAATTGAGAAGCAGCTCTAGCATTTGTACTTTGTGATAATACAGGAACAGGATACATTGTCAAAGCCTGAGGCTTGTAAAAGAACTTGGAAATATTGGTAATCCAATGTGCATATTGCCTCTATTCTTCATTGCATTTAAGGTCAAGGTGTGGGTGATATCAAAGTAACCTTGCTAAATAATAGCATGTGTTATGCAGCTGGTATGATCTGCAGCCAATGCATGATAGGTGGAGGGAGTGAATACTTAAGTGCTAGGTGTGTTTTGGCACCAATGAAGCACACTGCTTTGCCTGGATGCTATCAACATATGGGCATTGTAGCTCATTCATTCGTTCAGTGGAGGTGATTTAAGGACACTCATATAGTGCCTTGCCAGTGGCAGAAAGGCTTTGGGGTAGGAGGAGTTGAATCTTTTGCCATGGGACCCCTAATTTTGCTCTTGCAGCTACTATGGCAGTAATTGGACCAGTTAGTTTTATTAAGACTGTTGAGACCACTCCAACTCCTCCCAATTCTGGACAGTATTAAACAGAGATTCTAGGCAATGCTAATGTCATCAAATGTGAGTACAAAAACTGATTTCAAATTTAGGTGAAATTTGAATTTGAAGTGTCCAAGTGCTTGACACATGGTATTAAGATATCGTGTGCTGTAGCTGAGATACTTTATCACAAAATGATAAAATGAAACAATTAAGCAAAGGAACTATGAACAAATTTTAGCAAGTTATATTATGGACATCAAAATATCATTATTTTAATGGAATTCATGCTAAAGGTTCATTACAAAGTCTTCTCCCCCTCCATCTAGCACATGGAGCCTCTTATGTACCTAGCCCAAGTAGCCATTCATATGTAAGAGTTAATACTTTTCTTGTCTATAAGCTGTCCCTTGGTCAAGAACGCCTGATTTATGAACCTCCCTGCATATGAGTAATCTACCATATTAATAAATTCAAGAAGTCAGACATACATACATAAGTTCAGTCTGCAAACAGCTCTCCCTTCTCTCTTCACTTTCAGTAGTTGTTCTTTCTTATAGTCTTATGTTTTTGATGCTATTCATTAAAACACCATGGAAGCATATATATCATATTGAGTGATATTTGTGTACTTTCCGACCTATGTCTGTGAAAATGGAACCTGGATTACGTGGGGACAGTGTGTATTTAAATGCTAGGTCCAATAACATCATTACCCACCAACTTTTAATATAAATACAACTGAATTTTTAAGATCTGCTGTCTCCATGGATGCCATTGGGGCATGCAATTAGTTCTACTTAAGGAGTTGAAGCCCCTATCAACTTTACACATCCCAATCAGCTAGGCACACTTAAGCATGGGAGAGAATACCCCCTCCTACACCCTGGGTGAATTTACTAAATATACTGCATCTCTGTAATAAATCTTTAGAAACTTCTGGCTTCAGCTCATATCAATCACAGGTGAGCAAATTTCAATCAATGTCTTAAAACAAGCAATTTTTAAACTAAAGAAAAGTAATTGGTAAAAATACCTGTTGGAAAGAGAAATCATAGGGCTATAATGAAGTAGTGGCATTCCCAATATTACTAACATTCCTCCCTCTCCATGGGTTATCAAAGGATTCTGCTAAAAACTAAAACTCCTGATAAAACTTGTTAATAGTTTTCATAGCATGTTTAAATCTTGTTTCTTTACTCAATCATCATCAGTTTCACAATTGAATAACACCTCTGCAGCCCCATTCTGCCTACTTAGCCAAACCACAAGAAAAGAAATGATTGGCATCAAGACAACCTTATGATAGCTATCCAATCAATGGAGATATTTGTTATAGTCTTTGCCCATGACACATTTTATTCGTTTATCCTAGACATCTTTTAAAAAGCACCAGCATGAAGATTTAAAGGAAATGTTGATTCCCCAAATCATGCAACCAATCCTAATTGTCCCACACAATTCAAAATAGGATTTACATTGCACAATTGAAAATGGGAAAAAAATAACTGACAGTTGAAAAAGGTAAAACCACAGAAGATCACCATCACCTCTTTATTAGCCTTAAAATGTAGTTCCAAAAATAGATCGAACAAATGAACTATTACATGCCTTAAGAGTCTATAGTTGAAATAGACTGTAATCTAACTAAGCCAAGTACTACTTTTAAAAATTTGGAATAATTTCATTGTTTACAAAGGTTATCTTGAATCAGTTACATAAAAATCTCAAAATATCTCTTACCATATTATTTAGGAAGTCAGAAAACATGTTAGGATGCACTAGCTGAATCAAATCAACAAAATCAAATCTGCCAGCTTTCATTAAGATAAATGTTACTTTACCATAACTGGTGGTAAATTTGAAGATTATACAGCACTGAAATCAAAATCTTGTCAGGAGACTTTTCTTAGCACTTGATGTCCAACAAATGTTAAAACTAATTAAAAATTCCATTGAAGGTGATTGCCCTACAACATTAACCATTTCTCAAGTGCACAAAGCATGCTGCCTGGCCTGTTGAGTGATTCCAGTGCTTTCTTATTATATATACATATATATATATATTCCTTTTCTTCTAAACATCCACACTTTGCAATGTTTTCCCAGTTTATTTGCAATAACGTTGTTTAGAGTGCAAAAAAATTCAGCTTGCAATTCTGCTCATTTCAATGTTCAAATCCTAAGGTTTTGTTTGAGATGTACAATTGTAAAATTGCAACAGTCAACTGAAAGAGAAAAATACAACAAAAAATTAAATATTTTGCGTGCTTTAAAAATAAAAGAATGGCCAAAAGAGGAAAAACTAAAATCGACCCAATGAGTGGTGTCAGTTCACTCTACTGGAAGTCCTCTTTCCTGCCTTTCTTTCCACCACTTGTTCTATGCACACCATAGCATTCATGATGTGGCTCTCAGCTTTTGATCATTCCCAAGCTGTCCTGTTCTTTCTCTTCCTCTGAATATCTCACCTTGTTCTACCAATCATCTCTTTTTAAAGTCCTAATTTTCCAGCTCCCTTCCAAATACACTAAAAATTACTAAAGCTATTTTCTTTGCTTCCCCTTCTGTCTCTGCACTCAACTTCCAACATCCACATCCACTGACCTTGCTCTCGATTCTGTATAGCCACACTCTACAAAACCATCATTTCCACAAGGCCCACCTCTTCCTATATATTGCACTGCTGACTATCCAGTTTGCCACCCTGGTTGGCGGATTTTATCACTTCTTCCCCGTCAAGCATTGTTCACATTGCCTACAAATGTATGATTATTAATGTTCTGAAAATCCAATCCCTTATGCTAACATTCTTGTAAAATACTACTTTATCCTCCATCTTCGTTTTCTTTAATCTTCTTGATCATATGATAGTCCAACAAATTTGACAGCATCTTACCCAAAATTCATGCAAACTTCCCCAGTTTTTCCCTAGCTCAGTAAATGTGCTATTAATAAGCCAATTGTTCAAAGTCAGCAAAATTTTGGGAACGGGAAACAGGCAAATGCACTATACTTAAATCTCAAGAGCAGCTCATAAGGCCTGCATCAATTGCTCTTTGAGGAATAAAAAGCGCATGGTTGAGCACCAAACATATCAATGCACATAAAGTGAGTGTGTGTGCGCGCGCACGCGTGCATGCATGCTCTTAGTGAGATTAAGTTTTTTTTCCTTCAGGTTGACATGACACAATGAATGGTCTGCCTGAAGAATCATTTTGGGGCTTTAACTTTTTACAATTCATATACATTTAGCACCAATACTTTTGGTACTTTCATGGATGAAGACACAGAAGACATGTTTGTTAGATCTGCTGATGATAGAAAGAGAGGTAAGAAAGTAAACTGTGAAGAGGACAGAGGCTACAAATAGACAAATGTCGACTGAGTGGGCAAAAATTTAGAAAATAGAGTATAATAAGAAAATGTAAAATCTTCCATTTTGACAAGAAAAATAATCATATCACAGAATCAAGCATAGAACGGGACATAAGCATATCCATGCTGACAATGCAGATACCATTTACCAGTGGTTGGTATATGCAATAGTCTTCTATGTTTTAATATTGTCATTTAAAGGCATGACAATTCAAGCGTTCATCAAATGTTGCAAGAGTAGCTGCCTCCAATACTTACTCAGTGTGTTCATATGCCAACCTCCCACTGGGAAAAGTTCTTCCTCAGATCCCCTATCAAGCTCACTCATATCCCAAATCTATGCCCTCTAGTCTTAGATATTTCTGCTATGGAGAAAAATTGCTAACTATCTAAACCCCTCATAATTTAGTATATACCATTATCAGCTTCACTCTCAGCCCCTTCCATTTCATGAAAAACAAATCTAACCAATCTAGACTCTCCTCATAACTGAAATGCTTCACATATTCAATATAAGTAAGATGCTTTGGGATTTTTTAAAAATTAAATATGCCTGTGACATTTTTGGCCCCTCTTTGCTGTCCTAATTTCTCTTTTTTACTGGAAGTAATATTGGTGGATGCTTTTAAATATGATAAAGAAACCAATCTCCACAACTACAGTGTCAAAACATGGCTTTACCTCTTTCAGTAACTTCAAGCTACCTTAACTATCTGCCCAATACTCAATGAGAAGATCTGTTTTTCAACTAAATATTAATTGATATGGGGAAAAAAATTAAGTGATCAGCAGGGACAGAAAGGGATTAAGGGAGAAGGTGATGATACTTGTGGACAAGTTCAGTTTAATGGTTTTATCTGGAAAAGATCAGGATTCAAAGAAAATATGCACTTTGTTTTGATTTTGGGGAAAATGTACCTACAATTATGCTTTGATGGATAGGGAGATAGACAGCAGCTTGTTTGTCCGCCCAGCAGCCCTGTAGTAGAATGTGAAAATGAAAATGTTTAAACATTTCCAAAAATAGTATCTCATAAAGTTGGCTAAAAAAGATGTAGTTTAAATACTATTTTCAACATAAGAAACAACTGTTTGCTGCTTGAAAATGACTGAGAATTCTTGATACCGTCTCAGGTGCCGAGTCAAAGACATCAGCAAAAGGCAAAAGAACATTCTGCTAGGGGACAATGAAGTGGCAGAAGTAGTGATCTACATCAAGATTAATGTTGCAAAGAAAGATGAGGTCCTGCAAATACTAAACAGGGAGCTGGGAAGAAAATTGCAATGAAGGCAATTGAAATAAGTAACTGGAAGATTTCTATTGGTGGCTTGTCATACCAACTGCTGAAAAAGGAGAGCACACACAAATGCATCATTGAAGTGATGATGCAAAAACAAAGACTTTATATTCCTGGGACAGTGGAATTACTCTGAGAAAAAAACAGAAGTTGTGCAAGCTGATCATGTCAGGTATTAGTTACACCGCAGCCGGAGTACTAGTTGCTACATAAAAGGAACTAAGCAGTAGCACCAAACTATTGATTAATACAGTCTACAAAGAAAGCCAGAGATTTAATTGAGGTGTAATGCTGACATTTCTAGATGAGGCAAAAAGGAATGGTATTTTACACTGAGCAAAGTGAATAATTATGAGTAACCAATTCTAATGCAAGCTAAGGAGAGATTGATTTCTCCCCAATATTTCATTTAAAAACTCAATGAAATTAATTAGACATGATTTTTTAAACAAACCCATGCAAACTTTTTCTAATCAGTCTATACTTACCCAAGCAACTGCCAGTTCTATCGCTAAATCTTTGTAGAATTTTCCCTTCCACCTCAGGTAAATTGACCTATATGGAGTTACTTGGCTCATTCATTTCCAGAACAATGATCTAACATTTAAAATTTCTGTTCTTCAGTCAGCAACCCTAAATCTACATTCCCTAAGTCCACATGACATAAAGTTAGGGCTAACAGTTCAACAATTTCCTTCAGCAATGTGTGCCAGAGGATTTATTCACATGTTATCTAACAAATGAATCTTTGACAAGTCCTATCAATTAATTTTATTTTTAATCACAAATGAATGACAACAGATCTGCTCCCTAACGGAATGAAAATGGTAAAAATGAAGCTAGAAATTTTCCAACATTAGCAGTTAACTAACTAAATAACTATTTGGTGATCTAAAGAAGTCTTGCTTGCAGACCATTTTGAACACAGATTTTGTTGGTTGAGATCAGATACCCAAACCAAATTTCAACAATATTTGGTGACTAGTTGTCATTTCTGATTGTTCTGCATTTAGTAAGTGCATTGTTTGATCAATAAAGTGAGAACTACTCATTAAGGCTAATTTTTTCTCTTGGCAAAAATTGAGATGTATGAAGTGAATGGAGTAAATACCTGGTGGTGGGCTGCCCGGGGCCCTGCTGCGAACTGAAGAGAAGTAAGAAATACACAAGGGAAAGGCACACAGAGTCAGCAAGAACGCAAGGACAGACTAGAAAACTCAAAAGCACAAGCATTAAACCATAGTTCTGATATACCAGTACTTGATGTCACTAAACACATATTAGCTTTAAAAGAAAATCAAAGCTTTCCACAAATCAGAATTAAAAGGCAGCATTTCCATCGTAAGTAAATAAAATTTTCTGCTAAATTGAACTAAATATGTGTTCAATACCTTATTGCCTCAGATTTTATACTGGACAAGGTCTCAGAAATAATCACGCAAAAATTGTAATTTTCTAGGAATCCCAAATTAGTAATGACAATAAAAAATGTTAATGTATGGAAAATTTACATTTAAAAAGAAAAAGTTATTAAACTCAGATGTGATATATGTTAATGAATCTATTTGAGATCAATGATACGTGATAATATTGCCACACGAGTGAAGTATAGGAATAACATAAGGAGGGTAAATCCTTCAAAACGCAGGATCAAGAAGTAAAAGCACGACTGAAGATGCATTGGCTGCAATCACACAGGTCAAGCAGAGCTCAGTCTAGGATTGCCCAAACCAGCTGGGCAATGGAACACAGGCACACTCAGGAGAAGACATCATAGACAGATATGTAGCAATTGCAGAGGAGAAGAAAAGAAGATTAGATTGAATTGTTCATTACAAACATTATCAAGGTGTCATTATACAGAAATCAATGATTTATTTTAACAATGTTTATGAATGGAGCACAAGGCAAAAATATCCAAGGTAATCGGCTCTGGAGTGGCAATAACATGAACTCATTGAACAAGCTGTACATAATCTTGGAAGAGGAGGAGTGACAATTTTAACTCGAAAATGCTGAAAGCTGAACTTCTTACAAATGTTAGTTCTGCTTCTTTTGCAAGGTCTGATTTATTCCTTTAAGCAATATGCAACAGGAATTTGTTTTGTCTAAGATGTTTTTAGTTAATACATGGATGAACCATTACAGAAATATGGCATGTATATCCAGAGCAATAAAGTACAAAATAATAAAACACCAACTGAATGCAGAGCAGTGGTCCAACAACAGAATGCAAGGACAATATTAACTGTATGTGTGAATGGGATAGAAGTTCTGGCTTGCTGAAATACAAGCAGTCCAGTATTACTGGACTTACACAAAAAAGGAGTTCAAACCAACTCTTGCATGCAAACTTGTAAAACCCTGAAGCTCTCACAATAGATAACAGCAAAAGATGGAATCAAACTGACAGGATAGGAAAAAACTCCATTGTAATAATTTTAGGTATGCTGCGATATGAAAGGGTGATCAACAATAAGTTCTGAAAGGAATCATTGGAGAAGCATGAAGGATGAATCATATCATGGACAACAAGGAAGAACATCGTAGTTTTTTTTTAATTCACTATCTACTAACCCCAGCTATATTTTTTTCTTACTGTGCTTGAGGCTTGGTGAAAAATCAAAAAGATTCAAGAGAGTTTATACGTTTTTCTAGTTTAGGGGAATGGAGTAAATGGTAATGGTGGATGGATGAAAACCAGGTTATTTACTTGACAGATAATAACTTCTTTTGATGGGGCAAGTATAAAAAGAACAGATGGAGAAAAAGAGCAGCTGCTAATGCCCACAAGAATTATGCCATGACAACATCGTACAGGACCTGGGTGTCAGGAGAAAGGAAATCCAAAGAGAGCTGACAGGGAAATAGAGGGGAAGGTTTAAAACTATTTTGTAATCAATCGTAGTAGTAGTGGAGCAAGGTATTGCTTGAACTCAAATCTGAAGAAAAATAAATCCCAATGACTCTTTGTTGAACAATAATGCCACAGTTCATTGAAGAAAGAAGTAACAACTTCTCAAAGTGAGCAAAACTATTACAAGATACAAGTCATCATACAGGAAGAGACTTCAGCATATATCAAATTCCATATGAAACTTAAGTGGGTGTTATACAGACTTTGAAGGCAAGATGTCATTAGAGTTCCACAAAAACAAGTCAGTTAAAGGAGACAGAAAAACTTGACAACTCACGTTGTATTTTTGGCATAAGATGTAGTTTTGGTACAGAAAGAAAATGCCACCAAGCCAGATTTCTTTGGGCCGTGAGATCTTAGATAAGGAAAGGCTTTTTTCAAGATAATGAACATTTTACAACACACTAGAAACAAAAATTTATTTAAGAATCTATGACAACTAATAATTTAGTGTTCACTAATATGAAAAATAATAATGACTACTAAATGTGAATCTTTGTTAATTAAGACAGACAAGGATTAGCTCAGTTTTGTCAGCAAAAGTGTATCATTGCTCATAACTATGTCCAATAGTTATTTTAAGTTGAGTCAAATAAACACAAGTACTTCAGTAACAATAAAAAATAAAAATAAGCATATTTAGACACATAATCATGTGAATAAATGAATATCCAAGAGAAATTACTCTCAAGTCAGTAATTCTTAAGCTGTTTAACAGATTAGTGTATCTTCCATGAAAATTTAAGTCATGAGACATTAACACCACTGACTGATCTTGGCTGACCTGGACCAATTTCCTTTCAAATATTCTAAACTACTTCTATTAAAATATCTACCTGTTAGCATTTAAACAGAAGTTTAAAAATTCTGCTGCTGCTAGAAATCTGTTTTAAACAGAAAATACTGGAAGTACCTCGGAGATCAGGCCACATCTGTGTGGAAATAAACTGAGGTCAAAGACACTTCGTCAGAATTAGAAAGGAGATAGAAGAAGCTTGTTAGCTGCAGGGATGAAAGGGGGAAGGGTGTTTCTTTTAAGGTAAAACTGGGGGTATGAATAAAATGCAAACCAGATTATCTGATCAATGAGTGAAAGAGAGCAGTAAGAGAATGAGAAATTGGACAAAGGATCATCAAGAGAATGCAGGAGATGCAAAATTTAGAACAGGAAGATATGGCCAACAGGACAGGCTGGCTTCTAAACAAGGGAAATAAAGTAAACATCACAGATGAATGACAGATACAGACAGAAAAGTCAAGTTGCCTGAAGTTGTAGAATTCAATAACAAGTCCAGATGATTGCCTGGACAGATGTGTTTCTTAAGCTTGCGATGGGCTACGTTATGCTGAAGACCACTGAGCAATAGATCAGAATTGGATTAAAGTGACAGGCAATAGGAAAGTCAGCGTTGCCCAAGAGCTGAACATTGATACTCCATAAAGTGGTCATACAAACTGCAATTGCTTTCTCCAATGTAAAGGAGACCACATTGTGAAAACCAAATGTAATACACTAGGTTAGTAGAAGTGTGAGTGAATTGCAGCTTCACCTGTAAAAACTGGTTGGAGGAAAGGGAAAAAGTGAAGGACAGTGCTGCATCCTTGCGATTGCATGGTAAAGTACCATGAATGCAGGTGATAGGTAGGAATAGAAGAGTGGACCAAGAGTTGCAAATGCAACAGGCCCTGCAAAATGCTGAAAGGGAAAGAGAGAAGATGTGTCTAGTGGAGGAGTCTTCTTGAAGGTAGCAGAAATTGTGGAGAATGATCTGTTGAATTTGGAGACTGGTAGAACGGAACATGCCGACCAGAGAAACTCTTGTTCCAAACATGTCATCCTGCTCTGCATTCACAACTCCTACACCTACACTCTGACTCACCTATTCACTATTGACCAAATAATCTTGTTTACAGGATTGTTGTCATGGTCACCAAGTCATCCCAGCTTCACAATATCAGACATCCCAACTCCTCCTACCATTTAGCAAGCCTCTTTTCTCTCCTACCATAACAAAAGCTAGATTGGTTTATTATCACATGTACCAAGATACAGTGGGAAAAAACTTGACTTGCATACCGTCTACACAGTTCAATCCATCACAACAATGCATTGAAGTGGTACAAGGTAAAACAATAACAAAATGCAGAATAATGTGTTCCTGTACAGAGAAATGCAGTGCAGGTACAACATAAGGTACAAGGTCACAACGACGTAGAAAGTGAGTTCAAGAGATCATTGTATTGTACTAGGGAACCATTCAATAGTTTTATAGCAGCAGGATGGAAGCTGTCCTTGAGCCTGGTGTTATGTGCTTTTCAAGCTTTTGTATCTTCTGCTCAATGGGAGGGGAGGCAAAGAGGAGGACGAGAGAATGTCCAAGGAGAGTGGGATCTTTGATTATGCTGGTAGCTTTACTAAGGCAGTGGGAGGTTTAGATAAGGGTGTCTGGAGGGTAGGCTAGTTTTTGTGTTCTGTTGAGCTGCTTTTTAATTTTTTGTTTAGAGAGAGATGCAGTGTGGGCATGTGGCCAAGTGGTTAAGGCATTGGACTAGCTACCTGAAGGTCGTGAGTTCAAGCCCCAGCCGAGGGAACGTGTTGTGTCCTTGAGTAAGGCACTTAATCACACATTGCTCTGCGATGACACTGGTGCCAAGCTGTATGGGTCCTAATGCACTTCCCTTGGACAACATTGGTGTCGTGGAGAGGGGAGACTTGCAGGCGCAGATCCATGGTCTCGCAAGACTAACGGATGCCTTACTTTACTTTACAGTACAGTAGCAGGCCCTTCGGCCCAGTGAGCCTATACCACCCAATTACATGCACGTAACCAATTAACCTAAACCTACTAATCCATACATCTTTGGAACGTGGGAGTACCTGGAGGAAACCCATATGGTCACAGAGAGAAAATAAACACCTTAGAACAAGTAGCAGGAAATGAGCCCAGGTCACTGGTGCAGTAACAGTGTGATAGCTAATTGCTACGTGCCACGCCACCCCGCCTGCAACAGCGATTCCAAGCCATGATGTATCTGGATAGGATGCTTTTTATGGTGCATCGATAAAAATTGATGAGGGTCAAAGGGGACATGTCAAATTTTTTTAGCCTTCTGAAGAAAAAAAATAGGTGAACTTTCTTGGTGTGACATCAACATGATTGAACCAGGACAGTCTATTGATGTAAACTGGTGCATGTGCACCGCACCCCTTCCTGAGGTCAATGACCAGCTCTTTGTCTTGCTGACATTAAGGGAAATGTTGCTGTTATGACAACGTGTCACTAGGCTATCTCCTTCCTGTACTCCAATTCTTCATTAGAAATGGCCTACTACAGTGGCATCATCTGCAAACTTGTAGATTCAATCAGAGCAGAATCTGTCCATGACATTGTGAGTGTATAGGGAATAGAGTAGGGGCTGAGGGTACAGCCTTGTGGGGCATCAGTGTTGTGAATGATCATGACAGAGATGTTCCTGCCTTTCCTTAGTGCTGAATCTGAAATGTTAACTTGTTCTCTTCCCCAGAGAAGTAGGCTGACCTGTTGAGTATTACTAGCACTTCCTGTTTTAAATTTGATTTGAAGTTATCATTGACTGACAGGCATTATTCTGTTGTGGAAAGCACTCAAATAAAATACATTACACCAAAAGCATGCCTTTTAACACTAGAATAATAAATGTGAATGAAATCAAAATGCTGCATGGCAATTTCACAAAGATAGCTTACCTGTCTTGTCTGTGGTTGTGTAGTCATTGTCTGTGGATTTTGGGAATACACAAGCGGAGGAGGAGCTGCATTCTGTCCAGACTGGAAGGCTGCCTGCATAAAAAGAACCATGGCTAGATTAAAAACACAAATGGGTCCGCAACTGTCTGGAAATATTAAACAGATCGAAAGGATCTTAGTACATTCAGGTAACATTGACAGCTTGAATGGATTGAGTATGGATATTTACCCTGTTTTAGCAAATAATGCAACTGTAGCACTCAAGGTGAAAAGCTTCTTTTGAAAGTGGTAAGTCGCATGTTCAATAGTATACTATTTTTGAAAAAAATTGATCTTCAGCACAACAACCAGAAAGAAATATTTCAAACACCACAGATCTACCAGAACAATACAATCTCATCTGATATCACAATCAATATACACTCAGTGGCCACTTTATTAGATACTGCTGCTCATTAATGCAAATATCTAATTGGCCAATCATGTGGCAGCAACTCAGTGCATAAAAGCAAGCATTCATGGTCAAGAAATTCAGACCAAACATAAGGTAAGGAAAAATTGAGTTCCAAGTGACTGACTGTGGAATGCTTGCTGGTGCCAGATGGGTGGTTTGAGTATCTCAGAAACTGCTGATATCCTGGGTTTTTGAAGTACCCCCGAATGAAGATCCACTGAATACTGAAATAAATTACCTAATGAACACATAAAAGAGAAGATGATGCAGCACTCAAAAGCATCTAGAAGTTAAACTAATTCAATGAGAATAGCAGCAGTAGGAATTCATTGACATGGAGAAGAAAGGGACAAAATCCCTGGAATTTATTTTTTTTAAAAAACTACTTTCACATATCATCTGCCAGCATGTAACCCGTCTCCCATCTCCTCATTCTGCCTTCTTCCCCTTCTCCTTTTCCAGTTCCGATGAAGTGTCAACTGTTTATTCCTCCCCATAGCCTGGCCTGCTGAGTTCCTCCAGCATTTTGCGTGTATTGTTCAAGATTTCCAGCAGCTGCAGAACCTCTTGTTATTATTATTTCAACCATCAGTTTCTCACTTGCTTCTGGATCATTTAAGACCCCCCAGCTACATCAAAAATTCAATAGGAATATTCACCATGTTTACATGTCAATATTAACATGCTCCAAGGGCAATCTGTCTTGTGTTTTAGTTGGTGATACTGTACATTTACAAATAATTGTGGTGGGGAGAAGGGGGGAGGGGAGAGGATGAATGAGAATGTGTGATTGAGTTAGATCACAGCTTACAAACAAATTATCATGAAATACACAAAATGTTACAATCTTAAACAGGTCAATAATTGGGATGAATATAGCAATCGACCTGAACTTGAAATACAGTGGATTCCAGTTAATTGGGATAACCCTTGTCTTTCTTCCCAGACCTCCTGTCCCATGATCCTCTCGTATCCCCTTTTGCCTATCACCTGTCCAGCTCTTGGCTCTATCCCTCCCCCTCCTGTCTTCTCCTATCATTTTGGATCTCCCCCTCCCCCTCTAACTTTCAAATCCCTTACTCACTCTTCCTTCAGTTAGTCCTGACGAAGGGTCTCGGCCTGAAACGTCGACTGCACCTCTTCCTAGAGATGTTGCCTGGCCTGCTGCGTTCACCAGCAACTTTGATGTGTGTTGCTTTAATTGGGATAACTGCTTATTTGGGTTAACCCTTAAAGATCAAAAACTAATCAGGAAAATAACTGGGAATCCCCTCATTTATTTGTAACATTATGCTGGACAGGAGACTACTGCTGAACAATTTCTAACTGAGGAGGAGAAGATGGCAGCGCGCGCAGCCACTTCAGTGGTGATGTCTGTTATCTGTCAAGTAGGGTACCGTGCACAATTCTGATTTGATGGAGACAGATGTGAGAGCACGGAGGAACATCTGGAAAACTTCTGAAATGCCCGCTTCGCTGCTGCTGCTGCTACTGTGTGGTAACCAGAATCTCCGGAGCAGAAGGCCCCGAAATCCTCAGTTTTGTGTGTTTCAGCGGACAGGGCGAGGTCGAAGGCACTCGGGAGGCTGTCTCGGAGAGGCTGGTAGGAAGCTTGACGTTTTCAGACGGATGGACTCAGTGTCGGCTGTGGCCAGCTGCTTTCAAGGCATCAGCAAGTTGACAGTGCCTGGAGGATTATGGCAGGGAGTTTCTCCCTTTTGCAGCCTGCTATCGGGGACTCGGGAGTCGATCGACTTGGGGACTTTTGAGACTTTATTTACCATGCCCATGGTTTGTTCTTCATCAAATTATGGTATTGCTTTGCACTGCTGTAACTATATGTTATAATTACGTGGTTCTGTCAGTGTTAGTCTTTGGTTTGTCCTGTTTTCCATGATATCACTCCGGAGAAACATTGTATCATTTCTTAATGCATGTATGCATTTTTAAATGACAATAAAAAAGAGGACTGACTGTTCTCATAATCTAACTAGCGTCAGTCACATGATCCCGAGTGGCCATCAGACACTACACTATACTTAGAGCATGTTTGTTTTCAAATGCAGTGATTTCTGTCACTGATAGTCGATGAGAAATAAGCAGCAATACCATTTAGAGTTGTTTTGATCGCTGCAGTTCCAAGTATTCGGGTTTTAGAGATGCCAGAAACAGCCAGGTGGAAAAATGAAACGATTTCACTACTTCAACAAGTTAGGTATTATGAAGAATTCAAAGGTATCAATAATCATCTTGAGTACTACAATGAAAATTAAGATTTGGAGAATGCAATTATCCCTTGTATGAAGGCAATCCGTTATCTGCAGTAGCTGTGTTAACTTTGTTCATTTGCAGTCAATCAAAAGAACACAACAGCATGTTGGTTGTCCATTATATCTGGCAACAACAGTGAATCTGAGCAGGAGAGTTTTTAAACTGGGACAATTCCACTCCCTCGAGTTCAGAAGCCAGGGTCCATGGCTTATAACAGTGGATAATCATGACTACCTCTGTCGCTTATTATGCCTTCACTCTTCTTGGTAGCAGAACCACCGTCTTGGCCGTTGGATCTCACTGTTGACCTAAACTGCACAGTCTGCCGGAGCTGACTTCACATGCCAGGATAGGCATGTCTCTATTTCATCAGGGTGTGAAGCCTGCTGGCTACCCTCACCTGGCTTAACCCAACTTTCGAAGCACTGTACCAGGGTGTGGCTGCTGTCACATACCAACAGCTACTTGGAGCCACAAGTGAGAGCTGAAAGGTGGAGACCAAAGGTGAGCAAGCTGCCCCAGAATGAATATGACAAGCCCCTTGACCAGAGGTGCCTACCCCTCCCCGGACATCTCATACATGGTAGCATACACTAGATATGAATTCCTCAATCAATAGCAACTAATACACTGTTTTATAATACTGTAGCAGCATTGGTAGTATACTAATATGTTCTGTATTTTATTTAAATACATAATTTGCTACACAGTTAAACAGTAGTCAGTCTTTTTTCATACTTCTTAAAAAACTATTTCCATGAAACTTCGGCTAATTATGGCAGCTTAATTATGCCAAAATGTACTGGTTCTGATGTGTCCCAATTAACTGGAATCCACTGTACTAATTTTATCATTTACTCTGCTGGCAGCCTTGCTGCATAATCCAGCTTACTTTTTACTTAACAATATTTGCATGGCTAGTATTTTCTTTCTGTGTTGTGTACAGCCATAATTTAACCATCTTGAAATATACATCACAAAATCTACCTTGCTTGATAATCAACCAGTTTCTTGAAATTAATACAAACTTGACCAATTCCACTGGTCATTTCTTTCTGTCTGTTCTACTGCACAATTAACTCTGATTAAGTCTGGTACCAGATGTTCTTTAATACATTCCTTTGATAAAAGCAGAATATATACCGGGTGACTATTAATTATATATTATTATTAAGGTGCCTTGCCATTCGGCATGGGCGATCATGTCTCTCCATCCATCACGGTCCCTGATCCTCCGAATTGTAGCTGTTACCTCCCCTGTTTTTAACCATGATGTTATTCCATCTATCATTTTTATTCTCTGTCTGCCTCTGCTTCTTTTTCCTTCCAACTTTCCAGTTGTAACTAAATGTTCTAATGTCTCTCTTCGCAGGATGTGTCCAAAGAATTTTGATTGCTGTTTTCTGATTTTTTAAAGTAATGTACACTGTTTTCGTTCTCTGTAGAACTTCTTCGTTGGTTATCCTGTCCGTATATGATATGCATAGCATTCTTCTGAGGAACCACATCTCTGCTGCATTGATTCTTTTTTCCATTGTGATGGTCCATGACTCTCAGCCATAGATCAATATAGGAAGAATGTAGCAGCTGTGAGTTCTAAGGCGGATGTCAATTGCTATTTTCTTGTTCATTAGGATGTTTCTCATTTCTGTAAATGCTGTTCTTGCCATTGCTATTTCTTGCTTATATGTCTGTTTTGCATTTGCCATCAGATGTTACCCATGATCCAAGGTACTTGAAGTTGTGAGCTTGTTTCAGGATTTCATTTCCCAATACGATCCTACAGTTTGGGATATCAGGTTTCTTTGCTATTACCATTACTTCAGCTTTCTTTTTGTTTAAGGTTAGGCCAAGTCTTTCGTTCTCTGTGGTGATGGTAGATACTTGTTTCTGTAAATTTGTTTGTTTTGTTGATGGTGTCGAGACCAGCGCATGATTTGGATTTAAGTGAGGGAGAGTTGCGCAGCATCAGCCTCACTCTCTCTTCCCAATTCCCATCTGGATCCAGTGGCAAGACAGAGTCGAGACGGCTGGAAATGGGACTATGTGCAGTGGATGACCAGGACGTCTTCTGTGTCTTGTCCTGCTCTACACGTTCCATGACGCTTGCAGAAACCGTCTTCTTGACTGTTGGACCTTCCATTGGTCTCGTTCGCTCAATCCGCCGGAGTCTGTCTTCACATGCTGGGATAGACAACTCCCTATCTCACCGAGGGTTTGAGACCCGTCGGCTACCCTCACCTGGTTTAGCCGGCTTGTCGAAGCCGTTGCCCGGGGTGTGGCCACTGTCGCATGCAAACAGCTACGGGGAGCCACAGGTGAGAGCTGAGTGCCAGGTGGGGACCAAAGGTGGACTAACCGCCTTGAAAAGGACGCGACATGTTCCCCCACCAGAGGTGCTACCCCTCCCTGACACCCCATACTCCATATTCTGTAAATTTACTTCACTGTTTGCTTTCAGTACTGTATCATCTGCATAGCAGAGGTTGTTGATATTGTATCCTCCTATACTTATTCCAGGTAGGTCTTGTATGGTTCTCATGAAGTTTTCACTGTACAGGGAGAACAGGTCTGGTGATAGAACACAACCCTGTCTGACTCATCACTTTATTGGCTGATTCACCACTCTCGTTGTCTATCTGTATGGCTGCACTTTGTTGTCAGTACAGATTCCTAATTATTCTTAGATCATTTCCTCGATATTAATATCTTTAAGCATTTTCATGATGACTTGGTGTTTCACTGTGTCAAAGGCTTTTGTGTAGTCAATGAAACAGAAGTACAGATCTTGTTGTACTCCTATTGACCTTTCGATAATATTCCTGAGAATATAAGTGGCGTTTGATGTTCCCTTGCCTTTGACAAAGCCACACTGTTCTTCACTGATCTCTGGTTTAATTTTGTTTCTATTAATTATGATGACATAAAACCATAAGACAGAAGAGCAGAAGTCGGCCATTCGGCCCATCGAGTCTGCTCTGCCATTTTATCATGAGCTGATCCATTCTCCCATTTAGTCCCACTCCCCCACCTGCTCACCATAACCCTTGATGCCCTGGCTACTCAGATACCTATCAATCTCTACCTTAAATACACCCAACGACTTGGCTTCCACTGCTGCCCGTGGCAACAAATTCCATAGATTCACCACCCTCTGACTAAAAACATTTCTTCGCATTTCTGTTCTGAATGGGCACCCTTCAATCCTTAAGTCATGCCCTCTCGTATTAGACTTCCCCCATCATGGGAAACAACTTTGCCACATCCACTCTGTCCATGCCTTTCAACATTCGAAATGTTTCTATGAGGTCTCCCCTCATTCTTCTAAACTCCAAGGAATACAGTCCAAGAGCAGACAAACGTTCCTCATATGTTAACACTCTCATTCCCAGAATCATTTTAGTGAATCTTTTCTGTACCCTCTCCAACGTCAGCACATCCTTTCTTAAATAAGGAGACCAAAACTGCCCACAGTACTCCAAGTGAGGTCTCACCAGCGCCTTATAGAGCCTGAATATCACATCCCTGCTCCTATACTCTATTCCTCTAGAAATGAATGCCAAGTCCCGTTGCATCTCAGAACTTTGAATTCTCTCGCCATTTAAATAATAGTCTGCCCGTTTATTTCTTCTGCCAAAGTGCATAACCATACATTTCTCAACATTGTATTTCATTTGCCACTTCTTTGCCCATTCTTCCAATCTATCCAAGTCTCTCTGCAGACTCTGTTTCCTCAGCACTACCAGCCCCTCCACCTATCTTCATATCATCAGCAAACTTAGCCACAAAGCTATCTATTCCATAATCCAAATCGTTGATGTACAATGTAAAAAGAAGCGGTGTACATATTTGTACACTATTCATAGTATTCACCAATGTCTTCCCTATATAGGCCTGAGTATAACAGAACTTTAGTCTGAAGAATGCCTGCCAAGACCAAACAAAATGTATCAAATATTGAAAGGCCCAAGATAAAGTGGACATAAAAGAGGATGTTACCAATAGCGGGAGAGTCATGATCACAGTGCAAAGCCTCAGAACACAATGACATCCCTTTATAACAGAGATAAGGAAGAATTTCTTTACCCACAGAGCAGTGAATCTGCGGAATTCATTGCCACAACTGGCTGTGGAAGTCAAGTTATTGGGCATGTTTAAAGTGGAGGCTGATAGGTACTTGATTAGCAAAGGCATCAAAGGTTACAGGGAGAAAGCATGAAAATGGGGTTGAGAGGGATAAAAAAAAAATCAGCTATGATCAAATTGCTGAGCAGACTCAATTGGCCAAATGGCCTAATTCTGTTTCTACATCTTACGGTCTACTGTGTAGTAAGCTTTGTCTTAGACCCCTTCCCTAACCACGACACAGTAACAGCCAACATGCTATACCCTTCTGTAATTCTATTTGCTCTCTACATGTATACAGACATTGCAATCTGAATAACTCTTAATGCAGTGTTCTTAAAATTTCTCTCTTTATTCAATTACTTTACCACTTTTAGTCATCCTTTTATTTTGATACTCGTTCTTGCCCCTTTCATTAGTTTTATAAATAAATTGGTTTGGTGTGTTGTGTCGCACTGCATCGGTATAACATAGGAGCTGATAGAAAACCTTTGAGATCCATGGCAATTATGACCACAGAGACCATTAAAAGCAATAGGTGAGCTACTGTCTGAGTTCCTGACAGGAGAAATGCTACTGCTCTAAAAGGCAGTCATACACCTCAGATAAAGTACTTCAGAATCCATCAATAAGGAGATAGAGAACAATGCAGCTATGAGTAAGGTCAGGATGGAGTTCTGAAGGCAACATTGTAGGTGCCTCAGCCCTTACTCTTGCTCAACAGCTATGACATTTTTGTACCCTGAATGAACAAGAGCAGACAATTCAGCAAAGATGAGCAGCCTGCCTACACCACAGGGACTGTGCTATTCAAGGGAGTATAAAATAAGTAGTACTATCAGGAGACAGCATAATTAGGGGGATAAATACTGTTCCCTGCAGATGTGAACATGAATCCCAGTGCCAGGGTCAAGAAAATCTCTTCAGGGTCGCAAAAAAAAACTTATGGTGGCAGAGGAAAAATCCATCTGTCACAATCAATGTGGAACTGAACAACAAAGACAAGAGATTCTGCTGTGATAAAATGAGCAGCTAGTGTACAGATTCAAAAACAGGACAATAAAGGTAGTAATCTCTGAACTACTACCTGGGCCATGCAAAAGGTGACAGAGGATCGAGTATACCAGTGATGAACACGTGTTTCAAAGACTGATGTTAAGAGAACTAGCTTTCATCCCAGGAGGCATTGCAGGGAAAAGACGAAATTGTTCTGTTGGAATGAGTTCACTTGATTGAGAAGGGACCGGCGCTCTAACAAAGCAAAACATAAGAGCTGTGCACAAGATTATTCCATTAAAATTTGACGCTAAAGAGGAGGGACAAAGGCAACAGTATAGAGATGGAATAAGCACAACTTGTCAGGAAGGAACAAAGTATATAAACTTAAGAGTTGAACTCCAGTTAAAGAGAGTAAGCAAAAATGGTACAAATTACAAAGATGAAGGTGATCTATCTGAATAAATGATTTACAATAGATGATACAAATAAAAATATTTGGGTATAATCAAATAATGACTAAATATATATGGTTGCACAATGATCAAAAGATGGGCAAAATGGAAAAGGAGATGGCAATCCTGATGTAAAAAGGTGGGATAATACAGGAAAGTTCTTAATTTAGAAACATAGTAAACCTACAGCACAATACAGGCCCTTCAGCCCACAAAGCTGTGCTGAACATGTCCTTACCTTAGAACTACTTAGGCTTACCCATAGCCCTCTATTTTCCTAAGTTCCATGTATTTTAGATCTACTATTTGATCAATGAAAATTTAATAGTTTACAAGTCTTTAGAGTGATTTACAATACATACATCAAAATTCAAAGCAAATTAGCTTAATTAGAAACTAAAAGCAATCTTTGGAGATACTTGGTTTGAATTGACATTATTAGTTTAAGAAATTACATTAAAATAAAAGGCAATAGACAAGCAAAGACTAGAATTTGACGAATTAATACAAATTCATATCCTATTACGACTAAAGTCAACCGAAAAGTTATCTATCCATGGATAACAAGAGAAGTTAAAATTAGTGGAGCAAAAACTTGAAGCTGCTGGAAATTCAAAATAAAAGCAAAAAATATTGGAAATGAACCCCCCAGTTTCCTTGGCTGCATAAGTCTAGGGAAGACAACCTCCAGCCCCGCCAGACACGTGAGATTCAGGTACTCTCCCACCCCAAACCCGCTTATGTGGATGCTGAGTAATTTGCTACCCTGTTACAAATTTGTGCCACAAATTAACAGACAGTACACAGCATAGGATTAAAAGAGTATATTTATGAATCTTAGTTTGACTAAAGGGTTAGTAACAAAAAGAACAAAAAAGAAAAGGGCTCATTTTAATGAAACTGTCAAAAGTGCATAAGTTGGATCTCAAAGTTTCCCCATAGTCCCCGATCCTCAATCGATTTCGCCTCTGGCTTCTTTGAATCATGGCCCCACTCCAAGTCGAATCCTACATCCTCTTCTCTCCCACGTCCTACTTCTTCATCTCCTCTCGAGCAAAAGCCCCAAGCCTAACCTTAGCATCCCTCACCAGAGAAACCTCCCTTTAACCAGTGCTCGGCAGAGATGGTGCTCGGTGTCGGAGGGCTGGTCGGAGGCTCGAAGTTTTCGGATGACTCAGAGTCGGACTGTGGTCGGTTGCTTCCAGGATGCTGCACCAGCAAGTTTGCAGTGCTGGAAGCATGGCAGGGAGAGTTTTCTTCCTTCTCCCGTCTGTGTGAGATCATGGGACTTTTGAGAAACTTTGAACTTTTTTTTATCATGCCCATGGCCTGTTCTTCATCAAGTTACAGTATTGCTTGCACTGTTGTAACTATATGTTATAATTATGTGTTTCTTGTCAGTTTTTCAGTCTTGGTCTACCTTGTGTTTCTGTGATATCACACCAGAGGAAGATTGTATCATTTCTTAATGCATGCATTACTAAATGACAATAAAAGAGGACTGCATGTCCTCATAATCTAATCTAATCTGACCATCCTAATTGGATGGCACACATTTCTCCTCATCTCTCATCTTCAGCAATAACCCAAACAAGCTGAAAACAGAACAGACTGCTCTACAGAACTGCTAAGTGAAATACATATACAGTAAAATTATGAACTAGGGCTGCGGTCCCCAACCACCGGGCCACAAAGCATGTGCTACCGGGCCGCGAGGAAACGATATGATTTGGGAATAGGAGTCAGCTGTACCTTTCCTCATGTGTCACGGCCACTGTTGAGCTTGAACGCATGCAAGATCATTACCCGCGCATCATCCATGTCAACACAGGAAGGAGATCAACTCCTCGAGCTTGCAAATGATGGCGGGCTGAAAAGTATGTTTGACATAACATCTCTGCCGGCATTCTGAATCAAAGTCAAGGCTAAATATCCTGAGACAGCCACCAAAGCACTGAAAATGTTGCTTCCATTTCCAACATATCTCTGCAATGAATGCAACGAAAACTAAATTGCAGAATAGACTGGACATAAGGAACTCCCTTTGAGTATCGCTGTCTCCCATCACCCTTCAATGGCACCGTCTTGTTTCAGGGGAACAAACCCAGGGCTCCCACTGATTCAGCGATATTGGTGTGTTGCAATGATTTTATATGTTCATATGTTCAATATGTGCTGTGTGTTTATTATCCAAACGTTACTTAAAATGTTATGATGCTATTGACTTATAAGTGACTTATATAACCACCTAACAATTACAGCACGGAAACAGGCGATCTCGGCCCTTTTAGTCTGTGCCGAACGCTTACTCTCATCTAGTCCCACCGACCCGCGCTCAGCCCATAACCCTCCATTCCTTTCCTGTCCATATACCCATCCAATTTTTCTTTAAATGATAATATCGAACCTGCCTCAACCACTTCTACTGGAAGTTCGTTCAACACTTACTTCAAGCTCCCCTGTCCTTCCCTGATAATTGACTTATTACTATATTCATGCGAGGAAAATATGCGCTGTGTGTTTAATATTAAATTCATTAGACAAACCCTTTTAGAAATGAAATTGAGTATATTAGCCACTTATCACCTATATTCCGGTCATGATTACAACCCCCCCCACCGGTACAGAATCGCCAAAAACGATTTGTAGAAAAAAAATCGGCACGTACACGCATGCACACTGGTGCCCGTGCAAGGCTTCATGGTCATTGTAGTCTTTCTCAGGGAAACAACATATTTGACGGCTACTCATGTCCGTTGGCAACCCTACCCTCCACCCCCCCCACCCCCGTGTCGGCCGGTCCGCAAGAATATTGTCAATCATAAACCAGTCCGCGTTCAAAAAAGGTTGGGGACCCCTGAACTAGGGCATTATAAAAGTATTCAAAAAAAAGTCAAGAGTCATCCATAGGGACAGAAACTTTCAGTTATAGCTCAAGGATTCTTCATCAGAACTCAAATGGTAAGCACTTACCTTAGGATGGGACAAGCAAATGTAAAGAAAAAAGGTAATATCTTTGAAAGGGTACAGATTAAGATTGTCAAGGTAACAATTACTCAAAAAATAGACATGGGGGAAAAACTGAAACAGAGTTACAGCCACTTCTGCACAAGGAAACTAAAGGAGGCTATCCAAAATTGTTAAATTCAATGGAGGCTATCCAAAATTGTTAAATTCAATATTAAAACTTGAAAGTTGCAATGTATTCACATAGAAGATCAGATACATATATTGGATAAAAAAGGAGACTAAAGACAGATCAGAGCGTGAGTGTGAGTGGAATGGAACAATTAACATACAGATTTGGAATCTTATTTCATCCTTATGCACTTAAAGGAGGCGCTTCACAGGGCATTCTTCAAATTTTCACGTTTTTACCCACTCTATAATAACTACATTAGCTATACAGTACATCAATTTAACCTTAATATTTAATATTTAACCTTAATAGGTTAAAACAAACATTGTCACAGATTAGACAATAAAAAGGAAGCTGAATACAACAAACAAAGATACAAAGACCATTTACTTTATGTAGAAACACATCAAGAAAATGTAGGTGTCTGCCACCTGGCCCTCAACCAGTATCATCATGGTTAATCTACCCTTGGGCTCAACTCCTTTTCTTGTTCTGACATTGCTCTGAATTCTTTCAATAATTTATCTGCCTCTCCTTAAGTCCTTTCAGTGATGTCATCTGTACAATCCTTTAAGATTGAGAATCCAGATATTTAATAAAACATGCGCAGAAATTCCTAGCAAGATAATTACTACTCTTTATCTTGTAACTATGTCCACTCATTAGAAGCGCTCCCAATCTACCTTGTCAAACCCTCATCAGATCTTCTCTCTCAATAAGACCATTCTTCTAAACCCTGAAGACTATTGGTCTAAATCATAAAGTCATTCACAAAAGTAAACACTTCTGATCTCTGGAATTTGCCTTGAACACGCTTACTGACTGCTTCCAGCGCTGGCATAAGCTTTCTTAAGGGGACCAACACCAGATATTTCATACGTCACACATACGTCAGAATCAGAACCAGATTTATTATCACCGGCATGTGACATGAAATTTTATCAGCTGCACAGCAACGCTCCCACCCCTTGTTCATCCATAGCCCACAGCAAAACCTCCTCTCCCCCACCCACCCTCCACCATCTACAGTTAGGAAACAAAGACAAATTGAAACTGAGAGATAAAACTCCATCTGAGAATAAACAAAGGTGGTCATGTGAAACCACATACGCATGTCCAACCCCACACAGGCCAAATTTTCATTCACTCCACATATACATAACAGCTCACAAAAATCACACAAGCAGTATCAACCACTGCAAGCCATCCTGCATGTGCATACAGTAAATCAGTAAATGCAGTGAGTTACACCACACACACACACCAGAAGTTGTTCCATATGCTTCCTCTGGAATCTTTCCACAACTCAAGAGAATTTTAATACTTTACAAACAATGCTCCTGCTGGAGATTATGATCAAAATCTAAGGAAGCAAAGCATCAGGTCCAAGGTTTGCTTTGTACACCAGATTTCCAGCATCTGTAGAAGCTTTTAGGTTAAGTATAATCTACAATGCCCAGTTTGGTTTTGTATTTGGTGGTGGTGGGTTAGGGAAAGAGGCAGAGGAACGGAAGCATCCAAGGGGAACCTAAATCGGAAGAATACACAAACTCCATGCAGACAGCACTCAATGTCAGAATTGAACACAGTTCTTTCAGGATAGAAGCTCTGAACTGACAACAGTACCTGCTGCGCTGACCATTCTGTCTTTCAAAATAATTACTCGCATGTTCATATTGAAATTACTACTAACTGGTGACAGTTATTGCTGCATTCGCGGTGGGACATTTTCAATAGCCAAAGTGGTTGCAAAGCTACACTGCAGAATTGTTTTTAAAGAATACAAGCTTTAGTTCTGATGAGTTCGAGATGTGTAACACCTGCAGTAGAGACCATTGAAAAAAACAGGGAGCTCCTGAAGCGTGCTGCACCATTCAATAAAATCACCGTTTCCAGTCCATTGTACCAGTGTCCAAAAACATATTCATCAACTTTTACTTTAATAACTATTTTTTCAAAAAGACATGAACAAGAATATGAAACTAAAAGACAGCTTGTTTAACAGTTGCCATAGATCAAGTGTTCTATAATGATATAGTGGCGCAGCTAAAGAACTTCAAAGTTATCAAAGTCACTGTAGTTTATGAAAAGGAAATGATGTTCAACTAATTTATTAGAACTCTTTAAAGGAGGAATATACACTGCACAGAAAAAGGAAATGCTAAATGTATAATATTTAGATATTCAGAGGCATTTAATAAGGTGACACGTCAAAGCTTATTGTGGAAAATAGAACTATATAGGGTAGGAAACATCATATAGTGGAAAAAAGTCTCTATGTTGATAAGATGCAATTACTTTCCCACAAGGATTGATCCACTACCTTACCATGTCTCACTGAAAGCATGGTAAATAAATTATGAAGAGGACATGAGGAGGCTACAATGGGATATAGGTAATTTAAGAAACTGAGCAAAAACCTGGCAATTGGAGTATAATTTCGGAAAATGTGAAACTGTCCATTTTGTTTTGTAAAAAAATTAACAAATATATTTTAATAGAGAGACTAGAAAACTTCCAAGGTGCAAAGGGATTTAGATGTCCTAGTGCATGATATTCATTTGGGCATTGATGATTTTACACCCAGTTGCCTTATTTCATTGTTTAAGGAAGAATTTAAATACACCAGCTGTTCGAAGAAGATTTATGTGACTTAAACCTAGAATAAGACCATAAAATATAGGAGCAGAATTAGGCCATTTGGCCCATCGAATCAGCTCTGCCATTGCATCATTGGTGATCCATTTTCCCTCTCGGCCCCTATGGATGGGGGGGGGGTGGGGAGGAGACAGAAGAGGAGGTAATCTAATGAGGAAAGCTAGGGAAGTAGGGAGGGCTTGGCTTGAATCCGCTTGTGCTTAGAAGAGTGGGAGAGGATGTGAAGAGGACAGTTCCTCGTGGAAGAACTTTGCATCATGCAGTTGGTATATTTTCACACTACACACTAAAGGGGAAAAAAAACTAGATCAAACCTGTAGAGACCTTTACAAAGCTAAGCTCAAAGGATGAAATTACTGCAATAACCACACATGGCACAATACACTTATACAAACACTCTCTTTCAATCTGAAGCTGCTTGCAGTTCTACTGCAGTGCAAATTCAAATAGTTTCAAGTACTGATGCAGTGAATTCCATTACTGAAAATTTAAGCACAAAGATTGTACTACCAATGTAATTGTGAAATCTTAAGGATTTAAGATTTCCACAAAATGTTTAATTAAAAGCATCAAAAGCTGGAAGTTAATTATAAATTCCAAAAGAATTGTATTTATACAATATTTTTCATCCCAAAGAGCACACATAGGCAGCCATACACAACTATGAAACAAAACAAGCAAATGTGGACGTGCAATACAAGATCTCAGAAATATTTATATTGGCAGACTGTATGGGCGTCAGCTTGAGTCAACCACGTATCTTTTATATTATCTGAACAGATAGTTTTGATAACATGACATTCGCAGTACGGATTGTCCTGTAACACTACAGGGTTACACTACTAATCCATATCATGATTTTCAATAATGAGAAGCCAAGTCATTAGAACGTGGTTGAAGAAACTTCTTAAACATATCATTATCATGAGAGCAAATTCTAATTTTGCATCCTAGAATTTTGGTGGTAATGTGTAAATTCCATAAGGGTGAATTCTTACTTGAACTGCTGTAACTTGGACCTACATTATGTGTCAGGTACCTCCCCGTTTCCACCTAGCTAAAAAGGAGTCACCTGCCACTCATTTCCAACTTATCACCTGCAACCTATTTAAACCCATCTTTCATCCACAACCTTATTCATTCATTCAAACTAGCCAGCCTCAACCAGTTGCTCCTAGCCTTCAGTTACCTTGTGTTAAGTATCTGTTCTCTCTGGTTTCGTGTCCCCTCATGGTTTCTTATTTTGCAGTTTATTATTAAAGTGATCGCTCACTGTTAAACTGTCTCTGTTGATCTGCATTTGGATCAAGTGTCCCTTATATTTCCTGATGAATAAACCAATGATTGACCCAGCAGAACCTGCAGAATATGCTCACCTAAAGGAAGTCGTCTGTGGACAGGAGCACTTGATCCTGAACCAACAGGAAATCATTGACCATCTGGCTCACCATTCTCAACCAACTCAACGTCTCAATACAGCAACCCTGCACCAATGAACATCTGCCCTGGCTTCCTCTGCCTGAACACTTCGACAGATTCCCAACATGTTGCTGCAACTTTATCTCCCAATGCGTCTTATACATCGCTGTATATTACGGACGGAGCCAAATTTGCATTCATCATCTCTCTCTAGACTGAGCAAGTTCAGACCTGGCCCATTTGCAACCGAAGATTTTACTGCTGAAAAGCACCAGGTTTTCGACCGTCCGGGAAGTGGATGGGAGGCAACGGATCAGATACTTTGCCTGTGTCAAGGCACACACTCAGCACTAGAAAACTCCATGGAATTCAGAAAAGTGCAACTGCAATGCGGAAGCATGGCTGTCCCATTACCATCACAGCCGTCTACATGGGAGATACCCACTGACCTCAAAAGCCTCATAATTCTGGGCCTCTGATTTAACGATTGTCTGATGGAATGACCCTCAAGATCATTAACCAGAACTCCAGTTCCATTTCCAAAACCATTTCATGACCCCCATCAACAACACCTCCATTACCCATGGAGGCAGGGGAGAGCTCCCTTAATGCATTCATGAGCGTTGGTGGAGAAACAACTTGTGTGCCTTCTGTGAAGCTGTCGATCACCCACACAGCAAATGTCCATTGCGACCAGGGAAATGGCACTACTGTAGAAACAAGGGGCCTATCTGGCAAGTTTCCCTCCAGCCTCTTGTTCCAGCACCACAGCCCAACTCTCTATCCTCCTTCACACCCAAATAGCTCTGGTGGATTCCAGTGCAGAGGCAACTTTCTGGACTGTACTGTGTGCAGCTTGGGGTCCCCACTGAGCCTATCTCTCACCCCTTTTTCATCATAGCCATTGATGTGAATGTGACAGTGCGCAGATGGCTTATGCACATGAGCACTGGAAGCACTGTGAGTCCATCCAATTCCTTGTTATCAACTCACCCAACACTCCTCTCATCTTGGGTTACCCTTGTCTCTCCACTCACAACACACACTTCACCTGGTCATCCAGTTCACTGCTGAGTTGAAGACTCATCTGTCTGCAACCTCAGCTGATTTCACCCCATAAGTCTGAAGAGATGAAAGAAGCTCCTGACCTCACCACACTCCTGCAGGAATACCACAATTTAGCCATCGCCTTCAGTAAAAGGAAAGCCAGTACACTACCACATTATAGACCATATGACTGCATGGTCAACCTCCTCCAAGGGACTACCTCTCTCCTCCTGAGACCTAAGCCATAAATGACTACATCACTGAAGCACTACAGCATGGCTTCATTTAACCAGCTGGTTTAGGATTCTTCTTTGTCAAAAAGCAAAACAGGGTCTTCATCCCCCATCTACCATTGACTCAACAAAATTACTCAAGAACCAGTACCCTCTACCCTTGATGGTTAGCATATTTGAAGCACTCTGCAGGGCCCAGATCTTCACCAAACTGAATCTACAGAGTGCGTACAACCTGATCAACATCCGCCAGGGGGATGAGTGGAACACAGCATTTGTAACACCCACTGGCCACGATGAATAGCTGGTGATGCCCTTTAGACTTTCCAACAGCCCAGCCATTTTCCAAGCTTTCATTAATGAGTACCTCGAAGACATACCACACAGGCATGTGCTCATCTACCTCGACGACATTCTCTCCTTCTCCAAGGACCCCCAAGACACTGTGTAACGTCCAGTCAGTCCTTTGGAATCTCCTCGAAAACCAACCCTACTGCAAGTTAAGAGAAGTGCCAGTTCTATACCCGTCATTTCTTTCCTGGATTACATCCTTTAACCCTAAGGTATAATCAGGGACCCAGAGAAAGTGTATGCTGTCATTGAATGGTCCCACCCACACTCCCTCAAACAGCTATAGCACTTCTTAGGGTTCTTCGACTTCTACTGCCATTTCATCAGGAACTAGACAAATCACCACACCTCTGATCTCTCCAACCAGATCACCAACCTCACAGATAACATGGTCTGCTGACAATGACCACAATTTTAAGGAGCTCAGGAGATGCTTCATCATCACTTCCACTCTCCACCATCCAAACCCCTATGGACCTCAGTGGTAGAGGTAGATGCAACTGATGCAGGCATTAGGACTATTCCCTACCAGCAAGGATCAGACAGGAAGATACACGCTTATGCCGCCTTCTCACTCAAGTTCAACTCTACACAGCGCCATTATGAAGTAGGAGACAGGGAGTTACCTGCCATCAGGCCTTGGAGGAGTGGAGACATTGGCTGTTAGGAAACACTGAGCAATTCCTGATCTGGACTGATTACCAGTTATTCATCCAGCAGACTTGTCAAGTCAACTTACTTCAGGTTCACTGGGCTCTCTTCTTCAAGAATAACAACATCATCATCTCCTACTGATCTGACTCCAAGAATACTAAGGCAGAAGGCCTGTCAGATAGTTCGACCCATCTGAAATGGAGATCGACCCTCAAGTCCATTATTCCATTCTGCCAGATTCTTGCCCCAATTGTCCAGGACCTTGAGAGCCAAATGCACCAGGATCTAAAGCATGATGCTGCTCTGAAGCACTTCACTGGGCCCATCCAGGTGCATGGCATATCCCGGATATTTGTGGCTCACTATAGTCATAATCATACTTTATTGATCCCGGGGGAAACTGGTTTTCATTACAGTTGCACCATAAATAATAAATAGTAATAGAAATAGTAATAGTAATACTACTATTAGTAAATAGTAATAGCCATGGAAATAATAACTAGTAATAGAATAGTAATAGAAAAATAGTAATAAATAGTTAATAGTAATATGTAAATTATGCCAGTAAATTATGAAATAAGTCCAGGACCAGCCTATCGGCTCAGGGTGTCTGACCCTCCAAGGGAGGAGTTGTAAAGTTTGATGGCCACAGGCAGGAATGATTTCCTATGACGCTCTGTGCTGCATCTCGGAGGAATGAGTCTCTGGCTGAATGTACTCTTGTGCCCACCCAGTACATTATGTAGTGGATGGGAGACATTGACCAAGATGGCATGCAACTTAGACAGCATCTTCTTTTCAGACACCACCGTGAGAGAGTCCAGTTCCATCCCCACATCACTGTCCTTACGAATGAGTTTGTTGATTCTATTGGTGTCTGCTACCCACTATGATCGCAAATGTACGTCAATTCGTTGCTGCCTGCCCTCAATGTGCTCAGTCCATTTCCTCTGGGCTCTTGTGTTCCCTGCCAGACCCTCGAAGACCGTAGTCCGACATCACCATGGATTTTATCACGGGGTTGCCACTTTCCAAATAACCATAGTGATCATGACAGAGATGGACTAGTTTTTCAAGTGGAGAGGTTTCTGCAATGCTTTGCCACCTCTAACCCTTCCATGTGGAAGAGGTACATGTTCGCCCAACTTCCCCTTCCTAAAGTCCATAATCAATTCCTGGCCTCCCTGATGCTGAGTCCAAAGTTGTTGTTGCGATACCATTCAACCTGCCCAACTATCTCAATCCTATATGCTCTTTGTTGCCATCTCTGATTTTACCAACAATAGTAGTGTCATTTCCTAATTTATAGATGGTGTTTGAGCTGTGCTTAGCTACACAGTCATAGGTGTAAAGAAAGCAGAGTAGTCATTGATCAACAGCAGCTTAACACATTTTGTATTTGCCTAGGTTCTGCAAAACAGAGTAGAGAGCCAGTGACAATACATTTGCTGTAGATCTGTTGCAGTGGTAGGGAAATTACAGCAGACTTCAAGGTCCTTGCTCATGCAGCACTTAATTCTCACCATAACCAACCTCTTGAAGTACTTCATTGCAGTAGATGTGAATGCTACCAGTCTACGGTCATTGAGGCAGCTCATCCTGTTCTTGGGCAGACAGATTGAAGATGACCTTGAACACTCCACTCAGTTGGTACACCTAGCCAGGTACTAAATTTTTAATCGGTCTTGGATCTTCATCAATAAGTTAACGCTTCTTATAATATAATGTGAGAAGAACCTCAATAGGGTAATCTAGCTCAATTATTGGCCAAAGCACAACTTTGAGATGGCAAAATAAAAATGACTGTCTTGGGGTTTTTTTAGTACTACAGGCATTATTGAGCAGTATCATGGCCTATACCGACAGTTGTGAAAGTTTACACAAGGAGGGAAAAAATTAGTACTATTTCTTTCAAGAACTTCAATAGGATTATTCAGAAAAGCAATACATTAGATACTGGGTGCTGGAAGTTGCTATTGAGGAAAAACACTTGCAGATAATTGTAATAGTGTATTTTATGTATTTAGATTTTTAGACCCAAAAGTCCACTCATACCTCCAAGGTGCATGCTTGAAATGATAACAGCTTCAACACTGTCCTGCAAGGACTTTACAAGAGTTTGTAGAGTGGGAATGAAGGTGGTAGATAGAACAACAATAGATTACTTACTGAAATGAGGAGGTTGTACATCAAGGGAAGATAGGTCTATAGTTTAAACCAATAAATATAAAAAATAATATTTTTATGGAAAAGCTTACAAAATACAGGATACAGCCCTATCCATCACAGGTAAAGCACATCTACACAGAGCACTGCCCCAGAAAAACAGCATCCATCGTCAGGGAACCCCATCATCTAGGCCATCATGGCTTTGTGCAGAAGCCATCAGGAAAAGATACAGGAGCCTCAGGATGCACAACATCAAGTTTAGGAGAAGTTATTACCCTTCAATCATCATCTTCTTGAACTAGAGGGAATAGCTTCAGTCAACAATACTTGTCCCATCATCGTACTCTTCCCACAACCAATGAACTCACTTTTAAGTACTTTTCATCTCATGTTTTCTATTTATTATTTTTATTACCATTTTTACTATTATTTCTTTCTTTTCCATTCCACTTAGTTGCTTTTTGCACATTGGTTGTTTGTCCGTCCTGTTGAGTGCAGTCTTCATTTGATTCTATTGTGTTTCTTGTATTTATAAACCCCATTTCCAGAAAAGTTGGGATATTTTCCAAAATGCAATAAAAACAAAAATCTGTGATATGTTAATTCACGTGAACCTTTATTTAACTGACAAAAGTACAAAGAAAAGATTTTCAATAGTTTTACTGACCAACTTAATTGTATTTTGTAAACATATACAAATTCAGAATTTGATGGCTGCAACACATTCAACAAAAGTTGGGACAGAGGCATGTTTACCATTGTGTTACATCACCTTTCCTTTTAATAACACTTTTTAATCATTTTGGAACTGAGGATACTTATTGTAGTAGATTTGCAACTAGAAATTTTGTCCACTCTTGCTTGCTACAAGACTTCAGCTGCTCAACAGTCCGTGGTCTCCGTTGTCAGATTCTCCTCTTCATGATGCGCCATACATTTTCAATAGGAGATAGATCTGGACTGGCAGCAGGCCAGTCAAGCACATGCACTCCGTGTCTACAAAGCCACGCTATTGTAGCCCGTGCAGAATGTGGTCTGGCATTGTCCTGCGGGAAGAGACTTCGCCTTGATGGCAACATATGTCTCTCTAAAATCCTTATATACGCCTCAGAGTCAATGGTAACTTCACATACGTGCAACTCACCCATGCCGTGGGCACTGATGCACCCCCATACCATCACAGATGCTGGCTTTTGCACCTTTCGCTGATAACAATCTGGATGGACGTTTTCACCTTTGGCACGGAGAACTCGACACCCGTTTTTTCCGAAAACTAGCTGAAATGTGGACTCATCTGACCACAGCACATGGTTCCACAGTCTTTCGGTCCATCTGAGATGAGCTCGGGCCCAGAGAACTCGCCAGCATTTCTGCATAGAATTGATGTATGGCTTCCTCCTTGCGTAATACAGTTTCAAGTTGTATTTCTGGATGCAGCAACGGACTGTGTTGAGTGACAATGGTTTTCCGAAGTACTCCCGAGCCCAGGTGGCTATAATTGTCACAGTAGCATGACTTTTCTGTGCACTTTTCAATCTTATTTTAACTCTGTCCCAACTTTTGTTGAGTGTGTTGCAGCCATCAAATTCTAAATTTGTGTATGTTTACAAAATACAATTAAGTTGGTCAGTAAAACTACTGAAAATCTCTTCTTTGTACTTCTGTCAGTTAAATAAAGGTTCACATGAATTAACATATCACAGATTTTTGTTTTTATTGCATTTTGGAAAATATCCCAACTTTTCTGGAAATGGGGTTTGTACTATGAATACCAGCAAGAAAATGAATATCAGGGTTGATATATGTACTTTGATACTAAATTTACTTTGAACTTTGAATGTTAAGGGATAACAACTTGACTGAAGAATCTAGGACTAAAAGGGGGCAGAGGGAGAATTACGGTCTCAAGATAGCAGACATTCATTCAGGACTTAAAAGTCAGAATGAATTCTCCATTCAAAAGGTGTTATGTTCACTCATCTACAATTACTAAAGAGATCCTAGCCAGGAGATAGAACAAAGCTGGAACACAGAATAAACCTTTATTGGATTGGAACAACCAGCTTGCACTAGTGATCAGTTCATCTTCATGGTTGCATCAATCACATTCTCATTGTGATGTTGCTTGCAGTTGTGCTGGTACTGTGGTAGGTTTGGTCGGGGTAAATCAAACCCTTGAAGGCCCAGACCTGTGTTTGAGATCCACATGATGAACTTGTTGTGCCTTCGGGAGCACGTGGCTACAACTGGTAATATGATGACACCAGGGATGTTTGTCACAATAACTTCACAGAGCAATTTTCCAATGCATTTGACCATCTGACCTAGTACCCATGGCTTTTGACCATTGTGAAGCTGTCTGGCCGATATTGCAGCTCTGGGCTTGAATGAATTCACCCAATGACCAATGTCTCTGTGGCTGTCTTTGTGACCTGACCAAATGCTGGATTGGATGTTGGACTCTGTGGTAGCATTGCATCCAATGCTGTGCGCAGTTTCCTTACCAAAAGTGCTTCAGCTGGCAACTTCCCCTCGAGGCCTGGATGCAGTGTAATTTGATGTGTCAGCAGAAATGTATTGAGAGCTACAGCCGATACTCCTTCCCCCTTTTGATTTCAAAAATGACTGAAGGTATCCACAAACCTCTCTGCTTGGTAGTTGGACTGTGGATGATATGGGGGTGAGCAGATATGGATAATTTCACTGCTCTGACAGAATGCAGCAAACTTGTGTACTGCATTGGGTGCCACTGTCAGAAATAAGCATTTCTGGCATCCCAAGATAGCTGAAGATGTGGCTGTTGAATGGTAGCCTTGTTTTCATAATACTTCTGGCCATTTGGAATAGGCACCAACCAGGAAAAGGTAGGTACACCCGTTGATAGGGCCCGCGAAGTCAACATGTACTCGACTACGAGGTGTGGCAGACTGAGGCCATGGTTGTGGAGGTTTCTACTTGGGTTCTCTACTGCCGCAGAAGACTGAGTACACTGCTTACACATAGATGTAATATCTTCATCTATGCCCAGCCAGTATATAAAGCTTCTTGCCAAGGCTTTCAACCGATTGATGCCCGGATTACCACGGTGGAATTGCTTCAGTACTTTTGGTTGAAGTGTTTGTGGAATCAGCTGAATTTAAATGCATCAAGAGAAGGTTGGAAGAAACCATGTTCTTCACCTCATCAAAAGCCTCTTCATATTGCTTGTGGACAATTTCCATGTAGCACCTTTGCTGAGGAGGGCATGGAGTGGCTCCCTTAGCCAGTGTATTGTTGGGAGGAATGCTGAATAATAACTGATCATGTCCAAAATGATCATAAAGGTGCTGACATCTTTAAGATATCAGTAATGTTATCTGAACCTGGGCAACAACTATGCTCATCTACGATAAGCCCCTTCCACTTGAAAGAAGACATCAGGACGCTGTCCAAAGTCACAATCTAAATAAAGCCTTGTCGTTGGTTCAAAACGAGGTCCAGGTACTCTTGTAGTTCTGTCTGATCACTGCCCATCACAATGATGTTGTCAAGGTAAGTGGCAACAGTAAGGCTACGTCCACACTACGCCGGATAATTTTGAAAACGAAGCTTTTTCTCTTCGTTTTGACCCTCTGTCCGCACTAAAATAGCATTTTTATCCCCCGAAAACGGAGATTTTCGAAAACGGTCTCCAGAGTGAATAAATTTGAAAACGTCTAATATTCGTTGTAGTGTGTACGGGGTAAACGGAGAGATTTAAAAACGCTGTCATGACAACACAACAACAATGCTTTTTCTGCTTCTGCTTGGTACTGTGCAAGCACTGCCGTAGGCTGTTGTAACGCACAGTCGGTGTGAACGGCGCGACAGTTAAATTGTAAAGTGAGCTTTTCTGACTATTTAAAAACACTGTCATGACGAGCCGGAATAGATGGTCGCAGCGCGGCATTTTGTTGTTTTCTTGAACGCAACCCCCCACATAACCTAACAATTTCAGAACAGACGGCAGCGAGACTGAAGCCAGAAGAGTTAGAAATGTACTCACCAAATACTTTGACCCATAGCTTACTGAATAAACTTTGCCCCATTTTCTGTCCTTGCTTGTATGAAGGTGGTTTACCTATTTATGCAAGTACTTCTCTGACAATAGATGTGTAACAGCCTAATGTAACATTGTATGAAAATAAAAGATAACACTGATGCAGGCATGTTTTATACATTTAACAAGGTGCTTTATTAATGCAACAGAGTTAGTCAGTTTTTCAATGTTCGTCGTCAGCCGGGTCATACTGTCCGTGAACTCCCTGTCGGTTGCCTCCATACGCTCCAGTATTTGTTTCTTTATTAGTTTTAAGTCCTCCCGCGCGAGAGCCAAGAGCAATTCCTTTAAAGTTTTTCTACTCTGTAACTGGACAAACGCGCACCAAGTATACTGTTTCCTCTTCGCTTGTTTTCTGTGTGTCCTGTGCATGCCAAGTAGGAGGAGATTTGCCCAAATATCCACCTAATGTGGATGGAGATATTTTGAAAAATGCTTAGTGTGGATGTCTGTCCTTTTTACTCGAAATCGGCATTTTCAAAATTACCCGGCGTAGTGTAGACGTAGCCTAAGTCAGCATGGTGCCCATAAGCAGCTGAAAAATTGAAGGAGCTGCCTTTACCCTGAAAAGACACGGGGAAAGGAAAACAATCCATTATACATTGTAATGGTGAGGAGCTCCTGTGAATTTTGTGCCACTTCTACCTGGAGGTAGACTTCAGCCAAGGCCAACTTTGCAAAACAGCGACCACCATTCAATTGGCAAAGATATTTACCGGTACCAGTAATGGGTACAGTTGTGTCTTCTGAATTCGTATTGAGATCAGTTGAGAAGTCTATACACCACCTAACTGTACCGCTGGCTTTCTTGATGGTGACTACTGGAGCTGCCGAACGCAAGTAGTTGGCAGCTTAGTTGGTGAAACCAAATTTAAGTGTGGTCATTAACCTTCTTGCAGATTTTTATGTTTTTTGAAACCTCTTGCTCTTGTTTTCACTGGCCTTGAAGACAGTGAAGAGTGGCAAAAGCCTTCTTTGTGACCATGCCAGTGGTATTTACTGCAAATGAGGTTCTTGTTTGATAGTTTCTTGCATAATGCCACTCACCACAGTGGCTGGCCACTTGGAGACCTGCTGAGTGATGATGCGTGGTCCACTGGAAACTGCGTTGATACGGTTCTGCTCAACCAGGTTGTAATCGTATGGTGATCGTATGTGAATAACACTGAAAATTATGCTGACTTAGAAGCCAAACTGGTGATAATTACAGGATAAAAGCCAGCTGTTTAAAGGAAACCCAAAGGGAAAACCTCCACTCCTAACAAGAACTATTGAAAAATGACTTCTCTGTACATGAAGGACCTTGATGAGGAAGGGAGTGATATGTTGATAATGTTAACCCAGACCTAATGGCAGAACTGAATGAAGTGTTTGAAGATGATAAACTAAACATGACTGTCATTTCCTTGCAGAAATAACTGATATCATTTCACAGTCCAGCACAAAGCAACGATGGACTGGAAGGCACTTTGGCAGAGAGGAGATGTACAATAAACATCGCTAAATGATTTGTTGAAAGCTCCAAATTGCAAAGATATACACAAAGGCTAAGACCCTACAATCAATGCTTATATCTATGAAGAACGAGAAGCAGATATCCTACCTGCTGTAGCTTCTGGGAGAAATACTAACACAACCACTCCATTCATGAGCATGCCATGCCTGCAGCAAAATTTGCAGTATCTCCGTTGTTACCCAAGCCTAAGATGTCTGTACCCAAAGTTACTCTTCCATCAGTCAAGAGCCAAAGCGCACAAGCATTGCTGGAACCTGCAAAATTAGAAGCAATCTGGATAGTAGACTCAGGTCAGGAGTACGGTTTCCCTTTAAGAAACGGAAGTGAGGAAAATATGCTGGGCTGCAAGTAAGATTGAAATGCAGAGGCTTTAAGACCCCCAACTCCTGACTATTCTCCTGGCAAATCTACAGTCTCTGGAAAATAAAACTGAAGAGCTCAGAGCAAAACTGTTGTATCAGAGGGAGATCAGGGACTGATGTGTACTTTGCTCCATGAAAACATGGCTATCCCCCACCATCCCACCATTTCAGATGCAGCTTCACCATATAAAGACAGGACAGCTCAATCGTTTAAAGGCAGAGGAGGTGCAGTATGCTTCTGGTCTCCTGGCTGTACTTCTGCACCCAGCATATAGACAGAGACTAAAGACAGCAGTGCGAGTGTTGACAACCAAGAAGATATGGTTGGGGGGGGGGGGGGCAAGAGGAGTGCGTACAAGGCTGCTTTGAGTTGGTGGACTGGTCAAAATTCAAGGATTCACCTTGAAAGCTGAATATGTCAATTATCACCAACTTTATCAAAACCTGTATGGATAAGTGTGTGTCTTCCAGAACATACTGGATATATCCAAATCAAAAACAATGGATGAACTAGGAGTTTCATAGTCTGATGAGGGTTAGATCCGTGGCATTCAAGACCAGTGATCCAGAACTCACAAGTAGTCCAGGTACAACCTACAGAAAGAGTGAAAAAGTAATTCTGGTTAAGGTTAGAGACAGAATCAGTTGTACATCAACTCTGACAGCATTTTCAAGCCATTAATTCCTACTAAGTGAAACCTAACATCATAAATGGCAGTGATATTTTAATCCCAGGTGAGCTCAATGACTTTTATGCATGTTTTGAAAGGGAGAATAAAATTAAATCTATATGAATCCCCTATAGCATCAGTGACCCTGGGATTTCTGTCTCGGACACCAACGTCAGAACCTTTTTTAAGAGGGTGAATACTCAAAAGTCGACAGGCTCAGATGGCAGAGCTCTAAAAACCTGTGCCAACCAACCGACAGCAGTGTTCAGGGATACCTCTCAATCTCTTACTGTTGCTGTCAGAGGTTCTTACTGGCTTCAAAATTGTGACAATGATATCAGTTCCCAAGAAAGTGCAGGGCGAGCTGTCTCAATGACTATTGCCCAGTAGTACTTACATCTACTTTGACGAAGTGATTTGAGAGTTGGTCATGGCTAGAATAAACTCCAGCTTAACCAAGGACCTGGACCCAGAGTAATTTGCCTATTGCCACTATAGGACTACAGTGGATGCAATCTCACTGGCTCTCCAGTCAGCCTTGAATCACCTGGGCAGTAATAATACTTATGTCAGGCTGCTGTTTATCAACTACAGCTCAGCATTCAACACACTTAATCCCTCAGTTCGAATCAAAAAGCTCCAAAACGCAGGCCTCTGTACCTCTTTCTGCAGCTGGATCCTTGACTTCCTCACTGGGAGACCAGTCGGTGAAACATTATCTCCTCCTTGCTGATAATCAACATTGGCGCACCTCAAAGATGCAAGCTTAGTTTATTGCTCTACGTTCTCTACATCCACAACTGTGAAGTTAGACACAGATCAAACAGCATCTATAAATCTGCTGACGACACAGGTATTGTTGGCAGAATTTCAGATGGAGACAAGGTGGTGTACGGGAGCGAGATTGATCAGTTGTTTGGGTAGTGTGGCAGCAACAACCTTGCACTCAACATTAGTAAGGTCAAGGAACTGATTGTGGACTGCAGGGAGGGTAAGTTGAGGGAATACATACCAGTCCTGATCGAGGGATCAGAAGTGAAAAGGGCGAGCAGTTTCAAGTTCCTGGGTGTCAACATCTGAGGATCTACCCTGGGACTAACATGTTAATGCAATTACAAGAAAGGCACAACATCAAAGACTCTAGCAAGTTTCTACAGATGTATCATGGAGAGCATTTAACAGGTTCCATCACTGTCTGGTATAGTCGAGCCGCTGCACAGGATTGGAAAAAGCTGCAGAAAGTAATTTTATATATTATAGTAATTTATAGTTCTTATTACTATGTATTGTGAAGTACTCCTGCAAAACAACAAACTTCATAACATATGTCAGTGATATTAAATTTGATTTTGATTCGGTACCAATGAATTCCTGCATGAAAGAGAGTGCAATGAGCAGACAAAGAGAATACAAGCTAGCCACACTGCATGCCAAAGGTAATGGAAACACTGAGCTCATGACAAAATAACACCAAGTAAGCAAGAAATTAGATACTTTTCTTGAGGTACTGGATAGAGGTCAGACTGCGGATTTCAATGAGCTGCCACCCCCCTTTTTATGCTGTACCAAAGGATCAACAGTCAATCCCTCCTCCTCCTCACCTGCTCCCTCAGCTGTTAAGTAGCATCTCCTGGACATTAAATGACTGCATCAGCAATTACCTCAACCCCTTCCCAAAATGTCATGGCAACAAAGAATCCAATTAGAGCTGATCCACAACCATAGTGTCAGGCTACCAGACCTTGGAATTGAGTACGTATTGATTTTGTTGGCCCAGTGTCATCCTGGTTGATGTCTATTCCAAATGGCCTTTAGTATTATGTATGAAATTCAAGAGAAGATGTTATGATGAGCCAAAAACAACCAATCCCAGGCTGACTTTCTCACTTGAAAAACCTCTGGAGTAGCAGGTGGAATTTCTTCCAATTTCTTTGGTTGTTTCCTCACAACTGGGATGCAAGTAGTGCTGGGAGTAAGATACACCAGTGCCAAGCCCTGCGACAGCATTCCAAGATGGGTTAGGAGGCGGCAGCAGTGATGTCATTCCAAAAATTGATGGCCCTACCATTCTTGTGGTAAAAGATACAGGGATCCTTTCAAGTGTAACTCCCGCTTTGGCTAGCGGCTTAATATAGGAGGTGATAGCCCCTGGCACGGCCAAACTTAAGAAATCTCGTTTGAGTGTATATTGCGCGATATGTCCCATTACAAATCAGTACCCCAAAATAACAAACAGTACACAATATGCAATTAAAACGATTAAGCTTTATAATTCTTACTTTGACTATATAGTTAGTAAAGAAGCAACAAAAACAAAAAAAGGGCCCAATCTTACTAAACAGTCAGTTACGCAATGTTGGAGCTCGCTATTAAGTCGATCGTCCACCATCGATCTCCTCTGATCGTCACTGCCCTTTGGACCCTTGCTCCAAATCCACCCTGTGCAGCAGTCTACCAGCTCTCTCCATTCATGTCTTCTCTCATCTCTCCCCGGCAAAAGATGGCGAAAATCTCTCTTCTAGCTCACAAGAAAGAACAGCAGCATTCCAAATCCCATTATCTCTTGTCATAACCCAAACTGAGAAACCATTACATTATTAATGAAACCTTTCAGCATGTTACACAGCAGTGAAACCCTACAGCATGTTACACATAATTTACAGGGCATCTGCTCACTGAAGAACTTGATGCTGGGTGATCTGTGGAGGCAGGTTTGATGTAGTGGTGTGGCTTGGGCTGGGCAAAGGCTTCATAGTGCCACTGGCCACTAGGCTCTGAGGACTGGGGTGATGAGTAGTTTCATAAGCCTGGGAGAGAGGCTGCAAGAGTCTACATTTCTGTTATCAAAAAACTGATGTGGAAGCTGCCTGCCAAAACTGAATAAGACCAGGCAGAAATTGGTACGAAAAGGTGGAGGGAAGAGAAGACAGCGGTGTGACGCAGCGCACGCGGGCATTCCAAGTGAGTACCGTAGGGGGCTGTGCACAATCCGGATTTGATGGAGACAGCTGTGAGAAGCACGGAACACCTGGAGTAACTTCTGAAATGCCTGCTTCGCTGCCGCTGCTACTGTGCGATCGAGAATCTCCGGAAGGGAAGGCCCCAAATCCTCGGCTTTGCCTATTGCCTGTTGCCAGGGCCGGGGTCAAAGTGCTCAGCAGAGATGGTGCTCGGTGTCAGAAAGCTGGTCGGAGGCTCGGAGTTTTCCGGACGGACTCGGAGTCGCACTGTGGTCGGATGCTTCCAGTATGCTGTATCAGCAAGTTGGCAGCGCTGGAGGTTCACTGTCTGCATGAGATGATGGGACTTTCGAGAGACTTTGAGACTTTTTTTTATCGTGTCCATGGTCTTCTTCATCAAATTACGGTATTGCTTTGCACTGTGTAACTATATGTTATAATTATGTGGTTTTTGTTAATTTTTAAGTCGATTTGTCATGTGTTTCTGGGATATCATTCTGGAAAAACATTTTATCACTTCTTAACGCATGCATTACTAAATGACAATAAAAGAGGACTGCGTATCCTCATAATCTAAAAATAATCGAAGTTCCCACCATTCGATGGTATGTAGTTGAGCTACCTGACCAGTAGGTAGGCTTCCACATATCCTCGGGTTGATTGAACACTGACATCTGACATTCTTAAGTGACAGCTTGTTGAGTCATATCAAGGTCTTGCTCCAGTCTGGCCAGGAGCCTTTTGCAAATATGTTCATCACTAGGTGTCTAAAGTACACAAATAGAAGTCTGATGTTCTGTGGTTCAGTCATGTTACCCAACCTGAACTTTTCACATTCATGATTGACAACACCGGCATATGTGATGAAGTGTTTGATTTCATCAGATGAAGACTTCGCCTTTGACAAGTTTTTGACACTGAAGACAGGAAGCTGCTCTCCAAAAGCACTTGTTAGCTGTTGGACAGTTTCTTCAAATGATAGGTCATGAGGGTTCTTGACATAACGCACATGTTCAGCAGTATCCAATTGTTGGAGAAAGATGAGTGTCTTCCATGAGTCATATTTACTGGCAAACTCAACCTGAAAGATATCCTCATAACATCTGAACCAGGAATCAAACATAACTCCAGAAATGGCATCAAATTTGAAGATGGTAACACAAGCAACAACTGACTCACACGAGTTCTGCTCAGTGTTTTACATGATGTTGGTGGACTCACTGGTAACTGCTGGTCAAGTTTGCAATTAACTTCAGTTGAGCCGCTTCAAATTAAGTTTGTTGCTGTTGTAGGACTGTGCACAAGTCTTCTGCTGAAATTGCCAGTTGATTTAATACAGAACCTCTTCGCCAATTATTGTGTTTGCTCACCTATAACTACTGATGAGACCCTGAGTCAGGAGATAGAATAAATCTTTTTTCAGCTAACTATGGAGTAAAAAAATCAACAGAGCATAGCTATTTTAATGAAGAACGTTCTAGACGATGACAGGAACAACTATTCGTTGAAAGTCAGCCTGAGATTGGTTGCTTTTGGCTCTCCTTAACAAAAGGCTTGGAAAGTTTGTAATTACACGGTACTGTGAATTCTTATTTACTGAACATATTCAAGGTTTAGATGAATAGATTTCTGGAAAATCAGAGAGAAAGCAAGGGATACAAAGTAGGACCAAAGGGGAAAATATCAGTTGTGATCATGCCAAATGTCAGAACAGGCTTGAGGGGCCATGTAGACCATTCTTGATTACATTTCTTATGTTCTGATCACTCTACCCAGAAAGACTACAAGGATTTAAGGATTGCAGTTATTTTTTAGAAGGTACAACATCACACTAAATTAATAAATTTGAATTTGCAGGATTGTGTCCAGGCAATCAATTACCCAAGTTTATTGTACAATGTATTTAGCATTCTATACATATCCTTCCATGAGTAGGCATTCAAAAATTACTTCCAAGTTCTCAAAACCTCAGACTTTTCAGATCTTCAAAGTTAAACTACTCAACGTAACTACATCTTAACATCTTTCAATAAACCACAGAAAAATAGTTTACTTAGCGCAAACCATTCCATTAGAAACTAGCCACAATCCAAAGAAGCTAGCTGAAATTTTAGAAGAGGTGGCAATAATTAGACCTACTTAGAAACAGAAATCTACAATGTTGTGCCGACCATGCAACCTACTCTAGAAACTGCCAAGAATTTCTCTACTGCATAGCCCTCTATTTTTCTAAGCTCCATGTACCTATCTAAGTCTCTTTAAAAACCCTATTGTATCCACCTCTATCACCTTCGCTGGCAGTGCATTCCATGCACCGACCACCCTTTGTGTGAAAAACTTAACTCTGATATCCCCTGTGTACCTACTTCCAAGTACCTTAAAACTATGCCCCCCTCATGTTAGCCATTTCAGCCCTGGGAAAAGGCCTCTGGCTATCCACACAATCAATGCCTCTCATCATCTTGTACACCTTATCAGTTTACCTCTCATCATCAATTGCTCCAAAGAGAAAAGGCCAAGTTCACTCAACCTATTCTCATAAGGCATGCTCTCCAATCCAGGCATCATCCTTGTAAACCATGTCTGCACTCTCTCTATAGTATCCCATCCTTCCAGTAGTGAGGTGATCAGAACTGAACATGGTACTCCCAGTGAGGAGTAACCGAGGTCTTATATAGCTGTAACATTACCTCATGGCTCTTGAACTCAGTCCCATGGTTGATGAAGGCCAACACACCAATCGCCTTCTTAACAACACTGTCAACCTGCACAGCAGCTTTCAGGGTTCTGTGGACATGTAACCCAAGATCTCGCTGATCCTCCACACTGCCAAGAGTCTTATCATTTATATTATATTCTGTCTTCAAATTTGACCTACCGAAATGAACCACTTCACACTTACCTGGGCTGAACTCCATCGGTCACTTCTCAGCCCAGTTCTGCATCCTATCGATGTCACGCTATAACCTCTGAAAACTTCCAGACTATCTGCAACACTCCCAAATTGTGTGTCATTAACAAACTTACTAACCCACCTTACTAACACCACTGGTCACTATCCTCCGTGCAGAATACAAACCATTCACAATCACCCTTTGCCTTCTATGGTCAAGCCAATTCTGGATCCGCAAAACAAGGTCTACTTGGATCCCATTCCTCATTACTTTCTGAATGAGCCTCGCATGGGGAACCTTATCAAATGCCTTTCTGAAATCCATGTACACTACGTCCACTGCTCAATCTCATCAATGTGTTTTGTTACATCCTCAAAGAATTCAATCAGGTTTGCAAGGCATGACCTGCCCCTGACAAAGCCATGCTGACTACCCCTAATCAGATTATGTCTCTCCAAATGTTCATAAATCCTACCTCTCAGGATCTTCTCCAACAACTTGCCCACCACTGAAGTAAGACTCACTGATCTATAATTTCCTGGGTTATCTCTACTCCTTTTCTTGAACAAGAGAACAATGTTTGAGACCTTCTAGTCCCCTGGTACTACTCCCGTTCCTATTGATGATGCAAAGATCATCGCCAGAGGCTCAGTAATCTGCTCCCTCGCTTCCAACAAAAGCCTGGGGTATATTTCGTCCAGTCTCTGTGACTTATCTGTTAATAAATTTCAATAGCTCCAGCAAATCCTCTTCCTTAATGTCTGTACAATCAAGTGTTTCAGTCCACAGAAGTCATCTCCACGATTATCAAGGTCCTTTTCACTGGTGAATATTGAAGTATTCATAAAGTACCTCCGCTACCTCCTCTGACTCCATGCACATGTTTCCACTCTCACTCCTGATTGGTCCAATTCTCACACAGCTCATCCTCAAGGTATTCCTTCCTCAGGTAGAATATTTGGAAAGTTTCATCAAATTACCTCACAAAATTCAGATTATAATACTAGCTGGTGTTAAATCACCTTATAATTAAATCCTTTGTGTCGATTATTATTCTGCCAACTCTACAATGTATGTTCTCCAGGACCAGTTTATTATACTCTATTTAAGATAAAAGTCCACTCCAATAGGCTTTTAAATTATTTTCTGCTTCTTTGAATGATAATTTAATGAGTCACCTATTAGCATTTATTAATAAATGTCACTTTGAAATCCTTCTGGTTCTCTAGATTAACCGGAACAGAAAAAGATTGATCAATATTCATATTCAAGAATAGCTTTGTAGTATCACTGTTGATAGTTCAGCGCTGAAGGATGCAGCTGCTAGTTTGGGAACACGTCAGGTCAAGACTAATCTGACTATTAATTGACTTTGAAATATTATAGTCAAACTCACCAAGTATCACGATTTGCCCAGAACCACTCGCCTTGAAACCTCAATACAGCCTTCTTTCAAAAGGAGAACAAAAAGTCTTAAGTCCAAAATTGAGGCCAATAACTGCCCTTGACATTAGGACAGCTTTTGACAAAGTATATCAAAAAGGAAGCTCTAACAACATTGAAATTTATGGGTATCAAATGGTAAATGCATCACTGGCATAAAATGCAACTATTACAAGAAACAGTGGTTGTTGGAAGCCATTCATTTAAGACACAAGAATACGGATGGTGATCTCAGTGTTTTATGTTCAGTCACTTTCAGATTAATCATAACTGACCTTTTCCTCAATCAATGTCAAAGGGGTGGATGATTGGACGGTGTTAATTTCTACTGCAATTCTTCAGAATGAATATCTCCATGCAGTAAATTCTCAATAACATTCAGAATTAGAGTGATAAATGTCAATAAGCAAGGTCACTGACAGACAAAAATTTAACTGGACCACTGAGGTAAATAGGCAAAAGAGGTTATGATTGGATATTCTGTGCCAACTGCGTCAATTCCCAACTCTCAGAGCTTTTCTGCACATTAGGAGTGTGATGGAATATAAATCTTTGCTAACTGCTGGTTGAAAACGTTTATTTTAGTTCTACACTATTTGCTGAACACCACAATTCAAGGCAAAGTCATTACCTTCACAGAATACAGCAGCAGTTTTCACCACCTACAAAATGCACTGCAGTAACCCACCCAGGGTTCTTTAACATCACAACAGAAAACTTACTACTTAAGACAACCCCACCACCAAGTTATACACAATCTTAACTTGGAAATATAATGCTGTTTTTGTACTGTAATTCACCAATCAAAATGGAGAAAAATAATCTATATTACTATGTAAACACTAGAGCAGAGGCCTTTTATATCAGAGGGCCAGCATCCCAGATACTATCTGTACATTTAAACCTCATACAGCTTTAATTGCACAAGTTGCTTCTGAGTCAAGGTCTGCTTAGAAAAGCACTAAATGAAGACCTATCTAATGAAAGGTCAATGACTGAAGTCAAGCCAAAAACCCAGATTTTTTCAGTTCCGCATGGAATTGCTAACATTCAACTGCAACCATGCATATTTCAAGCGACCCAAGCAAATTTAGAAGATTGAAATTTACTGGCAATGCTCTCCCTACAATATTCCAACTCTGTTGCTGTTCTGGACTCACAATGGAGTCCCACAGTAAAACAGCAACTTACTAAGACACTCCAAATTTACAACAGTGAATTAGCTCCCGCATCCAGTGTCACGTTAGACCTGGTGAAGGATCCATAATTCATCTGAATCAGGATTTTAAAGGGCTGCAGGACAAAAGAGACAAGTTAATTTTTAAAAATTGTTTGCATTAATGTTTTTGATTATTTAAAATATTTTTACTTCAATATTCATTGATAATAAGGTCAAATACATTTCTATATGCTTCCAAATGTCAAATATTGAACAATGAGTTTTGACATGGCAATATCACGAAGTCCTCCTTCAGTAGATGATTTCCAGAGTTTTGTAGCCAGGGCTAATTCAGTCCACATCCCACAGTATCTCAATGTGGTCCCTTTGCATAGCTTTGAAACCACCTGAGTTTTCCCAGATCACAAAAGGCAAGTTCAGGACAACGGTGAGCAGAGGTGGACTATATGACCAACAGTACCCATGCAAAAAAATACTAACTAAAGTTTCTCTTCCCAAGGATGTTGCTTAACGTGTCCTTTCCAGTATCTTCTAATTTCAGATCTTCAATGTTTGGTTATTGCTTCTAAATCTGCTATCCAACAAATTATGTAAAGCAGATTAAGATATGCAGTCAGTTTAAAAGTGCTGCACATAAGGTTAACTGCTTTCAATTCAATCATGGATAACTGATAATAACGTGTGGTTTATGTCAAAACCAGTGCCAAACACATTGTTCGTAGAATTTGATATTTGCAGTTCTGTTAAAGGTCGGTAAACAGAAAACCTCTGAAAAGTTTATATATTTTGGCTCAAAATGGTTATATCCAATCGCTTTGGAACGTCCCAATTTCAATCCCAACCTGTATTTAGTGTGCTATTCTCAGCTGCACTAATAATTGCAATGATAGCTAGGAACAGAATTGAGAGGTGAAAGGTAAAGGAAGAGAGACAAATCAAAATTGTTACCACCCAGTTAACCCATACAAAAGTGCATTTTGCAAAGATCAGATGACATTAGGGTCAACCTGATTTTTGCTGTGCCTCTATAGTTAGATGGCTGTTGGCATGAAGAGTAAGGTGGGAGAGAAGGATATACAGTACCCCACTATGTTGGGAGTCAGCATCTTCAAGGTAGAAAGGTAAACAAAATCTTTTGCCTTTATCTATAAATAAGCAGCTCAGGAAAACACTTGCTGCTTTTAAAAAGGACTGAAAAAGATGTTTTTCATTGGACTACAGATGGCAAAAAATATTGTAACTAAAAACTGCAACACAGACTACTTCCGTCTTTCTATTACATTTACTGTAGCTGGTATATAAAGCAAGGGCACAGAAGATTCAGTATGTTATTTTAAGAACCTTTCGTACTGACTAGAATGTAACTCGGGCCGAAAACCAACGTACCAATGTTCTGAGGTGGAAGGCACTGCATGCAAAGACCAACACCCATTAATCATATACCACATGCTGAAAACAGCTGAGTCATTCAGGCAGTTTCTGTTCCCGATGACTAAATAGGATAAACAACTATTACAGTTCAAATCCACCCCATCACCACCTACCTCTTTCACTTCTTTACTACATGAAAATAAATTGAGATGAAGCATCAGATGCTATATAAAGAGAATTCAGTTTTAAAATAAGGTTGCTCAGAAGCACTTGTCATCCACATCAAATTCATACTGATGAATGCACGCTATTTTAAATATGTTAATACTGCGGGGCTTCGCTAACATTCGCTATATATAAAAAAGCTTTGTTCCTTTTAAGGTGGTGATGAGCACTTTTTAATTAAAAATGGGACTTGCTATTGAAATTCGTTGAGCCACATCTACAGTATTATGCACAAATCTGACTGAGCCAGTAAAAGCCCATTTCACAGTAAGGTGACTATATTCTGTCCAATCAGAATCAACTGGAGATTTAAAGGGGATGGTCAAATGCACAAAATCGCCTGATAACTCGTGCAAACTGATGCACTTACATAATATCAGTTTCTTCCCTGCCCGGTACCATACTTAAGAGAGCAGATGAGAAATGAGTGTTTGCAACTCCTGCAATTCAACTATAAATGCAGCCACAAAGTGTTAAGTATGTGAGCATCAATAGTCATATGCACTCAATTTTCCTGTGCAAGATGCTTACATCCTTCATTGAGCTTTTTTTCAAAGCACTTCAACTTGAATTATAAATTCAGCGTGATTAGACATCACAGAATACAATATACCATCTTCTGGCGTTGAAGTAGATGGATTTATTTCAGCTTTATTACAAATTACTAAGCTTATTTATTTAATGATTCGGAGAGCATCCTGAAGCAAAACTGATGCATGAGAAAATGCTGAAGTTATGTTTTTTCCATTCTTTTCTATGGGACAATACTGAAGTTTATTTTTCTTTTTCTTTTATGTTCCACTCTTTTAGGATGGTTTAGAAACTGCTACTTTAAAGTTTTGCAGTTAATTGCTTAAGTGGTGAAACATGCTGCTTCATACATGATGAAGGTGGCCCAAAGATGTCCACAATAAAAGCACTTCTAAACAGTGCATAAGGGGCAAAATACTCAGCTGATTTGTTCATCTCTTTAACCTATCCCCGAAACTATCCAGCTCTTCATTCATTACTCAATCCATATATAGTAGATCACCTTTATCTAGGTTCTGGTTACACAATTTAGTTCATTCCCAATTACCTATATGGTTAATTTCAAGTCTTCCAAAACTATGCAGCTAAGCAAAGTAATTGTCACCCATCACCCATGTTTTCTGAATTGTGTAGGTTCATGGTTAAATATGATTTAAAAACACTCATTTGTACATTGTTACTCTTCATTACATTTCTCTGCAGGCTATGATTTCACAGGATATCTATGCTCCTCCAATTTATCCCTCCTGATTATCACCAAATTTAATCATACCATTATCAGTGGACAAAGAATTTCAGTCCTAAATTGATCTAATTTAGTACCTATTGGGCATAAAGTCCATCATTTTGATAACCTGCCCAAGTACTTGCTGATGTGCTTCAGTCATTTTTTGAAAGATGCTTCTGTAAAGTGGCCAAGGATGTTTTCAAAGTTAAAAGAACCGAGGCTTCATTTGCTTCAAGTTCTTTTTAATACCTTCATACACTTGCCAGAGACAGTAGTTTAATCCTAGTCACCTTGCCTGATCCCAACAGAGTTTAGATGGTTCAAAAGGAACAGGGAGTGAGTTAAAAGAGATGGGGAGTGGCATTGCTAATCAAGGATAGTTTTATAACTGTGAAAAGAAGGAATGCGCTGGGTGATCATCTATTGAATTAGTGTGGGAAGAAGTTAGAATCAGGAAGAGAGGAAGTTAGAATCAGGAAGGGAGCAGTCATTCTATTGGAAGTATTCTTTAGAACCACCCCCCACCCCCCCATAGGAGAAGACAGTGAGGTGCAGATCAAAAGGCAGAAATAACAGCGTAATTGTCACTTTGGGGGCAGTTCTCATTGAAAATGATGGAAAACATCAAATATTCTTGTTTTAGCCTGCTACGGACAAGAACCATTAACTGCATCCACGATGCGTACAATCAGTGAAGAAGCTCTAATGCGAGTGAACAATATATCACTACTTAAAACCGATGGAAATGGATTGGATTGTGGCCGGCACACTACCCCTTTAAGAAGCCACTGGCAAAAGAGGAGTTGACGTGCTGGTCTGATGGTGCATCAGATGAGGTTTTCAACTCCCAATACCAACTACCTTGTTGGTAAACGTGTACATCTGGTAAATACAACTGATGATCTCAGAGCTAGGGTGCTGTATCACACGGACATTAAGAACACATGCGTCCTTTGTTTTACAGAATCTTGGTTAACTGCTTCCGTGCTGAACACAGTGATTCAATAGATGGGTTCACAGTACATCACCAAGATAGGTCAGTCAAGTCTCTCAAAAGCAGAGGTGGAAGTGTACACCTCATGATCAACCCCTCGTAGTGTTCTAATGTGTTGGTGACATCCCTGGAAGACCTCGCAATTAAGTGCTGGTCATCTTACCTCGTGCAAGATATTTCAAAGATCTTTTTGGTAGCGGTGTACATTCCACTTTAGGCTAATGTCAGTCACCTTACAAACTAGACAAACTGAGCGATGCAATCAACAGGCAAGAAACAGCACATCCTGATGCCTTATCCATCATTTTGAGGGATTTCAACCAAGCTAGCCCGATAAAGTCCATAAATAATTATCAACAAATCACCAATAGTACCAGAGGAAATAACACACTGACCACGGTTACAGCAAGTTTGGAGTGCCTGCCATGCTATTCCACGCGCACACTTTGATAAGTCTGATCACCTGGCTGTACTTCTACACCGTGTATAGTAAGAGACTGAAGACTGCAGCACCAGTAGTGAGGACTGAAGAGGTATGGGCCAGGAAGACACTGGAGCACTTACAGGACTGCTTTTGAATCAGTGGACTGGACCATGTTCAGGGTGTCATCTTCGAGCCTATATGATTATGCCACATTTGTCATCAACTTCATTAAAACCTGTGTGGATGAGTGTGTGCCTACGAGAGCTTACTGTACATACCCAAATCAAAAGCCATGGAATGTAGTCTGCTGAGGACTAGATCTGTGGCATTTAAGTCTGGTGATCCAGGTCTGTATAAGAAAACCAGATATGACTTGCAGAGGGCTATTTTAAGAACAAGAAACAATTCTGAGAGAGGTTGGAGGTGACATCAGATGCACATCAACTCTGGCAAGGTTTGCAGGCCATTACTTCCAAAGCAAAACCCAACATCGTGAATGCTTCACTACCACACGAGTTCAACCTCTTCTGTGCTCGCTTTGAAAGAGAAAATAAATCCAGAGCTATGAGGATCCCTGCAACATCCGATGACCCTGTGATCTCTGTCTCATAGGCCAGTGGTCCCCAACCTCCGGGCCGCGGACCGATACATTGCCGCGAAGCACGCAGAGTTGCAGTGGTGGCCGGAACGCACCCAGCACACCTTTAAGAAAAAAGCCGAAATAAACAAGCTAATTAATTAGGTGCCACCCGGCAAGTAAATGTCGGCCCAGATCAGAGGCGATTGCTGATTGCGTCGCCTCTGATCTGGGACGACATTTACGTGCCGGGCTGCACCTAATTAATTAGCTTGTTTATTTCGGCTTTTTTCTTAAAGATATGCTGGGTGCATTCCGGCCACCGCTGCATTCTTCGCGGCAATGTATCGGTCCACGGCCCGGAGGTTGAGGACCACTGTCATAGGCCGACATCAGGCTGTCTTTCAAGAGGGTGAACTCTCACATGGCAGCAGGGCCTGAAGGAATACCTTGTAAAGCTCTGAAAACCTATGCCACCCAACTGGTGGGAGTATTCAAAGGCACTTTCACTTCTACAGTGATCAGTTTCCACCGGCTTCAAAAGGGCGACAATTATATCAGTGCCTAAGAAGAAGAGCGTGAGCATCGTCCAGTAGTGCTTACATCTATGGTGGTGAAATACTTTGAGAGGTTGGTCATGGCTAGATTCAACACCCATGGCAGGAAAGACCTGGATCCACTGCAATATGCCTATCGCCACAATAGGTCTATAGAAGACGCAATCTCAACTGCTCTCCATGCAGTCTTGGATCACCTGGACAGTGCAATACCTATGTCAGCATGCTGTTTATTGACTGTAGCTCAGCATTTTAACATCATCACTCCTACACTCCTGCTTCAAAAGCTACAGAAACTAGGCCAGGCCTCTGTACCTCTCCGCAGCTGGATACTCGACTTTCTAACCAGAAGACCACAAATTCTGCAGATTGGAAATGACATCTCCATCTCACTGACAATTAACAATGGCACTCCACAGGGATGTGTACTTAGCTCGCTGCTCTACTCTCTCTACACCCATGATTGTGTGGCTAGGCATAGCACAAACAGCATCTATAAATTTGCTGATGATACAAGCATTGTTGACAGAATTTCAGATGGTGACAAAGGGCATACAGAAGTGAGATATCAGTTAGTTGAGTGGTGTCGTAGCAACAACTTTACGCTCAACTTGAGCAAGACCAAAGAGCTGATTGTGGACTTAAGAAAGGGTCAGACAAGGGAACACAAACCAATTACATAGGGGATCATAAGTGGAGAGAGTGAGCAATTTCAAATTCCTGGATATCAATATCTCTGAGGATCTAATCTGGACACAACATGTTGATGCAGCTGTAAATAAGGTAAGCCAGCAGGTAAATTTCATTAGGAATTTGAGGAAATTTGCTTTGTCAACTAAACACTTCAAAACTTCTACTAATGTACCATGGAGAGCATTCTGACTGGCTACATCACCTTCTGGTATTTGGGGGGGGGGAGGGAAGAGATACGCACAAGATGGAAAGATCAAAGTAAGTTGCTGAAACTTGTAAAATTAGCCAGCTCTATCATGGATATCAGCCTCTATGGTATCCAAGACATCTTCAAGGATCGGAAGGTGGCATCCATCAAAAACGATCCCCACTACTGTCAGGAAGGAGGTACAGAAGCCCCCGTGATTGAGGAACAGCTTCTTCCCCTCTGCCATCCTATTTCTAAATAGACACTGAATACATGAACAATACATCACTACTCCTTTAGTTGTTATTTTGCTCTACTAATTTTAACTTAACTATTTAGTAGACATATATATAATGTTACTCAGTTTTTTTCTCTATATTTATCATGTGATTCACTGTACAGGTGTCACCCGGTTTTTGAATGTTCGCTTTACGAAACCTCACTGTTACGAAAGACCTACATTGGTACCCAGTTTTCACTTTCAGAAAGTGCTTTCACTGTTAAGAAAAAAATTCAGCACGCGATAAAAGGCAGCGTGCGCCCTGAGCAGCCGCTCTCCCCCAGATTCAGAACTGCTTTGCTTTAGCACGTGCCTGTGAGCGGCAGTTTGCAAGGTGAGTTCTATGGTATCAGAAAAGCCTGAAAGAACTCGTAAGGGTGTTACACTTATGGTAAAACTAGACATAATTAAGCATTTTGATCGTGGTGAACGAAGTAAGGACAATGTGAGTTTGGCTTGTGGAAGCTGATGAACATGACGTTGAAGAGGTTTTGGCATCTCATGACCAAGAACTGACAGATGAAGAGCTGATGCAATTGTAAGAAAAAAGGATAACAATCGAAACCGAATGAGTAATGATAAAGTACGACTTTAATTTTGAAAGGGTACGTCGGTTTAGGAGATATTTGCAGGATGGTTTAAGTCCTTATTAAAGAACTGTGTGATAGAAAAATGCGTGAGGCTCAGCAGTCAAGCAAGCCTTCCACATCAGCCACAGCAGACGACGAACCTCGACCTTCGACATCGAGCAGACGATGAGATGACACCCTAGTGCCCCACCACCCCAACCCCTAGGCCACGGACAGATACCGATTCGCGGAAAATGCAACGGTAGCCAGGAGGCACACAGCACATCTTTAAGAAAAAAGCCGAAATAAACATGCTAATTAATTAGGTGCCACTGACAGGTAATTGTCGGCCCAGATCAGAGACGATGCAATCGGAAATCGGCACTGATCTGGGTCGCCAATTACGGGTTGGGCGGCACCTAATTAATTAGCTTCTTTATTTCAGCTTTTTTCTTAAAGATGTGCTGGGTGCATTCCGGCCACCGCTGCATTCCTGCATGCTTCGCAGCAATGTATCGCTCGGCAGCCTGGAGGGTGGGGGCCACTGCACCATCCAACCTGCGACGACTCAGTCTAACACACCATCATCAGTGTGCTCGGCAAGCTATCTTCCCGATTCCCATAAGTGATACTACACTGTACATACATTATTTCTACTTTATATAGGCTGTGTATTTTTACGTATTTGGTATGATTTGGCAGCTTCATAGCTTAAAGGTTACTGGAGAGAGTGTTCTTGCCAACAGCGCTTGCGTGAGATTTTCTGCCGACGGTGCTTGCATGAGATTTTCGCTATGGAGAACAGTTCAGTAATGATTGTGGAAAAGTATTTCTACTTTATATAGGCTGTGTATTTATCATATCATTCCTGCTTTTACTATATGTTACTATTATTTTAGGTTTTGTGTGTTATTTGGCATGATTTGGTAGGTTATTTTTGGGTCTGTAAACGCTCACAAAATTTTCCCATATAAATAAATGGTAATTGCTTCTTCGCTTTACAACATTTCGGCTTATGAACCATTTCATAGGAATGCTCTACCTTCGGATGGCGGGGGAAGCCTTTACTGTTGCCATAAAGTTAAATTTCATGGCATATGCTGGTGATGTTAAATCTGCTTCGATAGCAACTTTAACTTCCCTAATATTGATTGGCATCTTCTTAATGAAAAAGGTTTAAATGGGGAGGAATTTGTTAGGCATGTCCAGGAAGGGTTCCTGACATGTAAGACAGGTCAACTAGATGAGAGGTCAGACTGGATCTAGTACTAGGCAATGAACACAGGGATAGGAGCTGATGATATGGGAAGTATCTAATTGGGGAGGGAGAATTATGATACTACACGGTTCAAGATTAACTGGGAAAGTATGCAAAGGAATGGCAGATGGAAATTAACTCAGGCAAATTTGAATTGATGCATTTTGGGAAATTAAACTAGTCTAGGACATACATAGTGAATAGCAGGGCCCTGGGAGGTGTTGCAGAACAGAAAGACCTAAGGTCACAAGTGTACATAGTTTCCTGAATGTTGTAACATAGGAGATAGGGTGGTGAAGGCAACTGGAGAAATATGTTCAAGAACTGGGGCCTCATCTTATAGCTGTACCAAGTCCACACTTGGAATACAGTGAGCTAATCTAGATGCCATACAAGAGAATGGATATGATTCAGCTAGAGAGAATGCAAAAGAGAATGACAAGGATGCTGTTAGGACTAGAGGACTTGAATTACAAGGATAGACAAGACAGGGTGGGTCTGTTTTCCTAGGAGCAAAGGAGACAGAGAGGGGACCTTTCAGATATGTATGAAATTGTGAGGGGTATAGATACAGTGGATGGTTAAGGCCTTTTTCGCAGGACTCCTCAGATTCCCTTTAAATCTTTTCCCTCTCACTTTAAACTTATGCCTTATCCTTGGAAAAAAGCATTCACCTTAACTATATCCACATGATTTTCTAAACCTCTGCAAGGCCACCCCACAGCCTGCTTTGCTCCAGAGAACATAGTTCCAACCAATCCAGTCTCTCTTCCCTGCACCCTCTTTAACCTAATCATATCCTTCCTATCACCATACATTGATGCATTGATGTATGGTGATATCCAAAAAGAAGGAGAATACTATGCAGGCTGAGAATAAACGGGGAAGACATAAAACAAGTACAGAACTTTTGCTACTTAGGAAGCTCGGTGACATCAGATGGCAGGTGCAACACGGATATCAAAAGAAGAATAGGGATGGCAAAAGACACCTTACGAGAATGAAGAGTATACTCACCAATACTAAACTAGGCTTGAAAACCCGCCTCAGAGTACTGAAATGTTACGTTTATCCAGTTATGTTATATGGCTCAGAATGCTGGACAATATCGAGCAACATGAGGAAACGAATTGAAGCAGCAGAGATGAGGTTTTTGAGGAAGATGCAAAGAATATCATGGATGAAATGAATATCTAATGAGGATGTCATGAACAGAGCAAACACAAAAAGAGAAATAATGTATGAGATCATGAAAAGGCAATGTAACTTCATTGGACATGTGATTAGGAAAGAGGAGTTAGAATGAACAGTAATTATGGGGAAGGTTGAAGGGAAGAAAGCAAGAGGAAGACAAAGACAAATGATGATGGAGACAGCAGCCAGAGAAATGGAAATGAATACCAATGAATTGATCCACTTGACCTGAAACAGAAGTGTGTGGGCCATGGCAGTCAAAGCGCAAACTGGGCATGGCAACTGATGATGATGATCCTTCCTACAGTATTCCAAATGCACTAACATTTTGTACCGCGATGATGTAATATCTTAACTCTTGAACTCAATGCCCCATCTAATGAAGTAAGAATGCTATAGTGTTTCCTCACCATCTTGGTGACTCTTCCAGGTAATTATGTACTAGTATCCCGAGGGCTCTCTGCTCTACAACACTTTCCAGTGCTTTATTATTTAAACACATGTCCTGCACTGGCTTAATTTCCCAAAATACACCAATTCGCACTTTTATGAGTTAAATTCCATCTGGCATTCCTTTACCTATTTTCCAGTTGATCTAGATCACACTGCAACGTTAAATAACTTTTATTGTTGTCCACACCACCACTAATTTTGGCATCATCCACAAAATTACTGATCATACCATCTGTATTTCCATACAACTCATATACATGATAAACAACAAGGGACCCAGCAAAAACCTTTGCTGCATACATCTCATATCAATGCACACTTCAGCCTCCAGCTGCTCACCTTCCCCCTTGAGAATGGTTTTTGACATGAACAGCATTTGGATTTAAGTTAGCCTCCTTGACATCAAGGTTGCTTCTTCCTAAATCTTTGACCTGCCTGTGATAGATTCAACTTATGCACATGTTAGCCTACATCATCCTCCATACAGGCTTCCAAAAACACATCCATTACCTTTTAAGATCTGTGGCTCTCCATGCTCCAGCATTTCAAAATTCATTCTCATTTCCCAACTCCTCCATGGTTTATCCCACATGAGCCCATTAACTTGTTTTACATTATTGTGTTCTCACTTTTGGCCCGGTTTCCTGTACTTTGATATCTCACTATCTACTTTCCAAAAACATCATTTTCCTTTTATTCTCATTCTAAAAATGAGAATGATAAAATGAGTCAATAGGTTTGGGAACTATTGCAGCACTGAACATTTTTAATATTGAATTTAAAAGGTACTGATTTCTTATTTTTTAGTTAATCAACAGTATTTAGCTTCAGAGGTGGCAGCAAATGTAGCTATTCAAAAACTTATCTTTGAGGTTGAGTTTGAAAGAAAAATAATGCTACCTCCCAAGAATCACCTCTGGCCAAAACTGAAACTCACAGGATTGAACTCGTTAGTTTCTGGTACATTGAATAAAGTACTGCTCCACTGTCAACAGAATTTTCCAAGGCAGTGTGCACCCAAGTATTTTTTTTGAAATATCATTTTACCCTCAATTGCCTACCATTCAGATCAAAATTTCAAATAATGTAAAATCAAGACATTTTCATTTGCATAATGCACAGTCCTGACAATCCAGTTCTCCGCTAGTTTTGATTCAAATTGAATTATTAAATGGACCTAAATGATTTCTTTTAAATCTCCTTTGTGGAATACTGATTCACTGCTATATTTTCTTAACGTGGTAACCCAGTCTGAAGCACTTCAATCTCAAAAACGTAAGTATATAAGGCAATCAATAATACAACCATAATGTATATAATTCATTTAAAATTTGTGATCTTCTGGCTATTTTGTAAAAAAAAATTGTGATTTTAGAATAATTCTTTATACTCATTTATTTAATGCAAGACATCACTGCTGAAGTCAACACTTACTGTGCATGTCTAATTTTTATTAGGGAAGTAGTTTCAGGACTTGAATCCAACAATACATTTCCAAACTAATATCCAATCATATAAACCAAAACATCTGTGGTTTTTATTTCCCAAATAGTAGTAGAGACTGTTTCACCATTTAAAATAAAATCAAAACTGATTCTACACTTCATCCACTTTCACATCCTGATCCCCATATCCTTTGATGTCCTTAGCACCTTGAATATCTGTTTCATTCAACCTTTGACCCTGAGTAAGCAAAGCATATGCAGTCCTACGAGGTTAAAATTCCAAAGATTTACAAACAAGAAATCTTTCCTTACTTCAGTCCTAAATGACCATATTCTTATCTTAATACTATGATTCAGAGTTCTATACTCTTCTTCCTGAAAAATAACAGCTGCTCAGTATTTACCTTGTCAAATCCCCCTTACAATCTCGTGTGTTTCAATAAGTCATCTCTTTTAAACTCCTGTAAGCACAGGCCAATTTTACTCTCAAAATCTAGTAAACACACTCACAACTGCTTCTAAAGAAGAATATTCTTTCTTAGGTAGAGATCAAACTGCACAATTTTAGCAGGTCACAATACTGTACAAATACAACCAAGATCAACATACAGTTTACCTCATTACTGTGACTATTGCACCAGCACCCGAAACCATTTAAATACTGCTTTTATTCTTTTTACTGTTAAATGGCATATCATATTTATTCCATTTATATTTTCTCAATCATTCTTTCAACCTACATTTTTTTTAAAAAAAACTTTTGTCTATATAGCTTTGCACATGTGGCTTTGTGTTCAAGTTTAATTGTCATTTAACCATACACATGAATACAGCCAAATGAAACAGCTTTATTTTATCCAAATAATTTTTCTTTTTTTTCGGTGTGTGCCTGTGTGCATGCAAGTCTATGCGTGTGCGTCTGCGTGCATCCGTGATGATGTCTTTTTCATGGCTTTTACAAGGTGCAGAGAGAGAGAGAGGCTGTGTGGCACGCCACTCCTCACTCAGACAGTTTCGCAGTATTTTTCCCTTTTATTTTACGAGGTCGAGTTGCAATCTTGAACCTGGCAGATGGAAAGTGTACTCGGGAGCAGACACGACTGGTTTCGAACCCGGGAACCTCCGCTCCCGGGTCCGGCACCAATGTCATTGCGCCACCAGCTGGCCCCCAAATAATTTTTCTAAAATCATGAATACTCAAGGACACAGTGTTCAACTCTAATATAAGAAATAGAAACAGTTGTAGACTAACTGACCCTTCAAGAAACTTCTGTCATTCGGCAAGATCATGGCTGATGATCTTCCTCAGTGCTATTTTCTTGTGAGCTGGAGGTGTATCTCATTGTCACAACAAACAATGGAGGAGAAATTATACAATGATCACAGCTGGGACTGGATGCACTTGTAGGAGGTTTGGCTTGCTGGGAAGTAGTAGCAGTCTAATGTTGACTTCAATCCTATTAAATAAATCCATCAGCTTCTTGCACTTGCTGTGGAACAATGAATATGTACGCTAAGCAAAAGGAATACTGCTTTACACATCTGGCTCTGTTCAAGACTTTGACAACTGCTAAAACACCAAATCAAAGATAAAATTAGCAACTCTGTATGTAAGAATATTACTTGCGATGGACATAACCAATCTACCCCAAAACTATACATAACCTCCAAACACCTGAATGAAAAAGGGAATGAATCAAAAATAAATGGCATTTCTGACAAAGGACTGTAGAAACATGAATTGAATAGAAAAGTTTTAAGTTCCTTTCAAAACATGTCAGGTTCTTCACCTAGATTATACTTCGAAAACTTGGCCAGAGAAGAGCAACTATCAGATGGTAAATGCAGTATAAACTAATTACCCAACAAACTAATGCCAAGTAAAATCAGCAGTTTGCAATCATGGGTTAAAAATAAGGAATAACCATAATTTATCCAATTGCTTCCTGTTAAAATTAAATTCTAATAATGATCATTCTAAACTCTGCTAAAATCCTACTTTGCCCTGCTGTTCACTGGAATCATTCATAATCACTTGCATGCTTCCAATCCTTCAGACAATACTCCTGCTGCTCTGTTCACAGCAATTCAATTCATTCTGTCCTATCAAGCACACTGACTTCAGTAAAGCCTTTGGCAAGGTTCCACGAGACAGAGACAAAAAGTCAGAGACACAGCGTCCAAGGCAAGTTGTTAAATTGGAGCCAAATTTGACTTGGCGGTAAAATGTGATAATGGTGGTTTGCTTTTGTGCTTGGAAACCTATGATTAGTGGTGTACCAGAGGGACTGGTGCTAAGATGCTTATTATTGATTTTATGTACTAACAATCTGGATATGAACGTAGAAGATCAGATTATCAACTTTACAGATGACATGAAATTAGTGATGTCGTTGATTGTGAAGATAGTCATAGTCTTATAGAATGATGCAAGATGGACAGAGAATGGCAGATGGAATTCAATCCTGCTAAGTGCAGTTTGGGAAGACGAAGAAAGATAGGTCAAACACAGTGAATGGTAGAGCCATTGGATGTATTGAGGAAGCAAGGAATCTTGAAGCACAAGTCCACAGATCATTGAATGTGAATGACAGCTGGGTCAATTGATAAAGAAGGTATATAGGATACTTGTTTTCATTAGCCTTAGAATACAGGAGTAGGGAAATTCATAGACCCACCTTGTCCATGCTCTGATGTTTATGATGTTCATGATGTTTATCTATTCTAATCACATTTACCCACATTTGGCCCACATTTGTTTGCACATTTCCTACCCAAGTGCTATTCAGACAGCATTTTAAATGCTTTAATTCTGTCTGCCTCCACTACCGCCTCTGGCAGATCACATCAGATATTCATCATTATGCTTTTGTTTATTCACTCAAGGATAGTAGGCTTCACAGACTGAGTCAGCATTAATTGCCAATTTTTAAGTTGCATTTGAAAAGGTGTTGAGCTGCCATCTTGAACACTGCTGTCCTTGAGGTCTCAGTATACACAAATTGCTGTTACATAGAGATTTTGACCTAATGATGGTAAAGGAACAAGGATTTGCTTCCAAGTCAGGAAGGTATGTAGCTCAGAGGAAAGCTTCATGGTGGCAGTGCTCCATGCTTTTACTATCCCTGTCCTTCCTCACTGATTGAGGTTGTGGGCTTGGAAGGTGCTATCTACCAAGTGAAATGCTGCTACTATGTATTGATGGTCAACAACACAGCACAGAAACATAGTGATTAGCACAACATTTTACAATACCACCAACCCTAATTCATTTCCTGCCACTGTCTGTAAGAAGTTTGGATGTTCTCCTGTGTGCGTATGGATTTCCCAGGTGCTCCAGTTTCTTCCCATAGTCTAAAGATGTACCAGTTGATAGGTTAATTGGTCATTGTAAATTGCCCTGTAATTCGGCTAGGATTAAATCAATGGGTTGCTGGGCGGCATAGCTCAAAGGACCAGAAAGGCCTATTTTGTGCGATATCGCAGTAAAATTAAAGCGAACAAAGAAAAACTTACCCTTTAGACCTCTTAAAAAATGTTCTCACTTCTCAACTTAAACTGGAGCCTTCTAGTTCTAGACACCCCTGCCCTGGGTAAAAATTGTGAGTAAATATCCAAACTATGCTCCTCAGTTTTATGAATCTCTATAATGGTCACCCCTCAGACTCTTATGTTCAAGCAAGAATAAATCCAGCCTATCCAATTTCTCCTAACAATTGCTATCCATTCTAGGTAATGACTTGGTGGAACTTCTGCATTCTCTATATTGCTACCACATTCTTCCTATGGTAAAACATAAAACATTGGTGTAAAAACACAAGAAATTGCACAGATACTGGAAACCCAGAGTAACAAATGCAAAATGCTGGAGGAACTCAGCAGGTCAGCTAGCATGAATGAACAGTTCATATATCAGGCCAAGACCCTTCATCAGAACTGATGTAATCAGTTGGTAATGTTGGTAATAAGAACATAGAAGAGGTTTCTAAAACCAGAAGGCATAGTTTAGAATAACACACAAGAGGTTTCATCCAAATAATTTCATCCAAAGAGTGGTTAGAGGTACGAATCCTCAAAATATTTTAAAATACAAATGTGTCTTTGAATTGCCAAAGCACAGAGGCTAAAGACCAAATACTGGTGAATGGATTAGTATAAATGGGTACTTAATGGACATGAATGCACCAAAATGTTTATTTCCATCCTCTATGACTCTAACCACAAATCACCACTACACCTTGGTACCTCTTAAGTTGCTCAAGAAAGCAAACCTCCAAAAATTCCATTTCCAGGACCGCTTTGTATTTATTTGGAATATTTCTTGATGGCAGTTTTGCGAAGGACTGGCTCTCCAAATGCTATGAGGGCAGACAACATACAAATGTAGTACTGATGACATGCAGATGAGTGCAGTTCCAGCTACCCTAGAGTACAGTATCATCCAGGTCAAAGCGGCCTGGCTGACAAAGCATCCCACAAACCTCCTGCAATATTTCCTTAGCTCCGGCACACAATGGCAATAGTATAAAATGCACTGCACTTACTCACCCAGGCAAATGCAGTAGGTCTACACAAAAGAGACAATGACAATAAGTGCACAAGACTTGTTATAAAGAGGTTGGACAAACTTGGTTTGTTTTCTCTGGAGCACTAGGAGCAGAGGAACAAGCTGATACTGATACATAAAATAATGAGGAGCCTTAGTAGGGTAGATTGTCTTTCACCCTGGGTGGAAATGTCAAATACTAGAGAGCATAAACTTTAGAAATGAGATAAAGAAAATTTAAAGGAGATGTACATTTTTTTTTAAATTATGAAGATTAGTAGATACCTGAACATGCTGCCAGTGGAAGTAGATAATAGCATTGTTTAAGATGAATTTACATAGGCATAAAACCGAGGAACATACATCATGTTCAAGCAGATCGGATTAGTTTAAACTTGCATCACAATCAGCACAGGCAAATTCAGCCAAAAGGCCTGCTCCTGTGCTGCACTGTTTCACGTTTCACCACCTGCTGGTTTACTCACAAGCTGCCATTATCCTGAGTGGGACATGTATCACCAGTCCTTTAAATTTGATGGGATTAAATCCAGGAACTCCCTATCAACTGCACTGTGGGTGTATCTTCAGTGAAAGCTCTGCAGCATTTAACATGATGCTGACCTTCTATCTTCTCAACATTAAATGGAACTGGCTTGCTAGTGATGGCCACATACAGAAAATAAGTAAGGAAAAAATGATAATTTTATAATTTGTGCAAGTAAAATTATGACCTTGGGTATATTCTTCACTAATTTTCACAAACATCATCTCTTATGTCCTGTTCTTTTCCATCCCTCAAAACATTCCTTACAGACTATATGCATATTTGATACATTTCTATATAACAATAAAGGAGATAAAGTAAAATAGTCTAGTCTATTCAGAGGGATATCCAACCATGATCAGATGGTTAGTACCAATCTGGCCTACAGGGAAATGCCAACGTCCAAAATAATTAGCTGCCTGATACAATGTTAACTAAAAGAATGACATATCAAAATGAAAGCATTTTATTTCATATTGCATTTATGAGTGGTAAATACCCAATGGAAGGGCAATTTAATCCAACCTTTCAGCAAATACGCACATCAAATTCAAAAGATTTACTTAAAAGAAATGAAGTTTGATTTAATGAATCAGTAAATGTTCTAGTTTAGGTCTACACCTGGGACATGCTCACAAATAGAATTTGCAAAAATTTACTTTCAATTGTTGAAATATAATTTGCATTCATGTACCAAGCTGGCTTGAGAATCAATTACAGACATTTGCTTTACAGTTTTATAATTGCGATATATGTAGTACGGCAACTGGCACTCATTTACTTGCCAGAAATTTCAAACATTTTAGACTAAATATTAAACCCAATATTTTTAGAACAGTAAAAAATTTTTCAATTCTCTACATACATTATGTCGCTCATTCTTGATGTAATTCTAAACAGTATAAACTGGAAGGACCACATCCACTGTATATGCAAGTCTCTAAGCAAATTGCCAACCACGACAATCCAGAGGAAGCACGAACTCAGAATTTAAGTGAGAGAGGATGAAAATAATTTAATTACACCATATCATTTCTGCCTATTGTCTAAAAGAGAGATACTGTTCGCAGTTTACCTAGTGCTAGGTAGTTTTCTCAAAGAAGCAAAATCATGGAACCTACAATATTCAAATTAATGCCAAAGGTTAGAAGTTGGGTGTGCCCACCCAAGAAAATTACAAACATCAAGAGAATAATTTTCGACATCTACCTAGCAAGAAGCTTCAAAGTGCAAAGACATAGGACCCAGTTACTTGGTCAGCCCCATCATTACAACAGAAGAGCTTCAAGTCAAGAAGCTCAACAGCTTGAATGTTTGCTCAGTTCACACTGGACAACCTTAGAATTTTGCATGTCAAGGCTCCAGAAGAAAGGATCTGTGAACTTTGGAACTGTGGTTTACTTTATTTTGTTTTAATTATGGATCCTAAATAACTTCATAACAATTACATGAAGTTCCAGGCTGTTTTAATATTATTGAGTGAAGTTGAATAGGCTACACTACCTCCAACTCTACAAATTACTCTATTTTGTCAATGTTCAAGTACCATCCTTATTTTTCATGAACAAAGAAGCCATGAAAAGAACAGGACTGTTTGTTACTTAGTAATGAGATGCTTTATTGTTCTCTATTCTGACACTCAACCCCTCCCAAAAAGGATAAATATCCTTCGACTTCTGTGATTGTTGTTACCTGTGAGAGGCCTGGTGAAGAGGCATGGCCTGGCGGCGTTGCGGGGAGATTTGGATGACCTTTGTTTATTTCGTGTGTTGTGTAAGCAGCAGGTCCTGCCTGTCTGGGCACCTGTGGGACCTGACAGAGACACTACATGTTAGGACAAAGTGGCATTCTCAGAACATAGCAAAATACATTATTTGCTAAAAAATGTTTGAGTGTAATGAAGATCATTGGGTATCAATGTTTGATGGAGGATCAGAACTGACAACTGGTGCTGCTTCTCATAAATCTCTGCTATTAAGATATTAAACACAGAAAAGGCAACTTAAAATTGAAATATCCACCACTTCAGAGAAAGGTTGTGTTCCTAATGCTTTGCATACGTCTAACACATCTAATTTACAATTAATAAAACTAATTTAAATAGATTCAGTGGTTAAGAATCCACAATGCAGAAAACAGCCTTTAGTCTCTCCTTCAATGCAAAAACTGTGCTCAAATCTAAAGGTGTATTCATTTAAACACCATTACAGAACTCAGAATTATGAAGCAATCCCAAAATCAGAATTTTTTGTTCATTTTTTTTTATTAATATTAAGTTATTTTTCTTTCAGGACCAAACTCCAGACTGTAAACACTACTGTGTTTGAAGTAACTGAAAATGAGCAAGAGCTTAATTCAAAGGTTCATTTAATATCACAGAATGTATACAGCGTAAAACCTGAAATTTGCACTCTTCACGGACATTCATGAAACAAGAACCCCATAGAATGATAGAAACATCAAGCCCCAAAACACCCCTCCCCCTTCACAAGCAACAGAAGCATCAACTCCCCCGATCCCGCACTAGCAGATGCACTGACCCTCACACCATTCTTGTCCATCATCAGCATTTTTATGAATTACACAGCCAAGACATTGCAAAATACACACTCCAAGACTAATAGGATTTATTTTTATTCTTTTAGCACAGAGGTAAAATGCCAATTCAATGACAGCATAAATATCATGGGTCATCTGCCTAACCCTTCAATTAGGCAAAGACATCACAAATAGGCCAAGAAAAAAATATAAATTACAGTAAAAGTGTGCAGTGAGTACCACAGACAAACTTTGGTCTTTTTGCTGTATGTTTTCTATTCAGGATTAAATGACAGATAAATCTAGTTCAATATTATTGATATGAAAGCATGGAACCAATAATAATTTCTACAAGAGAAGAGAATACACCAGAATAACAACAAATTTAAAAATAGCAATTGTAGATATTCTCACAAATGTATGTGTTTCATTCAGTTAATGTGGCAAATTGAAAGCAGATGAGGATTATATTAATAAATAAAATATTTATGCCTTGGCATTAAGCAAAAATTGCTGTTTTGTCAATGATCTTGGATAATTTTCTAGGACTGACAGTTGTTCACTTCCTGTAAAGTTATGGTAATGAAGTAGATGACAAAATACAAAACATGTAATACACCCTTTTGGAAGAAATTGAAACCTAAACTGGCAGTTAGGTTTCACTGTTAATTGAGCTTTTCAATTTGTTTACAGCAAATCCTAATCACGCATCACACAGTACTGATACAAGAACCCTAAAAAATCCGAATGTAAACTATTGTCTGCTTCAACCTGTTGATGTGCTGATTTGCTCACTGATGCGATCAAGTTAACATTTTCTATGTGGGAAGCATTAGTGGTGAAATGGGAAAAATACAATACAAATCCCGATCAGGTGGTTACATTGGGAGTGTATCAGAGGGAAATGAGTGATTGCTGCATTCTGTGTTTCACTAAGATATGGCTCCCCACCCCCCCCACACTCCTTACACCATGCTCCAACCAAGGACTTCTCAATCTACAAGCTGGACCAGGCAGCGGCATCTGCTTCATGATAAACTCATCATGGTGCATGGTCTTGCCCCACTCTTGTTCTCCTGTCATGGAACATCTAATGATTACATTTTGTCTGTTCTAGTTACCAAGAGCTCTCTGCTGTGATACTGACTGCAGTTTACTCACCGCCAAAGGCAGATGTCACACTAGCACTCGATGGATTGAGTACAATGATTAGCAAAGTAGAAACGGCCTACCCTGACATTTTTTACATCCTTGCTGGATTTTCAATCAGGCTATCTTGAAGATAACCCTGCACAACTACCTACAGCACCAGAAGATACAACACACTTGACCAGTGCCACAATACCAAGAATGCCTACCATTCCATCCCTTGACCTCATTTCAGGAAATCTGATCACTTGCCTGCCTATAGGCAGAACGTGAAGAGCAAGGCATGAGAGGCAAGGACAATAGAGGTGGTCATGCAAGGCAGAGGAGTGGCTATAGGACTGCTTCAAGACAGTAGACCGGACCATGTTCAAGGACTCAAGAGGACCTGAATGAATACACTATTGTTGTCATGGACTTATATAAAAGGCATTCACAGACAAGTGTGCTCCCAAAAAAAAATCACTCAGTTTTCCCCAACCAGGAGCTCTGGATGAACCAGGAGATTTGAAATCTGTGAGGGACAAATCATTGGCATTCGGGATTAGCAATCCAATAAGTACAAAAGGTTCAGGTATGACCTCCAAAAGGCCACCTCACATGTGAAGACTAAACTTGAATCACAGAGGGAAGCCTGACAACTGTGGCAGAGCTTGAAAACCATCACCTCCTACAAAGCAAAACTAAGCAACATAAATGACAACATGTTTTTGTTCCCAGATGAGCTCAATGCCTTTTATGGTCACTTTGACCAATAGAACATGGAGGCTTTTCACGAATCCCCACAGCCTCTATTACCCTGTGAATTCTGTCTCTGGGGCTGGTGTGAGAGCATCTTTCAGGATGATGAATCCATGAAAAGCATCTGGCTCAGATGGTACAGCTGGTTGAATACTGAAGATCTATGCTAATTAACTGGCTACAGCATCTACGGACATCTTCAGCCTCTCACTTCAGCAGTCTGAGGTATCCATCTGTTTCAAATCGGCTTCAGTCATATCGGTGTACAAGAAGAATATGGTAACCTGCCTCAATGACCATCATTCAGTAACACTTACTTCAATTCGGATTCCAACTTGCCTACCACCACAAGTCAACAGAAGATGCATTTGTCAGGATGCTTTTCATTGATTACAGATCAAGATTCAACACTACCACCTCTTTGAAACTCATCACTAAGCTCCAAGACCTAGGCCTCAATACCTCTCTGTTCAACGGGATCATCAACTTCCTAACTGGCAGATCCCAATTAGTATGGATTGGCAACAACCTTCTCCACCAGCAAATGTTTCTCAGATCACCTAGACTCAGTCCACAATTGCCACCTTGAACTGACTGATGCATGTCATTTCAGCTCCCTTCCCACACCAAACTGAATGTCCTTGGTCTTCTCTAAACTAGAAGTAGAGCATCTCTCATATTCCATTGAGGTAGACTACAGCCCAATGGTATGAACATTGAATATTCCAATTTCAGGTAACTGTCTTCCATTTTCCTTTCTCAGTCTCATCAGTCCAGTCAGAGTCTCTCTCTCTCTTTCTGTTCTTCTTTTCCATCCATCACTTGGTAGGCTACTCTAGAAGATGAGCTGGCCAATTGGATACAAAACTGGTTTTCTGGAAATAGCCAGAGGAGGGTCATTTTTCAGATTGGAGGCCAGAGACCAGTGGTGTGCCACAAGGAAATGAGCTGGGTCTGCTGTTAGTTGTCATCTATATAATGATTTGGATAATAATGTAGTTGCATTGGTTACTACTACTACGTCGACTCAGGCCGAGGGGGCCGGTGTCGGGCACGATAACTGATGCTCCACTTCTCCCTCTCCCTCATCAGTGTGTTCAGTTCATCTACATTAGCCGCGCCGCTGTCTCCTAGAAGCGTGTTGACCATAGTCTTGGGAGGGCGCCCAGGGTTCATCTTCCCATGCTTGGGCTCCCGTATGATGACTAGGCTGGCAGGTAGCTCGGGGAGGCGTAGACAGTGCCCCGCTAGTTTCAGTCTTCTCACCTCGATCGCCTCAATGGTCAAGTTAGCAGATGACACCAAAATTAGTACCACAATGGACAGTGAAGATGGCTATTTTTATTTAACTTAGAGAGACAGCACAGAACAATCCCTCACAGCCCAACAAGCTGCACCACCCCAGCAACCACCTATTTAACTGTAGCCTAATCACAGCACAATTCACAATGACGAAATTGTGTACTAA